>NC_044325.1:44174625-45424625 GCF_007399415.2 Gopherus evgoodei
GCAATTATACCCACAGATTAGACAACCGCTCCCTGCATGGGACCTTAACCTGGTCCTCTCCAGGCTAATGGGGGGCCCCCCTTCAAACCACTGGTGACTTGCTCCCTTCTCCAATTCTCGTGGAAGATTGCTTTTCTTGTCACCATTAGCTTAGCAAGGAAGGTGTTGGGGTTAAAGGCCCTCACTTCTGACACCACGCCTGCCCCACAGTTTTCCTTAAGGACAAGGTACGAGTTAACTCAGACTTCACCCAGCCTTCCTTCCAAAGGTGGTATCATATTTTCACACCAACCAGGACATTTTTCTGCCTGTCTTCTTCCCTAAAGCCTCACTCTTACGTCTGAGAACAGAGGCTCCAGTCACTGGACATTCGGCAGGTGTTGGCCTTTTACAAAGAGCGCACAAAGCCTTTCCGGAAGTCAAGCTAGCTACTTGTGGTGGTTATGGACCGGATGAAAGGCCTTCCAGTCTCATCTCAGAGGATCTCATTGTGGATCATGTCCTGCATCCAGATGTGCTACAAGCTGGCGAAGGTTCCAGCCCTTACGGCGCACTCCACAAAGGCTCAGGCGTCTTCAGTGGCATTCCTGGCCCAGGTCCTGATACAAGAGATCTGCAGGGCAGCAACATGGTCCTCGGTACGTATGTTCACCTCTTATTACGCCATCATCCAGCATGCCAGAGATGATGCAGCATTCGGCAGAGTGGTGCTCCAGTAGTATTTCCATAACTCTGACCCCACTGCCTAGGTAGGGCTTGGGAATCACCTAACTGGAATCGATATGAGCAATCACTCGAAGAACTAAAAATGGCAATCACCTTCTCGTAACTGTTGTTCTTCGAGGTGTGTTGCTCATATCCATTCCAATACCCACTCTCCTTCCCCTCTGTCGGAGTAGCTGGCAAGAAAGAACTAAGGAGGGGCTAGGTCAGCAGGGGTATATATTCAGTGCCATAAAGGCACCACTTCAGGGAGCTCCACAGCTGACCCGACGGGAGCTGCTAAGGAAAACACTTTCCGATGATCGTACGCGCTGTGTGCGCACATCTAATTTGGAATGGATATGAGCAACATATCTGGAAGAACAGCAGTTATGAGAACGTGAGTAACCATTTTTTATGTGGATACACTGACCTATCAGCTATGGATACATTAATTTAGCTCTGACTCATGGTTGGTAAATCTTTTTCTAGTGGTTAGTGGAAATTCACACAACCACCACAAGATTCAGCATGATTTGACAGAGCTGTGTGTAGGAGTGTATCAGGACTGGGATAGCAGAAGATGCTTCAGCTAAGAGCTAAGAGGCACTGACAGAGTGGAATAGGAGGGTTACTACTGGTGAGAAATGAGGTGCATTGGCATAGCTGTATGTGGGTTGCAGGTACAGCTGCTGCCCATTCTGCACTGAAATCTTGCCCCCCAAGATTTGTTTGTCATTCTTATGAGCTCAAAATTCACTCAAATTTTAAATACGATTTTTGAAAGTGCTCCCAATAAAAGAGCACCTGCTCCTGGCTTGAATATTCCCAGATGCATGTGGTGTAGGTGAGGACAGATTGTTTAAAATTCCTTAGCCCCTAAAGCTTTTTCCTGTGAAATTTCCATTGAAGAAATGCTTTGCCTGTAAAGATAGGTCATGGGGTTTTGCCTAGCTCCTGAAAGGTTGTGAAGATTAATTGGGTAAAACAGCCTTGCATTTTCAGTAGTAACTTTCAATATTGTGCCTACATTTATCTGCAACCACAAAATGTGGTTGGAAACACTAAGTCAAGACCATTCTGAAAATCAGGGGCAAGGTTTGCAAAGTGCTCTATAATTGTTAAATACAATAGTAGAGTATCTTTAATTTTCGTGTGTGTAACTGAACATATTGAGACTTTGGTAGTAAGTTGTATGAAGAATAGTGTGTGGTTCATAGCTGTTTAGAAGCACAAATTCTATTCAACATGCATCCGACGAAGTGGGTATTCACCTACCAAAGCTCATGCTCCAAAACGTCTGTTAGTCTGTAAGGTGCCACAGGACTCTTTGCTGCTTGTGCTTCTAAAGTCATCCTCAAAAAGAACAGGAGTACTTGTGGCATCTTAGAGACTAACAAATTTATTTCAGCATGAGCTTTTGTGGGCTACAGCTCACTTCTTCAGATGCTGTAACTCACGAAAGCTCATGCTGAAATAAATTTGTTAGTCTCTAAGGTGCCACAAGTACTCCTGTTCTTCTTGCAGATACAGACTAGCACGGCTGCTACTCAAATAAAGTCATCCTGTGCATTCTTAGGGCTTTGAATTGATCCCAGTGCTCCTGAGATGAAGAGATGTAACATACATATTCCCAACCAGTGCGTCCACTAATTCCTATAGAGTCAGACAGGCGCACCAGCCCATCAACATTTACCAGACTGCAACTCCTCCACAAGAACATAGTCACTGTTGGAGCCACTTATGCACTCTAATAGGCGTATGTGACTGGACATAATAATGTCTGTTCGATGCAAGCCCTGTGGGGCAGAGAACCTGTTTGTTTGGCTGTTTTTGTAACTATACAGCATCATGTAGGAATATAAGAGCTGCCATACTGGATCAGACTTGTCTATCTCGTCTGGTATCCTATCACTGACCGTGACTAATACCAGATACTTCAGAGGAAGATGCAAGGATTCCTGCAGGAAACAGTTATGAGATAATCTCCCCCTGGGGATAATTTCCTCCTAACTCCCAATAGTTGGCCCGTGCCCTGACGCTGCACAGTGGCTATCCCTTCCAAAACACTTGGGATTTTTTTTATTAGTAGTATCTCTAGAGGTTCTTGTTATCTGTATGTAAAGGTCTGATCCTTTTTAGAATTATGCTAAACTCTTGACTTCAATTAAACATGTGGCGATGAGTTCCACTGGCTAATTGCGTGCATTGTGTGGCAAAGGTATTTCCTTTCTTCATTTTTGAATTTTTGCTACCTTTCAAAATCATTGAGTACCCCCATGGTCTTGTATGTTACAGAGCTAGACAAATAATAAATCAACCTCCCTGCTGGCCCATTCTTACATCTTCTCACATTTCCTGCTGTTTTTTCTACTCTGCTGATGATGTCAGCCTTGATTGTGGGAGAAGCTGACAGACAAACACTGTGAAGCTGTCTCCCACACTGCCCCTCATTCATGGAACATCCTTCACAAACTGACTTGTAGAGCCATTTCCCTCAACTTCTTCAAATGCTTCCTCAAGACCCACCTATACTGTGGTGCCTTTGGGACACTAACTGGCTCTGTGAATGCCAGTAAGGAGATTCATTAGTATTTATTTCTATCTTGTAACTTATTATTATAAACCTACTGTTAAATGTCTTTGGCTCTAGTTCATCTAGTTCTGCTCACGGGGAATCTATGTAACTATATGTGCCTATCTCTGTTAACCCTGCCCGCTCTCTTCTTTTTCCTCCAGTTGTTTGTTACTCCCACTTGTTGTATCTTGTCCAAAACTCCACTGTAGGCTCTTTGGGAAAGGACTTAGGGCTTCTGTACACTACCGCTTAAGTCGATGTAAGTTATGTCACTTAGGGGTGTGAAAAAACCATCCCCCTGAGCAACATAACTTACATCGACTTAAAGCAGTGTCTATACCACACTGTGTTGGTGGGAGAGCATCTCCTGCTGTCTCAGCTTCCATCTGTTGTTTAGGTGGATTAATTATGTCAATGGGAGAGCTCCCATCGATATAGCTTGTCTTCACCAGATGCGCTAAATTGACATTGCAAAATTGATGCAGCGGTGCTGATTTAGCACGGTAGTGAAGATAAGCCCTGAGTCTTTGTATGTCTCTATATGGTGTGTTCTGCACAGTGAGGCCCTGAGCTTGACTGCAGCCTCCGAGTCGTGTCATAAAACAGGTCCATAGTAACTGATATGCACCAAGGTATACACCTTGTTACATTTCAGCACAGCAAATGTAACATTGCATGCCTCCCATACCAATATGCGTTCTACATGTTAACGCAGGCACACATCACCCTACACACACTGCAAATGGATAAGGAGAACCACATCCCATATGCTCTCAGGTCCACCTTGAGGAAGAGTTTAAGTCATTCTGTTTCACAGAGATGTTTAAAGAGATAACCTTATAATAATTGTATGGGGGTGGGGGCATGTGCTGGAGGGGTGAAGAGTTTCCATAAACCCATTGCCTCAGCTCAGAGAACCTGCTAAGGGGCAGTGGTCAGAGAGAAACAGAGGGAGAGAGAGAGATATCAAGTGTAGTAATCAGAATGAAAAATGGAGCTCCGGTTACTTTAAGCAAGAGCTAATTTATCACGAGAACGAGTGGATAAGTAGCTGAGTTTCAGGCGTTTAGTAAGTTCCCCGTTCTGCTCCAAAAATTATTCCACCCCTGTCTCCATGCTCCCATAAATCATCCCCTTCTTCACTTCTGCTCCGATTGCCAATTACTCCTTCCTACGACATGCTTTTCCCTGCCCGACACAATCTGATGGGGCCCTGCCTTTTAATTTTACAAGTGCTTTTTTCTTCCTCTCTCCATACCCCCCCATTTCTTTTGTTCTGATTTTTTTTATTTTATATTTTAATTTATTTATTTTTAAATAAGACCAGTAGGGCAGAGATCTCTTTTTGGCACTTCCCAACTGGGAAGCTAGCTGGATTGCAGGAGGGATATGGGAATTAGTTATTTCTGCCAATGTGGAGTGTCTTTGAATTTTTTGTGTCCTCTTTCTAGGTGCATGGCAGATTCTAGAGCCATCAAATCTCTACCAGACCTAAATGGCTTGTTGGTGAAAGGTGTTTTTTTCACCTTATAGAAAACCCTGTATTCTCAATCAATTTGTGTTTGTTTTTGAATACTGCATGTGGCAATGTATAGGTTCAGTTTTCTGTAAAACATGGTTGCTCAAAAGAGTTTCTGTGTTGCAGTGACTGCAGCTACGGGAATCATAATCTCCGAGGCAATTCATTGCTTCTTCTGCAGGGTCCCAGTACTAGGTGCTGTACAAACACATAGGAAGAGCCCGTCTGGGCTCTAATACAGGTAACTTAGGATAGGTCTGTATTAGCAACTTTTGCCAGTGGGGCAATGCTCGTTAGTGGTGTGGGGTTTTGAATGACATTTCTGTATTAGCAGAAACCCTAGCATAAACACTGTTATATTGGCAGAAAAGGGCTTTTGCCAATATAGTTTATTTCACTTATGGTATAAGCTGTAGCTGCCCTCCTTTGACAGCATAAGTTTCATCTACACTAGGAGCGTTTGTGGTATAGATACACAGACAAACTTTGTCCGTTGTACAGCAGGACTTAATATAGTGAGAATCACACCATCCTATTTAGGCACTGGATGAGTCTGATTTCAAATCACAGAAAAAAATCAGAGCAAATATATTTTAAAGCTAGAAGAATAAATGTCTTGAAACGTTGTTTTGTCTGTATATTTAGTTTCATAGCATAAACTACTCCATATCTAGTCGAGTTATAATCTGTATGTTTCACATAACTGCATTTTTTGTTCACTAGTTCAGCATGTGAGCAATGTGGTTTTTCGGTAAGGATACCAAGAAATCCAGCAGCTGCTGAAATTCCATAGGGAAAGAGGTTGGTGGATGCTATGCTGCAGAAGGGTGGTGCCTGGAAACCACAGCAATGGGTCCGTTACAAATGCTTGATAGGTAAGACACCATAAAAACTGTCTGTCTCTCCATCAACAAGATATGGACAATAACATGGTCTTTGAAGGGTTAATTAGATGATATCGATACCGTGTGTAGGAAACAAAAAGAGCTTTTTAAGGGCTAATGTGTACACCCTTATTTATGTTGGTGAGCACTTATGTGAGTTGTCCCATTGAAATGAATGGGGCTGCTCTGGTGGATAAGTGCTCACTAACCTGAATAAGGAGTATACAGCCTAGCACTAAGTACCAAGAGTTAGTAGTTCTTGAAAGACATTAAAAACCAAAGTACATGAAACTTATTGAATCTGAAAAAGGAGATCCCCCTGCCCTACAGAAGAGAGAATAGGCGAAGTGACAGCTCCAGCTGCCTTACTGCTGAGAAGGCTGCTGCCCAGAGCTGATTTTTGAGCTGGATAATGGATGGAGGAGATGGATTACCTAGTGATAAATCACATGGAGGAATCGCTGATGCCAGAACTCATGAGCGAGGGACTTTCCAGCACACACTGCAATGAGTATTGCCATCTCTGTCCTAGGAGCGCTCTTCTCTAAATGTGCCACTGTGAAATATAAACAGATTAGTCTGCTCATTGAATAAAGACTTTACATGGGAGCAGATGTGAAAAAGGGAGCATTTTCTTTGTACATCCATCTGGCCACGTTTCCTGTGACCCCTTTATGTGAGACAGGCCTCTGGGCTCTTGTTTTCACCTCTTACTCCTATCTTTCAAAGGCCCTGTGTCATCATTGC
Organism: Gopherus evgoodei; assembly: GCF_007399415.2. Taxonomy (NCBI): domain Eukaryota; kingdom Metazoa; phylum Chordata; order Testudines; family Testudinidae; genus Gopherus; species Gopherus evgoodei. The sequence goes on from NC_044325.1 coordinate 44,181,056, forward strand.
ATCCCCTTCGCTGGCCAAGGAGGGTGGGAAGCATCTCTTTCTGGGTCTTGTCAATGCCAGATTGGCTAGAGGAGCTAGCTACAAGTCCTTTCCTTCCCATGGGGGCCGTTCAAAGGGTGATTTCTCAGGAGAACACTTCTCCCTTTCTCACCCTAATGTTAGTCCCTGTTACTGTGTCTGCCACTCCTGGCTTTATTGTGAGCGACTAAGCATTGGAATAAAACTAAATTAAAAAAGAAAAATAAAGGGTAAGAGGAATAGGCTGAGCCCTGCTGAAGTGACCCAGTGCCAGCGATATCATCATTGCAAGAGAAGAGCCTTCTCCTATCAAGAGATCTCCAGGCAGCATTAATGTTTCCTGCCACATTCATTTGTGTCTCTAAAACAAATCTCAGTGGGGAAGGTTATCTCAGGGGCTCTTTAGCCAATCCCCTCGTATGTCCGTCACAGCAGGAAACCAATTAGGCTGCACTGGTTGTGTACTTGGATGGGGAAAGAGCCAGCAACGTTTTGGATTAACTGGGAAAGAAGGGAGTTGAACTCAATTCAGAATCCCTGCCTGACAGTGTTAGGTTGGTTTGTTTTTAAGTGAATTTAGCACTGGTGAAAGGGGCCACTTGGAACTTAAGTTGTTTTGAATTATTCTGTTTGCAAGTGAACTCACATTGAATTTTCCAAATGTCATTTGTTGCATGTTATTTTCTGACAAATGGTTTAGTTCATGTGAGTGAATTTCACCCACAGTAGGAGCAGAGTTAAAGTTGTGTTTGTGTGCTGTAAGGATGTGAGTACTCTTTCTTTAAATTTGTAGCCAGAAGGGGGATTGTGGAGGGTTCTGGGCAGAAGCTGTGTAGTGAGGCAGAGAGAGAGAGGCTTTAGAGATAATCCTGTTTCTTATTTCAATAAAGTTCCTTGTTCAGCATTAGAAGAAAGTAACTTTTTGTGATTCTTTAATGTTGTGACATGACACATGCAGCCTTAACACTGGCATTTCCTGACTCATGAGAGCTTTGATTTGTGGTATCAGTCAGTTCTGCTCGAAAAGTGACTTTGAATAAGGCACCTTCTTAGTGGGCAGATCTGCCCTGTGTTTGGATCTGCTGTTTTTAGTGACAATTATCAGAGGGGTAGCCGTGTTAGTCTGGATCTGTAAAAGCAGCAAAGAGTCCTATGTCACCTTATAGACTAACAGACGTATTGGAGCATGAGCTTTCATGGGTGAATACCCACTTCGTCGGACGCATGCATCTGACGAAGTGGGTATTCACCCACGAAAGCTCATGCTCCAATACGTCTGTTAGTCTATAAGGTGCCACAGGACTCTTCGCTGCTTTTAGTGACAATGTTTACTGTGTTTTACTCTTGTTAGTCTGTGTCACAGATCACAGAGCATGCTATGCCTTGTATTCTTCTACAGTCTCTCACGAGCGCAACTTCCTAGTGATAGACCTTGAGCCTCCACTTCCCTCAAGGGGGATTTCCAGGACTTTGTCACTCGTGGGACTGTAGGTCCCTATGTTTCAGCATTCCTGTTTCACACTTCAGCAGGGCCAATTTGGCTGGGCTGCCCCTAGGAGTCTTTTCTCTAGGCAGTTGGTAACTGGAAATAATATGCAATGACATGGGTCAGCCTTTTTGCAAAAGCAGGTATTTGTTAACAGGAACACACTGGGCAGAGATGTGGATTCAAAAAACAAAGAAGGCTTGTATGAATGTATCTTGCCTTTCATATTAGCTTCTCCTTCGTTACTTAAGCAGGCCCTGCTTATCCCTGAGAGCCTTCAGCCTTGGGTTGGGGGAGAGAGCCTGAAGCTCCCACCTCTGACTTCGTGCCAGCATCTCTCCCAAGACATGTCTACTCTACAATGTATGCTCAGGGTTAGTGGGACTCAAGTCAGCAGACACTGAGTTTGAGAACTGAGGGCTTGAGCATCTATGCTGGTTGCCAGTCCTAGACACAGGCACCAACTTTGTCATTTCCCAGGGGATGCTCAATCCCTACTCCACTCCTTCCCCCAAGGCTCCACCCCACCTCTTATTACCCATTCTGCCCCTGCAACCAAGTGCACCCTGCCCTCACTCCACTCTCTCACCCCCAGCGCCTCCTGCACGCCGCTCAACAGCTAATCGTGACAGGCAGGAGGCACTGGGGGGAAGGAAGAGGAGCTGATCCATGGGGCACCCACTATTTTTTTTCCCATGGGTGTTCCAGTCAGAGCACCCACGGAGTTGGCGTCTATGACCCTAGGTTAAGGATATTTTTATCTTGGGCCAGAATTCAGGACTCTGGCTTCCACACTGCAGTATGCAGCCCTGAATGTGATTAGGGGAAGGGAGAGGGTCAGTGCTTGGGATGGATGGTGGGATTGATTGCCATGCAATGTACTTATGAATGACCTGACCGGTTAGCAAGTGGGAGGGAGGTGAAGGGGTTGATTCACAGTATGGATTAGTTAGTGTAAGGAAGTGATTGATGTATGGATTGATGTAGCTAATTGCATTGAGCAATAGTGTTTGCATACAAATTCCCAGTTGTCCCTGATTGTGTGTTTACCTTTATTTGCAATACATGTTGTATGATGTGATGCAGTGATAGCAATAAACTTGCTTAATAAAATAAAAAGCTTTATTTATAAACATTTATTAGAAAAGTACAACATTAACCTATTGCCAGGCAGGCCAGCTGCCATTCCCATGCCAAAACTTAGGAAAAAAAAAAAAAGGGTGCATGAACAAGAGCAAACAGTGAAACCATGAACAAGACAGAACCCCTTGCTATTACAAGTTCCCTGGCAGCCTGTTCTCCTTTCCCTTCCTTCCATGTTTGCTGCACACTTGGTGCTGGGGGAAGGGGGTAGAGGCCTCCACAGGGAAAGGGGTTAATATGGAGGAAGGCATGGGGCAAAGTTTCCCTGCCCAGCCACTCATAGGGCCTGCCATAGAGTTGTCCAAGCTGTTCCTGGACTGTTCCTGTCCCGGTACTGTGGAGGTGATGCAGTCAACAGGAGCTGGCACTCTTGTAGCCATTAGTGATAGCAGCCACTCAAACCGTTCTTTCTGCTGAGCTTTGTCCTCCTTCCTTAGGTGCCATTCCTGTTCCAGGAACTGCAAAGCAAGTACCTGTTTCTGTGCTGCAACCGTGTCCTCAAGCTGTGAAGCCTGCCTGAGCCTTTCCTCTAGCCATTAGTCCCTCTGTCTTTGGTCTCTCTGCTTATTGGCCCCATCCAGAACTTCAGCCATAAGTTCATCATGAAATGCTTCCTCGTGAAACAGTGCGTGAATGCACCATGTTGGGCCAGGCTTCCTGCGCTGTGAGCCCAGTTGTGGAGGTACTGCAGCCTGCAGAGATCAAGGGGCCTGGAACAGGACAAGACACAGAGGCTGATGGTCTCAAATAGCTCAGTGCAGGAGCACAGCAAAAATCCCAGGTGGAATTTCAAGGACATAATGTTACTTTTCTAAACTGAACTTCACTATTTTGTGAGAGGGATGCCTCAGGCACTCCCTGGACGCAGCCTGGTTAATTGCAGTGAAAGAAGTGCAGAGACAATGGTAAGTTAAAAATCAAAGCCTTCCCCCCCACCCTAAAAATTGCAGAATAATTTGGATTTGGGGTGAAGGGTGGACAGTTGGTGGCCATACTACGAAAATTTCTCTATCATTTCAGCCCTTCCACATTTTGAAGGACATAAGTCCTTGTAATGCCTGACTGACAAAGAGAGGTATTAATAAGCTATTGGTGGGAAACCAGCCATATATACCCTTGGAGTAGTCAAAATACAGTGACTGAACAGCACATCTACGAGTGGAGTCTGCTGCTCAGCTACTGTGAGGGCCTTGGAAAATACTCTTTCTTTCCTGAGATATGACTGGCCCCAGAATCCAGCATGGAAACTGATGGGAGGCAGCAGCTGGTGCCGAATTATATCAGCTAAGTGACTCTGCTGCTGCTACCAGTTCTAGAGGAGGTTTTGCCACAGGAGCCAGTAGATCACCATACCAACTGACCAGGGCATCATGCATTGGTGTTTGCTCTGAGCTTGACACAGTACCCAGTAGCTGGTCAAACTCCTCATAAAACAGGCATGAGGTCAGTGAGTTGCCCAAGATGTAGTTTTGGTTCCTGGTTTTCCAGTAATTGGATTTGAGCTGCCTAATCCACTCCCTGCACTGGTCACTGGTCCAATAAATTTCCAGTGCTGCCTGTTTCTTTGATAATAAGTGTGCTCATTCGTAGTACACTTACTAAAATCCATCATTTTGAGCGCCTTGCACCCATGATTAATCAATTTGGCTGTGCTCCTGTAACCAGGAAGCAGCACGCTTTGCAAAGGATGACTTCCGGTTGGTGTCCATTGCAAACACAGAATCTTCTCTGAAGGGGTGTCTGCAGCTTGATGGACAGAATAAAATGGAAGGGTTAAATGCTGACTTGCTGAGCTACTGTACTACAACAAGGGAGGTTGTTTCTGTTTCCCTGGAGTCAATTGGTAAATATTCGGGGAGAAGACAAAGGAAGTTGGCCCATGGGATTGTGGGATACTTTTGACAGACTCCCAGGACCTGAGTCTGGGCAGGGTTCCATCTACACTGCAAAGCAATAGGGTTTGGACCCTGGGTCCCAGCTTGACTCGGGCTTGATCCCACCCCCCCAATGAGGTCGTAGCTGGAATGGGAGATTGGGCTCAAGCCTGAGTCTGAACCTGGGCTTACATTGCAGTGTAGACATTCCCCCAGAGTCCTCTTTGTTCAGTTTGTCAGGGCTTCTTTTTAAGAGAATCAAATACCTTTGTTTCAGCTTTCCTACCTCAATAATTCCCTCTCCTTTAGCCCAAGCCAGGGCATCTGCCCACCTATGTGGAGACAGTACTTTGCAGCCCTGATCACCTGTGTGATTGGTGAAGTATTGAGTGACAGAGTCAGTTCAGATCATTGTCTCTCTCCTGGGAGGAGAGTTCCAGGCAGGAGTCAGCCCTTTGAATCTCTGTAGCCCACAATACAACAGTAAGTAGGTAAACTGAGTCACACATAATATTACAAAAATAGTGCACAGATCTCCCACAGTCCCCAGAGTGCTGTAGAGTCAACACCACTATAAAAGTGGAGTGTAGGTTCTGTTCCTTCTCAAGCGCTACCAACTGAATGAGTCCAGTCACATACTTCTGTGAAAATCCATTGATGGCAGCTGTGAGTGTAATTTGGGAGCAAAAATTGATCTGCAGAACCTTTATTACTAATGATGCATGCAAAGTAAAGAACCCAGTTTGACTCTCAGAGCCCAGGAGAAGTTTGTGTTGGGGGCAGTTAGTAAAAATCTAATTGTACACATAAACTGAGGACATTTGACCTGGAATTACTGAGAGACCGTAAACATGGAGCTCCCTGCTGTGCTGCCATTTTATATGTGGGTGTGGGGTGTGTTTTTGTGTGCATATATAAATAGGCAAATGTAAATACCTTGAAGAACAAGTATTGTCAACAGAAAATCTAGAACAGTGGTCCCCATCCTTTCGAGCCATGGAGGACCGTGGTGGCGGATGAGCATCCGCTGAAATTCCGCTAACAAGTGGCAATGTCAATAGGCGCTGCTGCGAAATACTGCCGAAAATCAGCAGCATTTCGGTGGCGACACCTCTTCATGACGCAGCTTGTCGGTGGCATTTCGGCGGATGCTTGTCCGCTGGCCAGTATGCAGGCGCACTTAGATGCCCCTGCGGGCACTACATTGGGGACCCCTGCTCTAGAATATGCTTGGCCCAATCAAGCCCAATTTTGTTGACCTTAAGGAAATTCCCCTGGACTCCTCTCTTTCTTCAGACTTTTCCCTGACTGGGGGGGGGGAGTCTGTGGGGGTTGGCATTTCGATTTGATCAAAAGGCATGTTGAGCATTCATAACTCCCATAGAAATCGCAGTTAGTTGCTGGCTTAGTTTGTTTTTGAGGCAGGCCTGTTCTTTTTATTTATGTGCTTATTATTGTAGATGTTCTGCGATGGTTTTCTTTTCTTTCCAGTCTTGGACACATGCCTTGAGTTTTTATAAGATGCATCGTATAAATTAAAACATAAATCTTTATTGCGGTCACTTCAAAATCCTCTGTACAATACACAGTGCGAAGAATTTGTTAGCTTGGTTTAACACCAAGTGTATCTAATTCGGTTTACTTCCTAGACTTCCATTTTCTACTTAGTGGGTTTCTAAGGATGCTTATTGAGGTGTATGTTTATTACTGTTGGCAAGTGCCCCCAATCTCTTTAGGCCCCAAAATGCATCTTCCTTAATTCCATGCTGTATCATCCCCGTGGATATGTCTTTATAGTTAGTTTTTATACAAAGAGAGAAGGAGTGAAAAGACCATTGAGGATTTAGGAGAATATACGTATTGTAATGACTGGCTAGAGTATAAATGTCACTCTGCTCTTTACTTCATGGAATCAGAATTGTTTAACACTGCATCAGAGGGCATATACAGCTAACGGTTAATTGAGATTCTCCCTTGCTCAAGTGGTAGGAGTCTGTGCTTTTGGAGTAGAAGGATCTGTTATTTTCCCTACTGTGAATGTGAAATTCCAGGTGGCCATGGTGTGTTGTGTAATGACAACTGAAGTCCCAGGTGGCCATGGGTTCATTGCGCTACAGAAGCCTCCAGAGGATAAGAAGGAATCTTCTACCCCACTCTCCCAATGCATAGATATATTCCAGAAGTAATACTGTAATGGATTCCACTGCTGGAGACAGGATACTGGACTAGATGGTTTGATTTGGGGTGACACATTCTGTGGTCTGTAAACCTGATCTAGAGATTCTGTATAGTATGAGCCTGCCTTTCCAGAAGGTACCTTTGTCGGCCTACACAAATGTAAGTTAACGTTTTTAATATAGGGCCACGGAGTTTTAGAAGTGCACATGGGCATCACAAGAGCATTGTGGTGTGTGCAGTTTTAACAGTTTCTTATTTTTCCTTCTCTGAAATATCATCATTATCATCATCGAAGAAATTTCTCCATTGGGCCTCACTATACGTGGAGTTGAACAATGCTGCTTGTGTGCTACAAAAAACGTTACTGTTTCTCTAGTCCATCGTCCTGTGTTTTTGCAATAGCTATGTCATCACTGGTTTTAGCCTCGTTCGGGTGAGAAGGTAGAAATAAAACAAGTAGCTGAGGATTCATGCTTTGCACCCACCTCTGCTTATGCAGACGTTGGCCTGTGCAGACTCATCCTCTGGGATTGTTGGGAGATGTGAAAGAGATGATTGCACAAAGTGACAATCCTCCTTATATCAGTGGCAGGTATTGTGCTGTCAGGTATATGACTAGGTTGGTTTTTTTTCCCACCACTCCAAAGACTGGTAGTGCTCTCTAGGCTGCTGTGGGGATAAAGATACTGACCCATAATGCAGGGTGGTTGTGAGGTTTAATTCATTAATGTTTCAAAGCACTTTGAGAACCCTTGAGGGTCAAAATATTATTAATGGCAACAGTGGAGAGGGGAGCACAAAGAGGGTACATGGGGAGACGGGAGGCAGAGAGTAAAGGAGAGGCAGGATATTGGGGGGAGAAGGAGCCACCAGTAGGTTAGACAAGGAGAGGGGACAGGAGTAGAGTACTCTGTTGTCTCTGCCCATGTCCCTCTCTCTTTCACTTGCACTCTGAACTCCACCTGCTCCCATTCTGAAAGCAGCTCGAACCCCTTATCAGAATTCAGCATTGCAATAGGTTGTTTTTAATCCTCTCCATATCTCCCTTATTTTTTTTCCCTCGCCGAGCTTGCTGGGCTGTAATGTTTCCCTCTGTGTAATCCATCACAGACACAATGTCGCTTGTGCAAATTAAAATGCACCTCAGAATAATAAAAAAGGGGCTTTTTTTTCTTCCTTCCCAGCAGCAGTCCTCAACACAAACCATTTGTCTCTGGGCAGGAATTCAAGAAAGTTAACCCTGTATGTGCTCCTCTGGGGTGTACATGCACGTATGGTGGGGAGAGCCCAGGAAACTTGGACAGTGGGACAGCAAGTGACAAGGGTGTCTATGTTGTGCAGCAGGCTGCCCTGTGTTGTTGAGCTCCCAGATAGTTGGAGCAGTGAGTCAGTTGTCTGGCCAGTCATGGAGCAGATTGCAGCACTCTTCACCTTCAGGATGGAGGTGCAGCCCATGAAGACTACATGTCCCAGCATACAGTGCTCTATGTATAACCCAGCTGCCAGGATCTATATGAGTATTGCATGTTGGTACCTATAGTTTCCATAGGTTTCTTCTTCTATATCTGAAACATAAAGAGGGCATTGAGATGCATCATACAGCTCTGTGGGCTATGTTTGGCCAGTGGGTCACATGTTGAGCACTTACGAATTGGCTACTATATAATGAGACCATACTGAGAGAGGAGTATTCCATCCTAGCTGAGACTTTGTCTGTAAAAGCTTGGCTCAAGGGCAGCATTTTATTTCTTCTTTTGTAAATGATTTTTTTTAATGGAAATTTCTCCTTAGTGACTTGTAAATTCTAGGAAGTTGTATATACATTCTTAAAATACCTTTTGTAGGGCAAGGAAAGCCCAGAAAACTGATGAAAGGTAGGTAGAGGTTGGAAGAGCTGGACGGGTGGGTGTAGGATAGTGGAGTGGAGTGGAAGGGGAAGGGGTGCTGTAGGGCAGGACTGAGGTGCACTAAGAGCTTTCTGAGGAGACCAGGATTGGAATGAAAGAGGCGTCTGTGGGTCAGGCTTGAGGGATGTCAGCAGAGTGGTATGATGGACGTTTACACAACACTTACCTGCACCATTCTCCTAGCTCAGAACCAGCTATGAGAGCTCTTGCTTTCATGGATTGCTTAACCCCCAGACGTCTGACAGAAATGATGCTTTTGTGCATCAACCTGCTCCTAGAGCTCTCAGTCAAACATCTTTGTCTCCATAGGCGCTGACGTCTAGTATTCCCCAAGTATGTTCCACCTCGAGGCCCTGCCCCCACTCCACCTCTTCCTTTCCTTGCTCCACCCCCTCCCCCAAGCTCCTACCCAAGCTGCTGATCAGCTGTTTGGCAGGATGACATATTAGCTCATCGGGGGCACCACCAAACAGCTGTGGCTGGTGGGTGCTGAGCACCCACTTTTTTTTCTGTGGGTGCTGTAGCCCCAGAGCACTGATGGAGTCGATGCCTATGTTTGTCTCCCTCAAGACTCCCTTCCTCATTTATTCTCCTGGCAAATTTGGGGATTTATTAGGTTAGGGACAGATAGGGTGACCAGACAGCAAGTGTGAAAAATGGGGATGGGGGTGGGGAGCCTATATAGGAAGATGACCCAAAAATCAGGACTGTCCCTATAAAATCGGGACATCTGGTCACCCTAGGGACAGACTTCCTTTTAACTTCCAAGCTGAAGAGATTTTTCCCTAGCCTCCAACATCTGCATGTGCAGGATTCTGTGCTACAGCTTCAAGCTTGTCTGGGAGGTGTGGGACATGGGAGGACATCTGAAGCTCCTACTTCTCTGCTCTGGGTTAGTAATATCTGGGAGCTATTGTATCAGGAGTAAGGTGGAAAGGCCAGGGCCTGAGGGGTGCAGGGGAGCTTCGCTGCTATGTGATGTAATGGCAGTGAGTGGAGCAAGTAAAGAACCAGGCTCAGAGTGGGCAAAATGAACCCAAAGCTTAAGTCTGTGGCTACGGAGATTTTCCCATTGTTCTTAATCATTGCTGAGAATATTGGAATAATATGGTCACTCTGAAGAGTTCTAATCAGAGTTAATGAAGGGTAATGGGGCTGTGAGTGGGCTTTGTTGTGACTGGAGAAATGGATATATATCTGGCTGAGGGGAAATGCACAGCTGGATATATGCCCTAAACATCTAACGGCACTCTGGGAGATCTTTTCTCTGTGTGTGGGCCTGATTTTACTGTCACTTACAGTAATTCCAATGTCCAAATTACAGCAGTGTAAAAGTGGTGTTAGTGGTCAGCATTTGCTACTCCCAGTTCTCCTGTAAATTAGCAAATTTTATTTAGATAGTGCATTTTGTGCTAGCTGCTCAGCTGCTTCATTCTGGATGTCCTTCAGGACTCTTGGGTGAATGACATTCAGTCCTGTGGACGTCTTGCTGTTTAACTTTTTTATTTGTTCCAGCACCTCACTTTCTGGCAGTGTCTTGTCTATATTACCTGGAAATAATAATTCTGGGGTATGTATCTGCCTAGCTACCATTTAGCATCTCTTCAATGTCCTTATGCTCCTTAATTGTTCCCCTTTCCTCTGGTAATCCAGCAGATCCACCAAATCTCTTACAGGCTTCCTGCTTCCAATATACTTTACAATGTCTTATATTTTTATGAATGTGGTTAATTGCTTCAGCATCTCCTTGACATTCTTAAGTCCATCTTACATTTTACTATTTATAGTCCTTTTTACTGGCTTTGCTTAAGTTGGTTTTCGTTTTCTGGGCCTGAATAATCTCTTTGAGATTTGTTAAATGGCAAAATATATTTATGCCTGAATCCAAAAGCTGTGTTCATTTAATATTCATGAGCTCTCCTTTGTCACGGGCATTCCTGCCAGAGCCATGTGAGAAGTGCATGCTTTCAGTCATGATATTCTGTCCACTTCAGTCTCCCTATGTTCCTGCCCCCGAAGTGCGGGAAGGCAGCCAACAGTGCCAATAGCTTTGGGCCCAGCCTCATTGCTGGTATCCCTTAGCCTTCCCACACTTTGGGAGCCTGTGGGGAGAGGTTGGGCGTGTGCCTGTCACATGGGGAGGTAGAGACCTAGCCTGTGGAAAGGCTGGGAGCACATACTGTGGGGTATGAGAAGTTATAAACCATTTTAAGAGAGAAAATGTGTGCAAAAAGGAGAGAATTTGTGAGCAAAATGGAGGACTGGGAACTAGGAAAACTCAGATTCTAACCCCCTGCTGTCTGTGATGCATGACAGATCACTTCCCTGCTCTGCCTCAGTTTCCCCATTTGCAAAAGGAGGATAATGATAGTCACCCGTGTCTCTCCCGAGGTGGGTGAAGATGGACTATGTTTGTAAGATGAAAAATGCAAAGTTTTATCCTGTTAAGGGAGACTGGAATTTGGGCCTAAACAACTTCTTTGTGTCCCTCAACTGGAAAAATAGGCTGCCAGCACCAAGAACATGTACCAACAGCCATGCTCCCCCTCTCACACCCACTGAGTTGTGATGGGAGTCAGGGGAGACCCTGGGTTTTATGTTTGATGTGATCTGTTCAGCTGGGGTGAGAACACATTCTGGTGGGCCAGATGCCCCTTGTTCTGCCTCTTCCTGGGGGACTGAACCTATTCTGTGAAATTTCTCTCATGATGGTGTTCCCTTAGTGCCCTTGCTGACTGCTATGGGAGATAGAGAGGGGCACATGAGTAGGCAGTGCTTTCTTAACCAGCACACTTAAGTCCCTCATAGAAGCTCCATGTCTGGAACCTTCAGCACCAACTTTCAGGACTGACCTGACCCTGCAAGGAGATGATGTGTCCAATACACTGTGGAGAGGCTGCAGCGCTGAACTAACCAGAGAGAAGCATCTCACCCCACCCTGCCCCTGCCCCTGTTCCATGGGAACCCAAGGAAGATGAATTGGTCTGTTGATTCTGAGCAGAAGTAACTTGATAGTTGTGTGCCTCTCTGGAAAGCGCTCTGCTGCCCTGTGCCCATGTCTTGTTATATGCTGGCTTCATTGCTCTGACAGCATGAAGGATGTTTGGTTTTGTTCCTAGTGCTGTTATCATTTATCATCTTCTTGTAAAGCCGGAACCGTCCGCTCACATCCCCCCACTCCCCAATCCTGGCTTTCTGCTCCCCCGCCTCTCCAGCACTGAGATGTCTTGTATCCAAGAAGCAAACACTCTCTCCACCAGTAGGGATGAAGAAATCAGGCCTGGAAGTGCAACGACACCCTTTCTACTCTAAGAACAGGAGTACTTGTGGCACCTTAGAGACTAACAAATTTATTTCAGCATGAGCTTTCGTGAGCTACAGCTCACTTCTTCGGATGCACAGAGTGGAACACACAGACAGGAGATATTTATACATACAGAGAACATGAAAAGATGTTCTCTGTATGTATAAATATCTCCTGTCTGTGTGTTCCATTCTGTGCATCTGAAGAAGCGAGCTGTAGCTCACGAAAGCTCATGCTGAAATAAATTTTAGTCTCTAAGGTGCCACAAGTACTCCTGTTCTTTTTGCGGCTATAGACTTAACACGGCTGCTACTCTGAAACCTTTCTACTCTGTCCGTCTCTCAGATCCCCAGGTTTATATAGGTCAGGACTCTGGCTTGGGAGGAGTGAGATGGACCTGATTCAAGGAGAAAGACTGTTGGTAAGAGCCAAACCATGAGGATTTTACTCAGTCCTTACTCAGGGAATCTCCTACTGAGGCTGATGCCTGAGTAAGGACCTCAGTATTCAATTTAAAATGACAGAGATAGTGTGTTGAGGCCTTTCCCAATCTTCCACCTCTTGGTATATTTGTTTGATGGTCTATGGCGTAGCACTGGGTTGAATCAAGTATGCCCATGGATGGGGGATATGCTGGGGAGGGACATAACTGGAAGAAGAGTTTCCTTCCCACACACCCCCTTCTATATCCCCTCAAGAAATAGTCTACAGGCACCCCTTTAACTGCAGATCAATAGCCCATCCCCAGCATCACTTTAGATAACCTAGAGGCAAACGGGGGGATTTCTAGGGCATATGGGGTGGTAGGGGCTGGATAATATCTCTTGCCCTCATCTGCTGTGGCAATGTTTTAAGTTAAAAATCAGAAGATAGTGTAGGTACATTTTGGAGCTGCAGAATGTGGCAGCTTCATAAATTACTGTGGAAATATGGATGGTGCTGGAAGGGTCTACTTTTCCTATCATTCACCATCCTGCCTGCCTGCTCTTGCCACAATAGCATATGAAACATTACACTGTGTTACTGAGAGTATTGTGTTCACTCTAGAGGATGGTATCCTGTGCTGTCCTGCTGATACGCACCCACAATGCCCTGGATACACTGCTTATAGCAATGAGAAAGGCGTTCAGGCTCCATGGCCCACTCATTCTTTGATTGATTCTTGTTAGTTGTGCTGACGGTTCTCGTAGGTACCATCCTCTCTGGGAACTGGGTTCAGACCAGCAACTCATTTCAGGTAGGACACAGCCACTTGGGGCAGATGGGTCCATATCCTATTCCCAATCCCAGAACCAGTCTGTCCCTGCAAGTATGATGTTTTTCAGGAGTTCAGAAGTTGTTTTCCACATCTCATGAGCCCTGTATGATTCAATATTTTCATTAATGATTTGGATGACGGAGTGGAGAATATGCTTATAAAATTTGCAGACAACATCAAGCTGGGAGGGGTTGCAAGCACTTAGGAGGACAGGATTAGAATTAATTTCAAAATGACCTTGACAATTTGGAGATTTGGTCTGAATTTAATAAGATGAAATTCAATAAAGATAAGTGCAGAGTAATTTACTTAAGGAGGAAAAATCAAATGCATAACTACAAAATGAGGAAATAGCTAGCTAGATGGTAGTACTGCTGAAAAGGATCTGGGGTTTCTGGTGGATCACAAATTGAATATGAGTCAACAATGTGATGCAGTTGTGAAAAAGGCTAATATCATTCTGGGGTGTATTAGCAGGAGTGTTGTATGTAAGACACAGGAAGCAATTGTCCTGGCGTACTGAGCACTGGTGAGACCTAATCTGGAGTGTTGTGTTCAATTCTAGGGACCACACTTCAGTAAAGATGTGGACAAACTAGAGAGCATCCAGAGGGGAGAGCAATGTAAAAGATAAAAGGTTTAGAAAATGTGACCTATGAGAAAAGGCTAAAAAAGACCCCGGGCATAATTAGTCTTGAGAAAAGAAGACTAAGGAGGGGAGACCTGATAACAGTCTTCCAATATTTTATGGGCTGTGATAGAATATTCTTCATGTGGAGAGTTGGACTGGAATGGACTTAATCTGCAGGAAGTGAGATGTAGGCTAGATATTAGGATAAACTGTCTAACTATAAGGATACTTAAACTCTGCAACAGGCTTCCAAAGGATGTCAGGGATGGTCTAGGTTTACTTGGTCCTGCCCTGAGGCAGGGGCTGGACTTGATGCCTTCTCAAGGTCTCTTCCAGTCCTATATTTCTATGATTCTCTGTGTTGATTGGAAGGTACTAGACATTGTTACCTCAGCTCTGTTTCTTTCAATGCACCACGCAAATGAGAAGTGCAGCATTACAAATCATTCCATCTGAATCGGCTGCTAATGCTTCCCTAACTGACTTCGCTTTTATGTCCCAAGTGTTAATGGAGTTTTGATGGGCACTGGATTCTATATAGAGGACAGCCCGTTGGGCACAAAAAATAAAAAAAATCTTCACAGTAAGCAGAATGATCTCACTGCTCAGTTTTCAATTCTTCTGGGCCAGGCACTATAATTTCCTTATGCATCTGTTGGAGCTGCCGGCAGCAGACTTCTTCTTATCCTTATTTATAGACTATCATAAATGTTTAGAGCTCTTTATAGACACATAAAAGACAAGATTCCTGCTCTCTGAGGAGCTGACAGGCTGCCAGCGCAACTCAGACATACAAGAGACATGGGACAGTAATTCAGGCTCTGAGGAGGGCAGATGTGGTAGAAGAGGAGATGATGATGATGAAGGGAGCCTATGCAAAAGTTGTATGTTTGAAGGAGGGAGTCAGTGGAGGAGAGGGAAGCCCCTAATGGCACGGAAGCTTGGAACTGACCCAAGAGTAGGGGCTGGCATAGAAGAAGGTGTGACATTGAAAGTGGAGGAAATTAGTGAGGGGGTGATAACGGGGGAGGCCTGAGAGGTGCATGTGGAGCGAGGGTGAGAGTCAGAGGAAATGGGAGCAAAAGTGTAGGCAACAGTGGAGTTATGAAGGGGAGGATGCAATGATCTTTAAATCATCTTTAGAGCAGCCTGACCAGCCCTGTTACCTTCCTCTCTATCCTTCTGCTGCTGCAAAAAGAGCTGAGAACATCTGCACTCCTCCTACTTTCCCGCTCTTCCCTTTTGCTCTGTCTGATTGAGGAGGGGTGTGTGATGTTAATGAGCATCATTAGCAACACTTCCGTTCATATCTGCTCAGGAAGTGCAAAGTGCTGCTGCACTTAACAGTGGAAACCACTTGTAGGTGGAACGCTCATGCCGAGGCCTTATCTGTGTCGGTTAGACAGACTGCCTGCGGCTGACACCAAATTCCAACACCGTGTTCTCTGTCAATTGACACCATGCTGAAAATTGTGTCAGCACCTGACAAGGCCTTTACTCTAGTGCTCCTAGTGTTGCTAATGCCAGTTCAGCTGAGTCAGCGTTAGCAATGGTGGGAATCTTTTAAAAAATATCCTCTGTGTTGGCAGAGCCCATGTGGAATGCAAACCCCTTCCAGTATGCTGGAACAACTGAGGATCTCGTTCCCCTGTACTATCCAAGCTCAGCCTCCATGAGCTTTGCTGGCATTCTTCTGTGACTGTGTCATGGGCTGGAGGAGTGGCTTGCAAGCTTTGCTTTCCTTCTGCAGGATGAAGTGGTGTAGTTGTGGGTTGTGAGTGCTAGAGTGGAAGAGGCTTCTGTCTCCCTTCAGCTGTGTCCCCCCACTGGGCCTGATCGCTTCCTGCATCCTCTTATTAATCTTCTCCTGGGACAGCGCTATCAGCAGCCGATCAGCATTCAGGCTGCCCTCAGCCACTAGCATTAACTCGATTAGGGCAGCGAGAAGTGACTTACAGGGGAAGCTCTTCCCCATGTTTGGCATTTACATACAGTGATTGATGCTGATACGTCCTCTAAACACATCCACATTTTGCATTTTAAACAAAGCAATTGCTGTAGAACTGCTCTCTTTCACTCAGGGGAATTTCCAGTGCCAGCAAAGGGCTTGTCTTCCTTTCTTAAAGGTTCTTTTCTCCTCACCAAGGAGGAGTTGGGAGTGGGGTGTGGAGCCGCTCACCTTGAGGTCACTTGTTCTAGTCCAGCCCCAGGCTGGTAGAGAGAAACAAACATTGCTGTCGGGTGGCCTACAGAATGAGTTGATGCACACAGTGCTGGTGTTGGTGGGTAGTTATCCACACAACCACTACAGTTGGTACCAATTGGTTTCCAAGTCTCAGGGGAGAGGCCAAGGATTGAATGGTTCTTGGGGAGTAAACTCCTCTCACGTTCTTTCAGGGGGTCCTTCCGGCTCAGGTTTCTGACTTATTTTTTTTTTCCTTCAAAATTTCCTAAATGTCTCCTTCCTTGCACAGTTTTGAGAGAAACTGCCAGTGAGTAGCAACACAAAGCCATAGAGGATTAATCTACAATTTAGATTGCAGCATTCTTGGGGACAGACACCAGGGCATCCACTATGTCTGCATAGTGTGGAGATCAATGCCCGGGATAAATAAATACTAATAATCTGTATTGCATTGTTCACAAACCAACAAAATGACACTTCTCTTCCAATACAGAATGTGTCACGGCAATAGACATTTCAGTCTTTGTCCCTGACAGGTGCTCTTCCCTCCCTTGATTTGCAGTTGTGCAAGAGTTTAATTTTTTCCAAATGAAATTCACAAAGGCCCATTAGGCACCAGTCTCTGGGGAGACCTGGAAAACCTCTGCTAAGGCTCATGGTGAAAGCACCTTTATTTCCACCCTTTGTGCTCACTAATTCTAAGTGTTTGTGGCTGGTATTTTCATAGGACCTCAGAGGCTCTGCATGTTGTCCATTTTGATTCTAAAAGCTTCATGCTTATGAAGAGCCACGCACCTCATTCCATGGGCTCAAGCTGCCTGGATCCATATCTGATGGCAGAACCACGTTAAGAAGCTGAATCCTTTATCTCCAACTACATTTTATTAATTTTGCAACTGTGACAAGTACAGTTTTGCAAATCACATATTGCCTGTGTCGAGTTATAGTTGATGTTGCATTCAAATAGGCATTTGGTAGCCTTCTTAGCAGTTTGGGAGAGGAGGGGGAAACGGCTCTACAGACTTTTTTTGGTGTCAATCATTTGATTGACAGTTGGCTTCTAGGACCAAGATACTTGCAGGACTATTCCTTGCCTTGCTGAGATTCTGAGGAACTGCTGAAGACTCCTTTTTTCCCCTTATGTGCTATCATTATATCGTACTTTCTCCTCTGTCTTTTGTTTCTGAGGCACTGCATGTTCCAGATTTGCTGGGTAGCCAGTTACCTGATGTATATGAGAGAGACTATCTCATTTCTGAATCGCAGCTGGGAGGTCACCAGAACACCTTCCTGAAGGACATTCAGCCAGCATTGCTCATCTCCTACCGCAGCGCCTTAAACTGGGTCAGCCCCCTCCCCCAAGGATATCACATCGGAATCTCATTGATTCATATAAATGACCAAGACAGATGCTGTTGCAGTTCCTTTCCTTTGGTTTTGATTTTTGAAAAGTATATTGCATAATTGCCAGGTAAACCATTCATGCCACCAAGACACAGTGGCCAGAGTAAGTGAAAAAGGCACCTGCCTTAATGACTTGTCGGTGGGTGAGTGCATGAAGCCAGCTATGTATTCATATGGTACCAAGAAGGTGACAGTATTCGTATTTGCTGCAGTATTTCATTGGCGACTGAAGCAGGTTGTAGGATAACTTATATTTAACTTAACAACAAGGAATAAGTTAGAAACACAGCACTCCTGTTGCTATAGTCTAGCCTGGCTGTATTCTCTGTCTCTGTGAGTGTGTCAGAACTGCATAGTGTCTTGTCTGATGTGTGGCAACTTTAAACTCCATACTAAAGCTTAGATTTCTTATATTGGACACTGTCATAAATAGATAGCTAAGGGTTAATGTCTCTTTCACCTATAAAAGCAGCAAAGAATCCTGTGGCACCTTATAGACTAACAGACGTTTTGGAGCATGAGCTTTCGTGGGTGAATACCCACTTCCTCAGATGCTTCCTTGAAGCCCTCCTAGAGTACCCAGGGCGGGGAAATCTGGGAGGAGGTAAAGAGGGTGGAATCCCTTTGTTTAGATTCATGGAGCTTACACCTGGAGGGGAAGAGGGAGAAGGGAAATGGTTTATTCCCCTTTGTTGTGAGACTCAAGGAATCTGAGTCTTGGGGTCCCCCAGGGAAGGTTTTGGGGAGACCAGAGTGAGCCAGACACTGGAATTCTGGCTGGTGGCAGCGATATCAGATCCAAGCTGGTAATTAAGTTTGGAGGTTTCATGCTAGCTTCTCATGTTCTGAACTCTAAGGTTCAGATCTGAGTAGGAAAGTTATGACATGAGTGGCAGTGGTGTGGGATAAGATAAGAATCCAGAAGCCAGTAGGAATATTATTTTCTTTTCCTCTGCTAGGGCTTTTAAGCAGACAGAAAGGCTTTGGTTTTAAAAAGAGCCAGAGAGAATTTTTTTTTCTGTTCTCTAGTTGCAGTTTGGCGTGCATATTAAGCAAGGAACTATTAAGGAGGACAAAGGATCTTTTGTTAAACTATAGCACTCAGATTGAGAGTCAAGTACCCAGCACAACACACATGCAAATAAAGTGGTTTTTCTGGTTTACTTTACATTTAAAAGATTAGCTAGAGGAAATAAAAAAAAAGGCACTGTTGCTAGGCAGATCCCAGGAGACAACAGAGAGCCAGCAGTTCAAACAATAAACACCAGAGGGCACCCCAACACAAGAAAACAGGAACCATGACTTCCAAGGCAAGAATGGCCGCAGAGGCACAAATCAAAGAAGCAGACCACAGGCAACAAATGGAAAAAAGAGAAAAAGAGGTAGAACTGAAAGAAAAGGAAGAAAACATCAAACAGGCAGCCCATAAAAGAGAACAAGAAGCCAAAAATGCAGCCCACCACAGAAAACTAGAAGAAGAAGAGGTGGCCCACCGCCGAGAAATGGAAAAACAACAAAAAGAAAGTGAAGAGAGGGAAAAACAGAGAAAGCATGAACTGGAGTTAGCGCAGGCTGGGCAGCATGCTCCAGCCAATCCTAACAACGCTTCGCCAATTATGGTTCCACAGCACAAGAAATTTCCCACCTACAAGGCAAGTGATGACCCTGAGGCCTTCTTAGAAAATTTTGAAAGAGCCTGTCTTGGGTACAGCATCCCTGAAGACCAGTACATGGTAAAGCTGAGGTCACAGCTCTGTGGACCCTTAGCAGAGGTGGTGGTTGAAATGCCAAAGGATGGAATGAACGATTATAAACTGTTTCAAACCAAGGCTAGATTCAGAATGGGGATAACCCCGGATCATGCCCGTCGGCGTTTCAGAACCCAAAAGTGGAAACCAGATGTGTCATTTCCCAGACATGCCTACTACATTGGGAAAAATTATGAGGCCTGGATATCAGGAAACAATGGTAAATCCTTGGATGAACTGCACCTCCTCATACAAATGGAGCAGTTCTTGGATGGTGTTCCTGAGGACATAACACGGTACATACAAGATGGAAAACACAAAAATCTCACCGAGGCGGGGGAAATTGGAGCCAGATGGATGGAAGTGGCAGAAAGCAAGAAAGCTACTGTCAAGGGGAATGAATACCCCAGGGGGCACACCGACAATAAACCCTATAACCGAGGGCAGCCAAAGACCCCACCTACAACCCAAGCAAAGCCACAGACACCCTATTCTTCCACCTCACCAGTCTCCAGTAACTTACCTCGACCCAGTGACCAGTCAGCTGGAAGATGCTTTAAGTGTAATGAACTGGGACATATAAAGGCCAACTGCCCAAAGAACCCCAACTGGGTGCAAGTCATTACACCACCATCATCCAAAAGATCCCCAGGCTCAGATGCCTTTCAAATACCCTTGGAGCGAAGGGAAATGTTGAGAGTGGGCGGAAAGAAGGTTACTGCGTGGAGAGACACGGGGGCACAAGTGTCAGCTATCCACCAATCCTTCGTAGACCCCAAATTCATCAACCCAAAGGCCCAAGTGACAATTTACCCCTTCATGTCACAAGCTGTAGACTTGCCTACAGCTGAACTGCCTGTCCAGTACAAAGGCTGGTCAGGAATGTGGACTTTTGCAGTCTATGACAATTATTCCATCCCCATGCTACTGGGGGAAGATTTGGCCAACCAGGTGAAGCGGGCCAAGAGAGTGGAGATGGTTACATGTAGCCAAACCAGGCAAGCTTCCAGACCCATTCCTGTTACTGAGCCGTCCACAGACGCCATATCTGTGTTACCAGAGACCCAGACAGAGGTAGTGGACCCGGATCCATGCCAAGTGGCTTCCAGTCTCAGACCAGGAACTGGAAAAGCAGCCAGCACCAGAACCGGTGCCAGCACAGACGACAGTGCTTGCAAATCCATCTTCAACCCCAACACCAGAGGGCGCCAGTGAGCCTGAACTGGCAGAAACAGCAGACAACCACACCCAAGAGGCTCAACCAGAGCCTGAAATACCCCCTGGTGCACCAGTGGAGAGCGGCTCACCAGCAACGAAAATAACCCCATCACCTACATTGCTTCCAGAGGGACCAAGCCCAAGTCCACAGTCTAAGGGAGAACTGGTGTCTCCAGCTTCAAGGGACCAGTTCCAGATGGAGCAGGAAGCAGATGACAGCCTTCAGAAAGCTTGGGAGGCGGCACGGAGCACCCCACCGCCTCTCAGCTCTTCTAATCGATCCCTGTTTGTTGTAGAACAAGGACTTTTATACAAGGAGACTCTTTCTGGTGGACACCAGGAAGACTGGCATCCACAAAAACAGTTGGTGGTTCCAACTAAGTACAGGGAAAAGCTCTTAAGCTTAGCCCATGATCATCCCAGTGGCCATGCTGGGGTGAACAGAACCAAGGACTGGTTGGGGAAGTCCTTCCACTGGGAGGGGATGGGCAAGGACGTTGCCAAGTATGTCCGGTCTTGTGAGGTATGCCAAAGAGTGGGAAAACCCCAAGACCAGGTCAAGGCCCCTTTCCAGCCACTCCCCATAATTGAGGTCCCATTTCAGCGCATAGCTGTGGATATACTGGGTCCTTTCCCAAAAAAGACACCCAGAGGAAAGCACTACGTACTGACTTTAGTGGACTTTGCTACCTGATGGCCGGAAGCAGTAGCTCTAGGCAACACCAGGGCTAAAGCTGTGTGCCAGGCCCTAACAGACATTTTTGCCAGGGTAGGTTGGCCCTCCGACATCCTTACAGATTCAGGATCTAATTTCCTGGCAGGGACCATGCAAAAACTGTGGGAAACTCATGCCACCCCGTACCACCATCAAACCAATGGCCTGGTGGAAAGGTTTAATGGAACTTTGGGGGCCATGATACGTAAATTCGTCAATGAACACTCCAATAATTGGGACCTAGTGTTGCAGCAGTTGCTTTTTGCCTACAGGGCTGTACCACATCCCAGTTTAGGGTTTCCACCGTTTGAACTTGTGTATGGTCACGAGGTTAAAGGGCCATTACAGATAGTGAAGCAGCAATGGGAGGGGTTTACACCTTCTCCAGGGACTAATTCTGGACTTTGTAAGCAACCTACAAAACACCCTCCGACACTCTTTAGCTCTTGCTAAAGAAAACCTAAAGGATGCTCAGGAAGAGCAAAAGGCCTGGTATGACAAACATACCAGAGAACATTCCTTCAAGGTAGGAGACCAGGTTATGGTCTTGAAGGCGCAACAGGCCCATAAGATGGAAGCATCATGGGAAGGGCCATTCACGGTCCAAGAGCGCCTGGGAGCTGTTAACTACCTCATAGCATTTCCCAATTCCTCTCTAAAACCCAGAGTGTACTATGTTAATTCTCTCTAGCCTTTCTATTCCAGAGACTTATAGGTTTGTCAGTTTACAGTCCAGGGAGATGATGCGGAGTGGCCTGTAGGTGTCTACTACGAAGGGAAAAAAGATGGTGGCGTGGAAGAGGTGAACCTCTCCACAACCCTGGAACATCTGCAGCGGCGACAAATCAAGGAGTTGTGCACTAGCTTCGCCCCACTGTTCTCAGCCACCCCAGGACGGACTGTACGGGCATACCATTCCATTGACACAGGTAATGCTCACCCAATTAGAACCCCCACCCTACCGGGTGTCTCCTCACGCCCAACCTGCTATAGAACGGGAGATCCAGAACATGCTTCAGATGGGTATAATACGCTCATCTACCAGTGCATGGGCATCTCCAGTGGTTCTGGTACCTAAACCAGATGGGGGAATACGCTTTTGCGTGGACTACCATAAGCTAAATGCGGTAACTCATCCAGACAACTATCCAATGCCACGCACCAATGAGCTATTGGAGAAGTTGGGATGTTCCCAGTTCATCTCTACAATAGACTTAACCAATGGGTACTGGCAAGTACCGCTAGATGAACCTGCCAAAGAGAGGTCAGCATTCATCACCCATGCAGGGGTGTATGAATTTAATGTGCTTCCTTTCGGGCTGCGAAATGTACTCGCCACCTTCCAGAGGCTGGTAGATGGTCTACTAGCAGGACTGGGCGAATATGCAGTTGCCTACCTCGATGATGTGGCCATTTTTTCTGACTCCTGGCCCGAACACCTAGAACACCTGGAAAAGGTCTTTGAGCGCATCAGGCAGGCCGGACTAACTGTTAAGGCCAAAAAGTGTAAAATAGGCCAAAACAGAGTAACTTACCTGGGACACCAGGTGGGTCGAGGAACCATAAACCCCCTACAGGCCAAGGTGGATGCTATCCAAAAGTGGCCTGTCCCAAAGTCAAAGAAACAGGTTCAATCCTTCTTAGGCGTGGCCGGGTACTACAGGCAATTTGTACCACACTACAGCCAAATCGCTGCCCCACTGACCGACCTGACCAAAAAGACCCAGCCAAATGCAGTTAAGTGGACTGATGAGTGTCAAAAGGCCTTTACCCAACTTAAGGCGACGCTCATGTCTGACCCTGTGCTCAGGGCCCCGGACTTTGACAAGCCATTCCTAGTAACCACAGATGCATCTGAGCGTGGTATAGGAGCAGTTCTCATGCAGGAAGGACCGGGTCACAACTTCCATCCTGTCGTGTTTCTCAGCAAGAAACTGTCTGAGAGGGAAAGTCACTGGTCAGTCAGTGAAAAGGAATGCTATGCCATTGTGTACGCCTTGGAAAAGCTACGCCCATATGTTTGGGGACGGCGGATCCAGCTACAAACTGACCATGCTGCGCTAAAGTGGCTTCATACTGCCAAGGGGAACAACAAAAAACTTCTTCGTTGGAGTTTAGCTCTCCAAGATTTTGATTTTGAAATTCAGCACATTTCAGGGGCTTCTAACAAAGTAGCTGATGCACTCTCCCGTAATAGTTTCCCATAATCCAGTAGTTAAAAAGTGTTCTTAAAATGTAAAAGTCTGTTAGTTATATACTTAGTGGTATATGTAAAGGTGCATGTGTTGTATTAATCTGTTTATTTTAAAGTTCTAGGAGGAAATCGCTGCCAGTGAGATTCCCCACTGTCTGCAATTTGGGGGGCATGTCATAAACAGATAGCTAAGGGTTAATGTCTCTTTCACCTATAAAAGGGTTAACAAACAGTGACCTGAAACACCTGACCAGAGGACCAATCAGGACTGGGTGGAGGGAGGTTTGGGTGTGAGTTCTTTGTTCTTTGTCTTGGTTCGGTGACCCTCTCGGCTCTGAGAGTGATCTTTCTATCTCCAGGCTTTCTAATGTTCTTTTTCCAAGTTGTAAGTACAAGGATAGTAAGACAATAGGTTTATATTGGTTTTTTTTTGTATTTACATGTGTGTAGTTGCTGGAATGTTTTAAATTGTATTCTTTTTGGATAAGGCTGTTTATTCATTTTTTTCTTTTAAGCAATTGACCCTGTATATTGTCACCTTGATATAGAGACCATTTTTATGTCTTTTTTTCTTTCTTTTTATATAAAGCTTTCTTTATAAGACCTGTTTGAGTTTTTTCACTGGTTAAGGCTAAGAAACGAAGGGAGGGGGAAAATCTCTTTGTGTTAGATCTACTAAGCCTGGCTTTGCATACCCTCTGGGTGAGGGGAGAGAGAGATTTGATCTCTCGGTACTCGTGTTTCAAGGACTTGAAGCAGGGAATCTCCTAGAGTATCCAGGGCGGGGAAATCTGGGAGGAGGTAAAGAGGGTGGAATCCCTTTGTTTAGATTCATGGAGCTTGAATCTGTATATCTCTCCAGGAACCCAGGGAGGGAACACCTGGAGGGGAAGAGGGAGAAGGGAAATGGTTTATTCCCCTTTGTTGTGAGACTCAAGGAATCTGAGTCTTGGGGTCCCCCAGGGAAGGTTTTGGGGAGACCAGAGTGAGCCAGACACTGGAATTCTGGCTGGTGGCAGCGATATCAGATCCAAGCTGGTAATTAAGTTTGGAGGTTTCATGCTAGCTTCTCATGTTCTGAACTCTAAGGTTCAGATCTGAGTAGGAAAGTATGACAGACACCTTCACTTTTAACAAACTGGTTTCTAAACAGTTGGATTCTAAATCCCAGGTTGAACAAATTCTAACAAATACAGCGATTTAACATCTTTTATTTTGTATTTTGAGAGGTCTCAGTTAGCGGGTTGCAATATTTCAACAGGATTCCAGATCTGCTGTAAGCAAAGTGTATTTAGGCACGTTCGTTATTTTATTTATTTATTTATTTTATTCATTCATTTGTATTGCAGTAATGCCTAGAAGCCGCAGTCCTGGACCAGGCCCCCACTGTGCTAGGTGCTTCCAAACACAAAAAAGGCTGTTCCTGCCTCAAAGAGCTGACAATAGACAACAGAGGGGTACATGGAGCGGGAGCACAAGAAAACAATGAGATGATACTGGCCAGCATGATGGCCAGTGGTATTATCCGACAACTTGGTCCCTTTCACCTAATCCAAAACAGGATCAATCCGTGAAGCGTTCCTCCAGCGTATCTGTTCTCCCTTCCTTCTTCTCTGTTAACTGCTCGTTTTCTTTCACCGTTCCCATTTCTGGTCACCTTAGCAGATGTTTGATTCATTTATAAAATGGTCCCACTTTCTTTGATCAGTGAATGTGAACATGGTGTCATTTCTTTAATCACTGTAACTTATTCAGGTCAGCAGGCGTCTTGCCAATTCTAAACTTTGGTTTTTAATCTGTATGAAGGATTTATGCCTCTGTTATACCTTGTTTTGACTTGACTAATGTCTTGGACAATATAACAGAGTTATTTGTCATGCTTTGATTTTTGTCTCATTTCTGGTAATTGAGTGTGTTTTATATGCCAGTTATATAGCAATTCTACCAGTGATTTTTCCACACTGCAGCAGTGTTGCTCTGAACCTGAGTGCTACTAAATATGGATCTCCCCCTTGCATCTCTTACTTATGTGACCAATTTCTGACTAGATGGACTCTACATTCTGCTAGTTCATTTGCTTATATGTAACTTGGGCAAGATATCTTAAGTTGAAATCCATACTTTTTAGAAAAATCCAGAAATTCCCTGTTCTTGGATCATGGTCCAATGTTTGTTGTTTTTTGGGTTTCTGTTATGTGAAAAGATGGATTTAACATCTTTAATCACAGCTGTGGTATCTGCAAGTGTCACCATTCTGGAAGGCTGCTAGAACAGTCCATTATAAGCAGCTGTTCATGTTTTCCTTGGTAGTTCTAATATGTGCCCTGGAAATGTTGGTTGTTCATTGGGTATCATAGGGCATAGGCACCGACTCTGTGGGTGCTCCGGGGCTGGAGCACACATGGGGAAAAAGTGGTGGGTGCTGAGCACCCATTAGCAACCCCTTCATCAGCTCGCTCCCCGATGCTGCCTGCCCGCCAGCGGGCCCTGCGGATCAGCGCCTCCCCCTCCCTCCCTCCCCGCGCTGCCCGCCTGTCGCCATCTGCTATTTTGTGGCATGCAGGAGGCTGGGAGTGGGGGAAGGTGTGAGGACGTGGGGCACTCAGGGGAGGGGTGGAAGTGGGTGGGAAGAGGCATGGCAGGGGTGGAGCAGGAGCGGGAAGAGGCAACGTGTCGGTGGGGCCTTGGGGAAGAGGTAAAGTGAGGGCGAGGCTTGGAGTAGAGCCAGGGGTCGAGCATCCCCTGGCACTTTGGAAAATCGGTGCCTGTGTCATAGGGTCTTTGTGTTGTGTTGTGTATCTGTGTACTCCGGGCGGGACCCACACTAGCTCACCATTTCAGCAATATCACTGTTCCATTGTGGCTAGAATGGGACTTTCTCAGCTCTTCTTTTGGACTTCATCATCCCAAAGTGCACTTTGTGAATTCTTCCCAATGGTTTACATTTCCTCACTGTGGGAAATATGATATTTGTGCTTGGATGGGTACTTCTTTAATCAGTGAAAGCTCACTTTTTTAATATTGGGAATATACAGGCGGAAAGTAGAGTAGAGCAGAACAATTACCTCCCATGTCTTACATATGACCCTTCTGCTAATTCATCCAGAATGACATTTGCCTATTTTGCAACTGCATCACATTGTTGGCTCATTCAATTTGTGATCCACTATAGTCCCCAGATCTTTTCCAGCAGTACTACTGCCTACCCAGTTATTTCCCATTTTGGATTTGTGCATTTCATTTTTTCCTTGGTAAGCACTTGTCTTTACTGAATTGCATCATGCTGACTTCAGACCAGTTTTCCAATTTATCAAGGTCATTTTGAATTCTAATATTATCCTACAAAATGCTTGCAATCCCTCCCAGGTTGGTATCATCCACAAATTTTATAAGCATGCTCTCCACGCCATTATCCATTAGCATGCTCTCCACTCCATTAGTTTTGAATGAAACTACTGAATTAGTACCAGACCCAGGACAGACCCCTGTGGGACCCTACTAGCTATGGCCTCCCAGTTTGACAGTGAACCATTGATAACCGCTCTCTGAGTTTGTTTTTCAATCAGTTGTGCACCCTTGTTATAGTACTGTCATCTAGATGATATTATGATCAATTTCAGCTGTGAAGCGAGGATTTAAGAGAGAATTATGAAACTAAACAGCCATTGATAATGCCTAGCATCCAGGGCCGGCACTATCATTTAGGCAGCCTAGGCAATTGCCTAGGGCGCCAGAATAATTGGTGGGCACCGTTTTGCCGGAGGGGGCGGCAGGTGGCTCCGGTGGAGCTGCCGCAGTGGTGCCTGCGGAGGGTCCGCTGGTCCGCGGCTCCGGTGGAGCTGCCGCAGTCATGCCTGTGGACGGTCGGCTGCTCGCGCGGCTCCGGTGGACCGCCCGCAGGCACCACTGCAGCAGCTCCACCGGAGCCACGGAGCACCGGACCCTCCACAGGCACCACTGCGGCAGCTCCACCGGAGCCGCGGGACCAGCGGGCGGGGCGGTGAAATTGCCATGCGCTTAGGGCGCTCAAACCCCCTAGTGCCGGTCCTGCTAGCGTCTCTCTTAATTTGTACATACATATTGTCTGCTGCTGTCATGGCTCTCAAACCAAATGTTACAGCCAGCCATTCATTGTTGCATCTCTGTAACACTACAGCTCTCCACCCTCCTTTTGAAGAATCTTGTGGAGGTCTTGAGTCCTTTCAGTGGGGTAAAAAGTAGCAGCACTGGTGCTGAGTTCAGTACATCCTTCAGATATTTTTAAGACGTCTGTGCTTACGGTTAGATCGGCACTGCTGTGATTGATGCAACGGGGTCAATTCAATGTAGGGGGTCTTGCAATAATTTTTTTGGTGGCCTCAAGAGTGCGACCACCAACTCTTGCTGGTGGCCACTCTGACAGAGAACCAGAGAGCACAGCCGCTCCGTGTCAGATCTTCAGAAATGATGAGCTGCATGCCATTCACGGGGGGGTGCCCCTGCAACAACCCCACCCGTTGCTTCCCTCCTCCCCCAACCTTCCTGGGCTACCGTGGCAGTGTCCCCCTATTTGTGTGATGAAGTAATAAAGAGTGCAGGAATAAGAAACACTGAGTTTTTAGTGAGATAAAATGAAGGGGAGGCAGCCTCCAGCTGCTATGATAGTCCAGGCAGGACATTAAACAGTGTGGGGGAGAGGAGCCCAGCATCCTGCTGCTATGATAGTCCAGGCAGTACAGAATCTTTTCTTTAGACATGAAACGGGGGGGGCTGATGGAACTCAGCCCCCAGTTGCTATGATGAGGACGATTACCAGCCGTTCTGTACCATCTACCGGGAATGACCGGGAGTCATTCCTATTTTTACCCAGGCGCCCCCGGCTGACCTCACCTGAGGCCAGCCAGGAGCACTCACAGAATGATGAGGACAGCTATCAGTCCTTTTGTACAGTATCATCTGCCACTGGGGAGGGGAGGGGAGAGGATGCTGCTATTCAGTGCCACAGCACCGCATCTACCAGCAGCATGCAGTAGACATATGGTGACAAATAAAAAAGTCAAGAAACGATTTTTTTCCTTTTTCTTTCATGGGGGGAGGGGTGGTAAACTGATGACATATACCCTGAACCACCCCAGACAATGTGTTTGACCCTACAGGCACTGGGAGCTCAGCCAAGAATGCAAATGCTTTGTGGGGACTGTGGGATAGCTGGAGTCTGCAGTACCCCTTCCTTCTCCTGCTGTGGACTCTGTATCATAGCCTGGAGATTTGTTTCAAATGCTTTCTCATTTCATCTTCTGTAACGGAGCTGTGATACAACAGATTTGTCTCCCCATACAGCTATCAGATCCAGTATCTCCCGTATGGTCCATGCTGGAGCTCTTTTTGGATTTGGGACTGCATTGCCACCCGTGCTGATCAGAGCTCCACGCTGGGCAAACAGGAAATGAAATTCAAAAGTTCACGGGGCTTTTCCCTTTTTACCCGGCCAGTGCATCTGAGTTCAGATTGCTGTCCAGAGCGGTCACAATGGTGCACTGTAGGATACCGCCTGGAGGCCAATACCGTCGATTTTGTGGCCACACTAACCCTAATCCGATATTGTAATATCGATTTCAGCACTACTCCTCTCGTCGGGTAGGAGTACCGAAACCGATTTAAAGAGCCCTTTATATCGATATAAAGGGCCTCGTTGTGTGGACGGGTGCAGCGTTAAATCGGTTTATCGTTGCTAAAATCGGTTTAAACGTGTAGTGTAGACCAGGCCTCAATAATAAAAAATAATGTACAGTTGTCTCTTTTCTTTACTGGACCTAAACAGAATAGAAACAAATAATGTGCTTTGCATGTTCTTGTCTGTTGTTTCTTTTGCTTGTTTGGTTGCTTTTTTATTTTTTTTTGACTTGCTAGCTAGTAAGTCTGTTTCTGTGAAAAGTGTTGTTTGTATGTTTGTTAACACTGCTTTGCTTTGTGCACTTCCCCACTCCCAGCCCCCATCACCACCCAGGAGTGGCTACTTGCGGCCACACAAAAAGCCCCTGGTGGCTGCATGTAGCCACGATGGCCACATTTGAGAAACACTTCTTAGCGGATCTGGTGAAGACCCACTAAGTCAATGGCAGAACGTTCTCCCGTCAACTTCTGTACTCCAGCTCCCCAAGAAGCGTAAGGTAAGTCAGACAGCGAGTGTCTCTTGTCGACACAGCACAGTGTAAACACCACTGTAAGTCGACCTAAGTTACGTCGACTTCAGTTATGTAACTTACCGAACTGAAGTAGCGTAGCTGAGGTGGACTTACAGCTGTAGTATAGACCAGCCCTTAGCATTTCATGCTTTTGCTTCCATGCCCATTCTGAAACTTTATGAATGAATTTTCTTAGGTGACTTGCCCAAGCTGCATAATTTGATGTGAATTCACTGACATAATTCAACATACCTTGCTGTCTCTACTTTTTTATCTTTAGGCCTCTGCATATTTTTGTCACTGGAGTCTTAAACTCATCAGGCATTATACCCTTGTGGTCAGTTTCTCTTCTAAGTAAATTTCAGTTGTGGGAAATTTACTCATAGTCTTGTTCCATGTAAGATAGTTTTTTTTGCAGTTCCTAAGAATCTTCACACTCAGTCCTAATGTTGAGTAGAAGTAGTATAGTGCTGCGCCAGGCTGCTGGGTTATCTATACACACACTTGCTCCCGTGAGAGTCCCTAATTCTGAGACATTGTGTGATAAAAGGCTTCTGGTGCTGAATGTATTCCAAAAGGCAATTTCAAAAAGCAGTGTCTGCCAAAGAGTGTTTTGAAAGTGCAAGTCTTGGAGCATTCTGTGTCCAAGGAAATGTGTCAAAAACCCTGCCAGTGCAGTTAATCTGCTGAAGATCATGGCTCCTGCCACCTCAGCAAACATTTTGTTCCTTGTAGGCATGTGGAAATGTTCCTTTTTAGTGTTTGCATTTTGCTCTTGGGGACCAATGTGCTAACTCATTCTGCATCTTTTTTCCCTCTACCATTTCTAAGGAGCAAATCCCATCTGTTCGCTCTTCTAGTCTACAGGTGACTCTGTCTGCATCTTGTTTGTTGCTGGGAGACATCACTTTCCTGTGGACACATCTTCATGAAACACAGGCAGATCTTGGTTCCGGCTCGTTACCAGCACTGCTGTTCTGACTCCTTTCTGTGGCATTCTCTCTCTTGACTAAGCCAAGCATATCACATGTGTGCAAGCCCAACTGATTGCTGTCCTTGGTGTATTACGACAAACTCTTGTCTTGTTTTAGCTCTTGTACCTTAGTGACAGTTCTCTCAGTCTCTGGGAGTTGGCATTTGTTCCTCTCATCGTTTGACTTTTCAAGCTAAATATTTGCTTTGTGTTACTCTGCTTCAGTTTATTACATTCACTTGCACTTCTGTGTGTATTTTGTATGTAGACCATTTGTACACATCTTTAGTAACTATTATTTTGAGTTGGCAGAATCAGTCTTTCTCGTGTTTATAAAGAGCTCATTTTTAGTTGAGGGATTCTCACATTCTTCCTTTAGCCCATCCACTTTTCTGCTTTGTCTTCACATTTCTGCAAAGAGGTTGGGCTTATTATTATTTCTGTGTTTGCCCAAATGCTTGATATTTGCTATCTTCCTGACAGTTGCCACATTGCCTATATTGTTCCTTTTTTGGTGTGTATTTTCTTCTGCCTTTTTTGAGTCCTTATCTGGAATATATCTTTCATAAGGAACACTTTTTTTTGTAGTGGTACAATTATTCTTAAACTGATCATTGCTTCTTCACAACTTCCTCTCCCTTGAAATGCATTGTGGATATGCCACCCTTCAGCGTAGCCATTATTAAAAACTGTGCAATATGTATGACTTATCTTCCATTTTATTAACTCTTCTGGCTTTTAGTTACAACTGAAATTGCTATTTGAACTTCTCCAGGTCTCCTCAGCACCCCCTACAAGAGCTACTATGAGATTTACATGTTGCATTTGCAGAGGGGTTGCAGCAGCCATTCTTAGTTCACCATTCTCATTGCTAAAATTTGTGTTGCTTACTTCCATTAAGCATTTGCAGTCTAGTTACAATTTACCAGCATTCCATTCTTTTCACATCTGGTGCCATGTGGTATTTCATTGATGACTGAGGCAGGTTTTAGGACACCTGATTATCTGACGATCAACAAGAAGTAACTGTTAACGGCATCCCAGCAGTATGTACTTTGTGAACTAGCCTGGATGTAGTTTTTGTCTCAGTCCTGCAGCTGGTTCCAGTCTGCTTGTGTATCTGTAAGTGTAGCCCCATACAGTGTCCTGCAGGATGAGTGGCAACTTTAAATTTTTTTTCAAGCTTAACCCTTTTGTTCCAGATTAGTATACATCTGCATGTCTCTGTCAGTCTGCAAACTCCACTTTGTTTTGTGAACACCATTTTGACTGTAAAACTGTATCATGCCTTCTCTGTTGCTTTTTACCTTCCATTTTGGACTGGGATTCCAGGAGGTGTTAGCAGTGCTCCCTAGCAGACGGTTAACAAAGGAGCACAATCAAGAGTTGTTAACCTGGATGGTCAAATGGAAGAGCCCTAGAACAAAGAGCTAGCTGCTGCCCAGGGAAGCCAGAAGAAGGCATCAAGAGGGGCAAGAGAAGGAAGATGATGATAGGAGGGTTCTGGAACCCTGAAAGGACACTGAACCAATCTTTATCTTCCCTATATGACCAAATCCTTATCACTCCTCACGTGTAGCTGTGAGGACGCTGCATGGATTTCCATGCAGGTTTCGTTGTTTTTCCATAGATCTGTATATCTCTTATGCTTGTCTGTCAGTAAATGGGTTTAGAGATTCCTGTGCAAAGTCTCTGTGTTACTTGATTTAATTGTCATGTAGCCATGATGGGTGAAATAGTATTCCAGAGGGTCCACAGCTTCAGTGAAACTCTGATAGAGCGAAGTAGTCACCAAGGAGACATGGGAGAGCTGGTACTAGTTTCAGGTCCTAGAGTTGGACTGCAGAGTCCAATACCTCAGAAGGGGAGCTGGAGATCTGCACCCTGAGATTGTCTGGAGGCCCAGAGCCAGTTCTTAGTCTCTGTCCACCCCCAGTAAGCCTGAGGGCGCAGGGGAGCCAGCCTGGTGAGCATCCTCCTGGGGAAACTCGTCCAGGGTTCTAACACTTTTATTGCATAATATTATCCCCAGCTGGAAAAACTGAGGCAGAGAGCGAGTGAGAGGGCTGTGGATAGAATTACTCCCACAGTACAATCATGTGAGGCTTTTGTGTGCTTTCCTGGGAGAATGTTGTGAAGCTCTGAAGAAACCAATGGGAGATAAATAATTGCTTGTTAGCCCTGATTACATTTACTCAGTGGGGTTGGTCATTGGGTTCTGGTGAGATTACACTGTCTTCTAAATCAGATCTGGGGGATCATTGGTTAGCAGTGGCATTAACTGCTGGTAAAATGGTTGTTTATGTTTTGGTTAATGAGTCTGGGTTTGATAATGTAAATGGTATTCGAAAATTATGTGCAGAGTTGACTGATTCCAGTGTTGCAATAGAAATTAATTTTACAACTCTGAAAATGTAATTATCGGAGGTGATTATAATTTTGGCTTCAGACGGATCATTTTCCTTCCAAATATAGTATTTCTCATCCCAATAAATGTATTCATAACCTACACATTGCACTCAATTTAATTGACAGGTGGTGTAAATTAACCCTCCTCAAAAACGTGATTTACATGGTTTGGTTCTAACTCATCTATTAAATACAGGGTTGATTTTGTGTTGATTTCTGGGCAATTTAGGTAAAGTGGTTTTAGTTTGCTCTATTTATCTTCTGCTTATTTGATCATTGCTCTACCTGTTTTATTCTACAATTGCAGCCATGTTGGGAGTGTATGATAGAGCTTATTGAAAATGTAGTGCCAATTCATTGAAATCAGAGCAGTAAATACATCCCAGGTGTAACTTCATTTGGTCCAGTAATGCATTTGGCTCAGACTATTTTGTAGAAGGGTAAATGTTTTCATTGCAAATGTTTTGGAAAAGAGAATTTTGATTCTGGAATTTATGAAAAATGGGATTTCTAATCAGAAAATAAGTTTAGTAGAGAGACAGCAGCCTCAAGAAATACTTTAAAAACTTGGCTTTTCCATTTCATTTGTACTGTAATAAAGAGAGATTACCAGGTAAAGGGCAAGGTGTGTTTATCATTCTTTCAGTTTCAGGTGGGAAAGGACTCTATTAGGGCAAGGAATAAATGAATTAAAAAAGGAAGGAGGGTGTATTGTTTCTTAAATCAGAAAAAATCACCAGTCTAAGTACGGTATTAATTAGTTCTTGTCTGTAAACTGCTCTGAAGATGATACACTCTAACTGCAACTGTACTGTGCATGAAAGAATGACTAAAGATATCTGTCTTCTATATCATTTAAACTGTAATATCTTCTTGGGAGGGACCTTGCTTTCATACATGTCGATAAAGTACCTAGCTCAGGCAGAATAAAGCATTGGGACAGATGCCTTAAAGGGGAAATTAGCTTTGGACCACTCATTTTTGTAACACGTACTCAGAGTAGAGAGGCCATGATGGGAGAAGAGTCCTGCATTCTGGCAATGATCAACATCAAAATGGTCTCTAGGGGCCACCATGGGCCAGGTATTCATATGTGCTCGTTGCTCAGCACCCTCAGTTGGGGGTCAGATTTTCAAGAGCTCAGCTCCCGTTTAGGCACAACCCAAGTGATGAGATTTTCAGAAGCGCTCAGTTCACTGGATGCTGAACTCTTGTGAAAATCTGACCGGGGAACTGCTGAGGGCCCGCATGCCAAGCTAGTGGTGGAGCCCTTGTTTTTGTAATCTTTTCTCACATTGGTCCTTACTGCCTGTCAGTCACTCTTGATGTTCTTCTTTGAATTTCCTCCAACTTAGCAACATCTTTCTGATACCGAAGTGCCCTCAACTTCTCTGTAACCTGAACTCTGCATATAAAGACGAAAATCACACTGGGCCTGATTTAAATCTGTTTTCCGTCGATGGAAATCTCTCCACTGGCTGAAAAGGCCTCTGGATCAGGCCCATTGTGTTTCATTACAGCTACCATACATATAATGTTCTGTTACCCAGTCTCTCTTAGCCACCCCTAGTTTACTTTTAGGTTTCTCTCTCCTGTCCCGGTAACTGGGTTTCAGTTTATAGTTAGTTTTTCCAGTTTTTTGGGCAGTGTCAGTTACAGGTCAGTGGCAATGAGAGAAAATTTCCTTGGATGATGAAGCATTTGGATGTGGTATGTGGAGTGAGTCATAACTCTGTAATTTACTGGTACTGGAGAACAAAGTTTAACATTTTGGTGGTGAGGTGATGCAGGGATCACCAATGTGGTGGTGGGGGCAGAGTTTGGAAGAGGCATAGATTTGCTGTAAACCCTTTGGGGTTTAGAGAGCATGGCCCCTTTAAATCTTTTTCCTAGAGGAGATGGGGAGAGTGAGAAAAAAGGAGGGAAACTCCAGGGGGTGGCTCTGGAGCTGGGGGAGAGAGGGAGCAGCTCGCAGCCCCTTGCAAAGGAAGCAGCAGAGAACCTGCCTGAAGCCAGGGAAGGACAGGGCGGCCGATCGGGGACACCCCAGGACAGGAGCCAGGAGGAGCACTGTGCCAGGGAGGAATCGCCCAAGAAGGACAGGCCGGAGCTGGACCCAGTATCACGGCTGCCCAGAGCTGCATGGGGCTGTGAGTACTGGGGCTTGTGACTCTGCACTGGGAACAAGGAGGGAGGCTGCTAGATAATTAAGTGGAGAGGTGGTCGCTCTGTGTGGCTTGCAGAGAGCGGCAGAAGAGGGCACCGGAAGGGTTTGTTGGGGGCAAGTTCACTGGCACCGAAGATGACCAGGAGCACCCAAAACTCACCACTGGACTGGACCTTTGCTCAGGACTCCTGAACTCTGTGTGTAGACACATTGCTCGACGTCTGCCTTCTCAGACTGTGCTACCACTGGACCCGTGGGACCTTGGCTTGGATGCAGCCCTGTTTTACTGCTCCCTCTATATTTCCTCTTGTTGTATTTCTACTCTCATCCCTCTGTAAATAAATATCTCCCTTTGTTATATCCATTGTACTTTTCCTGTGGGGGGCGTGTGTTCACTCTGGTGCCCCTGGGCTGAAAGGGATTTTTCCTGCTGCATTCCTGCGCGTGCCTTCTCTTGGCCAGAGCTGCCTGCAGAGCAGACTCCATCTTGGCTATGAGGGCGCTAAAGTTACATTGGGGTGTGTGCGGAGATAATGGTGGGTGGGGGAGAACCTGGGCATTATGTGTGAGGGATTTGGGTTTACTTGCACTACTCTTCTGATCAACCTCTCCCATCCTCTTTCAGCTCCTGCTTTCCATACTAATCCTGTTCAGCTCATGTCCCCCTCCTCCTTTAGCCACCAGTGGTGTCTTCCCCTCCTCTTCTCTATAGATTACAGGCCAGAGAGGCCTCTTGGGTACGTCTGCACTGCAGTGGGGCGGAAGCCCAGGTAGACAGATGCGCACTAGTGAGGCTTGAGCTAGGACACTGAGAATAGCAGTGTGGATTTTGCAGCTCCAGTGGAGACTGGAGCTAGCTGCCAGAGCTCAGACATGGGGTTGGGTAGGCTTGAGAGCCTGATGGGCTGTCCAAGCTGCAAGGTCCGCACTGCTATTTCTAGTGCTAGCTCAGGCCTGCCTAGCCACGCTGAGGCTTGCTTCCAGCTGCAGGGTCCAACATACCCTTAGTTACCTGACACCAGATACCACAGTGGTCATGGGTGGCTTGGAGGAGGAGCTACAGCTCTGCCCCACAGCCAGGGCCGTCTCTACAGTTTTTGCCACCCCAAGCAGCGCGCCGAATTTCCGGAAGGGGCAGTCCGTGCGCCCTTAGGGCGGCAGGCGCGTTTCCACGATGGCGGCAATTTGGCAGCAGCGTCTATGTTTATTTGTCCGCGGCAGCTTCAGCTAAACATAAAAGCTGCTGCCGAATTGCTGCCACCGCAGAAACACGCCTGCCGCTCTAATGGCACACTAACTGCGCCCGCTGACCGAGGCGGCAATTCTGCACGCTGCTTGGGGGCAAAACAACAGGGACTGCCGCCCCTTGCAGAATGCCGCCCCAAGCACCAGCTTGGAATGCTGGTGCCTGGAGCTGGCCCTGTCCACAGCGCTGCTGAGTTCACACCATGCATGATGTAAGATGTATTCAGCATGGAGTGAATAACATGGAGAGGGGAACTGACTGGCCCCGGGTCCCAGTATTGGTGGTAGCAGTAGGCTCAGAACCCAGGTTTGAGAACGCCCAATTTTCTGTCTCAGCCAGTGAACCACTCTTCCTCCACCTGCTCAATGTGTGAGATTTTCACAGCCTGTGAGCGCCAAATGAGGGCAAGTTACACCACTTTATTGCTTCCCTTGATTTTTCTAAGCAACTCAGAGCTGCTATGCAGCTTGCATCATTCTTCATGTCACTGCTGCATTTAGGTCTACTGTGTGTTTTATGATTAGTGCGTCAGTGTTTCAGTGGAACAGCTTCAAGCTTTTTCATCACTTGCTTATTTTTGTGCCCTATGAAAGTGCAGCTCAGGCTGCAGGGACAGAAGTGCAAAAAAAGAGATGGACCTTTCCCAGGCCAGCGCCAAGTACATTGCATACATCACCATAGGTAAAAGCAGAATTGCTGCCCAAACTTTAAACAGCCAGGTTTATTTACCTGTTCACAAGAGAATTTTGACAGAATCACAGAAATGCAGGGCTGGCAGGACCTCCACAAGGTCATCAAGTCCAGCCCCTTGCACTGGGGCAGGAACAAGTAAACCTAGCCCATCCCTAGCAGGTGTTTGTCCAACCTGTTCTTAAAAACCTCCAATGATGGGGCTTCCACAACCTCTCTTGGTAACCTGTTCCAGTGTCTTAACTATATAGAATCTTTTAATCATAGGACTGCAAAGTACCTCAAGAGGTCATCTAGTCCACTCCCCTGCACTCAAGGCAGGACTAAGTATTATCTAGACCAGTGCTTCTCAAAGCCAATCCGCTGCTTGTTCAGGGTAAGCACCCTGACGGGCCGGGCTAGTTTGTTTACCTGCTGCGGCCACAGATTCTGTTGATCGCGGCTCCCACTGGCCACAGTTCGCCACTCCAGGCCAATGGGGGCTGCGGGAAGGGCGGCCAGCACATCCCTCAGCCCGCGCCACTTCCTGCAGCCCCCATTGGCCTGTGATGGTGAACCACGGCCAGTGGGAGCTGCGATCGGCCAAAACTGCAGACGCGGCAGGTAAACAAACTGGCCCAGCCCACCAGGGGCTTTCCCTGAACAAGTGGCGGCATGACTTTGAGAAGCACTGATCTAGACCATTCCTGACAGGTGTTTGTTCTACTTAAAAATCCCCAATGATGGAGAGTCCACAACCTCCCTAGGCAATTTATTCCAACGCTTAACCATTCTGACAGTTAAGAAGCTTTTCCTAATGTCCAACCTGAATTGCCCTTGCTGCAATTTAAGCCCATTGCTTCTTGTCCTATCCTCAGAGGTTAAGAACAACAATTTTTCTCCCTCCTCCTTGTAACAACTTTTATGTATTTGAAAACTGTTATGTCCCCTCTTGGTCTTCTCTTCTCCAGACAAAAACCCCAATTTTTTCAGTCCTCCCTCATAGGTCATGTTTTTTAGACCTTCAATCATTTTTGATGCTCTTCTCTGGGCTTTCTCCAATTTGGCCACATCTTTCCTGAATGTGGTGCCCAGAACTGGACACAATATTCCAGCTGAGGCCTAATCAGCACTGAGTAGAGGGGAATTATTACTTCTCACGTCTTGCTTACAACACTCCTGCTAATACATTCCAGAATGATGTTTGCTTTTTTGCAACAGCGTTACACTGTTGACTCATATTTAGCTTGTGATCCACTATAATTGCCAGATGCCATTCTGCAGTACTCCGTCTGAGGCAGTCATTTCCCATTTTGTATGTGTGCAACTGATTGTTCCTTCCTAAGTGGGGTACTTTGCATTTGTCTTTATTGAATTTCATCCTATTTACTTCAGACCATTTCTCCAGTTTGTCCAGATTATTTTGAATTTTAATCCTCTCCTCCAAAGCACTTGCAACCCCTCCCAGCTTGCTATCATCCGCAAACTTTGTAAGTGTACTCTTTATGCCATTATTTAAATCACTGATGAAGATATTGAACAGAACTAGACCTGGACCCGATCCCTGCGGGATCCCACTCATTATGCCCTTCCAGCATGACTGTGAACCACTGATAAATACTCTCTGGGAATGATTTTTTCCAACCAGTTATGCACCCACCTTATAGTAGCTCCATCCAGCTTGTATTTCCCTATTTTGTTTATGAAAAAGTCATGTGAGACAGTATCAAAAAGTCAAGATATACCACATCTACCACTTCCCCCGTATCCTCAAGGCTTGTTACCGATGAAAGAAAGCTATCAGGTTGGTTTGACAGGATTTGTTCTTGACAAATCCATGCTGACTGTTATTTATTACTTTATTTTCTTCTAGGTGTTTGCAAATTGATTGCTTAATTATTTGCTCCATTATCTTTCCAGGTACAGAAGTTAAGCTGACTGGTCTGTAATTCCCCAGGTTGTCCTTATTTCTCTTTTTATTGATGGGCACTATATTTGCCCTTTTCCAGTCTTCTGGAATGTCTCCTGTCTTCCATGACTTTTTAAAGATAATTGCTAATGGCCCAGATATCTCCATCTCCTTGAGTACTCTAGGATGCATTTAATCAGGCCCTGGTGATTTGAAGACATCTAACTTGTCTAAGTAATTTTTTACTTGTTCTTTCCCTATTTTAGACTCTGATCCTACCTCATTTTCACTGGCATTCACTATGTTAGATGTCCAATTGCCACCAACCTTCTTGGTGAAAACCAAAACAAAGAAGTCATTAAGCACCTTTGCCATTTCCACATTTTCTTGTCATTGTCTTTCCCCCCTCATTGAGTAACGGGCCTATTCTGTCCTTGGTCTTCCTCTTGCTTCCAATGTATTTGTAGAATGTTTTCTTGTTTCCTTTTATGTCCCTAGCTAGTTTGATCTCATTTTGTGCCTTGGCTTTTCTAATTTTGTCCCTATATACTTATTTGTTTATATTCATCCTTTGTAATTTGACCGAGTTTCCACTTTTTGTAGGACTCTTTTTTGAGTTTTAAATCATTGAGGATCTCCTAGTTAGGACGTATGGCAGGAGACCAATCTTTCCTATGCAGTGGAATAGTTTGCTCTTGTGCCCTTAATAATGTCTCTTTGAAAAACTGCCAACTGTCTTCAATTGTTTTTCCCCTTAGACTTGCTTCCCATGGGATTTTACCTACCAGCTCCAAGTTTGCTCAAGTCTGCCTTCTGGAAATCCATTGTTTTTGTTGTGCTGTTCTCCCTCCTTCCGTTCCTTATAATCATGAGCCCCACCATTTCATGATCACTTTCACCCAAGTTGCCTGCCACTTTCAAATTTTCAGTCAGTTCCTCCCTATTTGTCAAAATCAAATCTAGAACAGCGTCCCCCTAGTAGCTTTCTCCACCTTCTGAAATAAAAAATTTCTCCAATACATTCGAAGAACTTGTTGCATAATCTGTACCCTGCTGTGTTAGAGTTAGAAAGCTTTTCCTAATATCTACCCTAAATCTCCCTTGTTGCAGATTAAGCCCATTACTTCTTGACCTACCTTCAGTGGACATGGAGAACAATTGATCACAGTCCATGTATAACCCTCTTTAAACATAGTTAAAGACTTATCAGATGCCCCCCCCTCAGGTGTCTTTTCTTAAGATAAAACGTGTTCAGTTTTGTTTTAATCTTTTCTCGCAGGGCAGACTTTTCTAAACCTTTTCTCATAGTGCTCTGTACAAAGTGAAAGGGGAATAGTTACCCTGCAGTGCACTGCAAAACACCACCTGCTGTAAGCCAAGGAGGAAGGAGCATTTCAGAAACCCAATAAACACCACCTTGACTGGCTTAGTTTGTACATGTCTGTGTTTTATTTGTTGTTTTGGTTGAAATGTCCTGTACCACAAGAATACAATTTATTTAACAGTTTTTCAGGAGCAGATAATAGTTGAGTAAAATAGATACTGTTTATTGCACTCTTTAACTCCCTGCATCATGCTCACAGCCTCACATGGACTTTGACCATGTGTCTGGTTGTAGCTTGTGGGTACATGGTGGAAGCTCTTTCTCAGCTCAGCCAGTTACATTTTACGGTCTGTCTCAGTGATTTTTCCTTTAATAGTTGCTTACATATTTCTGGTGCAGCATGATTTTATAATATGTTTGTAATAGTTCAAAAATTGATGCAGTCAGGTTAATGAGAGAGAATCACGCCCCCTATTTGGCATGAACTGTACTGCTAGGTTGTGGTTCAGTGTTTCTTCTGTAGCTTCATAGTTTCACTGTAAGGTAATGCCCGTGTTTGCCCAGAAACATAGTTCCATGCAGTGTTTCACCATTTATCTGAATTGATCCCTGTGCAATTTGTTTTGCACCGGAGGCCAGAGACCTCTGTTTTCCAGGAGGAATGTGACTGTCTAAGAGGCGCTGTCCCCTCTTGAGTAGGACTGTAGCAGCTGGCAGCTATTTATTTTATCTGCCTATGCAAAGCTTTGTAGTGTGTGGTACGTAGTGAGCGGGAGCTGTGTGATGCAGCGCCTATTAGCGTGAGTGAATGGTGGATTGAGCTTCATGGTTATGCACACTTGTTGAGGCACTTACCTCTGTGTCTTGTTTTAAACTAATTGCAGGCATTTAGTAACCACATGCATCCCAAAGTTTGGATTCCAGCATCTCCTACACCATGTGAAGTTACAGTAGTACAGGACTGGAGCAATGACTCTTACACTAGGCATGAATTCCCTACATGACTCTCAGGGAATCTGTCCTAGAACCTCTTTCCTATTTAAAGGCTAGACTGTTACATTGCTAACTGTGTGTGTGAGATGTTGCTGAGCGTACACTAGCCTAAGCAGTCACTGCAGCCCCCCCAGGCTCTTTCAAAGTGTGACAGGCCTGGAGTGTGACACACCCATAAACCCAAATGCCATTGCTCTTCTGGGCATCCATCCCCATAGTCTAAAGTACTGCTGTCATCGTGCTATATTGGCTGGTTAGAGTAAGCCTGGGTGTAGGTTTCCTATGACAACCTCATGTGCTAAAGAGCTGTGGCCTTGTTTCCTAGTTAAAGAAGGTGGGGAGCTGTTGGGGGTGGGGGTTGTTCCAGGCATGTGTTCCCTTTGCATTTCTGGTGGGGGAGATCACAGCCCTTGCTTAGAGGCAAAGCGATTCATTAACACTCTGATTGGTTTTTCCAGCCCATTGAGATACTTATATGGCTTGGTTCAAGGTCTGTCATCTTGGAGCTATGGGTGTGAGGGGACCTGATGGGCACAAGGGTTATGCAGATTAAAATGGAGAAAGAGTCCTGCAGCTCTTCTGAGGGCAGAGTGTGTACATCCAGCCTGCTTTAGGGGCTGCTTATCTCCACTGGTAGCATGTTAGGGGAGAAGGGCGAGGTGGTAACAGCAGAAAGCACCTTCAAAAGTTTTACACTTCCCTATCACTACAAGAATTACACCACTAAACTCTTCAGGCCGAACTAGCCAGCAGCCTCGGGGGGACGGGACCTAGATTCAGCAGCTCCTTCCTTCCTCTCTTCTCCCTCCTGAGGGGCTCACGTTCCCTTAACAACTCAACAACTGTCCCACCACGAGTAGTATAGGAAAAGCCCTTTTGCAACAAAGAGATAAGGCTCCCGCCACGGCCCTGTGGCTGAGGCCACTGATGTTAATTCACTTCTGAGGGCTTCCACAGCCAGGTCTGCACCAGGGTGCTTTGCACAGAAGAGGAATGGCCATGCTTGCTCAAAACAGAGGTCAGTGCAGCTCCCTGCAGAGCTCCAGGTGGAAGTGGCATTGACAGGCAGTGAATCCAGGGTATTGGCCACAGTGCTGGGGAGAGCCCATCCCAGCTTGTGAGTAAAATTACCTGATGCTACACAGCTAGAAACAGCTGCCAAGGTGCAGCATGTACTCAGAGCTGGCTACACGCCGACAACATGTGTTTCCCGTCTCAGGTCACAGAGCATTATGTGGATATTTTATACAATCAAAGTCTCTGTTTCCAGAGCAGCTGGTGAGCAACATCAGCACAAGGCTGCTGTCCATTCTCGGCCTTGAAGTGGATGCACATCTCCCAAGTGGCTGCTGGCTCTGCCAGCTAAGCCTTGCATTGGGGTGTCCTGTCTGTTCTCTAATGCGGTTGATCCAGAAAGGGAGTGAGTGTAGCACTGGCAAAAGTAGTTTGAATGACAGCCCTGGACAATGACGCCTACTTCTCTCATGGAGATCACGCTTCACTATACTGTTTGCTAATGTGCCTCACCCTTGCCTCAGAGTGAACCGCTCTGTCAGGTCATAGCCTTTCTCCTGAGACTGCCAGCAAGGGCTCAATGAGTGCTGGTAGTTTTAGGATGCACAAATTAACCAAGACTCTTCACCCATCCCAAATCTGGTGCCAGAAGATAATTTTCAGCCATCACTGTGTCAGGCTGGCATTGAACAAGTACCCTAGAAGAGATAGTCACAAACTCCTTCCCCAATTTCTTCAGCCACCCAAGTTCCCCTCTAGAAAACCACTTTAGGAACCTGGATAGAGGTGGGGAGTAGGACAACCCTAGGAGTGAGGCACAAACGTTCTCCATGAATGTTTCTTGAAAAGAAATATTTTGTTTTAGAGCTAGCCCCATGAGGCCTCACGAGGCCATAGAGCAGTCCGAGATGGACTGTTGATTATTTTGGGGGTGGAAGGGAGGCAAGGGACATGGCCAATGGTATGTGGGAGTCGGGGATTAAATGACTCCATTTAAATGTGTTTTCAGTTGGCACCAACTAGCAGCCTCCCCGGCCTGCAATACATAGTTTTCTCCAAAGAACAATTCCCTTTGTTCCCAACTAGTGAGTGAAGTAAAGTCCAAGCAGCTATGGAGGCAAACATCCATTCTCGCAAAAATGGATGGGCAATC
Organism: Gopherus evgoodei; assembly: GCF_007399415.2. Lineage (NCBI taxonomy): Eukaryota > Metazoa > Chordata > Testudines > Testudinidae > Gopherus > Gopherus evgoodei. The sequence goes on from NC_044325.1 coordinate 44,224,340, forward strand.
CCTGGGTGGGAGAGGGGGATATTTACATTTGGGCCCTGTTATTGCAGACAGATATTTGTGTCATGTGAGTCGGGGAAGGACTATTTTCGGAGTTGACGAGGCAGATTTGATGCTCTGCATGGTGGAAATTGGGGGATTTTAATTAGCACCATGTGTGAGGATGCAGAGACTATCATGGGAATCCAGCACCGGAGCAAAATGTCAGGGTCATCCCGAGAGTGGGGACTTGCATTCTCTGAAACATGGAGACTCCCCCTTGACTAGCCTGTGGGAATGTGGGATTGCCCCAAGATTACAATAGCCAGGCGTAATGACCCACTGTACAAGATCATGGATTATTTTACATAGGCAGGAGCATCGTTCCCAATAGGAAGCGGAGCCTTTATGTACATGTGTTATGTGTCACTAGAGGAGTTCAGGAGGCAACCATTTTTGAGTGAAGAGGTCCCATGAGGCTCTTCTCTAAACAAGCACCTGCCCCATGGGCCTGTGAGCTGGAATGAGATGACAAACATCAGGAGTTGCCCTCTCTGCCTCCCCCCTCACACCACCAGTAGATGAAGACTAGTGACGCTTTGCTTCTTCAGCTCCTGCTTCAATCCCCCCTTCCCTCTCCAGAGTTGGAGGAGGGAGCTGGGGAACAGGCTTCCCCAGCTAGGGCAGAGAGCGTAACTGCTCAGGGGCCCACATTCCCTCCAGCCCCTTCTGCAGGTGCATGAGTGCGAGCACGCTCTGGTACTTTCTACAGCAAAAACAAAAACAGAGAAACAGGTGACTGATTAAAAGAGTTTCCCCCTCTGTACATGAGATGCTGCAGACAGGCAGGCAGGCCAGCCGGGAAGCAGGCCGACAGCTGGACATTACATAATTCTTCCATAATAAATGATTGGAGATAAAAGCCAACCCCTGCTGCTGTTTGGATTGCTCTGTGTCTGCGTCTTTGTTTCTAGTTTGTTCCCCGGCCGCTGAGGGCTGGCACCAGGGCCGTCAGACCTTGGCCTCTAGCATTTCTAGGAAGAGTTTGTGCATGGGGACCTTGCCCTGCAGTTTGATGCTGTAGAAGTGCTGCACCGCTTTGGCGGCCGTCTGACGCAGGAGGGGCAAGGTCAGCAACAGCTTGCCTGCCCGCCTTGGCTCCTCGTGGCGCTGACTCAGCTCGTAGTCCTGCAGGGCTTCATGGAGAAGGTCCTGGAGTTTCTGCACCGCCTCCATGTCCTCTATGTGCATGGAATCTGTGAGGGGGGGAACGGATAGCAAAGAGCAATGGTCAAAAACCAGAACTGCATTATTCATTTGAATCTAAGGCTTTGTCAGTGCTGCGGCTTCTGGAAAGTAGCTCACGGGTAGGAAGCATCAGGGCCCCTGTGAGAAGAGCTGGCAGGGCAGGTGTACCCCCAGCATGGCTGCCTGTGCCAGGCTTTGCGGGACTCTGGCAGTGGGTGCTCAGGGGCGAGTAGGGTTGCAAAGGGTGGCTGGTGAATTACATTATAAACAAGCCACTTCTACGGGTGGGCTAGAGAGCTGTGCAAGAACAACGCTAGCTTGAGGTTAGGATGGGTACTTGGCTACTCCCGTGCCTACCAGCCCCCTGTGTTCCTGAGGGGGAGTGGCATGAAGAGTGAGGGGCTGCTGATCTGTCACCAATCAGGAGTGATCACAGTAGGTATAATTAACACTTCCACAGAGCTTCATCTGTGTGAACTGATTGCTGAGCAGCTGGTTGGGGTGGCAGAGAGATGGAAACCCTTCCTGGAATACTGGCAGGGCCATACCCAGCTCAGGACATGGTGGAGCAGAGGCTCACAGAGTGGCGCCAGTGTGGCTTTTAACCAGCAAAAATAAAACTATCCTTTCTCCACAGCGGCTTTGTGGCTTCCCCCCTCCACCGCATTTGCTGAGCAGTGTGACTGAGGCACATGGCAGCTTTTGTCCGTCAGGTGAGTGCTTACAATTGCACTTTGCCAGTCTCAGTGAGCTTTACAGATAAGCCTCAAACCCCAGCTCAGAGGGAGGTGTGTTACAGATGGGTAAACTGAGGCACAGATCTGCTAAGTGACTTGTCCATAGTGCAGCAAGTCAGCTTCAAAGGAGAACACCAGATCTGACTCCTTATCACTAGCTCTGTGCCCCAACTCACACGCCCTGTGTTCATTCCCTTAGGGGCAGTGGGATCAGGTGGAATCATGTACCTAGCTGTGCTTTATATACCAGGTACTCTTGGAGTGGGGCTGATGTTGTATGATACGAAAATCAGCGTAACAGTGCTGCTTCTCTTCGCCAGCTGATTTCTATAGGCTGAAGAGCCCTAGCAGCAATGTATTTCCCATTTCTTCCTCTCTGTGTTTCTTTTAGAAAGACCCAGCCGCATCCCAAACCCGTTCTGCCCATTGCCCTTCTCTATGCTGAGAAGAGCTCCAAATCTGCAGCGGCCTGCAAAAACTAAAACAACATTGCAGGATTAATTTCCCAGCAATCCATCAGCAAGCCAGTGTTGATTACATTGATGAACTGTTAATTACAAAATCAATGGCTATGAATTTTTACAGCTGCCAGAGCACCAAGGAGGAGGGAGGCTGCCAGGCTGTGGCCCACAGGGGCATAAAGCATGGTAATCTAAGGACTCCCTCCTAATGTGCATTCAGCAAGAGCCATGCATGCACTTCTGCAGAGCTCCGTGGATGGGAGACAGAATGCACGTGTGATAATGGACAGCCAGTCTGTCCAAGTTGCTGCAAGCAGGGCCTATTACCTCCCCCAACAATAAAAGTTTAGTTTAAGCTGGCACCCTGGGGCCCCATAGGAGCAGGGGTCTCCATGTTCTACCATCACAGAATTTGCGGCACAGTTCATCCCTTGCTGCAGAACTGTGCTCAAATCACCTCAACACTATGTCTTCAGGCGGGGCAGCTGCAGGGAATAAAGGGATACGGTTACAGACAGGATGAGACGCCCCTAACTAACTAGGGCTCTGGGCTAAACTGCAGGGAGCCCCTCAGCACTAGAATTTAAATGAATCTCTGCCCCTTTGGGTTTTTCCCCTTCCTCAGAATGCTTAGGGTCTGGGTGGCAGTGGCTGACATTGTGGCGCACACAGCACGGAGTATCAGGACAACTGGCAAGTCAGAACCTGCTCCCTGCTGGGATGTTTAGAATGAAGTATTGGGAAATGGTGGTCTTCACTGCTCTTTATCTGTTATTATTCTCCAAATAAAACCACACTCATTCCCTCCAGTAGTCCCACATAGCATCTCCTTGAAGCTTTATCCACAAAAAGGGCTAGTGATCTGCCAGGGCTCCAGCAGTGGAAGCTGTCTCCCAGCAATCCCCTCTCTGTGCCCAGCTGAGTCACTTGGCTTCTAAACATAGACTTTAAGGTCAGAAGGGACCATTGTGATCATCTAGTCTGACCTGCACATTGCAGGCCACAGACCCTCACACACATACCAATGCTCCAGGATTGTCCTGGAGTATCCAGGAATTAAAGATTAATCTTTAATGTGATGAAACCTCCAGGACCACGTACAACCAAAATTGGCAATCCTACACACACACACACCCCTCTTTTAATAGACCCATAACCTCTGGCTGAATTATTGAAGTCCTCAAATCATAATTTAGAGTAAATGGTGGAGTCTCTCTAAATTTGAGTCTTTAGTTTAAACCAGCTAGTGACCCATGCCCGTGTTGCAGAGGAAGGTGAAAACCCCCAGGGTCTCTGACCTGGGGCAAATGAGCATGTGGGCAAGACCCACCAAGTAGACACCTGGGAAAGAATTCTCTGTAATAACTCAGAGCCCTCCCCAGCTAGTGTCCCATCTCTGGCTACTGAGGATTTTTGCTAGTAGCAGTTGCAGATGAGCCACATGCCATTGTAAGCAATTTCATCGTACCAGCTCTTCTGCACTGATTCATAGATTCATAGATTCTAGGGTCAGAAGGGACCAATGTGATCATCTAGTCTGACCCCCTGCACAAAGCAGGCCACAGAACCCTACCCATCCACTTCCATAACAAACCCCTAACCTATGTCTGAGTTATTGAAATCTTCAAATTGTGGTTTGAAGACCTCAAGCTGCAGAGAATCCACCAGCAAGGGATCCGTGCCCCATGCTGCAGAGGAAGGCAAAAAACCTCCAGGGCCTCTGCCAATCTGCCCTGGAGGAAAATTCCTTCCTGACCCCAAATATGGCTATCAGCTAAACCCTGAGCATGTGGGCAAGACTCATCAGCCAGCACTCAGAAAAGAATTCTCTGCAGTAACTCAGATCCCATCCCATCCCATCCAACATCCCATCACCGACCGCTGGGCATACTTATCTGCTGATAATCAAGGATCAATTGCCAAAATTAGGCTATCCCATCATACCATCCCTTCCATAAACTTATCAAGCTTAATCTTAAAGCCAGATATGTCTTTTGCCCCCACTACTCCCCTTGGAAGGCTGTTCCAGAACTTCACTCCCCTAATGGTTAGAAACCTTCGTCTAATTTCAAGTCTAAACTTCCTAGTGTCCAGTTTATACCCATTTGTTCTTGTGTCTACATTGGTACTAAGCTTGAATAATTCCTCTCCCTCCCTAATATTAATCCCTCTGATATATTTATAAAGAACAAGCATATCCCCCCTCAGCCTTCTTTTGGCTAGACTAAACAAGCCAATCTCTTTGAGTCTCCTTTCATATGACAGGTTTTCCATTCCTCGGATCATCCTAGTAGTCCATCTCTGAACCTGTTCTAGTTTGAATTCATCCTTCTTAAACATGGGAGACCAGAACTGCACACAGTATTCCAGGTGAGGTCTCACCAGTGCCTTATATAACGGTACTAACACCTCATCTTTGCTGGAAATACCTCGCATGATGCATCCTAAAACCGCATTAGCTTTTTTAACGGCCATATCACATTGGCGGCTCATAGTCATCCTGTGATCTACCAATACTCCAAGGTCCCTCTCCTCCTCTGTTGCTTCCAACTGATGCGTCCCTAATGTATATCTAAAGTTCTTATTATTAATCCCTAAATGCATGACCTTGCACTTTTCACTATTAAATTTCATCCTATTACTATTACTCCAGTTTACAAGGTCATCCAGATCTTCCTGTATGATATCTCGGTCCTTCTCCGTGTTAGCAATACCCCCCAGCTTCATGTCATCAGCAAACTTTATTAGCACATTCCCGCTTTTTGTGCCAAGGTCAGTAATAAAAAGGTTAAATAAGATTGGTCCCAAAACCGATCCTTGAGGAACTCCACTAGTAACCTCCTTCCAGCCTGACAGTTCACCCTTCAGTATGACCCGTTGTAGTCTCCCCTTTAACCAGTTCCTTATCCACCTTTCAATTTTCACATTGATCCCCATCTTTTCCAATTTGACTAATAATTCCGCATGTGGAACCGTGTCAAATGCCTTACTGAAATCGAGGTAAATTAGGTCTACTGCATTTCCTTTGTCTAAATAATCTGTCACCTTCTCAAAGAAGGAGATCAGTTTGGTTTGGCACGATCTACCTTTAGTAAAACCATGTTGTAATTTGTCCCAATTACCATTGACCTCAATGTCCTTAACTACTTTCTCCTTCAAAATTTTTTCCAAGACCTTACATACTACAGATGTCAAACTAACAGGCCTATAGTTACTCGGATCACTCTTTCTCCCTTTCTTAAAGATAGGAACTACGTTAGCAATTCTCCAGTTGTACAGTACAACCCCTGAGTTTACCGATTCATTAAAAATTCTCGCTAACGGGCTTGCAATTTCATGTGCCAGTTCTTTTAATATTCTCGGATGAAGATTGTCTGGGCCCTCCGATTTTGTCACATTAAGCTGTTTAAGTATGGCTTCTACCTCAGATGTGCTAATATCCACCTCCATATCCTCATTCCCGTTTGTCATCCTTCCATTACCCCTAAGCTCCTCATTAGCCTTATTATAGACTGAGGCAAAGTACTTATTTAGCTATTGGGCCATGCCTAGGTTATCCTTAACCTCCTTTCCATCCTCAGTGTTTAGCGGTCCCACTTCTTTCTTCATTTTCTTCTTATTTATATGGCTATAGAATCTTTTACTATTGGTTTTAATTCCCTTTGCAAGGTTCAACTCTACTTGGCTTTTAGCCTTTCTCACTTTATCCCTACATGTTCTGACCTTACTAAGGTAGCTTTCCTTGCTAATCCCACCCTTCTTCCACTCCTTGTAGGCTTTCTGCTTTTTCTTAATCACCTCTCTGAGATGCTTGCTCATCCAGCTTGGTCTACAACTCCTGCCTATGGTTTTTTTCCTCTTTCTTGGGATGCAGGCTTGCGATAGTTTCTGCAGCTGTGACTTAAAGTAATTCCAGGCCTCCTCTGCATTTAGATCCACAAGTTCTTCAGTCCAATCCACTTCCCTAACTAATTTCCTTAATTCTTTAAAGTTAGCCCTTTTGAAATAAAAAATCCTAGTCCCAGATCTATTTTTTTTTATCCTTCCAACTAGTTTGAACTGAATTAGCTCATGATCACTCGAACCAAGGTTGTCCCCTACAACCATTTCTTCTATGAGGTCCTCACTACTCACCAAAACCAAATCTAAAATGGCATCCCCTCTTGTCGGTTCTTCAACTACTTGGTGAAGAAATCCATCTGCTATCACATCCAGAAAAATTTGAGCCCTACTATTCTTGCTAGCACTTGTCCTCCAGTCTATTTCTGGGAAGTTAAAGTCTCCCATGATCACACATTTCCCATTAGTGTTTACTTCATTAAAAACATTAAGTTCAGTCTTGACGCTAGTTAGGTTTTTTGGCCCCATTCCTCCACTTGGAAGCCTATTCCAGAACTTCACTCCTTTGATCGTTAGAAACCTTTGTCTAATTTCAAGCCTTAACTTGTTGAGGGCCAGTTTATATCCATTTGGTCTTGTGTCAACAATGGCGCTTAACATAAATAATGCCTCTCCATTATTTATAGAGCGCAGTCATATCTCCCCTCAGCTTTTGTTTGGTTAGGCTAAACAGGTCAAGCTCCTTCAGTCTCCTCTCGTAAAGTAGGTTTTCCATTACTCTGGTCATCCTAGTAGCTCTTCTCTGCACCTGTTCCAGTCTGAATTCATCTTTCTTAAACATGGGAGACCAGCACTGCACATAGTATTCCAGATAAGGTCTCAACAGTGCCTTGTGTAAGGGCAATAACACTTTCCCTCTCTCTGCTGGAAATAGCTTGCCTGATGCATTCTAGGATTGCATTAGCCTTTTTCATAGCTGCATCACATTGGTGGCTCATAGTCATCCTGTGGTCAGCCAATGAACCCAGGTCTTTCTCCTCCTCTGTTGCTTCCAACTGATATGTCTCCAGCTTATAGCAAAAATTCTTGGTGTTAGTCCCTACATGCATAACATTACATTTTGCACTATTACATTTTATCCCATTTCTAGTACTCCAGTTTTCAACATACTCTAGATTTTCTTGTATGCTATTCTGATCCTCCTCCATATTGGCAATACCTCCCAACTTTGTGTCATCCACAGATTTTATTAGCATGCTCCCACTTTTTGTGCCGAGGTCATTAATGAAAATGTTAAATAAGATTGGTCCCAACACTGATCTCTGAGGAACTCCACTAGTAACCTCCCTCCAGGCTGACAATTCTTTAGCCACCTTTCAATTCTCTCATTAATCCCCATTTTTTCCAATTTAACTAGTAATTTCCCATGTGGAACTGTATCAAATGCTTTACTGGAATCCAGGTAGATTAGCTCTACTGCATTTCCTTTGACTAAAAAATCAGTTATCTGCTCGAAGGAGGAGATCAGGTTTATCTGGCATGATCTAACTTTTGTAAAACAATGTTGTATTTTATTCTAATTACTGTTTATATCTATATCCTTAATTATTTTTTCTTTCAAAATTTGTTCCAAGACTTTGCGTATAATTGAGGTCAAACTAACAGGCCTGTCATTTACCAGATCACTTTCTTCCTCTTTCTTAAAGGTAGGTTCTATATTAGCAATTCTCCAGTCAGAGGGTATGACCATCCCTCCAGTTTACAGATTCATTAAAAATCCTTGCTCGTGGGCTTGTAGTTTCATGTGGCAGTTCCTTTAGTATTCTTCTATGGAGATTATCCAGGTCCCCTGATTTGGTCCCATTAAGCTGTTTGAGTTTGACTTCCACCTCGGATGTGGTAGTTTCTACTTCCATATCCTCATTCCCAGTAGCCACCCTACCTCTATTCCCAAAGCTCTTCATTAACCTTATTAAAAACAGAGGCCATGCCTAGATTATCTTTCATCTCCAATCTATCCTCAGTGCTTAGCAGCCCTACTTCTACTTTCCTTATTGTTTATATAGCTATATAACCTTTTACTATTGGCTTTAGTTTCTTTGTGATGTCCAATTCTGCTTGGTTTTTGGCAGTTCTCATTTTTTCTCTAAATTTCTGTCCTTCAAGAGGTAACTTTCCTTGCTGATCTGTCCCATCTTCCATTCCTTGTAGGCGTTCTGCTTTCTCTTAATAACCTCTTGGAGGTGCTTGCTCATCCAGTTTGGATGAATTCTCTCTCTCTCTCTCTTTCCCCCATGCTTGGGATGCAGGTGTCAGGTAGCGTCTGCAACTTTGACAAAATAATTCCAAGCCTCCTGTACATTCATATCCTTGAGTTCTTCAGTCCAGTCCACTTCCCTAACTAATTCCCTTTTGAAATCAAAATCCTTGGTTGCAGACTTATTTTTGTTTATCCTTCCACTTAGTTTAAACTGAATTAGCTTATGATTCCTAGAGGTGGGGACTGGCTCAGAGGTACATCTATAGGTGAAGGTGTTGGCCATTTGCATGCAAGCATTTATATGTTTCACTGCATTTGTGCAAGTGTGCCCTTCAATACGGAAATTGAGTCCATAGTGACATTACAAGGACATTAATGTTAAGTACTAAAAAGTCAGTCTAAGGTCAGCTGTGCAACCTTAATTTACCGCCTGTGGGTATAGATTGTGATACAGTTTTTAGTTACATGATCACATCCTATTTTTCCTACAGGAAAAAGACAGACGCATGCAGGGAGATCTCACACACTGTTGACTTTCAAACATTCAAGTAAGAAATACCAGGACTGTAAAAACTAAATTCTGCTTGCAGCTGTACTGCACCAACCCACTGAAGTCAAAGCGGTTGCACCCCTGTAGCTGAGAGCAGGATTTGGCCCAGTGTTTTCTAACCCTTGCTCTTGTTTTTCCTGATTCATGGAGTGAGAAGCAGAACCACAAAGCAGCTGCTGAGAGTTGGTTGCTTTATTTTATGGTAAATATTGTTCTGTCACTGATGGTAATTCTCCCCACAGACTGTCTGCTCCAGCATATCCTGAGCTGGGCACTGCCCTGCTTATGCCCCAGGCATGAGCATGGTCAAGACAGTGCAACACCGAGTACTGAAGTGCCTATTGCAAAAAACCCTGATGGCATCATTGAGCTTAGAGGTCCCCACTTAGAACACAGCCCACAAAACAGCCTCCTGTGGTACCCCTTAGCACTTTAGCCCAGCTGGGTGGGTGTTAGGGCCAGTAGCTTCCTTCACATCACTGCTCTGGTTTCTGCTCCTTGTCTAACAGAGGGACCCTCCTTTTAGATTGGAGGCTGTTTCTTCATAAAGAGCTTATTAGATTGCCAAAAAGCCACAATTCCACAATCAAGAAAGAGGCCCACTGTGGCTAAAAGCCTATCCTGGTCCAGTGTGAAGCGAAGGCAGCAATTAGAAATATAAAAGTAACTCATAACAAATGGAAAAAGAGGGAAATAGATGGCACTCAATATAAATTAGAAGTGATGAAGTGCAGAAAATTGATAAGAGAAACTAAGGACATCAGGGAAAAATCCATGGCTGGCAGGCTGAGGACAATAATGAAGATTTATTTAAAAAGTATATTAGGAACAAAAGAAATTCTAGCAATGGTACTCCATTACTAGATGGAAATTGTGCACTTGCTAATAATGATGCAGAGAAGGCAGAAGTATTCAATAAATATTTCTGTTCTGTATTTGGAAAGAAGCAGAATGATGTAATCTCATTATCTCAGGATGATGAACTACTTTCCAGTCCATAAATAACTGAGGATGATGTTAGACAACATCTAGGCATGAACATTTTTAAAATCAGTAGGCCCAGATAACTTGTAACCAACAATCCTAAAATATTTGGCACAGGAGCTTTCTGTCTTGCTGATAAATTTTTTAATAAATCTTGGAATACCAGGGAAAATCCAGAAAACTGAAGAATGCTAATATTCCAATATTCAAAGAGGTCAAGCTCAGGGAATTATAGGCGAGTTATCCTGAGTTCAATCCTAGGAAAAATAATGGAAAAGCTGATTCATGATTCCATTAATAAAGAATAGGAATATAACATTTGACAGTCAACATTATTTTATGGAAAATAAGGCATGTCAAACAAACCTGATTTTGTTCTTTGGGGAGGTTGCAAGTTTGGTTGATAAAGGTAACTGAATAGATATAATAGACGGAGACTTTTGTAACATGTTTTACTTAGTAGCAGCTCTCATCATGCAGTAACTTCAGCTCTGATGACTTTCACTGTTTCCTCGTGGATAGATGTGTGAGTAGCACCTTTTCAGCTGCATAGCACACACTATCTGTTGTGATTTGGGGCAAGTTCTTACTGCCCTAATCCCAACCAGTGCACCTCACTCTGCTCTGGAGGGCCTCTGCCTATTTTGTGGCTGAAGTGGAGTTTACTCTCTGTGGCCTGTTCAGACCTTGGCTTCTCTGATGAGGCTGCTAACAAAGGGGGACAGTTAGTGCTAACTGTAGTGGTGGTTTTGGTGTTATGGCCACTTGTCAACTGGGATTTGAACCCTCAACTAATTTCACACTGGTGAGCACCCCGTACATTTGAGTAGGGTGTAAAATTTGATTTTTACAGTCTCACTTCTCTATAGTCACCACTGAGCTGGGCCAGATTCAAACAGGGCCTTAGAAACAAAAAGTGCTGAATCTCATTTTCCAAGAGCCAGCCGGCTCTCCCGGACCTGGGCTTGAATAGGAACTGGTGACTTCAAGGTAAAAGGCTCCATATCCCATTCTCTGATCCAGCCTGTCCCCTGACCTAGGTCTGACGGGATCCAGTACACTAGTGCGCAAAAGCTCCATATTCAGCAGTTCTCTCTCCAAAAGCCAGCCAGTCCCCCCTCTCAACGAACTTGAGGCCAGATTGGAGCTGGAGACTCAAGAGTGAAAGGGCTGATACCTCAACTCCTGCTCCAGCCACTCATTCCTCTCCAACCAGGGCCTATATTGGGAGCAGCATTCTAAGAGGGAAAAAGGTCTATACCCTATTTCCAGACCCCTGGAGATAAGGCCTACATTTTCACCAGGTACTCCATTTACTTCTAAACTGAAAGAAAAACAGTGTGGGAGGGTGGCGCTGTGTTAGACCCAGTGGAGAGCCTCATTGTTACCAGGAGCCAGAGCATAGTCAGGCACTGGTCCTCTAACTTTTCAGGAGCATATTAGAGTGCTAGATCCATGTTGGTCTTGGCTCCCTGAGCCTCACATCATTCCGGGCCGTGGTTTTACCTGAGTTGGCAAGGGCCAGGGCCTTGAGTGTGACAAACTCCTCCTTCTCCACCTTCAGCTTCTTGTACCGGCGCACCAGCTGCAGGATGGCCAGGTAGAGCTCCAGCAGCCCCGTCAGGCGCGAATGCTCCTCATCCATGATGTAGTCCTCGGCGTAGACCAGCTTGTCCTCGTAGGGCAGTGAGCGGTACACAATGCCCAGGATGAGGATCTCCATCCAGGCACTCTGCAGGAGGCTCATCTGGTCCCCCAGGGAGAGATTAGAGAAACCTGACAGGGCAAATGACAAGCAGGGTCAAACTGGGATAGGACCCAAAGGCTGTATCCCCAACAGCTCCCCAGTTTTTCTGAGAATCACTCCATCTTCCCAATCCCCTGCACATTACATGGGGTCTCTGAGCATCTCTCCAAAGCCTGTGGCAAGCCTCCCAGCCCGGGTCAATGTACTTGGGTTTGTGGGGCTCACACCAGCATTCAAAAACTGCCATGGAGACAGTGCTCTGAAGTCGTGGCCTGGGCTGGAGCTCTAATGCCGCCTCCTTCCCCCCAGGCTTCAGAGCCTGAGCTGCTATGTCTGCACAGCTATTTTTAGTGTGGTATTGGGAGCCCAAGTCTTTTGACCTGGGCTGGGAGGCTTGCTGCCGTGGGCCATGTAGACATGCACTGTCTAGGTACTTATGTGGCCCTCATCATGCAGTGTCTGGCACCTATGGAATTTACCCATCTCTTTACTTCCCAGTCCACCTGCAGCCCTGCCTGGAATCCATCCTTTGTGCTCCCCGTGTTTCCTTGCAGCACTGTCCTGAATACAGCCCAGTCCTCAGGTCACACCATGGTGGGATGTACCCTGACCCTGTTCCTCTTGCAGTACTGCCTGGTAGGTACTTTGCTCCCCTGTTCCTTCTGCTGTATTTTCTGTAATGCAACCCATTCTCTCCCCATCCCAGCAAGGAACTCTGCTGGCTCGACAGGGAAGCACTCTAAAGGGAGTCAGTGGGCTCCTGATAGGGTAGGAAGAGAAGCCGCTTGCTTGAGTTTCAAGCTCATCATGATCTAAATGCCATCTCAGCCGAAGTGGCAAATTCTCCTTCACTGTAGCACACTGGAGGATCAAAAGTTAAATCCATATGAAAACATGATCCACTTCTGAACATCACGACTTCCGACACTCAGCGATTCCAACTTTCTAATGGAAGAGCCCCACCAAATATTGAAAAATGCTGAGGCCGCCAGACCAAACCCTAAAATACCAATACATGTGTCATATGAACAAACCAAGCAGCAAGAAGGTACAGATCCCTACACAGCTGTAGATCCTGGCCACATGAGTAGAGTTCACTATAGAAACAGGCAGACCCCCCCTCCCGCCCGATACAGATGAAATTACCATAAACTGGGAGGCACAAAACACTGCTTGCACCAAAAGAGGAGTGAGTTCACAATCCATGTGACAGAGGAGAGTGAGACAAGAGGCGCACTCTGCTCCAGTGTCTGACATACAAAGGAGTGTGAGAAAGATTTCTCCTGAAATGATCAGACCTCATAAGATGCTTCTCATCAGAAAAGCAATAAGGAAAAACTCTGCTGGAGCCTAAGAAAAAGGAGAGACAGCAGAGATGACCTCAGGCTCTGTAGCAGCCTGATATTGGATCCCGAATGGACACAGCTGCCCTGCGTCCATTTGTCAGCAAATCCTAAACACAGTGTGTAGAGTCCCTGCCACCCTGACAGAGACCTGAGTGGGGTGTCTGTCTCTGTTTACACTTCAGCAGCACCGGGGCAGCCTGTCCTGGCAACAGAGTTTCACAACACTCAGGCTACGTCTTCACTACCTGCCATATCGGCGGGTAGCAATCGATTTCTCGGGGATAGATATATCGTGTCTCATCTAGACATGATATATCGATCCCCGAACAAGCTCCTATCGATCCTGGAACTCCACCAGCCCGAACGGCGGTAGCGGAGTCGACATGGGAAGCCGCGGACATCAATCCCGCGCCGTGAGGACAGTAGGTAATTCGATCTAAGATACTTCGACTTCAGCTACGTTATTCACGTAGCTGAAGTTGCGTATCTTAGATCGATTTCCCCCCGTAGTGTAGACCAGCCCTGAGTTGAAATGGGAAGTCCTGAGTATTTCTAAGCAGCAGGAACACCTAAGACTTGGTGCAGCATTCTTTCCCCTCCCTCACCTTCAGGCTCCCGCCTTTCTCTCCAACACTGGCTTTTTTTTTAGTCTAGTTTTCTCTCCTAACTCAGCATCCTCTGCCTCTGGATCACTCTCCTCCTGCAGCCCTGTCTGAGCTCATTAGTCTCTGCCTCCGAGATTCCCCAGCCCGACAGGCTGTGAACTGTGCGCAGCAAGATGCCCTTTATTCCCACAGCCTTCACCGCTCACGTCGCTGTGTCTGGGCCCAGGTAACCAGCCACCGCAATGATCATTTGATTTCTCTTGTTAGCAAGTCAGCAATTAACAAAAGAGCTGGTGATTGCTGTATTGACCGACTGTGGGTTCCATTTTTCTATCTGTGCTATCTCAGCCCAAGGAAGTGAGGGCAGAGGGATGGGTTAGTCTTATTTATCTATCACTACCCCATGTTTTGTGTTTGTGTTGCCAGGGGAAGCAAAGGGTGATAATGGCATGGCAGCCCTTGGACATCCAATTTCCCTTATCAGGCCCCTGAATAGAAAAGAGGCCCCAGGCCACATTAATTAACAGATACCAATCAGCTGTCACGTGTTGTGTGTGTGAGGTCTGGGGGTAGCAGTGGGTGGGAGGGAAGAATCGATAATCCATTGGGGAGGAGTGCCAGAGGGAATCAGGGAACAGCTAAAGACCACCAAGGAGCCGAGCTGGAATAGAGAGTGAAATGAGTTAGATTGAATCCTTAGCTGAGTGCCATCTGCCTAACAGCATCTGGTCTATCATCGCTGTGCGAGGCATGCTCGTGCACAATCCCCATTGTCACAGGCATCTCTCCAGATAACAATCCAGGCCTGTTCCAGGCCCTGCATATGTTTGTATAGGAAGGACCTGATGTGTTCTTGAGTTAGGTATGTTCGGCCAGGAGTGCATGGAGTTCTTGGAGGGTTAGGTGTTCACATCAGCAAAGTCTGGGGGCCCCTACTGCAGGCTGTCACAGCCAAGAGAACAGTAACATGTGGGTTTCTTCTTTTAAAAAAATCTGTTTCTCTGAGACCTGCCTCTTCCTTTGTCCTCAGCTCCTGCTCTGGCAGCTAGTAAACAGTCCCCTTTTACCACAGCCCCTGAAGGCAACATTCTGAGTAAATGGGAGAATGGTCGAATGACAAGTGTGCATCAGGCCCCTGGCCTCCTGATTTCTGACGCCTTGCTGACACTGCCCTCCGCTACATGTGGAGCTGATGCTATCCCTCTGGGAGAGAGGACATCTGCTTTGCAGAGCACTTATAGCTTCGGTTCCCAAAGTTTATAGCCTCTCTCTCTCCTATCTGCACTCCCCATTCCCTAACCCTCTATCCAACCACTTTGGCATTAGCCATTCATTCAACTATGGAAAGGAAGGCTGGTCCAGTGCTTCGGGTTCTAGCCTTGAGGGCCCTAGGTTCAACTCTCACAGCTGTCCTGGGTCAGTTGCTTAGTCTTGCTCTGCCTCAGTTCCCAATCTGTAAAATGGGGATAATACCACTTCTCTCCCTGAAAGGTGAGTGACAATAAATATGGTGAAGATTTTGAGGTGCTCAGCCATATAGTAGTGGGGCCCAGACCACATAGGATTTCCTCCTGCTTTTCTTTTTGGATAGTGTCAATCAGTTCCTCCAAGTTATTTCCTTTCCTTGGCAGCTGCCGGTGTGCACAGTACGTGGCCTTGCATATGTGTGTGTACAAAGTCCATCCTGCTCTCTATGGATCTTGTGCATTACTTTGATTCCTCTGGCCTCACAGAACAATGCTCACACCCATCCACCTTTGTAAGTACACCTTATTAATCACCAGTCTTCCTATGATGTCCTCCATCAGCTCCCCAGCTTGACCTACTTGTCCCCAGGCCCAGCAGGCTGTACATCCTTTCTCCACTGTGCCAGCATAATCTGGAACAGCCCCCTTTGCTCCTGCACAGAACTGTGTCCTAAACTTTCTCTTCAAAACACACCTTGGAACCCCCACCTCCTGCTAGGTTCTGATTCCTAATGAACCAGTTAATTCCTGCCCCCTGGGCTCAGTCATTCTCTCCAAAGTGTCACCTCTGCACCCTAACTCCCATCCCACCTGCAGCTGCTGGTCCAAATCTCTCTTTCACACAGGCATGCTCTCCATTAACTGCAGTAGGCACCCACGTAAGAGCAGAATGTGGCCTGCTCCCCTATACTGCTACAGTAATTCCTCACTTAAAGTTGTCCCGGTTAATGTTGTTTCATTGTTACATTGCTGATCAATTAGAGAACATGCTCGTTTAAAGTTGTGTAATGCTCCCTTCTAAAGTCGTTTGGCAGCCACCTCCTTTGTCTACTGCTTGCAGGAAGAGCAGCCCGTTGCAGCTAGCTGGTGGGGGCTTGTAACCAGGGTGGACTGGCAGCCCACCATCAGCTCCCCACTCCCCTAAGTTCCCTGTGCAGCAGCTGCCTGCAATTCAGCTATGTCCCTCCCCCCACTGCCATGTGCTGCTCCTGCCCTCTGCCTTGGAGCTGTTCCCTGAGACTCCTGCTTGCTGTGGGGGGGGGAGGGAAGGAAGAGTGGGGGGACAAATGTCAGGGTGTCCCCCTCCCTTCTGCTCCTGCACCCTGCTTACCCCATCTTCCATACAGCAGGGGGGACAGAGCAGGACTCAGGAGGGAGGGAGCTTGCAGTAGCTGCCTATCAGCAAGCTGACCTAATTAACAAGGCAGTGTACTTAAGGGAAATGCGGGTATCTCCCTCCATTCCTGCTGCCTTGTGTAGAGAGAGAGTTAACCCTTGAGGGCTTAGCCAGTTGCTAGTTCATCATTTAGCAGTAAGGGAAATATCCCACCCTCTGATTCCTCCATCTCAGCCAAGCTTCACAATCATCATCACTGTACCAGTATTAAATTGTTTGTTTAAAACTAATACTCTGTGTGTGTGCATGTGTGTGTATGTATGTATATATATATAATGTCTTTCGTGAAAAAAATTTCTCTGGAACCTAACTGCTCATTTACATTGATTCTTATGGGGAAATTGGATTTGCTTAACATTGTTTTACTTAAAGTTGCATTTTTCAGGAACATAACTACAACGTTAAGTGAGGAGTTACTGTATTGTATTGTTACATACAGTGCCTCCTTTATGGCCTGTACAAATGGCAATCACTTGCGGAAAGGTTTGGAAAACTGCTAAAAAGTATGCTGGATGGAAATGAATTGTGTATATTAGATGGACCTATGCAACTAGTTCTCAGCCTTTCCAGGCTACTGTACCCCTTTCAGGTGGCTGATTTGTCTTATGTACCCTAAGTTTCACCTCACAAAGTCAGACACACACAAAAAAGGGTCACAGCTCACTATTACTGAAAAACTGCTGACTTTCTCATTTTTACCATATACTTATAAAATAAATTGTGACCCCCGGATTGAAAAACTGATATACAGAGCAGTATAAACAAGTCATTGTCAGTATGAAATTTTAGTTTGTATTGATTTTGCTAGTGCTTTTCATGTAGCCTGTTCTAAACTAGGCAAATATCTAGATGAGTTGACATATCTGCTAGAAGACCTCTGTGTACCCCCCGGGTACATGTACCCCTGGTTGAGAATCACTGACCTATGGCACCTGTGCCTGTCTCTCTGACCCCCTTCAAAGATCAGTCACCACCAGAGATGTGTCAGTTAAAGAGCCTGATTCTGATCTCACACTGGTATAAATGAAGTAACTCCATGGACCCCAGGCGAAGTGAACTCTGGATTTACGCTGGTGTCACTGAGATCAGAACATGGCCCAAGGAGTTTAGGTAGAGATCTGTGGTAAGAACTAGGAGTGAGTGAGCCTGTCCCCAGGAAGAAGGAAGCTTCCTGTTCTACTGGAGCTAGTTAGTAACAGTGTGAGGTTACGGGTCAGTTGGCGTCAGCAGGGACTCTAGACCCAGCTTCAGCCATCGCCCCTGTTCTTGTCCATTCTCCAGAACCTCTGCCAGTTGGACTAAAATTGGGAGAGTTACTGGCCATAAAGACCTAATCTATATGCACAGCAAATTCACCAGTTGCCTCCTGTTCCAATGAAAAAACGATTAGGGAGGCAGGTATGGTAAACAGTGCATAGACAAACCCCACTGAATGAGAAAATAGAGATACGGGGTTAGATCCTTAGGTCTGGCTGAGCTTTTCTCAACACAGGGCAAAGAAACTGTTTTATGTCACCTTTGTAACCCCCACCAGCATGCAGCTGGCTAGAGGCTGTTTCAATCCCTGCTGCAAATTAGAGCACGATGTAGGGCTGCTCTAGCTTCCAGCTGCAGGTTGCCACATCCTCTGTGGAAAGTTACTTGATTTGCCCTAGCTGATGTAGTGACATTTGGTTTTTTTATTTCAGTGATTTGGCAGGGTGAGCTCCCAGAAATTTTTTTTTTTTAAACCCACACACATAATTTGTGGCAAGTGGAGTTCATAATCTGTTAATTCATTATCATTTCTGTCATCCTGGAGGGCCATTAACAGAGGTAATAAAGGGAGCTGTAATTATAGGATCTGAGGCCACTCCAGACACAGCTGCTGTCATTCCACTTGCCATATTTCATTCTGTGCTGGTGCTAGCAGCTTCTTATTGAGAACAGCACAACTGCTACCTTGGGACAGCCTCTGTTGTTGTCCCTCAAGAGAAGTCTCCTCTTCCCACAGAAAAGCATGTGTAAAAGGTAGATGAAATACAAAGGTGATTAACAGAGGGGCTGGGTAGGAGGAGATGAGTCTCATCCAAAGGGGAAGGACTCCAAGCTGGCTGGGGAGGACATTGAGCTAATAATGTTTGCTGAACACTTTTAAATCATGTTTTCATGTTCCTGATTGCTGGAGAGTGGCTTTAAGCTTAATCAGTTTCATTTTGCTGACATTAAAGAACAAGAGTTTGCTCTGGGACCTGGTATCTGAAGTGCTGGGCTCATTCCTGTGCCTGGGTTTTAAAAACAGCATTCTAATTTAACACAAGACTGACATGTGATCTTTAGTCCTTTTGCCTTGTTCTTAGTGTCTGAGTTCCAGGGGCTAGCTTCACAAGGGGGGCTTAGGCGCCTGCCATTTTTGGTGCCAAAGGCTTTGTCTACACTGGCAAGGGAAAGACAAAACTTTTGTCATTCAGGTGTGTTAAAAACCACACACCTCCCTGAAAGACAAAAGTTTTGTCGATGACAAGCATTGGTGTGAACAGCGCTTTGTTGGCAGGAGCGCTCTCCTGACGACTAACATTGCATGGGGGGGTGGGTGGAAGTTTTTTGTCAGCAGCCATGTCGTTAAAAGCTGCATAGTGTAGACAGAGCCTTTAACAACATTTAGAGCCTCAAAAATCTCTATTCCCAGCAGCTCCTTAACACTGTCAGCACCTAAGTTTCCACTGATAAGGTCCCCATGGCATCATCTAAATTTCTTCCATGGTCGTGTGCATGCCCCCAGCTGCCCAAGTCCTGGGGGCAATGACAACCTAAGTAGTCACTAGAGCAGGGATTTGAACTCTCTCACATCAGTGCCCATCCACTGAGTCAGCCTCAGACTCTAACCCTCTATGGCAGTGGTTGCCAACCTTTTCCAGGTGGTGGGTGCCGGACGACGAACCACTGAGGACTGTGGCCAGTGGACAAGCATCTGCCAAAATGGCATAGAGAAGTGGCAACGTCAAGAGGCGTCGCCGCCAAAATGCTGCCGAAAATCAGTGGCATTTCGGCAGCAATGCCACTTTCCGGCAGCATTTCAGTGGCGACACCTCTTGATGATGCCGCTTTTTGGCAGCATTTTGGCAGATGCTTGTCTGCCAGCCAGTATGCGGGCGCACTTAGATGACCCAGTGGGCACCATGGTGCCTGCGGGCACCACATTGGGGACCACTGCTCTATGGAATAAAACTCCAAAACAAAAAGCACAGTCACAACTGGGACAGATTACAGCTATGAAAAGAAAACAGCCAACCCCTCCCCATCCCAGACTTTTTGATATGAGAACTAAGAGGTCAGTTTGATGTCATAGGCCATCATCAGATTACCATTTTGCCAAACTCATCTGTATTTTTTTCTTAGCCATTGCGAGCAACTGAATGACTGCAAACATAGTGTGAACTAGAGTTTCAGGTAAGTCATTCTGTGCTTGAAAGTGGGCTGAAGTGCAGCTCTGCCAGAGGTAGTATAAAATTACTGCAGTAACAGCTGCCAGAGGCTCAAAGAAAATACACAGCAAATGGCTGTCCTTCCTTATTGAGGTAGATACCAAATCCTCTGGTGTCTGAAAAGGTTCAAAAGCCAATTGGCCATAAGTCTGGCCATGCAACAGCGGCCTTTATTTCAGGCCAAAAGATCCCAAGTGTGGCCATTAAAGGAGCAAAATAGTAGGAAGTGTGCTATGGGGGGTGGAAGGGATAGCTCAGTGGTTTGAGCATTGGTCTGCTAAACCCAAAGTGGTGAGTTCAGCCCTTGAGGGGGCCACTTAGGGATCTGGGGCAAAAATAAGTACTTGGCCCTGCTAGTGAAGGAAGGGGGCTGGACTCAATGACCTTTTGAGGTCCCTTCCAGTTCTAGGAGATAGGTATATCTCCAATTATTATTATGGGGTGTGTCTAAACTGCAGAAAAAGCCCTGGGGCAGCAAGTCTCATAGGGCTTGCACTATGAGGCTAAAAATAGAAGTGTAGGTGTTCCCACTCAGGTTGGAGCATGGGGGGACGAGTCTCAGAGCCTGGGCTCCAGCCCAAGCAGGAATGTCTGCACTGCACGGGAACCCACAATCTCCTCTGTCCCAGGGGAAGCCTTTATCTACTTTGTGCTTCCCTTGTGAGTTACCTCTGACATACAGTTTCTGGTGAAATACCTGCCAATATATATCCCTGTACTTGAAGGGAACTTTGTTATTTTGAAGGAACCACAGTGCCCCACTAAGACAGTCTTGTGGGCAATACAGAACTACTGAATGATGTTAACAAAAAATATTCCTTCAGGCCCCTCTGGTATAGTGCGCTCCCAATGTGTGAGCCATATGCCAGAATGCTCTTGCCTGGATTTGCCAGTGGGAGATAAGTTTAACATCATAAACAAGCTGTTTGTAAGGAGGAGTCTGCTGGGCTGTTGCAGGAAAAATACCTGTAGGGGCCTCTTCCCCTTGGCCAAGGGCGATTTAAGTATTTTATACAAAGTGGGACAGCTTCAACAAGAGAATCCCAAGTGGCGGAAGGCATCTTTGGCCAGCCTTGACTTGAGCTAACTCCCTCTGAGGGGCTAGCTTAGGCAGCTCCCCCCTCAGCATGCTGGCTTCTGTGAATCCCCTTTTTAGCTCAGAACGCTCCCCAGGCCTGGGTGCCTAACATGGGGGTGTGAATTCTACTGGGTGGCAGGGTGCCTAATGCTTAGGCACTGCAAATGCTCAGCCCTAAGTGCCTTTAGGAATCAAGCCTCACATATCTATGAGCACAGTCAGGGGTGGCTCCAGGCATCAGCACGCCAAGCGCGTGATTGAGGCGGCAAGTGAGGGTGGCAGGCAGGCTGCCTTTAGCGGCTTGCCTGTGGAGGGTCCGCTGGTCCCACGGCTTCAGCGGACCTCCCGCAGGCTGCCACCGAATTCATGGGACCGGAGACCTCCCGCAGGCAAGCCGCCAAAGGCAGCCTGCCTGCCGTGCTTGGGGTGGCAAAATGCCTAGAGCCGCCCCTGAGCTCAGCTGTGAGAGAACCTGAGCGTGTGATTGCCCTGATGTATGAGCTCCTTGGTGTCTGGGGTTCAGGTTCAGACTCAAAGGAACAGACTGACATGCCCATTTGAGTCAGTCCCCTTCCCTGTATTAAAATAAGGTTGTACCCTATTTTACATGTATTAAAATCTCTTGTATAAAGCTCCCAGAGCACTTTGCTCTGAAAGCAATATGATTAGTTTATTATTGAGCTGGCCTCACCCCTCTGACTGACCCAGGAGCTGTGCTGATTAGGTTGCCACACTGGGGGTTTTTCACAGGAAAGGGAAAGAGACAGAAAATAGAGGTGGTTGCAGGAGGACCCTGTCCTTCTGGAAGAAAAAACAGCCTCTTTTACAGAGTAGCAGTCACCTTGCACTTACATCCCCGTTCTAGGAGAGCAGCAGCAGCACCAACATGGGAAGTGCATTGTTCCAAAATGAAATTTTGGGAGGAGCAGCTGTTCACTACAGGTGTAAGCAAGTGGTCCCTGAGCTAGGGTAGGGCATCCCCAGTGCGCAGCAGTGATAATGGGCTGCAACACCTAGGTGTTTGGGAACTAATGGCCACAGTGACAGTAACCTATGAGTAACTGTGTTTGGGTATGTCTGTCCGGCAAAAAAAAAAAAAAACATGGCAAGGACTCTCAGGGCTGGGTCAACTGACTTGGGCTTGCGCTCTGGGGCTAAATATAGCAGTGTAGACATTTTTGCTGGGGCTGGAGCCCAGGCCCCACCTGCACAGGAACATCTACACTGTTATTTTTAGCCCTATAGCATGAGCCTGAATCAGTTCACCTAAGCTTTGAGACTCGCTGTTGTAGGTTTTTTTAGGCTGTGTAGCCATACCCATAGCTGCATTGTGCTAATGCCCTTTCTGTTAATGGAGTTAACCCCGCAGCTGGGTTAATGGAGCAATCCAGGCTGAGATTCCTCAATCAGCAACATAGCCTTGTTTGTGCTGAATCAGCGCCAGGTGGATTCCACAGTTAGCAAATGGTGTAATCCCTGATACTGCAGATCTCCTTTAAGAAGGGCACCCCTGGCATTAACCTCCACTCGGAAACACTGCCTGCAGAAAGACCGATTTCTCCAAACTCTGCAGTCAGGGCTGTGGCTCTATGAAACACCTAACTTGTAGGGGCCTAGCAAATCACTGGAACAACAATGGGAGCCACAAAGCCTGAGTTAGGCCCCTAGGTTTCCTATACAATGAATGGGGAGAGGTAGGTGCCTAAGAATGGGATCCATAAAAGCCTGCATGCTAGGCAGAGAACCAGGTAAAGTAGTCAGTGGGTGATGCCAGCAAGAGAGGTGTGCCCTAATCCCCACCACCCACCTCCGTCATGTAGATAGGCATCTAAGTCCAGGCTGCAGGCACCTATTTCTGCTTGCAATCCACAGCCAGGACCCGCTGCCTGGAGTCAGGTGGTGTAGGCGCCTTAGCCATTTCTTGTGAGGAGGAGGTGACCATGCTGGCTTTTCTTACAACCTTTAGCCCGGTGGTTTGGGTACTCACCCAGGACATGGGAGATCCCTGTTTAATTCCCCCCTCTCTGCCTGCTGGGTAGTAGGGATTAGAACAGGGGTTGCCCATCTCTCAGGCAAGTACCGTAGCCATTGCACTAGAGAGTGTTCCTCACGCTCTAGGGCAAGAGTCTCAAACACGAGTTATTTCCTGTGGCCTGCCATAGCTCCCCTCACACACATCCCGCCTCCGCCCCCCCAAGCTTGCTGCATCCCAGCTCCTCCGCCTATCCTCCCAGTGCGCCCTGCCGCCAAACAGCTGTTTGGCGGCACGTAGGACTTTCCAGGAGGGAGTGGGGAGGAGCAGGGATGCAGCACGCGCAGGGGAAGAGGCGGCACTGGGGCAGGGATTTGGAGAAGGGGTTGGAATAGGGGCAGGGAGGGGACAGAGTTGGGGTGGGGACTTTGGGGAAGGGGTTGGAATGGAAGGAGTGGGGCCCCATGGAAGGGGTGGAGTGGGGAAGGGGGGAGCTTTTGTAAATTTGTATGAAAAGGTGTCAGTGATGCAGCCCTGGAGCCAAGGTACTAGTCCTCATGTGGCCCTCGTGGTGATTTGAAGTTTGAGATCCCTGCTCTAGAGCCAATCAATATATTTTTTTAATGAAAGTAGAACAACTTCAACAAGAGAGACCCACATCAGAATATCGTGTAGCCCAGTGGTTTGGGCATTCACCTGAGAGGTGGGGAAACCCCTGTTCAAAGCCCTTCTCATTGGACAGTGGGGGAACTGAACTGGGGGCTTCCACATCCCAGGTGAGTACCCTAATCACTAGATGTAAGGGAGGCCCCCTTGTGGTGTTCATCATGCTCTGAGTACACATACTGGATTGGGTCCTGGGGGAAGACAGGGCTGTCTTCCCCTGGTTTGAGGATTTTGCTGGGGCTTAGGTGTGAGGGGGGCATCTGGACCCCTGCCTGATGCACATGCCCAGAGGCAGAAACTTAGGGCCTATGGAACTTTTACAGTGGAAACGTAGGTGCCGAGTGAGTTTAGGCACATATAGGGTTGGGTGACAGCTGAGTGTGGGTTTTGCAGATAACAGTGTTTTCTAAATCTGCACTTTAGGTGCCTAAATCCCTTTGTGGATCTAGGCCAAGGTACCCAAGAGTCCCCACTTCAAGCAACCCAGGAAGTCTTCCCAAGGGGAGCCTCCAACCTTAGAATCCAATTATGAGAAATTTTACAGGGAAACAGTCCCTCAGAACAAAGAGGAGCAGCAGCCAAAAAGAGAACAAGGACAAGCTGCAGAAATTAGTCATTGCGTGAGCCAAACGTCCACTAGGTTAGGACAACTGAATTATGGCAGATACTCCCAAATGATCAGACGGGGTCAAAAATGTTTCATGGAAACATGCTGCATGGCTGAAGCAAGGAACTGATGAATCAAGAAGCAGGATGGGAAAGCGTGAATCTGTGCTGAAGCTGGAGTAACGTGTGCAAGGTTTGGCAACAGATTAGGTCCAGTAGTTGAGTACAAAATGTTCCTCTGGGCTGCAGGGAAAGAAGGGAGAGGGGACAAGACTGCTCTATCAGATGATTATTCATGCTGCATGTCTATCTGAAGCAGTCTTCTGCAACGCAGCAAAGTGAGCCCTGGGGACACTTTCTGAAATCCCTCCCCACTAGCCCCTGCACTTTTGCTCTGCAATCAGAACTTCTGTCCAAGATGCCTAGGCATCTCCCCTCGACACTTTATGTTATGGAGCTTGACATAAGGTCAAGCCGTGGACTCAGAATGCAGCTCATCCAACAGCAGGAATCACCTGGGAGCCCCCAATATCTGAATGAGGGAGATGGCCACTCCTTCAGTCCTGGACCTGTTACTACAGTGCTGATATTCTACATGGACTGCTGCTGCTGTGCTGAACAAACAGTATGGAAGTCCTGTGCATGCTCCAGTCAGCTTCCCCTTTGAGGTTGATCACATCACAGTCAAAGTGTTCCCAGCCTCCATCAACACAGGAAGCAGGAGCTCCAGAGCAGTGCCTTAATCAGTCTCCGGCATGAGTGGACCTTCCTCTGTGGCTTTGCTCCTTATGACTAGGAAAGCTTCCCCGTCAGAAGGGCAGTGAGCTCCCTATTCTGCGGTGGTGCAGCAGCACAGCTCCTGCCCACTAGTGGCAATAGAGGAATATGACACCCTGCATTTCCACTGGATACAATGTCTAATTGCCATGGTTATTTACAAGATGGATTCAGACTGTCTTGAGCCAATGCAACATGTCATACAAAACCACTCTACCATCTAATCCCAAAGGCTAATCACCAGGGGTTATTGCTGTACCATTCAGTCACAGGCATTACTGGCTGCTGTACAATATCATCTCTAAGGCTACCACATAATCCCAGGACACTACGTGTATATCATAATTAATTTACACAAATTAATCATATACTGTATTGGAACTCAATGCCAATGAGGGCTTCACCATGAGCAGCTTTCTCTTGAAGTAGATTCAACCCATCAGACTGCCAAGATAAAGTGATGCTCACAGAGGTAAATAATCACCTCCTCTTGTCTTTCACATTAACACCTCCTCCCCTAATTTCCCCTTTGTTACCTGGGATGTGCTTTGCCCATCCAATGATCACCACCAGTTCCCTGTCTGCTAAGTCACAGAGGGTTGTCAGCGCTTTGATGTCACTCTCCGGCATGGTGGGGTCAGGCATGGCATAAATCTTCTCTGGCTCTGCCACCAGCAAGTGGGAGACGATCTTAGTCACTGCAAATGTCAAAGGACAAGTTTCTACTGTACCTTTCAGGAGATGGTGTGTATGTAGCAGCTTTCAGACAACACTTAGCAGGATACACAACTGATAGGCGTTCTTGTACCATACGGCCTGCAATTTGGGAGTTCAGAAATGTGTTTTGTTCACAGCAGGAGGGAGACTGCACTGTAGTTAGTGTAGAGTTTTCAAACTTCTTCGGCTGCATATCCCTTTCCAAATAGTATAGTCTACCAGGTACCCCCATCTAAGATAGGGTAATAATAGACCTATGATTAGATTGCCAAGTCTTCCTAAATAAAATGTGTTGTCTGCCATTACAGGACTTTTCTCATGTACCCCCTGATGAGAGCCTGTGTCCACCTATGGGTATGTGTACCCCAGTTTGAAAACCACTAATATAGAGGCTGGAAACTAGAATCTGTGATTCTTCAGTACTGAGCCTGCAGAAGTCTGACAAACGCAGGAGCCCATTGTAAGACATGACTCAGTTATATCAGGTAGATATAGGGATATGACAGGGTGAAAGAAGCCTAAGATAAATGTGATGGACAAACAACTGATGGGATTTTGAGAAGTTCAGAAAACAACCTGGTGACATGGTAGAGAGAGATCAGAGTGTGGGGCTGATTTAGTGGATCTTGGGTGCAGGAAAGACCAGAACATCTCTGAAATTATACACTTAATCTCTCTCCGAGAAAGCTCTGACTGATGATCCAAAGAATCCCATCATCAATGGGCCACACCCACACACTACACTCATTGGAAAAAATGAATATCTGACAATGGAGGTTAGTAATGGAAACAGAAGGGGACAGCCACCACATAACATTATTTGTGCATCCATGGCACCAATAGAAAAAGAAGCTGTGCTGGCCTTAAGGAACACTTAAGGAAGCTTGTACATACATGGCTTTTTGGCTGGAGGAGGGATCTGTAAGCTCAGATAAGTACTGCTCTCAGAGTCCAGTCTTCTCTTGTACTTCTGGCGTCCTCCGCGGACTCGATCAAGACGAACCCCTGTGGGTAAGAGAGGAAAGAAACTCATGGTCCCCTAGCAGTGTCATAGTGAATCCTGGAATTTCACTGCTACAGCTTTGTAGGAGAGGAGGCCTGGATAGTCTTCCTTACCCAGCAGAACTTCCCTGACCAGGCCACCTGGCCTGTGCACTGAATCCAGCACAGCTGTCCCAACGATGCCAGCTGGGCAGCCTCCTGCTCTGACAACATCCCTGGGATAGTTACCTCTTCTGAAAACATTAATGAAAACAAAACCCAGCCCACCTCAACTCTTGAATCATTGTCTGTTTGTCAGATAAATTGAAGGCTTCAGATTTCAGTGCCCTCTGGATGATCATGTTTTTAAAAAAGAAGTCTCAGAAATGTCAGTCGAACCTGTGCTTATGAAAAAAGCCCTTTAGATTATTCTTAAAAATGGAAAGTTAAATGTTCTGTGACCTTTCACTGTCTATATTTGAGGAAAGCTGCCCATAACAAATAGATTATGGAATATGAATAGAACCAAGATCTGTCGAGCAAGGCAACCCATAATGAAAGTAGAGCTAAATATAAACAGAAACAAGATGTTGCAACCTATACCACAGTGAGGCAATGATAAAACTGAACTAGAGAGACAGCGAAGATTTGTAGCAACAACGCCTCAAATACAATGAGTTAAACAGCAAACAAAGCATCAAATACAACACTGAAATCACTATACCTATACAAACAGCAACAGCAGGATCGAGCATCAATACAAGAATAGCAGCTGAACTTCTATATCAGTACTAGACTTGAGCGAATAGTGGAAAAATAAGACCATGAACAGTTGTCCAAATTATTAAATACTTTCCTTTCTTGTTGGATCCTTGGTCCTTTGTGTTCAATTTCTATGAAATTGGGAGAATTGAATTTTACATGGACAAACAGCCATTGAAAGTCAATTGTGAGTATACATGGAATTTGAATTTGCAAATGCAAGTATTCACACCTGTAATATTTGTGTGCTGATTTAATCCAGAGTACAGAAACAACACCCTGTGACTTATCTGACCAATCATAATAAGCAACAAATATTTGGTGATCAATCCAGACAGTAAAAAATAAAAATGTTCAAAATGTATTCGTCTATCACTTTCTCAACACATACCTTTCAGGAAACTGCAGTCTGCCCACAGATATTTTACAGCAGAAAGAGACTTAATCTGACAAGTAAATTATTCATTTCAGACCAGCACTTTGTTCACTAACCAATGCCGTTACACTAACACTGGAGGAACTATATGAAATCAGTACCAGAAGCAATGATACCCCTAACCAATACGAGCAGTCATACCCTGCTACTAACCCTACCATCACTTACTATGGATGTCTTTTTGCATCAGTACCAATACTATTAACAGTACAAATACACCAACACCAGCAAACTCCAGTAAAATTCTCTTACAGCAGGGGTCAGCAACCTTTCAGAAGTGCTGTGCCGAGTCTTCATTTATTCACTCTAATTTAAGGTTTCACACGCCAGTAATACATTTTAATGTTTTTAGAAGGTTTCTTTCTATACATCTATAATATATAACTAAACTATTGTTGTATGTAAAGTAGATAAGGTTTTTTAAATGTTTAAGAAGCTTCATTTAAAATTACATTAAAATGCAGAGCCTCCCAGACCGGTGGCCAGGACCCAAGCAGTGAGAGTGCCACTGAAAATCAACTTGTGTGCCGCTTTTGGCACACGTGCCATAGGTTGCCTACCCCTGTCCTACAGCACATGTATAGGGCTACCAATGGTTGTTGGCAAAACCCAACGTCAGGGCCCAGGTGAGGGCTATGGTGTAGCTTTTAAGCTACAGGCTGGAGTAGTGAGTGATTGAGAACCACGCTGCTGCACAGTGACACCCGTGGTACTGATATAGGAGTTGTTGGCGAGGGTTCTGTTGACAATGGTGCTGTTAGTGCTGCATGGCAGGGGTGCTTCGTTCTCGGTATTGCTATTGGTGCTGGTGTTTGTATGCATATTAAGGCCCCTGGGGCTGCACAAGGAGCTTCCTCTTCATGAAGCACAGCTCCCCAGTGCTGCTTCTTGCACATGAGCATAGGCATGCGTAGATAGGTAGATGGAACAGATTGAGTCCCCTTATGTGCCATCTCCACTCCAGGAGCCATCTTTGTAGGGGGAGGAGCCATAGACCCACCTTCTCCCTGTCTAGCCTTGCTCCCTTTCAGAGTCCTACTCCCGTGTGGAGAGAAGCAGAAACAACCAGTTCTTAAAATCCCTAGAGCAAAGGAATTGCTATTGTGAGTGGCCCTTGCATAGCCCAGCATGTGGGAAAGAGAGGGGAAGAGCATGCGAGGTGGATGTCAGGGGGAAGAGGGAACATGGCTGAGTTAGGCTGTGCTACACTTGGTTCTCCACTGACATGGGACCTTGCCCTAGCAGTATAAGTTAAAGCTGCCCCCCTGCAGGTGAGGATGGGCTGCTAAGAATCAGAATGAGATCAGCTCCGTGTCAGCCCCTCTGCACCAGGTCCAGCACAGTGGAGAATCAAGCCCTAAAACTATAGTTTAAGCCATCAGTCTGGGCACTGGAACTATTAATTTGAACTGAGATGTTAGGCCTCATTCTCTGCTGCCTTCCCCTTCATATTGTCATTTACATGAGTGCAAAAGGCGCAAAGTATGTGTCCCACGCGATCACTCTGAGTTAGCAGCGTTTTACACCCAGTTTGCACTGGTGCAAATGATGACCCTGATGATCAGATGATGTCTGAGCTGTGCCTGGATATAGCGGGAAATGGTGGCTGAATAGAGCAGGGTAAAAGGCTGATCTTCAGCCACCTGGCCCCAGCAGAAGTTAGAACCACACAGGGCTTATTCTAACTTCCACTACTGATGTAAGGGCCAATGCCTGTAGATGCACAGATATGGTACATCTCTGCTCCACCACACTTCCTGCCCACATCACTCCCTATGAATGCCCCGATACACCTCTTCCCTCCTTGTGCATGGAATGTTGGAGCTGACTGATGTGGGAGTGGCAGAGCTTTCAACCAGCAGAGAGTTCACTGATGTTACTGTCTTTTAAGGCCACTCTGTGTCGCTTACATGGTGCAAACTTATTTGGCACAAAGAGGCCTTAACGGACTGGCGAATCTTACCCAAAGTGCAAGACAGGAGCCAATCATCCCCAATGAGTTCAGATAGTATCTTTTCCTGTGAGTAAAGTCAGGGTATTCACGGGCTCAGGTACCAGGGATGAGCAGGGGGGGAGGCTAGATGGCTAGACAGATAGATATGTCTGAAGAAAGCCCAGGAAGTGAAATGTGTGGAGTCAGAGCATACTGAGTGAGTTTGCTGCAACTGGCACATAGGCTCCTATTACCTCCCCACCCACCCTGTCCTGATTTTTCACACTTGCTGTTTGGTCACCTTTTCTAAGCTGGTCACTGATCCAATGAAGAGACCCACTGAACTCACAGAAAATCAAAGGGACCTGGCTTCCACATCACAGGGGCACCTTGGAAAATTTTACCCATTGTGTTTCTTATTTCCCTTCTCAGCACCGGGGAGCCTGGCTGGATGGCTCCTCCTCTGGACGTCCCATCAAGTTCCAGGGAGAGAAGAGAAAAAGAAAGCAGCAGAATTTGGAGCCTAGGGAGCCCAGGGAAGAATGGTAGACTTGTGTGAATACAAAACCGGAGTCCTGTATTAGCCAGGAGACCCCAAGACTGGCTTCTATCCTGTGACTTCTCCACTGAGATACATGTGTTTGGATTTCAAAAGACAGAAACCCCATGAGGCCTCCACCACATGCTGCGCTGAATGAGCAGCGCCTCCAGTCAGTCAGTGAGAAAATGTGCCTCCTCAGGAAGTGTTGAGTCAGCAGCAGAAGGGGGAAAAGGCTGTGAAAGTGACAAACATCACAAATATGACTGAGCTGCCTGGCCCAAGCAGGGCTTTCTGAATGAACCACAGCTTCCCATTCCCCCTCACCAGAGGCTCGCAGCTCCTGTTTCTTCTATGTGCTGATGGGCAGATATGATATTAGAGGGTGGAATCACCTATCCGCTTAGTAGAGGAAGCTGGGAACCAATCTGCAATTCCCCAGAGTGCACTCTCTGCACATTTTGATGAAGCAAAAGGAAAAAAAAAATCCGTGGAGGGAGTCACTTTACTTTTACCAAGGAGACATGCAGACAGGCGCATCGTCCTCAGCATTTGGCTGGTGGAATGGCTGCACAGGTTGCAGAGGTATTAGGGATCCTCAATCAGATTATAGGGACACAAAGGACTTAAGTGCATTAAAAGAGATAAGAGAGAGAGACAAGGAGATTTACTCTCCATCCCTCCTTCCTGGCTGAGTGGATACAGACCTGTTCCTCCAAGGACTTTGGCTTGTTAATTTTGAACGCGACTGTATTTTCCTCCTGTTCCCCATCCAGTGTGACACTCCTTGAGGCAAACGCTTTAAATAAGGTCACAACCATTGTTCTGCCTCAGCAGCAGCAGCATTAGCCTTAAAGAGACAGTGCGTGGACTGACCCACATGCAAAACATCTCATCCATTTTCCAATTGCTAATCTGAGCCATTTGTAGGTGTGACAAGCAGCTAAATGCATTTCAATCCATTTGTTAGGTGTCTTATTATTGATCCTGGGTATAGCGTGCAAGATACTTGAGAGATAAGTAACAAGAGAAGTACTCTGCCCTGAAGAGCTTACAGTCTTAACAGTCCCATACAGACACCGAAAGGGAGCTCAGCTGATAACAAGCACGCTTACTTTTCTCTTGCACTTTTCACTTCTCTGGGTTTTGTTACTTTTCTGTTTGGTTTGCCTGTTGTCTGATTTTGGTATTGCCTCTTATGAGGAAGCTGGGTGGGAAGAAGAAGGGCGTTAAAATGGGTTTCCAAGAGAGATATGAAAAAGAGTGGAAGTGTGGTGGGTGGGGTGAGAGAAGCAGTGCCAGGCCTGGAGCAGCACAGAGAGGTGGTATCGAGTCCAAAGCAGGATGAGTGCAGCTAGAGGCAGTGCCAGGCCCAGAGCAGCACAGGAGAAAGGAGATGAGATAAGAATGAGAGAAGGAGACAAATTGTGAGGCATGAGGAGAATAAGGAGGGTAACGGGAGCAAACAGAGATGAGAGGAGAGGCACACACGAGCCAGGACACCAGGCTGTGCAGGGCCTGGAAACATATAGATGGATGTCAATCTGAAATCATGGTGGTTAAGTACTCTGCTTAACTCCTTTGAGGTTGAATTGCAGGATGTGACACATGATATGAAAATACTTTGTGGGAGGCAGCCAGGCCTTTAGTGGACATGATTTGCTGCCTTCAACCCATCCCAGGATGGGAGCAATGGAAACTTGTTACCCTCCAGCTGCTGTATGCCTTTCCAACTCATTTCACACATGGGCCACCACAGTCCAGGTCCCAGCAGGACAGGTGTATGAGTCACAAAATCACCACCAGTACCTGGCACTCACTGGCCCCCCACGTTGGCAGCTTCAGCAGAGAGGCACAGACAGAGACCAAATTCCTTCCTCACACCTAGAGGGAGTCCCGCCACATCAGGTGTGAGGCACATTGGCATGGGAAAGTTTGGGGGAAGCCCGCTTTTCTATTCCAGTTTTAGGGCAGGGGCTCCTTCTGACATGGACGCTTTCTGTGCTGAAAATGCAAACAATTCCACAGATCTACTTGTGCTGTAACAAAGGGAGTGACACATTCCAGTCCTGTCAGCTCTGAGCGGAACACCTGTGTTAGCCCAGACATGTATACAAGACTCCCTTCTGACCACTGTCTGCCATGTTTCTCTGGGTCTCTTTGATTTGAGGTGTATGTTATTAGATCCCCTGCCTGCTCTATCCCAAAGGGAGGTCCCAGGATGAAGGAAGGTGGGGGCCCTGGACTTGTGTGTTTGCCTGGTCCTTTTCAACCCATCATTCTGCCCTGGTTAGGGCTGTCAGTTTTCTAACCATCCTGTTGGTGCCACTCGTGTTCCAGGAGCTCATGTGAAGGGGTCTGTGCCAGTGCCAAGCCTCTGCAGTGCAAGAGCCAATCTGCTGATCTGTTCAAGCTCCCTGTAATTCTCTGCTCTGCCCCCTCAGAGAGACATCTGCCTGACGAGTTCAGGATCAGATGTCACCTCGCTGACTTGATAACATCAGGCTTTGGGGTTTTTTTCTTAATGGAAGTAAAATAATTCCAGTGTTTTTTTAAAAGCTGGACCCACGCCTAGTCTGTCAGAAGTAAAAATAGCCGAGTGTGCAGAGGCAGCAGCGCAGGAAATCAGGTTTAGTTTCTCTTTTATATTCTGGGGACTAAAAATACTCTTAAAAGCTCTGTGAAGCTGAGCCCTGGCCAGTGGGAAATGCAGCCTAGGCCCAATATCAGCTGTCACGTCGAATTACTAGCCTCACATCACTTTCTATAGAGTCCTATCACATGCTCCTGAACAGAGAGTAACAGAGGGATCTAGCCCAGCCCGAAGGGCTCACAGCAGAGTTTTGCCAAGTGGTTCTGATGGGATGATTGGTACTCAGACTGAAAAGAACATAATTAAATGGAGCACTAAGAGAAATCCATAGACCAGTGAGTGATGCACTAGTATTTGCACCACCAGCATGGCTGTTCCCTGGATACAGAGGCCAGAACCTGCTTTCACAGGCTAACTGGAATCAGGTACAGCTTCTGCTCCAGTGCACCACTACCACTGGTATTTGTACAATGCCATAGCTGTGTGCTACACTCTGCAGGAAGATAAGCGAGAGGTCCCTGTCCCGAGCAGCTTGCAGTCTAAATTAGACAGAGCGCCAGAAACAAATGATCCCAGACAACGGAGGCTGCAGGGAATGTAGTCTGGCAGTGGTAAGCTGAAGGGAAGGGGAAGAGCTCACGGGGAAGCATTGTTCTCAAGGTATAATGCTGTGATTTTTCTTCTATCATTTGCTGTGTGTTTTGCCTTTAGCCACAGGGGAAAGTGACTGGGATGTGTCGAGGTGCAGAGTGCTGACAGTAGGAAATTGGTGAAGAAGAATATTAAAATTAGATTTGACACAACAGTAAAAAAACGTACTGCCAAGAAAAACCCTTCATTGGCCCATGGGGAGGTGGATGGGATGGGATCTAACAAGCTAGCTCTATCCTCTATGATTCTAAGACTCCAGGTGTAGAAAGCACCATGGAAAAAAGTTATAGACATTGATAAACACTATGGCTAGCTTCTTGGCTGTATTAGGTCAACTTTGCACAGTGCCTTACTCAGTCACTGAGGATCTTCCTAGTGTATGGCTGGTACAGCCCTTCCCATCAGTGATTCCCTACTGGCATGGCCTCTTCAGGGCCAAAGGCAGCTAGCATAGCCTAGAGCAGATTTCAGACTGCAGAGGGACACCTGGTTGTTGCAAATCAGCAAAGGCCGGGGTGGTCTAGGGCCATCTTTGCACCCCTTCCTGAGCAGGTTTGCATCTCCCAGACCACAAACCAGCATCTGACCTTATCTTTTGATTAGCTGAGTGGCATGTGCAATGAGATCTCAAAAGAATTTTCAACATATATTTTGATTCAACAGACTTACTCTCCTTCCCGTTTGCACCCTCTTCCTCACACAATCATGTGGCAACAAATAAATGAATCAAACAATCTCTTCCCCACCAACCACCCATGAAACAGAAATACGACAAACAGTCCAAGCTCTAAATGATTGTCTCATTGACCAGTTTTCCTTTGCCCCTGGCTTGTATCATCTCCCCTCTGTACCTCTCTCCATATAGGCTGTTTCCATTTCTTGTTATGCTATCAGTCTAATGTAGGGTGAAATCCTGCCTTTGCTGGCAAGAGCCATGCTGGAATGTGCCTGGTGCAGGGGTATCATCCAAGTATCAGCTCCAAGAGCCATAGCACTGGCCAGATCAGGGTAGGTACCAGCCACATTGCAGGGTGGGTTATATTTCACTGTTCCTGTGAATACGTCAGTTTTGTCACCTGCCAGTTGGGTAGGAATTCTCTGCTCCTGCCCAGGTGTGCTGGAGACAGGCTGTCTGGACTCAGGGAAGTTGCACCAGCATAACAGAGCTCATTTTGGCTCTCTGTATTTACTGGTCACCAGCCACCAAAATCAAGTTAGAGGCAAGTTGGTGAGTGAAAGGTTCCTTTGTAAAGTAATATAGAATGACTAGACTGCACTGACTATGACAGGACACTGCAGGCAGTGAAGGGTCTTAGAGGGTGAGCTTGGCCCAGTCCCATCATGCTGAAAGAGCAGTTGGTGCCCTACAATAGTTTTCTTTCCATGTTTTTGTTCAAATGTCAATAGCACTCTGCGTGGTGCACGTTTAGGCCAAATGCTGCATGCTTATGGCCAGGGCTGGCTCCAGGCCCCAGTTCGCCAAGCGCGTGCTTGGGGCGGCATGCCGCGGGGGGCACTCTGCCAGTTGCCGGGAGGGCAGCAGGAGGCTCCGGTGGACCTCCCACAGGCGTGCCTGTGGAGGGTCCACTGGTCCTGCGGCTCTGGTGGAGCATCCGCAGGCATGCCTGCAGGAGGTCCACTGGAGCTGCGGGACTGGCAAGCGGCAGAGCATCCCCTGTGGCGTGCCACTGTGCTTGGGGCAACGAAATAGCTAGAGCTGGCCCTGCTTAGGGCAGCAATACATGGAAAAGTGCACAGGTACACTCGATATCACATGCTTAGGAGCAACACCACATGACAGTGTTGCCTCCTAGGCTTATAGTACATGACATAAGCACATAATCTGCTGTGCATCATTGCC
Source organism: Gopherus evgoodei (assembly GCF_007399415.2). Taxonomy (NCBI): domain Eukaryota; kingdom Metazoa; phylum Chordata; order Testudines; family Testudinidae; genus Gopherus; species Gopherus evgoodei. The sequence goes on from NC_044325.1 coordinate 44,259,772, forward strand.
CTGGGGCATGCAGTATCAAGTATAACCAGGCACCTTGTGGCGTCATCTTATAGCTCCTCCACTGATGACAGTTTCAGCTGTATAGTTGTCAGCTTCTCACCCAGACACCTCTGTGGCTTATTCCTTGCTGCCCCTTATGTATGCATGCTCTCTCACACACACACACACACACACACACACACACACACACACACACACACGCTTATACAATCTGTATTTGATTGTAACCCTCGCCCCTCCACCCTTTGTACGGCCTCTGCATTCTTCGATTGTAAGCATATCGGGTCAGGGAGTCTTTCTAGGTTTTTCACAGCACCTAGCACAACAGAGCCCTGATCATGGCTGGAACCTCTGTGCGCTACTGTGCTATAAACGCTAATCATAAAGCGTGGGGTTTTGCTAGATAACGCATGCCTCAGGGCAACACCACGGAGGAAAGCAATGCATGCCTCAGGCAAGGAGGTAATAGCACAAAGCTCAGGTATATTGGGAGGAACGACACTAAAGATCAAGAATAATTTTTTCAGCAGGGTCCAAATGATTTAGGATCCTAAGTCAAATTTTCAAAAGTGACTTTGGCCCAGATTCTTAAAGTACTTAGTGATTGCTCCACTCAGCATTGCACTGCCTAACCTCGAGGTGGAATTTTCAGCCCTGAGCTAAGTGCCCAGGCTCCCCATACAATTCCTGGGGAGATTTAGGTGCCTAAGGAAGGGCTTTTCAGAAGTCAGCCACCTGAGTTGGGGGCTGCCTAAGCTAGCTAGGAGTAAAATGCCAAGGAGAGCGGGTGGGGAAAAGAGAGAAGTTTAGGCCCCTAAGTGGCTGAGCTGGTGTGCCTGGCTGATAGGCCTCCTGCCTCTTGGGATCCCCAGCTGCAAGCCCCCCTCCTGAAGGTAAGTACCTACGCCAAGTCAGCAGCTTAGGTACCCCATACTCTACCAGCTGAAAATATCTCTTGCTTTCTCTCTCTCCTGCTCACACTCAATACCTTTCTCATGCTTGCCCTGCATTTGCCTGTACCCCCAGCTGCCCCTGGCCCTCCTGATGTGGCTGGCAGGTGACAGGTGTTAGGCATGCTCTGTACATGCCCATGGGATCAGACCCTGCTGGCAAGATAGGCATTCTCCTAAGTTTGAGAATCTAGGTATGGGGCCACTGGGGCTTTGGCTTGAGCTAAGGCTCCAAGCAGCTCATTAGCCACTGGGATGGACTCGGCATTTAGGCAAATGTTGACTGGTGAAAACATAGGTGCCTGGGGACTCAGATGCCTACAGGTTTGGCAGCAGCTTTGAAAATGTCAGTGGCAACTAATGGTGGACTTAGGCACTGATGTACCTTTAAGGATCTGGGCCTTAGGCTGCCGAATGTCTGTCAGTTTTGCAAATGGGACCTAGTAGGCACTTTTGAAAATTTCATCCAAGTGTCTTTAACTATCTAGCATAATTCCACCCCTGCTTGGAGCTCAGTCTTGCTTTCAAAAAAGGGTTTTAGTTGGCTAACAACATGTAGCCATATGGGTCTGAACATCTCTGCAGAGCTGGGACCTTCACCAGCACGTCAGATGTCTCCTTTCCCAATGTCCATTTTCTGGAAGTACTGAATAGAATCCTGATGTGGGAAGAGCAGATGGAGGAGGGGGGGAAATGGGAGTCAGATCTATTAAGCTCTCCAAAGGCCCCTAAAATAAATGCCATTTGCAGAGTGCCTGGTGCAGACATTAAGTTCTTTTTCTGAAACAGCTATATACCACTAATGGAAGCACGACACCAGGTTTGCTGGTGCAATGGTCCAATCCACTATGGCAGAAAACTAGATACCAAGCTAGACAGCTCAATGATCCACACAGAGTAGGGGAAACTGGACCAGGTAACCTAATAGTCTGTTCCGGTATGCCAAGAGGCACGAGATTGGACTAGCTAGACCAATAGTCTGATCTATTATGGCAGGAAACTGACATACCAGACCAGACGGACCAATGGTGTGGCTCCAGCATATAAATTCTATATTCCTACAATGGTATGTAGTCAGGGTGTGGGTGACACAGATATCAAAGTGTTACTGCCCACAGCTCCTGCTCTGAAGGGCATGGAGTTTGTCTGTCTGTTTTTAAGCACAGGGGTATTTCAGAGAAAGAAAAATTGTTTTTCATTCTTTTTTTTCATTTGGATGCTTAGAAAAGTGATATTTCTGGCACAGGCTAGAGGCAGAATACTCTATAAATACAAAACCATTAGATCCCATGCAGCAGCAACCTGATCGGGGCTGCCTTTTAATTTCCTGACATGAGCTGGCCACTAACCCAATTACCCAGAATTCCCTGAGGAGTCCTCATCCTTCCCAGGAAGCAGCGAGACAGCCCAAGCATATTGCATGGATTCCAGCTGAGCTTTCACTGAAATCAAATATCATTTAAGAAACACATGATCTGAAAACAAGGATGGGAGCAGGAGGTGGAGGAGGGAGGTTTCTGGAAACACTTTGCTCTACTGAGATATTCTGAAACTTAAACAGAAAGAGACACCCCAGATTCGGTTACTCTGCTGAAAGTGAGCTCTAGCGTTTATCCAGCTTTCTGGGGCTTTGTGCAGGATGAACCCAGTGTTATTAAACGGAAGTGGATTGAGATCACTGATGCCTGCCATCTCCTGTTTAGTTACAGGACCACCGTATTCTATTCACATCATGAGAGATGTGCATTGGCCACGGGTGAGAAGTGAGTTCATTTCTGTTACAAACACTGGGGGGCACCTGCCATTCCATGCAGCTGATTGGGGCAGGAACACCAAAATGGAGGCTAAACCTGAATGAAGTGCCATTGTCTACAGGACTTCACAGCTCACAGACTGGGTTCACAGAAAGGTGGTCAGGTTGCAAGGGACAGTTGTTTGGGGTGAGAGATGAGTTTGATTTCCCTATCTGTGGAATCTCAGGTCTTCTCATTACTAGAAGTGAACAGTGACCACTTCCCAAATACACTGACATGCAGAGGCTTGGAGAGCAAAAAGATTGAGTTGGTATGAGGTTGGAAGGTGCTAGGACTGAGACCATTCCCATGGCAGTTGGAAATGTGTTGAGAAGGTACACAGTTAACAGAAAGAATAGTTGGGTCAATTCTGTGGTCATTGTTTACTTCCCATTCATATTTTATTTCATTAACTGGCCCCACAATGGTGGTACTCAGATACTCTGGTGATGAGTGCACCAGAAAGAGATTAGATTAGGCAGATAGGAGTCCAAGAGCTTGTGAGATTTGCAACAGAAAGAATTTGGATGCACTGTGGAATTTTAACACATTTTCTGTTGCGTCCTTTGGAAATGCATGAGTGTGACAAGCAGCAAAAGGTAGCAAAGGAAAGGCTCATTCTGGAATCTCAATACCTGGGATTTCTGTACCATGGAAGTTCCAGTTTTTGGGAGAATGGAATCTGTAGAGAGGAAAATAAATCATTTCCCATTTCTGCCAAGTCAAAGTGTCTTGTGGGAGTCTCTTATTGTTGATGAGAGTCTCTCTTCTGCTCCTGAAGGCCCAGCCTCTTCTTTCTTCTATGAAAAGAACCTTTTTTGCATTTGTTGGTCTCACCACATCCCATCTCACAAAGAAACACAAGTTGCACAGTCACTGGGGGAGTCCTCAGAATCCTGATACTTTCCTGCACCAATAGCATTGCAAGAAGAACACTTCCTTTCCCAGACATCCTAAGTATGGAGAATCTTTACAAGGCAACAGCTCTTACCCTAGGATGGAAGTTCCCATTCTTACCTTTATTAATCTAGTTCTTATGGGTAAAATGCTGTAAATCTGGGAGACCAAAGTTATTATCTGCTTTATGCAATAACTGAACACTCCTTTGCCTGAGGGGGAAGTTTCCCTCATACTATACCTACCAAGTGAGACAGCACACAGGCTCCTGCAGTGGCCATGGAGTCACCAGATCAGAAGGGGCATCTGACAAACCTCATCTTTGTACCAAACTGCAATTTCCCAGAGTACCAGGTTTAGTTTGAACAGATTTCAGATCCTTTTATGGAATCATTTTTCCTGAACTAGCATCTTCAGAAACTGCCCCTCCTGAGTAACTTACTCTCAGTCCTTTACAAGCAGTGTTTTTACCAAATTCGAGGCTGGAGAAATGTGTGTAATTAACATCTGTGGAGAGCACAGTGCCTCTGTTTATCCACAGAATGATGGGTACAGCATGAGCAGTGTTAGTGCTAATCCCCACCCGTGGTCTTCTGGGACCATCTCTAGAGTGAGAGGGGCTCCTGGCTCCATAGCCCAATCAATATCTGGCTTCTTTGCTGAGAGTGCCAGTGTAGGAGGCAGTTAGTACCAACTGTAATGGCAGTTTTTACCAGTCCACGAGGAACTGGATGGACGCCACTAGCTTATTTTGAAGACATGCTCCCAGTCCTTACAGCAAGTGGGGACTCAAAAGGGATGAGTCTCAGCACACTGCTTTCAGGGAGCAGGAGATGGCTAGTCTTAGCAACATAAAACACATTCTTACTGCTTCGCTTGAGAAAGGAAACAGTAAGAATGCAGGATGTGCCCTCCATGGCCGGCCAGCCAGCAAAGCATGGCAGGATTATTAGAGGGCTGTGCACCTTTGGTGACCCCTCCTCTTTCCCCCACCTCACCCATGTGCTTTGTGAGGGGATCTGCACTCCTGATTTCAGAGCATTTTTCCCTTCAGAGTTGCTGTGGCTCCTATTAGATGTGTGAAATGCTGCTGCAGAAATGCAGTGAAGCTGAAAGCAGCATCGAGGGAGCAGGCACTGAAAGGACGGGGCCTTTGGAAGATTAAAGAGTTTCTCTTTCAAAGTGAAAAGTGACTGACTGGGCTGAGCCTTGGTAGCCTGCCAGGAGTGTGCCAAGCTGCAATGGGAATAAGAGGCACCAACACAGAACTGTGAGCAGTGGCAGCCACCTGCCGTTTACATGGCTTCACGAACAAGGCAAGGATTCACAAAGGGCTGAATGCCGACACAAGGAGGAAGGAAAGCCTTGTGTCAGAGAACTCCTAGGGTCTCTCTGCTCAAAAAGATGCCTGTGAGCTCACCTAGTGTGGGGCTGGAGGGCGTCTTTGTTGTGCCTTCAATACTTCTAGCAACATCTAGCTCTCCTCCTTCTTTGCTTTGCTCACTTGTCTGTGGTGAGGCTTCCATTGATCCCAAGCAAACAGGCCTCCTCCCACTCCCTTTCCCCTCAACTAGGGATTTTCCCAGGGGGAACTTAACATCCAGCTGCTTCTCACTGGCCATACAGCATCCCCCTTCCCGTGCCTCATCGCTGCTTGCGCTATTTATGTTTAAACAAAAGATTGGCACCCTCTTCTCCTGTTGGCTCCTTCAGGGAAAACTGACACCACAGTCATTTCCATAGCAATACCCTATGAGGTAACAAACATAGGATTATGACCTCAGTGCAGTATCAGAAAGATGGAGAAGTTGGGCTGGGAGACCTTATCCAATCAGCTTCCATCTGGAACCAATCCCCCTTTCTCTGAACCCATTTACATGAACATTGTCTGAAATTACATCCCTCTCCTCCACTTTCAGACAAAGAAACTGTGAGCATGACTGAAAAACTATTAGAAAAGAAAAACACAACAGCTGACTGAGGGATGAGTAGCAAAGGCTTATTCTCCTCATAGCTGATACGGCACAGACAGGGATTAGAGGAGTCACATCTGCAGCACTCCAGAGATCCACAAATCCATGATCCGAAGGTAGCAAAGTATAAGCACTTAGGGCAAGACTGTGCTGTAACCACTGCCGGTGTTGGAGTGGGATAAAGAGGAGCTACGTTCCAGCGATTGTGTGTCAGAGACAGACACACAATGCCAGTGGGGGCGCACAGTCCTGAACATCCCCCGCTTTTGCAAGAACGGCATATGCTCTCCCTTTACAGGCCCAGTTCCACTGTCCTGTGTGTGGGGTACACAGGAATCTGTACCAGTTTGCTCTAGATTCCCCAGTCTTTGCACAGTAGGAACACATGGACCAGGATTGTGCCTGGCCCTGCACAGGGGTGCAGGATGGAGATGGTGAACGGTTCTCAATCACTGTCCCCTGATGTCATTCAGGTAGGGACATGGAACAGTACGGCACAAGTAGCACAGATTTCCCAGGTTACATGCCTTTCTCCAGAGGCACCAGCTCTGGCAGTTAGGTAGAATTTTAGGTCCACACAGTCTTGGCTTCTCTACTGAGACTGCCAAGAAGGGGGCCAATTAGTACTAAGTGGGGTAAGCTCTAGATGGAGAGAGAGTGAGGTTCACAGGCAAGAAAGCCATAAAAAGCAAATCCTTTAGGTACAGGAGCCAGATGTGCTCTGCACAGAGAGCTTTCTGCACCATGTTCTGCCCAGGTTGCATTCTCCCTAGCAAGTCTCCCATGCTCTGCCGCATCACACTGGGAGAACTTGAGATGTCAACGCTCCGGTGCCTGTGCAACTCCCTGGTTGCAGCCCATTGATCAGGGCTCTCTTAAAGGAAGTGGCCTGGGGATAGCTGAGAAACCTATTGATCTCTCACTTGACTCCCTTCCTGCCTGTTTCTCATTCACTTTCTGCCATAACAAACCCACACTGCTGTGTTTATCCCAGGGATAGTCTTGCTGGGTCTTAAAGGGGCACAGTCATATCAATATATCCTACTGGATCATTCCATCTTCACCTGATGCAGGGGGGAGCATGTGTATTCCTGCTCATGCCCACACATGCCAACTGCAGTCTGAGCCTGCTCCTATGGAAATCATGCCTTGGATCCCAACAGGAGCAGGCTCAGAGTTATTACCAGCTTTCTTCATGTCACCTCTACATATTGTCCCCAGACATCCCCTCTGGCTTAACCCAAGTGCCGAGCAGGCAGGAAGGTATAAATATGTGATACAATTAATTAAAAATAATACTTTCCCCCTCTATAGTACCTGCTTCTCAAAGCACCAGAAGTAAATATTAACCAATGCAGTCTCCCAACCCTCCTGTGAGGATGGTCAGTGTCTTTACACTGAACCAAATAACTGGCCCAAGGCCATCAGAGAATAGAACCAGGGTCCTGACTATCTGCAGTCTCTAGTGCCCACTGCATTTCCTGGCAGCTGAGGGGGAGAAATGTGTTAACAGTCTTTTGAAAGGGGGTAAACACCAAGAAGAGAGAGGGGAGTTACTTGGTGTGATATAAGGGAGTGGGGAGAACTAGGAATAATTAGATGAAATCATTAAAATGAAGGAAACTTAGCATGAGTATCTAGATACACTTCTTCACAGTGAGCTCTTCAAGAAATCAGAGCAATCTCTCCAGGGAAACCCTGCCACTTGGGACCTGAAAAACTAGACCAGACAAAACACTAGAAATGTACAGAAGGAAACAGTCCTCCTGCACTGGCTGGGAGATGGAGTGGATGATCTAATAGAATCACGGAAATCAGAGATGGGAAAGACCAATGAACCTTTTATAATCTAAATCCTCTGTCAATTCTGCATTTTTGAGCAGAAAGTCAAACAATTATGGATTTCCTCTTTCCAGAAACTCCTGACTCTGTGGAGACCACATACCATAAAACCATTTTTCTCCCTTTTTGGATTTTGCTTTTAAAATGTGTATTGATTGACTTCTATATAATAATACATAGCATTTTCACAGGACTTTACATAAGTTAACTAATCCATCCACAGAATCCCCCTGCAAACCAGGTCAGTATGATCCTTATTTTACAGATGGGGAAACTGAGGAACTGAGTGGAAAAGCATGCCTTAACTCTCCCAGCAAGTCTGTGTCAAAACTAGGAGTAGAAACTAGGAATTCTGGATACCAGATCTGTTTTCTGATCACCCAACCAGTCTCCTCCTCCCTGGTATAGATTATTATATGCACATATATTATATTACTGTTGAGCTACCTTTATATTATGTATCTAAAATATTACAGGTCCAGTCATAGATCCACTGACATCAGTGGCAAAACTCCCATTGATTTTAATGATGCAGTGCCAGTCCCTATAAGAACAACAGTAAGGAACTCTGCCACTAAAGTTGTTTGGTATTATAAGACATGACAGCAAATAAGTGTCAATAACATGAAATAGCACAAGAGGATACTTCATTCTCTGCAATACTAAATGCAGAGGACCAGGTATCAAGGGGGTCAACCCTACCCCAAAAGTAGGTGCATCCCTCTTAGAAACAGACTGATGTATCCTTCAGACTCCATCCTCTTCTAAGGCAAGGCCATGGAGGGTCAGACAGTACACTGGTCACACCCTCACAAAGTCAGTCACTGGAGAGCTATGGTAGGAAAACATCTAGCCCCAGACATTACACATCCATCAAAGAACAGGCAAGGGTTTAAAATCTAATCTACATTCCTAACAGCACTGGCTGCCATCAGCCTGCCTCCCAAGAGATGAGCAGCAGCACCCCACAGGAAAGCAACACACCCTCCTGGCAAGAGCTTACAATTCATCACTGGCTCATAAGATGGCGTGGCTGAAAGTGAGCAGTGGGAAGTGCTGGCATCCTTGGCTCAAGCATGCTGGACCTGCACAGACAACTGCCGGCTGCTGTTCACTGGGGTTAGGCTGAAGCCGCTGTGCTTTGCCAGGTACAGCAATGCAGAGAGTTATAAGCAGTGCATCTCCTCCCCTCCTCTCCCAGAGGGAACTTGGGGAAATGAAGCTTTAAAGTCAATCCATAAGAATGTGTTTAATTGCCACTGAATTCCCAGTGGCTCACCTTGAACAGACAAGGATGAGGGGAAAGAGCACCACAAGAAAGAAGCCGAGTGCTGCTCAGAGAACACTGCGCAGATCAATAGGCTGAGAGAGGAGAGACAGGCTGAGCATGTGGGGCAGAGGGACCCACCTGTTAAGGGACAAAGGTCTCTCCCCCACCACTTTCTTAAAAGCAGCAAAGAATCCTGTGGCACCTTATAGACTAACAGACGTTTTGGAGCATGAGCTTTCGTGGGTGAATACCCACTTCCTCATATGCATGTCATATTCATATCTGCATATTCACCCACGAAAGCTCATGCTCCAAAACGTCTGTTAGTCTATAAGGTGCCACAGGATTCTTTGCTGCTTTTACAGATCCAGACTAACACGGCTACCCTCTGATACTTGACACTTTCTTAAAGCGTCCCCTCAGGATGGAATAGCTGTCAGAGCCTCCCTGCACTCTGTGACAGGTCTTCATTCCAACTGCACCCTCCTACAATCAACCCAACCTGTTCATTATTAACAGCAATAATTCCCTCTTCCCTCCAGTTGTACAGGCACTAGTACAGTTACTCAGCCACATCACCGGGGGAGGGAGGGATATGCCCCCAGCTGGGGTTCCTTTAGAAGGGGAACGTACGCTATCATGGGTGAGGTTCTCATGGATTGTCAGATTTGCAACTCCAGACAAAATATAACATAAGGACCCTGCCCCTTTAGAGACCGAGGCCTGGTCTACTCTGTGTGTGTGTGTGTGTGTGTGTGTGTGTGTGTGTGTGTGTGTGTGTGTGTGTGTGTGTGTGTGTGTGTGTGTGTGTGTAAAAAAGTTACGCAACTTCAGCTACATGAATAACATAGCTGAAGTTGATGTACTTAGATCTACTTACCACGGTGTCTTCACTGCGGCAGGTCAACTGCTGACGCTCCCTCGTCAACTCCACCTGCGCCTCTCACTCTGGTGGAGTACCAGAGTGAACAGGAGAGTGCTCGGTGGTCCACTTATTGTGTCTTCACTAGACATGATATATCGACCCCCAGTGGATCGATCGCTCCTGAGGTAAGTGTAGACATGCCCTGAAACAAGCCCTCAAAGAACCACATCTTCCCACTTAGCAGAAACAGATTGTCGTCCTTCCTGAGTTCTTTGTAATGGCTGCACCTTGGGAAAGCCAGGGAGGCCCCCGTGCAGTCAGTCTGGAAGCTGCTAGGAGGCCTGGCCCAGCTCAGAGGCAGTGAGAGGTCCCGAGTCCCTGGTACCCACTCTCTTACCTTCTTTCAGCATCCCCACTTTGAGGCATTTCATGAAGCGACAGGCCTGACAGGACTTGCGCCTCCGTTTCGTGATCTCACACTCATTGGTGGCTGGACAGCTATATTCAATGTTCCCTGCAATCAAACACAGAGACTGTCACTCAAGAGGCCTTGTTCCCTCTAACAGCAGGATTCACTATCATGGCCAGGGTACAATACCTCCTGCCTGCACTGGGTAATACCCATTATGCCCTCTGCACTACCCGCGTGCGTGCTGTCCATTCATTCATTCACACACTAGGGGGACTCTGACTGGTTGATGACAACTCCCATCTGTGAAAATGTTTGGGGTAACCACACAGGCTGGGCTCCTTTGTTAGAAAAGCAAAATGAAAACATTAAATAAAAAGCCATACTAGCAGGTGGAATTAGAGTAGAAGCCCAGCCTGCAGCCATGTAGCGTCTCTGAAATGCACAGCTTACCAGTCTAATCAACGCACCTGGCATTATGATTGGCACATATCCCTTACTATTATCACCGTGTCCCCAGGAGCCCAACCCATGGGTAGTATTCCATTTGCTGCCCTAGTCTCAGCCTTTTCTGTGATCATAGAATATCAGGGTTGGAAGGGACCTCAGGAGATCATCTAGTCCAACCCCCTGCTCATTGATGATTTTGTTTCCCTTGGGGCTTTGGGACTCTTACTGATCTTTCCCACCTTTTGTTTCTGGGGAGCAGGGAGCTGGATAAGGGACTTTTTTTTTCCCCCACTGTCTCACACACTCTGACTCTAAAGGATTATGATCTGGCACATTACAATGGGATAGCAGGGGCAGGGAAGTGCTCGGTCTGAAGTAGGACATTCCTGTGGAATACCCCGGATTTGGTTAAGGGAAGCATAATGCAAACCTTTCTGGTTTCACTTGATGTGCCACCGATGCCCTCTGATCTTGTCTTTGAATTTATATGGAGTTCAAATGAACCCCAAACACAAAGTCAAATTCATCCAAAAATACTGATTTTTTTTCCTGGTTTTGGTTAAAATCACAAGGAGAAACATTTCCAGTGGTTTCCCATGGAAACTATAAACTGAATGCAGATCTCCTGAAACTTGGCCACTGGGCTTGGCAAAAGGTACATGGCTCTCAGCAAACCTGGCCAGAGAGTCTGGTTTCTTAATGAAAACCGAACCTGGTTGTGTTATAAACAGGAACCTCTCCTGAGGACTCTGCTCCAAAGAAGGATGGAGGCTTCCTGCTGCATTTAAGGGATATTGACCCCATCAGTTCCTACCTCTAGCCCATGAGCTCAGCACACAGAGCCCCCATGTTTTCAGGTGCACCTCTCACTGTCTTCTTTTAGGTCACCTCCCCCTCCAGCTGCCAGGGTCTGGTTCACCACTTGCAAGGCTCAAGGGCAAAGAAAGCATCCCAAATTTATTTCTGGCCACTTGGCACACTATCATGAAGCAAGAACACAACCTCAGATTTGGGTACAATGACCTGAAATGAGGATGTCAGTGTCATAATGCCAGGTCACAGCATCGCGGAACAATTTTTTTAACCCTACTATTAAAGACAGTAACAAACGGGCTGTCTCACCTCCTGCCAAACATTTACAACTGGACAGGATTGTTCAGTATAAGGGCTGAAGAGAGGGGGTTAGCTTGATAGTGATACATCAACAGCAATAATGTATTTAAGGAAGGCAGGCAGCTTTGCATCAGGACTCCCAGGGTTCTATACTCAGTTTTGTAGGGGAAGTTCGTTCTGGTGGGCTAGAGTGGAAATTGAGATTTAGGACTCCTGGGTTCCATTGGTAGCCCTGGGAAGAAGTATTAATTTAGTGTTAGAGCAGAGGGGAGAGGGAGTCAGGACTCCTGGATTCTATAACCACATCAGGGAGGGAGAGTTTGATTTAGTGGGGTTGGAGCAGAAGTGTGGGAGTTAGGACTCCTGGGTTCTGTTTCTGGTTTTGCAGTGGACTTGTATGATCTTCGACAAGTCCCTTCACTCCTCTGTATAATGGGGATGCTCTAATACCCACCTATTGCATGGGGCGGGGTGAGGGGTGAAGTTTAGTTAAATCAACCCCATGTAAAGCCCACTTAATATCTGCATTGAAGAGGGCTAAAAATGGGCAGAGAAGGGAAATTCAAACTGAAGGATTCACCAGCTGTTTATCTCACAATGTTATGTGGGAGAATTTCAGCCCCACACTGGTGACATGGGGCCAGGAGCACTTTAAGCCCCAAAGGCACAAAGACTTGATGTCTGCATGCAGTATGTAGAGCTTTCACCTTCAGATTCTTGTCTTGTAAGCCCTGCACCCTGACAGTGATCTCCAGCATCTCCAGAGTTAAATTTTCAGCCAAGACCCGTCTGCGTGCTCACGGCACTGCCATCACACAGTTGGATCTGAGACACAGACGCTGTGCGGAAGCAGAGAGAGCTGCACAAGCCACTTCCATTCAGTCTATACCTCAGCATTGTACAGCACCTGAATTTTAATAGCCAGCTAAGTATCAAATCTCTGAAAGCTGGAAATTGAGATTCAGGCTTGGTCCTAAAGTAATAAATGAACTCCCACTTCTTTTTCTGTACATTCAGTAAGTTGCAGACCGGAGAGTGCAGAGTCCCTCTCCTCAGGGCTGCACAGCCACTGTGTCCCACATGTGAGGAGATGGAGCAGTAACACCCCAAAGGAGAAGAACATGGCAGATTCATAGAATCATAGAATATCAGGGTTGGAAGGGACCTCAGGAGGTCATCTAGTCCAACCCCCTGCTCAAAGCAGGACCAATCCCCATTCTTTCAGGGAGTTTCCTGTCTTCCTGTTTCAAGCCTCTCTTTCACAAGCAAACCCCAGCCCTCCCAAATGAGGCCCCATCTCCTGCTAAGAGGCCCACAGCACCATAGTGTTATGGGATTTCAGCATTCACCTCATGAGGCAGCAACACTGCACTATGCTGCTATGATGTCTGTGCATCCTTACATCAAAACTTTGTATCAGTGAATGGCCGGGGCTCATCACATTGCAGCTCAAGGTCATCACAGATAGATTAAGGCAAAGGTTCCACTGCTTCACATCACCCCCAATTTGAGGAGCCAATTGTCATATAACAAACTGGGACTGTTCCATGAAGATATCCCAAGAAAGCTCTGACACTCAGACAGAGTCTGTACTAGTCTGTAAATGTACAGTCTGTATGCAAGAGCCAGTACAACAGCCACCGCAGAGCGAAAGGAGGGCGCTCATCTCTCAGACTGACCCTTCAGGATGGGAAGGCAGTAGTCTCTTGCATAGCGGATCCTTCATTTCCTGGCTTCTCTTTTAATTCTATTCATGCTTCTGTGCCCTTTTCTTCCCTGCCACATACCTTGCGTCATCATTTACCCCAGTGCAAAGTATTAAGCCAGGACAGCATTTTATATCCACTTTGTACAGGTGCAAGCATGCAAGCCAATGGAGAATCAGACTCATGCCAGTTCACCCCAGTGTAAAACTCCATTTACTTCTGTGGAATTACACCAGATGTCACTTGGCCCAAATGTGTTCTCTGCTGTAAAACAGAACAAAGTGCAGGGAAGATTCCTTTGCCTAAAATGGCTCTTCATTTTTGGGGGAAGTGAGGAGGACACCACAGAGGAGAGAAAGACGCAGTCAGTGTTAGCCAAGCAAAACTCATCCAAGACAAGCTACTGTCTTCAAAACTTTAGCGAAGTTCTTGGACTTTTTTTTTTCCTCTCAATTTCTTTTATGGGTCCTGCGGCCGGCTGCCAGCACAGCTGAGCTGCTCACGCTGGCTTGTAATTTCTGTAAGTGCCCTGTGATAAAGTGATGAGATTAACTCATCGGAATTCCGGCAGCCTCCCGCTGGCTGGCGGTCACGCTGCCAGCTCAGTCACCACAGACTGGGTGCTCTGGGGAAGAAAGGCTAAAAGAACTCAATTCTCTATGACAGCCAGCGGAGGAGGCTGTGCGTGTCAATGAGCAGCTGCAGGGATGCGTGTTTGTTCCTGCATGGGAGTCTGTCTCTGCATGTGTTTGAATTTGTGGTGAGTGTGTGCGCCCCGTGTGTGTTTAATATTATATGAGCCAGAAGGGAAGAGTAGAAGATGGGTTAACCTAAGCTTCCAAGAAACTGTGTTCTGAACAGTCTCTCATTACAGGGGCTTTCCTCTCTTTAGAACAGTACTTACCTCTGATCCAAACAGACCTGCACATTATTTACATCAGAAATTACTTATGAAACTAAAAGGCAGGAGACGCAGTGTTGTTTAGTGATTAGAGCAGGACTCTGGTTCAGTTCCTGGCTCTGCCATAGACTCGCTAGGGTGGCAGATGCCACTCCTCGGTCCCCTAGAAGCAGGATTTCCCATCAGGATTGGTCTCACATCCATTTCAGATCACACTTGTTCTTCCTTTATTCCGTTTCTCATAACATTAAAGAAGTTTCCTCTCATTTTCTTTCTTTAATCAGAAATAGCTTCAAAATGGCCTAAATATAAGAAATTACTTAAGCAGACAAATTATTTTGTTCAATCAAAGAGCAAGACGTCATATGCAGAATACTGCATCTACACTTTAGCAGTTCTGCATGATCAGGACTGAACAAAGCCATACAGGCTACACTCCCAGATTTCCCAAAATTTGGACAGTTCAGTGGGAAGAAAACTGGATTATTCGACAAGTAACTAAGTCAGATGACACTATCTTTCCAGTTTCCATCAGTGTTTTACTTAGTTACTTTTTATCTTGGGTTCCAGTTTGGTTCCTGAACTTGTTCACTTGGATCATAGATTAGGGTTGGAAGGGACCTCAGGAGGTCATCAAGTCCAACCCCCTGCTCAAAGCAGGACCAATCAAGGTTGTCCACCACAAAAAGAACCTGGAAATGATACAGCAGCACTCTGTACCAGTAAAGCTCTCATTCAGCAGTGAGCTCTTCGCAATAACTCACTCAGATTTACATTAATGCTCATACTATGCGTAAGCAGGGCTGCCCGGGGGGGGGGGGGGGTGGAATGGGGCAATTTGCCCCAGGCCCTACAGGGGCCCTTTCATAGTATAATTCCCAAATCTGGACCTTAGCGTCCAAATTATGGGTACTAGCATGAATTCCCCTAAGCTTAATTACCAGCTTAGATCTGATAGGCTGCCACCAATCAGGACTTAGGTAGAGCGCCTGATAGACTCTGGTCACCCCCAATACCTTCCCTGGGGAGCCCCAGACCCAGATTCCCTGAGTCTCACAACAAAGGGGAATAAACCATTTCCCTTCCCCCCTCCTTTCTTCCTCCCAGCTCTTTCCCGCCCTGGGTACACTAGGAGACCACCGTGATTCAATTCCTTGAAACACAACACAGAGAGATCAAGTTTCTCTCCCCCTTCTCCCAGAGGCAATACAAATTCAAGTTCTGTGAATCTAACACGAAGAGGAAATTTACCTTTCCCTCTCTGCTCTCTTTCCCTTCCCCCCACCAATTCCCTGGTGGACACAGACTCAGTTCCTTTGAGCCTTAACTAGGAGAAAAAAAATCAAGCAGGTCTTAAAGCAAAACTTTTAATAAAAAAAGAAAAAAGGTAAAAGGTTTATCTCTGCAATTGAGATGATAAAAAGTTACAGGGTCTTTCAACTTATAAACAACAGAAAGAAACTTTCTCCAGCAGAAACACAATTTAAGCTATTTCCAGCAAGTACACATCTGCAAATAAGAAAACAAATTAAAAGACTATAACCGCCTTTTTTTCTTACTCACAATTCTGAATAGATAAGAGACTGTAGCAGGGAGATTGGCAGAAACCTGGTTGCACCTCTAGTCCTGTCCAGGACCCAGAGAGAACAAAGCCTAACCCAAAAACACACACAAAGGCTTCCCTCCACACGAGATTTGAAAGTATCTTGTTTCCTGATTGGTCCTCTGATCAGGTGTTGCAGGTCACTGTTTGTTAACCCTTTACAGGTGAAAGAGACATTAACCCTTAGCTATCTGTTTATGACAGGCCCCCAGGAGAATATAATATTCTATAGTTATGCAACTTTTTTTTTTATGGAAGGGGCCTCCGAAATTGCTTTGCCCCAGGCCCCCTGAATCCTCTGGGCAGCCCTGTGTGTAAGTGATGGTTTGCAGAGTTGATTCCACGTTAACCCACTGCTTTTACACACACATCATTTACAGATACATTCCTTGTTTGGATTGAAACCTTATATTCTGCTCCCAGCCCAAGTGCAAATATTTTGTGAAAATACGAGGGAAATCCCTTCAGCCCTGTTCAAGTGAGGTGAGTGTGTCTGGGGGAAATATTCGCTGTGACTATGATTTTCAAAAATAGGAGCCTGAAATTAGGCTCCAAAATTCATATTTTTGTAACTTCTTTTTCAAAACTGGTGAGCACCTTACAGCTCCCAGCTGCCATTTATTTAGGTGTCTAAATATGGATTCAGGAGCCTAACGTTAGAATCTATTTTTGAAAATTTTGACAAGCACCAAAGTGTGCGTTGGTGTAACCTTTCAGACAATGAGATTTTGAGAAAGCAGATTCTATGCAAGTGCACTTTGGTTAACCAAGAATTTCATTTAACCAGATCTCATGCCAGGGAAGGGTGAGATTCTAAACACTTACAAGGCATGATACCATCAAGGGCGTCTGCTGACAGTAGCCACAAATGCCAAGCTTGAGTCACCAGCAGGTCTCTGCTTTGTTTATATTTTAATGCTATCACAGGACTTTAACAAGTAAAATACATTTTTACTAAAGTCCCAGGGAAGATATGCTTCTGCTCCTCAGAGAAAAAGGAAAACCAGGGATATGTCTGAGATGCTGTCTAATTTCAAGGCATCTTCTCATTATGCGTGGAAGGACTGTGACATCAGATATAACTTAGCCAATCACTACAAAGCTGACATTAGTTCACGCAATTTTATTGGTTGTAATGTAAAAGTTGTTCAGAGCTTTCAAAAAAAATCCTATTTCTCAGATGTGACCTTGCAGCTGAGAAAGAACATATAAATCTCTGGAGATAAGTTTACAAAAGGGCTAGTAGGTGCATACACGTGCATGCCACTGCTCTCTACAGGATGGAAGCAGAACTGCTCAATTGTGTGTCTTAAGCCCTATACTGCCAACTGCTAGGGGGAAATTTCCTTTAGCTCAAACACTAGTGGCTTGGATTTTTGGAACAAGAGGATTTGAATTCTATCCTTGCTGCTGCTATGAAATTCCCAGGGACCTCTCTGAGCAGAAAAGCAACAACCACAGAGACCTAGAAGTCCATGGATTTGTTACAAGCACTTTGTTACCACCCTCATAAGGTGGGTGATTAGCATTATCCACATTTGAAGCCTTAAATGGTATAAATTCCAGCTATTCTCCCCCTCCCCCAGAAATTGCATGTCCTGCTATGTCATGCCATAGCTGCTACATTCCACTATTTGTCCTGAGGGTGATCTTTACAGGATCCAGGGCATTCATAGGAGTGGGCTGTCCACTCTGGAATTCACTCTCAGATATATGGCTGATCCAGAATCTGGCCAGGTAAAATATGATGTAAAATGTTTCTCTTTGTCTGTGTGTTTACTAGCTGTAGGTTCTGGTATCTCTTATCATTTAGTACACTGGCTAGATTTGGGAGTTGGAGATCCAGAGTACAGTACAAGCTGATTTTGTGGGGAGGGGAATACAACAACTGACATTTATTTTATTGCCTACCCAGAGCCCTAATTTTTTTCATGACTTAAAAAAAATCAAATATATCAAAATACTAGCCCAAACTAATGAATTAATAATGGCTAGATCAGAGCAAAATTTGGAATTTCCATCATGAGAGAAATTCAGATATTTCAACATTTGTCTGAAATCAGGAAGAAAAGTCAACATTTTTGCAGAATGGAAATTCTGAAAAATTCCAGTTGTGAAATATCAAAACAATGTTTCAAAATTCACAAAATCAAAATGTCTCATTTCAGTTTATTGAACTCACCCAAAAGACTTTGAATCTGGTCAATAATAATCTGCATATTCGGACACTGGCACACTGCCTCATGCAAGCTGTAGTCTGGGAGCCTAATGCCTCCATTCTCCCCTTACGTGCCAGGTTATGTGACTGGACTACATCTCCCACAGTGCACCCACAGTGATGTTACTCCCATGATGCACCGCACACTAAGCCAGAGGGAAATCTGCATTGTATTATCTGACATGTAGAGCCCAACTCACATGAGAATGGGGACGTGAACTACAACTCCTATATGGCAATATACTGATTGGGAAATTCAGTTTAATATTTTGTTACCTCAAATGAAAGATCTCATTTAGATTTTCCCCAGTGGAAAAATTTTTTTCCAGAAAAAACAAAATTTTCCCACCATTTTGTTTTTGGTGGAAAGTGCATTTTCTGTTGGAAAAATCATTAGCTGGAAAATTCGTGACCAGCTCTCATGATAACCACATAGCAACCAGCTTGCCTCTCCTATCCCTCAGCCCATCACCTTCCAGAGACTGAAAGAAATAGACTGCAATGCGTTTAGGAGATGGAAGCAAGCTCCAAAGCTGATGGGCTTTCACAGAAAACACTCTAACAGTCCTTTAAATCAAAGGATCTTCAGCTTGGGCATCTTTGTTTGATCACAGCTATGGCAGTATCATATGGGGAGAGAAGATATGACAAGTAATCCAGACCCAAACCATTTAGAGGTCTGCAGTTTTCAACTCCACTATGAAATCAACAGGGAGTCGGTGCAGCTAGGGAGCATCAGTGACATGTGCTTTCAGCATGAAACTCTGCTTTGCAACCAGAGGCCACATTCTGCATTCGATCTCACTGTTCACAGAAATCAGGATGTAGCACCATGCAGAGAACAGTACAGTAGCATGTTGCTACGTTAGCTCCCCATGTAAAGTGCGCAAAGCAGACAGGTTAGAAATGCTTGTAATGAAGTCATTAATTTTGCAGATTGGGAAATTAAATCACAGAGGGGTGAAGTGATTTGTCCAAAGCCATAAGGGTGTCAGTGTCAGAACTGAGTACAGGATCTACCTGCAGTATCTGTCTATCTAGATTCTTATACCTTGCACATCGCTCTGCTATCTGTGTCCCCAGTCCCAATTCTGTGCTGGAGCTATCAGATAGCACTTCTCTCTGACATCACAGTCACAAAAAAGATGATCTGTGCTAGCAGGCAATGTTAATAGGTTAGACCAAAACACACATCACAAATACATCACACGGGTGCACACAGACAAACGTGCACATGTATATTAAAAAGCCTGGATGGTGATTTAAATTCTCTCAATAGTTATCAAATCTAGTGAATGAAATAAATCTGCAGAATGAATAAGGCTTTTGGAAACCTGTTGGCTGTTTGCTGTGGCTACTGATTTATAGAGAGCCTCTGTCTCTTCCCTCCTACTGCCCCCATCACACTTGAGAGCTCATTCTCCTTTTGCTCAACATGTCCTGCAGCAAAGCCTTCTTTGATCCTGCAATCTGCATATTGCCCTGGCTTCCAAGCAGGCCCCGCTTCTGTCATAAACAGATAGCTAAGGGTTAATGTTCTTTTACCTGTAAAGGGGTAACACCAGTAACCTGAAACACCTGACCAGAGGACCAATCAGGAAACAAAACTTTTTCAAATCTGGGTGAAGGGAAGTTTTGGGTGTGAGTTCTTTGTTCTTTGTCTTGTGTCTGTGCCCTCTCGGCTCTGAGAGTAATTTTTCTATCTCCAGGCTTTCTAATCTGCTGTTTCCAAGTTGTAAGTACAAGGATAGTAAGACAATAGGTTTATACTGGTTTTTTGTATTTACATGTGTGTAGTTGCTGGAATGTTTTAAATTGTATTCTTTTTGGATAAGGCTGTTTATTCATTTTCTTTTAAGCAATTGACCCTGTATATTGTCAACTTGATACAGAGCCTATTTTTAATGTCCTTTTTTCTTTCTTTTTATATAAAGCTTTCTTTTTAAGACCTGTTGGAATTTTTCTTTAGTGGGGACTCTAGGGAATTGTGTCTGCAGCTCACCAGGGAATTGGTGGGAGGAAGAAGTCAAGGGGAAAATCTGTTTGTGTTAGATTTACTAAGCCTGACTTTCATACCCTCTGGGTGAGGGGGAGAGATTAGATCTCTCGCTACTTGTGTTTCCAGGACTGGAAGCAGGGAATCGCCTAGGGTCGTCCAGAGAGGGGAGCCTGGGAGGAAGTAACAAGGAAACAAGGGGAGGGGGTTATTTCCCTTTGTTGTAAGACTCAAGGCATCTGAGTCTAGGGGTCCCCCAGGGAAGGTTTTGGGGAGACCACAGTGAGCTAGGCACTGTATAATTCTTAGCTGGTGGCAGCGGTACCAGGTGCAAGCTGGTAACTAAGCTTGGAGGTTTTCATGCTAACACCCATATTTTGGACGCTAAGGTCCAGATCTGGGAAGAAATGTTATGACATGGTGTGCAGTGGTGGGATAGATAGAATCCAGAAGCCAGTAGGAATATTATATTTTCCTTTTCTCTGCTAGGGGCTTTTAAGCAGAGAGGGTTTGGTTTTAAAAGGAACCAGAGAGGAATTTTTTTTTGTTCTCGCCTGGCAGTAGCTTGCATATTAAGCAAGGAACCATTAAGGAACTATTAAGGGTCTTTTGTGAGACAATAGCACTCCCATTGAGAGTCAAGTACCCAGCACAATACACATGCAAATAAAGTGGTTTTTCTGGTTTACTTTACATTTAAAAGATTAGCTAGAGGAAGAAAGGGAAAAAGGCACTGTTGCTAGGCGGACACCAAGAGACAACAGAGCCAGCAGTTCAGACAATAAACACCAGAGGGCACCCCAACACAAGAAAACAGGAACCATGCCTTCCAAGACAAAAATGGAGGCTGAGGCACAAATCAGAGACGCAGAGCACAAGCGAGATATGGAAAAAAAATACAGGAACTAGAAATAAAACAAAAAGAGATGGAGCTAAGGGAAAGAGAAAAAGAGGCTACCCACAGGAGAGAGTTGGAACTGCAGAGGGAAACCCACCGGAAGGCCCTGGAATTAGAAAAGGCTAAGCAACAGAACACAGCCAATCCTAACAACCCTTCGCCAATTATGGTTCCACAGCACAGGAAATTCCCCACCTACAAGGCAGGTGATGACTCTGAGGCCTTCTTGGAAAATTTTGAAAGAGCCTGTCTTGGGTACAGCATCTCTGAAGACCAGTACATGGTAGAATTGAGGCCACAGCTCAGTGGACCTTTAGCAGAGGTGGCAGCTGAAATGCCTAAGGAGAAAATGAACGACTATAAACTTTTTCAAACCAAGGCCAGATACAGAATGGGGTTAACCCCGGATCATGCCCGTCGGCATTTCAGAACCCAAAAGTGGAGACCAGATGTGTCATTTCCCAAACACGCCTACTATGTTGGAAAGAATTATGAGGCCTGGATATCAGGAACCAATGTTAAATCCATAGACGAACTGCACCTCCTCATACAAATGCTACAGTTCTTGGATGGTGTTCCTGAGGACATAACATGGTACATACAAGATGGAAAACACAAAAATCTCACCGAGGCGGGGGAGATTGGAGCCAGATGGATGGAAGTGGCAGAAAGCAAGAAAGCTACTGTCAAGGGGAACGAATACCCCAGAGGGCACACCGACAATAAACCCTACAACCAAGGGCAACCCAAGACCCTTCCTACAACCCAAGGAAAGCCACAGACACCCTATTCTTCCACCTCACCAGTCTCCAGTAACCCACCTCGACCCAGTGACCAGTCAGCTGGAAGATGCTTTAAGTGTAATGAACTAGGACATATAAAGGCCAACTGCCCAAAGAACCCAAACCGAGTGCAGTTCATTACACCACCATCACACCACAGATCCCCAGGCCCAGATGCCTCTCAAATACCCTTGGAGCGAAGGGAAACTTTGAGAGTGGGCGGAAAGAAGGTTACTGCGTGGAGAGACACGGGGGCACAAGTGTCAGCTATCCACCAATCCTTCGTAGACCCCAAATTCATCAACCCAAAGGCCCAAGTGACAATTTACCCCTTCATGTCACAAGCTGTAGACTTGCCTACAGCTGAACTGCCTGTCCAGTACAAGGCTGGTCAGGAATGTGGACTTTTGCAGTCTATGACAATTATTTCATCCCCATGCTACTGGGGGAAGACTTGTGCATGGCCACGAGGTTAAGGGGCCATTACAGTTGGTGAAGCAGCAATGGGAGGGGTTTACGCCTTCTCCAGGGACTAACATTCTGGACTTTGTAAGCAACCTACAAAACACCCTCTGACACTCTGTAGCCCTTGCTAAAGAAAACCTAAAGGATGCTCAGGAAGAGCAAAAGGCCTGGTATGACAAACATACCAGAGAACGTTCCTTCTAGGTAGGAGACCAGGTTATGGTCTTGAAGGCGCAACAGGCCCATAAGATGGAAGCATCATGGGAAGGGCCATTCACGGTCCAAGAGCGCCTGGGAGCTCTTAACTACCTCATAGCATTTCCCAATTCCTCACTAAAGCCCAGAGTGTACCATGTTAATTCTCTCAAGCCTTTCTATTTTAGAGACTTACAGGTTTGCCAGTTTACAGTCCAGAGAGATGATGTGGAGTGGCCTGAAGGTGTCTACTACGACGGGAAAAAAAGACGGTGGTGTGGAAGAGGTGAACCTCTCAACCACCCTGGAACGTCTGCAGTGGCAACAAATCAAGGAGCTGTGCACTAGCTTCGCCCCATTGTTCTCAGCCACCCCAGGACGGACTGAACGGGCATACCACTCCATTGACACAGGTAATGCTCACCCCATTAGAACACCACTCTACCGGGTGTCTCCTCACGCCCAAGCTGCTATAGAACGGGAGATCCAGAACATGCTACAGATGGGTATAATCCGCTCATCTACCAGTGCATGGGCATCTCCAGTGGTTCTGGTACCCAAACCAGATGGGGAAATACACTTTTGCATGGACTACCGTAAGCTAAATGTGGTAACTCGTCCAGACAACTATCCAATGTCACGCACCGATGAGCTATTGGAGAAGTTGGGACGTGCCCAGTTCATCTCTACAATAGACTTAACCAAGGGGTACTAGCAAGTACCGCTAGATGAACTTGCCAAGGAAAGGTCAGCATTCGTCACCCATGTGGGGGTGTATGAATTTAATGTCCTTCCTTTCGGGCTGCGAAATGCACCTGCCACCTTCCAGAGGCTGGTAGAAGGTCTACTAGCAGGACTGGGAGAATATGCAGTTGCCTACCTCGAGGATGTGGCCATTTTTTCAGACTCCTGGCCCGAACACCTACTACACCTGGAAAAGGTCTTTGAGCGCATCAGGCAGGCCGGACTAACTGTTAAGGCCAAAAAGTGTAAAATAGGCCAAAACAGAGTAACTTACCTGGGACACCAAGTGGGTCGAGGAACCATAAACCCCCTGCAGGTCAAGGTGGATGCTATCCAAAAGTGGCCTGTCCCAAAGTCAAAGAAACAGGTTCAATCCTTCTTAGGTTTGGCTGGGTACTACAGGCGATTTGTACCACACTAAAGCCAAATCGCTGCCCCACTGACCGACCTGACCAAAAAGACCCGGCCAAATGCAGTTAAGTGGACTGATGAGTGTCAAAAGGCCTTTACCCAACTTAAGGCGACGCTCATGTCTGACCCTGTGCTCAGGGCCCCGGACTTTGACAAGCCATTCCTAGTAACCACAGATGCATCTGAGCGTGGTATAGGAGCAGTTCTCATGCAGGAAGCAACGGATCACAACTTCCATCCTGTCGTGTTTCTCAGCAAGAAACTGTCTGAGAGGGAAAGTCACTGGTCAGCCAGTGAAAAGGAATGCTACGCCATTGTGTACGCCCTGGAAAAGCTACGCCCACATGTTTGGGGACGGCGGATCCAACTACAAACTGACCATGCTGCGCTAAAGTGGGTTCATACTGCCAAGGGGAACAACAAGAAACTTCTTCGTTGGAGTTTGGCTCTCCAAGGTTTTGATTTTGAAATTCAGCACATTTCAGGAGCTTCTAACAAAGTAGCTGATGCTCTCTCCCGTGAGAGTTTCCCAGAATCCAGTAGTTAAAAAGTGTTCTTAAAATGTAAAAGTCTGTTAGTTATATACTTAGTGGTATATGTAAAGGTGCCTGTGTTGTATTAATCTGTCTATTTTAAAGTTCTAGGAGGAAATTGCCGCCAGTGAGGTTCCCCGCTGTCTGCAATTTGGGGTGTGTGTCATAAACAGATAGCTAAGGGTTAATGTTCTTTTACCTGTAAAAGGGTAACACCAGTAACCTGAAACACCTGACCAGAGGACCAATCAGGAAACAAGACTTTTTCAAATCTGGGTGGAGGGAAGTTTTGGGTGTGAGTTCTTTGTTCTTTGTCTTGTGTCTGTGCCCTCTCGGCTCCGAGAGTGATTTTTCTATCTCCAGGCTTTCTAATCTGCTGTTTCCAAGTTGTAAGTACAAGGATAGTAAGACAATAGATTTATATTGTTTTTTTGTATTTACATGTGTGTAGTTGCTGGAATGTGTTAAATTGTATTCTTTTTGGATAAGGCTGTTTATTCATTTTCTTTTAAGCAATTGACCCTGTATATTGTCAACTTGATACAGAGCCTATTTTTAATGTCCTTTTTTCTTTCTTTTGATATAAAGCTTTCTTTTTAAGACCTGTTGGAGTTTTTCTTTAGTGGGGACTCCAGGAAATTGAGTCTGCAACTCACCAGGGAATTGGTGGGAGGAAGAAGTCAAGGGGAAAATCTGTTTGTGTTAGATTTACTAAGCCTGACTTTCATACCCTCTGGGTGAGGGGGAGAGATTAGATCTCTCGGTACTTGTGTTTCCAGGACTGGAAGCAGGGAATCGCCTAGGGTCGTCCAGAGAGGGGAGCCTGGGAGGAAGTAACAAGGAAACAAGGGGAGGGGGTTATTTCCCTTTGTTGTAAGACTCAAGGCATCTGAGTCTGGGGGTCCCGCAGGGAAGGTTTTGGGGAGACCACAGTGAGCTAGGCACTGTATAATTCTTAGCTGGTGGCAGCGGTACCAGGTGCAAGCTGGTAACTAAGCTTGGAGGTTTTCATGCTAACACCCATATTTTGGACGCTAAGGTCCAGATCTGGGAAGAAATGTTATGACAGCTTCCTATCTGATCCCCTTCTCTGCCTCTGCCCCTCATCTCCCCGATGGAATAAAAGCCTCAGTCTCAACTGCATTAGACCAAGCTCTGCAGCTCAGATGAATAAGAGCATTTTCGTGCCCTAACTGCCAGACCAGCCGACGGAGAGAGGGATGTGAAGCTGCCTGGGATGGGCTGATGACAGGGTGAGAGAAATCCCCACTTATTCCTTCTCCCCATCTGTTGCATGTTACAATTAGGGAGCAGCCAACAAGGCTGCTGCACTCAGGGGGTCTCTCTATGCTGTAGGATGAAATCAGCTGACAACTTACACAGGCTGGTTGAGTCTCTGATTACTCTGTCTCTTTCCCCTTCACTTTCTCTCATTCTTTCTGAAATCTCCACCACTGCTGGTATTTCGCCATCTCTCCTGATCTATTCTGGCTGGTAGTTTACTCGGGTAAGGTAAAGACTGCCTTCTCGTCTCCTAGAGGGTTAACCTTTTACTCTCTTTCTATACAAAGATTCCCTGGTGCACGCTCCCCCTCCCCTAGAGTCCCTCCTTTAGCATTGATTGTTCAAATGTTCAGAACTGAAATACCAAGAATGGATCAACAGAGGGAAAACACTTAGTGCTGCAAGCAAGAGTGTATGTAAAAGTTCACATCCAACCCACGAAAACTGCAATGACAAGCCACAGAAATATTGCATATGAACATCTGGGCGTTCCATAGTGGTACACCTCTACCCCAATATAACACAAATTCAGATATAACGCGGTAAAGCAGTGCTCTGGGGGGGGGGCTGCGCCACTGTTGGCTAAGAGAAAGACAACGGCACTGCTTGGCAGCACAGTGCACAAGCCAACAACCCCGCCCCACCCCCCCATGAGCAATCAGAGGCATGGGCAGGTACAGGACACACCGGCCAGCCCAAGACAGCCAGGAGTGGAGTCCTCTAGGTAACAGCCCTTCAGCCCCTGGCGGCAAGGCGCCGGCACAAGCGAGCGGACCCATCTCTACCTGCAGAGAGCTCGTTATTTTGCCACCACGTTGGATACGCTTCCGGAGCCACGTGCAGGGACAGCCTCACCCGGCTCCCACACGTACCGGCAATCCGGGGCAGTGGCAGCAGGGCACAGCAGAAGGGCACAGTGGGAGAGACGTGAGAGCCGCCATGCAGTGCTCCGCCCAAGCCTCGTTCCACCCCCCAGGGCCTAGCTCCCCATCAAAGAGTTAGGCTGCACGGTGCCTGCTGTCCACATAGCAAAGGCCATGGCTGGTGGCCCTCGGCAGGGAGGCAGGACCGAGGAGCCACCTTATGCAGCAGAGAGGGGATTGAGGACACAGACGGAGCCCTTGCGTGGGGGGATCGCCTGGGGCGGGAAAACAGGACTTCCCTGTTCCTTGCCTAGAGTGAGATTGCAGCAAACAGCCCGGGGTTAGCTGCTGTGTAACTCAGACTCGCTGTGGTCACAGCTGCCACTGTGCTGGCCCCTCAGCCTACAGCAGGGGTTGTAAGAGCTCTGAAAACTAGTTGGGGACCAGAGAGCTGGGGATCAGTGTCTGTCAATCAAAGGCCAAAGCAAGTTCAATATAACGCGGTTTCACCTATAACTCAGTAAGATTTTTTGGCTCCCAAGGACCACGTTATATTGGGGTAGAGGTCTACATGTTTTCTATATGGTCTAATGAGAGAGGACAAGCCAAGCAGAGGGAGATCGACCGTGTCAGTCTGGAGAAATGGAGAGTGTTAACTTCCAGGGATTGTAACAGTAAGGAGAGATGCCTGGGATCAGGGAGACCAGAGACAGAAATAGTCTATCCACAGAGACCCATGGAGGATTGTTCCCTGCACTGCTCTGTCCTGTCCAGATCCCAGCATCCCCAGCATGTGTGATCAGGTATGAGGGAACCACTCACTGAATACAAATCAAACACGTGTCCTTCCCACATACATAATTAATTAATTTAATCAGAGTCAAAGGTGTCTTTGGAGTAAATTCAATACACTTTCCATTGCAGGGTGAATGATGCTGTCCATCTTTTCAATTGGAGAGGGGGGGGGAATGTATGCACAGTGTGTCTATGCATGTGTGCTTATACTGGTGCATGTGTATGAATGTATCTGTGTGTATGGCAGCCTGCCTGTAAGTGTCTGTTTATTTGTCTATATTTGCATGGTATAGCTGTGTACATGTACACGTGTGCCATCGTTGGTACACACCACTGGTCCTGCAAGTATATACAATTTCTTCTGCATAACTCTGTGTGCGTGTGTGTGTGGTATGTAATAGGTGTACATATGTGTGTACATGCAGGTACGCATGCAGGTATATCTGGCTATGTGTTTGTGTCTGTGTCCATGCTTGCACACATTTGGGGATTGTGGTGCATGCGTTGCTGTTTAGGCTGAAATGTCGAGGCTGAAATTTTCAAAACCACTTAAGGAATTTGCAACTCTGACTGAGACTAAACAGAAATCGGGTATCCAATCCCCCAAGGCATCTGAAAATCTCCATCTAAATCTTTAGAACCATGCGCTGTGGTGCTGCTGAGAAGGGAAGGGCATCAGCATGTCTCCCTATTTGCGTGCACTATACAGCATCTCCATGAGTCCTCCAGTGCTTCAGAACTTAATGGATGCAAACAGGATTAACAAGTTTCTGTGAAAACCTCTTTTCCTGGAGCACTGTTGTTCTCCCTGCAAGGTGCATAACATTATTAACAAGGCCCCATCCCTATCCTGATGCCCTCAGCAGGCAGGAATTCTGCTCTCCAGATGAGCCTCTGCCAAACAAATACCCTCCCAGACAGGAGCGGTGCCAGACTTTCTGGCGCCCTAGGCAGAATTTGGGGGGTGGCATTTTGTGTGCACCCCATGGGGCGCACGGGAACTTCCAGTTCCTCTCCCATCACGCCGCCGAAGAAGGACCCTCTGCCGACAGCGGAGGGTCCTTCTTTGGTGGCGTGACGGGAGCAGAACCGGAAGCTTCTGTGCGCCTCGTGGGGTGCACACAAAATGCCGCCCCTCGAATCCTGGTGCTCTAGGCGACTGCCTAGGGTCGCCTAATGGAAGCGCCGGCCCTGCTCCCAGAGTAAACCTCACTCTCCTGCCAGCTACAAATCAGTGGGTAACTCCAGGAGTGGGGAGAGGTGTTGCCTCTTCACTGCAAAACTGGAGAACTCCTGGGAATTACATTTCCTGCAGCAACAGTCTGAAAACAGCTTTGCCACGTGTGATGATACTGTTGCCAGCTGGGAACCTAGAAAGCTTCCCAGACTCACAAAGTATAAGGGCTTTGGGTCACATCAAGGGGTGGAAGTGGGGGAGAGGTGGGGACAGCTTGGCAGAGCTGTGCTTGGGAGCACAGGATAGATAATGTGTGTTTTTGTTGTTTTTCCTTCTCTCCTTTAAAGTGCCATAGGAGTACAAGAGCTTCTGCAACCACAGGAACCCAGCCCCACATGGATGTGTGAGCCTCCTCTCCCACCACACTGTACCTTGAATTGTTCTTTTGAAGAAGGCTTTGCATGCCTCACAGGAGGCCACACCATAGTGGTAGCCAGACGCAATGTCCCCGCACACCAGGCACAGCCTCTTGGGGATGGCATTGAGCATGTACTCGCACTTGGTGGGCGAGTCCTCCATGATGGCGCTGGCACAGTCGTCGTAGCGCTTACGGCAGGATCCGCCACCAATCCCTGCGCCGTTGAACATGGGTGGCGAGTCCAGGCCATTCGGGTGGCCACCCATGGTGATGCCGTAGCCACCACTAGCATCAGAGGAGCCGCTGGGACTATGATGGCTGATGGCATCAATGCCAGAAGATGGGCTGGACGGCTCAGTCTTAATGAAGGATCCGCAGCTAGAGGTGAGATGCCGCTCCTCTGTGGACATTCTGCCAAGCAGCCTGTAGGAAGAGAGCACAGAAACTTATCAGTCCACAGAAATATCAGGAAGGGTTCAGTCACCACAAAGTCCATCCCATTCCCACCTTTGGTCCAGTTCAACCCACTCCCTTGGACTTCCTAAAGGACGTCAATTTGTTAAGAGCTGCTTCCCTACCCTCCACCAACCTGAGCAATGGGTAAGCACCATGGTAATTTTTGTAGGTCACCTTTTCAGACAGTCCCAAATTTCAGTGAACAATCTGTTGAAGTGGCTATGTTGTTAGCAGTGCCAGCTGGTCATAATTTATCCAGAGCAGGAGTTCACTACCATGGAGGATAGGTGAAAATCATGAACTGAGCAGGTCTGTAGTGGTATCAGACAAGGTGCAAGATCCCTCAGTCGGGGATTCCCAGCCACTGCTCTAGACAAACAGATTTTACTAGCAGATTCCATACTAGGACATGAACAAGAGAGGACTCCTTCCGTTTGTAAATTCCCTTGCAGTAAAGTAAAAGGAGTTATTATGCCCACTGTTTTCTTTTTCACCTTTTTCTTTTTTTCTTAAAGACTTGGCAATCCTCTCTAGAAGAGAGGCTTCAGAAGCTGACAGATAACAGTTTGTATAAGCCTCCTCCAATTTCCTCATCTCTCCTCAGTTTAATTACAGGGACTTTTTGCTGAGAGAAAGATGCACAGGAATTGCCATACAAGATGAGACTAGTGCGCCATCTAGTCCAGGGTCCTGTCTCTTACACGGGCCAGTACCAGATGCATCAGAGGAGAGTGCGAGAAACCCTGAAGTGGGCATTTTGGGACTAATCTGTCCATTGCTAAAGTTTGGCCCAAACTGTCATCAGTTAGGGATTGCCTTATTCCTTGAAGCAGAAAGTTTTATATTCCATCCCAACTGTTTAGACAAACAAAACAACCTCATCTATAGTAACTATGGATATTTTTGTTAGCCATACACGTCTGATCTTTTTTTGAATCCCACTAAACTGTCGGCCTCCATGATGTGTTGTGGCAGTAAGCTCCACAGGCTAATTGTGCACTTTGTGAAAAATTATTTCCTTGTATTAGTATTAAATTTGCTGCCTTTCAGTCAGGGCCAGCTCCAGCTTTTTTGCCGTCCCAAGCAGCAGGGGGGAAAAAAAAATCACGGTTGAGCTCCTGCCGAAGTGCCATTGAAGAAGAAGAGACAGAGTGAAGGACCCACTGCCGAAGTGCTGCCCAAGACCCAAACATGCCGCCCCAATACCGGACGGAGTGCCACCCCTTTCTATTAACCGCCCTAGGCACCTGGAGCCAGCTCTGCTTTCAATTTCACTAAAAGACCCTTTATTCTTGTGTTATGAGAGGGTGAAGAGGAGTGCCCAATCTGCCTTCACTATGTCATTCATTAGTTGGTGTATCTTTGTCATTTCCCCACTAATTCATTTCCTCACTACCTTTTCAGTCTTTCTTCATACAGAAGTCTTTCCAGGTCTTTCAAAGGTCTCATTAGCCACCTCTGAAACGCCTCCATTTCTGCTATATTTGTTTTTAGAGAGGGTGACCAGAACTGAATTCAATGATCCAGATCCAGCATAACTACACTGAAATCAATTCTCCAGCTGAAGGTGTAGCCCAGCGTTCTAGGTAAGGATGAATCTCAAATTCACAGACGGACATTATAATATTTTCAGTGTTATTTTTCATCCCATTTACTATACCTTCTACCATTGCTTGGTTTTTTTTAAACCATTGCTAAATACTGAGCAGAGATTTTAATTGAGTTGTCCACAACAATGCTTAAGTCTTTTTTCTGAGTTATTACAGTTAATTTAAAACCCATTATTGGGATTCCCTCCGAGGCCTTTTCCACTCAGCTTATCCAGAACACCTCGTCCAGTTCTGGGAGAACACTTCATCCAGTTCTCTGAGATCCAAAAACTCAGTTCAAGTCCCTTTCATCACTTAGGCTTGTACCCTATGCTCACACTGGCCAGGGCCAGCCACAGGGGTTTAGAAACAGAGTGATACTACAGTTCCAAATCAGGTCACACCCTACACAGTTTAGATACATTTTTCCTAGCTACTAACATCCATATTTCTTGATCTGATTGGTTTGGCCATCACGCAGAGCACGTAAGGACCAATTTCCTTTATGTCCTTCACCTTATTTACCTTTCAAGCTTATCAGTTCAGGGTGTCCCCACTTATTTCAAATAGCCTGAAAATACCATCTCCAGCACACAGCCTGTCACTCCCTTGTTTACAGCTTAACCTTACACTCAAATCAAGCTATTTGCAAGTTTACTCATGTCCAGCAAGATCTATGCCTACATCCATCAACGTATATGAAAAATTGAATGATTCCTTCCAACGTGCATCATCCTACATTTGTCAACGATTCATTTCATGTGCCATTGTGCTACCCATTTACCCAGCTTTGTTAGGCCCCTCTGGAGTTCATCACAGTCTTCTCTGGTCTTAAATAATCTAAATAACTACCTCTGTGTCATCTGCAAATTTTGCCAATCCACTGCTCTCCACAACGCAAGTATTAACCTTCGGGCACCCATTGTTAACCTTCCTTTGCCATGCTGAAAATTAATCAGTTATTCCTAACCTTTGTTTTCTGCCTCTTAGATACTTTTTAATCCATACTAGTACTTAACTTCTCACCCCAGGACTACTGAGTTCCCCCGCTTGTGAAGGAATTTGTCAAAAGCTTTTTGAAAATCCAAATAAATGATAGTAATTGGTTGTCCTGTATGCACTAATTTGTTGACATGCCCAAAGAATTCTAATTGATTGGTGATGCATGATTTTCCTTTGTGGCAGCTTTACTTATTTTTGGTTGCCATGCCCTAATCATCTAGGTATTTTATCGTTCTGTTTTTAATTTCAGCCCATGTACCTGGTAAATGTACCACCATCCTGCCTTCAGAAGGTCAAACTCATCAGAGACAACAGGACAGAGCTTCTCTCATGTACCAAAATTAGAGTATGCATGAGTAGGTGAGTACTTATTCCAATGTGTATGTGGTGCTACACACTGGAGATGCAGCAGCTTTATGATCCTGTATCCTCATAGCCTCATTCTAATCAAAGTCTCTCCTAATTTTCCCCCATCTACTCTCTGTTTAGCCCAATATCATGTTTCATCTTGTTCCTCCCCCCAACTAGATCTGTGAACAACTCTGTTACCTATTGAGACATCTGACCTCAAAAGTGTGAGCAGGCATTTCCCATCCCTGGTCTAATGGGCTCCTCTACAGCAGGGTTAGTAAAGAGGAACCCAACTATTGGTCCCACTCAGAGACGAGATCTGAAAAGTTAAGGACAACCCAAGCTTCGCCCAGTAGAGGGCTACAATGGACTAAGGTCCACCAACAGTTTGCAAATGTGTAGCTGACTGCAGCTGCATTCATCTTTAGCAGAGAGGGGCAGTTACAGCAACCACAGATCTCAGCATGCAAAGCTGCCTGTCTGTTTTGGTCAAAATACAGCTTTGCACGCTGAGACCCACCTCCAGCCTTCGTGGCCACATCTCTGTATTAAAGACGAAAGCTGTGGTCACACTGCTGAAAGCTGCCGGCTTCACTCTGTCTGACCACCACTGCCAAAGGAGTCCAGATGCAGCCCTGATCTGAAGAGCACCTGGCACAGTACTACCAGGTTAGGGTCACAACGGAAGGCACAGACACCAAAAAACAATGTTGGTTGCCCTTTATTGCACAAAGGAGCTCACAGGTGAGAACAGGCTGTGTCACAACACCGGATGGAGGGACTGATGCTGTGCATATTGGCAAGGCCACCATACTATATGGGGGATTACGAAAAAGATCAGACTGGGATGTGAGCCACATTCCCAAATTCAAACAGGTGAATTAGAATCCCAGCCTCTTTCGTTTAAGAAGACTAATTCACATGCTCAAGGGGAAGGAAGACAAAGGAAGGCAAATTTACTGCTGGGGGAATTCTGCACCAAAAAATTAAAAATTCTGTGCACAATATTTTAAAGGTCTGCAAAATTCTGCATATTTTATTTGTTAAAATAACACAATATAATCACTGTGGTTTCAATTATTTTGGTAATTTATTTAAACTACAATCCAATGGATGAAGAATGGGAGTGGGGAGCATTGGAGGAAATCCCACAAATCCCCTCGAGTAGTAACATAGCTAGTATTGACCCTTTACTTCTAATTGTTAGTCAACAAATATATGCAGCCATATGCTCAGTGTTCCATCATAGGCAACTGAAGAGCAAGCGAGGGCTGGGGACTCAAACTCACAATGTATATTGGCTACTGACCATCTCCAGAAAGGTTAGTAGCAAACAGTTCATGGAGCACATTTTGATAGGAAATTTTTTCAGTCCAAAAATTTAAACCAGTTCTAATCACTAACGTACCATAAGTATTTATGAGGCCACACTGTCCTTTACAATATGGCTCCTTTAGACCACTCTGACAATGTAAAGGAGCCTTAAATTTTTTACCCCAGTTTTATACTCCTAGGGGAATTCACTAAGAACAATGGGAATAATTCACTAAGCAGGCAAGCTGCTACATTCTGCTCTGCCTGAGGGGGACATGCCTACCTCCGCAGAAACACCCCAAAGCCCTGCCCCTCCATGCCGAATATGCCACAATAGTGAACGAGAGGGTTTCTCTCTCTCAAACACATGACTGTCCAGCCCTCCCACCCTGGTGGTGATTTATGTCTCTGCTGGCTGCTCCAGGCGCCTAAACTGACCTCCTTGCACTTCAGGGAAGAGTGTGTGACCGCTTTTGCGGCTTCCCTTTGCTTCCCCATTAGAAGTCATTTTTCTGTGGGGAAGCAAAGAAATCTGCGAGGCCATGAATTCTGCGCATGTGCAGTCACACAGAATTCCCCCAGGAATACAAATTGGACCCTTCAATTACTTGGGAAAAGGATACTGAAAGCTGATAAATTAAGGGTCTGGGAGAATATAAGCCAAACACAGAAATGAAATACAACCAGAGTAGCGTACTCCATGGTCAGGCACCAAACACCCCTAATGGAAGACAGACAGCATCAAGGGCTAACAAAACAGATGGAGAATACTCTGATATTGTGTCTGAGCTGGTAGCTACCCACATCCTGTGAAGAGCACATTCCACATGAATCATTTAGGAAACATTCACTCTGCTGCAACACACAGTCTAATGGTAACTTTCAAAAATATAAAGCAAATCCCATTAGAAGGAATAGAGTTGTGACTGTTAGGAGAACAGTACTAGTGTGACTTCCCCATAATAGTTCAAGAAAATCCAGATATACGCTCTCTGGCTGAGATTCAGGAACATTTAGAAGCATCTTCTACTTTATTTCCATACTGAGTCTTCGTATATTAACAATGGCTTTTAAGTGATGTTTCACCTAGCAACGCCCGTGTCTGGGCCAATTGTAACCCAGCCCAGAGGTGACTCTAGTTTGCAGCCACTTCTCAAAATCATAATCCCTGACAGTCAAACGTGTATTTTAAGGACTGACAAACCTGGAGACTGAAGGCCTCTGTTTATCCCTAGCATAGGCAGGCCATGAATAGAGACAGGGTGAGCTTCCCTATATGCTGACCCATCAATGTGCTGTCTTCTTGTGCTAAGGAGTGTGAGGGGAGCTCAGTCTCCTTGGCCCAGTTCAGTTCTTTGACTCAGTGCTGAGACCAACACATAGAGGCCAGATAGTGCTACCTGTGATGGTGGTTTTTGAGATATTGACACAAGTCCTCTAGGATCTAGACTGAGGCCTCCCCAACCCATTTCACGTGGGACACCAACAAGCCAATATATGGTAATAAGTAATCACTACTGACCACCACAGATTTGCATAAGTGACCTGGAATAAGAGGCTGCATGTCCCATTGAGGAACAAAATTGGTGATCAGGACATCTTTGTTCATTACTGAGATTATATTTTTATTTTTTGCTCTATGGAACAATCCCATCACAGCCCAGGATTAGCACTATTCTGGATCTCCCAAGAAGCTCCATGTGCTGAGCAAAGCCTGACAAATTCTGACCTTCCATCGTTTACACGAACACTCCTAACAAAAAATCCCCCTTTTGACCAGGAATGTTTGTTATTTTTAAGCTGACTCAAAGTGATGGTAGCAAAATGCACAAAATGAGGCAAAATTTGGGAGAGTCAATGCGACTTGATAGCATTCTGAACAGCAAAAATAACTATAAAACATTTCCACCTGTCCTGCAAGTTCACAAAGTGAACAGCAGCTATTTGCTTGACTCTGGTTATCTTATTGGGAATGTAAAAGGAGAGAGACTTGATCCAATTCTCCTCTGAGCTGGCACAGGAAGCTCCGTTACTATTTCTGTGCCCATGTAACAAGCTTAGAGGTTCTAAACGTTTCGTTCTTTTTACCTTTCCTAATCATAGGTCATTCCCTCTAATCCCTTTAGCATCTTTGTTGTCCTTCTTTGGATTCTCTCCAATTTGCCTGTCTTTCCCGTAGTGAGGCGTCCAGACTTGTGTGCAGAACTTCAAGTGCAATCATGCCAGGGCTCTGTGGAGAGGGACTCTCTCTTCCCTGGCCGTGCAGTACAGCATTGGCTTTTCTAGCCATTGGATCATATTGTAGGCTGCTATCACATGGTAACCACTAACCCAGTAGTTCTCAACCAGGGGTCCAGGGCCCCCTAGGGGGCCTCAAGCAGGTTTTAGGGGGCCCACCAAGCAGGCCAGAATTAGACTTACTGGGGACCAGGGCAAAAAGCTGAAGCTCCATCGTATGGGGCTGAAGCCCAGGTCCCTGAGCCCCGCCACCCAGGGCTGAAGCTGATGCCTGAGTAATGTAGTTCATGGGGACCCCTATAGCATGGGGCCTCAGGCAACTGCCCTGCTTGCCACTCCCTAACACTGGCCCTGGCTTTTATATGCACAACATCAGTTATTGTGGCACAGGTGGGACGTGGAGTTTTTATAGCATGTTGGGGCGGGGGGGGGGGGGGGGGTGTGCTCAGAAGCAAAAAGGTTGAGAACCTCTGCACTAACCCACCCTGGTCTTTTTGAACATAAAGGCTTTAGCTACCTTGCTCCCATTAGCACAGGGGATTCTCCCTGCTGCAAGGGCACTTTCTGCCATTTTTGGCCTCATGTTTCTAATTTCTGTCCATTTTACCAAAACCCCTCTAACACAGCTTCCTCACTTGCTTGGTACTTGTTTCCAGGACCTTCCAGCTTGGGAACTGTTTGTGAATATAATAACTTGTGCCTTTCACATACACTTCCAGGACCTTTTGAACATTTCAGCCCTAGCATGATAAAGAATTTCTCTCACCCCTCCCTTTACAGCTTGTCAGCCAGTCTGCGATCCATTTCACAGGATTTGCATCCAAACCAATTTGATCTAATTTCCCTAATAAGATCTTGCATGGCTCCATGTCAAATGTCTGAGTAAAGTCAGACAGTCTATCCACAGTATTGCCTTTCCCCGCTAATTATCTAATTGTATCAAGAACAGCTATTGTCTGTTGAACTTCTTTCATAAACCCATTCTTGTTTATTGCTCATGATGCTGTTAGCCTCTATACCCCCAATCCTGCCCTCAGACTTGCGTGCACAAATCCCATTGACTTTGGATGGAGCTGCACAGAGATTTAGATGAGGGCAGAACTGGGCTCTGGAAGCTTACAGATTCCATCTATTAATATTGGTTGCATTATCTTCCTAGGCAGGGATGTTAAGTTAATGGGAGTTAGGAGTTCTCCCCGTTCTCTTCTAGCTTTTCTCCTGCCTTTCATCCTCCCCCTCTTCCCTGAAATGGCTGGATTGCTAATGGCTCAACACACTCTTAAGAGCAATCTTAGGAGCTGGAAAGGCTGCTAGACAGACAGTGCTAGAGAAGTCAAAGTATTCTTTCTATAACATTAAGGCAGTGAATACTGCCTGTTAACACACCCTTAACAGAATTTTTGAGTTCAAAAATAATACATAAATGGCAAAAACTCAGGATATGTGCAGTTAAAGCTTCCACACCATTTTTTGGCACGTTATTCATGGTGATGTTTGTAAGAAATCACTCTTTCCCCCTACCCCCGTCCCCATCCCCGCACACACAGCTGTGGAACACCAGACTTCTTCCTGCAAAAGGCCAACATTTTCCAATCTCCAGTAACACACTCTTACTTAGGCCAGTGGAGGATCAGTGGAACAAAAACAGATCCCCACCCCCTGTCACAAACTCTATGCCAGTGTGAGACAGCTGGCACAATAGCTGGCTTCATGTTATAGGGGAGCTCCCGTCCACCAGAGGGATTTTCTGTTGGCTTACTTTTGGCCAGAATCCAGCTACTCTCTGCTACCTGAGCAGCACAAATTGGCGGTAGCAGAACCAATAATCTGGCGCCAACTCTCCACCTCCTGCCAACAGTACCAAGAAAGCGGGGCTTGGCGGCTAAAGGAAACAATTTTGCTCAACTTCTCGAGTGGCTGAGTCTTCACCACATGGACAAATGAACAGTGAGGAGGCAGTGGCATCTCACCGCCCAAGCCTAATACTAGACTCCAACTTCCTGTAAGGGAGCAGGACATGGTTGTTGGAAGTTCTGACCTATAGGCCAGGCCTCTCACCAAGGCCTTGTGCCCAAGTCATGTATAAACTGACCCAAAGGTTGAGATTTCCAAGACCAAGATTTAAATCACGGTTAAAAAGGACAAACACTGAACTGTT
The DNA here is from genome assembly GCF_007399415.2 of Gopherus evgoodei. NCBI lineage: Eukaryota > Metazoa > Chordata > Testudines > Testudinidae > Gopherus > Gopherus evgoodei. The sequence continues at coordinate 44,297,431 of NC_044325.1, forward strand.
TCCCATAAGAAATTGCAGACATTTCTGGGGGTGGGAGAATTGGTGGAAGGAACATTCTCTCAGGTGTTTCTGAAGTTGGAGTGTCAGGATTGCTACCTAATTGCAGAGTTTTCTCTGTTCTTGATATTCTGGCAGTGCAAAGAGTCAAAAAGGGGCCTTTTCATTGGTTCCCACTACGGGATCTGGATTCTAAACTGTATGAAATCTTGATATTTTAATCCCTAAACTCTGCCATAAAGTTTGTAACTTCTGCAAGCAATATACCAGTAGAGCGTCTAACTTCCATGTGCCTATGGCTATGCTGGTGGAATTTACCACTTTTGTAAAGCCTCAGGGTACGTCTACACTACAGGATTATTCCGATTTTACATAAACCGGTTTTGTAAAACAGATTGTATAAAGTCGAGTGCACGCGGCCACACAAAGCACAATAATTCGGTGGTGTGTGTCCATGTACCGAGGCTAGTGTCGATTTCTGGAGCGTTGCACTGTGGGTAGCTATGCCATAGCTATCCCATAGTTCCCGCAGTCTCCCCCGCCCATTGGAATTCTGGGTTGAGATCCCAATGCATGATGGTGCAAAAACAGTGTCGCAGGTGATTTTGGGTAAATGTCGTCACTCATTCCTTCCTCCGTGAAAGCAACGGCAGACAATCATTTTGCACCCTTTTTCCCTGGATTGCCCTGGCAGACACCATAGCATGGCAACCATGGAGCCCATTTTGCCTTTTGTCACTGTCACTATATGTGTACTGGATGCCGCTGACAGAGGTGGTACTGCAGTGCTACACAGCAGCATTCATTTGCTTTTGCAAGGTAGCAGAGACGGTTACCAGTCGTTCTGTACTGTCTGCTGCTGTCATGGGTGCTCCTGGCTGACCTTTGCTGAGGTCGGCCGGGAGCGCAAAGACAAAAATGGGAATGACCCCCCGGGTCATTCCCTCCTTTATGTTGTATCTAAAAATAGAGTCAGTCCTGCCTAGAATATGGGGCAAGTGTACTAGAGAACCAGTGTACCAGAGAACCAGAGAGCACAGCTGCTCCGTGTCAGATCCCACAGAAATGATGAGCTGCATGCCATTCACCGAGGGGTGCCCCTGCAACACCCCACCCGTTGCTTCCCTCCTCCCACAACCCTTCTGGGCTACCGTTGCAGGGTCCCCCCATTTGTGTGATGAAGTAATAAAGAATGCAGGAATAAGAAACACTGACTTTTTAGTGAGATAAAATGAGAGGGAGGCAGCCTCCAGCTGCTATGATAGTCCAGGAAGTACAGAATCTTTTCTTTAGACATGAAAGGGGGGGGGGGCTGATGGAGTTCAGCCCCCAGTTGCTATGATGAGGATGGTTACCAGCCATTCTGTACCATCTGCCGGGAATGACTGGGAGTCATTCCTATTTTTTTGCCCAGACACCCCTGGCCGACCTGAGGCCAGCCAGGAGCACTCACGGGATGATGACGAGGACGGCTACCAGTCCTACTGTACTGTACCATCTGCCACCGGGGAAGGGAGGGGAGAGGATGCTGCTGTTCAGTGCCCCAGCACCGCATCTACCAGCAGCACGCAGTAGACATACGGTGACATTGAAAAAAGTCAAGAAACGATTTTTTTCCCTTTTCTTTCACGGGGGGGGAGGGGAGTAAATTGACGAGATATACCCTGAACCACCCCGGACAATGTGTTTGACCCTACAGGCATTGGGAGCTCAGCCAAGAATGCAAATGCTTTTCGGAGACTGTGGGGACTGTGGGATAGCTGGAGTCCTCAGTCCCTCCTCCCTTCCTCCATGAACGTCCATTTGATTCTTTCGCTTTCCATTACACTTGTCACACAGCACTGTGCTGTGGACTCTGTATCATAGCCTGGAGATTTTTTTCAAATGCTTTGGCATTTTGTCTTCTGTAACGGAGCTCTGATAGAACAGTTTTGTCTCCCCATACAGCGATCAGATCCAGTATCTCCCATACAGTCCATGCTGGAGCTCTTTTTGGATTTGGGACCGCATCGCCACCCGTGCTGATCAGAGCTCCACACTGGGCAAACAGGAAATGCAATTCAAAAGTTCGCGGGGCTTTTCCTGTCTACCTGGCCAGTGCATCCAAGTTCAGATTGCTGTCCAGAACGGTCACAGTGGTGCACTGTGGGATACCGCCCGGAGACCAATACCGTCGATTTTGTGGCCACACTAACCCTAATCTGATATGGTAATACCGATTTCAGCACTACTCCTCTCGTCGAGGAGGAGTACAGAAACCGGTTTAAAGAGCCCTTTATATCGATATAAAGGGCCTCATTGTGTGGATGGGTGCAGCATTAAATCGGTTTAACGATGCTAAAATCGGTATAAACGCGTAGTGTAGACCAGGCCTCAAATCGGATGCAGGGGAGGTTGTTCAGAGGGGTTACAGGCTCTTCTGGCGAAGATCTATGAGGCCTCCACTATAATTCTATTCAACTCACATAAGATACCAACTTGTGACCCAGCTGAGAAGCACATTTGCAGCAGCACAGAAGTTTTAAGCTCCACCAACAAATGCTGCAAAACTCTTAAGTCTCATAAGCTCCACCAACTAAACAGAAACTGCACTGAAGTCAGAAGCAAAGTCTATCCAGGCATATATGTCGGAAATAAATCCTTTTTCCAACCTTAATAGAAAGTAAAGAAATTCTCAGGCAAAATCATGGTTAATATACAGTGATAAAGTTCAGGGTGTTGTGGTTGCTTTTCAGAGCTACATTAACAGAATCTAACAGATTTATAACCAAAAAAAATCCCACAACATTCAGAAATTTGCAAATGATGCTACTCTGGGAGGAGCTGCAAAATGCTCATGAGGACAGAGGAATAATCCAAACAGACCTAGAGAGATTTAACATGAACAAGAAAAAACAAAATGAGAGTCGGCTTAGAAAAGTGTAGTAACTATACTTGAGAAAAAGTAGTCAGAAACCGAGATGCAAGAATATAATTAATGCCAATCCACTTGGATTTATGGAAAATAGATTCTGTCACACTAGATATCTTTTTTTAATGAGATTACAAATTTGGTTGATAAAAGGTAATAGTGATTAAGTAATAGACTTCTGTAAGGGGTTTGACTTGGTACAACATGATATTTTGATCAAAAATCCAGAATGATATAAATTTAACATGGTACACATGAAATAGATTAAAAGATGGCTAACAGGTTTTCAAAACATAATTGTGAATAGGGAATCATATCAAACAGATGTGTTTCCAGTGGGACCCCACAGGGATCACTTTTTGGCTCTATGCTATTTAACATTTTTATCAATGACCTGAAGGAGAACCTAAAATCACTTCTGATTAAGTTTGCAGACACAAAAATTGGAGTGGTAAATTATGAAGAGGACCGGTCACTGATACAGAGTGATCTGGATCACTTGGTAAGCTGTGTGCAAGCAAACAATATGCATTTTAACACAGCTAAATGGAAATGTATACATTTAGGAACAAAGTATATAGGCCCTACTTACAGGATGGGGACGCTATCCCTGGATGCTGAGACTCTGAAAAAAGTTACTCTTAGTGCAACACTGTGGCCAGAAGGGCTAATGCAATCCTTGAGTGCATAAGCAGACGAATATTGAGTATGAGTAGACAGGTTATTTTACCTCTGTATTTGGCACTGTTGTGGACACCAGAACTGGACACAATATTCCAGCAGCAATCACAATTCAGGAAGGATGTTGATAAATTGGAGAGTGTTCAGAGAAGAGCCAAGAGAATGATAGTAAGAGACTCAAGGAGCTCAATCTCTTTTATTTAACAAAGAGAATGATAAGAGGTGACTTGATTATAGTCTGTAAGTACCTACATGGGAAAAATATTTAATAATGGGCTTTTCAGTCTAGCAGAGAAGGGCGTCATATGATTCAATAGCTGGAAGTTGAAGCTAGACAAATTCAGACTGGAAATGAGTGTACATTTTTAACCATGACAGTAATTAACCACTGGAACAACTTATCAAGGGTCATGTTGGATTCTCCATCACTGGCAATTTTAAAATCAAGACTGCATGTTTTTCTAAAAGATCTGTTCTGGGAATTATTTTGGGGAAGTTCTATGGCCTGTGTTATACAGGAGGTCAGACTAGATTATCGTAATGGTCCCTTCTGGCCTTGGAATCTATCAGTCTATGAAGAATATGTGAGATAGACCAAGGGGAGAGAGTTGGCAGCAGATCAGAAAAGAGTATGCAGTGTGATGTGGCTACAACAATGGCTAGTGTAATTTTTGGGCTGCATGTGCAAAGGGATGTTGTGGAGAAAGGGAGGTGAGAAGGAAGCTGCCATGTGTGTAGGCCTGTTTGACTGCTTATTGGACAGCTCATAATTGCCACATGCCCTCCATTCTTTCAGGTCTGTCAATAAATGACAATGTCATCTGAAGGGCAGATACACCTGAAGTCTTCCCTGTTCCTCTGACTACTCATTATGAATCCTGCATGTTGCACTGGCAGAAGGCAGCGCATCATCACCTGAGCACCACCTCCTGACAAACTTGGTGGCCCTTTTCAGTGCAAGGTCTGAATCCCAAGGATACCAAGATCTGCTCTGGACACTTCACCATTATACAGCAGAGATCTGTCTAGAGTTGGCATAGGCTGGAAGGGCAGGTGTGGGTTAACCCATTCTACAGCTAAAGAGCATCGTGTTGGAATTCATGCACTCAGCAGGGCAAACTTCAGTTTTGTAGGGCAGCAGGGAAGAGTTTCTGGCCTGTAAGTGGGCAGGGTTTAGGGCAAAGTTAGAGATGGTATCAGAAGTTGGATCTTAACTGTGACATTCTTGAGTTTCTAGCATGTAGGTCTTGGGGATTTTTAAACTCAAGCACTTTGCTTAGGTTGCTTTAAAGGTCAAGAGAGTCTCAACCTTAATTTAATTTATTTGTTTTTGGCCTGGATTACAGATGCTTCTCTAAGTGCTCTTTGCAGCCCCTCCCTTTGGATTGTCTGAGTTTCTATTTCTCCTGAGTATCTTGCGCCTTTTCTCTAGAATAGTGCAAATCCCCATGGTTTCAGGCTGCAGGGGTTTGTGTTCACATGGATTTTTTTGTACACTCACTAATATCAGATTTCTGATTTGGGCTCAAACACAAAGAACAGCTCACAGCAGAAGGCTGCTGAATTTTCCCTGTTTTGGGGGAAAAATCCTCAAGTGCTAGATTGCTTCCACCAAACCCGGACTGAGCTCCAGATTGTAACACAGCCCAGATTTTCTGAGTTTCACCTGGAGTATTTTTCTATTGCTTCTCTCTTTGCTATTGATCTGGATCTGGTTTCTTTTGTACAAATATGTTGCAACCACCTTGCCCCCTTGTCTCTGATTTGTTGTGCAGTGATGTGTTTTTTTGGGTGGTGGTTGTTTTTTTTTTGGCCTTGTATTTTCCTGTAGGGAGGAAAAGTTAATGAGTCCAGAGACTGAAAGAGCTTAATTGAAACTGTAAACAAGTGAGTTCGCCAGTAAACCCAACTCCTCCCCAGCCTGAGAAGTCTATCTTGAGGCAGGTTTCCAGGGGGCAGTCTCACTGGTGGCCACAAGAGAACTGGTTTTTACTAGGTCTATTGATATGGAATGTTGGCTGAGACTCAGTTCCTGCAAATGGATCAAAGAAATCGATTCCTGGCATGGGGCCAAGGGGAGGCTTAAATCCATGCTTCCCTGCAAATTGGGGAATGGGGAAATAGATGCTCAAATTCATAGTCTTGCAAAAATAATAATCACTTGTCTAATGCCCAGGAAACATTTTATTCCTATGATCTATTCTATAACTAGATCCCAGCTACACATCAATAGCCCAGGTCTGATCATACTGACAAAAGCTGCCCCACAAGCTGTCTGGTTGTCTTTAAAAAAAATAAGAGTCTTCTTGAGGTGATGAGACTTTCTGGTTTTCCTGTTAGCCTTCATCCCCTCCTACCTCTCCCTCACGCCTGTGCTAGTCCTCATTATTTCTTTTCACCTTTAAAAGGACTCTCTTGTTTGTAAACTGTAAGAAGAATTATACAGATGAATTAAGACAATTAATCTGGAGCTGTGACACATATTATCAGTTCACTCTCTTATTAACAGGTCAACTTCTGATGGTACTTTGCCCTCTGGTGCATTGCAAGCATTTCTTCCAAAGTAAATTGCTTTATTATGTGGGTTAAGGCTTTTAACCGAGAGCTACTGGTGAAATCCCAACAAAATGAAGACCAGGACTGACCTGCGAAGCCTTATTTATCCAAAAAGACCCCAATTTTCCCCCTAAAATTCTGTTTTTCATGTCTCTATCCTGCCAACTTCTCACTACATTGCACCTACCGCAATCATTCCTGTACCTGCAAATCTAACCACACCACCTCCACAATATTTCTCATATAATGCCCAAGGCTACAACTCAGCGTCTGCTGAAATTCTCAGCCAGACCATCATCTCTTCTTGCTCTGCCTCTTGGAGTCCCCTTCTCTACAGTCTACTTAGCTATGGTATTTACAAGATACTTTTCACCTTGGTATCTAAAGTGTCCTTCCCAATGTCCTTCACACATTATGGTAATAAGTACTATATAAGAATCTAACAGAATAAAATAGAACCTTTCAACTCCAGCATGCACAGAATTCTGCCACCACTCTCTCAGATGTGGAAAGCAAGGCAAACATGCCACCCTCCAGCATCATCCTGAGATCCCATTCATTTTAGTATTCTGCCCTGCTCCCTCGGCTCATTTAACACTCCTTCCTTCAATACCACTTTCGCACTGTCAGTGAGAAGGCCTCCTCCTTGGCAACTTCTTTCAGTCTGGATCAGCCTTCCTGTTCCTCCCTGCCTCATCACCAATTCTCTATCACATTTTAGATCTTCCTTGATAGCATCTCCCCTTAACTTTGGTTATTCTTCATGTTGAACAATAGCAGAGGGAGGTGGGGGATTATTTAACTTTGTGAAGTGTTTGGGTAAAAGAGTTGGGAGAAAAGACACCACACAAAATGAAATGGCACTGAACTGATGGAGAAATCAGGGACACAAAACCAGAAACAAAGGTGAAAAAGGACTAAAGAATTCTCTTCTAATTATGTGTTTGCTGAAAAGTGGACTCTGGATTTATTTAGACATAGGCAGGCTGGAAATCCCAACACTCCTGTTTTTCCAACTTCACTGTGCTTGGGGATTCTCTGACTTTGGTTTGTTGCTCAATTTCTTTTTCTGTCTTTTCTTAGTTTCCCTCCATTACACCTTCACCCCCCAAATCCAGAGCAGGAGCAAGACATCACCTCTCCATCTTCCTTTCCCTGCCACCTGAGCTACTGAACCAGTCAGGAGCGGTCTCTCATCATTATAAAGATTAGTCAAAACCAGCCTGATCTGGACAACTGATTGAAATCTCATTCCACACAAATTATGGCATGGAAAATAACTATGGAAATTAGTGTTTTTCAAAAAGGCCTTTTTCTCTCTGACTTCCCTGGAAGCAGTCATAAGACTGAGAGAGCACAAAAGTAGGGGGAGGGTGTGAAAATGGGCATAGGAGGTGACCTACTCTGGCTTCCACAGAACCCCTGGGCTATTGCTGAATGGTACAGGGAATTAGGAATGAAATAGCAGGGGTGCTATAGACATGTTACATGGCAGAGTTGGGAGAGGGGGGATGCTGCAAATCAGGACTGAAGTACAGCTGTAGGGCTGTGGGGTGAGTCTAGGTCTAGAAAAGAAGTGGAGGGTGGGGGTGGCACTACGGATAAGGACTGAGATCCATTGGCAGAGTTGTGTGAATACACTTGCATGGCACGTACCTGCTCTGTGTCTGGCTTTCACCTTTTCAGCTTCTCAGTCTCACAAGCAATACTGAAAGTTAGAGAGGGGTTAGCTAAACATGGAATACTTGTAACCCAATCTGTTTGCTGGTGTCCCTAAAACACCTAATATAACTATGTATACCAGAGGCCACTGTTAATGTACAGCACTGTTTTCAGCCACAAATTTAAGATATCCCAAGGTTTCCAATGCAATTTTGTTCACCTTTAAAGACCCACCTTTGGTAGCTATTTAGCAGTTCCCTTAAGACGCATATCATTGCTATAACGAGTAGACATTTACACTGGACCCAAATTCCAGTCTGGGTTTTGAAATTTTAAATTTCATTTTAAATCCACCTCATTCATTCACCTTCCAGGCCATCTATCTATCCACTCCTCCCTCGTACTGACAAAGAAGCTTCTATCGCACTCAAGCCCAACCCAAATTCAACCACACCATGTGATGCACTCTTGCCTGACTGATCAAAGAGATGAGAAGGAGCCATAGGTCATAATAAACTGTTGTTCCATTAGATAATTCCATAATCTGGAATTTTATGGTGCATACATTCATTCTCTCTTCTGTACATTCATAAATACTGCAAGTGTTTCCACCTGTTTGACTGAGGTATCAGAGAGATGTCAGTAGAACTGCAGTATGTCACCTTGTTACGGAGTGTGAAGTGACCAATAACAATGGAAAACACAGTCTTTTAGGAAACAGTCAGAAAGAATGTAATAAATTTTCAGTATTCCAGGCCCCTAAAATATCAATTATCCTGGGACTAAAAGAACAAAAAGAGTAGAAACATCTTCTGACTACTAAAGAGACATACCTTTAATTCCAGTTGCCCAATATAGTTGATTAGAAAACATCACAAAGACAACTACAGGAGCATTTTACCTTTTTCATTTTTATGTGATATAATCTAGTACTGAGAATGCCCAGTTATTGACAAAGTTCAAAACCAGTAATAGTCCACTGAGGGTACTGACAAAGTTCATCCTCACAATGAGCAGATGCTTCTGTTATAGTGATAATTTATTACATGTCTAGAGAACCTTTCCTCTCAAAGGATTCTGTAGAGCTTTACAAATTATACTTGTGTTATATCTAATCTATGTAACTATAACAGGGTTAAAAAAAACTAGATAAATTAATGGAGGATAGGCCTGTTAGTCAGGATGGGCAGGAATGGTATCCTTAGCTGAGAATGAGCAACAGGGATAGATCACTTGATGATAACGTGTTCTGTTCATTACCTCTGGGGCACCTGGCATTGACCACTGTTGGAAGACAGGATACTGGGCTAGATGGACCTTGGTCTGACCCAGTATGGCTGTTCTTATGTTCTTAATGGTTTTACATCTATACATGTCTGTATCCATATCTATACAGAATATGGAGTCCAGGACGGGAATGGATCTGCAGATCATGACTGAGGCTCATCAGCAGACCCAGAACTGGAACAGCAAGGGGTTCTGAAATCAGATCTCAAGTGCTTTAGGACAGCTGTTTGAAGGAAAAATGCAAAGCAAATGCCCACATCATGCCTTAATTTTTAGCCTGTTCTAGGTGCCTTTCACTTCTCTGCGCACCAACACACACAAAAACCCCAAACCAAACCAAATGTGAAATTTCTCCCTGTACCTTCCCAAAGCACATGACATCACTGAATGGAAAATAAAAATAATCAAATACAAAAATACTGAAGCAATGATTTCATCTGAGAAGCTGGAATCCTCTCTCCCATCCCTGGAATTTGTCACTCTGCCTTACGTTATTCCTCAGGGACACAAGGGAAATGTATCAAACTCACAACTACTTCAACGTCAGTTTCACTTCTTGCTCTCCTTTTTCAATATTTCTACTAACTGACAAACAGAAGCCAACAGAGGGACAGAATAACACAGATGGGCAACCCAGGGAGGAGGAGATTTGCATCTGCTTATATGGCAGACACAGACTTCCACTATGTACCTGCGTAGGGTGAGCATTTTGGGTCAGATGGTTTTCATTGAGCGTATATGGAAGAAGGTGGTTTTCAGCTGGGATTTTGGACCAGGAGGCGCACAGAAGGACAGTGGAAATTTGGGCAGATTTTCCTAACATTTGGCAGCTCCGTTAAGCAAATAAAAAAATAAAAACTGACCTGACTTTGGATCAGCCACATAAATGAAAGAGAATGAAACAGATAGAAATTAATCTGTAACAAATCAGTTTCTATACTTAGGTGTGTATATCTAAATATAATGTACTGAAGGGGTATAAATATTAAATCAGTTAGGAATTTGTAATGAATCCACCACCATGGTATGCAGGCCACATTATATAGATGTGCTGAGGGAGAGGTGTATGTGATGTTATGTGTGTGTGCGCACATATGTGTATATGTGGTAAATGTATACCATGCATGTATAATATAGATTTATGCTACACACACACACAGTTTTCCCTCTCTACATGTGCCTAAATACCATGGTGATGGGTCCCTTGCATTGCCCAACTATGATTTAATATTTATATAGCAGCATAATTGTACACAGAGCTTTACAACAGACAAAACATACCAAATAAAGAAGAAAATCACTGCTTACCACAATATCTGTGAGCAGCACCTTGAGTCAGAGCCCTGTGTCTACTGGGACATGAAAGGGAGAATGTCTCATATGATTTTCCATACATCTGCACTACACTGAATCTGATATTTTAGAGATGTTCATTCTCTTTCCTGAGGGGCAGCTCTTCGTGACTGCTGGTAGGAGAGGGGCTACCCTCTGCAGGGAAGGGTGAAGGGGAGCCATAGGGGAATATGTTTCAGAGACAGCGCAGCCCACCCTGACGGCGTGTCCTCCCTGCTGCGTGCGTTCCGTTTGCCCTTGGAATGCTATCACTTATTATCACGCTGACTTCTCCAGATGGGGCATTTTGGCTATTGATCTGATAAATAAACAGCCTGCTCGCTCGATCAAAATGTTATTTTGCATTTCAATTACTGTTCACTAATGCAACCTTCATCCCGCCAAGAGCGCTGCTGGCAATGACACTCGACCTGGCACAGGCACTGTGAGCAAACTCGGTGGTGCCTGGTGCAAGCACCTAACGGGATTACCACCCTCCATTAGGTGCGTAGAAAGAAAGGGTGATGGACAGACAGTCTTGCGATGAAGGGGAACAGATGTGCAGAAAGGGACGTGTGTGGGGGTTGGAGACGGGGCAGGAATAAGCAGGAGCATGAACACATTGATATCAGGAGTTTGCTAGGCATTTGCCAGCTGGAGTTCTCCAGGGGATAAATCAGCTCTAGCCTGTGAATGGCTGGTTCTGATGGTCCATCTTCCAGATGGGATTGAGCTCATGAGGTTGAAGACATGCAAGAATTCAGAGATATGGGAATTGGAAATCACTCTGTGATTACGGGCCAGCAGTGCGAATTGAAAACCAATCACTGACAGATGGGGTGGCTTCCAAGATATTATTTTTCTCCAGGCTATTTTGGGGTTTAGCAATACACAGGATGCAAACAGGGCATTGCACTTGAGTTTGGGGAAAGAGAATCCTTTTAACTCCTGACTGCAGCCTTGAAGAGACGAGGAAACATGGCTAGTTCTGGAGGTGGCGTAGTAACAGCATGACACACAAAAGTCCAGGTAAGAGACTGATCTATAGTTCCTGGCCTAAATCACATGAAATGGATCAGGATTCCAAAAGTTTCATACCCCCCTCACGTGGCAGGTGTCAGTATCCACCCTCTCTAGTATCTTTTTTTACACTGTCCCTTCTTTAAAAAAAAATCAAATGCAAAGAAAAACAAAATCAACTAAAAATACCAACCCCAAACTAACACAGACTATTTGCAAAAACATGCAAAGGGAGGTGCACATGTGGAGATCAGCCCTGACCTCTCACATAGAAGGGTTGCCTCTTACTGGGCTTCTGTCAACAACAGCCTTCTCTGGAAGGCAATGACTTTCTGATCGCATGGCTACCTCGTTTTCAAAAAACCCAGCTCCTCCTGCAGATGAAGCTGCTGAGGTGCATCTGCCACAGAAAGCTGCTGTCCAGTGTCATGTTGTCCCACTGGTGTTGAAAGAGCCTTTCTTCTGGGATAATATATCCCCCAATGCCACACGGATGTATTCTCAAATGGAGGGACAAGATCGCTTCATTAGAGCACAGAAGCAGCTCTCACTGTGGAGTTAAGAAATAAACATGCTTACTGCAATAGGAGCATTCGTCGGCCACAAGAACATCCCCAACATGCCCCAGCTGGCTCACAGACTGCTACTTCTCACACCACCAGGACTGCCTCCTGGGCGTGCTCGCTCTCTCTCTCACACACACACACAACCTCATCTCTTCAGTCAGGATTCTACATTCAGCTATAGAGAGTCAAAATCACAACAAAGCTGATATCCTCACCTTGCTCCTTGTGTAGTCATTTCCATCCATTCAGCATGAGTGCAGAATACCGCCATTCTGGTTTGGTAGCATTTTACATTCACTTTGCATAAATGGCAACACAAGGTGCCCGGCAATGGAGAATCAGGCTCCAGATATTCTGCTTCTGACTCAGTCCAGAAGATTTGAACTTGCCATTTTTGTGGAGCTTTTGAATTTTTAAGGGCTACTTTGTAAAATCTTTATCTGGACCTGAATTCTGCCTCCCAGTCCAGCCAGACTGAGCTTCTACGTGTCTGATGAAGTGGGAAACTGCTGGCCATGCAGGGGTTAAAAATAAACAAGTCCATATAAAACATCCACATTACATAAATGAAACTCTCAGTATAATACACTGGAATGAGATCAATGTGATGTGTAAAGACAGAATCTATAACTCCACATCCTCTGACCTCATCTACAGAGTCTAGCCAACTTCCAGCTATCTTTGACCTGATCTATAGCCCAGCCCTGACTTCCTGAGACTAAGCCTTATCCCAGCCCTATCTCCTTCCAACCTGTTCTAAACTCTTACGCCCTGTCTCCCCCTAGTCATATACCCGTGTCCTATACTGACTTATCATTCTATCATAAATACACCGTGTGACTTATTCTGCACCCCAGCCTTTTCTTTTTCCAGTGGGTGCTGTATTCCCTAGCCTCATGAGTGCCCTTGAGACCCGTTATATAACTCAGTTCCCTCTCTCTTGTTCATCATCACAGTGGGGCAGGATGATACAGGGCCCTGAGCACTGGGCACAGAGTCAATTCCAAGTTCTTATTCCAACTCTGACACCCTCCTCTATAAACTTGGGCAAGTCATTTCAACACCATGTTCCTCAGTTACCCCAACTGACCGATCCATGTCCCAGGAGCATTGTGAGGGTTAACCCGTTAATTTTTATACAGTGCTTGGAAATATGAAGCATATAGATATTATGAGAATGAATGAATTAAACATGATGGCTAAATTTTATCTTAACTGCTCACATAATGATCTCTACCACAAGTTGTCAGTAGGGTTTGAACACATTCCTTCAGCACCAAAGCACAGACCTCTGCCATTTCAACTAAAGGAGTAACTCCACTAGCTGGCAGTAGTAGTAAGTAGTTTTCTTCTATGTGGACTTGCCATTAGATGGGAACACAACATATACTTAGGGCTTCTTATTTTAGGTTATAACCAATAAAAACATAAAACACAGAGACACAAAAACCAATGAAATCCAGAAATGGTTACTTGTATCCAAGGTCTCATCTACGCGGAGCAGTAATGTGGACAACGGGGCCGTGATTTTGAAAGTACACTAACACACTAAGCATTTATGGGTCCATGTAGACCCTGCTGGTGAACACTAAAAGTTCCCAAGTGCATTTTAACACAGTACTGTTTGAAATATACTATGTTAAAATGCACTAAAGAACATTACAAGGAGATTACTCATTACAGTATATACGAAGAGAAAGCCTGAAAAACCCCAGGTTTTGGACGCCTACATAAAACTCGAAAATTGCTAGAAGTAAACGCTGAAAAATGAAATTAATAAACTTTGACAAACAGAAGCCTTACATATACTTTGTAAACATGTTACAATAAGTATAAGCATCATTCAGACCAACTCTGTGTTCCTTCTACCTGCCTGCACCACCATCTCACTGCACCCTAAACTCACTTCCCTGTGACTCAAGAACTTTATTTCTCTTTGCCAGGGGCAGGCGTGCCAAAGGCGGCACATGAGCTGATTTTCAGTGGCACTCACACTGCCCTGGTCCTGGCTCTGCATTTTAATTTAATTTTAAATGAAGCTTCTTAAAACATTTTAAAAACCTTATTTACTTTACATACAATAGTTCAGTTATATATTAAAGACTTATAGAAAGAGACCGTCTAAAAACGTTAAAATGTATTATTGGCACACAAAACCTTAAATTAGAATGAATAAATGAAGATTCGGCACATGAATTCTGAAAGGTTGCCGACCCCTGTGCTATACTATCGATCTCCATTTCCCTGGGTCCCATTTCGGACTCCAGCCATCTCCTGATCCCCATCTCCACACAACCCATTCTTCTGTTACATCCCAACTAGGGCTGGGCAAAACTACTCAGACAAAAAAATTTTGTGAAAAAATGCAGATTTGGTGAAACAAACATTTACGGACTTTTATAGATTCAGAGATTCCAAGGCCAGAAGGGACCATTGCGATCATTTAGTCTGACTTCCTGTATAACACAGGCCATAGATCTTCCCCAAAGTAATTCCTAGAGCAGGTCTTCAAGAGGAACATCCAAACTGGATTTCAAAATTGGAAGTAATGGAGAATCCACCATGACTCTTGGCAAATTCTTCCAGTTGTTACTTACTCTCCCTTAAAAACTTGCACCTTATTTCCAGTCTGAATTTGTTTAGCTTTAACTTTCAGCCATTGGATGATGATGTATCCTTCTCTGGTAGACTGAACAGCCCATTATTAAATATTTGTACCCCATGTAGGTACTCCTAGCCTGTAATCAAGTCACCTCCTAATCTTCTCTTTCTTAAGCTAAATAGACTCAAATAGCTCAATCTGTCACTATAAAGTATATTTTCTAATCCTTTAATCATTTTTGTTGCTCTTCTCTGAACTCTCTCCAATTTATTTACATCCTTCTTGAACTGCAGACCCCAGAAGTGGACCCACTATTCCAGCAGCAGTCACACCAGTGCCAAATACAGAGGGAAAATAACATCTACTCCTCAAGATTCCCCTGTTTATGCATCCAAGAATTGCATTAGCTCTTTTAGCCATAGCTTCATGCTGGGAGCTCATGTTCGGTTGATTATCCATCACAACACCAAAATCTTTTTCAGTGTTGCTTCCCAGGACAGAGTCCCCCATCCTGAAAGTAGGCCCTACATTTTTAATGCTATATGTATACAATTTCCATTTAGATATATTAAAATGGATATTGTTTGCTTGTGCCAGCTTATCAAGCAATCCAGATCACTATGTATCAGTGACCTGTCCTTTTTATTATTATTTATTATTTATCACTCCCGTAATTTTTAGGTCATCCGCAAACTGCATCAGAAGTGATTTTATGTTCTCTTTGAGGTCATTGATAAAAATGTTAAATAGCCTAGGGCCAAGAACCGATCCCTGTGGGCTCCCACTAGAACAGGGATGGGCAAACTTCTTGGCCCAAAGGCCACATCTGCGTATAGAAATTGTATGGCAGGCCATGAATGCTCATGAAATTGTGGTAGGGGTGAGGGAGGGGGTGTGGACTCTGAGGTGGGGCCAAAAATAAGAAGTTCAGGATGTGGGAGGAAGCTCCAGGCTGGGGGGAGGGGGAGCGTGAGGGCTCCAGCCAGGATTGTGGGCTCTGGGGTGGGGCTGGGGATGAGGAGTTTGGGGTGTAGCAGAGTGCTCCAGGCTGGGACCGAGGGGTTCAGAGGGGGATCAGGGATGGGGCAGGGGGTTGGAGCATGGGGTGGCAGGGATCAGGGCTCCGGCTGGGGGTGCAGGCTCTGGGGTGGGGCAGAGTATGAGTGATTTGGGATGCAGGAGGGTGCTCTGGAACATGGGAGGGGGGATCAGGGCTGGGGCAGGGGGTTGGTGTGTGGGAGAGTGGCTCAGGGTTGCAGGCTCTGGGCAGCTCTTATGTCAAGCAGCTCCCAGAAGCAGTGGCATGTCCCCTCTCTGGCTCCTATGCAGAGGCATGGCCAGGCAGCTCTGCTGCGCACTGCCCTGTCCGCAGGCACCGCCCCTGCAGCTCCTATTGGCTGCAGTTCCTGGACAATGGGAGCTGTGGAGGTGGCTCTTGGGGAGGGGCAGCGTGCAGAGCGGAGCCCCCTGACTGCCCCTATGTTGGAGTGCTGGAGCAGCGCAAGCCACAGATCCCACTCCTCAGTGGGAGCTCGAGGGCTGGATTAAAATGGGTAGCAGTCTGGATATGGCCCACGGATTGTAGTTTGCCCACCCCTGCACTAGAAACATATCCACTGAATGGTTTTTCATTTACAGTCACGTTTTGAGACCTATCAGTTAGCCATCTTTTAATCTATTTCATGTGTGCCAGGTTAATTTTATATCATTCTAGATTTTTTTTTAATCAAAATGCCATGCTGTACCAAGTCAGGCGCCTTATAGAAGTCTAATACATCAACATTATTACCTTTACCACCCAAACTTGTAATCTCATAAAAAATACATATCAAGTTAGTTTGACAGGCTCTATTTTCCATAAACCCCTGTTGATTGGCATTAATGATATTACCCTCCTTTAATTCATTATTAATCTAGTCCCATATCGGGTGCTCCATTATTTTGCCTGGGATCAATGTCAGACTGACAGAGCTAGAATTACCTGGCTCATTCTGTTTACCCTTTTAAAATATTGGTACAACATTAGCTTTCTTCCTGTCAATACAGCCTCCTTCCTCGATTGTGCTTTTTGGGCATCTAGTAAAGCATTTCTATTAAAGAATTTCCAATGATCATTCACATTCTTTTTATTAAATTCTTCCTCCCAGCTGATTTGGCTGACAGCTTTGTGACAGTTTAGCCAAACTGCTAGTCTAGAAGGGAAAAAAAATTCTAAAGAAATCAAAATGTTTTGTTTTCACATTTTCTAAACAAATCGTTTTGATTTTTGGGGTCAAAAAGACTTTCCATTTTGGAATTTCCTTTAATTATATTTTTAAATAATTGCTCAGAATTTAAATGAAAATTTTCATTTTGGGTCAAACAAAACTTTTAGCTTGACCTGAAGTAGTTTTCAGGTCAACTTGAAATGATTCCCCTCACCCCATATTTCGGGACTGCTAGCAAATTGAAAAGGCTGTTATTTGAACAGCTCCAATCCCAACTCCGTCTACCTGTGACACATTCTGTATCTGAATCCTGCCTTGTTCTGTCTTGATCTTCAGTACGGAAGATATGCATTTCATGTCCCCCCACTACATATGTATTGTATATGGAAAGAACTTCTATTTTGACACTTATCCACATAAATAGGGAGGTCAATGGTGAAAAAAAGAAGGAGGCATGCAAACTACATTGAAATAACTTTACAAGATCTAATGCTAAAAGAGAAACCCTGACAATTCACAAGTACAGTGGATGCTCTGCCCTTAATTCATATGAAATGGTCACCCTGTATTACACAGAGCTTTGTACAGGATAGGGGGATTAGCCACATGTCGTAGGCTTCACACAGCTAAAACCAAACACCCTGTTTTGAAAGCTGAGTGCTTATGGAGAAATCTTGATCCGTTTTTCCACATGGTGCCATTTAAGCTTTACACCAATTCTCCTGCTACAAGATGAACTTGGTGCTAGTGTCTGGTAAGAGGTTCAGAAATTCTGACTGCATATTGACTTGCAAAAGTGACCTGAACATTTTATCACCTTTGAAATGATCTTGAATGAAACTTATTCCTCATCCACTTGTGATAGGAGCTATGGAAGCGGTGTGAGCCATTGAACAATACTGAATTTTACAATCTCCTGAGGAAGAATGGTTTCAAGTGATAAGCAATATCCTATCTACCACCAAAATCCTACTCAAATGCTTTACAGCTCCACTGACAGACCAGAAATAAGGTAAGAGAAATACCCACATCTGCATTTAGGTCCTGAACCAGCTCCCGTTAAAGTTAAATGGTCAGAATCCCATTGACTCCAGTGGGAGCTGGACCTGAGAATACAGGACACATGTACCCGGATGGATATGGTAAAAAGCAGTGCCACCTCTTGCCTTTAGTTTGGCGGGTCAGATTTCCAAGGTTCCCACTAAAGGTCCATCTGCCTACCATGCCTGGGCTGAACCAGCTCTTCTTGAAATAGGTACTTAGATCGAAGGCAAGACTGTTCCAAGGAAGGAAAGAGGGTGAGCAGACCTTCCCCAATGATACGAAATTGTCAGGAGTCACTAGTAATGCTAATAAACATTGCTAACAAACTGTAGCGCTGCACGTATTGCTAAGGGTGCTAGATACCCAACTCATGGCAACCGCAGTACAACTCCTTTGAGTATCACTGGAAGCAATGAGTCAATTAACATGTCCCAGTCCTCCGGTGACATCCAGTAGTACAATGACCCCCAAGAGAGCATTTCACTGCTAGCCATCAGCAAGTTCACCCACCCTGTGCAGATAACTCTACAAGAAATCTTCAGCAGCAACAGTCACCCTAAAAGGGTCCCTCTAAGAATGACTCCTTTATTTACTTGAATTCATAACAAAGCAAACAACAGCCACCCATCCCAAGCTCTAGGTGCCTTTGACAAGTGTTGTGCCTTCACAGATGCAGAAAATTCAGTCCAAGCCCAAACAACCTTCTCCTCCCAAAAGCAGCAATATCCTCAAACCAGAAGGAACTCAAGTGAGTCCCCAAGCTTGGACAGCAAGAATTAGCCAGAACAGAGCACCAGCCACCTGACAAGAGAGCCTCCCAGTATGCAGTGACAACAGCTATTCAACAGAAAAACTGAAGATCACACCAGCTACCTAGCAAATCACCTGTTGTAGACCAACTGCATTGTTGCTCACCCCTAGGTACCTACATGGAACTTGTGTGAAAGTACCGCCTTTGATACAATACAGAATGAGTCAGCAACAGAGCTGTGAGGATTGGGTTGCAATCCTGGATGTGGCTGCTCCTGACCCAGCACAAACAGCTAGTCCTATCAGTGTTCATTTTCCTATGTGTGTGTGTGTAATTTAGCTGAGATGTTTAGGTTTCTGGCAAATCTGCATATGCTTTAAAGTTCCTCTGACCCTCCAGAACTGCTGGATAGAGTTTCAGGCTACAAGGGATGGAAAGAACCCTTCATCTGTCTCTCCCAAATATTAAACATCCCTGTAACCCACTTTCCCCTCCTGCTGCCTGTGTGGTCTCTGTACCCCTAAAGATCAGGGTGGATAGAAGTGAAGGGGAGGGAGTCCCTTGGATCAGTGTTTATTCTAATCAATCAACTCAAAAAATAGCAGCAAAGAGTAATTATTAAAAATCAAGTAAAATTGGATTATTTCTCTGCATTGCGGTGCTGACTGGATGGGTAGGTTGGTATAGAACTCAAATTCATTGGAGCAAGCTACTGAACTAAAATTGCTGACCTCAGCAGTTTGTCAGGGAAGGTAGAAACAGGGAAATCAGCTAACCATATGGGGATACAATTTGAAGGGCATGGAGTTACTTGGTCAGGCTAAATAATATGGTGGCCAGGTCTGGATATGTTTGAATCAAGCAGCATATCCAGTTTCAATTCAAGTGACAGTGATAGGCCCACCTGTCAGATCATCCCAGGATATCAAAGGAGCTTCCTGATTTTGAGGGATCACTTTTGGACTTTCCTCCTTTTTAAACAGTAAATCAGCCTCCCTCCCCACAAAAGGTAATCTACAAGTAGCACAGAGCGAAGTGCCTCTGAAAACTACAACAGCAACATCACTGAATATGCCAGGCTCTCAGGAACAGCTCTGATCTTTGTTGTTTTAATCAGGGATTCAAGTGCAAAAAAAATCCAAAAGGAACATTATGGTTAAGCTTTTACATGCACTGAAGTCAGGAAATTCAATATTACACTTTCCAAAACAAGTGTGACATGGACACATTGTGTAAAGGGCCATATTTTCAAACAGTCACCTAAATTGCACCCATAAAAAATGCCTGTATGAACATTCATTTTCCACAGAAAACAGGCATTTTTGCTTCAAAAATAAAAGCTGACTCCACTGCCCACAAATGTGTATCTGCATGTGCAATTATGTGCACACATCTTTATGCATACAAATATCTGTGTGTTTGCCTGTGAATATTTTGCAGGCATGATTTAGACACTTACGTTAAAAAATTTGGCACACACGCCACATTGCGAGCCAGACCCTCAGCTTGTGTCCCTTGAAGACAATGTACCTAGGAGGATTTATAACAGCTGGGCAGCTAGCTCTAAAACATTAAAGTCATAGTAATACAAAATATTATCTAATTGCATGGGGACTGCAATATGGTTACCAAAGGAAGCAGAACTTGTAGTTTCCAGACATCCTGAGTATCTAAAACCTCAGCCATTAAACTGAAATTAATATACCATAGGTTTTATATTTAATAACTCAGTAATTAAATTTTCAAAATAAATATTTACTTTTCTCTATCTTAGGTATCATTATATCACCCTATAGAATCTAACACTTAATTGCTTTCCTAACTTTTGTACACTTGTTTTATTTTTTTTAATGAACTTCTTTTTTCCCCAAGGGAAGGGGAATAATCAGGCTTACTTCCTGTTCCCTCCCTTTTTTATATTTATTTTTTAAAAGCTGAAATGTAGGTTTTGGGAGTGTAGTGGGGAACACTGCCCCACTCCCTGTGAGAGTGGGCTGTGGCAGGCCAGGGCGTCTGGGCAGACGAGGAGCCAATCAGGGCCCAGTTTGGAGACAGCCAGTCAGGGCCAGGCTCAGATGTATATAAAGGCTGCCCAGAGCAGGAGCAGTCAGTCTGTCCCAGGCCTTTGACAGGAGAAGGTCAGTCTCCAAGGGAGGAGACTAGCACCGTGGACAACGCACTGCTGGCCAGGCTCAGGGAGGCTAGGGAGCTTGAGCCCGTAACCTGCCAGGCTGCAGGCCCTGAAAGGAAGGGTCTAGCGGGTGCAAGGGGCTGTAGGGGAAGCGGCCCAAGAAAGCAGACAGACGAGGGGAGAGAAGGAGGACAGCAAGGCTGCTGCCAGAGGGTCCCTGAGCCGGGACCCAGAGAAGAGGGCAGGCCTTGGTCCCCCGCTTCACTCCTTGCAGTACACCCAGCCATTGGCTGTAGGGAGCGGCCATTAGACTACGCCAGATCCATGACAAGAGGGATTGGACTCAGAGGGTGGTTGGACACAGTGGCTGGAGTGTAGAACTGCTGATCACTGACCCCCGCAAGGGGGTCCAGATGGACTAAGGGACACTGCTGCCGAGCAGGGAGCAACGTGGGTCCAGAGACAGCAACGGAGGGCAGAATGACAAATGGGACACCACCAGGAGGGGGCGCTCCACTGGACAGAGCTAATTCCCAGAGTCACCAGCAGGAGGCGCCAGCTGGTGAGTCCCAACCTGTTACAGGGAGGTATGCAATGTTACACAATCAATGAATAATCAATTTAAAAGTGAAAGGAAGCAATAAAGCAGTTATTGTGTGCAATGACTTCCCCATACGACCAAGTCAGTTTCCCTCAAAGTTGGTTATCCCATACTACCTGCTTATTTAACTGCGTGAAATAGGTCTTGGCTATCTTATGGTTTTCATGGTCACTCCCAGCAGTGACAGCATGGCCGTTTGTTGTTGTTGTTTTTAATCAGAACAGCCCCCAAACGGTTTTGACATTGTGGACTGTATGTCACTGCAGTAATGTCGCTTCAATACTACACCATTGGCAACTATTTGGGGCACCTACACAGATAGGAGAGGAAAGAGCATGGAAAGAGGAAACAGTGCTGAATGAACAGCTCTTTAGGCCTCTCTTTGCCTGGAGTGGAAAGAGTTAAGCCTGCTTTGAGGTTCTCTTTGTTCTCCATGATTGATTGATTGCTGGGCTTGCACAAATCTTGCTCTTTTTTTCCCCCCTAGGAACCATTGCAGGAATATCATGCCCAGGATCTTGGTTAAATCCACTACTCTTTTCCATCAAGTCACTCTACCCCCACCTCCCCACAGCATCCCCTCCCAAAAGGGGCCTTCTGAGCTCGTTTTGCTAATGTATTCTCAAACCAAATTAAGGGCCCTGACTCTCGGTGAAGTTTGTGAGTTAGTTGCTGCGATGCACTGAATTAAAGATACCATCTCGGACTCAAATCAGATTAGAGCCCACACACACACATGCAAAAGCCCACTTTCTAATCAATTTTATAAAGGGCCTTCAGCAGAGATACACTAATGGTATTGAGCGGAGATCTTTAAACTAAGTCTGCAAGAAGTCAGTGGAGATAAAACACACACTGTATTAAAGAGAGAGCTCTTTGCTGTGCCCTTCCCACTGAGAGCCCAGCGCACATGGGAACAGCAATTCAAAATACAAAACCAGCCCTCCTGACATGGACAAGACGTCCCCCGCATCCTCCTCTCTCCTTTTCATCCTTCAGACCTCCAAGTGGCTCCTTCCTTCCTTCCTTCCCTTTCAAGCTGCTGCAGCAAGTCCCCGCACACCATATTCTTCTCTTCATGGGAATTACTGAGCCTTAGTACCTGCTGGGAAGGGGGCTAAACTAACAAAGTGGGGATCCTTCTAATTCTGACAGCTGAATTCCAACACTGCTGAATCTCTAGCAGGCAGGGTCCCAGATCGCAAACCATCCTGCTTGTGGCTGAAGGGGAGTCTCAGTTTCAAAAGGGCTGTCCAGTGGCTGCTTACCAGACATTAAACCTGATGTGGTGCTGGCTGCATCAGGATATCATAACACCGTGTTGTGATGCCACAATACACACATCCTAGAAGCAGGATGTGACTGAGTCTACTACAGAGGACTGTGTTTAGAAGGTGGCATCCCTTACACCTCATCTCCCCAGGCATCTTCAGCTCTCCCACGCCCAGGAGTGGAAATCCTCATATTTTAAATAATATGTTTTTCTCTCTGAAGTCTGTGCTCTGCATTGTCACAAGGAGCACAGAAGAAATGCGAAGAGATGAGGGAAGTTCCTGTTAGGTGGGAAAGCCTGGGTGGATACAAACTAGGAGAGGGAGGCAAAGAAAAGGAAAAGAGGAGATTTTGTATAAGTAGCTAAAGCTAGAGATAAAATGGCCCAGCTATTGCCCAGGCACCTCTATCCATGACTGAGCTGAAGTTTCTGATGTGCTAAGCTCACTGTTCCAAAGACATCAACAATCCTTTGCCCTTTTCTGACACTTTCCACTGGAGGATCTCAAAGCACTTTATAAACATTTATGAATCACAGCTCAAAACACAAGATCAGACAGTGTCACTAACCTCATTTTACAGGTTGGGAAACTGAAGCACAGAGTGGTGAAAGCACTTGCCCAAAGTCGCACAGGCAATCTGTGACAGAGCCGGAAATAGAACCCCAGTCTCAGTTCTAAGCCCTGTGTCTTAAGAACAAGATCATCTTCTATCAAAAATAGCTCTCTCTTTGGCTACTAGAAAACATACCAACTAGATCCTCAAAACCTTTAGGGATTCAGATGCTTGAAGAAGTTTTTTTGGTATGTAATGCCCTGGCTGGCTGATTTATTTGGGGTGTTCTTCTCACACAATCTTTTTATAGAAGAAAAGGCCCGTGTAATATCCTGATCACAAAATACGATCCTGTAACCAACAGCTAACAGATATGTAAATAAATATACATGCTCCCTAGAGCAGATTCATTAACAATTCTCTCTGGGAACAATTTTCATCTTGCAAAATATATAATTGTTATTTTATATTATCAATAAACTGCATGAGGTGAAGGGCAAATCTTTAGTAAAATCAGCTTGTCCGTACTACTCTTTTCCGCAGAGGTGGTGATTGTAATGTGAATTGGGAAGGATGCAAAATGTAAATATGGCATTTTGCAGCAGGGGGAACCCAAACTACACCCAGCCAAGAGCTGTAGCAACAACTTGCCAGAAGCCCGAGCTCTACATCTAATGGGCATAAAATAGAGAAGAATGCAATTGCCTTATCATAAGCACAGAGTTGCCGCCAAATACCTGAACGTGCCGCCCCGCTCCGGCACAGAGACTACAGATTCAAGCCTGCAATGCTCCTACTGGCTACACATCTGTATTAACCATTCAAGCAGCTGTGGGCTGCATGACAGGATTCCGTGGGCTGCACGTGGCCAACAATCTGCACTTTGGCTAACCCGCTCTACAGACTGATGCATAACAAGGGAATAGCTTTCACCAGCTCAGAAGCCTCTCCTCCAGCCCCACACCTCCCCAAAACAGGATGTACCCTGGCAGAGAAGAGAGGGATGGGAGACATAAAGGGTAAGCAGAAGTGAAGAGGGGGATGGACTGCAGCAGGCAGGAGGAATGGAATGGAGACAAGAGAAGAAAACTTGGGGTCTGACTATTTCTGTTCAGAAGTGCAGTTGGATGGAGCTGGTTCATGCTCAAACCTCAGATGTGCTCCCCCTTCACTGGGAAGGTTCCAGGCCTTGCACTGCCGTGCAGTTTTATGATGGTCACGTGCTGAGGACGATGCCAGTTTTCAATGCAATTAAGCTTTCCAGACTAATGAAATGGTTCTATTGGCTGTGATGGTGGTGAGAAGCCCCTTGGCTCCAGCAGGCTCCTGAGGAGGGGTTATCGAGGTCACACAGCATTACCGCTCCAGTTCTATTTACAGGCTGCAGCTAATCAATGCCAGACCTGAAAGGAGCAGGTGATGCCAGCCCCAGCATCACACACCAACACTGTATTGATCCCAGGGCGGAGAAGTGACTTAAGCCTGAGCCTGTTGATCTGCTGTGTCACAGGCAAAGTTCTTCCAGGAATGTACCCCACAAAGAAGGAGAGCTTGGGAGGAAACAAGGTGTCAACTCCAGGGCTGAGAAAGAGAAAGGATTAGTCTGTGTGTGGCACAAAGGCTGAATGCTCAGAGCAATGCAGGCCTAACGCTGGCAAAGTCACCTCCCGCTTTCTAGTTACGGATCTGCATGGGTTAATGCAGCCAGTGGATTTGGGTCAATGGAGTTCTGGATGAGCACAGATCCCTCCCACAGGGCTTCTCCCAAAGCTCAGGCCTGTCTTACAGTACTCACTCCTAGGGCTGGCTCCAGGCACCAGCTTAGCAAGCAAGTGCTTGGGCGGCCACTCTGGAGCGGGGCAGCACGTTCAGGTATTTGGCGGCAATTCGGTGGAGGGTCCCTCACTCCCGCTTGGAGTGAAGGACCTCCCGCTGAATTGCCGCAGATCGTGCCTTTTTTTTGCTGCTGCTTGGGGTGGCAAAACCCTTGGAGCCGGCCCTGCTCACTCCATACTCCACTCTGTTGCTTTAACCCATTACTCCCCAGCTCAGATCTGTCCTACACTGTTCAGCTTTACTACTGGCAACTCAAGCATGCAAAAATCATGAGTCAGAATCCCCAAAATCACAAGATTTTAAATAATAAATAATAGATCCTTTTTATTTGCCTCTATGTTTCTGAGCCTTTGGGGGTTTCTTGAGTCATGCTTTCAAACTTTTCTCTGCATTCCTGAGGGCTAGAGAGTTCCGTTTAAAAATGAAAGTGGAGATTCTCATCAAACTGAGTCCAGGAGCTGGTGCTATAAGAAAAAGCACCAAAGGCTGCAAGACTTTCAATAAACTCAGAAGAGTTGGCAACCCATCAGGCTCCACTGAGCTCTGTTACTTTACTTTTGCTATGAAGCCCACCCACCTACACTTGTACTGAGTGTTCATACCATTCTTACTATCAATCTCCCTCCCCAACTCCCATCTTTTCTCCATTACATACTTTTCTTGGATCTTTTATTATGTTAGATTGTAGACTCCACACGTAAAGGCTAGAGTGCTGCAGCTGCACCAATGCAACTCCACCACTGTAGCACTTCAGTGAAGACACTACCTAGGCCAACGGGAGGGCGTCTCTCATCAGCATAGGTAATCCAGCTCCCCAAGAGGTGGTAGCTGTATTGACAGGAGGAGCCCTCCCATTGACATAGCGCTGTCTACACCGGGAGTTAGGTCAGTATAAGGGCATAGTTCTACCAACAGAAGTTGCTAGTGTAGACCAACCATAAGGGGCAGGGACTGACTTTTATGTTTGTGCAGCATCCAGTACTTTAGGGCCTATATCCTGATTAGGACCAGTAGATTGTTACCAAAATACAAATTAATAATAAGTCAACTGACCAGCAACTTGACATTAAAAAAAATGTGATTGCTCCTTTTGAGATACAACTCTGTCCATAACTTGAAGAAACACACAATCCCAAAAGGGTTCCAGTCCTAGTCATAGGTGCATACAGAGTTTAATCTAGGGACCTGGTTATTTTTAGTATAGCACTAGCAGGAAGGGAAGAATAGAGAGGAGCTTATTTTTAAAAATTGCAAAATGCATGCACCTCATCACCTGATGTGCTAATCAGGTGCCTCCATATGCAAATGACTCATTGTATGTTTGTGGGAGGGGAGTACACACACAAATACAGGCCTTACTTGCAAAGCCATTTTCAGAGGAGCAAGGTCAGCTTCTGCTTTTTTTGCCTAAAGTTTCTATGACAAGGCAGCACATGCGCAGGTCTCCAGTGTGAAAGCTGTCCCCTTGAATTCAGAAATGCATCTTTGAGGGCACAGGGCATCCATCTCTGAGAACTCCAATCCTGACAAAACAGGAATGGAAAACAATCTGATTTATGGGATTATGGATGGAGCAGAAAGGTCTCTTATTACAAGCATCATCGTTATTATTACTAGTATTAATACAGATGTGCCTAGATGCCCCACTGTGCTAGGCACTGCACATACTCCTACTAATTGATTGTACTTATTAGGGCAGGGACAATCTAAGCAGGAAGACAAATAGTAGGAAAAAGGAAATACTATGACCCTCATTTTACAGCTGGAGAATAGAGGCACAGAGAGATTAAGTCACTTGTCCAACATCAAACAGGAAACCTTTAATTTTTTTGAAGGTCAAAATTTTTTAAGCAATGAAGGGAAAAGGATCCTTCCATTAGGCCAGTAAGTGTGAACTAAGTTTAATGAATAATGACTTTATGAATGGAGGTTGTGGTGGTGGCGCTGTTACCTGCTGCGATGCTCTTACCTCTTAATCAGCTCCCCCTGATGGAGAAAACAGAAGATAACACTGGTTGGAATTCCTTGGATTTCTTTCATTCCAGGATTGCTGACTGCCTTGTCTCACTAATTTTCATAGAATCATGGAAGTTAGAGCTGGAAAAGCCATATAAGTTCCATCTAGTCCACTGGCAACCCAAGGGGTCAGTGTAGGACTATTTTGTAAGTCAGTTCACTGGTGCTTAACCCAGTCTTGTTTTTCTCTCCTCCTCTAATCTGGACAAAGTTTGAAT
Source organism: Gopherus evgoodei (assembly GCF_007399415.2). NCBI lineage: Eukaryota > Metazoa > Chordata > Testudines > Testudinidae > Gopherus > Gopherus evgoodei. The sequence goes on from NC_044325.1 coordinate 44,324,676, forward strand.
GACAGTTCACTGAGCTTCAAAGATCAAATGTTCAAGATAAATGCTAACTAGCCATCACCTTTACAAAGCAATTCCAGAGACAGAAACCCAGACTCTTCCCCATGGGGCTACATTAAAATGAAAACGTTTACTGTATGCCCCCAGGGTTCCTGGCAGCCCTGTTTTGTAAGAATTAATAATGTGTAAAACAAAAAACCATATAATATTACTATTCTTCCTCCTACTAAACACCCACCAGACTTGAGATACTATGGCAGTAGAGGCTGTACAGTAGTGCAAGTAATTTGTAGAGAGATGGAATTAGGTCAGAAGATGGAAAAGAGAGAGAGAGAGAGAATGACTAAGACTAAGATTTTCATGGAGGTCACGGAATCTGTGACTTCCAGAGACTTCTGTGACATTTTCCACTTCAGCCCCAGGCTTTAAGCCACAGCTCCCAGCTGCCACAGGCAGTGGGGGAGACCCTGGCCCTCTCAGCCACCGTGGGGATCCCAGAGCCCCAGCAACAGTGGGTGCTGGATCCTCCTCCATCCCCATTTTGTCTCAGTTATTTTTAGTAAAAGTCAGGGACAGGTCACAGGCTTCCATTAGTTTTTGTTTATTGCCCATGTCCTGCCCGTGACTTTTACTAAAAATAACCGTGACAAAATCTTAGTCTTAATTGTGATTAACAGTCATGTCCTTACCTGGAGCCATCACAAATGACTTTTAGTGCCCTCAGTCTGGGCTAAGGGTGTTTGCAGCTCTACTTGGTACAAAGTTAGACTACGGTGAAACTGCTCTGTTCTACATAACTGTGAAATCTGAATTCTTGCCCTTTCTCTGGCGCATACCCATTTCACTAGATAGCCACACGACCATCACTTGAAGCCAATAGGAGAGTCCTGTCTCAAACGCTGCCTAGAAAAATTTACCCCATTAGTATTGTGCTTTCAGAGTTATGGCAGTTTGTCTGGATCCCAGTTACTATATTAAGATGCATCTCTCTCCACAAATGAGAGCTCTAGTTGAATGGTAACCATCCTTCTTCAAATCCATGCACTCTGATTTGCTGCAGTCCTCAGGGCTCACTTTCCATGTGCCCTCAACAAACAGCCACCTCATCACCTTGTTTCATCCAGATGACAGAATAAGAGACAATATTTTTACCCCATTAATGTCTCAAAACATTTCACTCCTTAGACAGATATATATAATCAGTTAATATAAAGGATATCGAGCAATACTGCTAAGTTTTATTAGTATATTAACAACTTCTTGTTAACACAAAGTTATTGGCCTTGGATTTTATTTAGCTTATGATACAGTTATTACCTCACAAAATGGAAGTACTCATGTTATCCATTCAGTAAGAAGGACATTTTAAAGAAAAAATTGACAGAATATGGTGTTCATATTATTGCAATAACTTTATACGTACTACATAGTGCCATTCAACCAAAAGGTTTTCAAATCACTCTGCAAATTGATCACACATTAAGGGATCAATTCATCCTCTCCAGAAATGTAGAAACTTCTGAGGCAGAACACAGCAGCTATTTTATAGTACACATCAGTGCTGCACAATAGTTTAAGATAGGAAGTGAAGAAGAATCTTGTGCCCGGTTGAAACTCCAGCGGAACACAAGGAGCGAGAATGTAATTACCTCAGTTGGAATTTGATCAGAACACTGGAATTAATGCCCCAACTGATTAATACCCCAACATGATGGGATGGTTAAGGACACAGTAGTCAGAACCTTAGCTTCATATCTCATCTGAAAGACGATGGCCTCTTGCACAGCCCCCCAACACCAGCACTCTGCTGTGGCTCAACTCTTTGAGAGTGAAGATCTTCTGATTCACAAGCATCACTTCTTGCACTGCCCTAAAGTTTTCCTTGCAGGCCTCCCACAGCAGACTAATTGGGTTTAACTCTGCCTAGCTTGTTAGATCAGACAAAACCATAACCCAGGCAAGGATGACAGCAAGCATGAGGATGGAGCAAATGAGTTGTTTTTAAATGATGTAACCATCAGTGAACAGTCGTACAGAATTTAATAGAAAATGATCACCTTTCTGTAGGATTTTTTTAAACCACTATATAGAATTTAGTACAGAACTTATCATGTTGCCCTGCCCACCTTTTCTAGTCCATCAGGTATGCCAGTGCTCTCCAACAATTTGTCGGCCCCGCACATAAATGTCTATGAGCCTTTCTCCATGCTGTTGCTTACACTTGGGCTGTCCTCCGAGAGAAGAATGGAACTGGCAAGATGTGCACCTATCAGGGCCTTGATTACTTTATCCGTGTTCTAACCTGCTCCCCTTTCCTTCGTCAATTACTTGTCCTTTCAGATTGGAAGCACTGCAGGGCAGGTACTGTCTCTGACCATGTGTTTGAATGAAGCAGCATGCTGCAAAATGGAGCCCCAATCCTGGTAGGAGCCCTCTGGATGCTACTATAATGCACATACATAAGCGGATATTTGCCTATCAATATCATACTGTAAATCTGCACAAATGCAAGTCTGTGCTTTGGAATCTTCATGACTGGATTGATGAAGTACTGGGGTGCTGCAGACCTGGATCAAAGTTCATTGGCAGAGCTGTGGAAATCTGCTGCATACTAGGTTTAAGGTACATCAGTAAAATAAGGGTAGGCTCAGAACGTGAACAGCAGGGGCTGCGGCAGGTCAAGAATGAGGTGCACTGGCAGAGAGGCAGGGGGAAGTAGCTTGCTCACACTGTGCCTTAGTCTGCCCAATGATATGAGTTCCTCACTTTCATGAGCACTATATTCGTACAAAAATGTTTTTTTTTTAAAACTCACCACAGGCGATTAAGCTGTGATCTAGATTAATTAGCTGCCATATTTCATTTTTAAAATCAGAGCTGGCCTGCACTGACTCTGAGGAAATGTAGAATATTTTCATTCCTATCGAACAGCCTGATTTTTCACTACGTCTTGAACTAAACAATCACTCCTGGACCCGTGTGCCTGTGCCAAGCTTCCAGCTGCACCCACTTCTATGGGCAAGTTCTACAGCGCCCCTGGGAAAGGCTGTATGTCTTGGGGCGGGGGTGGGGGGGAGTTTCTAATGAAAGTGTTGACCTCTGTGTAACCAGAGTGCCCTGAGCAGCATCGCTTCAATGCAGGAAACAAAAAGATTGATGAATTGTATAATGTACTGTTATTGCTAATTTTTCTGAGTGCTGCTGGTTGGTGTCTCTTGGAGACTAACTGGCCCTTTTGGTCACAGAACAATATTAACTCTGTTCTAGAGACTTGCTGTTGGAGACAAAGGCTGTGTCCTCACTTTCGGAGTGATGAGTAAATGTCAAAATACACACCCGAGTGACAATACCTCGTTTAAAAGGGACTTAGAATCACTTGCGTGTGCATGTTGCCACCTCACCCCCTCACTCTCCACGGAGCAACAGTGCCTTGCTCTTTCAGTCACATGCACAGATATTTGTTGCTTACTCAGAACTCTGCACCTTTAATCCAGGCACAACAAAACTCTAGAAAAGGTACTGTAGGGAACAATCCTGCTCTGGTAGCAAAATGGCCTGCATGGACCCCAGTGGGCTTTTCCTTCACTAATTTCTAGGCTGCTATTCCCCTTTCTCCCATCCCTCGTTTGGTCTTTGTCCTTTAAGATTGTAAGCTCTGAGGGGCAAACGCCTGTCTAATCCTATGTCTGTGAAGTACCCAGCTCACTGGTAGGCACTACAGAATAAATAATTCCATGATTCGATTATATCTCCCGCCTGGGGCCAGACACTGGACTGGAGGCCTCTGGTTTCTGGAGTTCCCCATTTCATGGCTGAGTCCCCAAGGATGAGCAACTGCACATTATTGCAATTCACACTCCAGTTAGGTCTTCCAGTATCCTTAGGGGCTAGCTTTACTAGGCCACGTCCAGACTAGGGTATTAAAATCGATTTTAGATACGCAACTTCATCTACGTGAATAACGTAGCTGAAGTCGAATTTCTAAAATCGAGGTACTCACCAGTCTAGACGGCGCGGCATCGATGTCCGCGGCTCTCCGTGTCGATTCCGGAACTCCGTTAGGGTTGATGGAGTTCCGGAATCGATGTAAGCGCGCTCGGGGATCGATACATCGCGTCCAGACTAGACGCGATATATCGATCCCCGAGCAATCGATTTTAACCCGCCGATGCCGCTGGTTAGTCTGGATGTGGGCGTAGGTGAGCCCAAAGGGAGCCTTCCCTAAGATAATAGGAACTGCATGGAGCTGGAATGGCTGCGAGCACCTCGGCTGCCTGAAATAACTGGGCCACACTGAGTAGGCCTCATTTGTAACTTGCATTTTGCCTGTCTTAAAAGAATTACATGTGCACAAGAATCAAGCACGGGTGTGCACAAGATGCATGCACAAGCATCAAACAATACACATACACATCGGCACACTCAAATCCATTAACGCTAACAAAAAGACACTACCCACCACATGAACACAAGCATGCATACTCCTACATTCACATTAAATACCAACACAAAGACATTAAACAAAGCATTCATGAAACACACATGCAGATTAACACTTACCATAGAACTCCACCATGCCCCACACCACCCAGACCGAAATGCTCTGTGACAAGCACCTTTGTAAATGGCCAGAGCACAAATCAGCCTTGCCCTTTAATGACCCTTTAAGCAGAGAGGGTCTTCGTCATGTTCTACTCTCACTTCACTCATTCTGTTTTCAGTATAAATATTTCAAAACAGCAGAGAGGTCAGGTGAGAGTGAGGCTGGCTACCGCCATTCACTGCTGTTAAACTGCAATGGAACAAATGGAGGGTTCAGTAATTCCATGTGTCATGATATAATTGCCCACTCTGAACCTTAGCGTCCAAAAGATGGGGTACCAGCATGAATTCCTCTAAGCTCAATTACCAGCTTAGTACTTGTAGCGCTGCCACCAACCAGGAATTCCAGTGCCTGGTACACTCTGGTCCCCATAAAACCTCGCCCAGGGACCCCCAAGACCCAGTCGCTCTGGATCTTAACACAAGGAAAGTAAACCCTTTCCCTCACCATTGCATTTCCCAGGCTTCCCCTCCCTGGGTTACCCTGGAAGATTACTGTGATTCAAACTCCTTGAATTTTAAAACAGAGGAAAATTCACCTTCCCCCCGCATTCTCTCTCCCCCTCCCAGACTCTCCCTGAGAGAGAAAGTAATCCTAACACAGAGAGAAAATTAACCTCTCTCTCCCCCTTCTCTCCTTTCTCCCCACCAATTTCCCGGTGGATCCAGACCCAGTCCCCTGGGATCTCACACCAGAATAAAAAAAAAATCAGGTTCTTAAACAAGAAAAGCTTTTAATTAAAGAAAGAAAAAACAGAAAAAATTAACCAAGGCCAGAATCAGAATGGGGCTAACACCTGAGCATGCCCATCGGATGTTCAGAGCCCTAAGGTGGAAACCAGATGTGTCATTCACCCGACACGCCTACCACATTGGAAAGAATTATGCCTCCATATCACAAGCCAATGTTAAATCTCTGGATGACATGCACCTCCTAATACAATTGGAGCAGTTCTTAGAGGCTGTTCCTGAGGAAATAGAAAGGTACATCCTAGATGGGAAACCCAAAACTGTAACTGAGGCAGGGAAGATTGGAGCTAGATGGGTGGAAGTGGCAGAAAAAAATAAAAGCTATGCCATACATTTGGGGATGGCGGTTCCAGCTACAAACCAACCATGCAGCACTGAAGTGGCTTCATACTGCCAAGGGGAACAACAAAAAACTGCTTTGATGGAGTTTAGCTCTCCAACATTTTGATTTCGGAATTCAACACATTTCAGGAGCTTCTAACAAAGTAGCTGATGCACTCTCTTGTAAAAGTTTCCCAGAATCCACTGGTTAAAATTGGTCCTTCAAATGTACAAAAAGTCTTGTAGTTTACATACTTAGTAGTATATGTAAAGGTGTATGTGTTTATTAATCTGTTTATTCTAAAATTCTAGGGAGAAATCACCGCCAGTGAGGTTTCCCACTGTCTGAGATTTCGGGGGCATCATAAACAGATAGTTAAGGGTTAATAGAACAGGAATACGTCATGTCTCTTTTGCCTGTAAAGGGTTAACAAGATCAGTGAGCCTGGCTGTCACCTGACCAGAGGACCAATCAGGGGACAGGATACTTTCAAATCTTGAGGGAGGGAAGTCTGTGTGTGTGCTGTTAGTGTTTGGTGGTTGTTCTCTCTGGGTTCTGAGAGTGACCAGACGTGCAACCAGGTTTCCCTCCAATCTCTCTGATACTATTCTGGACATATAAGAGCAGGACTAAACACTAGGTCAGAGCACAGAGAGTTAAAGACAATGCAAGAGTTGGCATGAGCCCACTGAGCAGGTCAAAGAAAACCCTCAGATAAGCTAATCACCATTCTCTCTCTAGGATTGATTCACTGTAAGTTTTCCTCCCTGTCTGTTCTCTTATGGCTTTTTTTATTTTATCCATCGCAGAGGCAAAAATGACAAAATGGGATGGTTCTGAGCTTCTGCTCCCTCCAAGTGCCAAGCCAGGACTCAGCAGGCCATGTGCTCCAGCTCACCCTGAACACCACTTTTGGATTCCATTCCCATCAGTTCCCATTAAGCCTCATACTGGGACATGGTTCCTGTCCCCTCCCACTCCTTTGGAGCATCCGTGCAAGATAGGGCTTCTATCAGCTTCCAGTGAGTGTGTCTTCTCTGATTTCCAGGACACTAAACATGCTTTAATAAACCATCTCCTGATTTGATGAGGGCAATCCCTATTCCTCAAATTCCATGAAGTCCAGCATTATAACTCTTTCCATTATCAATGGCTCCATTTCAAACTCTTCTGCTCTTTGGAATATCCTGCTTCCCAAGTCTCACCATTTCTCTCAAGTACAATTCACCTCCGGCTGTGCATAGTTCCAGCTCTCAATGTGGTTTATCAAGAAGGCTGCAGGTAGCAGACTGCTTTCACAAATGACCTGGCACTATCAGAGTCATCAAACACAAAGGGCATTGTATATTTGTATGAAAGCTTAATAGCTGTGGCAAAATGACTCTGCAGTGCTATGCCTTGCACCAGTCTGGCTGCCACTTTCTCAATATGACATGTTCCTCAAACCTGCAGGAAAGCCCATTTCCAGCAGAGTGGCTCAGAGGTGTACTGATGTGTTGGACTGAAATTTCTTGTGAGATAGCTAGGAGGAAAGTTAGTGCTGTTATTGTTTGTTGGATTTAATGTTTATTTTTAGGGAAATCCTGACTCAGTTTTTGTGAATGTAGGTTTTTCTAATATGCGTTTTAAAAAATCCTTTCCCCCAACTCCTATATATAAAAACTCAAAACCCCATCTTTCCTTGGAACGAACTGCCCCTGGCTGGCCTGGGCATTTGCAGTGTATATTTTATAAAACCTTATCTTAAATGTGGGGAGTCTGTCACCGTTTATCAGTTTCAACCTAAAACCAGAAATCCTGCTTACACGAATAAGACAGTCACAATGATTGGATTCACTTTGTCTGGTTTTTTCCCCAATCATCATGTTTAGGTCTCATCCCACGCTCCCTGACCTCACTTCTGCCCTTGCTGGTTCTGCCTCCAGTTTGCACTCCATCTTCAAACACTGTTCCTAGAGTGACTGGCTGTAGGATGCTGCTCATATGAGAAATGTGTGATGCTAGCCTGTAACTCCAACTCTCCTTCAGTCCACCTGTCTGGGGTGGGGGGCGGGGATGTGATTATCACGCGGTATGTCATTCAGCCATTGCTGGCTTCCCTTCTGGCCTCAGAGATCTGGTGTAAAAAACTCGTCCCTTTTTCAGCAGCAGAGCTGTCATCTCTCCCAAGCTTTGTCTCTGTGGATTTTGTTCACACGTTGCTCATTTCAGATTTTGAGGGGCCAGAGAGTTCTTCTGAAATTCCGTCTCAGTCAGGGCTATCAGGCAACCTGCCTTGCTTCAGAGCAGAGGTTATCATCCTGCTTTCACTTTTTCTTGATTTCATGTGCTGTTGTGAGGGGTTTACTGTTGCTCGGTTTGGTGGCACTATAGAGTTTCAACAGTATTTGCATGGGTCAACTCCCTCCACATAGATTTCTTCCTCATTCTCTCATCAGAGCACCTTCCTGCCCTGGAGCTCTCAGGGATTCTCCACATGATGTAATACTTCATCTGAGCCTTGTTTTATTCCTCTCTGCCATGTTTTTATCCCAATAATATTCTTTGCAACTTCAGTGAGTTCACACTTTGTCTCCTCTCACACTTCATTTGCCATTTTGTCCTCTGTGCATTTCAGCAATGCATCAAATTCATCCCCAATTACCACTCTGTAGCTTCCTCCAACATACTCCAAATTATTCCCAAAGGACTGAAGGAATCGTTTCATGCATTAGAAGCATGAAACCTGAACTCTGAAAGAAGCAGCTGGTGATCTGACTCAATAAGAGCACCTGGCAGAGTTTTGCAGAGTGTAAAATGCTAGTTTCTGTCTTCCCCATCAAGTAAGAGCATTTGTCTGCTTCTCACGGAGATCTCGCTAAACAATTCCAGATGCATCTTCCCCTACTGTGGTGTGAAGCTAAAATCGCCTAATATTGATCTCACATCAGTTTTACACTGGAGTAACTACTGATTTCAGTTGAGTTACTCCTCATTTACCCCAGTGAAAATGAGAATCAGCCCAAAGCATCTTCAGATATAAGCTGATCCTTAGAGCAGAACTCAAAAGACTTGATGATAGTGTCTTCATTTGCTGACCTCTCCTATTTTAGTCTCCCATTTACATTCTTGTCAACAATATCCTTCTATTCATGCATTGACAGCATCTCATGGTTGTCAGTTACTTTGAGAATGTGCAATAATCTATTACAAATTACTCATTGCTGGATGTAAAAAGGAATCAGTTACACATTAGTCTCTCCTAGAAGTTGTGAAGTACTGATTAGATTACTTCAGTGTGGGGAAAAGTGAATCATTGTGAATCACTGCCATTTAGTATGGCCTTCATCTCAGAAGAGGAGGTATAGCTCAGTGGTTTGAGCATTAGCCTACTAAACCCAGGGTTGTGAGCTCAATCCTTGAGGAGGCCATTTGGGGAACAAGGGTAAAAATCTGGGGATTGGCCCTGCTTTGAGCAGGGGGTTGGACTAGATGAGGTCCCTTCCAACCCTAATATTTTATGATTGCTTCTTGAGCTTGTGAGGCTCTTTTGTCTAGTCTGATGGTCCACCATGAAAAGTACCAGAGCTCTAATGTAGCTGTAACACTGGTGTTGTATGAGCATTATATACTGAGACTGCTCATATTGGACACCATGATTTTCATGGCATCATTCCCCATGGTAGAAGTACTTAGGGGAAGTAGAACTATTAAAGATTGGATAGGGGGATTAGTTTAGTGACAAGCCAAAAATGATTGGGTTACTGCTTTTCAACATCTGCCTTTAACAAGAAAAAGAAATAAAAGAGGAACAAACATTTTGGAAGTAAGAAGCATCCTGCAAAGCCAGCTAAGAAGGTAAAAGAATACTTAAGAATATATATTCATCAGTTGTGCTGGACAAAATGTATACTATGATAGACAGGGGATTAGCTAACAAAATTCCGGCTCCACAGACAGTTATTTTGGAAAAGTCATGGGGAATGTGTGAATCTCTCTTTCTCCCTCTAGTGTCTGGACCACAAAGAGCCTGTTACAGACTTTGAGCAACAGACCTGGATCTTGTAGCTCAGTCATTCAGATCCAGAAGTCTTGTGTTTTATCTCCATTGCCAACCATGCACCCCAGGGACATTGCCTTACAATATCATGAACCATGGAGGTGACAATTCTCTACTGTATTAATTTGTGGGCATCATTTTATCAGAATGATGCTGACAAACTGGATGCAGCTTTGAGCACCCAAATGTGACCAGGTGGTTGTCTGCACTCATTAGGAAGAGAGATCAACAGATAACTAAGGGGATAACAATATATTCTCTCTTCAAATATTTGTAAACAGCAAGGATGGACAGAAATTGTTTAGCATGATAGTAGAAGACATAATCAGGAGGAATGGGATGAAATTAAGAAGGAAATCTTTTGCGCTGAATATTAGGAAAAAATATTTTCTATTATGAGAACTCCTTAGGCTGTGGAATCATCCCCGGAGGGAAGAGATGGAAGCCTCCTCACTTGTGACGCTTACAAGTAGACTAGATAGAATACTGGAAAATGTACCATAGAGCAGAATCCTGCATTGGCATGGGAGGATGAGCTGGATGACCCAATAGTTACCTGTCTAATATCTGATTCTGCGCTTGAGACAGGAATCAAAGAACTGCCAAGATAAGTGGCTGAAAGGAATCCACATTTATTTTTCAGACCACAAATTAATTTGATTATTTCCCAGGATTACATTTGTAAAAAGTAAACTATGATTGTAACCCTTCTCAGTGCTTCATCAACCCTGAACCCACACTCATCAGTTATGTGTCAATGCAGCATCAACCAAGTCCTGCAGGGGGCTGTAGAGTTCTTCTGATTTTTCTCATCTGGTGCATGGATTGGAGTACTGTAATGGTCGGAGCTATTTTAAGGCTGGTTGAGGCAAAGATGATGGGCACTGACTGGTCTCTCAGTAATGGATGCAGATCCATTCTTGTTTCAGAAAAATGAAACTACTTTCTCATATCTCTCTTCTATTTCCCATATTTAACATCAAGTCTCCTTCAGGTTTAAACTAGTGACTGACAGATCCTCTGACCTCAAACGTTCTGCAATGACAATTTTTCCATACAGACCTGCCAAAGCAGAAGGTGCTGTGGCTATTTGAAGCTGTAGCTGGGATAAACTTCAAACTCCTGTTAACTGCACAGTTGTTTTTAGCTCAAAGTGCTATACAATCTTGAACAGCTCTTACAGGAACAGACTTTTTGGAGCTCAAACTGGCTTTGTCCCTTTTCTCTGCCTCACCCAAGGCCACTGTCATTTCTTCCTTCCTCACCCACATAACCACATCTCAACTGATTGCGGCGAATTGCTTTGTGGTATGGAAAGACAACGTAGTGTTTCTGTCCTTGGCCTGCCTTATTCACCCTTGCGTTGAGCTCCAGCATTATCTCACGAGACATGCAATTACCCCATTCCCTATCCCACACCACTGCACAGCAAGACTGCTCTGGGAGAATAACCGTGCATACATTGCTCTTTATCAGTTATTTTCAACAGCAAAGAAACTCCGTAAAACTGGAGCCCAACCTTTGAAAACTAAAACAACCGAGACATTTTCTTTCTAGTCCTCCTGAAGCAAATAAATTAACTGGATCCAAATCTTCAGCCTGCTACCCACCCACTTGCATGCTACAGGAAACTGCCAGCTGGGGAGGGTCCACTTTTCAAGAACAAAGTTTTGAAGGTGATTGACTATGGAAAATACCTTATATACTTGTTCATAAGCCGAATATTTTTGGTAAAAAAAGTGACGCATCAAAGAGCAGGAGTCGGCTTATAAACGAGTCTACACTTAAATTTGATCATTTTAAAAACTCTGTGGAATAACAGAATTGAATATCTAATACAGGGATCGGCGATCTTTGGCACGCAGCTCCCTGGCAGGCTGGGCTGGTTTGTTTACCTGCCGCGTCCGCAGGTTCGGCTGATCGCGGCTCCCACTGGGCCACAGTTTGCCGCTCCAGGCCAATGGGGGTGGCAGGAAACAGCAGCCAGCACATCCCTTGGCCCACGCCACTTTCCGCCACTTTCCGGTGGGCCGCGGGCCAAAGGTTGCTGATCCCTGATCTAATGCACTGTAGTTTTGTTTACCCAGAGCATCTGCAGGCATGGAGCCCCTCAGCTCCCTGTGGCTGTGGTTCACTGTTCCCCTTGGCTGGGAATGGTGAACCACGGCCACAGGGAGCTGAGGGGCTCCATGCCTGCAGATGCTCCAAGTAAACAAAACGTCCTGACCTGCCACGGGCTTACTCTGACGGGCTAGGAGCCAAAGTTTTCGAACCCCTGAAATATAGGGTCGGCTTATGAAAGGGTCATACAGTTTTTGCCATTTTTACCTATCCATTTTGGGGAGTCGGCTTATAAATGAACGGGCTAATGAACGAGTATATACGGTAACTCCTTCCTCTGGCTCTGCCAGTTTGTCTGTTCTTTCTATGTCTGTTTGGGGCAGGGACTACTTTGCCGGCTCTGTATTGTACAGAACTTGCCACCGTCCCATTGAAGTTGAAGTGGATTTGGATGCCTAACCAGCCTTTACAAATAATAAGTTTAAATTATTTTTAAAATATGTATTTTGTTACATTCCCTTTACCATCCATACATTTTAATCAAATGAATTATCTGCTAAGAGGTGGTTGAGAACTTGTAATAGACACCAACCACCTGACCTTTCTTAATTAATCCAATTCATACTTTCTCTAGTCCAGGACCTTCAAAACTTTGCTCTTGAAAGATGGACCCTTCCCAGCTGGTGATCTCTGTAGGATGCAGGAGAGTGTGCTGCAAGCTGCAGATCTGGATCCAGCTGGTCACTGGGATAACAACCCTATTTGCAGATCAAGTACCTTTATCAGATAACCAGTGGAGACCAGAACAAAATCTAATAGGTCAACATCTGCACTAAGATATATAACTGCTTTTGTACAAAAACCTTTCTTCTAATCCTTCTTAAACTCAACCAGACTGATTGGGTTTTATTATTCATGAATTAATTTTTAACTCTTGGTCCAACAGTGGAATTGAATCTATAACATTTTCCACAGATTGAGGCAAAGAAGCTCTATGTCGACAGCGCAGAACAGCCAAAAGCAGACTTTTTTCCCTTCAACCAACCATTAAAGAATGGTTGTGTATTTTTTTCCTAAACACCTTAGGTGAAAATTTAAAGGAAAAAATGAATACATTAAAATATACATAATACTGTCGTGCTGAGCTGGGAGAACTGATTTCCTTTTGCAAATATACACAGAGGGAAAATGAAGGACGGTAGGGAAATAAATGGCAGTTTTAGGGCTTAAAATGGCAAGTCGTTGTAGTGAGGGGGCTTGAGGTGGGAGAGAAATTTGAAGACCGGGTCTGTACTGGAATGGGAGAAATGGGCATGGGCACTGTTTAGGACATACGGTTCTTTCAGCCTCTTAGTTGTAATCACTGGAACCAAAAGCAAATAGTTCTCATTTTAAATCGCAAGCGGCTTCTAACAGTTATAACAAGATGGTCAGAAATGTTGTTTGCTTTGATAGGGTGTGACTTGAATTATTCCTTACTCATATAACGCTTTCAAAAGTGATGGACTGTACAGTGGGAAGCATGTTACATTTTGTGCCCTCCCATAAGCACCATGCTTAAAAACTCCCCAAAACAAAATAAAAATTCCTGAAGTATCCAAAGATTAAACCATAGTGCTGATTTTTCCAGCTTCAGCATAAGTCCCCAGCTTCATCCAAATAGTATTCTGTGGTTTGCTCCATATTTTGCACATTTGTCTTTTCATCCTTTCTCATATTTTAATATAAAAAAAATCACTGCATTTCTTTAAAATCAGAAACCCTGATGTGGGGGGGAATCTATAAACAGAATATCTAACCACATTTAGCTATCCAATGATATCTAATCTTATTATCTAGGATCTAATTATATCTGCTCTAATTCAGACTACAAAAATCTATGAATACAGATGTTATGTACACTATCTAGATATCGTTAAAATTATTTTTTAGTTCTAGAATGCATTTTATCCAAAGATCTCAAAAGCTTTAGAAATATTAATTAATTAAGCCATAGAACACTCCTGTGAGAATGGAAGTATTTTTATATATACTTTAAGTACACACACACTGTATAGGTATACACATATATAGACAGTATTCACACACACACTACATTTAGGTTATACTTATTCACATATACAGTATATGTACCTGTTTTATATAGAAATACATACACACATGGTATGTGTGCTTGTTTATTTATAATATATTACATGCAATGATGTTGTAGCCATATTGGTCCTAAGGTATTAGAGAGAGAAGTGGGTGAGGTATTATCCTTTAACAGACCAACTTCTGCTGGAGAGAGGGACAAGGTTTCAAGCTTACACAGAGCTCTTCTTCAGGGCACACACACACACGTATAAAAACACATTCACACACGTGTGAGAATAAAACTATTTCCTTTCTCATCTTTACTCATGCTATGTCTGTGTAGTGTATAATGTGCAACAGCACAATTTTCATCAATTATTCTAAGGGAGACTTGTCTGGTATCATTTGTATAAGGTAGAATGTGTGGACACATCAATACATCTCACCACCATTTTCAAAAGGTCACACTTGCTACAATCTGTTAAGGCAGAAAAAACCCACAAGGAGTGAGAGTAAAATATTTTCTAAAGCTGAAGTGCCACTGTTACAAGCCCCCGTACAGGGATTCATTTGGCTTTGAAAGTGAGTTTTGACTGTATCAGACAGTTGTGCTTCCTCTCCCTGCCCCTGGTCCCAGGTTAGACTGCAATTGCAGGCTACGCTCAATTGCCTGGAAGTCACTGCTTAATAATCCAGTTAGGCGTACAGAGTGCCTTGCTCCCTTCTGATACCTTTGCACTACAGATGAATCCGATAAGCAAACTGACTACTAAAAGAGTGTCAGGCAACGGGTATTAAGGTCTTTGGTTTCACAGGAGTAGCTGCCCAGCATCTCACTACAGCACAGTGCCTCTCCCCCTCACACACACACACACACACACACACACTCTCGCTCTCTCTCAAAATGACCAAAAATGCAAACGGCAGAAAAGCAGAAACATTTGAGAGGCTGAATGAAGTAGCAAGTCAGACAGATGGGGAGAGGAAGGCAATGCCCAGAGAGGTTGAAAAGGGGCTAGAGAGGGACTGCAATCGGAGTGTTGCAAGATATTCATCTGACCTTCCCCCCACCTTTTAGACAGTTTAAAAAAAAAATCAGACAGTGTTTGCCTATCATATTCAATTCTGAAACAAGGAACAAATGAAAGACAAAAAAGTTAATTATCAGAAACAGGCTTTCAAATCAAGGATCATTTTTAAAAATGAAAGGCAGACAAAGTATGAATACACACACAAACATTTAAAAAAAAAATAGGATTAACCCTGGCTACCAGTACTGTGGTAATGGTTATAAAATGAGCCCCAGAACTCAATGTCACAAGCCTATATTCTTAACTGTTGTATTTCTAGGTCTGTGAAAATCCCATAAAGAATTTTTTTAAAAAATAAGCAAATAAAACAACACTGTTGATGTTTCAAAACATGTCAGATTGAATGAACAAAAAATGCAAGGAAAACTTTTTAAAAATAAAATCAGGCAAAGCAAAATTATTTTGTCCTTATTTTTGTGTATTTAATTCTTTTAATTCTACAAACTGGTATAAAACGCAGTGGAAGCATGCTTTGTAATTGTTTTTGCTATTGTTTATTTCTTGGCAGCAACTGACAGAAAATTTTATTTCTGTCCTTTACTTTTCCCCACATCTTTGTGGAGGACGAAAAACTAGAAGCTCTTAAAATGAACATCTCCACATGCAAAATCATAATCACAGAATTAAACATTTTTAAAGCTGTTCTTTTGACCCCTCTTGAGTCAAAGGACAGTGAGCCAATACGCTCACCGATATCGTTCACGGTGACGGCTCCATCACCAGCGACTGAGGCTTATTATTACTGAAGGGAACTTCAAAGTGCCAGGAGAAAAACAGAAGGAATTCAAAAATAATGTTTTGTGAAACCATACGCGTGGGAAAGACTGGGAGAATAGGAGAAAAATAGTAACAAGAAATCTAATAAAAACAGCTGTATTAAAAATGCACAATCAGTTCAGAATGAACTGCACTTTGAAAAGAGACTCTTTCACAAGCTCCCCAACTGAAAGTAACTGGCTCTCTCTAACCCATCCGATGGCCTAGTTTTCTTATGTTAAAAAAAAGTGTTTGAGACTTAAAATGTATGGTGAATTGGACATGATTTCCTGGGACAGAAAAGGAAAGTCAGGACTGTAAGAGAAGGGTTCTCACCAAATGCTCTTAGCCTCCTAAAGAACAAACCTAGAACAGGTTTCCTTTTTCTCCTACCCCTCTCAAATGCAATGTAAAATCAGGGAGATGCCCAAAGAATGAACACCTCACCGGCAGTGCAGCATCGGACAAGACAGGCCGCCTCTCTCTATGCTCAATCCATTCCCTTTCACGCTAAAAAAAAACAAAACAAAAACAGTTCTGTCATGGAATGTTACTGCAAGTTAAATCCCAAACACAGAAAGGGGCAGAAAAGAAACTAATGAAGGAATTAGCATAAGAAAGCAAAGGACACTCTTCCTCTCACACACAAGTTAGTGACTTTCTTCTGAATGGGTTCTGGTTCTATTGTTCATAACATCCTCATGGGCCAAGAATATTGTTTGCAAACTGACAGTCAAAATAAGGATGACTAGAGTGGGATTTTCTGGGATCCCAAAAAATGGAATTGAATTTCTTGTACTCTCTTCAGCCCCTCCCAATAGAAAGAAACAGAGCTGAGTAGGCTCCCCCATTTAGAAGAGGGGAGCAAGAAAAATTCAGCTCAGCCGGGACACAAACCCAACACAGGTTGTGTGATAACAGCTTGCCATCTGCTTTTCACAAGTTGCCTTTCCGAAGTGTAAGGGAGCACTGAATGGGAACATTGCCTACGGTGATCAGAATGCACTGAACAGTGCAATGTGCTAGTACTTATTTGTACACAGTGCTCTTCGTAAAGGACATCACAGAATGCTTTCCAGAGGGTATCAGAAGCAGTAGCGAATAGGAAATATTAGTGAAACAACCTTAATAATTTGCAATAAAATTAATTATAAACACACACACACACACATACAGTCAAAGCAAGGTCACACCTATGAAAAAGAAAATTTAGCATCAGTAAAGCTAGGAAGACAGAGAGGAGGCGTGTGCAGGAATGGTGAGGGTTAACAATACACAAGCTCCTATCCAGCCAGCACAGGATCAAATGATGTGCAGTGAAAGTTTGAAGTCCTCTATCCCCCCGAGCTTGTTTGCTAATTACATTTGCAATTACAAACATGACAAATATATTTCTGTACAGTGCGCTCCACCTCAAGCAGGCATGTTTCTCCTCACGGACAGTCGCTTCCAGCAGCAGGGCTCTCAAAAGCTCTGCATGATCAACAAAGTAAACTGTGCTTCAGCCACAAGGATCACTTTGTGGGCATCTCGAGTGCTCTGAAGAGGCAGGGCAGAGTTTTAAAGAGAAGCAACGTGACACATACAGAAATTGATATTGATAGAAGTTACTAAAATTTAATTCAACAATAAATTCCCCAGAAGTTGGCTAAGATTTCTGCAGGTGATTAGTTATTATCATCATCAATAAATAATAATTTATCCAGCTCAATATTATTAATAAATAATACGCCTGTTACATTACATTTCCACTTGCAGATCCCAGAACACATGGCAATTCAGACTAACTCTCAAACTACATGCAACAATCACCTCACCTATTGCTGAAATGCAGCCGATCCTGGAGGGCAGAAACAGTGCAAGATTTTTCCTGTTTTCAGCAAAATACACAAATCTGATTGCTGTTGCTGTTTTCATTGTCCACCAGCCTCTTCAGACAAAGAGCCAATAGATTCATGGCTACTTATGGAACTTCTGTTTATTATGTATTTGATGGTGGTGCTTACGAACCCCAATCAAGGTTCGTGGCCTCATTACGCTAGGCACTGTACAAATGCTAAACCTACCTACCTACTCATGCAAACTAAAAATAAATGTAAAAAATCTTTTGCATTCCCCAGCTGCCAAATTAAGCTAAATAACTACCTAAGATGTGGAGATGGCCTTGCTGAGGAGAACTTGCTCTACCTCTGAGGTCTACAATAAAGTCTCACACACACACACACACAAAATCTGGTTGCCGTTAGCACTTCCCGACTTCTGAACTGTGGGATGCAGAACAGAATGGAAGAATTTGAGAATAGGGATTCGGCTTTTATACCCAGCGTACACCATCTTCTTCTTTCACTATTTCTTCTCTAACTAAATGCAGGTGAAACATTTTACATGCTTTGAAGAGGTTTCCCAAGAATATCCATCATCCCCATAGGGACCATGAGGTGCAGCTGGGTTTAGATATATCCCGTCTCCCCCATTTCCTTCTTGCATTTCTTTGGAGAAATTCTATTCTCCCAAAATTTTGGGGGAGAGTTGTTGGTGTCACACACAAACCTCCTTAATGGGCTAAATTATTCAAAGAGCATAAGAAATGCTGGGAAGCATGAAATTAAAAATAATGGGTATCAAACATAGGTAATGCAGCAGAAATGTGGCTAGGAGTCTGAGTCGGGGCAGTTGGTAGCGAGCAATGTAGTCTGAGAAGAAGAGTCTGGGATATGAAATCTCTGTCACAGCAACTTTCTTTGAATGCAATCCCTCCAAAGTCTTTTCCCTCTCGGGCTAAATGCAATATTTATTGATTACTTCAAATCAATACAATGAAAGATTTCTGTTTGGTTGGGTTTTCCTTTAATAAATTGATCTTTCCATATCTCTCAATAATTAATATGATTAAAGTATTTTTTTAAAGTAGAAGTTGGGAGGAGGAGGGGATGTTAATAAAAATCCTATACAATAATTTCCCAAATTCCAGTGCCAGACAGATTCTTGATAAGCTCAGTAAAGCAGGATCCCATCCTGTGATGGGAACCTGCTCAGGGAACTCAGCTACTCGGTCCTTTTAATTACAGACACTTCTCAATTTATGCTGGCAGTAAAATATAACAAAAACCAAAAACAACAACTCCTTGTTCCAGTCCTTCAGAAGTGCTCAAAGTACACAACTACAGTCAGCATCTGACACCAATTTCCTTCTATTCACAGACTATGGAGATTTTGGAGGTTACTGAAAACAAAGGAACATTTCCTCAATCTGTAAATAAGACTCAACAAAACAAAAAACAAACAATTTACTAAATCTTTCTCTGAATTTACTCTTTGATTGTATCAAAATTCCAGTACAGTTTCTCTGTGTCTGTGTCTCTATGGTCCTACAGACAGTTTATTCCTTTTAACTTTTTTTCTAATTGCACAATAATATTTCATAATCATCATCAGACAATGATTTGTTCATCTCTCTTTTATATCAAAGGAAATACACTGAAAGAATAACATCTAGTAGGATGCCCTAATTTGGCAATTACACACACACATACACACATAGGTAGCTTGGTCAGTCTCTTTCTCTCTCTCTCTCTTTACAGGATATTAATTAGAAATGGCAATGACATTCTCCTTCAGTCCTATCAACATCTTAGGCAGTAACTAAAAGAAAACAGAAAAAAACCTCCTTTCATTTGAGACAGTGAAATTAATATTAAAAGGATAAAATACCAGATTTCACTCTCTTGTGAAAAAATCTTATGTTTACATGCAGCAGAGATACAATAGAGACATTTTATATATACATATGTATTTATAGTGTATACATTAAAAACATGTATGTACATAAACTGTACTTCAGATAAACATCGTAAGCAGTGTAAATATGTCCACTCCACCTGCCCTGATCTATGAGATAAACTACAGACTCAAATCATTAGCTTTTATAGTTTGCTAATCCTATCCCTGCAAAAGGTCCCTCCTTGGAGCTGCTTCACCTGCCACTGACAGAAGAACTTTCCCAAACCCCAGTACATGGAGGCGGCAACGGGTCCCTCAAAGAAGTAACTCCAACACACACACCCTCCATCACACACAATCAACAATTAGGAACAAGTGTTTTCTCACTGTCACTGCAAGATCCAGCACTGCAGCAAACAAAGCATACCAATGACCGGAGTCCTCCCTGACTCCTTGTGTCATTTCTCAGGTCAGGACACACACATAGGCAGAAAAGAACTTTTACTACTCAAAGACGGTGAAATTCAAAGTATTATGGAGTTCGACTGAAAGAGGTGAATTCCTCTGCTCAGTTAGTTCTTGTCCGGACTCATCCAGGATTGGGACTTGTGTAATTTAGAGCAGCTTTCAATATTTTAAAGTTCACATTCAATGTAATGTTCAGTTGCCCAAAATAATTGTTGCAAACATAATTAAAACAAGAGAGTTTGGACAGAAAATAACTATTGACATTGTTTCAATACCCAGTATTCAGCGTAGTAAGCCACTGTATGTAGGATAGTACGCTCATACAAATAAATATAGATATAAGATATATATATATATATATATACATACACACACACACACACACACAAAATACAATATGCTGTATGTACATATATACTCAAGCACACACATTTTACACTTGCTGCACAGTGTACTTGTACTATTACACATACTGGATAGATAGGTAAATATACATATATTGGGCCAAATTTGGCCCTGACTTATACGCACACAATCACACTGAAATCTGATCTTAGTTACACAAGCCTGTAAACTGAAGCAGAACCTGGCCATTGTATTCATTTTTATTTAAACACATTATCTGGAAGGCTTCCTACATCTTTCTTCTCCTCTTGACTTTCTCCTGATTCTGGATAAGTCATGGCTTCCATAGCACTTGCCCTATGGCTTGTACGCCTTTAAGTTTACTTTACTTTATTTTTTTTGAAAATGGGTTTATTTGTTTGTTTTTTTTAATTCTCTCAATGTATAATTTCCCCACACACACCAAAAATAAATCGTAAATAAGCTTAGAAGCCCTGCAAGCTCAGGAAAAAGAAGACCGAGATCACACCAAGAGTTTATCGTTACCAAAGAATAGCTCCTCCAGCCCATTTTGAAGCCCTGGTCTCTCAGTTCCTAGCCACTTTCATTTGTCTAACCAGAAGCCAAAGTTAAGGGAGGCACAAGCAGAAGTGAAGTGCATTGGATACACCGTTGTCGGGGGCTGTCCAGGGAGACCATTAAATAGTAAAAGGTACTAACAATAATCAAATGAGTGATTTACTTTTATTGGTTTTGTACAGTCTGAACTGCTTTTCTGGATTCCACAAGTAGAATGGATGAACACGAAAAAGTTAACAAGAGCAGACATGATAGTTGGTAATTATCAAGCTAGTTTTCATGGAGGTAACAGCGCACTTTCAAAACTTTGACTTTGTATTAAAAACACCTAATGGGATGCAACCCACTTTTCCTTTACGTATCTGTTTGTTTATTTTTAATTCAAAGTGGAACAGCCAAAAGCAAAGCACCAGTCACAAAATCCACAGGGCTTAAACTGGCAATTCCCATTTAAAATAATAAATTTCATGTTAACAGTACTGTTGGAAGCAAAGGAATAAGGTAAAGACAGAAGGAATGAGAGCAAGTCAGGAAAAAGGGAGAGAGAGAAACAGAAAGATCTGAGAGAGATGAAAGAGCAGTAATGAGGAGAGCAGAGTAAAAGGCATATTTTTTTAATTCTCTTTTAATTCCTGCTAACTAGGATGCAGTTATTAAACAAATAATGAACCAGTCAAAGTGACGCTATTTCCATCTCTGGTGACACCATGGAGCCCTTGTAGGTGACACACAGACTAATATGCAAATACACAAAAAGAGATTCAGCTTAGAAAGAGATTTGTCAAAGAGGAGAAACATACTTGAAAAGAAATTGCACTGGTGGACCGGACACAAATGGCAAGAGGATTCCATCCTGTCTCCCAAGTTCCCCCAAAAGGATCAAATCCAACTTACTTGCTAAAGTGATTTTATACAAAGCATTGTCTGGCACGTTCCAACGTAACATACAAAGAACGAGAACACCAGCAGGTGCCGAGGAATCTGTCATCAGTCCAGCTTGGGATGCCTGCTCAGTAGCTCTCCTCCACTCTTTCCCCGCGCTGGCTGCCCTGATTGCAAGCTAGGAAGGCTGGCTTTCCACAGATGAAGCTTTTGCCTTTCTTTTAAATAAGTGAACACAGTAAAATATCTGTGTTTTAATGTATCTACTTTGTGCAGACAGTATATATCTATTTACACCCACCCACTAGTTCATCTGATAGAAATTTTACATAGCCCTGAGTACAAACAGAAAGTAAATCTGTGAAAGCAGAACATGCATTGTACATTTTCTGTTTCATCCATCTGTGTTCCCCAGAGATGAAGCATTAAAAGAAGAAGTTGCAAGAAAGAAATTAATAAACTGGCACAAACTAAAGTCAAATCAGACTGAGGAGTGGTTTCCTTAGAGAGATTTTCCTTTCACCTAGGCGGGCTTTTTGGTCTGCACCTGTTCTAAATGGAGATTTGCTTCCCTCCAAGCCTCAGACAGGAGCATAGATACCCCCTTACACAATCCCCTCCTCACCACTACATAATTTGTCCAAAAGATAGGAAATCTGTGGAAGAATTTCTTCTCAGGGGATGGGGCGAGGGAAGGAAACTCAAGAAAAGATTGCTTTCCCCCCTTCCCAACTCACAGTCAGACAATACTCGGGCTCACACCAGTGCCAGCCTGTCATTTCCAGCACAGGCAAAACCAAACCAAACCAAACCAAACAGGGCACCTACTGGTTGTGGTAGCTGAGAGGGTCTGAGATGCAAAGTTCGGAAATGTCCATCAGTCCAGTTTTAGCATTCCCAGATGGCAGAGAAAAGCAACTAAATTACAGTGAAGAGAGTAAAGGGGAAAAAAGGGAGCGACAGAAAGGGGACCAGACTGCAAGAAAAGGGACAAGGAAAGACAGAAAGGGGATGGGAGAAAAAGAGGAGACAGTTAAAGAGAGTAGGAGAGAAAAAGAGACAGACGTATGCACATCCACACACATGCACTCATCCAGACACACTGAGGCAGGCAGAGGGAAGGGAGACAGCTGAGAAGACACAGGCACAAGAGATTTAGATCCCACTAACCCCACTGTAGCTTTAAGACTGAGAGACTGATGAATATGGCAATGCTGCTATTGGTTACCACTCAGGGGCTGGACTTGAAGTGACAGAGCAGAACTGGGCAAGGAGGGGGGTGAGAAAGAGGGAGGTGGGGGGCAAGCAAGTGAGACTTCAATAGACTAACATACCCACACATGGGCTAATAGCATCAGAGGAAGAGAATGCTAATCACACAGCCATAGAGCTTGTGATCCCGCAGTTGGCTAGGCAAAACCAAGGGGACAGGGCGTGACCTTCAGTCCTTTACACAGTCCCCTTGTCCTCGACAATGCGAATTCCACTGGCAGCAGAACTGAGTGAGACAGGACCTCGTGGCTGGTGGGTCTCCTTTGTATTTTGTTTGTTTGTTTCCAGATCCATAGCCTGTTCGTTCCTCTGAATGCCTGTGTCTGCCGAGGGAAACACTTTGGGGTCAGCAACAAAACCTCACGCTGCTTGTGCATTCATAGCAATTCCTGATCATTTCCTCAAGTTATCAGGAATCACAAAAGGGATGAGGAAAAACTGACCCTAACAGAAAGGAGAGAGACGGCAGACACAATATAGTGCTAAGTAGCAGCCCAACACCAGATCCCAAATGGACACTGCTGGATACAGTGTAGCTGTAGCTGGGGAGGATCCTATCCTCCCCCAACAGAAATCTGAGGGGTCTGTCTCTATTTACACTTTGGCAGTACTTGGATTGTCATGCCATTAAAGTCTCACTTGAGCTAAAATGAATGTGTCAGTTTGAATGCATGTGGGAAACAGAACTTCTTGGATTTATTGACACTCACCAAAGGATGATGTCTGTTAGTCAAATGCCACAGTGAGGGTGACTTAGAAATGCAGATAACAGTAATATTAACTACCATCACCTGCTTCACTCTTAAAATGCAAGTTATTGTGAAATGGTGACTCTCCACGTGTGCGTGCACACACACACACACACACTTATGCTTCAGCCTCTTACCTACCAACTCACTGTACCTCCAGAAGGAGCTGGTCATGAAATGTACTTAGTGTTCATAAAGCACTCGGACCCTGAAGTGAAAGGTGCTTTATGTATTATTACAACCTACATGCACATCCACGCATACTTCAGTGCATGTGCAGAGACACTATCAAATACATTCACATACAGTAGTTCACACGCACACCTAGACATGCATGCATACAAGTTTACATACATTATGCATACGAGACACACGCACTGTCATGCAAACACATCACTCCATTCGTATATCTGTACAAATACAGCTAAACACACACATATATACACATCCACATATATACATAGACACACACACTTGTATGTGTGTCTGCAATTCAGTGCTGAGAACACACCAATATACACACACACTGACTCAGCCCACTTAAAATACATACAAACAGACTAATATATGCAGATCCCCATATACAAACCCTCAAATCATTCATTCTGAAATATACACATGCAGCCTCTTTCATACCAAGAATAGGGCCTGATTCTGATCTTATACCAATGTAAATCAGAAGCAAATTAAATGAAATCCATGGATTTACATTGTATAAAACCTGTATAAGCGAGACCAGAATCAGACCTTCAGGGTAAATGCATGCATTCCAGATACAAACCTTTAACTCTCGCCCATAGGTGCACATAAACACCCTGAGAGGTTAACACATCAGAATACACTGACACATACATTTGCAGAGAAGTGCTCACAAACCTTCTCAATCTCAGACTCAAACTATCAATCACACACATTCACTCTTGCACACAGAGACATTTTCAAGGCTCTGTACACATTTATTGGCTGCCATTAGAGTCAATGGGATCTCCCCCAACTCCCACACCATCATGTTCACACACATATTTTCACTTATCACAGTTACATTGGCACCCCCACCCCAACCCAACCACTTACACTTAACCCCACACATGCAAAGTCAGAGTCTTTCAGACATCATACTATACAGAAACTCACATTCACAGTCCCTCTCCTACAAAGTTCTAATACAGGATCTAGTAGTTTGTTGCTATCTTCCATATTCTAAACCAGACACATGCAAATCTTATTTTTTCCTCTCTCTGCCCTGCTTTCTACTTTTTTTTAATCTTTGGAGTTTTGCTACTCAATGAAATAAAAATTAATTTAATAAATAAATAATTAAGAAAAAGAGATTTTTAAGCAAAAAAACCTCTCTTTCTATAGATCTGTGGACAGCAGAACCTCTTGTTCTCCTATGCCAAGGGTGTGTGTGTGTGTGTGGAAGGGAAGCCAAGTTAGGGCGAACAGGAGATTGCTTTATAATAAAAACACAGCATTAAAAACAGCACTAGGCAGATTGGACCCATTCAAATGAGGGGAACTACACAACACAATGGCAAGAGAATTTGACTTAGGTAAGTATGCAGCAATGCCCATTGGCTAAAGTATTTTATTTCTCATATAAACTGAGGGGGATCAGTATTTGCAGGATACTGAGGAAGGGATAAAATAATGGGCTAGATCCTCAGCTGGTACAAACCAGCATAGCTCCACTGAAGTCCACATTAAGTCAGTACAGTACATCAATTGACATCAGGTGAGGATCTGCCCCAATGTGATCAAAGTACTGTATAAAATAATGGGGTGCCCTGACCTGGGGAACTGTGTTTGATTTTGATCAATTCACCTCAAGATATAACAGACTAAATAATCAAAGTAAACTGATAAGAATGGTTAGAGGTACAACATGGTGGGACTTACAAATAAAGAGATTGCAAAAGTGAGGATGATTCGGTTTGGAAAAGAGAAGGGAGAGGGGACTCGAATGGGATGTTTGACAGTATGACATACTTACAGCCGAATATAACAGGTGTCATGAAATTCATTCAGATTATAGAAGAAGAGCTGTGTAAGCTCAAAAAACTTCTCTCTCTTACCAACAGAAGTTGGTCCAATAAAAGACATTATCTCACCTACCTTATCTCTCTAATATCCTGGGACCAACATGGCTACAATACCACTGCATTTAGATTATAGACAGTTCTGAGAAACAGGATTTATATAAACTGGAATGAACATTTACATGGATACATCTTTATGCACATAAGAGATACTTGAGCATATAAAGACTTAAGCACTTAAATCTTTATGTCTGAATTCTGCAGTTCACTAAGACTTTAGCATGTAAATAAAAAAAAAGAGACCTGGGGAAAGAACTCTGATTTGAATAACGAGGATTTTCAGATAAGTGAGATTTGGTTAATAAAGGTTCTACTAGTGAAAGCCCATAGTTCCCCTGCTTTACCTATTTCCCAGAAGAATAATAGGACATTCAGTAAGTGTAAAACAAAATAAATTAAACACTATTGTATATACTGCAGTATATATCGTTAACTTGTGAAACTCACTGCTGCAGGAGGCATCAAGGCAAAATATGCGGCTTGATTTTTGGAACTTTCTGACCATTAATAGCATTTGCAACTCTTAAGACATTTCTACACCAAAAAACTTAAGTTGACCTATATTAGATCAACTTACAGCCACTGTAGTAATTATTGTGGTGGTGCATGTTCATGCTACCCTCCTTCTGTAGGTGATGCACCAGGAGCACTTCCACCAACCTAAGAGGAGCAGTGTGGGGGTTCTCAGCTCCACTCACAGCTCCCCGCCAGGAGCCTGGCTGCTCTATAGGCACCTGGCTCACCACTGGCTCTCCCCTGCACCCTGTTCTCTGCTGGGAGCCTGGTTCCGCCCCACCCTCGCTCTTGCCTTCCCACTCTCTGCTGGGAGCCCAGTGGCCCACGCGCCCCACTTTTGCCTCCCTGCCAGGAGCTCATTACCCTGCCCCCCCGCCACAGATGCCAGGAGCAGCCCAGTTCCAAGCGGGGAGACCAAGCAGTGGGCAGCAACCCAGCTGGGAACAGGGAGGATGGACCCGTGAAATTGACAAGAATGACAGCCAACAGCCAATGTAAGTAAGTAACCCAGTGTCTACATCAGGGGTAGGCAACCTATGGCACACGTGCCGAAGGCGGCACGCACGCTGATTTTCAGTGACACCCACACTGCCTGGGTCCTGGCCACTGGTCCGGGGGGGCTCTGCATTTTAATTTAATTTTAAATGAAGCTTCTTAAACATTTTAAAAACCTTATTTACTTTACATATAACAATAGTTTAGTTATATATTATAGACGTATAAAAAGAGACCTAAAAACGTTAAAATGTATTACTGGCACATGAAACCTTAAATCAGAGTGAATAAATGAAGAATCGGCACACCACTTCTGAAAGGGTGCCGACCCTTGGTCTACATGGACACTGTGTCGCCCTAACTACACCGACATAAGCCCTACGCTTCTAATGGAGGTGGAGTTATGACATTGGGTGTAGCAGAACACTTACAGCAGGAGCAAAGCTGTAGTGTGTACACTGACAGACAAAGCTGCCTTATGTCAACCTACCTGTGTAGTGTAAATCAGGGCTTACAGCCTAAAACAATGAGATAAGAGGAAACTGTATCTCAAGCTTAATGACATAAGGGGATTGTTTGTGGATTTTATCCTCTTATTCCATATGCATTGAGAGTTTTTTGGGCCTCTCTCTGAACATCAGGTATTGTCACTGTCAGGTGCCTGTCACTGCCAGAGATGGGATAACTGAAGTAGATGGACCAACTGTCTGATCCACTATAGCAAATCTTACAGTACATTCCTACAGTGCATTTAAGGATGCAGAATAAAGAATAAAATACATTGTACAGTAGCAGAGCTTAACTTTCCTTACTACCACATAAATGAAAAAGGGGAAGCTGAGGTTTTATTTTCGAGGCCAGAGGACTGGATCCTGTAAGAATTTTCTATTACGTGGTACTTAAGTTTTATTAAACCAAATGATTGATGGAAAATTAATCACTTCATCTGATAGTTGCACACAGTACTAATGCCAGTGATAGGTGAATTGCAAAAAGCAGGTTGATTCAGCATGGATATGTTTACACATTTATCCAAACCTTTGTGGTCCCAATCCTGCTCCTCTCCAGATTTCTCAGGATCTTCCTCCACACAACTGGGTCAGGCTACCCCCTGCCCTGATATGCTGTCTGTTGTCAAGAGGTGCAATGATCTGCCATCGTCTTTGGTAAGTCTCCTTCTTGTTCTGAAGGTGAATGAGCTACCTGTTCTCTCCACTGCGGTACAGAGAAGCCCAGTAATACCTCTGGTGGATCTTGTTTTCAAGTGGTAAAAGCAACCTGGCCAGAGCATGTGACTCAGAGTATATCACAGGATTGTAAAGCCCTGGAATACATTGTGTGAGAGATCCCTTTATACCCATGAGATTAGCAGGTCCTATTAGAAAGGAGAAAGGGATATTACCAGAGAATTTCACAAAACCAAGCACACTCTGGGGTGCTTTTATAGTTTAAAGTGGCAGATCAGTGGAGTCCAACAGGAGGATTGCTGTGACCCACTACACCAGACTGGAGGGGCAGGCAATCTAGTTAGCCTCAAAGGAGGAGACCTGATAGGAGGAGTGGGAGTAAATACCAGGATGCTTCCTGAAGGAGTCTGAGGTCAGAGCAGACTGTTCAGAAACCACTGATGATGAAATAGAAGCAAGAGCCTATCCAGTTGCCCCTTGAAGACGTATTCCCAATTTTACACAGTTAGTGATGGATGATGGGAGGAAATCCATAGGGGTTCTGTTGGAATATGCCCTGTGATAGAAAGTTTGGAGGGACCTTTATCTAATCTCAGAATGGACAGGATTTGGTTCAAGGGTGGTTGAAGCTTCTGATTGGTCTTATTTATCTGAAATCAAGTCTCCCATTGTGGACTATTGCTCACCTGCTGCATTCTGATTTAGTGAGCAGCCATATTGTGCGCTGCGTCAGGCAATGAGCGGTCAGCTTGGTAACTGGCCTTTCAGGCAGCTGCCACTTTCCCAATAGATGAAGTTTTCATTTTGTGTCTAAACTTTTATCATGGCCTGGGGGAGCCAGCCAGGGAGCCATCCAATTGGCTGGCACAGGCTCCATGTGGTCTAATTAATTGACATCAGTAACACAATGGGGCTTTGTGCTCACATAATGGGCTCCTGCTGACAGGAACTGCTCAGGCAAAGATAAGATGGGAATTTGTGAAGTGGCTGGACAGACCCATTTTTGGTGCAAAAATTATATCACTTTAGACTCAGTGCAAATGGACAAATGACACTTTCCATGCTTCTGGAGAAGCTAAAATTTAGCTACTAAAACATAACTACTAAGTGGATACCTGCTTCCCTCCTCAAGAATCTGAGGGGGTGGCCACTATAGGCGTTGCCACATCTGCCATCTAGAAGTCTCTACGGAACAGGGCCACAAACCCAAGAAGCTGTCTGTGGAGCTTTAGAGGCTTCATTTTGCTTTCAAAAAGCCAATACTGACAGTGCTCAGAAAGCTTTTCTAGCTTCTAAAACTTCCAGCGGGGCTTCCTCTCCTCACAGAGGAAAACAACAATGGCAACAGTAACTAGGTTTGCCAACCTGGCTTAACCCTGGCCTTGAATGATCACCTCTAGGAGAGAGGCAGGAATTCAGTTACCATACCACCCGTTCAGTACTTGGTCATTCTGCTGGGAATACCAACAAGTGAGCCACTACATGTGGGGATGGTTTTCATGATGTGGGCATCTGGATTTGTTTCTCTCCAATTAATAATCACACCTGGCTCACTGAATAGTCTTCTTCTTAGTGTATGTACAACGTGCCTCAGGTAGCACATGACCAGGATTCAGCACTGAATTTGGTCTGCTGGTTGGATCATTAGCTTCTCCAGATTGGGCCAGGTACTGACAGGAAGTATGATGTGAACGCTGATCCATGACCCCCCCGCACAGTTATCAGATGACAATGACTTTCATTTGCTAGTAGGATGGAATGGAATCTGTGTTCTATAGGCAAATCATTCTATAGTTTGATATCAATCCTCTGAACCAACCTGTCTCCCTCCCTAGAAAGAAAACAGCAAATTCACATCACTACAGATCTTCAGTACTTTTACTGGCTTTCTGAGCACTGATTAGTTGAGATTTTCTTGAGACTTATTTTCTGTCCCTTAATGACTAAGCTATTTTCTGATGGATTAATTTTTACTTTTTTAACTTTTATCTTGGAAGAATGGTCAACTTTCCAGCAAGCTGATTGATTGAATGACAGAAATTTCATTTGGTCTAATACAGGAGCAACCTACAAATCATGCCAAGCAAACCTGATTTCACTCTTTGATAAAATTATGGGTTTTTTGTAGATAAAAGGGAATGCAAACAGATGGAAGAGATTTAGATTTTTTTTAAGTTCCCACTATGATCTCCCATGATATTCTTGTGGGAAAGTCAGTAAGGTGACATCTGCACCAAAAAAAAATTAGATGCAAAACTTAGAAGAGCTGGGCAAAGTAACTTGGGTATACATGTCTATGTGTCTGACACCATTAAGGTAAGGCATATAGCATACTAACGTGATAAACAATTATTTTATGCTGCTTATGAACAAGTTACCTGGAACAGGTTTACCTGGGGAGGTTGTGGAATCCCCATCATTGGAGTTTTTTAAGAATAGGTTAGAAAACAGCCTACTCTGCTCCACTTTCTTTACAACTGTCCCTGTAAAAATCTTCATGCACAGATCACACAGAACACATATTGCACAGTACAAAATCTTTATCTGCCACTCCAAAGACAATTTCCTAACATGAACCAAGCCCCTCAAGCAAAATTATTACCCTTACTAGTTAATTGCATCCGTCCAAAATGCACTGCTACCATGCTTGTAGTTTAAGGCTGCATGTTGACTGTGATAAGTGGGAATGGTGTGTGCTGTGCATTTAGGATGCGATAGTGGTGATGCGTAGGAGGGTGGATGTGCATGTAGATTAAGTATACTCTTCTTGATTTTGAGGGTTTCTATCAGTTGGATTTGCCTTAACTCTTTATTAATGATTTTTAAACAAGGGAATATATATATACACACACACCAGTCAGTTCATTACCATTATGATGTACTTCTATAGACCCTTCCATCCGCAAATCTACTTGTGTCCCAAACATTAATTAGCCCTCAGACTCCCGAAAGATAAGTCAGTATTCTCATTCCCATTCTATAGATGGGGAAACCAAAACACTGAGAGGTTAAGTGACTTCCCCAAGTGCCTTGATTTCTGGTCCTCAGCTGTAGCTGCAGAATTCTGTTCCCCAAAAATGTGACCTATTTTAAGATTGATGACTATTCTGTTCTGACTTTTCCCCTTTCCTTCTTAGATACAAGAGAGTTAAGCAGCCTTGAGAAGATAAAAATAACCACGTCTTTGTCACAGTGAAATCAGAAGACAATCTAAACAAGAGTCCCTATTTTTGTAGGGCCCATGCTATTTTTGTCTTTTTATTCCAGCTTCCGGCTTTGCAGTACTAATTGCAGGACAAGTTCTATTTTCAAAGCAGTGCACGTGCCTGCTGACACCCCTGAAGCAAGTGTACACACAAAAGCATCCCAAAAAGAGGCACGTCAACTGCTGAATTCAAAACAGGAAGTCAGGGCAGGAGGTGAGCAAGAAATAATTTTGCTAAATGGAAAAAAATAAAAAGGTATCTGGGAGGGAGATTTTATTTTCCATCTTTGAAAGAGGATTTAAAAGGGAAAGGAGGTGAGGTGAGTGTACGAAGGAAATTTACAAAAAGGATTTGAAAGATCAGCTCCCTCTTGCATCATTGCCTTTGTTGGGGCATTTGATATGGAATTTTTTTGTCCAGAAAGTGTTTAACAGGACTTCACAGTATTTTCATCATATTTTAGTAGCCTATTGCTTTAACAGATCTTTGCATAAATCCATTCAAACTACTGCAGACAGCAGCCTGCCACCCACAAAGAAAGATGGATAGGTAGAAAGGCAGATAGATGGATCTGTTACACCAGGCAGAGCTAAAGATGAGAGCTGTGGTCTGGATCTAAACTTTGACCTATTGGTGATCTTCTCCCTTGTGAGTCCCTCCATTTACTGTATTACATTCAGCCCTTGATGAGGCTGCCCTGGTAGGACAGGACACGACTGAGGCATTAAATGGTGAGTGATCTTATTCAGACTGACAGTTACATATTTTCTGTTAGCATGCTTCCCCTTCTCCCCATTCTATCTCCAAATCTCTGCAGAGCTGCAACAGAGCCTTCTCCACCTGTGACCTCAGAGACACTGCTCACAGTCCAGACAGCAGCACCAGGATCCTTTGTTCAGCTGCGGGGCAGGGAAGGAAGAGGATCAAGAGGCCCTGAAATACCTTCATTTGGGATGTCACCAAGACTGCCATTACAAAGCACCAAGACATCACAAACACAGCTTCCCCAGGCTGATGGGTCACCCAGTCAGATGGCAGAGAGAAGCAAACAGCATCTAGCCACCTGCAGCTCTTTTATTTCAGCACAAAGGTTGAAAGGGCTAGAGGCAGAGGGCCACAGTGAAAAGACAGGGGAGTAGGGAGAAGGTTAGCAGGATGTTCATTCATTCCCCTGGTTGAGGGGAGTTTTCTGTCTTTAACTCTTTGCACCCTAACTAGTCTAAAAGAAAAGGGTCCCAGGACTCTAATATTTATGATGACAGGCTCTTGACTACACAGACCAGAGGAAGTGTCAGCTTGTTATCAAGAGGAATAATAGTTATTTGTTCCTATGCTGCAAGGAAAGAGTTAAAAAGTCATTGCCACGTGTACTGCAAGGGACAGGTTAATGGGTCTGATGTAGAAAGGCAAAGGTGCCTGAGGAAGTGGAATGCTCTGTACCATCTGCTACCATCAAGGAAACACACCCTAATTCCCACTGAAGGCTGCATGGGGAAGAGGGAGGGAAAATTTTTGAGTTTCAAAGCTTCTTACTGGAAAAAACTCAAGTTGCTCTGAGCTCCCTTTCTCTGGAACAACAACAAAGGGGGCTGCAGTGTCACAGGCTGTATGATGAGTCAGTAAATACTTTGTTTTGTCGTCACAGAGTATGTACCACTTGTGGCTAGTTTGGGTCCCAGAACCCGTACCACACTCTTGATTGTTTTACGAAAATTACCAGAGAAGACAATTATGAAGAAGTATCCTGTTTGGAGATCTCTTACAGTCAGCCTGGAGACGAACATTAGGCAGTTCTATAGCTAGTACAATCAGCAGCCCAGCAGGGAAGGATGGGCCACCCGCCAAAAGTAAGGGGTCACCAGGTGCTTCTACAATGCCCTGGGAGGCACCTCAACGTGTGGCCATCACTCCTCTTTGTTAAACCTTCTCTTTCTTGTGAGCTCAGAGAGCTGGGGGATAAGCAGAACAGTCTGGAAAAGATTTGTCGAGATATTTATTACTTCCTCAAATGTCATTAGGATTCTGCAAACTAGTCCCATCGTGGTGGCCTGGAGACCCCTGACTGCATATCCAGGGGAAAATCCTTGGGCGGGACTCAGAGTACCCTAATAAAACCCTGCATTTCAATGTCAGTGATCATTTCACAGGAAGTTGCCTCAATCTGATTAGCAGAGCAGTTAGAACAAAACTTTTGGTCAGTGGCCATGATAGCACCGGGGCTAATGACCAAAGGTGCAGAATCTGCTCATTCTGTTTTATGATCAGCAGCATGGTAGCTGCATTCTAACCAGAGGTTTTAGATCCATTTCGCAGCATATCATGGGGAATTTCACCAAGCAGGCAGCCCAACACATCTATTACCCGGATATGGCAGCACAACACAGGGATGTACTATAGAGCACAGCAAGTGAGCTCTATCTGAACACAGCTAGACCTTCAGCAGCACGGCAGGTGTGTTCTTCCTACGCGGACAGAACTAGTACCTTCAGAAGCAGAGCACATGCATTCCACTGGGACATATCTAGACCTAGACTGACTGTATTCCAATGTAGCCACTGAAGATGCACCTCGGGATAAGACTGTAAATTCTTTGGGGCAGAGACTATTTCTCCCTGTGTACTATATCATATTTTACACACACACAGTACGTAACATTAATATAAGATACTACAGTACATCCTTGCTATCAAGAACCCCTGGGGATCCAAGCCATTTGTTCGATATAGCCAGGGGTTCGTGATAGTGAGGGTGGGGGAGGCAGCTCCCAGGACCACAGCCAGGACAGAGTGTATCTCTGGCCCTGGGGCTGTAGTGAGGAGAGAGAGAGAGAGAGAGAGAGCTCCTCTGACCCTGAGACCACTGCAGGAGCTGACAGTGCTCATCCACCCCTGAGCTTGACACTGGGACAGAATGCTCCTCTGGTCCTGCGGCCAGAGGGGCACTTTGCTGCTGGCCTCATGGCTAGAGGAGCACTTTATCCCACCTGCGGCATTGGGGCTGGAGACTTGTCAGTCCCCCACTGCCGCCCCAGACTGAAGGAGCTGTCAGCCCCATCCCCCTTGCAGCCGGAGGCGCTCTCAGCCCCCCACCATAGGAGTCGGGGCTGGAGGTGGGATCCAGGGACCACATTCACTATAGCCCAAGGCTCACTATTGCGAAGGGCGTTATAGTGAGGATTTTGCGTAGTAATAACTGCTTTTGGGTCAATTATCAAATGCTTACTTAGCGTGGCTTAGAGGATAATGCACTACATTGACCTGAGAAGACATGGGTTCTACTCCCAGCAATAGCACTGGCCTGCTCAATGACCTCAGGCAAATCACTTCACCTCCCTGTGCTTCAGTTTTCCCATCTATAAAATGGGGATACGATACTGACCTCCTCTGTTAAGCACTTTGACCTCCTCTATGGATGCAAAGTGCTGTACAACAGCCGGGTATTATCATTATTTCAACTGAGCAGGACAACTCACAAATATTTTTTGTTGTCTCATCATTAGAGCTGGGAGCTGGACTCCTGGGTGCTAGTCTCAAATCTACCATTAATACACTGTGTGGCCTGGGACAAGTAAATTTAACCTCTCAGTGCCTTACTCTCTCCAGCAGTAAAGCAAGTATAACATTCCATCACAGAGCACTATGGAGGTTAATTAATTAAATATCTGTGAGCTGCCTGAGAGTCTCAGATGTGCCCCGCAAGTTTCTCACACAATGGGTGACATGAGCTACATGCTCAATATCCGGGGGAGAGAGATATGGCTCCAGAGCTCTACATCCACCAGGGACTATTGGGCTAAGCCAAAGTTACTGGAACAATTTCCTTGTGTGGTTGGCAAATGCACTCGCTGAGATGCCAACTTCAGTGAAACCAAGAGGGGATACTGAACACATACAGACAACGGGAACACTTAGTATAGAGGAAAGGGAATTTAGACCACTAACAGTGGTCAGGACATGGTGGGGGGTGGGGAGGTAGAGTGCACACCACTACTAAGCAGAGCACCGTGTGGGGTTGCATGAGCACTTGCCAGTCACAACTCTACTGATCAGTTGCCATAGGAAACTGATGGGGGTTGTGAGGCACACACAGGATCCAGTAGTAGTGAAGGGGTTAATTGATTAAATACCCCCCTGCTTCACCTAAGTTAATACTGCTGAAGAGATCCAAGAAAACTCTCTCCAAAGAAGCAATTGCTCTTTCAGAAGGAGGAGGAGGAGGAGGAGGAGGAGGAGCTGGGTCATCAGATGAGAGTGAAAATGCTTTAAAAACTGTTTTAAACAAAGCAATTTGGGCACCCAGGGGCAATCTCAACTTCTTGGGCTAATCAGGAGAGACAGAGGGGATTATTTATTTACAAGTTCCTTTCCCACAGGGCCAGATATGTCCAGTTGGGAAGGTTTAGGAGGGGTGGGGAGCTACCTGGAATCCTCCAGAGGTTTCTCTAGGCCAGGGGGTCTCAGGAAAGTGAACACAATTCATGTCCAGAGTGCCCATGTGACAGGCTATGCAAAAGTCTCAGTGAGAAAATAGCATCAGACAGGCTTCCTGAGGGATGCAGCACACATGGGCTGTGGGCACCCAGCATGCCCAGCAGGCTCTGACTAGCTTTCAATTAAGTCCCTTTAGAACAACTGTGCTTCAGTACAAGGGCTTTTCTCTTTGCTTATGGTTAGGCTGCTTCCCTTCAAAACACAGAGCAAGTGCCTCCAGGGACTCCACTAGTGTTTAATAGACATGTGTGATGGAGGGAACTCCAATGAGAGGACAAAGACCTGACACTCCCAGCAGACACACTTAAATCAGTCCACAGCTGGCAAAGCAACTCAGGGAGCTATCAGCTACCAGATCCTGCTTTTTAGAAAGCAGGTCAAGTCCTCACTCAGATCCAATTCATATTTAAATAGCCCAGATTTTGCCATGTGTACCAAGATGTCAGAGCAGGGGTACAGAATCGCTCAGGAGGGAACATTAGGACACACTAGGGAAAAAAATAATAAAAGCATCAGGAGTTTCTCTTGCCCTGAAAACACTGAAATTGGTAGTGCAATTTCTTTCCCTTTCACCAAATTAGTGACTGAGGAGTTGTTATTTCCTAAATTCAGAAAGTTCCAGCTTGTATCTGGCACAGCACCTTTCACCAGTGATAAATTCACTTTAAAAAAGAGCTACAGAGACACAAAAATCCCCATAGCAACAGAGTTCTGATGTGTCTAGCAGAGTCATAGGGACGCAGCATTCCCATGGCAATCTGACTCTGATGTCATCTGCAGAGTCATAGGGACATGAATATACCATGGCAGTAAGAATATCAAGCGGGATGTGTGTTTTCCATTGGGAGATACTAGAGTGGAGCAGAGACTCAAAATAGCCACTAGGTTGGACTTGGCTAATCAGGTCCTTACACTTGACCACAGTAGTGGGTATAACATGCTGTCCTGCTTTATGGCTGCCTGTAATTCGTTAGCAAGGAGGAAATGCACTGAGGAGGAAGGGGAAGGCTGTGAATTACTACTTCAGACACACACCTGACAAATAAAGGATGATAGGTGGAAAGCTCATCTTGTTCAATCTTGGTGATTTCCTTCTGCCTCCTAGTTTCACCAGCACTTTTCATTGGATACAACATTCTCCTTCACTCCTTATCTTGAACTATTGTATAGTGTTGCTGTGTGCTGGTAAACGCTGCCACATTCCATCCAGAAGTGGCTTCATTTCAGTGATAGGTAAAATCATTTCAAGAGTGGGAATATTTGGGATCCCTTGAAAAGGAAAGCACTACCAGAATGAGATGGTATCATCAAACCTGGTGATCCAAGATGGTCCCAGAGAGTCTGATGGCCTCCAAGAGTCCTAATGCTCTTGGACTCATCCATATAGACCCCTCCCACCCCCATCCCCACCCGCCAAGAACATGACTTCTCTCCCAATTTCGTTGCATGTAATGAACTGATTTACAAATGGATGAAATGAAGTAAAAAGGATTCTGTGCCTGCCACAAGCGAGAATGTGAAGAGGAAGAGAGGACAAACCTTTCAGCTTCAGCCCCACCCTGAGAGGCAACATCCAATTAGAATCTGTTCTATTCATAACTTTCAAAGGGGGTTCTTTTGCTATCCATTCATTTCTGAAGGGACCAGCCACAGCTTCAGGGTTGGTGTGTCAACGGAAACCTTGTTTATCACTCTGTGCCCATCATTATGTGATGATAGCCTGCTCAGGCCTGGACAAGAGATGGCTACAGATACAGTCTCTGCCCTGCTGAGCCTAGAATGCTAAAGAATTACAGGCAGCCATAAAGCAGGACAGCATGTTATACCTTGCTGCCTTGAATACCGTGACTTGTGAGTTAGGAAATGGCCATGATGCCATAGCAAACCCATTCCCAGTTCCTAGGTGGCAGAGGGTTATTAGATTTTTTTGGTTTAAAAAACATTGTTCAGGATAGTTGGTTGATTCCTTATCTTTCTTACTAACACAGTTTTAGGCTATAAAATCTTAAACACATGGGGGATGGTATCATAAACAGATAGCTAAGGGTTAATGTCTCTTTCACCTGGAAAGGAGTAACCTGAAACACCTGACCAGAGGACCAACCAGGAAACAAGACTTTTTCAAATCTGGGTGGAGGGAAGCTTTGGGTGTGAGCTTTGTCTTGTGTCTGTGCCCTCTCGGCTATGAGAGTGATCTCTCTCTATCTCCAAGCTTTCTAATCTTCTGTTTCCAAGTTGTAAGTACAAAGATAGTAAGACCATAGGTTTATATTGTTTTCTTTTGTATTTACATGTGTGTAGTTGCTGGAATGTGTTAAATTGTATTCTTTTTGGATAAGGCTGTTTATTCATTTTTTTCTTTTAAGCAAATGACCCTGTATTTGTCACCTTAATACAGAGAGACCATTTTTATGTCCTTTTCTTTCTTTTTATATAAAGCTTTCTTTTTAAGACCTGTTGGAGTTTTTTTTTAGTGGGGACTCCAGGGAATTGAGTCTGCAGCTCACCAGGGAATTGGTGGGAGGAAGAAGTCAAGGGGAAAATCTCTTTGTGTTAGATTTACTAGCCTGACTTTGCATACCCTCTGGGTGAGGGGGGGAGGAGGAGGAGAGATTAGCTCTCTCGGTACTTGTGTTTTCCAGGACTGGAAACAGGGAGGGTGGAGTCCCTCTGTTTAGATTCATGGAGCTTGCTTCTGCATATCTCTCCAGGAACCCAGGGAGGGAACACCTGGAGGGGAGGAGGGGGAAGGGAGATGGTTTATTCCCCTTTGTTGTGAGACTCAAGGAATCTGAGTCTTGGGGTCCCCCAGGGAAGGTTTTGGGGAGACCACAGTGAGCTAGGCACTGTATAAATCCCTGGCTGGTGGCAGCGTTATCAGGTAACTAAGCTTGGAGGTTTTCATGCTAACACCCATATTTTGAACGCTAAGGTCCAGATCTGGAAAAAAATGTTATGACAGATGGGTGTGTAGGGGTAGGATTTTATATTTGTATTAAAGGCTATAGTTTATTTTGCTAGCTACCCTTTCTGAATAGCAGAAAGGAATGACCCTTTGGGGCATTGGTAGAAAAGATACCCCTAAAGACAAAACAGTTAATTAAATCAAAAGGACAGAATGGCCCTCTCGGAGGTGTTTTGGAATGTTAACATCAAAAAATAACACTGATTAAGAAGTAACCAGTCACAAACTGACACAGCAAAATCCATAGACCAAAAAAAAAATAATAAAATAAATAAATAAAAGGACTTTAAGAACAGGGTGCTTTGCCATGGGACTTTGGGTTCGTCTTGCCACAAGTACTGAGGAGGGGGTCATGGAGCGGAACATGGGCAGGGCCATACGGGGCTGTTTGGGGAGGCACAGCCTTCCCCAGCCTATTATACCTGCTGCCCATGCCTAAACAGTTTTTAAAATCCTGTTTCCAATCAGGCTATTTGTTTACTCCTTGTTTTTCTCCCAGGTTGGACATAGAAACAGACAGCATTGCTTCTGGCCATTTTCCAGTTAACCTTGCTTTCAGATTCCCATGCACTAGCATCCTGCTGCAATGTTTGGGCTACAAAAATGGAAGGGAAACATTTGTTTGTTTCAAAAACCCTTTCCACTGGAATTTTTAAAAGGTCACAACAACATTCATATTAGACTTACGCCTCATTTTAGCAGAAATGTAATCAGACCCAAACTGAACACAATGACGTCCATTGAACAACTAGAAGACTTTACTGTTGTCAGTTCCTCTGAGAGGCCACCCTACTGAGTTTAGTCTCCCCCCAACAAGGACTGAGGCTTCTCCCAGGAGGGGCTGTAATACCTACAATGATCAGCAACAGGTTGGTAGCCTTTCAACGGGACTATTAGCCACGCTCCTCTCCCACAACATACTCTCCTTATGCTCAGGCCTGTCTACATGAGAAAGCTGAATGAGTACAGCAGGGATGGGCAAACTTTTTGGCCCAAGGGCCACATCTGGATATGGAAATTGTATGGCAGGCCATGAATGCTCACAAAATTGGGAGTTGGGATGCGGGAGAGGATGAAGGCTCTGGGGTGGGACCAGAAATGAGGAGTTCAGGTGTAGGAGGGGGCTCCAGGCTGGGGCAGAGGTTGAGATGCGAGTGGAAGGGTGAGGGCTCCAGTTGGGGGTGCAGGAGAGTGCTCTGGGCTAGTATTGAGGGGTTTGGAGGGCAGGACAGGGATCAGGGTTGGGGCAGGGGATTAGGGCCCAGGAGAGGGTCAGGAGTGCAGGCTCCAGGCTGCGCTTACCTCAAGCAGCTCCTGGAAGCAGCAGCATGTCAGTCCTCCGGCTCCTACGCAGAGGCGCGGCCAGGTGGCTCCGTGTGCTGCCCTGTCTGCAGGGGCGGCGCTTGGGGTGGGGGCAGTGTGCGGAGTCCCCTGGGTGCCCCTTTGTGTAGGAGCTGGAGGGGAGACATGCTGCTGCTTCTGGGAGCTGTGCAGAGCCACAGCACGCATGGAGCGGGGCAAGCCTCTGACCCCACTCCTCAGCTGTAGTGGGGCAAGCCCTGGACCCCACTTCCCGGCGGTAGCTCGAGGGCTGGATTAAAACGTCTGGAGGGCCAGATGCATCCCCTGGGCTGTAATTTTCCCACCCCTGGAGTATAGTGTTAGGTGAAATTTTAAACTGATTTAGTTAAACTGGTGCAAAAGGCAACTCCTATTTCAGTTTATAACATGCTTATGTGAGAAATGGTTTAATAAACCAAAATAAACCCCTCAAACTGAAGTAAGAGGGTCCACACAGGGGTTTGGACTGCGAAATTATATTAGATTAAAATCAATTTAAGTTACATTGGTGCAACCTACTCATGCAGATAAGCCCTTAGCTCAAATTGGTAAGGACCTGAAATCAGTTCAGTTGATATAAGGCACTTGTGAACCAAAATAAGAGTGTCCATACGAAAGAGTTGCACCAATTTAACCATAGCCACAAAGCAGCATTAGCTAGTGGACTGGTATGGGAGGGCCCGCACAGAGACAGTCATTTGCTCACAGTGGGATGGCAAGTCACCCCATGAGAAATCAACAGTAGAAACACTTATTGGAGAAATGGTGCCCAAAAGTAACAGCTTAATAATAAGAGCCTAGAGCACCAGAACAGTCCCCTGTTCCTTCCATGCTTGAGAGAAGTCCCCACAGCAAGAAAACCGCCACTAAAAATCAGGATGATTTCCCTGTCTCCAATTACTTCAGTATGTCACTGTGAGCAGTAGGGGCCTAAGTGCCAGATTCACCTATCAGGCTCTTGTAGAGATTAGTTATTACAGTGAAAATCTAATATAAGAAGGTATGGTGGCTCTTCCCCTGGGAAGCAGTCCCCAGGCACATCCCCAGGAATGGCTGCAGGGCCCAGTCATCAAGCAAATCTTCGGAGGAGGACCAATGCCCTTTGATAGTATGGAGGCTGGTTAGGGTACCAGACAGCAAGTGTGAAAAATCGGGACAGGGGGTGGGGTCTAATAGGAGTCCATATTAAAAAAAGCCCCCAATATCAGGACTGACTCTATAAAATTGAGACATCTGGTCACCCTAAGGCTGGGCCCAGAATCTGCTCCTCCTATCAAACATAACCATCCAGCTCAGGATGTCACTGTGGCTGGTGAAACGTTAGCTAATGAAGATTGAGTCAGGCAGGCAGAGACTATCCCCTCAGCCTGTTAATCCACTTAGGGTAAGGAGAAGGGAAACCTGACCTGAATTCCTGTGTTTCCTGCAAAGGACTATACAGACTCTGGCACTTGGGAGAAGGAAAAGAACCAAACCTGGATAGGTGAGAGTTGTAGAATGGACTTGTATGCCCTTGGGAAGTGAGGAGGAAGAGGATAGACTTAGGCTGCAGCCCTCCAAGACTGGATTTTGGTGCTCACTAGCAATGGATTCTGGGTACAGCTCCTGAGATGAGCAAAAACTAAACTGGGTTTGTGTGTCCCCAGCGATGGATTATGGGGGCATTGGATAGGAGCAGCTGCCAGATTAAGTGGCATGGACAGAACACAGCGCCTAATATCCATTTCCAGAGGAG
Source organism: Gopherus evgoodei (assembly GCF_007399415.2). Taxonomy (NCBI): domain Eukaryota; kingdom Metazoa; phylum Chordata; order Testudines; family Testudinidae; genus Gopherus; species Gopherus evgoodei. The sequence goes on from NC_044325.1 coordinate 44,366,419, forward strand.
CAGAGAGGCTTCAAAAGGGGCTGGCTCCAAATTCAGAGGCCCAAAAGTCTAAGAAGGAGAGAATGTATTCTTCAAACTTCCATTTCCCTCCTTCATCCCTGACAGATCGTATTCCCTCTTCTCCAGCTGCTGTGGCTTTCACAGCCGCAGCAATAGCAACCTGAAAGCCAGCTGGAATTAACCTGAGCCTCTTTGTAATCTCCATTCAACACAGCCCAAATCCTGCATGCTGGGACTGTGGCTGACAGATACGTGAGGTGTTGGAATATCCTTGACCACTAGAGGGTGCTGCCCATCTCAAAGACACAGTGAATGTCACAGAAAGCAATCCCATGTCACGCATTCACTGAGACAGTCAAAAGAATCTTTATTTCCAACAGCTGTGGAATCAGAGCAGCCAAAAATTAGGAGATTAATAATTAATGAATTCAAACCAGTGTATCTCCCCTCCCCTCCACCACGCAAGGTCCCATTTGTCCTCTGCCTCCTGCTCAGTCAAATGATTTCCAGCAGGAGGTTAAAATCACTTATTTTTTTCACCTAGGTCCTGGATCCAAAGCAGCAAACAAACATTTTCTGCTTGACAGATCTGTAAAGAGCGAGACTCTCAGCTTCTGAGCGCACACAGTGCCTGCAATGCCCAAGGCCCAACCTTATGTCCATGCTGCCACAAGGAGCTGGATGGAGGCAAAGAAATGCTCTGTCCCCGCAGTTACTGCACTGGCTTAGTCTACCCGCTCCATGCTGTTCTCTAGAAGGCCAGGTGCCCCGCAGTGGGGAAGATGCCCGTGGGCAATATTTTCAAAACAGATGTGACGAAGTTTGCCAGTACAGCAAGTATAGCTCTGCCTGTAAACAAGCTAAGCCCACTGTGCTGACCCAACTGTGCATTTTGTACCCACATCTTTATGAAGTTTTTTCCCTTGCCATCTTTCCCTGATTTGGAGAGTTCTGCCACTCATTTCCAAAACTGTAGCTCATTAAGGACAGTAGCAGGTCTAATGGTTAGAAATAACACTGAAAGTCAGAATTCCTGAACAAGTCAGTCCCCTTTGTGCCTCAGTCTACCCATCTGTAAAATAATACTGACCTGCTTCATTTCGTGAGGAGGCAGGGGAGGGAGGGGCATGATGATTATGTTTGTAAAATGCTTTGAGAGCTATACATGGAAGGCCGTAAAGAATGGCAAGAAATTCTGGGCCAGGATGCTGAGCCAGTGCGAAGCAGCACTGCTCTTTTAAGTCAATGTAGCTATACTGATTTGTACCAGCTGAGGATCTGGCCCTACACTAGTTTAAATGAACACATTTTATTTATCTCAGAGGGAAACTGTAGATTTTATGCTCCCATGTGGATGGTGGCTCCCACCTGAAGGCACTCACTTCTTTTCCTTTCCATCTGACCAAATGCAGGAACAGATAAAACAAACAGCCAACCATCTCTCCTCTGTCTGTTAGTGCCATGCCCTGCCTAGCTGTCTTCCTGCCTGCAGGGATGCTCACCAGAGCTCCTGCTCAGCAGCAGCGTTCAACTTTCAGAGCATCTTGGCACCACTATTTCTATCCTCGCCTTCACCTCTCATTCTGCCCTGACTGGGGAAGAACTTGATTGATTCTTTTCATTTATTTTGAGTTTAAATAGCATGTGGGTGATGAAGGGATGAGAGTGGGGAAAGATGTTCAAGGAATTTTTAAAGAGAGGGAGTCACAGGTTACAAAAAGGCGAACCAGGCACAGTACAGGCAGATATTATGCAAGTTTCCCACAACCTTACCTTGGCTTTTAGGAAGCTTATGACATTCTCAGAAACCTACCTGTTAACCTGGAATTTCTTGTGCTCAAGCATTTATGGAAAATTAAAAAAAAATCAATTTAGTCATATTTGATTCATCTACAAAATATGGGAAGAAGAGCATTTGCCACCATTCAATAATAATGATACACAGCACACGTAGTGACTTGCACTTTCCAAAAATTAACCAATATTAAAAAATGTCAACAGTTCTAATTAAAGACTTTTTATATAGTGCTAGAATTGTGCTTAGCTATTATGTGTCAGTAAAGCGCTAACAAGCTCCTACCCTGATTAAACTATGACACAATCTAAGTTGGATGTAAAACAATGAGCAATGGAAGGGGAGGAGGAAGGATACAGGAGGAGCGCATTTTACAGAAGGTACCTAGAATGTTTACAATTGACATCATCTACAAGATCAAATGGAAGCAAACAGTTCAAATATTGATAATTTCTACTTGTAATAGTTCCACTTACAGCCTATTGGCAACATTGTCCACTGTAATTGTAGGAAACTCCACAAACACCGTAGTACCATACAGCGGCAAAGGCTAGGTTCAAACACCACAATGATCAGCACAGTATAAGACACCTACATCAATAGATTTTAATACTAGCACTTTATCGTTTATTATTACAGTATAAATCCCTCAGACACGTCTCTGAATAAGCACATAACGAGTAAGCAGAGATGCAATTACACAAAGTTAGGCATTTTCAGTGCTAAACAGTTCTGCATTCTCTCTAAGAAAAATTAATATTTGCCAGGCTTTTCTCCACATGACAGTGAAGATTTTCAGGTCACATCTCCAGGTTTTCATATGTCCCAGTGACATTCTTTGGTCTTGCATTTTGCTGCAAGCAGTAACAACTTTAAAAAAAAACAAAACAGGTTGACAAAAGCTCTTGAGTATCCCCAATAATTTATTAAGCATAATTACTCTGTTAAAAGCAGCAATGTGTGGTTCCCAATAATATTTGCATGTAGCCAAATTATGAGCCTTGTTCTGCCACCCTTTCTCACACAGAGGAGTACCTCAATAGTGTGACTTACAGAATCAGATTCCACACAGGGTGAGTAAGGGTATTAGAATTTGTCCATCTGTAAGTAGTGGATATGCAACTACATGAAACAGCAATACATATTCTAATGGGGTGGATTGGGGGCAACATGATTCTTAAGCACAAACAGAGTAAGCACCTAACCTATTAAACTCAATTATACAGTATTACACGCATATGTATGTTAAAAGAACATTATTTTATGTGATTAGGTTGCAAAATCAAACACTCAAAAGTTACAAAATACCAGAAATAAGGTCGCCTGTGCAGCCTTATGATTATGATTGATCATGTAAATAAAGACTCTTACTGTGTCTTTGCCCAGACAGTCCCAGTTCTTCCCCTCACCCCACAACACCCATGTCCATGTTCTCTGTCCTGCCCTCCAGCCCTAATTACTGCCCCCACCAGCTTCTTGTCCCAAACTATTCGCTCACACCCCTAAACACCCCCACTGAGTCCACTCTGCATTCTTGTCTCCTCGCATTTCGAAGCTTCCTTCTTCATGTTGTCTGGTAATAGCAAGGGGACTCAAAGGGCACGGGAGAGACAGGTTCCCTGTTCTCAGTTCAGATGCCAGGACTCAGCACAGCCCACAGGAGCCCAGAGCCACAGCTGCAAGGAAAGTTTTGTTCAGCACTGAATGGACAGAGTCTCTGGGGGAATTTCACTGCCATAATTCTAAGACCCCTCTACTCAGCAGGTACTAACTGCACTTTTTCAAAGGCTGGTAACTTGGCCAGATGTGGGCAGATTTCCATGGGCATGGCAGAAGACACATACCCGACAAAGGCCAAGTCTGCCAAAATTCAAATCCCTGGCCTCAAAGCATTGGAGGTAATAGAGTTTTTCAAAGAAGAGATCACCACATTTCTTTTTTTAACAATAGCAAAACCATGTATTTTTCCCTAGCCTTGTTCACAGAAACGACTGAACCATTTTGGTGGAATTTTTTTTTCAAAAATATTCAGCCTGAGGCAGACACCTGGCACAGGAAATTTCAGTCCAGACAGTTTATTTGGCAAAGTTATAAGCCACTGAAAATAGGCTCTTATAAAGGTAAGTGCTGGGCAACCTTAACAAAAGGCAGTGCTACCAGCCCAATCTATAAGTGCATCCCAAGACAAATAACTTAAGGAAGTTGCAACTGAAGGTGCAGTAGTTGGATAATTTAAACAGGCTGGTCTTAGCTTTTAAAGACTTAACAGTGCTTGGCCTGGTCTGTATTTGTACTGCAGACTTCCAAGGGAAAAAGGAGTGTGTAGAACATGCATTATTTAAGTACCACATACCATCTTACAGACTCCAGTAGTTGTTTATTTAATATCACTATATCAATTCATCCAATGCCTATCCCAGATTCATCAGTTACACAGGCAAGTATATACAACTTTTCAGTACAAGATTTCAATTATCTAGTTATTAATCTGCTCAACAAGAACCACCAAATCCTGAGACTACAAGTAGGCCTTCTGCAGCTCTCCAAACCTATGACCACAGCCTTCACAAACAAATGCAATAGGAAATGGAGTTGCAACCAAGAGGGCCACTACTGAGAGATGAAGCAGACTCCCCAGTCACTCTGTTGGTAGTCCGACTGCTTTTGTATGCACAAGGTCCTCAGCTCAATTTCTGACTGAAATGGATTCCTCACACACAAGGCTAATCCTGCAGTTGATGTTTACTCATCTACTTCCTTCTTGGTATTCTGCAGTGTCTATAGCAGATCCTGCCATTTTTAATTATTCTTGTCAGGATGCACTATCCATCTCATAGTTATAGGAGAGATGGAGGCACTTCCCAAAACAATTGTCTCTCTTGGAATCAGATTTCTCATGTTCGTTTGCAGCCTAGAGCTGAATTTTTTGAGAAACTTTCAAGAAAACCCTTTCCAGGGGGTTGGGGGGTGGCAGCAATATTATTCTCTATTATTTGCACCACTGCAGCAGTGCCCAGAGATCAGCAAAATGTCTAGCACCAGCCCTGGAGTAGGCCTAAGGTCATCACTTCCAATACTGTACTTTAGTCACAAGTCCATCTTCCTTTCTGATGAGCAATGAAAACCTGCCCGTTTTCATAAGAAATGCTGCTTCCAGGAAACTTGAAGTGATATCTAGCTGCATGGCTGGCAAGTGTGGGAATATCCAGGCACAAAGGGACAGGAATAAAATGGCTAGAGGAACCTTAACTGAATTCTCTGACTTTCATGCAATTACAATCTAGATCTCAATGCTATTGTGATATCACAGATTTTGCTTCTAACATTATAATACCTGCCCTGGTCACAGGCAAATTAGTGCCCATTTCATACAGATGGGAAAAGAAGGAGCTGTTCTCTCTGATGAAGTCTTGTTAGAAAGACATTACGAAAGGGAGGGAGAACAGGGGGATTACAACTCAAAGGTGCATCTGACCGCTCTGTTCTGTGTGTTTGCACAAGTGCGTGAGAGTGTATCCCCGGGTGATGTTATTCACAGGCACTGGCTGACAGTAAATAAGACAGTGGAGCTTGATTCATGAGGGATGACAGGAAATCTATAGCGTGTGGGCTATATAATCTGCTTGCTACTGCGTAGCAAAATGAAAGAACAACAGTCCAATTACCGAGTCTTTGCTGATCCTGGGCACATCCTTCAGGCTCTGCTCTGCGCAGATCAGCCAGGGTCTGTCTGGGTCAACGGGAAGCCTGCCCTGGCGCTGACCGCAGGGAAAGGCATTAGCATTTTGATCCCTTGGAACCACTGTGCTGCCTTGTACTGGATCCAAATGAAACAGGGCTGGTGGCATGTTTTTTGGAACAATCAGCTGGTTCCAGATTGGTGTAATTCAGCCGAGCTTCCAGTCAATCAGTGGCTCGGGCAGAAATGGTCACCATTCTAGGTTTAACCTGACATGCTGGGATGGTCCCGTACACGCTGGCCTCATATTCTGGGGCTGGATGAGCCAGATGGCAGCACCACCATGTACTTAAGGTGCATCTGGCTCAGCAGCAAGAAGCTGGAAAATCTAAGCCCTGAGACAACGACAAAAAAGTCAGGGCATAATTACACAAAGCAAATGAACAGAACAATCCAGGAGACCACACAGTATTACAGAGTTAGATAATAAATACCAGCTGGAGGGAAAAGGGGATTCAGACACCAGATAGAAAAGGGACATCTGCAGATGGGATTTAAACACAGATGGAGAGGAGATGAGGGAGAGTTGCAGGGAGCATGTTCTAGGTGTCAGCAGCTGCAGAGGAGAAGGCTCTCAGACCAGCAGTGGAGAGCGTCCACAAAGGGACAGAGAAGAGGTTTATGCTGGATAAGAAGCAGTAGCAGAGAAAGCAGCAGATAGGCCTGCAAAGTCAGCTGGAAGGGTTGAAAACCAACGAAAGTGATTTTGCCTCAAATCCTAAAGTGAGTGGGGAGCCAGCAAAGTCATCCAAGGCAGGAAGGACACGTGGCCAACCATCAAGTCAGTCAGAATAACAGTGACAGGGCCCTAATTTAACTGCTATTGTGCAGCGAGCCAGGAAGATTTCTTTATTTCCCTCCAATCTAAGTTGTATTTTTGCTTCCGAGTGCCCCGACCCTCCACCACTTATCATCATCTATATCCATCAGCCAAGCCAGATAGCCCTTCAGAATGGAGCCAGACGGCAGCTCCCTCATCCTTGGCAGCAGGCAAACAGCATGGCAAATAGGGGATGATTTCCACAGGATCTGTGAGAAAGGCCTTCTCCTTTACTGAGCAGATACTCCGGGGGCTGCTGTCCTTTTCCTGCCTCCCCCTTCATCCATGCCAACCCCCTCCTTGTTATCTGTCAGTAAACAGTAATTAAAGATGTGGCCTGCTTGATAAAGCTCCCGCCCGCCCTCACACGTGCTGCCCTCTCGGACGTGTCTAATTAAAATCCTGATGAGAAGATGAAGAAATCCCAGCAGCCAGGAATCTGGGACTCACCCAGTGCTTGGCCTCTTCATTACGGACGACGAGGCAGAGAGATAAAGGACCCCAGGAAATGCTCCGACAGACCAATCGATGCAGCCTTTTGTGGGACGTGATGGACCACTCCAGGCTGCCTTTTGAACTGTGCCGGATAATGAGGATGCCGCAGCGTGGCTTACTGCATAGGCCAATGCTGAAAGAGCCCTCACTAATCCTGTTAAACAGCACCTAGGGGTCCCTGCTGACTGGCAGCACTTCAGGGTCAACTCATAAGACCATTTAGTGAATTCAACCAGAGTTATAATAGCTGGTCACTTGCACTCCTCTCACCTACACAAGCCATGAATATCAGGGTCCACAATGCCAAGGTGCTCAAACGTTTTTAACTTCAGTGCACTCAGACAGGAAACCTCATTTTGGGCATGTGAAATGGAAATGAAACAGTGAATTTTTCCATTCAAACTGATTACCATGAATTCTCCACCACTATACTCATACACACATTTCAGCAAAATGTTTCATGTTTATTTTTTAAAGCAAGGCCATTTTTACAAGGAAATGGGCCCATTTTCACTTGAAAGTTAGCCTGCTTGCTCAAAACGTTTGCACTGCTCAGTAAAGTGTGTTGCAAAAAATGCCCCCCATTTCAAGGTCATAAGAAAGTATGAATTCAAGTTGTTTTGTATTTTCTTGAAGTTTTAACCCATGTGCCTGGGGTGTATGCAGAGATGTGCATTTGGGGTGTGTGTGTGCACTCTCACTGGGATGAGGGAGTATTTGCATGTAGGTGTGTATCTATTTGATTACAAGTGCAAGCATACTGAATGTGTGCATATGACAGAGAGAGAGAGAAATAAGTGTACAACAGGTGGGGCATATGTAGGAGTTTGTATTCTTTCATTTAAAAGTTCAGATTCATCTCTCTTGTTCTGCCAATCCTCGGCATCCTCAGTGTGGCCAACTCTTGTGATTTTATCCTATGCCTAGCAATACTTGATGGGTTTCTTAAAATGCCAGCTCCTGGACTCAGGCAATTATGCAAGATTCTCTGCTTTAATACTTTTAAATAATTTTCTAGACTTCCTGGTTGCAGAGAAAAACTTGAAAATGTGATACCTAATGGTTCAAAAAGGCAGAAGACAATCTCATGATTTTTACACCACTGGTCATATTTCGAGGCCTAACAGTTGGGTTTTGAATGCTAGGGGTTGGCAAAATGGTATCCTCTGCTATTCCTGTTCAAATCGCTCTGCCAAAACCCCTCGCTCCTCAACAGCAGCGCTCCCTTCTATTCTAGTTCTGGGCTCCACACTCAGAGCTCTGTCAACCCACCTCATAGGGTTGTTTACTTTCTAATGTCTGAAAACTGGACACTATAACAGGAGCACAGGAACCTCCCCCTGCTTCACCTCTTCCTGCAAGGCTCCTCCCCCCATTCACTCCTCTCCCTCCTCCCCGCATTGCTCACTGCTCTTACCTCTCCCTCCATCACTGGATCCATTCCGCCTTCCTCCCCCCATCCAGCTGGGCTCCCTCTGCTGCGGGGCTGGGACAGAAGCTGCAGCAGCTGATGCAGAGCCTGCCTGCCCATGAGATGCAGGTAGGAGGTGGTCCAAGCTGAGCAGAGGCTGGTGCAGGTTGATGATCCAGCGCCTTCCCTCACCTATGGTGACGGGACACTATACACAGGTCCCTTTTCAAGCAGACTTTTCAGTCGAAAACTAGACACCTGGAAACCCTACCACCTCAACCTCACCCATATCAGCCCTAGCTACTCAAGACCTGGTCACATCTTGAACAGAAACTACAAAATAAGTATCAAAAGGGGTAGCCATGTTAGTCTGGATCTGTAAAAGTGGCAAAGAGTTCTGTGGCACAAATGTACTGGAGCATAAGCATGGAGCACCGACAAGTGGGTATTCACCCACGAAAGCTCATGCTCCAATCTGTTTGTTAGTCTATAAGGTGCCACAGAACTCTTTGCCGCTTTTACAAAATAAGTGACTCTAGTGCTGGTCTAACAGAGTTTAACATTGCAGACAAAAACCAAATCCCATAGTCCACATCGCAATTAGAATCAGCAACTGTCAGTGGCAACAGGAACTGGTCAGTCAGGTGCAAAGTTACTCACTGGCTTCAGAGGGAACAGTGCAGAAGCACTGGTTATTATGGAGTTCACAGATACTGCTGGAAGAGGAGAGTAATGAGAGGAGGGGGAAGGGGTGTAGAGAACAGTGCAGCAGACCTCACAGGGAGGAGCTCACAACTACTCCACCTGCAGTTCCCCCAATAGAGGGCGCTGTAAGATATGAGGCAGGAGCACTGGTGATAGGAGCTCACAACTACTCCAGGCCCAGCAAAAGGCACTGTATGGTAGGAGGCAGGAACATTAGCTGGGAGGAGCTCACAGCTGCTCTAAGCACAGCACGAGGCAGTGTAAGGTAGGAAACTGGGGCACGGGAATGTGCAAAGCTCACAGATACAGCACCTCCTGTTGGAAGAGTAGGGACTGGAGTAAGGTAAAAGGCAGGAGCACTGGCTGTGGGGAGCTCTCAACACAGTCCCAGCCTGCCCCATTACCTGTACTTGATGGAATGACACATTGCTGCTGCAGCTAATAAATAGAAGTAATTTGATTAGCTTTCCCTAACTAGCGATAAGATCCTGACAAACCCTTTTTAATGCGTTTCTGGAGCAGGATGAAATTGTTTCATTTGGAAAGCAGGGCCCCTCGGGAGTTGCCTCCAAGCTCCTTTAGTGAGAGGTAAAAATATGCCAATCATTAATGAGGGGAGAATTACGGAGACTTTAATGCAATCAGAAAAGAGGAGCCCTGAGGCAGCTGGGGAATAAAACCTGCCCTTAAATCAGAGGTAGGCGGCTAAAGTATGGAAATAGAGGCATACACAAGCATGCACAAACAGGCATACCCACCACACACACACTCAGCTGTTGTAAATAGTTTTGCCTGGATGAGAATTATAAATGCCTGCCTATTCAGCAAGCTGTATCCATCTTGCTTAAAAACTGATCATAAAATCACATCTGGCTGCATCTGGTTGGTAGCTACATGGGCTCAAACAGTTCATTTCACTCTCTCATCAGATCCACCTGTTAAAAGGGGGAAGATTGTCTTCTCATAACACTTGCCCCTCTCACACACACACACACACACACACATCCCTTTGACACTTTAAGCTTTCAACACCTCAACCCAAAAATGTTGTGTAGGAGGAAGAATGCCCCTTGGGTGTGAAAGGATGCCCCTTTCAGGCCTGGACTCTCTGTGTGAACACAGCATGTGTAAACCCTCATCATCTCTTTTCAAACCAGATCCCTCATGCCAGATGCAGCAACTGCAGTGGGTACATTACAGGGCACCTCCTTGCCCCTGGCCATTTCAGCACATTCACTTTCTGCTCAGGTGGAAGCAGCTCTCCAATGAATGCTATAACATTTATTCAAAAGCAAAAGAGAATTCTGTAAGCTGCTGGTATTTTTCCTGGCACAGTGGCAGGTGCATATGGCTTTGCCAGGCTCTGCTTTCGCAGATACCAGGGTTCTTTAGGGACCTCCTTTTCCTAAAGAAAGAGCTTTTGTGCCGGAAGCAGAGCAGCATGGGATTCTAGCCCCCGCTCACAGGAAAGGGATTGACTGGGTCAGGAGGGATCAGACTCACTAACACCATCCATGTTGTGGCTTAGTGGAATGATGACCAGACAAGCAGCCCTCTTCACCCTCCCCAAATCACCTTCGCCTCTTCCCACCTTGTCTCATCTGCTGCTTCCCTGGGATCAACTCACTAATAAGTGAGGCACTGGGACATCACCACCACTTCCACTTTTCTTCTCCTTGCAACAAACTCAGCAAGGGATGCCACATGAGGGGCATACACAAAGCTAGTAGCCCTCTTCCTGCCTTGGATCCACTGGCATGAAGAATTGGCAACAAAGTGGCAGCTTTCAGCATCCAGTGTGATGGGTGAGTTAAGGCCTCTTACTATGTGAGGAAGCGTGGGTCAGTGGAAGTGAAGTGGAGGGCTGTTCTTTAAGAAAAGCTTCTGAACTACAGAAGTGTTACATGTGTGGGGAAGTGATACCACTGCCCTCTGCTAAATGGAATGATGTTGTTTCAGTGCGTGTCATAAACCCTGCACTGGTAAAGCTACGGAGATTCCTTTTTCACTGCAGAGGTAAGGACTTTCTGCTCCAAAAGTACAGGCTCCAGTTCTGTCCTCCACTTATGATGGGTGGTCACAGGATGACGTCCCAGGTGGTCAACGCTTACCAGCTATTTAACCCCAGAGACAAAGGAGCTTGTGCTCAGTGAGCCCATGCAAGAGCATGTAGTGGGGAAACCTGGAAACCAGAAAAAATGGGAGCCTAGTAGGAACAAAGTAAAAGGGCATCTCAGGAGACCCAGCCTGGCAAACAGACCCCAAAACACCAGCAGAAAGAGTGCTTAGTCCTGTGAAGTGCATGGCCAACGTCATTCAACAGCAACTCCCTCTGGCCACCTTAGGCTCATGATGGTAGGCTCCAAAGGAAAGATAGTACTAGTCCTCTGTGGCTGGAAGGAGAGTAGTAGTGCTCAGTGCTCTGATGGAAGATGGAGGGAACCTTAAAGGCTCTCCCACACTCCCTCAGTATTCTTGCCCCTTGAGGAATGAAAGTGTCAAACAAACTGGTCATGAGACAGATTTCTGCTGGGTAGGTCAGTTAGACTGAAAATTAGTGCTCCCTGAAAACCAGAGAAGCCACTTTCCAGGAATTATGTGGACAAAGCTGAGAAGACCTGGCGTAACCACCATCAAGGCAGCAAGATGGTCCCTGGTCTGGCAGAGAACTCAGCAAGGGTCTCCAGCATGAAGAAAGGGCTCCTGAAAGACATGGAATTTGGGGGCTGGTTCACTCTGGATTCTGTTCCATTCATTGTTGAGGGAGGACTTATGATTCTTGGTGCTGTCTGGTAGTTGGGGGAGGGCTTGTTCTGGTTCATGGTTCTGCACATTTCAGATCAGGTCCAATCTGCAGCCCTGGCCACTCTGTCTGAGGTTCCCCTCTAATTCAAGGGACCCTCTGGTTCTGCCCAGAGGTTCAGTCTGGTTCAATGTTTTTCCAAGTTTCTTCCCAGGAATCCTTTCCCATTAGATATCCAGTTTCTATTAGGCATATGGTCCAGTTTGGATTGTAGTGTCATTTCTGTCATAAGCCTGCTCCGGTATGGAGCGGTCAGGTTCCTGTTGGAAAGTGCTCCATCTCAGATCCTGTACAGCAGCCCCTATGAGCGCAGCAGGCAGAGGTGTGAGATGACATCACACTCTGCGGCTTCAGACACAGGGCTGCCTCACTGTAAATGACTCCTTCTCATTCTGGTGTGTTATGATTAAAAATGCACATCGCCTGGCGAGGCCCTGGAGTGGAACCCACCTGGAAATTGGATCATTAATATTCCCTCTCCTGCTCGTTGCCATGATTTCCAGCCTCTTCACAAGCGTTTGTTACAATGCAACAGTTTAGGCTCTAAGAAGAGAAGTTTGAGACCCCAAACAGGTTCTGTTCATCACTTCTCAGCCAGATTTTCCCACATTCTGGCATCCAGTCAGGCTGCACTACTAGGCTCTGTCCAGAATGTCTTCCTGCATCTCACATTGCCTCGAACTCATCTTCCAAAGGATCCCAAAGAGCTTCACGGCCACTGAGCCTCAATCCTCCTGGGAGGTGGGTCAAGATCATCCCCATTTTACAGAGAAAGAAAGGCACAAAGAAGGAATTGACTTGTCCAAGGTCAGACACAGAGTCACTGGCAGAACAGAACCCAGGAGCCCTGACTCCAACCACAAGAGAATGCTTATCCCACTCATCTGCGTCACCACGTATGCTCTCAAAGGTCTGGCTGATTGAGAGAGTCAACCTCAGTTAAAGAGGTGATAAGACACAACAGAAAGCAGGAAGGTCCTGGAGAATCAGGAATGGAGACACTTCTCATTTCTAGCTCATTTGAGACTGTAGTGGGCCGGCGTGACTCCCCTCCTCCCCGGAGAGGGTCGAGCCCCGCCGGACGCCAGAGTGGGCGGAGCTACGGAGCTCTGAGCCCGCCCCTCAAAGGGTCAGGCGACGACCCAGAACTATAAAAGCCGGCCCTCAGAGCTCAGTCAGGCCCCAACAGCTGGAGAGATCAGATGTACCTCAGGGAGCTCGAGACTGGCTTCCCCGTGCCCGCTACCCAGAGGAGCCGCCGGAGTCTCCCCGTGCCTGCTGCTACCCGGAGGAGCCGACGGGGCTTTCCCGCGCCTGCTGCTACCCAGAGGAACCGACAGTGCTACTCTAGCCCAATTATCCTGAGGAACTCCCAGACCTACCACCCAGCCCCGGTCACGATGAGCCTATGCTTGTGGACCCTTCAGAGGCCGATGTTAGGACCCAGGTAGGTCCCAAGGGGGGAGTACAGAAGCAGCCCGGGGGCAGCCGACCCCAGTCAGGCTGCGGAGTTGCCGGAGCCTATGTCAGTGTGCTGACTGACTAGCGGAGTGATAGCCGCTGTTAGGGCCCCGGGATGGGATGCAGTGGAGTTGCCAGGGCCTGCGTCCCCCCTGCCACCCAACTTCTGGGTGGCAAACTCCCCCTCTCCCCGGCCAGAGGAGGCCAAAGCCTGAGCCTACTGACTCAGCGTTTGCTGCCCCGCCCTGACCAAGGGCTGGGCCTTAATCTATTGCTAGTACTACTCAGTCCTGACCCAGGCCTGAGCTTACTGACTGTGTTTGTTGTCTGCCTTGGCGTAGGGCCCCGTGCCACGTGGCTGGTACGGCAGCCCTGCTGGAGGGCCTGAGCCCCTTGCCCACCGGATGGACAGGCACCGCAAGGACCGCCAGCCTAGTTTCCCGGACCAACTAGAGTGGTGTGGGCCGGCGTGGCTCCCCACCTTACCGGAGAGGGTCAAGCCCCAGCCACACCCACCTACAGAGACCCACATTGACTTGTCTCATCAACACATACTGTTAATCTATCTTCAGCTTCCTGTGGTTCATGAATAATTTAAGTAGGAAGAGCCATGCAATTCTCCCATCACTGCTTCTGCTCTTTAGGAATGCATCCTTCTTTTTGGGTCCACACTTTAGTCAGCAGTGTATTATCACCTAGGCCAACAAGACCTAGGCCTAGGGTGGCAAATTTGCTCACGTCACCTCCCCAACTCTGCCCCTTCCCCAAATCCCCGGCCCACCTCCTCCCCCAGGTGCACCATGCTTCCCTCCTTCCACCTGCCTCCGAGGCTTGCTGCACAAAAGCGCTGGGAGGAAAGGAGGGAGAAGTGAGTAGCGGCACTTGGAGGTGGTGGAGCAGAGGTGAGATGGGGGCCGCGGGTGCGGGGAGTAACCTGTAGGGGCCGGGAACCACTTCCCGCCCCAGCTCATCTCTGCTCCACCACCGCCATCCCCCAAGCACCACAACTCCCCTTCTCCCCCGCTCCCTCCCAGGCTTGCCGCGCAAAAGCGCTTGGAGGGAGGGAGAAGTGAGTAGTGGCACGCTCAGGGGATAGTGGAGGTGACCTGGGGCCGGTGCGCACAGGGAGTAACTCTTCGGGGGGGGGAGCAATTTTTTGAGGGCCTGGGGCGGCAAATTTGTTAATCCGCCACTGACTTTAGTCCTGACAGAATGTGAGGGGATAGGAAACAAGTAGCTGTAACAATTCTTAGATGGATGGGAGTTGCAGGCTGCATGGTACTGAGCAAGCAGTACTGGGAAGTCTGGAGATGGCACAACACGCTCAGCCCATTATACATGCCCATGGGACCTTTGGAATCTCCCACTCCCTGAGCAAGGTCACCTGTACTACGTTAGATGGCAGCCAGCACAAGGCTGAAAAGACAAGTGCACTGGTCACAGGAATCAAAAGGCAGATATTTTCTTCTCAGCCATAAGCACCATCTCCACCCTGTCCCAATACAGGGTAGAGGGGCTTTGCTCTTTACTGGAGAGCAGCCAGGTTCATCGAGCTGACATGCTTTGGTTTTAACAGGAGGGAACTGCAGGCAAAGCCGCTTCAAAGATGCTAATTGTACATACTAGAAGCAGAGAAGTTAGAGATGGTGTAACCTACCAGATCCCATCCAATTGATCTCACCAGCAACATACTTAGCCCAGTCCTGCCTGAGTTGCTGACTATCGATGCAAGAAAATCTGTTTATTGGGTGGATTGGCCAAATGTCTATTCACTTCCCAGCACCTTTGGCCAATCTACCCAGGGGACACCTTTCCTCAAATCAATAGTTTAGCTACTTAGATTGTACATGCTTTGAGGCAGAGGCTATCTATTTGTACATTGCCCAGCACAATGGGATCCCAATCCCTCACTGAGGCCCCTAGGCACTGCTGTATTACAAACAATAGCTGGGAGAAAGTAGGACAAGGAATCATAAAAGCAATAAAGATCATGTATTCCTTGCTACTAACACAATTGCTGGGCATTGTCACAGAGGGGCCACCCCACCTACACTGAAGAGGAAGAAGAAATGGGAAGGATCAGAGAGCCTAGGGGAAGATAGGATTTGCCATACCTGCTCAAGCCACTGGCCCATCAACCCCAGTGTCCTGTTTACAGTAGGAGCCACTAATTAAGGCTTCATTAGGAAGTCAGAAAGCCAACCCCAACTGACTGTGCAGTGCTGCACATGAAGGAAAGTCCTTCATGCAACAGAAGGCAGCTCCCCACAGCCACCCACTCCTGCACCATTGCCTACAGCACCTCCTGCAGCATGAGGCTGGCTTTAGCACTCCTGGAGTTCATGTCCCTGATGCTTGCTCTTTGCACACCAAGCCAGACCTTCAGTATCTACTATAAATTGGCACAGCTCCACTGAAGACAAAGCTGTGACCCTCAGGAGGCACCACAGACACTATGGTGAAAGACACTTTAGAAAAACCATAAAAAAAATCTATGACATCACTGTGTGTAACACATATCAAGCCAATGTCCATTAGAGAAGCAGGGGGGACGATTTCCTGACATGAGAAGAGACTTAGTCTCATGGTTAGGTTAGAGTCGCAAACTGCTGGTGGCGGGCAAGTCAGCCATGCTAGTTCTGTCTCAAACACCTGAGGTTCCTATCAGAGTTCAGTATCAGAGGGGTAGCCATGTTAGTCTGGATCTGTAAAAGCAGCAAAGAATCCTGTGGCACCTTACAGACTAACAGGTTTTGGAGCATGAGCTTTCATAGGTGAATACATGCATGTGAAGAAGTAGGTATTCACCTACAAAAGCTCATGCTCCAAAACCTCTATTAGTCTATAAGGTGCCACAGGATTCTTTGCTGCTTTTATCAGAGTTCAGAGGCATTCCCCAACCCCTTCTCCGCAGCATCCTGACCCTGCTTACACTGCACTTTTTAGAGTGGTGGTCTCTGTGAATGTTACAAAGGACAGAGTACAGGCATTCTGTTAACATTGTATCTCAGTGAGTACTGGCCATCATGCCACAAATTAACGAATTCCTGAGATTACTTTAGGAGCTGGAGGACAGAAACCTCACCCGGTATAGTCTCCGCTTCCCAGCCAATTGTTTCCATCCTGCCTGAACCCTGGCTGGACTTCCCTTTCCCCCTGTCCTCAGCTAGCACTGCCAGGCTCAGTCCTCTCCACCCTAACCCCCCCCCCCCCTCCCCAAGGACAAGCAAAGTTATTACAATAATGAATTAGCCAGGCTGCTTACCGCTGCCAGTGGCGAAGGCAATTATCCCACTCCACGTCCCCAGCCGCTGCTCAGCTCCCTCATAAAGAGAGGCTTTTGGGGCTGCTTTGTGCTTTGATTGGAAATGAAGAGATTGCTAATTAGGGAACCCCTGCTGGGACCGGGCTAGCAGGAACAATGGTGAAATGGACGGAGCGCACGTCCATTTCAAGAGGGAGAGAGAGGAATGTGAGTTCCTCTGCGATGTAGGCATCCTCCACTCACACTATAAACAACAGAGGAGACAGTTTTATAGCACTTTTCACCTTTTAAAGCATGCTAATTTGTTTACGGGAGGCTATAATTTGGTGTGTGTTTGCATAGGTCAAAGCCTGTAGTTTCTGTGTACAGTGTGTGCATGCCGCGCGCGCACACACACACACACAGTCACCTCCAGAGATGCATTTTCTTGAAATGTGCATCTACACGGCTCAGTGAGTATTTCTATCACTCACTGGACAGCACACATCAATCCTGTATTAACTGGGAAATACACTTAATGTCCGGACAGGCCTTTCCCACCTCTAAACTTCTGTACAAATACTTATTAATTCACAGAGTCACTGAAGTTAGGTTGTTTCCTTCTCTATCAGATCATATAGTCCATCGGACACTTACCCAGTACAGCCCTGGGCCCTATAACTAGTTTTTCAATGTTTTATCCAATTTAATTTTAAACGGACAATGGGGATTTTACCTGCATATTACTTCAGCACTAATAAGAAATTTTCCTAGTATTCAACTTGAATTTTCCTTTTCTTAAAGTTTATCCCAATATTGTAAGTTATAGCTTTTTGGACCATAAACAACTGTTCAGAGTGCTTGGTGATTGTTAAAGCTAAAAGAATATTGTGACAAAACAATTTCTCCTATGTTGTTTTGTGAAATGTCCATGAACAGACTGTGAACTTCTTCCATTTATTTTACACACACACACACAATCTCATGTCATCTATAGCAATATCGTTATACACAGAAAGCACTTGCTCTAGGTTCTAGTCACTTTGACAATGGTTAAAAATAAAATAGTCTATAAAATCAACAGATTAACATACAAATCAAACTCATTAAAAACAGCCTGTCAGCAACAGAACAGACTATTGCCACCTCTTTATTTGTTATGCTAAAGTATTAGTGAATTCCTTCAGTCATTCTTGGTTTTGGATGGCTTATGAAAATTTGACTGCAAATATTTGCAACTCATGCTGTGTTGGTCAGTTACATAAGCCATTCAATCCAGCAACCAAACCAATACCACAACACATATGCAACTAACTAAGAGCACGATTTTCAAATTGTATATTTAACTACCATAGCAGTCATTTGTGCTCTGTTGTTTCTTTCACCATGTGACTCATGAAACTAACCTAGACCCAGTTAGATGACTTATGTAACTAAACACAGTGCAAACTTTAAAACTGAATCTACATTTAAAAGTTCACTTTTGCACATATTCAAGCATTTGAGCTAAAATATATCTTGTGAGAGAATTCATTCAGTAAAGCTTGAGTGCGCAAATCTTGGCAGAACATGGTCATAAAAGGGTCGCAAACACAGTTGAATTGAAAATCACTTTCAAATTCACAGACTGTCTTCCCCCACTGTTTGCTCAGCTCTAGCATTTATATCCTTCAAACAGCTGTAGGTAGTTTCCCCCTTAGTCATCATTTAGCCAAACTACATATTTAATGCTTTTGATCTTTCCCTCATAGAACAATCCCTCCAGCTCTCTTATAAATTTTTGTTCTTTAACTACTCTCCAAGATTCCTCTATCTTTCTGCCCTGCAGTGCATAGACTGGCAGTCTTATCAGAGTTGTACTGAGAGGGAGTATTCTACTCCACTGGCTCCATGAGGTGCTACTTCTGTGCGCAAAAACAAATCCCATTCAAAGACTAAAATTCACACTTACATTTTTTGGGTGCCATGCCACAGTGCCAACTCAGATCCTATTTGCTGCTCACTATTATTGCCTACCATTAGACCTTTACTGCTTTCCACCTATACATCTGTTATTAGAATATCTCCCCTACACGTATGTATATTCCAAAAGAAAGACGAAAAAGCCTCCATTAAACAGTTACGGTTGACACCAACATAGTTATCTGTATCGTGTACAAATCCAAGCACTTAAAAGCAAGGAAATGCATAGTTAAGGAAATAAAGGGCTGGATCCTAAATTGCTGTAATTCAGCATAGCTACACTGATGTATACCAGCTGAAAATCAGCTTCCATAAGTATTACACAGCACACATCATAAACAGAACCATGTTATTCACAGAAAGTACAAAGAAAGACATATTCCATCACAACAGCCACATGTCTGACGCATGCAGTTCATTTACATGTATTATTTTGGCTATTTTGATTTCAGGATCTAAGTATTTTTCTTTTAAAAGATGTGGTTAAATGGGAAACATTATCAATTCAATGTGTTTATCAGCTGACAGATTTTTTTTGTAGAATATTTACAATTGCTCCTTTAATGAACTGTAATTTAATAAAGAGAGGAATAAGTGTCAACTTATGATAAAATTATGAAGGTAAGTGCACCTGCATTGGAGGCTGATCAATAGATGTCATTAATGAGTATACACATACAATTGGTTTTTGACTGGTCCCAATGCATTTCCAAGTAACCTCCCCCTCCCGCTCCCCCCGCACATACTGCCCATGCATGGCAACAGGATGGTAGCTTGCATCACAGCTTGGATGCGGGGTGGAGAGTACAAGCAGAAGCTGAATGGCCAAAAATCCATTCCTTGTGAGCAAGTGGATGAGGAGGAAGTGGAGCTCTTTCCTCTTCCCCGCCTTGCCCCCCTCCCCGTTGACCTTTCCATACATACACAGGTGTGCTGCAAGAGCTGCCCAGGCACAGGAGAAAAAGCAAGCAAGCTGCACTGTAAGATGGAGAAAAGTAACTTACCTCCCAATTCTCCCTCACTGGGAGAAGGAGAGGAGCACAGGAGTTGTGACTGAGTCACAATAATTCCCCAGAGCTCTTCCTGGGGCTACTCACCTATGCACTGCCCCTATATCCAGGGCAATGCTTCAAGCAGCAATCTGACCTATGTTTTTGTTTCTTTTTCCAGAAGGGCTTTGTGTAGGATTTATGTTTTGAGTATACTGATGAAAGAGTCACATTTTCAGGATCAGAGTTAGGTTGCTCTGTTGCAGTTTAATATGCGTTTATTTTTCCTTGGTGTGAATAATGTGTGTATGTTATTTATATAGATAGCGCAAAATGTATTATGTCCTTCTCTCTTTACTTCCTTGTTTTTAAGACCTTGGCTTTTATAAAGTATGTGATTTGCCACTTCACTGTTGCCAGTTATTCACCTCAGTTGGTTTCTTAAACAAGGTCTTATTTGGGGGATTTCCCTTTTTTAAAACATTTTTTCTTCTTTCGTACAAGTAACTGAAGACACAGTTTAGATAAGAGATGGAGGGGTCACTAGATTATTGGATTAAAGGGAATGAGTGGCATTTACCACACCAACTCTAGCTGGAAACCAACATCATTCAGTGAGAGATTTAAGAAGCTCAATTTAGCTTATCAAAGAGAAGGCTAAGAGGTAATTTGATCACAGCCTACATGGGGGAAAGATTGCTGATAGTAGAGGGCACTTTAACAGAAAAAGGCAAAAGATCCTATAACTGGTAGTTGAAACTGGACAAATTGAGACTAGAACTAAGGTGCAAATTTTATAGGGAAGGGAATTAACCACTGGAACAACTTCTCTAGGGACATGCTGGATTCTCCATCATTTGAGCATATCTGCGCTTCAAGCTGGGGGTGTGATTCCTGGCCTAAGGAGACATCATCATGCTAGCTCTCATCAAGCTAGCATGCTAAAAATAGTATATAGCCATGAGAGTTTGAGTGGCGGGACATGCTAGCCGCCCTGAGACCCAGCATGCTAGCTTGATGGTAGCATGAGTATGCTGCCTCAAGCTGGGAATCATACCCCCAGCTCAAAGTGTAGGCATACCCATGGAATCTTTAAATCAAAATGAAATGTCATGTTAGAAGATATGCTCTAGCACAACCAGAAGTTCTACAGGAATTACTGGATGAATTCTGTGGCCTGTGTGATGCCAGAGGCCAGTCTAGACTACCACAGTGGGCCTTCTGGGCCTTGAAAGAAAACAAACAAACTTTGAAATTGTTGTAGAAAGCAGTCATCTGAGAGAGTGCCATGTGTACAAGCCACACAGTATCTTTGCTTCAGTCAGTTAAAGGATTCACCTACGACAAGACTGTTGGAGAACATATTATCCATCATTTCTTTATTTTTCCATCAGCTTCAATTATGATGAACCATGTCTAGTTTTCATATAATGGCAATTTCTTAAATATTTCACTATCTCTGCACTGGAAAATTGCCTGTTTATGCCAATGAGAATATCTGTCTAATCTATCAGCATTTCTAAAGCACTTGGATATTACAGTGCTAAATGCTGTGCAGTACATGGATTTAAAAAAACCCTGTGAGACTGATCAGTAAAATTCATCCATGTTTTGAGTTTTGTGATGCCATTGGGTTGGTGAAACTCTGCAAAATATTTTAAATATTTTAAAAGATCTGCTCTGTTTACTCAAACTTTTCAGAACATGTACCAGTGGTCAATGAGACTTTACCACTAAAATTAAAAAAAAACCAACCAAGATTTTGTTTCCCTTTTAGTTATAAGACTAAAGTCAGCTTTATCACAGGACCTTAGTTGTAAATCAGTTAATACCATAACCCTGCCTCTCTGTGCCACAACTTCTCCCATTTGTCCAGTCTCGCCTTTCTTATTATTATTATTATAATAGTTAATATTTATATTATGATAGCACCCAAAGGCCCCAAACTGGGATTGGGGTCCCATAGTCCTGAGTGTCATGGGCTAGGAATGGGAGCACAGACCCAGGTTCTGGGCAGGCTTGTACAGCCCAAGGTGAAGTCTGGGCCACCATGTCTTCACTTGTGGGGAAGGGAGAGGTACTGAGACTTGGCAGGGTGAGGAGGAGGAAGAAGTTGGGCAGCGGCTTCAGGCTAGGAAGGAGACTCCAGGGGGCCTAGATAAAAGGCCTGTTCTAGCTCCCCTGGGTTCTCTCTCTATTCCCCGACCCAGTCCCAGGCCCTGCAGCCGCTGCTCCAGCCCCTCTAGGCCTCACTCCCACCTTTGCCCTCACCCACAAGCATGCATGTGTCTATGTGGGAGCAGGGTCCCCACCATATTTCCACTGGAAACATGCACAGGCTACGTTTACTCCCTGCTTCTCCTACAATCAATAGTTTCAAAGACCCCTTGTCAAGGTGTTCAGATGACTTAAGGGGGCAGGTTATCATTCATCTTGGTGCCACCTGCTCCTGCCTCAACTTCACTATTTGGGGGCAGGTTATCCAGGCACTGGGACAACACTACAGATACAAGCAAGACAGGAAGAAAGCTGACCTTGTGTTGTAAGCTTCCAGGACAGCTTCTCCACTGGTGAAATACTGCTGCATCCCAGAAATAAGGTCCTACTGACAAATTAGCAGCTTGGCTTCTCTCTTCTCAGAAATGAGTCTTTTAACAGAGATGCAGCAGCTCGCAGATGAACAGGAAACCAGCAGCACAAACTCCCACTTGGTTGCATTTTAAGAGATGCCTATAAAACATCTTCTCATTTAAAAAAATGTGTTTGTACAATAACAAATCAGCAGCTATTCATATTTACCTAACATTTCAGCTGGGCTCAGAAAAAGGGAGACATCTGTGGCTTGGTATGGAGTATAAATAGTAGTGTGGCCCCCTACCACTCCTAACCTGCCAGGAGCATATCAGGTCTTTGAGGACTCCAGACAGGATCTCACACCATTAGAGATTCAGCTTTTTATTCCAATCAGGATGAGGGCCCAGATGTGCCAAACACCGCACAGACACACAAAGGGAGAGAATGTCCCTGCCCTATAGAACTTGCAATCTAAATCTGAAACAAGATACAAGATAAGTGTAACAATCAATCAAGGGGGACCACGGGGTGAGGGGGGAGTCAATTCATTCTGAAAGTGTTAATTTTATTAGAAAAGAAAAATAACTGTTCCTGACTGCTGCCCAGCCCAGGCAGCAATGGAGAGCTCAGATTCTGGACCCAAAGCGGAGGAGGGATAGCTCAGTGGTTTGAGCATTGGCCTGCTAAACCCAGGGTTGTGAGCTCCATCCTTGAGGGGGCCACTTAGGGATCTGGGGCAAAAATCTGCCTGGGGCAGGGGATTGGACTAGATGATCTCCCGAGATCCCTTCCAATCCTTATATTGTATATGCCAACATTGAAGAAGTAGTAGTTCAGGCGGTGCCTTATTCCCACAATGTGCTCTTAAACCTACCTATAGAGCACACAGTACTAAGCACCAAAAGACTAAACTCTTCCTAATTACCATTGCATTTTGCATAGAGAGCATTGTGAAGGGGTCACTTTTTTATAGGGGCCTCATCTACTTGTTGGAATTTTTAGTTTTTAGCATTAGACTTTGCGACAATAAAATTAAATGTATTTATTTTCCATCGTTATATTAGTGCTTTACAGGGCCCAGTTTTCAAAAGGCCTTCAAAACTAAACCTGTAAAATTCACAAGGGCATCTGTTTGCACAGACAAAAACAGCATTTGTGCTCACAATTACACATGTACGTGCAAGTGAACAGCTATGCATCCACAGTGTGTTACTGGAGAAACTAGTGTGTTTTAAGCATGCACTTCTAATAGGCCCATTTTAAAGCCTGGCCTTAAACGCTTATAGCACTGTGAGAGTAGCTGGATTTGTGGCTTGTCTCAGTAGTCAAGGTCCAGAACAGGAGGCCTGAGCTTCATAACCCAAATAGAAAAGCCTGGGGAGACTGAGTAGCCCTCATCTAGCCCTTCTCTCACCTTGAGCAACTCCAGTCCAACCCAGCTCCTTTTTCAGAAGCCGTGCTGCCATTGACCAAGTCTACCCTAGAACTATGCAGTAAGCAACCCTTGGGAAAGCAACATTAACTCCCAAGCAGAAATATGCAGCATCAACCAAGGAGGACAGCTGGTTTCTAGCCTCATCTACAAAACAACACAGAGGGAAGACCCAGTGAAGCTCCCCTGGTGTCCCAGGCAATCAGAGAGGGTACGCTATTCTGTTGACACCACCCCCATTCTTCCAGGCACTGAAGAGAAGGGGGCCATTCATCCCTTACTGTCTGTAAAGCAATTTGAAGATGAAGAGCTCAGTCAGTGCCTGAGGTTGGGCTACTGACACACACACTTAGCAGGGGATGAGAGCAGCAAAGACAAGGGCTGGAGCAGAATTAGGTGCTTACAAGTACTTGGGAAAACTCCCCACACCCTGCTATGCAGAGCTGCAAGTCTGTGAGAGCCCTCCCAGACGGACCTCTTGAAAGTTGCTACATTTTGGAAAGTTGGCTCACTGATACCTGATCCATGCAGCAGCCTCAGCAATGTCATTTTAAAGGAATGACACTTGCAGGGTGTGGTAACAGCGTGGAAAACACAATCCTGACTGCCCTGCCCCAGAGGTGGGAAGGGAGATGAGAGGGACCTTCACATACACAAAGATGCTCTCGCTACCCTGGCCGCCCCTCAAAGCCAACAGAAGCACCAGTCTTTCCCCCACCAAGAGGGAATAGAACAGGCATCCCTTCCCCATCCTACTCCAGCCCCCAAAGGATTATAGAAGTGGTACCTTCTTTCCACATAGCTGAATCCTTGGCTGTGAAGGTAAATTTTTTCAGCTGCCCCAAGACACTCCCATTTTACAGAAGATGTATGTATGGATAAGCAGCAAAAGAGCAGGAGATCAGTTTCTGAGTTTACACAGGTTAATAGCAATAAGGCAGCTGGCTACACTGGGGAAGAGGAAACCACATGACTCTGAGCTACTGTCTTCAACACAGACACAGGCAGTCACTAAATGCTAACCATGTGGGGGGAGAGGTTGCTTCCTGTGAACATTGATTCTGTGAATGTTCATGGCCTTCAAATTCTCTCCTACTGAGGCTCCCCTTCTTACGAGTGGAACCTCTTGTGCTCATCTGCCCTCCCTGAATCCTACTTCCCCTCCATGTGGCAAGGAGCCTTGGGCTGGGCTACAGCTAAAAGGAACATCTTTATGCTTCACCACAGAGATAGTAGTCATTCAAAATCAAGCGACCCTCCCTCACCTGCATGCAGGAAGCATGCTTCCAGAGAACGTAATGCTTGAAGCTACAGGGAATAAAGATTCTTCCAGGGATAGGTGTTCACTTGGCTGACATTGTGTCGTTCACAGCTAATTCAATATTACTCCATGACATGTGATTCAGCAAAGCAATACACCTTGGCCACTAGATGAAAACCCATCAAGTGACCGAATCCTCAATTTCAAACCTTCTGTGGGCCTGTGCAATGTGGAAGCAGGACATTTTTCATTGACTGAAGCCCATGGCTGCCATGTAACCTGCACGTGGGTACAGATAGCAGAGAATGCTGTAACATACCACCTTCATGCTTCTAAGCCATTCCTATAAATGGTTAACATGTAAGTAGAGGGGCCTTAGGATACATGTGCCCTCCAAATACCTTTGCAACGGCCAATGAAGATTCAGCCCACGCAGTTGAGGAGGGGAAGACACAGCGAGAGAAGTAGTACAGTATACTCAGCTTAAACTCATAGTCTGTGCATAACCATCACCCCATTCCCACTCTGGGGCGCTGTATTGTTTACACCGGTGCAGCACATCTATACTAAGAATTTTCATGGATACAGGTACACTGCTTTAACTATACCAGTATAAAAAAAATCCAGTGCAAAGATAAGGCTTTGCCCTAGGATTAATGTATTGCAACTCTGTAACAGCACATCACACGTGCACGTAATAAAGCTATTAGCATACGAAGTGATGGCCAATGTACTACTCTCCCAGAGATGTTAATAAGGGGAAAGGCAGCACTGTAGCATAGGAAAGCAGGGTTGGCACATGAAAGAGTTCAAGGACACAGAGAACATGGAAAGCACTTTGCTTAGCAGAAAGAGCAGAGGTGCTAAAGGAACTAGAAATAAAATAACTAGGTGATTCTACATAATCATGTCTTCCTGGCACTGTTCCCCTGATCCGTCTTCTCTTGTTTCTTCACTTTGTTTATTGTACCCTTTGGTTGTGTCTCCTCTTAAAATCAGAATGTAAGACCCTCAACCCCATCTTTTATTATGGCTTTGTGCAGTCCCCAGGGCAATAGGACCCCGATCCTGATATAAATGAATAAATAAATAAAAAAAACACGATGACATCAATCGTTGTGGCTTGTACCAATGGCCTCAATCACAAGGTGGGAATCTTTACAAATACAAAGGAATGAGCAGGGCCAGAACACAACACGGGATTGAGCAGTGTTTCTCATTCATTTCTTAACATATTATAACCATGGTGCAGTATTACGTGCTCTAGGAAACGCACTACTGCCAGCTCCAAACATGCAAATATCATGAGCTGCTGCCTGCCCCCAAAAAAATCACAATATTGTCATAAGATTTTTAAAAATAGATATTGGGTTTTGTTTTGTTGCCTTCTGATTTTGGGGCCTTTAAGATTCATGTTTTCTCTGCAACAATGAGTGCTAGCAACTTTTTAAAAAAAAACAAACAGATTTTCCCATAATCAATCACTTGTCTCCAGGAGCTGAGGCTTTAAATAAAATGTCCAATATTGCAATAACAAAGAACTGACAACACTGTACAGTGCAATACAGAGACATAATATATAGGGCAATTACATTGATTTTTAAAAAATGTATAGTGAGCAGCTGGTATGACAAATTACAAAAGCACTTTAATTTGGATTAAAGCACTCTCTGGTTTTTGAAGAGGATTCTGCAACAGTCAGGGTCTCTGCAAATAGCACATATAACCGTCCAATCTAGCTAAAGGCACTTGTGTGAGACCGGAGTGAGTTTCTTTATAACCCCAGGAGAACATTTGAAAATAAAGAGATTACAAGTTGACAGTGCATGTGCAGGGAATAGAGGAGAAAGGGGTGCAATGATCAGTGCACTGGCCTTTCAACTCTGAAGACAAGAATTCAGCTCTTGTGTTAGGTTGCAAATGAAAGTCAGCTGGGTGGAGAAGCACCTGGGGTGGTTGCAAGTCAAAACTGGGGCACACTGGCAGTGCTGTGCGAGAGCTAGGACCGAGATGCTTTCACAGCCAATTCATTTGCTACACCCTGCTCTCCGCTCCTCCCTTTATAAGCACTCACATTTCACCTGTGAAGCTTCTTCACAAAAACAGAGACAAGAAGCAAAGCCTGTAGCTGCCCAGGATGGCATATATCTAGGGAGAGCCAGTAGAGGAACAGCACTTTCTCTTCATTGACCTCAGCAAACAGGAGGATGGTTTTGGTACAAAATCCCCTAAAGTGATAAGAACAGCACTGTCACTTCAGTGCCAACTATTTCCTGAAGGATCAATAAGCCAAAGTAATCAATTCTCTCAGACAGTCTTTATTCCCCAGGAGATGCCTGAGCCCTTATTTGCTATCATTTAACCTCTTCAGAGAAACCACAGTTTCAGAGCCCCTCCTATGCCTGACTGAGGCTCTGACATCAGAAGGGATGAATACACTCCCAAAGTTCCTGCTGACATTTCATAAAAGGCAACATCGGGAGCAGCAGCTGGGGTAGGTGAGCATCACAGCAAGCCACAGCACCAGTGCCACTTTGGAAAGAAAGAGCCAGAATCAACGTTTATTGCCAGGCGGCAAGGGAGGAGGTGGGAAGGAAAAAAGAAGTCAGGCAGAGAGGAAAAAGAAAGTGTTCTGCACAGTACAAAATGGGATATGTTATGATAGGCAAAACACACTGGAGAACTCAGAGTATAACAATGCTGAGCATTTCTATGGGGATTTACACCTCCAAAGTCCTTGTTCATTCTTACAGACTTCCTGGGAGACAGGATAGTATTAATCCCATTTTATAGATGGGCAAACTAAAGCACAGAAGTGAAAGGACTTGACCCAGGCTGAACAGGGAGACAGTATCAGAGGTGTGATTAGAATTCAGGAGGTCCTGGTTAAGGGGACTGGACTATGGGAGCACACTCCAACAAGGGAGAAACTGGAAGGAAACCTGGGTATGAATCTGCTCTCCAAGAAGAGGAGCAAAAGTGCCACATAAAGCTACAAAGGAATGCAGCTAGAGTATAAAGGAGTTCAAGAGTCATGTGGATTCATATCTGGAGAAGGACAGGACTGAGGGTTTTGTTGACAAAGCAGAAAATGAGGATTACGATCAAACAAAAAGGGGAGGCTGGCTTGCTGAGCCAGGTAAATCTGTCCAGGCTATAAGGCTGGTGAAGTTCTTCTCACCATGAACATCACTCTCCTCTCCTGGCTTTGTGAGCATCACATGACTCCTCAGTGAAACACCTGGGCTGCAACTCTCAGCTGCTGGTCAAGTGGTGGAGGGAAGGGAAATGGCAGTGGTTCCCCTAATGAATGAAAATAAAGAGCCAATTAAGCTTCCCTCTGATACATGTGAGATTCAGACCCTGGTTAGGCATCTTCTGTTCTGCATCTAAAGGAGGAAGTTTAACCAAACAGGAGTGGTATCCCACTGAAAGGGGAAATTCCCAGTGGGACACTAAGGGCTTGTCTACATCAGAAAGTTGCAGCGCTGGTGAGGGAGTTACAGCGCTGCAACTTTGAAGGTGTACACATCTGCAGGGCACCACCAGCGCTGCAACTCCCTGTTTGCAGCGCTGGCCGTACTCCCGTTTTGTCTCGGGTGTAGAGGATCCAGCGCTGGTGATCCAGCGCTGGTAATCCAATGTAGACACTTACCAGCGCTTTTCTTGACCTCCGTGGAAGGAGGAAGCCTCTGGTAATCAAGCTGGTCTCCTTTCCTGGTTTGCTCTCTCGTTCCCGGAACCCCGAGCAAGCAGGTCTCTTTCCCTGCGGTTTGCTGGGTGGCTCCGGGAACGTGAGAGCAAACCGCGGCGAAGCTGGTCTCCTTTCCGGCACCCCGAGCAAGCAGGTCTCCTTCCCTGCGGTTTGCTGGGTGGCTCCGGGAACTCGAGAGCAAACCGCGGCGAAGCTGGTCTCCTTTCCCGGTTTGCTCTCTCGTTCCCGGCACCCCGAGCAAGCAGGTCTCCTTCCCTGCGGTTTGCTGGGTGGCTCCGGGAACGCGAGAGCAAACCGCGGCGAAGCTGGTCTCCTTTCCCGGTTTGCTCTCTCGTTCCCGGAACCCCGAGCAAGCAGGTCTCCTTCCCTGCGGTTTGCTGGGTGGCTCCGGGAACGCGAGAGCAAACCGCGGCGAAGCTGGTCTCCTTTCCCGGTTTGCTCTCGCGTTCCCGGAACCCCCCTTGAAGCCGCCCAACAGCGCTGCAGTGTGGCCACATCTAACACCACTTGCAGCGCTGGTTGCTGTAAGTGTGGCCACTCTGCAGCGCTGGCCCTATACAGCTGTACTAATACAGCTGTAACAACCAGCGCTGCAAAATTTTAGATGTAGACATGAGTGCTTTCATCTAGATCTTGAGATTTCAGACTGTTAAATTGTGACATTTTCCCAATTGTTATTGCTCCCTCTTAATCCTGTGCAGTTGGATTCATGGCAATACAGTACTTGGCTTTACAGGCAGAGAGATAAAAACCAGTCCCAATAATTTTTCTTAAAATAGTCTGTAACATATATGGCATACATACCTTGAGACTGTGTGTTCTGTAAAGGTTTAAGTGGAGCTGCATATGTATTTTGTGAAACATTCAGGGTGGAAAGCAATACATATTCCTAAATTCTTCACAAAATGTACACATGCACAGCTCCACTGAAATGTTGCAACCTCTGGTACAGGGCAGAAAGCCATCCACAGAGTGCTGTACACAGCAGTGGAGGGAGAAAGGGAGGGAAAATTTTGGCTAAAGGACACCACGGTAAACCCCTGCATTTACAGAAACTGCCAGGCAGGGATTAAAATGGATTGAAACAGGAGGAGAAGCTCTTCCTGCACCAGACAAGAAGCAAGGGTGCTGTGATAGGGAGAACAAAAGAAAATTTAAGACTTTACTGCAGTTTGGCCACAGAAATCAGCCTTAGAGCTGTGAAAGGAATACTTTGTAGTAGCTCTGCCCTGGGTGCCAATACTATGGCAGGCCCAGGAGAAGGCAAAGAGAATGATTATTATATATGTTCAGAATACACACACGTATCAATGCAGCGTTTAGATGAATCTCAATATTTATTGTTACTTATGGTAAGTACTGACATGGGCTTCACCTTAGTAAATACTTACTTACCTCTTGGATTAATAAAGCTTGAGGTTCATCTTAACAAAAACCATTTGGACAAATTGTTGACCTCAGTGGAGTTGTGCATGAGGTCTGAGAGTTATACCAGGGATGAACACAGCTTGATATCTATCTGCTTGTCATATGATGAATGTTTAGATAATAAAGTTTTTCATCTACCTATCTCAGATTATGGATCAGCATCATTATCCCTATTTTACAGTGATGGAAACTGAGGCACAGGGAGGGGACATGATTTGGTAGTCAGAGCCAGGAAGCACACCTGCTACTAAAAGACCCCTGCAGAAGGGAGCAGAGAGAGACTTTCACAGCACGAGCTCATTTCTTATACTTCAGTCTTTGCAGGTTTGGTTTTTACACCCAACCTAGACCAGTGCCCTTCTGTCCTATTTTCCAACATACCAACACTTAGCAAAACAGGGTTGGGTCCTACCCCAATGAAGTCAATCAAAACACCTACTGTCTTCAGTGAGACAAGGCTCTATCTAAGCATTTGTACTGAACCCATCACCAAAGCATTGATTTCTCCCTGAGGCAGCGATTCTGATTTCTTAACTATACTATTTGACCCAAGACTCCTGCTAACCTGAAGAGTCAAATATGGCCCACTAACAAATCTGCCTGGAGAGGTAGCACAATTTAAGAGTTGACCAATCCATGTTTTTAAAAAACAAAGAGTTGATGAAGAGACAAATGGGACCAAAACTAATCCATTAAAACATTCAATCGAGTCTTCTAGAAACTGATAAAAGTACAGCTTTGCCCCTTCTCATAAACACATGGCCCCCACCCAACTATATGTTAGAGGAGAATTTATTTGGAGTTCTATTAGGCCTCTGCATGCACTCCATACATCTTGCCTACCTACAGGAGAGCTGTTCTGAAGCATCACTTGACTTTGTTTTAAATAGCTCGCTACAGTTTCCATTTTAGCTTTGTGAGATGATTATTTTTTTCTTACAGAATTGAAGTTGTACAGCAGTTGAAAATGCTGATGGCTTAACTGATTTCATTTTTTTTTTCCATAGCAGCCCTAAGGGGTTTTAACTCTTTCTGTGGCACTGAAATCCTGCTTTGGAGTTCAATGTTTAACTCGCGCTGGGAGACTCATAAATATTCGGAGTCACTCTCTCCCTCTCTGTTTGATTAGGAAATGAGCCTTTAACTCAATGTAATCCCCAAGCCATTAACAAAAAA
The DNA here is from genome assembly GCF_007399415.2 of Gopherus evgoodei. Taxonomy (NCBI): domain Eukaryota; kingdom Metazoa; phylum Chordata; order Testudines; family Testudinidae; genus Gopherus; species Gopherus evgoodei. The sequence continues at coordinate 44,397,429 of NC_044325.1, forward strand.
GCCCTCAACAGCTCCACTATTAGAATTTCACTCCTAACCCACAGAGGATTGAATTAGATTAACATAACTACCCGCAATCTGAGTTTATTTTCTGTGCCAGATAGAAATGTGTTTTCAGGAAAGAAAAAGAGAGTGAGCCAGAGAGCAAGCATGAGCATAATGAAATGTAAAAATAGAGGGATCAGAAATAGCGGGACAGATGCACAGGTGAAGAGAGAAAAGGGGAGAGAGAGAGAGAGCGAGCTACATAATAATTATTAACTGGCTGCTGATTTTTGGGCATAGGGTTATTAGGAAGGACCCTAACAGCACAGAATTGTTTTAGTAAGGACAGTGTTTCCCCCCAGGTGTTTATTCCCAATTTGCAGAGATTTACAGGTATACACCTGGTATGCTGCATTTCAGACACCTGTACAGCCCATTTGGCACAGGTTTTATTCAAAATTTCCAGGAAGTATTATACACAACAACAACAAAAAATAGAATGTATGTGTCAATTACTTTGCAGTCAAATGAACAGAAAAGGGTGTAATGAACAAGATTTTTCATTCCTCAAAAATCACAAACAGGCCCTGACAAAGTTCATTTAAGGAATCAGTTTGGAGGAGACGAGGTTAATGGGTGCTTAGTCCACATAACCTTAATTGTTAGTGAAGCAGAAACTAAATAATAACAGGCTGCATTCTTCCACACAATGCATCAAAGATTTTTCCAATCAATCACTTATCTAACCATGCATACAGATAAAAGAGAAAGATGTCCCATAATCTATTGATCTATAAGCTATACGCAGCAGGCACTTGATCATTTTTCCAAATGCAAGAATAAAACAAAGAATCTGCAGATTACACAAGAAAAGATCCACTGTAGCAAAAAAGGGGGTAAAGTCCACCAGATTCATGGATACAGCCAAGAAATATTCCAAAAATCCTTAAGACTAAAAAGATAGAGGGTTTATTGGGAATACTTCCTCAGGAATGTTGGGATCTCTGCATAAATGTTTAATCATGGATATTTGCAGTCATGTCTGAATGTAGGCGAGTTGATTTTTGCTGTGCACATGGTGGAGAAAGAGGTTGCTTTTTTAATTTTAAATTTTTAAGAGGATCTAAAACTAGTTGTAGAGTACCTTCTTTGTTTAACCAAAACAATCAACAATTTTGAGTTCTTCAGTACATTTTAGGATAACCTGCTCTCTCATTTGAATAATTCAACTATAACAGGAAATAAACAGAGAAACAATACATGTAATATTGTGCCAAACAAATGTTAAAACAATAAATCAAAGAGCAACAGAAAGTGAAAAAATCTTACCAGTCAAAACTGAGTTTTCTATACTGAGCATTGTCATGCTGAGAATTCTATTTGATTTGCTATTTTGGAGGAAGCTCTGAGTTACAATTATCATTTTAAACATTACTAACCTATGGAAAATCAACATGTTTATCAATGTCCTTCTTGCTGTGCCTCTACAATTCCAGTTTGTTAACTTCAGTCATTACATGGATGATTAAAAAACATTGCATATAACAATTTGGAATAAGTTCCAAAAGAAAACAAAAATACACTCGCAAGTCAAAGACTTTGAGAATGGTAAAATTTGCACCGAATAAAAAGCCACATACTACTATATAATGTATATTTATAAGATGAGATCTGGCCTGTTCGTCACCTTCCTTCAGTCAATCCCGCCACAACAATCTTCATTTATTGATTAGTACTTGATATTTGAATCAAAAGGCAGCTTTCCCGTTGTTCCGTTCATATTTTCATTAGATGTTGTTCAGTCCAAATTATTTCAAACCAAAATAATTTGTGTTCTCTTTGTTGCTTTCAAAATGTTAAAATATTTGCAGTAAAAAAAAGTTGCCAGAGTGTACTTTGGGAAAATGTGCCACACATGGAAAAACAAAAACAAAAATTGTAAACTTGATTTTTTTTTCCCTGTGAGACATTATAAATGCAAGAAATTTCAAAGAATCCACATATATTTGTAATAAAGATTGTTCTATCCCTTAAAAAAATTATTAAAAGTAAACAGTCAAAAAACCCAAGTCTTTGAGCTCAAAATAAGAAACAAGACAAACAACTGCAATTATTTCCGTTTTTGACCAAAGAAATGTTTACATAATGAATAAAAACTAGTTTGATTCATCATTAAACCTTTGTAATTAGAGCATCTCCTACTTTTTCCTTTAACAAAAACCACACCAAAATACACACCATTGTACAAGTTATATTTTGCATTTTAGATACCTTAAAGCAAACACCTCACACAACCGAGTTCCTCCTTTGATTGTCATTATGCTGACTTCTCAAAATCCTGCACCCCTCTATTGTCACTGCAGAGGCTTTAGAAATTAAGTTGTTCGGGGACCTTTAAAACTAGACAAACATCAGATGCTCGATGCTCAACGCCTTTGGTAAAACAAAATTTCATCTTCATGTGTGTGCTAGAGAAGGTGTGAGCCAAAGCTAGGGGTTTTGGGGGGTGGCTGGGAAAATGGTTGTTTGGTTCTTTTAGTAACTGGTTGCTGAAGTTTCCAGATATGCACTTTTTATACCAGCAGTGGGGAAATATCACCTGTCCTTGGTAAGCCCTTAAAGCAGAGTTTCATTATACAGTGGCCTTTTCAGAACACCAGCAAAGCTGACTATTTCCATTCCCAAAACAATCCCATTCTGCTCAAACTTTCATTTGTTTGCTTTAAGAAAACAAAAACAATACCCAAATAGCAAAAATGACTGATTTACATGAAGTTCTGAAATCATCTTGCCTGCTTGTGGGTCACTCTGACCTTCCTTTGACAGTGTGAAAACAGGAAAAAAAAATATTTTAACTACATTGAGATGCTGCCATAATTTTAAGCCCAGATAAAAGGACTAGTTCAGGGAGACATTTGGATCCAAAATACAATAAAAGGTAGAAGTTAAGTACTTACATGCTGCAGGTTGAGAGATGAAGCTCAGAGCTGAAGCAGAATTTCCCTTGCCCTCAGGTGTTTCTAATTGCTGATTAAATATCTTTTGGTTCTGCCTGCACCAGCCAACAGTCCCCTCTGCGTCTCTGCCTCTCTTTGTGACTAGGACACAGTACTCCGAGTCCCAACCTATAAATAGATCCCAGCTCTGTGATTGATATAACAGGCAGCTGACAAAAAAAAAAAAACAACCCCACCACACACACTATAGGTCTTAAGGAAAGCAGCAAGAGCTGGGCTTTTACCTCTGCACTGCACCCAGGCAGGAGTCCCCCACAGTCACCACTTCCCCCCAGCAGCATTACAGCAACTTTGGGCATGTAAGCAAGTGAACAAAATTCACTGCACCAAAAGAAGAAAAGGAAAAGTACAGATGCTGCTTTGGATTTGACTCTTTTACACCCTGAAGTTTAAAAAAAAAAAAAAAGTGTGAGCTGAGTACAGTTTTGAATTGTGTTTTATTCCAAACTCTTTCCATGAAACTTTGCATTCCTGCTACAGAATAAACTGGGACTGACACCTGGGTTAGTAATGGCAAGGTCAGCCAGCTTCCTGAGGGACTCTGCAAAGAGTTCAGGGATTGAGAATGAAGTTACTGTTCTCCATGAACCATTTGATCAGGACACTCCCTGATAGCTAGCACCAGGATAGTGACAAAATTCCCACTTTTAAAGGAACCCCCAGACCAAGGAATTCCCAGTTGGCTAATGTTAGCTCAGAGTAACAAGTTACTAAACTTTGGGGGATTTCTACAGGGGTTTGCTCAAGTCCTTGAATAATTGGAAAAACCTCCCAGTGATAATGTTTGTAGCTATGGAATTGTCTTCCAAGGAATGGGGTGAGCCCTGTTCTTTGGGACATGTATGCGTGACTGGATAAAGCCCTTGAGGATGAACTGTAGCAAGCAATCCTGCCTGGCCCCCATTGGTAAGTGTGAGGATGGTCTAGATGGGACTTTACCGGGCTTTTCTCTCTTACACTTCTATGATATCTTCTACTAGCTCCCAAATCAGTCTCAATAGCAGATCAGTTGAAGTCTCGAGCATCTGTAGGAAGTGGCTGTTAGCACTATTCTCCAAGCCTTCTCTGACTCCCAGATGCTTAACATCATTACTGACCTCCATGAGGGATACGTAGCGCTCCATACCGACTGGACTCAAAGGTACGGCCCGATGAGTTGCAACTGCAGCTGGGTATAGGGGGATACAGAGAGTATGCCCTCAGCTTTTCCTTCTAATGGCCTTCTCTACATTAGACATTTTAGGGGTCTCTCGCAGTATGGTAACTAGGACCAGTTCAGCTCTAGTGGTGCAAACAAGGTACCAGCACTCAAGCTTTTACTACCATGTCATCTAGATTTCCTCTGAGCAGGGTTAGGCAACATGATGTTCAAAAACTAGTATCCCACCTACACTACTGCTACTATATCCATAGAGTTGCACCAGTGCTAGTGCAGTGGTGGGAGATGTCCCCAAATAAGCCTAGGAGAGACACACCAGCATGGCCCAGGTTTCAGGTTACATCAAGTATCAGAGAGGTAGCCGTGTTAGTCAGGATCTGTAAAAGCTGCAAAGAATCCTGCGGCACCTTATAGACTAACAGACGTTTTGGAGCATGAGCTTTCGTGGGTGAATACCCACTTCGTCAGATGCAGGTTACATCAAGTAATTATTCACGTAAATAACTGAAAGCAGTTTCCCTACTTTAAGGCCAAATCCTTCAGTGCTGACACAGGCAATGCGTTCTTTGGAGTCAATGGGCCTTTTCCCTAAGTAAAGAGGGCAGAATTTAGCCTTCATGTTTTTCATGAAATAAGAATTATATGTCATGTCATTTCCTTAATATTCTAATTCTTGCAGCATGGTCTAGTAGACGAAACAGTGGACTGGGTACAGGACACCTGGGTTCTGTTCTTAGTTGTGCCACTGTTTTGTGTGATTTTGAGCTAGTTGACCTCTGTGCTTCAGTTTTCCCATCCATAAGGCAGAGATAATGATGCTTAACCTCCATTGTAAAGCACTTTGGTATCTACAGATGAAAAGCGCTATACTTAGCATTATAATCATTCTATGATAAATAAACAATGTGCCAGATGCAGCCCTAGTATAGTGCCATTGACTTCAATGGAGATGCACCCATGCCTTTCAGCTGAATTTGGCCCTTTGATTTTTGCTGAGACGAACACCAAGTCAATATCTAACTGAAGGGAAAACAAATTTCAGCAAAAACACAGCCATGTTTTCATGAATGTGCTCTAATTTTGGCTGCCTAAAGGGAGAGACCTGGGGGTCAGATTTTGAGAGATGTTGAGTATTTGGCTCCCACTTACTGTCACAGAGGTGCCACCCCAACCCACCCCATCATGGGTGGAAGTGGTACTGTGGCAGCCTTTCCTCAGTTTCCCCAGAGTCTTCTCTGGCCCACTCTGGCCATAGGAGTGACCTGGCCTCCAGCCAATCCATCTAACAGAATCCAACCCCTTCCAGGCTCTCAGAGCCCTTCATTTGAAGTCCAACAGAAAATAACAAAACAACTGAATCTTCAGCCCAGCTGGGCTCAGCTGCTAGCCTCCTTCTTTTCAGGCTAATCCCAATTGCAAACTGTACCAACATTGACCAAATTTCTGGCTTTCACTCTCTCCGCCCCCGGGTTGGCACACATTTTCCCTTCTCGGGGTTTCAGACAGGCTACAGTCTCTGATCAGCTCCTGTCTCCACCGAGGCTCCTTGCCCACCTCAGAATAGTGTGTCTGGTCTGCTTCCCCACCAATCCCCCACTTCCAGGCTGCCTTCCTCTTAAGTCCAACCCTGCACAGATATAACAGGGCAGGACTAACTGAACTAGGCTAACTGGCCCCAAGTCTATCCTTAAAGGGGGCAGGCCACCCTATTACAGACTTCAGCTGGAATTTTTAGTGCTGAATACTTCTGAAAATCAGGCCAAGGTGCATCGAAGAGGCTCCCAAACACTAAGGCACTCAAATCCAGCAGCCATTTTTGAAAAGTTTGACCTTAATATATGTATAGTTATATACATTCTGAACCGAATAAATATAAATGCCACCAACTTGTTCCTTGCCTTTCCATATCTCTTATCTCCAAACTCTTTACAAACATTATTTAATTAAGCCCCATGCAAGGTAGGCCAGTATTATTATCCCCATATTGTGTTAGGGAGGGGGAATCCGAGACACAGAGATATCAAGATATTTGCCCACAATATCTCAGCAACACAGTGGCACAGCCTTGAACAGAGCCCAGAATTCTTTGAATCTTATAGATTCATAGACTCTAGGACTGGAAGGGACCTCGAGAGGTCATCGAGTCCAGTCCCCTGCCCTCGTGGCAGGACCAAGTACTGTCTAGACCTCCCTGATAGACATTTATCTAACCTACTCTTAAATATCTCCAGAGATGGAGATTCCACAACCTCCCTAGGCAATTTATTCCAGTGTTTAACTACCCTGACAGTTAGGAACTTTTTCCTAATGTCCAACCTAAATCTCCCTTGCTGCAGTTTAAGCCCATTGCTTCTTGTTCTATCATTAGAGGCTAAGGTGAACAAGTTTTCTCCCTCCTCCTGATGACACCCTTTTAGATACTTGAAAACTGCTGCTATGTCCCCTCTCAGTCTTCTCTTTTCCAAACTAAATAAACCCAATTCTTTCCGCCTTCCTTCATAGGTCATGTTCTCAAGACCTTTAATCATTCTTGTTGCTCTTCTCTGGACCCTCTCCAATTTCTCCACATCTTTCTTGAAATGCGGTGCCCAGAACTGGACACAATACTCCAGTTGAGGCCTAACCAGTGCAGAGTAGAGCGGAAGAATGACTTCTCGTGTCTTGTTTACAACGCACCTGTTAATGCATCCCAGAATCACGTTTTCTTTTTTTGCAACAGTATCACACTGTTGACTCATATTTAGCTTGTGGTCCACTATGACCCCTAGATCTCTTTCTGCCATACTCCTTCCTAGACAGTCTCTTCCCATTCTGTATGTGTGAAACTGATTGTTCCTTCCTAAGTGGAGCACTTTGCATTTGTCTTTATTGAACTTCATCCGGTTTACCTCAGACCATTTTTCCAATTTGTCCAGATCATTTTGAATTTTGACCCTGTCCTCCAAAGCAGTTGCAATCCCTCCCAGTTTGGTATCATCTGCAAACTTAATAAGCATACCTTCTATGCCAACATCTAAGTCATTGATGAAGATATTGAACAGAGCCGGTCCCAAAACAGACCCCTGCGGAATCCCACTTGTTATACCTTTCCACCAGGATTGGGAGCCATTAATAACTACTCTCTGAGTACGGTTATCCAGCCAGTTATGCACCCACCTTATAGCAGCCCCATCTAAATTGTATTTGCCTAGTTTATCGATAAGGATATCATGCGAGACCGTATCAAATGCCTTACTAAAGTCTAGGTATACCACATCCACCACTTCTCCCTTATCTACAAGACTCATTATCCTATCAAAGATATCCTATCCTCTTTTACTAGAGCACATGAATTTAGTTATTACACTTTGGGAGAAAGAGAAGTCAGAGGTCCAGAAAAGACACTCTCCTTAGCCTGAAGCTGATTCTTTACATAGAACTCTCATGGCCCTGACTCAGTCAACTCCTATGTGGAAGCTCCTCTTCATTCCAGCAGTAAATTATTTGTGTCAGGCATGGACAGACAGGGGGGAAAACCCTATAGCAGAGGAAATCCTACATAGACTTAACACCCACCACAACACACTGCAGAAAGGAGGCTAGAAGACTGCAAAAAATCACCTCAAAATACACTTAAAAATAAGCTACTTGTAGAGCAGATAAAGGTTTAATATATTTTTCTTCAAACACCCAGTTTAGAAAATTGCAATCTGGAAAACTGGGACAGTAGCTGAGCAGTCTCTCTCACTGGTTATTTGCTGTTGCATTTGTTATTACAAGGTGCCTGTCATTAGTACCTACTGTAGTTAAAGTTGAAAGCAGCTTCCACTATAAACTGCTTCACAGGCTCATAAATTTCCCCAAACTATTATTGATGTATATGAAATATCCAGTGATTGACTTCTGCTCAAGGGAGAGGGGTATGGGGGAGAGGGCAGGAAAAGTGTTGTGTGGGTGGGTGGGTGGCTGGGAGGGAGTAAGTGTCAATTGGGAAAAACACTTTCAGCCATTTGTAAATTATTATAGAAGAATGAAACATACTACACTTTTCCTCCAATGTTAAAAAAGAAAAGAAATCATACATAAGACAGGCCTACAGCAAATATATATATAAAGCTTGCAAAATGGCTGAGACAGCTAGCTGGGATCTTAGAATGATAGAATGTCAGGGTTGGAAGGGACCTCAGGAGGTCATCTAGTTCAACCCCCGCTCAAAGCAGGACCAATCCCCAGACCCCTAAATGGCCCCCTCAGGGACTGAACTCACAAAAGACGGTTACTCACCTTTGTAACTGTTGTTCTTCAAGATGTGTTGCTCATATCCATTCCAGTTAGGTGTGCGCGCCGCGCGTGCACGTTCGTCGGAAACTTTTTACCCTAGCAACTCCAGTGGGCCGGCAGGTCGCCCCCTAGAGTGGCGCCGCCATGGCGCCTGATATATACCCCTGCCGGCCCACCTGCTCCTCAGTTCCTTCTTGCCGGCTACTCCGACAGTGGGGAAGGAGGGCGGGTGTGGAATGGATATGAGCAACACATCTCGAAGAACAACAGTTACAAAGGTGAGTAACCGTCTTTTCTTCTTCGAGTGATTGCTCATATCCATTCCAGTTAGGTGATTCCCAAGCCATACCTAGGCGGTGGGGTCGGAGTGAGAAGTCGCGGCATGGAGCACTGCAGATCCGAAGGCCGCGTCATCTCTGGACTGCTGGACCAGGGCGTAGTGGGCAGCAAAGGTGTGGACCGATGACCAGGTCGCTGCCCGACAGATCTCCTGGATGGGCATGCGGGTGAGGAAAGCCAACGACGACGCCTGCGCCCTGGTAGAGTGCGCAGTCACATGGCCCGTAGGAACATGAGCCAAGTCATAGCCGGTCCTGATACAGGACGTTACCCACGAGGATAACCTCTGCAAGGAAATGGGAAGCCCCTTAACGCGGTCCGCTACTGGCACGAAAAGCTGGGGGGATTTGCGGAAGGGTTTGGTCCTCTCCACATAAAACGCGAGAGCCCGACGGACATCAAGCGAGTGGAGTTGTTGCTCCCTGCGTGAGGAATGAGGCTTCGGGAAAAAAAAACGGGAGGAAGATTTCCTGGTTGACGTGAAAGGCTGAGACCACCTTGGGAAGAAAGGCAGGGTGCGGTCTCAGCTGCACCTTATCTTTATGGAAGACCGTATACAGGGGATCTACCGTGAGCGCCCGGAGTTCCGACACCTGTCTAGCTGAGGTAATGGCTACTAGAAAGGCAGTCTTCCAAGAAAGATAGAGCAGGGAGCAAGTCACTAACGGCTCAAAGGGGGGCCCCATGAGCCGAGTCAGAACCAGGTTAAGATCCCAGGTAGGGGCAGGGGTTCGGACATTGGGGTATAGACGTTTCAGCCCCTTAAGGAATCTAGTCACCGTCGGGTGAGAGAAAACGGAGCGGCCATTCCCACCCGGGTGAAAGGTGGAGATAGCCGCCAGGTGAACCCGAAGGGACGATATCGCCAGGCCCTGTTGCTTGAGGGACCAAATATAGTCCAATATATTGGCGACCGAAACCTCCATAGGGAGGAAACCCCTCTCCGTGCACCAACAGGAGAAGCGCTTCCACTTGGCCGAGTACATCGCTCTAGTGGAAGGCTTCCTGCTGCCCAAGAGTACCTCACGTACCGGGGTAGAGCAGCGTAACTCGGATCCCGTCAGCCACGCAGGAGCCACGCTGCTAGGTGCAGCGACTGGAGATCCGGGTGACAGAGAGTACCGTGGTCCTGGGTGATTAGGTCCGGGTGAAGGGGCAGGGGGACTGGGTTGGCTATGGCCAGGTCCAGCAACATGGGGTACCAATGCTGCCTGGGCCACGCTGGGGCTACCATAATCACGCGGGCCCTGTCCCTGCGCACCTTCAGAAGGACCTTGTGGACCAGTGGGAACGGAGGGAACGCGTAGAACAAGTGGGTCGTCCACGGAATAAGGAAGGCGTCCGCTATAGACCCGGGTTCCCGGCCCTGAAAGGAGCAGAACGCCTGGCATTTCCTGTTCCCCTGGATGCAAAGAGGTCCATCCGGGGACAACCCCACCTCTGGAAGATCGAGAGGGCGACGTCCAGGCGGAGGGACCACTCGTGCGAGAGGAAGGATCTGCTCAGGCGGTCCACCAGCGTGTTCCGTACTCCGGGGAGGAAGGAAGCCGTGAGATGAATGGAGTGGGCTATACAAAAGTCCCAGAGTCGCATCGCCTCGTGACATAGGGGAGAGGATCTGGTGCCGCCCTGCTTGTTGATATAGTACATGGTCGTCGTGTTGTCGGTGAATACCGCGACACAACGACTTCGAAGCTGGTGACAGAACGTTTGACAAGCAAGGCGGACCGCTCTCAACTTCCGCATGTTGATGTGTAGATCCACCTCCTGCGGGGACCACAGGCCCTGTGTCCTCAGGGTTCCCAGGTGGGCCCCCCAGCCGAGATCTGAGGCATCCGTTGTTAGGGACACCGAGGGCTGGGGTGGGTGAAATGGGAGCCCCGCACACACGACGGACTGGTCTAGCCACCAGCCGAGGGAATCCAACACCCCCTGGGGGATTGTGACAAGCATGTCTAGCGACTGTCTGGCTGGCCGGTATTGTGCGTTGAGCCAAGATTGGAGGGGCCTCATGCGGAGTCGTGCATACCCTGTCACAAACGTGCAGGCTGCCATGTGGCCTAACAGGGTTAGGCATGTCCTTATAGAGGTCAAGGGGGCCGCCAGCAAGCGCTGAACGATGGTCGACAGCGACTGGAACCTGAGCAACGGTAGAAGGGCCCTGGCCAAGGTGGAGTTCAGGACGGCCCCAATGAACTCTACCCTCTGCGAGGGGAGTAGAGTGGACTTGTCCACATTGATCATGATGCCCAAGGTAGTAAACAGGCCAGTGATCCTGCGGACGTGGCTGCAGACCTGCAGCTCTGAGGTGCCCCGAATCAGCTAATCGTCGAGGTAAGGGAACACGTGAATGCGACTGCGTCGAAGATGTGCGACAATGACAGCCATGCATTTGGTGAATACCCTCGGGGCCGTAGAGAGGCCAAACGGGAGGACCGTGAATTGGTGGTGATGGCGGTCGACCACGAACCGAAGGAAACGTCTGTGGTGTGGCCATATGGTGATAAGAAAATAAGCGTCCTGCATGTCGAGGGCGGCATACCAGTCTCCAGGATCCAGAGATGGGATAATGGTCCCCAAGGATACCATGCGGAACTTCAACTTCACCAGATATTTGTTGAGTTCCCGCAGGTCGAGGATGGGTCTGAGGCCTCCCTTGGCCTTGGGGATCAGAAAGTAGTGGGAATAAAACCCCTTGCCCTTCTCGTTCTCCGGAACCGCCTCTATGGCTCCTTTGTCGAGGAGCGTCTGCACCTTCTGGCGGAGGAATTGCTCGTGAGAGGGGTCCCTGAAGAGGGACGAGGGTGGGGGGTGGGAGGGAGGAAAAGACATAAACTGCAGACGGTATCCCGTCTGCACCGTGCGTAAGACCCAGCGGTCCGATGTATTTGGGTCCACGCCTGGAGGAAAAACGAAAGGCGGCTGGAAAACGCGGGGGAAGGATCCGTGGGGGAAATTGGTACTACGCCCTCGGGCGCACCTTCAAAAAGAAGGTTTGGGTCCAGGTGGGGCTTTAGAGGAGCTTTGGCTCTGCCCCCCTTGATTCCCCGACTGTCTGCGCCTGCCATTTCTGCCGTGGGGCCTACTGAGGTCCTGCCGCTGGCGGAACTGGGGGTATGGCCGGCGCTGCTGCTGTTGTTGCGGCCGGAAGGGTCTGCGTTGTGTCCCGGGCATGTGCATCCCAAGGGAGCGTATAATGACCCGATTGTCCTTCAGACTTTTTAGTCTGGGGTCTGTCTTCTCCGAGAACAGGCCCTGGCCTTCGAACAGGAGGTCCTGGATGGTATATTGGAGCTCCGGTGGAAGGCCAGAAACCTGAAGCCAGGAGATGCGGCGCATTGTCACCCCCGAGGCAAGGGTACGAGCAGCCGAGTCCGCAGCATCCAAGGAGGCCTGCAATGAGGTTCTTGCAACCTTCTTGCCCTCGTCAAGAATTGCCGCAAATTCTTGACGTGCCTCCTGTGGCAACAGCTCTTTAAACTTATCCGCTGCCACCCAAGAGTTAAAGGCGTAGCGGCTAAGAAGGGGTTGCTGGTTGGACACCCTGAGCTGAAGGGCCCCCACCGAATAGACTTGCGGCCGAGGAGGTCCATACGCCTGGCCTCCTTGGATTTGGGAGCTGGGGCTTCTTGTCCATGACGCTTCCTCTCGTTCACCGACTGCACCACGAGGGAGCACGGTGTCGGGTGAACATGGAGGTACTCATAGCCCTTGGAGGGGGCCATGTACTTCCGCTCGACGCCCCGTGCAGTAGGGGGGATGGAGGCCGGCGATTGCCAGATCATATTGGCGTTGGCCTGGATCGTCCGAATAATGGGCAGGGCAACCCTGGTGGGAGCATCAGAGGAGAGGATGCTGATGACGGGATCCTCGATCTCGGAGACCTCCTCAGCTTGCAGGCTCAAGTTCTGCGCTACGTGCCTGAGGAGGTCCTGGTGTGCCCTGAGATCTAGTGGAGGAGGGCTAGAGGAAGAGGTGCCTGCCACAGCCTCATCGGGAGAAGACGATGAGGAGACCCCTGGCAAGAGAGTGTCCAGCGGGGGGTCTGTCTGAGCCCTTGCCTCTGACTCCGGAGGGAGCTCAGGATCTTGCTGTTTTGACCCGTCCTCTCCGTCCGGGGAGGGGGGGGCGAGACAGCGACGCCTCTGGCGCCCTGTGCTCCGTCGTCGCAGGCCTAGGAGGAAGCTGTTGGGGGCCCTGGGCTTGGTGATACGGCCAGGGTGTCCAGAACCCCCACTGCTGCGGTCCCTGGTCCTGTTGAAGAGGGTCTTGAAAAAGGGCCGCTTGCCTGTCTGTGCCCAGTGCGTAAACACTGTCCGCCTGCGACGACACAGACGGCTGTCTGGAAGGCCATGGAGGGGCCGACTGCGGCTGGTAAGAATCTCCGCGTCCTGGCGCCGAAGATGTTCTCGGTGCTGGGGACTGGTACCGGGAGTCATACCGGTGCCGGGATCGGGACCGGGGTCTGTCTTGGACTCGGTGCCGGGATCGGGACCGGTACCGGCCGCTGACTCGGTGCCGGGATCGGGACCGGGACCTGCCACCGACGCGGTGCCGGGAGGTCGACCGGGACCGGGACCTGCCACCAGCTCGGTGCCGGGAGGTCAACCGGGGAGCTGATCGACGGCGTGAACGGCTCCTAGAGTCCCGGTGCCGGTATCGATGACTAGAGCCAGACCGGGACTGCCTGGAGGACGACTGGTGCCGCGAGTGCGACCGGTACCGCCAAGGGGAGCGGTGCCAGGACTGCGAGCGGCGCCGAGATCTGGAGCGACCACGGTGACGGGACCTCGACAGCGAGCGTGAGTCCCGAGACGGTGCTCTCATCATCGGTTTGCCTCTGGACACAACCCGCACCGGAGGTACCGGGGGTGTAGGCTGAGTTGGCTCAGTCAGGGCAATTAGGTCCTGTGCCGAGGCGAAGGTCTCCGGCGTCGATGGGACCAATAGCTCAACCCCAGATCTTACGGGGGAGCTAGGCGGGACCGGACTCGACGGACCCTCCGGGCCCGGAGTCGACGGGATCCCTGTCGGTAGTGCCGCGGCAGAGGCAGGTGCCGGGCGCTCCACTCAAGTCTGCCTGGATGGAGTTGCAGACTTCGAGGGCCTTGCTTCGGGACCCAGTGCCGGGGAAGGTCCGTGCCGGGGAGTCTCTCCGGTGCCGGCGCGGTCCGGTGCCTGTGTAGAGGTGACGGTCTGTGAAGCTGCCGGGTCGAGTGCCACTTCCATAAGGAGAGTCCTCAGTCTCTGGTCTCTCTCCTTCTTTGTCCTAGGCTTAAAAGCCTTACAATTGCGGCACTTGTCCGAGATGTGCGATTCCCCCAGGCACTTTAGGCATGCGTCGTGGGGATCGCTGGTCGGCATCGGCTTCTTACAGGCCGCGCAATGCTTGAAGCCCGGCGAACCAGGCATGGGCCCGGTGCCGGGTGCCGGGAAGGGCTACGGCCCAAACCGGCTAACAAATATTTACACTATTATTTACAACTATTTACTATAGTACTACTTAACTAACTACACTTAACTACTAACTACAACTATAAACAGTACAACAAAGGAGAGCTAGGGACGTGGAAGACAGCTAAGCCGTGCTCCACAGTTCCAACGACCGACACGGCGGTAAGAAGGAACTGAGGAGCGGGTGGGCCGGCAGGGGTATATATCAGGCGCCATGGCGGCGCCACTCTAGGGGGCGACCTGCCGGCCCACTGGAGTTGCTAGGGTAAAAAGTTTCCGACGAACGTGCACACGCGGCACGCACACCTAACTGGAATGGATATGAGCAATCACTCGAAGAAGAACCATGGGTTTAGCAGGCTGATGCTCAAACCACTGAGCTATCTATGTCCACCCCCTGCCCTGGCCAATCTTTCTTTGGATTGAGTGTGTGGAAAAAAGTAAGCACCCAAAAAATTACCTCTATGCATGCTGAGCATGTCTGCCATGATTTTAGCAGAGCCCAATGTAACCGTACCTCTTTTAATGTCAAGGAAAACATAAAGATGTACAACAAATACAAAACCAATAAAAATCAGAGCCATAGTTTTAAAAAAAAATTGTACAATGCATCAAAAATAGTTTTGTTTTTTTTCCAAACTTTCCCAATGAGAAGATTCAGTTGTCATTTTAATATAATCTACAAGAGAACTTTCAACAGCCAAAAACTGCAGGATAGGTGGGATATCATCTTATAAGCCTCAGTGAACTTCAGAGCCTTAACATTGGGACCATTTAAATACTAGCATTAGTATGAAGCAATATAAAGAAAATTAAATAAAAATCTATGTCAAGGCTGCCTGGTTTACACCACTAAGCTTGACAGAAATGCAGAAGTCAAGGCTCCAACAGCAACATGATTTTGGGTGCATTGCCTATATGGAGTATTTTCCAGATCTGTCTGTGTGTTTAAAATGGGTTGTTTAAATACACTCCTCCTATACAGAATGCACAAGACAGTGGAGTTGCTGGTGCCAATGGAAGCCTAGCTACTGTGTTTCCTGACTTTGGGGGAATTTTAATGCTGTAACCTTAACATTACATTAATTTACATTTTTCTGTGTAATCTATATTCTCAACAGGGTTTTTCTTGGTGTCCTGTGAATAAAACTCTGTGTCCAGCACTTTCCCAACAAACTCTATGTAAGCAGAGTCAGGATAAGCTCTACCCTGACATCTGGTGGAAAGAATTTCAGAGAGTGTATTTGCATAGGCAGGCCTACCCCATCCCAGGCTGCCGAGCTGTGGGACTGCTTTATGACAAATGACTCAACCTCAGTTGGGTGGTACTTGCTAGACAAGGGACATGGGTTCCAAAACCCAGTGAATGGAGAGAGGTTGGGGATAGGTATCTGTGTCTGGTGGTGCAGTCTCCTTGTGGAGCCAGAAGCACCAGTTCCCCCCCACACACACTCCACTGTGGAATGTCAGAGTTGATTTTTTCATTCCCTCAAGAATCTAGATACAGGTTACTGAGCTGAACTCACTTTGGGCTAATGGTGCACTAGTACTGGGGCTTCCCTACTAAGAGCTGAGATCACTAAGAGTTGAAATCACTAAAGAGCTGAAATTACTGAGCTGAGAGCACTGAGTACTGTGCTAACTAGTGGGGGAGCCTGAAGCTACACTGTGGAACAGAGCAGCTGGCGGAGTGGAGCAGTTGATGGGGATGGCTGGAGCAGATCACGGGACAGCTGGTGGAGCGGAGTGGCTGGCAGAGCGGAGTGGCTGTGGGACGGGTGGAGCGGCCCACAGAGCGAGCGGAGCCGAGCAGTTTGCAGGGAGAACTGGAGCAGCTCATGGAGCAGAGCAGCTGGTGGAGCGGAGCAGTTTGTGAGGACAGCTGGAGGAGCAGAGTGGAGCGGCTGGTAGAGCGGAGCAATTCGTGGAGAAGGCGGAAGCAGAACCCACGGAAAGGCAGGGCAGTTGGCCCCGGACCACGTAAGGTGCCCCTTTCTACCCAGGCTGGGGGGAGGGACCTCTACAGATAAACTCTCGAACTCTGGGGTGGCATTGACCAGAGACTTTTGGGTTGTTGGACTTTGGGGTGATTGGACTTAAAACCCTAAGGGGAAAAAGGACATTGCCAAACGTACTTGGAGGTGGGTTTTTGTTTATGGTTTGTGTTATAACCCTGTTTGTGGTGTTTCTCCAATGGGATGCCGCATTGATTCCTTCCTTTATTAAAAAGATTTTGCTACACTCAGACTCCGTGCTTGCGAGAGGGGAAGTATTGCCTCCTAGAGGTGCCCGGGGGGGTGTGGTATGTAAGTGTCCCAGGTCACTGGGTGGGGGCTCAAGCCGGTTATACATTGTGTTACTGAAACGGAACCCCTGGATACTGAACCCGGCTCTTGTTGCTGCTAACTCAGAGGGGCAGAAGGGTTACATCTAGAAACATGAGATAGGACATTGCAGGGTGCAAGACTTTGTACCACTGGAGAAAGTAACATCATTGACTCAGTGCAGTTTTGACTTTTATTCCTTCTTTAGTTTCAATATATTTTATTAATTCTCAAATATTTTTAACTGTGGCTGTCCAAAGGCAGTTTTGCTGTTGACTTTAATTAAGAGTATTTGTTGTGCCTGATCATACTCTTATCAATTTATTTACCGTTGAGTTCACCAATATTACACTAGTGATCCAAGGTTAGGTTTTCACAGTATTGTGTACTCATGTTAGATATTAGTACTTAAGTGGAGTGTATTCAGAGAATTCAATATTTCTGAATTTGTACAGAAATAAAATGTATGAGGCTCTATCTAAAGATTATTAGCAGCAGGACAATCACACACTGCAATATATTTAAATATCCCTCCTAAACACTTAATTCTGAAGCATTGCCTCTGATTACAAAAATTAGTGAGTTTATGAGATTTTTTTAAATGTGAATTTCCTAGATTTGCTCCTTGGGGAAGGCACCTGCCTCATATGTTTTCTATATATGATAACAACATCTATGTACTTCTGTGAAGCACCTACTGCACTTGTTTGTTACTTTATAGCACCGACAACAAGCACACACCTGTGCAGAGAGAGCATTAACAGAACACTTAATAGCCTGCTGGTATGTTTGAGATTTGTATAAGGTCAGCTTGAGACAAGTGATACTGTTTCATGTTCTCAATAACCTTGGGGGCAGGGGGAGGGAGAGAGAACATGGCTAGTTTTATAGCAAACATCTATTGTAATAATATCCATACTAACTTTGATAGCAGGGAAAGGGGAAGGAAGATAAAGAGATTTAAACCAGTTCTAGTGCCAAAGGAAATAGGGAGAAGCTGAACAGCCATGGACATGGTAGTACCCTTCCCTAGGTTTGTTTGTTTGAGAACAGACTCCCTTAGAGCATCTCTAACAAAAACAACAACACAGTCACTAATGGGCCCAGCCATTATATTTGGCTCCAGATCCAAACATCCAGAATGTGTGAAGGCCTTTTGATCTGGAGTTTTGGTTCAGCCCACCAGAGAGATTAAAATAAGCTTCCAAATTCAGACTGGGCTTTTACACTGAAATAAAAATGATATTCTCCGCACACTCTACAAACGCTCTAACAAGTCACAGTCATTTTTAAGAGATCCGAAAACAAAGAGCACCAGGAAGTGGATGAAGTCCCCCTTCTATGGGAGCCCTAGAGCGGGGCATTCCTTGGCAGCAAACACCATTTCTAGCTAATGAAGGAATAAACAGTTCCAGGAGTCCCCCCTGCTTCACAAAGCTTGAAAATCAATAGATAAATGAGACTCAAAATTACTTGCCTGCTTTCTGAGGTCTGCTGGGGACCGCTCGATTCCATAGCCCTTATTCACATAAAGGACAAGCTCCCTGATCAGCGATAACCAGATGAATCCATGGAAGGAGATAAGTCACTAGCATGAATTGCCTGGGTTTCAAAAAAAGGAAAGGAAAGAATTTAAAGCAAGTCTCTTGTGGGGGGCCACAGGGCACAAAGCTCATCTCTAAATCAGTGCCAAGAATTTCCTGCCTTGCCCAATATCTTAGGAAAGTCACTAACTTCTCAACGTCTCCCCCTTACTTCAAGGCAGAGCCCTCTCCTGGCTCTCTGATCCAGAGCTAAAGTTGCGCTCTCCTAATCAAAATTAAGAAAGCGTCACTCTTAGGGCATTTCATTAAAGAAAAAGAGACCCCTATATGTCATACAGGGAGCATCTTTCTGTCCTTGAAGGCCAGCAAGATGGCAAAAACAGCACTCGCACCCAGACCTTCTCAAACCCACATTTTGTCAGATCTCCCATACCAAGCAGGGTCAAGGCCAGTCCGTACTGGGAGACCTCCAAAGAATATCCGGAACAAGGAGTGGTGTTAATGATTCAATAAGGGCTACTCTTTCCTCTAAGGCAGTAGTGAATCCTAGCATCAGCATGGAGTCAGAGGAACTGTGCTGCTGGAGCTACTAGTTTACGGATGAGACAAGTCAAACCATTTTACAAACAACTGGGGTGTTAGAGTCAGGGCAAGACACCAAGGTTATCTCAGGAAATTAAATTCTACCTTCCCAAAATTCCCCCTTGCATTTTCCGCTCTATACAGTATTTCCTTTTCCAAATGTTTGTGTAGGGCTGCTGTGCACTGTTAAACAGCTGCTATGCACTACCCCAGAGGGGGTTGCATTTCAGTTGTGGGTGAAGTGATTTCCATCTCTCTACACAAATTCTGCTAGTGTCTCTCAATCCTTCCCCACAGCACCCTCTGCTATTCCAGTCCTGGTGCTTGAGTCCCTCAGCCCCCACGCACACACGCATTCCAGCTTTGCCATTCACTTCAAATAGCTCTACCCATGCACTCCACTGTAGACCTATAGCAATCCTTGTTATTGTAGTCCAGCCCCCAAAGACAGGAAACTTTTCATGTGTTAGAGCATTTCATCCACATTAAACAAAACTCTTTTTAAAATCAGATTGTAGTGCATTTGCTATGAGGCAGCTTATAGGAAATTCCCAGGGGGAGTCCACACTTCTGTTACTCTATCTCTGGCAGACAACGAGCACCTCCCTTTTCTATCATGTCAGGCATGCACCTGGATACCCAGAAGAGAGCTAATTCTCAACAAGATAATGGGAGCAGCACGTGCTGACTAATGCACACACAGACCATCAGGAAGCTGCATGTGCTGCCCATGCTACTGTCTGGGTTCTATTTACCTTTTATCACCCCTACCTTGGTCCAAAGGTATTTAAAGCCAAGAGCAAGTAGAGAAAATGCCATAGGTATCACAAATCCACAGACACAGCAGCACTGGAGGCTGTCAAGAAAACATATTTGGTGTGCAGTTGAGGAGACACTGGAACTGCCTCTCTCAGATGGGCTGAACTGAACCCTAATTCCAAAGATGCCAATGTTTGAGGGCATTGGAGGGAAGACACGGACTCTAGCAATCTCTGGTTACTAGGTGATAGTAGCTGCAGCTGAACTTGTACTAGCACATATTCCCACACAAATGAAACACTAATGTGGTAAAAGAGAAGCCTGTAAACAGCTGAATCTTTCCCCTTTCAAAAGCCTATAGATCTACTGACATTAACAGTGCAAAGAAACTGCTAGCCAAGTTCTGTAATCTAAAGTGAATTTACCCAAAGTCCCCTGCAAACGGCTCTCCTACGAAGCTTTCTGTGGGATTCTTGATTCAGGTGCAGATTCTCTCTTTTTAGCTGTGTTGCTCTGTCCCTTGTTATCGCTTTATCCAGCACTCCTCCTGCTGCTGAGTCTATCCCAGCCTGGAATAACCAGTCCCTCCCATTGCTTCTGCCCACAGCCTTGTTGCTGTTTGAAGGTAAGGTTCAGCTCTTTGCCAGTCCCACCCTCCAGCAGGGTCAGTGTCATTCCCACAGTGCACACACGCACATGTTCCAGCTAGGACGGCCCATAACAGAGGAAGTAAAACTATTGGTTGAAGATCTCCAGATCATTAGAACAGCCTCTCCCCTGGCACGCTGAACACCAAGCAACTCGCCCAGGAACTTGTACACAACTTTTAAAAGGCATCAATAGAATTAAAAGACATATAGCAACCCTTCTCTAGCACCTTCTGTATGGGGATCTCAAAGCTCTTCCCAAAAATTAATGATCTGGTTTCCTTCACCCCTGTGAAGTAGGCCCCTTTTTATTATCCCTGTATTGCAGATGATGAAACTGAAGCACAGGGAGGGGAAATGAAGTGGGATAGATTAACAGTTAAAAATAAGACCATAAACAACTGGGGGAAATTTTAAAAGAAAAAAAGAGAGACCTTAGGCATATATATATAATTTGTTTGTGATTCAGTGGCATAAAGAATGCTCTCTTCATACAGCTGTTTAATAAAGAATAAGGCTATTCCTATTTCTTCACTAAAGGCCTATATTTCTGCTCCACACATCACTGACAGGGAAAGACAAGAATCTAAGAACAAGTGAGGGTCTCAGTGAGAGGAGAGCCTGAAGAAGATATTAGTACACTCTCTTAAGGGTAGCATATACTAACACTGTTGCATTATGTCTGAGTTTTTATCCTGGGTAGGCCTCTGTTTGTCATGTACAATTTAGAGGAATGCTGCCCAGTCAAATTTGACAAAATTTAATTTTTTGTATCAAAACAGGTTCTTACAACACTTAAGACACATGGAAACTTTTCCATGTCTTTTTCTTAAAAGAAACAGTTTTAAAAAATATATATATAAACCTTCTTTACAGTCTCTCACTGGCTGCCAGTCTATTTCTAAGTAAAATGCAAGACATTGGTTCTCATCCACAAACTTCTAAATGACCTAAGCCCAAGTTATCCAAGACACCTCCTCTCCCTTGCCATACCAGAGATGTCCTTGAGAAATACTTTATATCTCTTGCCTTAGCGTGAAGCTCAAGCGAATCCTTCTCCAGAGCAAGCCTTGGCCTCTGGAATTTTCTCCTGCTGGAAATACAACTGAGCCCAGATTTGGCCAAGTTTAGAAAATGCACCTGTTTCCAGCAATGGTGGGCTCTGGCTTGCTTTCATTCCCCCCTCTATCACTGTCCTCAAACGTTGTGAAGCTGTGGGGGACTATAGTGCATTTCTTCATTATATTTGGGTAAAGTAATGTGCTCCCATTTTAAACAGTGATGGACAACCTCACAATGTTCAACGTAATAAAATTTACAAGCAAAATCTATTCAGCCATTTTTGAGTATTATGAGCATGTAAAAAGTAAGGAACTTCCCCAACCAAAAATAAAGTGTCATTAAGGTCTTGACACAAGAAACCTGACTATGTAGTTAATGTTTATCTCCTAGTAATTGGTTAATGTTTACAAGTCCTTTGTAGATTAACATTATTAGTGCTACTAATTATAGACGTACTAGGATAACTCTATAGCTACATCTGTAATTCCCTTTCCATTATTATGTAGTAGCTACTGTATGGTAACACCCAGAGAATTTATCTACCCTGTAATAAAAAGTTCAGAGCCCTGAGTCTCAGAGCCCAGGTCAGCTGAGCTGGCCTCACAGAGCTCAGGTTGAGGGACTAAAAATAGCAGTGTAGACAAGACCCTGCAAGGGGAGGGAAGGCCCGAGTCCCCGAGCTCTACCCCAAGCCTGAACATCTAAAGTGCAATTGTCTAGCCCTGCAGCTAGAACCCCATGAGCCCAACTCAGCTGACCTTGTTCGGTCACAGTCATACCGGGGGTCTTTTATTGCAGTATTGACATATCCCCAGAGACCCCAATCAGGACCAGGGCCCCTTTGTGCTAGGCAATGTACCTCCATCTATGAAGATATAGTCCCTGCTGCAAAGAGCTCACAATTTAAGGCCTCATCTACACACAGTTTTTGTCCCACACAACTAGGGGTATGACTATATTTTGATATAGTCCAAGCAGTTCAACATCCTAGTATGCATAAACATGAATATAAGGGTACAGCTTATTCCTGTAAAGAAGCTATATTGGTATAAGCACTTTATAGAGGTATACCTGCATCCACACTGGGGGCTGAACCAATCAAACTACATTGGTTTTTAAACCAATAGAGTTAAAGTGGAACAAAAATTGTGTGTAAAGCACTACTAAAAAGGCAGGAGTCATAATGACAGGTAGAAGAAGAGGGATACAATCGAGTATAGACTTGCAATTCTAAGCCTAGTTTTCAGTTTTCCTCCAGGAAGAATCCTTTCTACCTGAAGTTTTGTATTTCCAATCTAATCAGATGCTTTTAAAAAAAACTTAAAGTTTGAGGTTAATCCATCGAGGCATTTCTGACAAACAGGACTTTGGGAAATGAGGTTTAATCCCCTTTTTTATATCTCCATTAATGATTTTTAAAGGCCTGTCCCAAGAAAAGCTTGCCCTGGAATCTCCACATTTATTTTATTCAATATTTCTTACAATTAACTTTTATTGCACTCATGTTCTCCACTCTTCAGTCTGCCTATCTGCTTCTTCTCATGACACCAGCTCCTGTCATGTCTGTACTATGCATAATAACAATCTTTTGCATCTCAGGTTACATCTGCAGTGGTTGCAGATTATCTGATGCAACCACAAATGAAGGTGCTTTTGCAGAATTTTGGTAAATTTTGCTTTTTTTTAAGGCCCCTTAGAGACTAACAATTTTATTTGAACATATGCTTTCGTGGGCTACTGCCCACTTCATCAGATGCATAGAATGGAACATATAGTAAGGAGATATATATATACAAACAGAGAACATGAAAAGGTGGGAGTTGTCCTCCACGTCCTTTTCATGTTCTCTGTATGTGTATATATATCTCCTTACTATATGTTCCATTCTATGCATCTGATGAAGTGGGCTGTAGCCAGGGCCGGCTCTAGGTTGCTGCCCCAAGAAAAAAGATTTTTGGCTGCTCCCCACCCCACCCCTGAGCTCTCACCCCCCCACACCAGTGCCCTCCACCACCCACACCCCCTGCTTCCCCAGCGCTGGGCTCTCCCCCCCACCCCACCCGCACCCTCTGCCATCCGAGCCATGGGCTCCCCCCACCAGTGCTGAATCTGCCCGCTCCCCACTTGCCTCCAGCTGGTCCAGTGCTAGCAGGGTAGGGGTAAGCAGCGGGGCTCCTGGGCCACGCCTCAGCCAGGGCTCCCACCCCCAGGACTGGCCAGGACCTGAGAGGGCAGAGCCAAGGCACTTCCCCGGCAGGGAGCTGAGGAGCTGGGGCAGGGTAGCCCCAGAAGGAGCGGAGCCCCGGAGGGCAGAACGCGGGCCCCACATGGCAGCACCCCGCTCTCTATGGCCCCGCTGCTGTTGCAGTTTCTAGCCTCCCTGCCTCAGTCCCTGGGCGGCTCGGGCCGCTTCACCCAGCCCCGGCTGTAGCGCTGGGGGGCGGCCACCCTGCAGCACCTGCAGGCAGCTCCGTGTGCCTCGCAGGGCGGCCCCCAGCCTGAGAGTCCCCAGCTTGGAGCCTGTCTGGCCCAGCCACAAGGTGCGGGTGCTGCTCCCCCGTGGTGCGAACCTCAGCGGCCCCAGGGTGCCTTCCGTGCATGACGCCCTGCTACTAGCAGGGCCGGCTCTAGGCTTTTGCGCTGGAAGCGCACGCATGCACGCACGCACACACACCCCCGCCCCTGAAAATGTGCCGCCCCAGCTTGGTTTGCTGGTGCCTAGAGCCGGCCCTGGCTGTAGCCCACAAAAGCTTATGCGCAAATAAAATTGTTAGTCTCTAAGGTGCCACAAGTACTCCTGTTCTTCTTGCGGATACAGAATTACATGGCTGCTACTCTGAAACCTTTTTTATGAGACTTTCCACCTCAGCCCACCTCTGCTGGCTGTTGCTCACTTAGCAGATTCACATGGTTTTGAAGGGATGAAAAGTTGAAATCTGGGAGATGTTTTTCCCCTGTACACTTCTTTATGCGAAAGAGAATGGGTGGGTCCCTTGTGTGCCCAGAATCCATCATCTCACCAGACAGCTTTCCTTGAAAGGACACTGATGACAGTTGTGTTCTGTTGAGCTGCACCTCAGGACATTGTTTTATTGTGTTAGTACTTTATAAGGTATCACTGATGCTACCTCTTTGTATTAAAAAGCCCTGAACATAGCTTCTGTGAACTCCAACATTTTCCTCAGGCTGCAGGAGCGGCACCAGGGTTTTTGGCGCCCTAGGCGCAGGGCTGGCTCGCCGGCCCCGCGGCTCTGGTGGACCTGCTGCAGGCGTACCTGCGGAGGGTCCGCTGGTCCCGCAGCTCCAGTGGACCTGCCACAGGCGTTTCTGTGGATGCTCCACCGGAGCCGCGGGACCAGCGGACCCTCCGCAGGCACGCCTGCGGGAGGTCCACCGGAGCAGTCTGCCAGCCTCCCAAATCCTGGTGTCCTAGGCGACTGCCTAGGTCACCTAAATGGAAGCGCCAGCCCTGTCAGGCTGTGAGGGTAACCCACTTGCTCAATTTTCTTTCCCCTCTGTGACTAGATTCCTGACTTATTCTAACTCATGTTGCCAGACATTTTTCATCTCTTCCTCATTCCTGGTCCTCTTTGTGTTTCTTTCCCTACCCTCATCCCCATGTTTAGGTCAGGAGTCACTGTTGTTAGTATAAATAGGGCTAGTACACTTGTGTAACTACATTTAGTGACTGCATTCTTCCATTGCTGGAAAGGGAGAGAAAATAAAGTCGCCGAGGCCTCGCCCTCACTCCCTCACTCCCTCTCTCCCTTGAAGCTAGTGGAGACTCTGCTCCAGCCAGTAGCCAGGGGCTGAGGTGGTCAGGGGAGGTTTGGGCTGTCTCAGTGCTTGGGCCAGTGGCCTGGGGCAGCTTGGGCTGGCTGGCTGCCCGTCCAGTGCAGCTCGAGCCAGCAGGGTGGGTGGGCCAGGGCTCCTCCAGCCACAGGGGCGAGGGCTCGGGCCGCAGGGAGGGGCTCAGAGCCTTGGGTGGAAGGGGTGGGGCTAGGGGTTAGCCTCCCCGAGTGGGTTCACCAGCCCCCCATGTCCCCTATCTCCTATTCTCAGTGTAGTGTTGTGATAGGAAGCAGAGAGGCATTTGACTGCACTTCCACCAAGGATATAGAGAGAACGATGGTGAAAATTCCAGTTAGTATTACTAATCAAAGCAGATTTAGCTCCCATTTCAATGCAGGTGAAGATATTAGAACCAGTCAGCAAAGAAAGATAGCCTGTGTCCAGGGCAGCTTATTGTCCAGATTCAACCCTGCCTTACACGTGTGTAGAGTGAGTGTAAAACACCACTATTCTGATACTTGGAGTGTTTTGTGCTCACTTTGCACAGGTGTAACTGACTGGACTTGGTGCAAGGCAGGAAATAGTCAGACACCAAGGAATTAGTGATTCCCTTGAGTAATTGCATTCAATCAATTCTAGTGTTATTTAGGTTTCCTAGGAGTTTTCCTTTTTGACTAAAGCAGCAAAGAATCCTGTGGCACCTTATAGACTAACAGATGTTTTGGAGCATGAGCTTTCGTGGGTGAATACCCACTTCGTCAGATGCAAGTGGGTATTCATCCACGAATGCTCATGCTCCAAAATGTCTGTTAGTCTATAAGGTGCCACAGGACTCTTTGCTGCTTTTACAGATCCAGACTAACACGGCTACCCCTTTGATACTTCCTTTTTGACCTAACTTGCATTTTGTTTCTCATTCTGCTGTTCCCGTCCTGGGGCAAAAGCAGCCTTTTCTTATTCAGCCCTCTCATTTCAGCCTGCCTTGTCTTGTCTTTCCCTGTGTCCAGTCTCTTTGTCCCATGCTTTTCACCCTTTCCTTCCCTAGCCCCTCTCTTCCCCCCTTTTTTTTAGTTTGGCCCACAATCATCCCCCAGCATATCAACAGCAGTGGGAAGTAACCTAATTACTAGTTACTTGATAGACTAACCACTCCCAATATCCCACTGGCAATTCCAACAATCCTTTCTGCAGCTAGGAAAATATTTCCATGCTAATTAACAACAACATAGGGAATTTCTGGGCGGAAGGAACTGGGATTCCCATCTGGGCCCACGTGTCTCATGCTGAGTTAGCAATTGTACCTCACAGCATATTTCCCTACCAAATTCCTATCTTATTCCATTATTAACTGTTTACACTGCCCCCTGCTCCTAAGGCCTTGTTAGTCTGACCTCTACTTCTTGTAAACAAACTCAGGCGAAATTACTTCAGTGCCCAGCTGTATGTCATCTTCTGTATTTGACACTTGCTCAAGCAGCCACATAACTTCCCTTTTCTCTCACCATTAGTGCTCACCTGAGTGGGCTCCCACCCCAGGTTCTCAGTCCTAAAGGATAGAGATGATCCTTGATCTATTTTAAAGATTGTTCTAGCAATGTGCTCTGTCTCCATTTCAGCCCCAGCCATTTGCTGTCCAAATAGGACTGGACACAGTTTCCAGGAGTCCCGGCTACACGTCCCTTCGATATAACTAAAATCATTCCCTAGACTCATAGCACTAGCTATGCACTTGGATTTACAGAATCAGTGTTTTCAGGTTGTGATGGCAATCAGTCATAGTCAGGTAGCGATGATGGGTTTTGTGAACTGAAAAGCTTTTTATGTCATAAGAACCAAGCTAAAATCACTCATCTCAATGGTGACCTGCAAAAACAAACAAACAAAAAAACCCTACATAAAATGGGGGTGAGGAAAAGGTCTTCTGCAATTGTTTGTTTTTTAATAATGGATAAAGGAAGTCTGAAAGGTTTCCTTTTAAAAAAATGAGATTGGTGATTGCAAATTGTTTAAGAACACTTGAGTTAATGCCCCAAAAGCCACAATCCTGCATTCAAGTAGAAGGTCATATTGGTTTAAAAAAAACAAACAACCTGGTTTAGAAGGAAAGTGACGGCAGCTATTAAAAATAAATAATAATAATAATAATAATTAATAACAAATGGAAGAAAGGGGAAGTTGATAGTAATATAAATATAAATCAGAAGCAAGGAACTGTAGAAAATTGATAAGGGAAGCAAAGGGACACAACAAGAAATCTATGGCCAGCAGATTTATGGAAAATAAGGAGGTAATTTTTTTTTTAAGTACATTAGTAACAAAAAGAATCCTAACAATGGTATTAGTCCATTACCAGATGGAAATGGTAGAATTATCAATAATAATGAAAAAATGGCATAAGTGTTCAATAAATATTTCTGTTCTGTATTTGTAGACAAAAGCCCAGATGATGTAGTCCTAGCATGTGTTACCACTCTTTCCATTTCACTAATCTCAGGAGGATTGTAATACCATGGCCATCACCTGCCTCTATTTCCCGTTCACCACGGCCCCCAAAGAACTCAGTTTCCAGCCATCTTCTCAACCCAAAATCCTTTAATTCACTCTGCACTAGGCTGGCAACAGAATTTGTCAAAACAGAATTCAAAAATTCCCCAAATACACACAAAGTCTTTCATCAGTTCCAGCTCTACTCAGTCTCCTGTTTCCTAGGGTTCCCTAGCTTACTGCTAGACCTCCTGCCTCTGACCGTTGTAGTTACTTCCCTCAACCACACACAACCTTGCAGCTTCCTGCAGCCTTTTATAGTTGAATCACCTGATTCCTCTTGGTGGGGCTTATTCTCTAATCAGGGCTGGCTTAGCCCCAGCCCAAGGGCAAGCCACTCTATTACAAGGATATTAAACAGCAATTACTAAAGTTAAATATTTTTAAATCACCATGGCTGGGTAATTTGCATCCAAGAATTTTAAAAGAGTTGGCTGAGTAGCTTGCTGCACCATTAATGTTAGTCTTAGAACAATGGGGAAGTTCCAGAAGACTAGAAGAAAACTAATGTTGTGCCAATGTTTTAAAAGGGTAAATGAGATGACTTGGGCAATTATAGTCCTGTCAATCTGACATCGATCCCAGGCAAGATAATGGAGTGGCTGATACGGGTCTCAATTAATAAAGAATTAAAGAAGGATAATATAATTAATGCCAATATAGAGAGGTTTGTGGAAAACAGAACCTATCAAACTAACCTGAAATCTTTTTTTGATGAGATTATAAATTGGGTCAATAAAAGTAATAGTGTGGACTTAATATACTTAGACTTCTGTAAGGTCTTGGACTTGGTACCGCATGACATTTTTATTAAAAAACTAGGAAGCTATAAAATTAACACAGCACACATTAAATGTACTAAAACTGGCTAACTGACAGGTCTCAAAATGCAATTATAAAGGGGGAATCATTATCAAATGGATGTGTTTCCAATGGAGGTCTCATCAGGATCGGTTCTTTACCCTACACTATTTAACATTTCTATCAGTGACCTGGAAGAAAACATGAAATCATCACCGACAAAGTTTGGAGATGACACAAAAATTGAGGGAGTGGTAAGGGGACAAGTCAGACGACAGGTCAAAGCAATTTGGATCACTTGATAAACTGGGCACAAGCAAACAATGTATGTTTGTGTTAGCAGATCTGATTACATCAGGGCCACAGTGTGGCCTTTGGGCTCTAGTAAATTACAGATGCGGCCTTAGGCTTGGTAAAGCTTGATGCCCACTGTTGAAAATATCACCTCATCCACTGATTCAGAGGCAAGCTAAGAAACCCTCTTCATTCACCTTAGTCAGGTTTCTATTTATCCTGAACTGAAAGGTGGGAGCGGAGGGCGACTGGAAATTATAGTAAAATCTTTTTAAAAACCCTTCAGTGGCGTTTGTCACCTCTAAATCTCAAGAGCGGAAACAAGCTTTTCTTTTGTGCTGAGGAGAGCTCAGTTCCAGACTCCAGCTGGACCCCAGAGAACCAATACAGGCTTAGGCTCTGGCTGACCAATACAGTTTAGGTGCCAGTTAGGAAGCAGAGCAGTTTAGTGGCTGAAGCCCAGGAGTGGCAGTCACATGATACAAGTTCTAGACTTGGTTTGCCACCGACTCACTGTGCCACCCTGAGCAAATCCTGTTGCTGTTCTATGCCTCAGTGTCCTTTACTGTAAACTGGGCAGTAATGATTTTGACCTATCACTGTAAAAGCACTTTCAGAGCTAGATTGAAAGCACAATGGAAATGCTAAAAATTATTAGCAGAAAGTGTGGGTGAAGGGTAAACAACTCCAGTTCTTGTAGGGATGGTGAGCGGAATCACTCTCTGAAGTCAGTGAAGTTACATGCTGAATTAATATGGCTCTTCCTGATCTCTTTCCCTGTGAGAGACTCGTGCAGGGCAGGTATACCCTGTCACCCCCACAGGGGGGCATTATGGACCTGCAGCCAAGTTCAATGGACTACTCCTCCCAGGGCAGTATAGCCTAATGGTTAGGGTCAGTGGGGGGGTATCTTTAGGTTTAGGACAGTCTGGCCTAGCAGCTGGAGTCAATGGGACCACCCTCCTCTCTGCAGGGCAGCGGGGCCTAGCAGCCAGAATCAATGGGGCTGCCCTTCTATGCAGGGGAGTGTGGCCCAGCAGCCAGGGTCAGTAGGACTGACCTTCAGGGCAGGGTGGTGAGACCTAGGAGCTGAAGTCAACAGGACTACCCTTCCAAACGGGGCAGTATGGCCTAGCGGCCAGGCAGGGGGTGGGTTGCCACCCAAGGGTGGATTGGCAGCTGGGGTAGGGGTGCCAGGGCCCTCCTTACTTCATCAGGTCCCAGCCCAGGGTCCTAACAGCAGCGAGAATATCTGCTACTGAGTCAGCAGGAATCCCTCTGAAACATGGTGACTCTGTTCCCAGTCCCACAACCGGATCAATGTCTGGTTCCCCTGGGCTGCTTCCTACTCTGTCTTCCTGCTCCATAGTCCACAGTTCATCTAGGGTAGTCGGCAGGTGAAGTTCCCAACAACTCCTCCCCCTCATGGGCATCTGCAGACAGCTGGGACTTGGCAGGCCTGGCCTCTGAGGCCTGATGCTCTGATAGCTCCCAGGTGGGAGCATGCGATGCACACAGGGCCGGCGCTACCATTTAGGCAGCCTAGGCAATCGCCTAGGGCGCCAGAATAAATGGTGGGCACCGTTTTGCCGGAGGAGGCGGCAGGCGGCTCCGGTGGAGCTGCCACAGTGGTGCCTGCGGAGGGTCCGCTGGTCTGCGACTCCTGCGGACGATCGGCTGCTCGTGCGGCTCTAGTGGACCTCCCGCAGGCACGACTGCAGCAGCTCCACCGGAGCCGCGGAGCACCGGACCCTCCGCAGGCACCACTGTGGCAGCTCCACCAGAGCCGCGGGACCAGTGCGCGGGGCGGCGAAATTGCCGTCCGCCTAGGGCGCTCAAACCCCTAGTGCCGGTCCTGGATGCACATTCTCTCTCCTCTCTGCTCAGGGCAGACTGAGCTGAACTGAGCTGCTCCCATGGTTCCAGTTGGAGCATGCTCAGCAGAGGTGAGGGGGAGTGGCTTCTCAACCCACAATATGGGGTTAACCTGTTTCTGCCCTAGTGCAGCGCAGGTGTATCCTGTCACAGGGACTGAGGCCAAGAGAAGTGGGGAGCAGGATGCATGATGCTGGAATATGCAAGGACAGAGCAGCTGAAAAGGAGGCTGCATAAAAATGTAGAAGCTGGGAGTCCTTTCTCCCATTCAGGACACTGGAATTCAGGCAAACCTAAAGCAACAAGTGTCACAGAGCTCAACAAAAATAATGAAAAACTTGGGAGTTGGGGGCACTCAGCAAAAAAACAGGACTTCCTAGAGTTAGATTCTCACCTACGGCCAGGGGAAAAGATCTATGCAGAGACTTCAATAACTGTAGCTTCCATGATCACCCCAAAAGCACAGCCATGCATGTCCCCAGCAGAAGCTACCTACCAAAACTAATCACAGCACCTGAGGGCTTTGCATCATATATCGAGAGCTCTCATATCATGCCAGCTATGTAAAGACAGTGTTACTGCACACTAGATCCAGGAGACTGGTTTCCAACACCGCCATCACCCATCAGTCACAGAGACACTGCTCATATGTGTCCAACCCTAAAGAACAAATTCCTTCCCTCACACCTAATTCCTCATAAAAAGCTCAGAAGATTTGCAGAAGGCTGAGTGAGGAGGCACAATGCCCCATGAGATGATGAGCATCACTGCTGTGAAATAACTACAAGAAGGGATGTCTGAGAATGGATTTATCCATCCCAGACTGCAGATTGATTGGCCATTATTTCAATCACATCAGGGAAAACTTGCTACTGAGCATAGCATTGGCAAATTTCATAGGTATTCTAGGCTTTTATGCCCACTACTCTAGGCTTCTCCTTCCTACCTTAAAGATAAGCTGCTGTGCTGGGCTGTGCACAGAGATTAGAGGGAAACAAGGTGCTGTTCTCCAAGCAGACTGCACCATCTTTTAATAGGAGTGATCACTCCCAGTTTCCACAGGAAGAGGTAGGAAAAGCTTCTCTGAAGGTTACATGGAATGATGAGATTGAAGAGGAAGAGAGGGACCATGTGAAAAATTAAGACATCCCATCCTAGATTCACACAGAAGAAGAACAGTCATGTCTCCCAATCTGGTGATGGCCATAGACAAACAGTATAGGCCAATTACCTCCTTTACATCTCAGTGCAAAAAATAAAACAAACGTAAACAAAGCAAAGGTGAGAGAAACACCGGCTGTGGAAATTAGATCCAGTCACTCCTCCTCTCACTCCAGCACTTCTCCTGGCCGCCTTCTCTCTCTGCCCCAAGCAGCACTCGCATTGCATCACAATGCTCAAAAGCATCCTTTTGAAGGGAAGCCTTTAGCCCAGGTGCCACATGATGCTCCAACCACAATTACTGGAGAAGAGGCCAAGGGAAAGATGGAAGGAGGAAAGAAACACATTTAGAGGAGGGGGAAGAGAGAAAGATGGAGATAGAGGCGTACAGGAGGGAGAAAAAGGGGCCATAAATTTCCTTCTAATTCCAAATAATTCCGATTACATGGATGAGTAGTTTTCAATCAGAAAGATAATCTCAAAGATAGATGGCAGGATAATTGCTCGTCGGCGCGACGTAAATATTGTGTCGTTTCTATTAATCTCAGCGAATCGGGTGTCAGGGCTGTCACTCATTCATCAAAACAAATTAAAAAAAAACATATTAAAAAAGAGAGGGAGAGAGATGCTGGAGGAGGGGGATGTGTATCCAAGGAACAGCCAAAGGCCCAGGGCTCAGTAATGAATGCTCCTTATGTGCTATTTGTATTCTGTATTTTATAAAAGCTAAAGGTAACCAAGGCTGTAGGTCTTTATTAACCTCGCTGTAGGGAATGAAACAGGTACTGCTACATGCAGAACAGAATAATGAGCCACTGCACAGCAGGATAGTGGGTGGGGAGGAGAGAGAAGGAAGAGTTCAAGAACAATCTTAGGTGTTTGGGCTGAACAGTTCGACTGTTACTCACATGCAGGTCCTTCTGCCCCAGGGATGCCTGAGATAAGGAATTTTATGCAGCCTCAAAGCCTGTACAAGAAGCAATGTTACCACGTGCCATGGATTAGGGGCAGAGAAATGGGAAGAAGTGGTAGCAGGCTGGGAGAGGTGGAAGGACATATAGGACATACACAGGGAGAGAGAAACACAGGGATGATTTGCCTATGGGACTAGATCATGCCATCCCTAGGTGCCCTGAACCGAGCGTGGGTAAGGGTGAGTCCCCTCTCACCTCACTGGGCATTCTGTTCATTGTACTTATTATTTACTTGTTAGGAACAGTTAAAAAGCTCCTCTCCCCCCCACTCCAACCTTCCCTCCTCCCTTCCAAATTCCTCAGGTCTGCTTGTACCAGAGCTGCCTTCTCTTCCAGCCCTTCTTACTGGAATGTGGCCCTTTCATCAATAGCTTTAGCCACTCGCCCAGTAAATCATCTGTGTTTGCCCTCTGACCTCACAGAGATGAGCTGCTAGGGAACAGGAAGAAATTCTTAGCAAAGCTCCATTTGCAGCAACTCTGAAGTCACTTGTCCTGAGAGTCTGGCACCTCTTTCTCCAATAAACACATCTCCTCACGGCCCACAATCACACCCCTCTCTACTAGAAAAAGGACTGACGCCACCAATTCATGTCACAACAGCCAACTACACAGTTTTCTGTCACTTCTGGGCCAGGCCAGATTTGAACCCACAACCTAGAAGAGAAGGATGCCTATGCTGTTCATCCTTCCCCAAAGAAATAAATAATGAATAATAATTTAGCTTTCTCAGTGCATGTCTACACTTACCATGGATTGACACTGTGGCAATTGATATACCGGTGGTTGATTTAGTGGGTCTAGTGAAGACCCACTAAATCAACCGCAGATTGCTCTGCCGTAGATTCCAGTACTCCACCAGAACGAGAAGCATAAGGGTAAGTTGATGGGAGAGTTTTTCCCATTGACTCAGCGTGGTGTAGACACTGCAATAAGTCGACCTAAGTTACATCAATTCCAGCTACGTTATTCACATAGCTGGAGTTAGGTATCTTAGGTCGACTTAACCCTATAGTGTAGACCTGCCCTCAGAGAGAAAAACATGCACTAGACAATGAACTTCCAGCCAAGCCACCCTGTGTTGTAATCTCCCAAGAGAGCATGAACAGAGCTAGACTGGATCAGCTTCAGGATGAGAAACTTGCAAGCAAAACACAGGCTACATCTACATTTTGAGTCAAGGGTATGATTTCCCTGCTTGTGGGTACACATACTCACACTAGCTCTCATCGAGCTAGCGCGAGTATAAATATCAGTGTTGCTGCAGTAGCACAGGTAGCAGCAGTGGAGGCATGGCTTAGCCATGATGAGTATGTACCCAAGTTTGTACTCAGCACAGCTAAGCAGGGGAATCACACCCCTCACTCATCATGTAGACATAGAATGTAAACATTCAAGTGTTTTTTAATCAGTACTGAGTTATCTGGTGTTAGTGGTGCCATGCTAGAGACAGTCTTTTAGATGAGATGTAACACAGCTTCCAATTGCTCATAGTCATTAAAGATCCTGTGGCACTCTTCATAAAAAACAGGATGTTGATGCTTGTTTACTGTTGTCTAGACGAGAGTTTCTGTATGGCTGCTAAACAGCTGCCCCTTTTCACTCCAGAGGTGGCAGCATTTCAGTGGTTGCTGAAGTGATCCCTACAGCTTGCACATTAAGTTAAGTTTCTAAAGAGCTTTGGGTTGAAAGATGGACTGGAAATGCAGGACATCGTCATTTTAGGCTATTTGAAGGCTAGTCACTTAAGACTTTTGCCGTCCTGAGCTCTGGGAGCCAACTGACAGGTTTTAGCTGTGAGTGAACTTTGTGCTTTGCAAACAGCTTCCTACACAAGGATCTGAACTGTTGCCAGGTGCTTTCTTCACTACAACGGATTTGAAAAATGCTAATATTTCACCCCTGGACTCATCATGGTTTCAAATGATTCATCAGCATTCATTGTTTGCCACGATTGTTTTTGTTTTTTTTAACATTTATCTGATAGATCCCAAGAGAGAGCCAGAAACAAACTGTTCTGAGCTGTTTCCACATTAGGCTGTGGCTTAGCAGGACTGAACACTGTTATTTAGGCCAAGATTCAGTTGGATGCATCTCTGTTCTCACTAAGCACCTCTCTGAGAGGGAGGAGGAAACTTGTCCCTGCTGTACTTTTAACCTGTCAATCCAGCCAGCAACGCAATATCCGCTGGGGGATTTCAGCTGCCTTTGTGCTCCTTCCTTATCTCACTACATCCCCCCGCATGTCCACCACTCGGTGAAATGTCTTTTCTCTCTCCTCTTCTCCCAAGATGGAAGTGAACTTGTGTGCCTGGCAGGGAGGCTGACAGACATGAGCTGAAGGGCTGTCAAGGAACACTGAAAACTGTCTGGGCCACACTGTGTCAGATTTCGGGGTCTAACACTGCAGCCTTCTGTCTGCTCTGTGGCCAGTTCTAAATGGCGCCTTTGACGGGCAGCCAGGCAGCTGTCATCAAGGGGCTGGCCTCAGAGGCAGGACTCAAATGATATAAGCACCTGGAAAGCACGTGCCAGACAGAAGAGAATAGCAGCAGCATTGTAAGGCTGGGTGCTGCAGGGGAACCAGAAACAAAAGAATGAGGGGAAAAGACTGAAGTCAGATGATGGGCAACATGAAAGTGCATCAATTCTCAACTCCCAGAGAAACAGGCCCCACAGAGACCTCTCAGGCCCTATAAAGCCAGCCCCTGTGCTAAATTCCCCCAACTCTCTGAGAAACTGGCT
The DNA here is from genome assembly GCF_007399415.2 of Gopherus evgoodei. NCBI lineage: Eukaryota > Metazoa > Chordata > Testudines > Testudinidae > Gopherus > Gopherus evgoodei. The sequence continues at coordinate 44,432,746 of NC_044325.1, forward strand.
GGAGGCAAACCCCTCAGGATCGAAGAGTGCTCTAGCAGTTACGTTTGATAACTTTCCAACCTCATACAGGCAGTGTACAGTGGTTCCAGCTCTCATGTGTGGTGCCTGTGATGGGCTTTGAGAGCCTAGTTAGGGTCAGGGCATGAAAATATAGCTTGTTTCCTGAGGCAGGGAGGGAGGTCTATACCTCCCCCTTCAGTAGTGTGCTAAAGCTGCAGATGAGCTCTTGGAAGAGTCCTCCTTGGAAGAGGACTGAGCTTCCCTATGACAGCGATGTGAGAGAAATCATCACCAAACAGAAGCCAAGTGAGATACAGGCAAAACTAAAGTGAAACCCCCTAGTCCACACCCCTTCCTTTGTTGTGAAAGAGACTGTGCAGTGCCCTTGTCCCCATACCCCATGTATGTCTATATCCCGGTGAACTCAGTGTCTAGAGTGAAGATGGCAAAGAATCCTGTGGCACCTTATAGACTAACAGACGTTTTGGAGCATGAGCTTTCGTGGGTGAATACCCACTTCATCAGATGCATGTAGTGGAAATTTCCAGGGGCAGGTATAAATATGCAGGCAAACTAGAGATAATGAGCTAGTTCAATCAGGGAGGATGAGCCCTGTTCTAGCAGTTGAGGTGTGAAAACCAACGGTGGAGAAACTGGTTTTGTAATTGGCAAGCCATTCACAGTCGTTGTTTAATCCTGAGCTGATGGTGTCAAATTTGCAGATGAACGGAAGCTCAGCAGTTTCTCTTTGAAGTCTGGTCCTGAAGTTTTTTTGCTGCAGGATGGCCACCTTAAGGTCTGCTATAGTGTGGCCAGAGAGGTTGAAGTGTTCTCCTACAGGTTTTTGTATATTGCCATTCCTAATATCTGATTTGTGTCCATTTATCCTTTTCCGTAGCGACTGTCCAGTTTGGCCGATGTACATAGCAGAGGGGCATTGCTGGCATATGATGGCATATATTACATTGGTGGACGTGCAGATGAATGAACCGGTGATGGTGTGGCTGCTTAGGTCTTGTGATGGTGTAGATATGTGGGTAGAGTTGGCATCGAGGTTTGTTGCATGGATTGGTTCCTGAGCTAGAGTTCCTATGGTGCGGTGTGCAGTTACTGGTGAGAATATGTTTCAGGTTGGCAGGTTGCCTGTGGGCGAGGACTGGCCTGCCACCTAAGGCCTGTGAAAGTGTGAGATCATTGTCCAGGATGGGTTGTAGATCCCTGATGATGCATTGAACAGGTTTTAGCTGGGGACTGTATGTGATGCAAGACAAACCCAAGAAAGAAACCAACAGGACTCCACTGGCCATCACATACAGTCTCCAGCTAAAACCCCTCCAATGCAAAGGAGAAACTTGTTGACATAATTTATTTGTACTTTCTAAAGGCTTTTGACAAGTCCCTCAGAGACACTTCTTTTAAGAAACTCAGCAGCCCTGGGGTGAGAGAATGTTCCATCACGGATTAGAAACCGGACAAGATTAAATACAAAGAATAGGAGTAAATGGTTGAACTTCAGCATGGCAAAAAGTTAAGAGAGGAATGCCACAAGCTGCTGTACTAGCACCCATACATTTATCAGTGATCTGGAAAAGGAGGTGAACAGTGAGGTAGCAAAATTAGCAGCTGACATAAAATTATTTAGGTTAGTCAAGATTAGAGAGGACTGTAAAGGGACTTAAAGCTAGTGAATGGGCAGCATGATGGCAGATGGGATTCAATGTTGGCAAAAGCAAAGTAATGCAGTTTGGAAGGAATCATTTTAACCACTCAGACATATTACTGGGCAAATTAACTACAGACGCTAGAAAAAAAGACCTGGGCACCATAGCGGACAGTTCAACAGAATTTCTCAATGTGTAGCAGTGATAAAAATGTAGGGGATATTCCCCAGGGGCAGTGTCTGCTCCCTTCCTCCATTGCCACCAGAAATGTATAAAGGGACCACAGCTCAGGGGAGAACCAGCTCCAGCCTGTTCAGTTCTGGTTACCTTATTTGAAAGAAGATATAATAGAAACCAGGAATCCTGAGATGGGCAGTGAAAATGATTGGAGGCTTGCAGAGATTACCTTTTGCCCTCTCTCATAATACAAGAACAAGGAGACATTCAATGACTCTGAAAGGCAACAAATTAAAAATAGGAAATGGAAAAAGCAATTTTACACCATGCCTAATTGACCTGTGGAACTCACTGCCAGAAGATAACACTGAGGCCACACAGTTAGCAGGATTAAAACACAAGGGTCAGTCATATGGATAACAGAACATACGAATTTTCATACTGAATTAGAAGAGTGCGACATCCAGTCCGGTATCCTGTCTCTGACAGTAGCCAGAACCCAATGCAGCAGAGGAAGGTACAAAAAAAACCCCACAGCAGGCAGATGTGCCCCTCCCTGCCAAAAGTCTATACTACCCCTAATAGCTGGAGATTGTTTTAAACCCTGAAGTATGAGGTTTTGCATCCCACCCAAAATGTTTGTTTTCAACATTTGCTATTATAATCCTGGTTATTCTTGTATGAGAGTGAGAATAGCTACAACTACATCAGATAGGATCAAAACAGAAATGCTTCAGGGCCCACAAGCCAATCACTAATTGGCAGGGACAGAAGAAACTCTCCTTTTGGACTGATTATTCCATAACTGACCATTCGGAAGCATCTGATACAGGTTACCATTAGAGACAGGATACTGGAGTAGATGGATTACTGGTGTGAACTGGTCTGATCCTTCCTATGTTCCTAAATTTATTTTAGATCTTTTGGTTGGGGGGAGATGAAATGCAGGGTTGCCCTTTGACTATACCACTTCTGTCCTCTGATTGTCTTTAACCTCCCACCCTCTGCCTCTGTGGATGAGGAGATAGGTGTGGACTCCAGAGGCAGTGGCCGAGCACAGCGAGATAAGCCTGCCTTGTTATTCAGAAGCAGCAGCAGAGAGCTGGCCATGTGAACTCAGCTTGCAGAGGTCAGGCAGGAAAGCACTGCAGGGCACAAAAAGCCATCAAGGAAAACTGATAAAATTCCTTTCCTCATTACCTTCCCCTGACCTGTAGAGATGAGTGCCCCCACACTACCCTTCAGAATCCCCACTACTGTACTCCAAGGGTTCCCCAAACTCAGTGTCATAGCCCCCCTCAAACTTTCCAGCACTAGACTACTCCACACTTTGGTGGCTGGACCGCCTGTATTCTGTACAGTATTTATCATTAGGATATAACACAGAGCTCATTTTTAAAGCAGTTTTAGGCCAGCACTTCCCAGGGTTAATATTAACTATGTGACACAGCTTGCATGGGTCTTACCTTTAGGTCTTTCTTTGCATATGCTCTACTTCACTTGGAAGGGGGACAGTTACAGCAGACTATATCAAGACACCCAAACTCTGCAAAATGCACGGTACAAGTGTGTTCAGAGGGAGGCCATTTTCTACCCTTTTCATCAGTAAACCCACAACTGAGTTCACCGAAGACTGTGTGACAACTTTATTGATGAGCCCAGCACTGCTTCTGGCATTGCTGACCCACTCCCTGCAAAGCCTCAATGCAGAGCAGTGCATCGCTGAACCACCTGCTAACCTTGAGTGGGCAGCAGAGGAAGACCTATGACTGAGGAATTGATTTTAAAAGTACCCAGGGACCCCACTCAGATTGGCCTGTTATCATGAACCACTGGCACCAAAAGGTGAAATTTCCATTCACTCCAGATGCTGAAGGAGGAAAAGTCCAGGGATGTAGGGTGGTATGAAAGGGTGTAGCTTACAGTAATAGGATGGACTGAAAAAAGGAAGAACTGAGGATAAACTCCCTGACAGCAAGATGGTTCAGGTGGTGGAATCATCGCCTAGTGGAAGGGCAAGGAGCCCGGTCACTCAGGTCAGGGTATCTAACACTAAACTGGGTAAAATACTAGTGACTGCGGGAGGCAATGTTTCTAACGGGTAGAGTAGGGGACTAGGAATCAGGATCCCAATCCTAGCTCAGTGATGTAATAGATCAGTGGCACTAGCTAAGTCACTTTTCTGTGCCTCAGCTTCTCCCATCACAAAATGGGCTCATACAAACTTTTCTCCCAAGGGGGTTGTGAGGATCACTCCACCCACATTGGTGCAGCAGTTCTTCTGAGTTCCTGAGATGGAAGGTGGTGGCGAAGGGCACACAGCACAGTTATTAATTACGTGCCATGAGGAACAATCCTACTGCTGATTCCATTCTGCTTTCATCAGCTGTTTTCCCCTTTATAGTTTGTTTCTCCCAGGGTTTGGGTTACCACATTAAATGATGGAACTTCCTTCCTTTTCCCAACATCATTCCCTTCACTCAGATCGCCTTTTAGACACTACTGGCCCAATCCAACAGTCACTGGAGCCAATGGGAGTCTTTCCACTGTATTAGGCTCATTGTGTCCATTGAGCAAAATGTCAGATTTCCCAGCCTTGTCACACCACAGGCTCTTAACTCATTTGCTGTTCACTATCATCTCTGGATCTCTTTTTGCCACTATTACTTTTCAGGCGTCTCTCCTCATTATATCATCAGTTTCAGGTTAGTTTTTCTCCAGCTTATATTTGTCCAGGTTGAACATAGTTTTATTTCCTGCTCATGTTTCTAATCTCTAAATCCCTTTGCATTATTGCTCTCTCCTGTTTGGAACACTCCCAATTTAGTATCATCTGCAGACTTAATTAATGGACCGTTTACCTCCTCTTCCAGATCATTAATGAAGAGGATTAATCACACCAGGGCTAAACGCTAATCCTTGCCCCACCTCATTGGCCACCTCCCTGCCACTCAATATGTTACCATCACAGTCTTTCAACGGTAGAGATGGGCTAGATGACCAGGTCTTTTCATCTCCAATTATTGTGATTCTTCTAGGATCACCATTGCCTTTGGCCACTTCTCAGTCCCCATGCGCTGATCCAATCTCATCCAAATGAATGAGAAGAACAGGATTTCATGAAACAGGAACAAATGTTTCACTAAAATTCAGATGCATACCCAGCATCAACCCATGGCTCCTTTCAACCAGTAGTCAACAGCAACAAAAAGTGATCATGCTGACCTGGCTTGGCTTGTTCTTTACAGACATATAGTGTTTATTTCTTACGATGCCATTACTCTCTATAAGCTTGTGAATGCCACACTCCCCCCTCCATATTTCCTAATCACTCTTTTCCATCTCAGTTTCCTATGTTATACCTCCACTTCATGAACCCAACCCCCTAATCTAGACATCCCTACCATACACCTCCAACTTGGGAGAGGAAAAACCATTGCCTTTTGTCACAGATCCCTTGGAGGAGGGAGTGTCTCCTACTGCAAAGAATGGAATTGGGGACAGAAAGGTAGAGTTTGAGGAGCTGATCTCTTCTACTTACAAATATTTGAAGACAACTAAGGCTGAAAATACTTGCGTGGCCTGACAGCTGGAGGGAAGGCATGCCTGTGGAGTAGGGTGATTGGATTTACTCTGCCCAAGGATAACCCTGATGAAAAGCACCCTCATTCCAAAGTATGGGTTAGAGGGGGTATGCAGTACAAAATCACTCCTGGTCTTGTGAGAAATCAGAGAGGAGGAATGCTACTTTCAGGCAGGGCTGCAGGGCTCACCTGAGACCCCTGCACTGACAGGCTAACTGACAAAACAAAGCAACATCTGACACTCAGCTGAAACCTGCCCTCTTGCCCACAGGACAGCCACCTCTTTTCCTCTCACCTTTATCTCCCCAATCCCTGTGCCGAGGATGGAATTATCTTTCCAAATTTCTTGCAAGAAGGAAGCAGCTGCAGAGAGCTCTCAACGTCCAAAGGAACTTTGCAGCTTTGGTTACAATTGCTCCGTTTAAGCACACTGTCAGTCAATAATCACAATGCTGACAGATATAACTTGAGAAGAATGAGACAGATACTCCAAAGACTCACTCAGAGACTTGCAAAAAAGAGACCTATTTGTCTTGGTCTGAGTTTATCTCAAGACAGAGCACAAGATGAATGCAACCATTTGACAATCAAGAAATGTTCTGGGTTGGAATAAAGTTTTGCTGCCTTCTTAAGGAAGAAAAAAGATAGGAGACAGACAGACACAGGACAGATGCCCAAGTGTAAAAGCAGATCTCTAAGTAATGGGCAACCAGAAATACACAACACAGACCTGGACATAAAGGGCAGGGGGATTCAAACAAGCTAAATTGAATGTCAAACCTGCTCTCATCAAAGAGCTTTGTTTCTATTTAACTAACCCTTTCTGCTGCAAACTGAGTACTTGAGTAACTGGGGAACAAGTGGCAAGCCTTGAGTCTCAATGTCCACACGCCTATGACTAAAGGGTGAATCATAGTTACGGCTTCTGAGTTTCAGTTTTAACCAACAAACAAATGCAATACCACCATACAAAAAAATGAAATTCGCGTTTATCCAATAAACACTGGAGAACACCTGAAAGGTTTACTTGTATCTAAGGGCTTGTCTAAACAGAACACTAATGTGCATTACAGGGATTCGATTTCTCAAGCACACTAATGTGTTGTGAATTAATTGGTTTCTGTAGTCCATGGGTGGGCAAACTATGGCCCCTGGGCCGCATTCGGCCCATCAGACCTTGCCCTGCTCTGGCACACCAGCCAGGGAGCACGGTCGGGAGCTTGCTGCACAGCTCCTAAAAGCAGCTGCATGTCCCCCTTCCAGCTCCTATGGGTAGGGGCAGCTAGGGGGGTCTCTGCACACTGTCCCCACCCCAAGCGCCATCCCCCGCAGCTCCCATTGGCCAGGACCCACGGCCAATAGAAGCTGCCGGGGTGGTGCCTACGGATGGGGCAGTGTGCAGAGCTGCATGGCTGGTGCCGCACCTCCACATGGGAGCCATGGGAGGCATGGCACTGCTTCTGAGAGCTGTGGGAGCGGCACCTGAAGACAGGGCAGCCCACAGAGCCACCTGGCCACTCCTCTGCGTAGGAGCCAGAGGAGGGACATGCCGCTGCTTCCAGGAGCTGCTTGAGGTAAGGGCCCCCTGTAGCCTGCACCCCTGAGTCCCCCCCATGCCCCAACTCCCTGCCTCAGCTCAGAGCCCCCTCCCATCCTCCGAACCCCTCGGTCCCAGCCCGGAGCACCCTCCTGCACACCAAACTGCTCATCCCTAGCCCCACCCCAGAGCCCACACCCCCAGATGGAGCACTCACACACACACACCTGCACCCCATCCTGGAGCCCCCTCCCACACCCTGAACTTCTTATTTCTGGCCCCACCCCAGAGACCGCATGCCCAGCCAGAACCCTCACCCCATCCCGCACCCCAACCCCCAATTTCATGAGCATTCATGGTCCACCATATAATTTTTATACCCAGATGTGGCCCTCAGGCCAAAAGGTTTGCCCACCCCGGTGTAGTCCCTGGTAGTGCGCATTAAAGGTTCCTAGCACGCTTTAATGTGGTGCTGTGTGACACAGGGCTGTGTTAAAGTCCACTAGGGAACATTACAAAGAGATTACTCATTACACTAGATACAAAGAGACAGCCCCAACCGCCTCCTGATTTCTGGACATCTATATAAAAAATAAACCCTGAAAAATGAAATCAAACTCTGAACAAGCCCTAGGCATAGCAAAACCTACCCTCTGCTCTCCCCAGGCATTGTTCCCAAGTCCTATTTGTCTGTGATGCTTGAAGGTGGACAGTCCCATACCCCACATTTGCTCCCCCTAGACTGGAATCCATGTGCCATACCTCCCCTCATTCTGCCCCTGTTCCTCATTAGCCACACCCACCCACCCACCGTTCAGACACCCATGTTCTGTGTCTGTGCCTCCGGCCTCCTATCCCACATGCCAGTCCAGTCCCTGACCTAGCCTGGCCCCCCACTGGCCTCTCACCTACCAGGCTAGTAGGGCACAGACTGAGGGAGCCTCTCTCCCCGCATCCCTTTCCATCTCAGAAGTACAAAAACAGGGACATGCAGGATGATCCTGAGCCCATAAAACAGGACAGCTGGCAGTGCATTGGGCACTTGGACAGGCAGCTCAAACAAGAGGCCATCCTGGACAGATGGTAACCCTACTGCCACCTGCAAGCCAGCAGGGGGAATAGAGAGCAGCTGAAAGGAAGCAGGCAGAAATGCCACCTGGCTGCCTTCATATTGTGCTCCATAGCAACCCCCAAGATCCAGGAGCAGTAATTGAAGGTAAAACCCTGCTCAGTCCATGCTTGGTGCATGGGCTACAGAGAAGCATGAAGAGGGCCCTGAAAGTGTGAGTGCTATGGCCCCCATGAGCCACTGGGCAGGCCCACTAGTGATGAAGAGGGTTTCGAACATGTATCATGCTGTAGAAGTGCTCAGTATCGTTACCCTGTTCCGTAAAGTCATTAGCCCAGTACAAGGATGTTGGTGTATGTCACTGCCCGGAACTGGGAGATTACCCCACAGCTTTTCTTTAGTTTAATTGGAAGAGGAATAAGAAGACAGACAAATGTGGGAGCTCTTCATCCTTTATCTTGAAAATGCTCAAGAAAGCCTCATTCTCCCACACCCTGAGCAGAATGTGGAGAAGAGCACATCATGTGTAAAATGCTTCCGGGGTCAGTGGATGCTGTCAAGGTGGCTGACTGTCCGTCTTCAATGACTAAATCAAAGCTGGCTACCTGTTGAGGCTGTCAGGGGCACAACGGCAGTGAGTTGAGATCTGGGGACATTATCTGGGACAGCAAGGAGCCAGTATTCCTGCTGTTCCCTATAGCTCTGCTCCTCTGAATAACTCTTCCATCTTTCCTTCCAAAACTGATCAAGGCTCAAGACAGCTACAGAAACCAAAAAGTTTCACCCTTCCCAGAAAATAGAATGGAAGCTGCTTTCAAACATCTGACAAAGCAACAATCTAAGTTCCCCTACCTTGAGAGCTACTGCAAATTCTTCCAAGTGTGCCTCCTACTTGGAAAGACAGGCCAGGAAAGCACCACCAGGGCTATTCCCTAAAGCAACTAAGAGACTGGGATTGAAGCAGCTGGGAGCTCCCTACAGCTACAGTTCCCATCTGGTTTCCTATAGTCCCCTCCTCCTGGGAGAGGGTGGGATGAGATACAATAGGATGGGAATGCTGCATTCAATTCCTGTTGGAAAAGGCTGGTATCAGAGACACTTTTCTATTTTGAATGACTGTAGTAAAGTAGAACACCAGAGTTACAAACTGACCAGTCAACCACACACCTCATTTGGAACCAGAAATATGCAATCAGGCAACAAAGACAGACAGACAAATACAGTACAGAACTGTGTTAAACATAATTTACTAAAAAAAAGGAAAGCAGCATTTTTCTTCTGCACAGTAAAGTTTAAAAGCTGTATTAAGTCAATGTTCTGTTGTAAACTTTTGAAAGAACCATAACATTTTTTCAGAGTTATGAACAACCTCCATTCCTGAGGTGTTTGTAACTCTGAGGTTTTACTGTAGTTTGTTTTGCGCCAAACAGTGTGATTAGCACTGAACCAAAAACACGACAACCCTCTGGAACTTTTTTCTCTTCCCAATATCAGACTGCGATTCCATCTCAATGTTCAGAGCTCAGAGACCCAGTGATTAAAGGTCACTGCCTGATCCACTGAGCCAGCTAGTCCCCAGATCACAGTGTTAACAAATCACCATTTATCTGTGTTACTGCAGCAAGTGTCCAAGGCATACTGGCACCAAAGATCACATCTGCTGGGATAACCTATTGATTTGTGTCATATTCTGCCCAATCCCTATTTTATTCTTGTTCAAACAGGGGTCAGGACAGGTTAAAAATAACTCTTTCAGACTGAGGTGTTGGACTGAGGAATTTAAAACCAGCCTGTTCTTCCCCAGGTGGAGGCTACAGAATCCCTGATACATGCAGCAAGAGAAGATAAAGTCTTGGTACAAATTAACAGCAGAAGTTGGCAGTTGGTTCACCAGGACTTTGTAAGGACTTTTTGTAGCTTTAACCAAAACTAAATGAGATACACTTGAGAAGATTGTTAAAAAAAGAGTGACTAAATCCCTTTAACAATTTCAGTATTGCCAATTACAAACTTTATATATGTATTATATACCTGCACTTATTTTAAAGTACCAGTGAAAAATTGGTAGCTTTCAAAAAATGTCACCAAAAACCTTGGGGAATTGTGATGAAATCTGGCACTGCAATGACCATATTTCACACAGTGCTCCAAGGCTACTACAGAGAAGATAGTACAAAAGCTTTATAATTAAAAGCCCCTAACTATTACAAAATATGGCAATGACAAGTTAAGATAACGTATATATAGATGCAAATCCTCTAACAATATTCACATTCTCAAGTCAAAATGCAGATGTGCCAACATTAAAACTATTCATTGTCCTTATACCATACTTATTATACATACTTTTGAACAACTGTATTATACAGGAATAAAAAGATGAAAAGGATCAGAATTAAGATTGCTATTGGAGTTTGTAATGCTAATAGTCACATGTCATTTTTGTCAAAGAATGCTCTAGGGATATTCAAATAATTATCTACATTGATGTATCCTATTTTCATACTTTTTAAAGCTTAGGGGTTTTTTTTAGTGGTAACATACTGGGTATATATTTTGTCTAACATTTATGTTACTTATTGTAGCAAATAATTTTAATTTAATTTTTTTTTATTAAACAGCTCCTTGTTTTTTTAATAAAGAAATATATGAGATATCAAGTTCATAAATTAGATTCCTGCAACGCATACAAGGTCTACACTTATTCCTGTAATCTTTGGTTTATGGCACATAAAACCTGAAGTTCAAGGCTTTCAGCTTTCCTCTGGCTTCAAGATCCCATTCCTCTCCTCAGATTAGAGCACAGATTACTAGGAAAGTGTCTTGGTCTGTTTCTTTTTTCTTAATACCTCCATTGTCATATGATAATAGTACCAAAGCTCTGCAGGTTCTAGGAAGTCCTACAACTGAACTGTTCAGGGAAGAGTCAAGACTTGAGATCTGTTCCATTTGCCTATCCCCATAAAAACTTATAGCTGAGTGGCCCTCACTTAGTGTCCACACCATTCGAAGAAATCTGATATCAACTCATGGGAGAAGGGAAAGAGATTAAGACAATGTATGTCATCAGGAAGGTCAAGCAGGAATAAAAAATTTGAATGAAGGGGAGGAAGAAAAAATCCTACGTCCCTCTCAATTTATTAACCGGACTCTGCCTGCAGAGAGAGGGGGTACTGGGAGCTCTGCAGCATAATTCTTTGGTTAAATCAGAGAATGTGGGGAATAATCTAAACTCAAGGACCCTGCCCTCTCTCCTCCCATGCTAATCAGAGCCGAAGGGGGAAAGGTAAAGAAATAAAGCCTGTACGGAATAGTCCTTTCGTCTGAGCTCAGTACCTCATGCAATAACAAAAGAGCTAAATGGCCTTCGTACAATGAAGGTGGTGTGGCACACCTCTAGTGTGAGGACAGTGGCATGCAAGACCCTTAATGTGAGCCAAATGATGTGGAATCTGTTGTCTGCCAAGACAGTGGTGTGAAGTACCCCGGATGCTGTAACTGAGATGTGGCGTTCTCTTTTGTACAAGGATGAAGATCTGGCTGCAGCATGGACCCTTTCCAGCAACAATGTCCTGATCCTGCATCTGACATTCCAGCCAGCAAATCCCAAACTAAAGACATCTCAAAGGGGGAAGAGGGCATTCAGAAGAGAGACCGAGGGTCTGCTGGTCTTAGAGCACCCACAAAAGAGGTGTCCTGGTTTCAGTACCATGGACAGCTGCCCAACCCCCACCCAGCACCAACTACAGCTATAGTGCTATGATGCAGAGGGGGAGATGATAGGAGAAGGAAGCAGTGAAGAAGTGGTGGAATTCAGCACTAGCCCAGAACATTCCAAAATTGAGAAATGGTCTGAAGTAAATAGGATGAAATTTAATGAGGACAAATGCAAAGTAGGAAGGAACAATCAGTTGCACACATATAAAATGGGAAATGCCTGCCTAAGGAGTACTATGAAAAGGGATCTGGGGGTCATAGCAGACCAGAAGCTAAATATGAGTCAACAGTGTAACACTGTTGCAAGAAAAGTGAACATCATTCTGGGATGTATTAGCAGAAGTATTGTAAGCAAGACACAAGAAGTAATTCTTCCGCTCTACTCCGCGCTGATTAGGCCTCAACTGGAGTATTGTGTCCAGTTCTGAGTGCCACATTTCAAGAAAGATGTGGACAAATTGGACAGAGTCCAGAGGAGAGCAACAAAAATGATTAAAGGTCTAAAAAACATGACCTATGAGGGAAGATTGAAAAAATTGGGTTTGTTTAGTCTGGAAAAGAGAAGACAGAGAAGACATAACAGTTTTCAAGTACATAAAAGGTTGTTACATGGAGGAGGGAGAAAAATTCTTCTTCTTAACCTCTGAGGATAGGACAAGAAGCAATGGGCTTAAATTGCAGCAAGGGGGGTTAGGTTGGACATTAGGAAAAACTTCCTGTCAGGGTAGTTAAGCACTGGAATAAATTGCCTAGGGAGGCTTTGGAATCTCCATCACTGGAGATTTTTAAGAGCAAGTTAGACAAACACCTGTCAGGGATGGTCTAGATAATACATAGTCCTGCCATGAGTGCAGGGGCCTGGACTAGATGACCTGTTGAGGTCCCTTCCAGTCCTTATGATTCCTGTTGAAGCTAATGATGAAACACAGAGCATGTTTTCCATATGCCTGTCACAAAGCTGACCCACCCATCAGTTAACTAGGCTCAGAGCTGAAGAACATGGCTGGCTGACATAGAAAGATTCCTCTCTGTAAAAGCCAATCAGAAGGGCAATTTAACCATCAACAACAAAAGTCTGTCCAAGTTAAAAATTTCAAAAATAATCCCCTTGCCCCTTTTGAAGGCAATTTACAGGCACTGGGATCAGCACAGTCAAGCAGCACCAAGCCCCATGCTGTTAGGAGTTGGACACCACAAAAGTTAACTAGGGACAGCTGTGGCTTTTTATTTACAGGTTAAAAGAGGCAAAACCCCAGAATAGGAGGGAGCAGCCTGGTGCTGGAGACAGCTGAGACCAAATGAAGCAGGAGCACTCTCTCTCTCTCTCTCTCTCTCTCTCGTGCGCACGGTTCTGCGGGCGATTACTCCAGAGCACCCAGCCATACCAAAATCAATAAACAATTTCAACGCTGCCCAGGGAACTTTGCCACACTTAATAAAAGTCTCCAGACGCAGTTATGGCTTCATTTCACCTTAACATCTTCTTTAACTGTCCCTTCTTTTCAAGATCAATTAGGGGCACGTGCAAAGAGAATAAAAAACAAAACAAAGTCAAACCAAGCAGCTCAGTTCTCCCGCTCCCCCAGCCACATACCTGAGGGAAACATGGAAATATGGGAACTGACAGATGACGCACCAGGATGCCTTTTGCACACATGCCCATCCCAGCCTCTGGTCCTTGGCATTAGGGAAAAGTCCAGCCTCGTTTGGGAAGGCAGGAGTGCCAGTTAAATCAGAGGTGAACCTGCAAAAAAAACTTTACTTTTCATGCAAATTTTGTGATGGTGAAAGATTCCAGATTGAAATTCTGTTCATCCCCAGAACAAATATAGCACATGCACCCAGAGCAAGCTTTCTGACATCACAGCCACCCACAGGCCTCAGCCCTACCCTGGAGTTCAGTCTCCATGGCCTATTCAGATCTTGGCCTTTCAAATGAGACTGCCAACAAGGAGTGTACCGGAATACAATAAAAGAAACTCCTGGGCTTGGGGCATAGAATCATGTCTCCTGCTATTGTCTAGCCCCAGTAAGGATAACAACCAGTTATTTATTGATAGCAAAGGGACTTACTCATTTAGCTCAAAGGGCTGAGGCTTGTGCTTTGAGTTTTGAAGGTCCCAGGTTCTATTGTCCCTGGCAATGATGTGTCTGTGCACTGAAGGCCCTACTTCGTTACAAGAGCAGCCACTTGTACTACTCCCAAAAAACCTACATTGAAGAAAATTATATAAGGCTAGAGTGGCAGTCTAGAGAGCAGAGGTCAGGACTGGAGTCTATCCCTGGGGCAGTGGTGAGCTAGGGGAGCCACTGAGGCAGGGGCTTAGCCTGCATGTGGTTGGGATTACTTTGTGGCTACACCCTCTGAAGCATCTCTAGTCTTCCTCGGCCAGGAGGACCGATCAGACAAACATGTGGCCTTTAAGAAGTTGTAATAAAATGATGGGGAGGAAGCTGGGGTGACTCCCATTAATATCAATTGTGGGGAAATAGCTACATTTCTCCCCCTCTCCATTGTGCAAATGTAGGTGCTAATATTCCTTTAAATATTGTGGATTCATTTTTTAAAACATTTTAGGTTTTCTTTATTGGTACTTTGCAGGACACTTGCATGGAGAGGATATGTTGCCCCTAAGAGGAGCAGATGGCAGCACTATATGGAGATGTAGTCTGTAAGGACTGCAGGTCCCAGAATGCAATGCTCCGTCTTGTTTTCAGGTGAGGCCACTCAGCTCAAGATAGGGCATTATAATCTGGGACCTGTAGTTTATATGGACTGGCTCAATTGTTACTGCTAGCCACCACTGCTGCATAAATTAGTAACACCTGGACTGAGTACACTATTGTTTGCAACATCTTAGATCAAAGTAAACTCAACCTAGCTCTAAAGACCATGAAATGGGAACCACCATTAGGCCCTTAACAAGGGCAATACCAGCAGGTGCTGCTTTAGAGAGGAAAGAGACGTCTCTTGGGAACCAAGAAATTTGCATCCTGAGGGTCGGGATAATTTATACAGCTCTGCATGGATACAAAAATTTGGATCTGTATCTGATCCACAGTAATTAAATTGTATCTAACCCATGATCCACAATCCACCTTTTATACGTATCTGCATCCACACTCACAGCCTTTAGAGCAGTGGTTCTCAACTGGGCATGCATGACCCCCAGGGGAGCCTCAGGTCAGTTTCAAGGGATCTGTGGGCCCTAGGGGTGGTAGCCCTGAGCCCTGGCAGTCCCTTCTACAGATTGGAAGCTAGGAGCCCCAGGCCCTGGTGGTGCCCATCCCCCTGGCTTTAGCCCTGCCAGGGGTGCCAGAGATCAGGACTTCAACCTTATGGAGGCCCTGGGCTATGGGCTCCAGCCCCCTGGGGGGCTTGGGGTTCTTGGCTTCAGCCCTGCAGGAGGCATCAGGATTCAGAGCTCCAGGCTTCAGCCCTGCTGTGAGTATCAAGGCTCAGGGCTTCAGCCCCACAGGGTGGGGTGCCAGGGCTTGGGGGCTCCAGCCCCACATGGGGCACTGGGACTCGGGGCTTCCGCCCCTAGAGCAGATCCTCTGAAGCAGCAGCCTCCCAGCATGCCATAGACCCCCAATTGAGAACCACTGCTCTAGAGCCCTCGGCAGATAAAAAAAATTGGATCCATCTCCGATCGATGATCTGCAAAGATGGTAAACAATGCAACCACATCCACAGATGCAGATATCTGTGGACATAAAGTAGATATCTGCAGATTTGCAGGGCTCTAGTTATTTACATGGCAGTCCTGAATTAAGCATGGGGCTGTGGGATGTGCAGCTGTCCAGATGCAGCAACAGGCATTCTGCTTTGCAGTGCCTTCTCTCCAGGGCCGGCTCCAGGCACCAGCATTCCAAGCAAGTGCTTGCGGCGGCAGTTTGCAAGGGGCGGCAGTCCGTGTGTTTTTGCCCTCAAGCAGCGCGCCGAATTGCCGCCGTAGACGGCGGGGGCAGTCCATGTGCCATTAGGGCGGCACGCACGTTTCCGCAGTGGCAGCAACTTCTATGTTCAGCTGTCCGCAGCAGAGCAGCTTCTGTCTTCTGGCTGAAGACAGAAGGTGCTGCCTTATTGCCACTGCCACGGAAATGTGCGTGCCACCCTAACAGCACACGGACTGCCCCCACCGTCCGCAGTGGCAATTCGGCACGCTGCTTGGGGCGGTGAAAACAGTAGAGCCAGCCCTGCTTCTCTCTATCTCCACTCACAGACCATCCCTAAATCACTATGTCTTCTCCTCTCTTCTCACTGCCATGGGCCACCTTTGTACCCTCCCCACCATCTAGGGAGAGTGAGTGACTAGAGGGAAAGGCTTGGTGGAGAGACAGAGGATTTGACACTCTCTAAATGGCCTGGATGGGAGAGAGGTTCCTGAATCTGACTCCAGTAGGGAACACCACACTGATCTACCTCTACCTGATAGTATATCTCATGGAAGCACCATTCAAGTGAGTAACATGCCAGGACGTACCCCAGGCTGGACTAACGAAGCATGTTTCATTCAATTTATGTCCTGTGTCTTGTAAGAACAGGATCTACATGCAATGTACTCAGAATGATCCCCTAATGTTTCCACCCATGGTTCTGGAACCCTTTGATTGTGGCTACTCCTAAATGAGGCCTTTTGCTATACAAACAGGAATGCGGTAACAGACCTTTGGTATTTCTATTCCCCTCACTTTGGTGCTGAACTGCTGGTGACATAGACAAGATAGCCTACTCAGGGGAACTGTATGTTACATGACACTTGTCACTCTGGAAAAGCAATGCATAAAAGTAGGGGTGCATCAAGAATAATGACTTTAAAAGATTCCTTCTTAGTCCCTTCTCTGCTCCCCACTTCACATCTGCTGACTTTACTGACACCAACATATTGTTACTCCCGTTGCCTCTGAACAGCTATGGCTGAGGGAGCTGGATTCAATTCTGCCCTGCACACATCTGAAAAAAAAATCAGCAGCCAACTTCCTATTACAGAGCCCTTATTCTCTGGGTTAACATAAAAGACAGAAAGAGCCCAGCTGGATTCTCAAGTACCAGCTACAGTTTTCAGCATTGGCACCAGGAGAAACCATCTGATGTGTAATTTGAGCATATTGTACCCAGTTCTGTCCCACAGGCTGAGAGGGGATAAATATGGAACCCGCTTTATTGGTTTTACAGGTCACTTTTGGGGGAAAATATCCCCTCATGTGTGTTGCTAGGCGCATTGGAAGCAAAAAACAAGGCAACTGTGAGACGCTAAAGGCCAGTACGATGCCCAACACCCTTTCACTGTTACCAGCAAAACATCAATCTAGTGGAGCCATGGATTATACAAGTGCATCAAAACTGTTATCCAGGTCTTCCCTTGCTGCCCCCAAACAGGAGTTGAGAAAGAGCACACAGAGAAGATGATTCAGGAGCAGGACAAACTGCTGCTGTCCTGTGTCAGCTGCTCATTGTCCTCAGCAGAAAAAGGGAAGGCAGGACTTCACCAGTGTAGTCTGGCTTTTGAGAAGGAAACCCATACAGGCTGAAGCTACAATTAATTCACCATGCACCTAAATTATGCCATATTTTCCTTCCTAACATCTGCATGATCTAGCCTTTTCTCTGCGTTTAGATGGTAAACACTCTCACCCAGGTCCTCTTCATCTTGCATCGCGATTACTGCAACCTCCTCCACTCCGGCCTTGACTTCTGCATCCTTGCTCCTCTACTGAATAGATCATGTCACATTCCCTCCTCCTGCAATCCCCCCACTGGTTCCCCTTCCTCCCCCACATCAAACACACGTTTTTAGTCAAGACCCTTCATAACTTATCTCCCCACTGCTTATCTGCCTCTAATCTCTCCTCTTTATGATCCACCTTCTTCAGTCCACCGACAGCCATCATGTACACACCCACATCTCCCACAAGTGCCTTCACACCTGATTCCTTGTTGCCTGCCCTCCTCCTATCAATTTGCATAGCCAATACCCTGTCCTTCTTCAAATCTCTTCCTAAGACCCACCTCTAGCATGGTGTCTAATGATAGTGGCTAGATGAGTGGCCTATTAGCAATTTATATACTCTCTTTTCCAGTCATCTCATTATTAAACACAACAAAAATTAAGTGCAGGTTTTGTAATCTATGGAACCACATGTTCCTGTTGCTATCATCCAAGTTTTTCCCACCTCCATCCCTTGTATTTTCCACCCACGTCATGTCTTGTTCCTAAGTAGATTCTAAACTTCTTGGGGCTGGGACAGTCTCTTATTTTATGCCTGCACAGCTCCCAGTACAATGAAATTTCAGTCATGTCCAGGGCCTCTGGGGGTTGGTGTCATACAAATAAAGGTAGGGCCTATGATGAGGCCTTAGCAGCTCAAGGCACCATACTGGTCCATGAATTGTTCTGTAGAATGCAAAGAACATTTTTAAGACACAGACTTTGAGTACCATTTTTCTTTGGTTTTGTTGAATGGCTTCTACTCACACAGCCCTTGCTGTCTCAGGCATTGAAGGTAAACACTCCTGTAGCAACCATTGCCTGGAATCAAAGCAAGTTTCCATGCAAACTCACACTGTGGCAGTTCTAACATGTATCAGATGGACTGAAGCATTTCGGTACAGGTTATACAAACCTGCATCCAGTTATATCCTCATAACTGAGGCCCCGCAGGGAACACTGAAATCACTAATATATTAAAGAACACATCAGAAACTAATAGGGTGTTAAACATTTCCAATTGAGAAGAGCCTGCACGGCTGGGAGGAGAGCGCTCCAGCAGATTATATGCTGTAGAGCAGGCCTTCAGCAAGAGCAATAATTTTCTCATCTGCAATATTTTAGAGACTGATCAAGGCTGGAGAAAATCTAGCTTCGTTATTTAAACATGAAATATTTTAGCTATGCCCTGCACTGGGGAATTGGTCTTCTTTCATGTTTAATCTTGTGGTGGTGGTTTTGGGGCCTGCACTAGCAAGAGGGAGCAGAGCAGAGTCCAAGAAATGCTACTTTATTGTAGAACATGACAACCACTACCAAAATAGGAATAAAACACCCTTCATCTACCTTCTGATTTTTATTCTGGGAGGGGGAGGGGAAGGGAAGGGAAGGGAATGAGGGCCAAATAATGGAAACCCCGAACATAGATTCAGACTTTAAGGCCAGACACTTAGGCCAGATCTTTGCAGAGCACTAGGTAAATATCTCACGGGCAGAGCCTGGGTAAATGAAAACCCAGATAAGGCAGCTCAAACACATCACATGTACTGCTAAAGAGAACACCTGACTAGAGTGGTTGAGGAGGTGGCACTTGGCATGAGCAAAACCTCATAAGCTAACCACTAACTCTTTGGGGCTAGGGGGAAGCTTCTCCCCCATGGCCACGTTGGTGCATATTTATCCAAACAGAGAGTTTACAGCTTGCTCGGAACTATCTGGTCTTGTTAGAAACAGGATACCCTCAAAGTCAGTAATAGGCCCGGTTTTCTGCAGTCTATCCATGGTCTTAAGGACTGAAAAAAACATAGCTCATATCATTTTGCAGGGATTTCTTTGTGATCTAGGCACCCCCATATACACCCTACCTACTACTGCAATGATTTCTGTACAAAATATGCCTTGTGACTTCCTCTCTTTCCCATGGGTGCTCGACCCCACCTCTGTCCCCGGCCCCGATCCCACTCCACCCCTTCCATGAGGCCCCGTCCCTGCCCCACCACTTCCCACCCATGCCCCGCCCCCATTCCAACCCCTTCACCAAATCCCTGCCCTCTCCCTGCCTGTATTCTGACACCTTCCCCAAATCCCTGGCCACGCCTCTTCCCCGCCTCCTCCCCATGAGCACACCACATTCCCGCTGCTCCCCCATCCTTCCCAGAGAGTGTGAATGCTACCAAACAGCTGTTTGGCGGCAGCCAGGCTGGAAACGCTGTGAGGTAGGCAAAGGAGCAGGGACGTGGCGCGCTCAGGGGAGGAAGAGGTGAGGTGGGGGTGAAGGGAACTTGGCTGCCAGTGAGTGCAGAGCACCCACTAATTTTTCCCTGTAGGTGCTCCAGCCCCGGAGCACCAACAGAGTCAGTACCTATGTTGTGAGGTATCATTTGAAAACAAACACCACATTGGTCAATAATATCATTGTAAAATATGTTACGATTCTGTATGGGAAATTATGGATACTCACTGACATTATGCTTTAAAGTCTGTGACTAAAAGGTGTTTAAACCAGACATGTCAGGGGAGTTGATAAATAAGTTTTCTCTGGACAAAAGGAAATAGGCCAACACCTCAACCCGGGAGTAGCAAATTCAACAGGCTATTCATTTGAATGGGAAGTTGCAGCAGGAAGAGATCATTTGCATAGTAGCAACCCTCAGCAAGGGAGGAATCACAATGGAGCAATATCCTCCAGACAAATGAGCTTTATCTGGGAGTACCCTTCGAAAGAATATATTTCAAATTATAAAGAGAGGGGAGCAAACACCTAAGTGATCCTTTGCCGTAAGGAGACTGTGATGGGGCAGCTGCCCCTCATTGGCAGAAAAGGAGTTAAAAGCAGTCCTAGGGATGCTGCAGCAGAGACAGCCAATTAGAAGGGGCTGAGAAGAGTAGCCAATCATGGCCCGGCAGGCTTATATAAGAAGGGTTGCCGGGCAGAGCAGAGTTCAGTAGATGACTGGAGCTTGAGGGGGAGAAGATCAGGCTCCTAGCAGGGGGAAGAAACCCCCACATCTCAGACAATTCAGTGCTGTAAGCATGGACTGGGGAGCCAGAGAGAGCTCCTGGAGGGCCACTAGGGCCTACAGGTTGAGACCCTAAGGTAAGGGCAGAAAAGGGTGCTAGTGCCACATTGGAAGTGTCCCTGGGACAATGGACTGCCTTTGCCACTGAGGGAAGGGGCTGGGTGGAGATTGCAGGTCCCCCCAGAAGGGGAGAACACAGAGTGTAGCACAGCTGGAGGGCAGTATGATGAAGAGGACACCACGGTCCTGGGAGTGACGTGGATCCAGGAGCAGAGGTGATGGTGGGTGAGACACCACCAGACTAGGGCATGGAGCTAATTCTCAAGACAGCCAGTAGGAGCGCCGCAATGGTGAGTCCCACCCCATCTCAGAGACAAAGAAACCAGGTGATTTAATCTCTGTGATGGATCCTGGCCAGTAAAAGGTTGGAAAGAAGATTGGGGGGGCAAAAAAAAAACCCAACACACCTTGAACAAAGGGTATGTCTACACTATGGGATTATTCCAATTTTGCATAAACCAGTTTTGTAAAACAGATTGTATAAAGTCAAGTGCATACGGCCACACTAAGCACATTAATTCGGCGGTGTGCGTCCATGTACCGAGGCTAGCGTCAATTTCCGGAGCATTGCACTGTGGGTAGCTATCCCATAGTTCCTGCAGTCTCCCTGGTTACCATCCCTACTTCACCGTCTGCCACGCCATTGTAAATTGGCGATGAGATGATGGTTATCAGTTGTTCTGTACTGTCTGCTGCTGTCATGGGTGCCCCTGGCTGGCCTCGCTGAGGTCAGCCAGGGGCAAATGGACAAAAATGGGAATGACTCCCTGGGTCATTTCCTTCTCTATGTTTTGTCTAAAAATAGAGTCAGTCCTGCCTAGTATATGGGGCAACTGTTCTAGAGAACCAGAGAGCACAGCCACTCCATGTCAGAGCCCCAGAGATCCCACAGAAATGATGAGCTGCATGCCATTCACCAGGGGGTGCCCCTGCAACAACCCCACCTGTTTCTTCCTTCCTCCCCCAACCCTCCTGGGCTACCGTGGCAGTGTCCCCCCATTTGTGTGATGAAGTAATAAAGAATGTAGGAATAAGAAACACTGACTTTTTAGTGAGATAAAATGAGGGGGAGGAAGCCTCTAGCTGCTATGATAGTCCAGGCAGGACATTAAAGGGTGGCGGGGGAGAGGAGCCCAGCTTCCCGCTGCTATGATAGTCCAGGCAGTACAGAATCTTTTCTTTAGATGTGAAAGGGGGCGGCTGATAGAGCTCAGCCTCCAGTTGCAATGATGAAGACGGTTACCAGTCATTCTGTACCATCTGCTGGGAATGACCGGGAGACATTCCCATTTTTACCCAGGCGCCCAAGGTCGACCTCACCAAGGCCAGCCAGGAGCACTCACAGGCTGATGATGACGATGGATAGCAGTCATATTGTACCATCTGCCACCGGGTAGGGGATGCTGGTGTTCAGCGCTACAGCACCCCGTCTACCAGCAGCATGCAGTAGACGTAAGGTGACACTGAAAAAAGTGAGAAAGTTTTTTTCCCCTTTTCTTTCGGGAGGGGGGAGGGTGTAAATTGACGACATATACCCTGAAATACCCGGGAAAATGTTTTTGACCCTTCAGGCATTGGGAGCTCAGCCAAGAATGCAAATGCTTTTCGGAGACTGAGGGGACTGTGGGATAGCTGGAGTCCTCAGTCCCCCCTCCCTCCATGAGCGTCCATTTGATTCTTTGGCTTTCCGTTACGCTTGTCACATAGCACTGTGCTGTGGCATCTGTCTATCATAGCCTGGAGATTTTTTCAAATGCTTTGGCATTTCGTCTTCTGTAACGGAGCTCTGATAGAACAGATTTGTCTCCCCATATAGCGATCAGATCCAGTATCTCCCGTATGGTCCATGCTGGAGCTCTTTTTGGATTTGGGACTGCATTGGCACCCGTGCTGATCAGAGCTCCACGCTAGGCAAACAGAAAATGAAATTCAAAAGTTTGTGGGGCTTTTCCTGTCTACCTGGCCAGTGCATCCAAATTCAGATTCCTTTCCAGAGTGGTCACAATGGTGCACTGTGGGATACCGCCCAGTGGCCAATACCGTCGAATTGCAGCCACACTAACCCTAATCCGACATAGCAATACCAATTTCAGTGCTATTCCTCTCGTCGGGGAGGAGTACAGAAATTGGTTTAAAGAGCCTTTTATATCAATATAAAGGACCTTGTTGCGTGGACGGGTGCAGGGTTAAATTGGTTTAACGCTGCTAAATTCGGTTTAAACGCGTAATGTAGACCAGGCCAAAGACTATCTTGCTAGATTAAGTTTTAGACTTTTAGATATGCGTTTTCACTTTTATTTGCTTGTAACTCTTTCTACCTTAATCTCTTTTACTTGGTATCACTTAATCCATGCACTTTTGTTAATAAACTGGTTTTACTTTTACTGTAAATCAATTCAGTGCTGGGTCTGAAGGGAAGGATGTATGACCCCCGTTAAATTAATTAGCTGTGATGTACTGACTCTTTATCAGAGCAGCAAACTTACTATCTTCTGTGAATGCACAGTGGTAGGGGCTGTACATTGCAGAGAAACACCTGTGAGGAGCTTGGGGGCTGGAATTCACTGATCATTACCATCTAGGGAAGGTCTGGGCTAGCACTGCCTTGAGGAGTTTGCCAGTGAGGAAAAGAGGCTGGTGTGGCAGGGAGCTGACACCATTTCGTTGCCAGCCAAACTCATCCTCGCTGAGACAGAGAGGTAATAGTGGCTCACAGCATGTTACATGTAACAAGCCTTGGAGAATGTAAGTGAAAACCAGCCAGTTATGTAGGTACGGGTATATGGAGATGCTTTGATGCCTGAAATAAATTGTAATAATTGGCCAAGCACTTGGGGAACACCCTTAGGACTACAGAAAGGCAGAAGGAAAAGACTTCACATCAGTAGTGTCTTGTCTACACAGAACTGAAGCTACTTTCAGTGAGCTGATCTGAAGGAGATGTAAAAATACATGACAGACCCAAGTCAGTCTTGAGTGGAAAGGTAGGAATAATAGAAGCCGGTGATCAGCAGGTTGAATTTGCACCTCCTGATGCAAATGTTCAACATCGACTCATAACAGGACTAAAGCAGTCTCATTTCTGAAATGAGCAAATGCCGGAGTAGAAGCACATCCCAGTGTATTGATGTGGCACTTTGATAACTCCCATCTTCAACAGGGAATCCACTTCTGCAGCAAGAGGGATCCCAGATCCCAACACTCAACAATCTGTTGTAATTCCACTGTATGCCGCAAGGGAATGGGCCAAACTCTCTCTGAAAGGGAAGCAAGGGGGACAAGGTAAAAGGAAATAGACTGGATCTAAGCTACAAAGTGATATGTCACATCTGCTGGGCAGATGAAAATAGATGGGCAGTGGAAGAAGTGTTTTTCTTTACCCTGGTTCCTCTGCTGTTGGCAAGGCTGGGTGTTCTGGAGGAGAGGATAGAGAGAACAAGATGAAGAGTCTGGAACCCAAAGAAAGATGAAGCTGGGCTCCTCCTCCTCTGGCTAGGTTGAGACAGCCCTAGAGGCTTAACAGAGCAATGTATCTGATTTTCTTCAACTTTTCAAGGATCTCATCAGCTTTAGTACTTAACATGTTCCTCCT
Organism: Gopherus evgoodei; assembly: GCF_007399415.2. NCBI lineage: Eukaryota > Metazoa > Chordata > Testudines > Testudinidae > Gopherus > Gopherus evgoodei. The sequence continues at coordinate 44,456,874 of NC_044325.1, forward strand.
AGCTAATTGGAAGCTCTTCCAATTTTTCTTTGGCTTCAGCTAAGAAAATTGAATTTTTAAGCCTGGAATACCTCCAAAGAGCAATTTCTGATGGTACTGTCCTTGCAAAGGTACTTGAAGCATCATAAAATGCAGAGAAAGCATTAGCTGGCAGTCATGCAGTCCTCCATGGCAAAGTCCTTTGCTGCTTTCTTCCGCTCCTCGGAGATAGTCTAACAGAAGTAGCATCTGATCAAACAACTGGAATTGCTATTCTTGCACGAAAATGTGATAACTCTTGATCTGGCTCCCCAAGATACCTGCAGAACAGAACTTCCTAAGAACTCGATCTTAACTGTATTTTTTCTCAAATGGAAAAGATACAGCCAGCTCTTGGGTCTTTTAATTAGCCCAGAACCTACCAAAGATCCAGGAGTAGGATGAATAAAGAAATCTGAAGCTCCCTTCCGCTGAGAGTTATCTAGGTCAGCCTCTAAACCCATCTTGGATGGCTCTAGAGCCAATCCAGGCAATCCCCAGAAGAGAGCGTACAACAAGGCAGGAGAGTAAACCTTTCTCTCCAGTTCTTGTGCAGAAGAGTGGGCACTCTCTGGCAAGCAGACCTGTACCAGTCCTGAGTGACTAATACACCCTCTAAAGAGAGCAATCCTCCTGGAGTCCTTAGAATCAGTGGCACAAGAACGTTGGAGATGCTTTTGGACCTGACCTGGTGGAACCCGTGCCTTTGATATGCCTGGACATCCCCTGGATCTGTGGGGGTTCTGTTTCTCCTGTTGTGGTGCAGGGTTCAGGACACCAGACGGCCTCCAGGATTTTTCCCCCTTGTGTTTAAGAGGAAAAGCAGAACCAATGCCTCCAGAAAAGCAACAGTGTCCTCTTTAGACGGGGCTTCTTTTGTACTGAGGAAGCCCCCAGTACCAAGAGCATCCCACCATCACCTGTTTCCTGCTTGAGAGCAACATCCGATAAAGGTCTTGGCATCAAAGACAACTTGCTACCAATAGATTCATGCCCTGCAACTTGTTCTCAGGAGTAGGAAAGCCTCTGAAGCCTAGCAGACTTGGCCTTACCAGCAGAAGATGGCCCTGGCACTGAGAGCTTCCAGTTCCCCAGTTTAGAGAACTCTGAAGTCAAAGGGAATTTCACTCCCTTCAAGGTAACAGACCTCTGATCCAAACATGGATCCAAGTATCCGGGCCTTAAACCCTCAGTCAGAGAAGATCTAGAGCCACCTGTGCCTGTCCTTACAGATCCTTTGGTCATTCTATTGTAGTTCCTTATAAGCTGTATATCTTCAGGAGAGATACAAATGAGAAGAAGATAGCAGCCATGTGGACCAGTCCAGGGAGGGCTTTTCATCTATAGAGGCTGCTGGGGCGCGGGGGGCTGAAGCACAGAGATGTTTCTTGGACAAAGGGGAAGATGGTGTTGCTGAGGCTGGCATCACTGGCAGATTGGACATATGTGGTAGAGATAAATAATTAAAAGTGTGGGGGAAAAGTGCCCTGTGCTTATCTTAATGTGCTAGCCAACCTTTCAGAAACAAAGGGAGCAAGCTTACTCCATCCAAGATCTCACCCTCTTCTAGCAAACAGAGAACTCTGAGAGTGTTCTCCATATAATGGTTCCCCTGCAAACAAACTTCCAGCCACCCTCTTGCAAGAGAGAATCTTCTGCAAAAGGCAGCCACTTTGCCAAGCAACAACACAGTGTAGAGAAAATTCCCACAAGCAGCTTTGTTGCGACTGAAGCAGCAACCTTGACCAGTCACTTCAGAGCCCAGTTACATCCATAATGATACTGTCTCCATCTTTCCCTTCCCCCCAGCATGAAAGATGAGTGGCTGTGTGGAACGAGTCCCCAAGCTCTGATGGGAATCGGTCTCGCTTGGCTGCAAAAAATATATATATCCCGGTATGGCTGTGATGAATCTTTTCATTATTCATCTGCAATAGCCCTGCTGCTGCTGCTTCCTTCTTTCTCTCTCTCTCCCCCCCCTCTTTTTTAAATAAATAAAAATGAAAACTGATTAATGACAAATTCTGTCCACAATTACTTTTAAACATCCAGGCCTGACTGTGAAAGAAGGGAGAGCATGAAAGGGGTGGACACAGTGAGAGATGGGAAGACTGAGAAAGACCAAGCAGCAGATGGAGAGAGATAAAGAGGCTTGCCCTCTCTTGGGCTAGCAGACTGATCACTGGAGCAGGAACATTTTGATGTGGCAGGGCTCAGTTTGTTGCAGCCAGTCAGCTCAGGGCTAGGGGAGAGAGTGTGCTTATCCAAAACATTTGGGACAATTAGCAGCCCTCACATGTGTGGCTGATTTTAAAATGGAGAAGTTCACAGAGATCTCAGTGAATAAGGAGGAACAGCCACAGGACAAGGGGCATAGGAGGAAATGGCAACATGAACTCAGGAAAGTATAGAGGCTGGCATTCGTGTTTGTTCTTGGTTGGGGGCTGTCCAGCTTTATCTGATGGCCTCTCGGACCCCAGAGCAGCTCATAGTGATGAACCTGTTCTCTCAGACTAGGAGAGCAAGGCCCCAGTCCCTTCAGTGTAGCAAAAGCCACGCACATTGGAGGCTTGGTGCATATCGGTGAAATCTGTGGATAGTTTGTGCCCTATTGGGCCGTGGGTTGCATTGGTGAGTCAGTGCATCTGTTAGGAGGAGAACCTGGCCTCGTGACACCTGCTCCCTCTCGGTTTCACTAACCAGAGAAATATGACAAGCTGTTTACTCACACAGCTCTCCAAGATGTGGCATTGATTATTCCCAGTTAATGCTTCCCCTGTTAATGAAAGGAAGGGGTGGGAGGGAAGTGGCAGGAGGTGGTATCCAGGCCCCCAAGAGGCAAAATCAACTCACTTCAATGTTACATCTCATCTAAGAATAACTTCTCCCCAGCGCTCCAAGCAGACAAGTCACCACCTGCCTCACATAGGCTCTAGATACAGAGGCCTTGCTCAGCATGTGCCACTCACTGGGTTCCAAAACTGAATCCCGCCTTTGCAGGTCGAGTCAAATCATTTCCTGAATCTGTTTGGATGGCTGAACATCTGCTGTCAGAAAGGGGAGAACTTGGCCAACTCTGACTGCAGCCCGGGCATTCCTGTGGCATCCCAAGGGCAGGAGCCAGAAGTGACATGGATGGCAGCAGTCATCACGGCATCACCCTAACAGCAAGCCTGGACATAATGCTTTATACTTTCAGAACGCTGTACTATCATTAACTAATGGATGGACTCTATTCTCTCCCAGCTCACACATAGGACTCCTTGGTAGGAGGAGAGTGTGTAGAGGCTCCTCACACAATTATACAGACAGTGCCTCCCTCTTGTCCATCACAACTGACAATGCCACTGGCTAGCAACCCTTTCGCCTCTCCTCCTTCTATCTCTTCTTCCTTCACCAACTGTCTAAGCTGTTCTTACTTCTCCTCATTTCTATCCCCTCACACTCCATCTCTCAAATCATCCTCAGTCACCCCAGCGACCACACTCTCCTCTCCTAGCTTCTGCGCTCCCCACCTCACTGCCCACTAGATTAACACAAGTGTAACTCCATACGCTTCAGATTCATAGTGGTGTAAGATAAGAATCAGACCCACAATGGGTAGCATGTGGAAAAAAAAATTAATCGGACTCCACTCCCATGGGCCTTGTGCCATCATTTTGCACCTGTGCCGAGTGAGTACAAAATGCTACCCAGTCAGAAGTGTGGTGTCTTACACCTGCTTAGCACAGGTATAAATGATAACACAATGAGATGAGAGAATCAGACCCAATGTGCCATAGAGTGCAGCTGGGGGACACTGGCCATCTGCTCGACATCCAGATGCTAGATGTAAAAGCCTAAATATTTTGATATTTCATCTCTGAATTGAACTGTCAGTTCTCATTAGAAATTTTAACGTATCAGAGGGGTAGCCGTGTTAGTCTGGATCTGTAAAAGCAGCAAAGAATCCTGTGGCACCTTAGACTAACAGTCGTTTTAGAGCATGAGCTTTCGTGGGTGAATACATGCATCTGACAAAGTAGGTATTCACCCACGAAAGCTCATGCTCTAATATGTCTGTTAGTCTATAAGGTACCACAGGATTCTTTGCTGCTTTTAGAAATGTTAAGTTGCTCTGTAAAATGATCCTTCACACCTGTGTCTGACATGACTTATATAAAATCTCTGGAGACTGTTTATCAGTTCTTAGGATAGGCCCAGTGCTGAGGAGCGAAGGGGAAGCAGGGAAATAGGACAGTGAATGGGAAGCTAACAAGACATTTAGATGATTTTTCATAACATTTTTCTACTTCTTTTTGATGTGCTTCAGTCATGTATTTTGCTATGATTTCCTGGTTGCTCTCCGATCCCTCAGACACTGTTCCCAAAATATTCATGCAGATTCTCATTTCGCCTGTTTGCTAAATTCGGTGCCTGTAGGCAATCTTTCATTTGTTAAATATCAATTGAGTTTTTCTGAACTGTACAAAAAACATTAAATTACAGTCACTGTTTTACAGCTTGCTCGGCAAAGGAAGAGAGTAAGAGGATGACAACAAGTACTGGCACGGACCAGGAGAATGCATTAATCTGGCACTGCCTCTGGTGTGTCGCTTAAAACAATTTTTTTTTTAAAATAAGTATCTCCACTCTCTGGAGCTGTCTTAAACTCACCTTCTTCTCCTCTCCTGGTTCAGTAGCAGCCAACCTGTTTAAACAACAGATTCTCTCGGATACTGTGATTTGGGCTGCTCCTCAGCTTTCAATTCTTCAGAAATTCAGGGAAATGTAGTTGTTATTTGCAAGGAGTATGCACATTTTTAGGAAGTCAAAATTTCCTGTAAAGAAATCCCAATATGTAGAAATGCATACATACATACATACAAAAAAAAATCCCCAACCAGCCACAAAACCCTATGTTAAATGAATGTTATAATTGCAAAGACAAGCACTCAGAAGTTAGGAAATACCAGACATACAGTTAAACTGTAAAATTGGCAACCTTAATTCATGCCTCTTGTGCGTGTATTGTGATACACGCTTTAAGTAAGATCACATACTATTTTGCCACAAAACTCCTTCCTTATTCAGTGCATGAAACGGACCACGGCTGAGATGAACCAGAGTTGTGTAGTAAAGGAGGCTATTGTCTGTAGAACCTGTCTCATTTGTTGCACAAGTTGGAAGGTGTGTAGTGAATGAGGCAGGGGACTGCAGGATGAAAAAGGTTGGTCTTATGGTTAAGGCACTTGAATGCTCACCTGGAGACTGGATTCTATCTTTGCCCATGCCACAGAGTTCCTATCTGATTCTGGCCGAGTCACTTAAACCAAAATTTTGATAGGTGGCCACTGGATGTTCCTCATTTTCTTGGTACCCAACTTGAGATTCCGGGGTCCGATTTGCAGAAGTGCTGAGCGCTCACAGCTGCAACTGAAGGCAAAGGGAGCTGTGCTTTGACTATATAAAGGGTTATAAAAATGCTAAATACTCTGAAAAAAATCAGGCCCTACGTGTCTCAAGATGGGCCCCCAAAATTAGTAGACATTTAACAATTTTGGCTTTAATCTTTTTGTACCTCATCTGTAAAATGGAGATAACATTAGCACCTTACCTCACAGGGAATTTGTGATGATAAATTCATTAATGTTTATGAAGCACTCAGATACTCTAATGATGAGTACCATAGGAAATAAATAATATTTTATTCAGAGTAAGGTTTGGATGATGTGCTGTAAATAAGGCATAGGACTGGACACTGATTAATGAGGGTGACAAGAAATATTGAATAGCTGATTGTTCAGTGAGCACCATCCACCCTCTGTTCTGAATGAAGGTGTCCTATGGAAAAAAATATGATGTGATTAAATTAAAAGCTGTATCATAATGCATACACAAAGGGACTAAATTAAAGCAACATGGACAACATTAATGTGCCATTTCCCAACTTTCAGTGTTTGGACTTTGTAGCCTTAATGCTCTTTTAAAGTGTTTATGAAAAGGAAACTGAAAAGACAGAAATTCCTTCATGTGGAACCATACTGACCTCTGTGTGGGTCATCTGCAATGCTGGAAACTTTTTTCAATCTACCATTTGAGTCAATGATTATCCTCTGTGAGGAACAGCTGCTACAGGGCAATGAGGCACACTTTGCCATAGGTTGCTAGACAGCAGAGGAATGTTGGGATTCAAGAATCATAGAAATGTAGAGCTGACAGGGAGTTCTGGTTCTATTCCAGGTTCTGAAGGCAAGTGTTCCCAAGCAATTATAGACCCCTCTGCCCCATACCCCGCCCAGCCTGCCCCATTCCCCCTCTGCTTCCTACTCCCTCTGCATTACAGTCAAGCCATTTTCACACTCTTCTCAAGTCTGGTGTCTGGCACCACAGTGACACTTGCCAGCTAGGAGAAGTAATTGAAGGGAAAGATCTGCTCAGTCCCAGCCATTCTGCTCTACAGCAGTGGTTCTCAACCAGGGCTACATGTATCCCTGCAAGTACACAGAGGTCTTCTAGATATTTGCTTAGTTTTACAACAGGCTACATAAAAAGCACTAGCGAAGTCAGTACAAACTCAAATTTCATACAATGACGTGTTTATACTGCTCTATGTACAATACACAATGTCAGTACAATATTTATATTTCAATTGATTTATTTTATAATTATATGGTAAAAATGAGAAAGTCAGCAATAGTGTAGTGACACTTTAGTATTTTTATGTCTGATTTTGTAAGCAAGTAGTTTTTAAGTGAGGTGACACTTGGGGTATGCAAGACAAATCAGACTCCTGAAAGAAGTACAGAAGGATGGAAAGGTTGAAAGCTACTGTGTTTCAGTCCAGGTGAAATCTTCAGATAATTTAGCTGCCAGCCTCTAACAAATCTCTCCTAAACATGTGCATGCAGCAATTTTTTCAGACACCAAATGTGTTAATTTTTACTTGAACAGAAAAGGGTATGTCTGACCCTAAGGTAATCTTCCTGCTAAATTTCAAGTCCCTACTCCAAACCACAGAGGTGCTAACGCATCTCACTGAGACAGTTGTAAGAAATGGCTCAACTATTTTTGCTGAAACTTTCCAGAAAATATCAGTCTGAGGCAGGCATCTGGCATGGAAAATTTTAGCCTGAACAGTAAAAGTTTGGCAAAATTATAAGCAACTGAAGGAAAGGTGTTATAATGGAAAGTGTCAGGCAGCCTAAACTGAAGATGTCACTGCCAGCTCCACCTAGAACATCTTAGTCCTGCACTGGCAGGGAAATGGACTTGGTGAGCTAACAGTCTTTTTTGCTATGGTTCTGTGTATCCTTTGGGTCACTGCATTGGTCTAACTCCCAGGAAATTCACCATGTAGTTCTTGGTATTAAAGGCACTTAATTCCTAGATTTGGCCAGATTGGGGGTAAAGGGGAACTTTTTTAATTTTCCCACAGGAAATAATCCAGGTCCCAAGAAAATCCTAGGGAATTGTAGGGGACACATGCATAGTCCCCATGTAAGAAGGAACTAAATGACTCCTACCTTAATGTGGCTTTCCCATCAATAACTTTATTTTAAAATATCCAAATGTTTGTGTTTTGCACATTCCAAATGCATCTTCCTAAAGAGATCTGCCCTTGTTCCTGCCTTTAGAAATAGCACTTTTACATCCAACACTGTCTAACTCACTGTGGCATTTAGAAACCCTCCATATTGCTTATCACTAGAGAGAGTCTTTGTCAACTATTTGCCTGCAGTGTGAAATTGCTAGACCCTGGTGTGGAGTATCCTGACACTGCTCTGGATTTGACATACCAATTTGTTTAAATGGGAGTGTTCAGTCCTTGAGTTGGCATTGGGTCAATTTGTATGCATGTTTTTAGTTGTGTACATGAGCCCCGAAGTGATAATAGGTACATTTTATAATTAAAATAAATGATTTATAAGAGATGTTGATAAAGGTCAAAGAATAAATGAAAGCCACTATTTTTGTGGGCCGCACAAAAATATGTGGACATCTCTATTGATGGCTCTGCCACAAACTATTCAACTGCTATTCTAAGAGCAATTCCCAACCTAGCTGACATCCTTGATGCTTCTGGTTTAAAACCAAATAAGTAAATAGAAGTGGATCAAATTAAACAACTTCTGTATTTCAAGAAAACCACTGTTTATGAGCTGAGACACTTCACAAACAGAAATGCACATGTGGGGGTGGAGGTGGAACAAGGTACCACTTATTTTTCTAAGTTTGACAGTATACTTTTGTCACAACGCTGACAATATTTATTAAGTCAGTCAAAGCAATACATTCCTAAATAGAGATTGTCTAAAGAGTTAGCTCCCTCTTTTTGTTTGCAAAGAGAAGAGAATGTCCAACATTCATCCCAAGCCATACACTGCAAAAGAACTGAGAAATTCTTAATTGACATGGACTCCGAGAAATAGGATTCTTAAGAAAAGTACCCTGCAGGAGTGCTGCAATCTCAGCAAGCCCCATGCTGGCCAATGGGTTCCATCAGGACCACTTCACTGTCACACCCACACTGTGCCTCTGCTGCTCATCCCATTTACAAGAGGTACAGTTTGCCTATAGAAACAAAAACATCAAGAGCCTTTTGAAATGATTCCATTTCAGAAAGAACACATCAAATATTATCCAAAGTATTTTTCTGATTCTTTTTAAGTGCCTCATGATTTCTGTGCTAGATTGATGTGACAGCCAAAGTCCTATAATTTATACCTACCGCAGCTGATGCACAGGGGAATTTCCTACATGTCTCTCCTCACAGATGGCCTCAACCTCGGCTTTTAGAGACCAACATCATATGTGATAGAGGAATTCAATCTCCAGGCCAATCTGAACCTTGGGCTCCCTACAGAAACTGCTGAAAACCAGACTAATCAGTGCTCACAGTGAAATAAACATGTCTACTAAACACTGACCTGACATTACCAGCTCATTTCAAAGATGGCTCCTGTTGACTTGGGCCAGATTTAACATGGTGATTAAGGTGAACAGCTACTTGAGAGCCACTTGTATTTAATGTTTCAAATTACAAATTGGGTGCATAACAAGAACAGGGAAATGAAATCATGGCAAGCCAGCAAACAGCAAGACCACTGCAAAACAAGGAGCAATGGTATGAGCCTGGTAAAGTGGGGTGGGCCCAGCAAACCTCTTTTCCTGGAGTCAAGAAGCTGTGACTTGAGTGGACAAAGAGTAATCTCCCCTGCAGACTTCTCAGTTGAGCTGTACATTATTATTACTTGGATCTATATAGGAGAAAGCGAACAGGCAAAGAAATACGTATTCATTGAGGCATGATTGCATGAGTTCATTTAGACGTCAGTGAACCTCCTCATTCCATTGCAGGTCTGCTTACTTTACATCACATAAAACTCTTTATTTTGAATATTGCTTTTATTTCCAGTTTCTACAAAGATTCTCTGAGAGCTTGGCTCAGAGAGTACACAGCATATTTTTAGACCAAGGGACACAGACATGAGTTTTCCTTGTTTACAACCTTACCAAACAAAACAAAAAGTCCTAACAGTCTGGAGTTCAAGCCCTGTTAATAGGGAAACTCCATGACCACACAAAACACTTGTGATATGTACAAAGTCCTCCATACAGGTTTCTGCGGGAAAGCCATCCCAGAACTCTCTTTGGATAGGCTGCCCATGACAGATGAATTATAGGCTGCCCATGACAGATGAATTATCAGGTTTCTTCTAGCTTTTCCTGCTCTTGGCTTAGTCTCTGGTGCAGCCAAAGGTGAGAGAGTGGGAATTCTTAGACTTCAGCTCTGCCCAGGGGCCAGCTCAGTGCACATGGCCTCAGCTCAGGGTATTAATAGCAGAACTTCCAGTACCAAGGACTAGACTACATCATTCCGGACAACAAAGACAGCTGCTAGCACTAGATGTCAGTGCCATTTCCAGGACCTGTGATTTCAAAGTTGGCATAGGGCACTACCTCATCAGTGCAGGAATTTTACATTTATTTTGAAGCATGCCAGGAGATGCAGTTTGGTACATTTTAAAGCTGATCATTGCCCTCTCATTATTAGAGACCATCATACCAGTGTGAACAACACTCTCTCCAGCCACATCATCTCCTGTCAGAAGCTGGATGCAGCAGAGCTCTTCCACAGGAAGACACTTGCCACCTGCCCCTTTCATCAAACCAGGGGTCACCAGTGGAGCACTTCTGCAGGGAGACATCTTTCCTTATGTCACACCAGGGAAAGTGGAATCAATTCTTGATTATAGGCAATAAAATGCAAGAAAGTTATAAGTACTTTATTTCATCAGATATCCTGCCAAGGTGATAGCAAGCCCACCAATTCCCTACTTGCTTTAGTCTAGGGGAGAATCCACACCTGAACTAAAGAGCTGAGACAGAGCTCCTGAAGTTGACTCAATACTGATAGATTCTGCATAGAACCAGGAGGAATTCCTGCTTCACTTCTGTGTAGCAGGAAAAGGGGGGCATCCTAACTTTTAAGGAATCTTTAACCAGGAGATAGTTGGGTGCCTCAAAATTGCACATCAGCAACACATTGCCACATTGTGTTCAGTCCTGTGAGGTTACATACAAATGGGGTAAGAGATGTATGTTTATTTGCATAAACAAAATTCTTGCCTTTCTCCTTGTCTCACCCATTGCTGATTCCATGCTTGCAGCCCTTTGGCAACACAATTATCATCTTCTGGGTTTTTTGCCCAGATTATACTGCCGGGAACTGTAATGCTACACACCTTTCATTGCATCTCTCTTCTCACACATCAGAGTGGAAAGATAGCAAGACAAAAGACAACCTGCTTCATACATTTCAGAGCCAAAAAACTATTTGACCATCTAATCTGACCTCCACTATCAAGCAGACCATAGAATGTCACCCATTTACCCCTGTGTTGAATCCAGTAACACAGGTTTGACTAAAGCATACCTTCCAGAAAGACATCCAGTCTAGATATGAAGACATCAAGAAATGGAGAATCCACTACTTCCTGGGTAGGTTGTTCCATTGGTTAATCACCATGACTGTTAAAAATTTGTGCCTAGTTTATAATTAGAATTTGTCTGACTTGAGCTTCCAGCCATTGGTTCTTGTAATACTTTTCTCTGCTAGATTAGAGAGAGAGACTGTTAGTACCCAGCCTTTTCTCCCCATGAAAGAACTTCTACACCATAATGAAGTCACCTCTCAACCTCAGTGCTAAGCTGAACAGATTGAGCTCTAAGTCACTCACTAGAAGGCATTTTTTTTGGGGGGGGAGTTGTTTTTTACATAGATGTTCTATGACACAAAGGCAACACACCTCCCAAACCAAACAGTTAAGCTGGGGCAAAAAAGGAGACAAAATTAAAGATACAAGAACAGAAACACTGGGGGCAGGTGGTGTTCACGCTGTGCATTTGACAGTCCCCCTGGAACATGCTTTGTCTATACCTCAGTAATGAATGCCAGGCCCTTTCCAGCTCATGTAATTCCTTTATGATTTTGAAACACCTACCTTTTTTTTTCCTCCTTCTTTTAAATACAATAGAACCTCAGAGTTACGAACACCTCGGGAATGGAGGTTGTTATAACTCTGAAATGGTCATAACTCAACAAAATGTTATGGTTGTTCTTTCAAAAGTTTACAGCTGAACATTGACTTAATACAGCTTTGAAACTTTACTATGCAGAAGAAAAATGCTGGTTTCTCTTTATTTTTTAGTAGTTTACGTTTAACACAACACAGTACTGTATTTGTGGTTTTGGTTTTTTGGTCTCTGCTGCTGCCTGATTGTATACTTTTGGTTCCAAATGAGGTGTGTGGTTGACCAGTCAGTCATAACTCTGGTGTTTGTAACTCTCAGGTTATACCGTACCTACTTCTTTTGGGAGGGTGGGGTGGAGTGCAGAGGGAACGACACCAAGGGACAAAGGATGAAACTAGTGGCAACCAACCAAATCCTAGCTGCCCCTATGGCAATTTCCTTTTTCATCTCATATCCACTGTGTACATGGGTCAGTAATGTCCATGATGGCATGATCCCCTGTGACTGGGAGCACAGCAGACAACTGCCTCAGTGTCATCTTTGTTCAAGGCGCTGGTAATATGCATCTCTGCACAAACTACAATCATTGAATTGTAATAGTCAATCATTCAGTGACACCAACCACAATGCCTCTTTCATTTCTTTTCCTCATGTCTGTCTTCATACCTTCTTCACCCTTTATTAAATTGTAGACACTCCAAGGCCGAAGCTGTTCTTTTAGTCTGCATTTGGTATAGCACCTAGCAAAACTGAGCCTTGATCCTTCCTGAGGCCTCCAGGAACTACAGTAAAATACATATAATAAAACAGAATTACTGAACTAGCATATGAAGGGATGTGATGGGGTGTACAAATCCTGCACTGGAAAAAAATGGCTTAAAGAGCTACTTTGGGCGTTGGCAGCCGCACTTGCAATGCATGCAGGCACTGGAGGAGGAGTTTAAAGGGGGAGCAGAGCAACTCAATCGTAGTCAGTCAGTGGAGGCAAGCAGGCCAACACTCTTAGCTCCTCTGAGGGAGTACTATGGAAGGGCCAGCTGCCTGGGGCTCCTGACTATTAAGAACCTACCTGATTTGCTGAGGGAAAAGAGACTTTGGATAGCTGCAAGATCTGGGATTTATCTTTTGATTTATTTTGCTTACATGTCTTTGCCTTGCCCTTATGTGAGAGGAGACTGGTGGGAAGCAATGTAGGGGAGCAGTGGCACAGCCCATTAGGGTGCAGGACCTTACTGCCTACCACATGGCCCTGGATTAGGACCTGGTGGAGAGGGAAGGCCTGGGTTCCCCTACCAATCCCCAGATAGGGCTGAAGGCAAAAAGTCTACACTGGGTACAAAGAAATATGGACTAGCAAGACTCTATAACCCAGACGGTCATGACTCTGGGACCTTGGCCCAGTGTGGCCTGGAACCTCTTTGCCTGACACTAAAGGTATCCTTTGTTGGACTCTGTGTATCCTGAAAGGGATGGACACAATTCATGACTTGGCCAGAGGGCTGTCATTGAAAGGGCAGACTACTGCTGTACAGGAACAACTTAACAGGGGGCACTAGGAAAGAAGACAGCCTGCTTTGTTCTAACCAGCCCCCTAGGAGGCTCATGAAGTGAGTGATCACCTTCACAAGGGAACACAGTGCGACAGAGCCGGACTTCACTTTATATAGCGTCACAAAAAAATCTTACCTGTTCTCACGGAACTGACAATAATTCTGAGCACACCATTAGATGTGCTCAAATTAGATGAAAGGCCAAGAGAGCAATGACTAAGCCATTTGGGGCAGGAACAGTCTTTGTTCTGTGTTTGAATAGGGCCCAGCACAATGAGGTCTTAATCTATGACTAGGGCACTTAAGGGCTACTATAATAAAAATAATTAATAAATTACAACATGGTGGGATAGGGCAAGAAGTTCAGTAGAGAGAGCACATGGCTTGAGTGCAAGGTCCAGTCTTATTTAACTTCTTCATTAATGCTCTAGAAAGAGGAGACAGCACATTACATTAAATCTAACTGGGAAATTGTGAATAGCAGCAAGGCAAAGAATTATAAACAAGAAGAGGTTGAAAATACAGGGCTAAAAGTAAATTCAACCTGAAAAATACAGTTACATCTAGGGAAAATCTAAAGACACAACTTATCTATAGCACTTTTCATACATAGATCTCAAAGTACCGGGCAAAGGTGAGTCAGCATTGCTATTTCCAGTTCACCACACAACTACTTCCACAGCTCATTCAGTCCTTTTGTCTCCCGATGCTACCAACACAAGTATTAATCAGTTCCAATAGCAACAGTATTTTTTGTTTTCATATTCAATATTACTCTTTAAATGGTAAGCTAGCCTAGGCAGTGGCTGTCTGTATTTCCTGTCTTAGACAGAACCAAGCACATTGTTGGCGATTAATAATTGTGTGGTATACATTTGTCCACTAAGAACATAACACTGTGAGCAATCGTCTTAAAATCTACTGGAGATCTGCAAGCTGTCAATCTTTTTTAGTCACTACTGGATGAATTCAAAATCAGTGACTTAAAAGAGATAAAGGTTTCATATGCTCCACTGCTAAGCCTTTGAGCTAGGTGGTATATTTATCAATAAGTACCTGAACTAAAACTTTTCTGAGCATCTTTCGTAAAGTTGTCATGAAGATACAGCTGTCTAGGAAGGTCAATGTGTTGCACTTGCAGACCTTTCACTAGCCATCTCGGTACTGTTAGCATGTTGGACTAAGGTTAAAGGCAGGAAATGTAACTACATAGGTCCTGCAAGGGTTCCAAATTAGCCTCTTTATTATCTTTTCTGTCTATATGACACTACAATGCTTTCAGTTCTGTCCTACAGAAAGTATCACCTACATTCCCCTTTGACCTGTACTAACTATGGTTACTTTAGCTTTTTCACATTCTTCTGGCCGTCCTTAACTTAGCTTTTGGTTTCCATGCAATATCTGATTCCCTTTTCCTGTATTTCACTCTCCCTTTTTAAGTTTCTGTTCCATCTTCCTGAAAAACATCTGTAATTCTGCTCTGTGCATCACAGCTGACAGTACACTGCATTACAACTGGCAGGACAGGACCACTGCAGAGCTGGGCTTGTGGTCCATAGATTCTCCAGGAAGCAACCAAAATTCTGTCCTCCTCACAGTTACTAAACATTCAGAACATCTCTCTCCTCCAAAAAGGTTTTCACAGTGATAAATGGCACAGTAGTTGAGCTGCTCAGATACGATGGTGATAGGAGGCATCAAATACCTATATCAACAAGACACTGGTTGCAAGATGACACTTTTTCCACAGAAGACTTCAAGTGGTCTTGCCCCTTTTTAAATAAAAGGCATCCTTGTTTTCTCACAATTACCAGGCTGTGAGATGAGCCAGTGCTGGTTTTGTAGTGTCTACTGTTCCAGGACCTTTAGCTTTGAAGATGTTTTAGCCATATGTTCCTCCCAGCTGTGGAATTCTCTTCCACCTCACATCCATCATTCCACCATTGTCATTATGATTAAATGAAGCTTTATTTCCAAAGGTACAAAAAAAAAAAAGTGTTCAAAGAGAAAGGAAAGAGATCTGAAGTGGGGGACTGAAGCTTAAAGCCACATAGTGAGGTTGGTGTGATACCATGGAACAGGTCCAAGAGAATCCTCAGAGATTTCATTATAATGCCTTGTCTCCTTCACATTCTACTTAGTTCAGTAACACTCTGTTTCTACAGCTCAAATTGCTCTTTCAGCCTTCTGAACACGTGTGCCCAGACTGAGCTTTTGGACTCCCACATCTTTCCAGATGCCTCCAGTCTCCTAACTCTTTCTAAGGCTGTGTCTACAACTACGGACCTTACAGCGGCACAGCTGTACCACTGTGGCTGCACCACTGTAAGGCCTCAAATGTAGCTGCTCTATGCCGACGGGAGAGACCTCTCCCACTGGCTCGATTAAACCACCTCCAATGAGTGGAGGTAACTATGTTGGCGGGAGAGCATTTCCCGCTGACATAGCACTGTGCACACCAGTGCTTTTGTCGGTGCAATTTGTGTAGGTCGGGGTGTCTCTCTGACCCACAAAAGTTTTGCCGACAAAGGGTTTGTCTACACTAACACTTAAGTGTAACACTGGGACTTGGCTCTGGGCTTTCGATTCCCCCGAGCCATGACTGCTCCCTTCAGAGTCTACAGACTATGATCTTTCAAGTTCCTGCTTCACTAAGGCCTGGTTTACAAATGAAAGGTTTATCAGTATAACCACATCAATTAGTGGTGTGGATTTTTACTAAAATAGTTATACTGGTACAATCCCCAGTGTGGCTGCAGTTGGTATAAAGATGATTTATACCAGTAGTTATTCCCCTTCCTGTACAGAGGTAACTATACCAGTAAAAGCATCTTTATACCAGTAAAACTACATCCACAATGGGAGTTGTACCACTTTAACAATCCCAACAGAGTTAAAGTGGCGTAGCTAAGGCCACATCTACACTATAGTGCCATAGCTGTCAGCATACGCCCATATGTAGATTCAACCTTCAGTGATGGAAGGGGTTTTTCTGTTGCTGTAGGAACATCACCTCCCCATAACAATAGTAGCTAGGTCGATGGAAGCATTGTTTTGTTGACCTAGCTGTGTCCACACCAGGGGATAGGTCAGCAGAGCTATGGCGCTCAGGGATGTGGATTTTTCACATCCTTAAGCATCACAGCTATGGCAATTTAAATTGTGTGTGTTGACCAGGCCTTAGCCTCATGGTGGGACTCAGCACCAGCTCCCTGAGGTGGGTGTCAGCTCCTGCTGCGCTGGAAGCAGGATCATTGCATTGCATAAAGTTTCCTTGTTTTATTATTTTACTGACACTTACTTCTAAAAAAACCTTTGTCCCCTTACTCACCTTGCTGCCACAAGTAGCATTCCTCAGAGAGGGGCAAGGAATCTGGACATACAATAAACTACATGACTGAGGGGAAGGGGAGGAAAGAGAACACCTGCCATAGAGAAAGAGAAACAAAACAAATCAGCTGGATCACAGCAATACTAAGAATCTTTATTTAAAACCTGAAGCAAGCTACTAATCTCTGAAAGGGATTTTACAAAAAAACAAAATCACATAACACTCCAATTCCTGGAGTCACAGCGCAAGATGTAACATGTGTCCTAAACTAAGCTTGTGGAATCCCCTACAAATCAGCAACCCTGCCCAAAGCCTGGCTGGCCCATAATTGAATTCCAGACTGCAGGTGGGGAAGGGAAAGCAGTAGCAGAAACTCATATGGTTGAGACCTCCAGCCCTTTTGGAAACATCCCATGGCAAGAGATGCTATCTACAAAGGAGGTGTCTGCTATAGTTATTTCAATAGTGGCATAAGTATGCTCAATCCTTTGGGGACAAAAGAAAATGTGTCCGTACCCTGACCTGAAGAGTTCACAATCTAAGAGCTTGATCCCACAGTCCTTGCTTGGAGCAGCAGCTCTATTTACATCAACAGGAAAATCTGAGAAATTGTTTCCACCATGCCCTCTGAGAACATGGAGTTTCAGCCTGGACCCCTCAATTGTGAGACTAGGCTGCTGATTCTATATAACAAACTACTAATGGTGAATGGTGCTAGCATCCAGGAGGGAGAGGAATGATGTAGGGTGATACAAGTGAATATAACCAGGAGTAATGAGATGAATTTAAGACAGGGAAAAATTAAGATTACTGTTAGGAAAACTCTCAGTGAGAAGCATTAGGAGGATCAACAGACTTGCAACCAAAGGAAGCTGTGAAGGATCTTTCTCTAGGGATATTGAAAACTAAAACTAAACTGGACAAAGCACTAGAAAATTCTTTTGTAGGGAACAATCCTGCATTAGCAATGAAATACTGCCTGTTTTCATACATGAACATAGATGTTGCAAACACATTTTGGGGATTTCCTAAGGTTAAAAGGAAGGTCATAAAATGTTTTCTGTTGTAACATGAGGTCAAAGTACAGAAAACGTTAAAAAGCCCTGTTTTAATAGAACTTTTCCATCTCTGATATTTATGATTCTGTATAATTATATATATTGATAGAACTATAAAATTAACATGGCACACAATAAGTGGATTAAAAACTGGCTAATTTACAGGTCTCAAATTGTAACTGTAAACAGAGAATCATCATCAAGTTGATGTGTTTCCAGCAGGGTCCCACTGGGATCGGTTCTTGGCCCTATGCTATTTAACATTTTTATTGATTTGGAAGAAAACAAAATCACTGATAAAGTTTTAAGGTGACACAAATTGGGGGGGGGGGCAGGATAAATAATGAAAACAGAGCAATCTGGATCACTTGATAAGCTGGGCGCAAACAAACAATGTGTGTTTTAATATGGTTAAATGGAAATGGATAGATCTAGGAACAAAACAAAGGCCATACTTCCAAAATAGGGGATTTTCTCCTGGGAAGGAGTGACTGTGAAAAAGATCTGGGGGTCATGGTGGATAATTAGCTGAACGTGAGCTCCCAATGTGATGAGGTGACTAAAAGAGCTAATATGATCCTGGGATGCATAAACAGGAAACTCTCAAGTAGCAGAGAGGTCACTTTACCTCTGTATTTGGCACTGCTGCAACTGCTGCTGAAATACTGTGTCCAGTTCTGGTGTCCACAATTCAAGAAAGATAAGACGGTTACTCACCTTTGTAACTATTGTTCCTTGAGATGTCTTGCTCATATCCATTCCAGTTAGGTGTGCGCGCGCCGTGTGCACGTTCGTCGGAGACTTTTTACCCTAGCAACACTCGGTGGGCCTGCAGGTCATCCCCTGGAGTGGCGCCGGTATGGCGCCTGATATATACCCCTGCTGGCCTGCCCACTCCTCAGTTCCTTCTTGCCGGCTACTCCAACAGTGGGGAAGGAGGGCGGGTGTGGAATGGATATGAGCAACACATCTCGAAGAACAACAGTTACAAAGGTGAGTAACCGTCTTTTCTTCTTCGAGTGCTTGCTCATATCCATTCCAATTAGGTGATTCCCAAGCCTTACCTAGGCAGTGGGATCGGAGCGAGACATTGCGGAATGTAAAACCGCTGCGCCGAAGGCAGCATCGTCTCTAGCCTGCTGGACCAGTGCATAGTGTGATGCAAAGGTGTGTACGGAAGACCAGGTGGCCGCGCGGCAGATTTCCTGTATGGGGACATGGGCCAAAAACGTAGTAGATGAAGCTTGAGCCCGGGTAGAATGGGCGGTAAGAGGACCCATCGGAACATGGGCCAAGTCGTAACATGCCCGAATGCAGGATGTCACCCAGGATGTGAGACGCTGGGAGGAGATTGCCATGCCCTTCATGCGTTCCGCCACTGCCACAAACAATTGAGGTGAACAGCGGAAGGGTTTGGTCCTCTCAATGTAGAAAGCGAGAGCCCTTCGGACATCTAAAGAATGGAGCTGTTGCTCCCGTCTGGAGGAATGTGGCTTTGGGCAAAAGACTGGCAGGAAGATGTCCTGGTTAATATGAAAGGCGGAGACAACCTTAGGGAGGAACGCCGGGTGTGGTCGCAGCTGTACCTTGTCCTTATGGAATACAGTATATGGAGGGTCCATAGTCAGTGCCCGAAGCTCCGAGACTCGTCTAGCCGAGGTGATAGCGACTAGAAAGGCCACTTTCCAGGACAGGTACAGCAGCGAGCATGTGGCTAAAGGTTCGAAGGGGGGCGCCATGAGCCTGGTTAAGACAAGGTTCAGGTCCCAAGTAGGGGTAGGCCATTTGACCTGAGGGTATAGTCGCTCCAAGCCCTTGATGAATCTTGACACCATAGGGTGGGAAAAAACTGACTTGCCAGCTTCGCCTGGATGGAAGGTGGATATAGCCGCGAGATGTACCCGTAGAGAGGAGATCGCCAAACCCTGCTGCTTGAGAGACCACACGTAGTCCAGAATAGTGAGGACTACTAAGGAATGTGGAGAATGGCCATCCTGGTTGCACCAGTGGCAGAAGCGCTTCCATTTCGCGAGGTAGGTTGAACGCGTGGAAGGCTTCCTGCTGCCCAGCAACACTTGTTGTACTGCTGCGGAACAGCACAACTCCGACTGGCTTAACCAGCCAGGAGCCATGCAGTCAGATGGAGGGACTGTAGGTCCGAATGGCGCATCCTGCCGAAGTCTTGTGTGATCAGATCCAGCCAAAGAGGCAGGGGAATTGGGTCTGCCAGGGACAGGTCGAGCAGCATGGTGTACCAGGGCTGCCGCGGCCAAGCCGGAGCGATCAGGATGAGGCGGGCTCTGTCTCTCCGGATCTTGATCAGGACTTGGTGGACGAGAGGAAAGGCTGGAAAGGCGTAACAAAGACGTCCCGTCCACAGGATCAGGAACGCGTCCGACAAGAAGCCCGGGGAGCGACCCTGTAGAGAGCAGAACACCTGGCATTTCCTGTTCGATCTGGAGGCGAACAGGTCTATTCGGGGAAACCCCCACCTCCGGAAAATCAAATAAAGGACGTCTGGACAGATGGACCATTCGTGAGATAGAAAGGATCTGCTCAGGTGATCCGCGAGGGTTTTCCGTACTCCCGGGAGAAAGGAGGCCACTAGATGTATAGAGTGGGCTATACAAAAGTCCCACAGGCGTATTGCTTCCTGACACAGCGGGGAGGACCGAGTCCCACCCTGCTTGTTGATGTAATACATGGCCGTTGTGTTGTCTGTGAACACCGCAACATAACGGCCGTGTAAATGGCGTTGAAACGTTTGGCATGCCAATTGGACTGCCTGCAGCTCGCGCACATTGATGTGGAGCATTAGCTCCCTTGGCGACCAGAGACCCTGTGTGCGCAGGGTCCCCAGGTGGGCACCCCAGCCCAGTGATGACGCGTCCGTTGTCAGGGACACGGACATTCAGTGGAATCGTTATGATTGTGTCTATGGCGTCCCTGCCTGGCCGATAGACCGACGCGAGCCAGGTCTGCAGCGGGCGCATGCGCAGTCTTGCATGCCTCGTGACGAAGGTGCATGCCGCCATGTGCCCCAGGAGAGTGAGGCAAGTTTGAGCAGAAGTGGTCGGAAAGGCTTGTAGACCTTTGACCAGGGAAACTATGGCTTGGAACCGGTGCAGGGGTAAACTGGCTGTCGCAAGGTTGGAGTCCAGCATTGCCCTGATGAACTCTCTCCTCTGTGTAGGCACCAGAGTGGACTTGTCTGGGTTGATGGTCAAGCCTAGACTCACAAACAGCTCCCTGATGATGGCGACGTGGCCGATCACCTGCACCTCCGAAGTGCCTCGGATAAGCCAGTCGTCGAGGTAAGGGAAGACGTGAATACGACGACAGCGCAGGGAAGCAGCGACGACCGCCATACATTTGGTGAATACCCAAGGGGCTGAGAAGAGACCAAAGGGGAGGACAGTAAATTGGTAGTGATCCTGATTTACCACAAAGCGCAGATACCTCCTGTGCGGAGGAAAAATTGCAATGTGGAAGTATGCGTCCTTCATGTCGAGAGCGGCGTACCAATCTCCGGGATCCAGGGAAGGAATGATGGTTCCTAAGGATACCATGCGGAACTTAAACTTTTTGATGAATTTGTTCAGTCCTCGGAGGTCCAGGATGGGTCGGAGGCCCCTTTTGACTTGGGGATTAAGAAATACTGGGAATAAAACCCCTTGCCCCTTAATTCCTCCGGCACCTCCTCTATAGCTCCAATGAATAGGAGCTTGCGAACCTCCTGGATGATAAGTTGCTCGTGAGATGGGTCCCTGAAGAGGGACAAGGAGGGAGGATGGGAGGGGGGTGGAGAAATAAACTGAAGACGGTATCCAAACTCCACCGTGCGCAGGACCCAACGATCCAAGGTCAGTTGGGACCACACCGGCAGGAAGGGGTGGAGGCGGTTGAGAAAATGAAGAGGAACCAGGGAGGGGATTGGTATACTGCTCTCGGGCGCACCCTCAAAAGTTTGCTTTGGGTCCCTGCGGTGGTTTGGCGGACCCAGAATTGTTACCTCCTTGAGAACCAGACTGACGTCTGCGGTTCGGGCGGCCTCGTCTCCCGATAAAATCCTGTCTGGGTCGAGGTGGGGGGTAAGGGCGCTGAGGTTGTGGGCGGAATGGCCGTCTCTGAGTCTGGGGTGTGTGCATTCCCAGTGAACGCATGATAACCTGGTTATCCTTCAGACTCTGTAGCCTGGGATCTGTTTTCTCAGAGAAAAGACCCTGCCCGGCGAATGGCAGGTCTTGGATCGTATACTGCAACTCGGGCGGTAGTCCGGAAGCCTGAAGCCACAATATTCGACACATGGCTACACCAGACGCTAGCGTTCTGGCTGCCGAATCTGTGGCATCTAAGGACGCTTGCAGTGTGGTCCTGGCGACCCTCTTCCCCTCTTCCAGGAGAGCTGAAAATTCCTGGCGTGAGTCCTGGGGAACTAATTCAGTGAACTTGCCGACAGCCTCCAAGGTGTTGTAGCTATATCGGCTCAAGAGGGCCTGCTGGTTCGCCACATAGAGCTGAAGGCCTCCCGCAGAGTAAATCTTGCGGCCCAGCAAGTCCATGCACCTGGCTTCTCTGGATTTTGGCACAGGAGCTTGCTGGCCGTGGCGCTCCCGCTCGTTGACTGATTGTACCACCAACGAGCAGGGGGCGGGGTGTACGTAGAGGTACTCATACCCCTTGGATGGCACCATATATTTTCTTTCCACTCCGCAGGCTGTGGGTGGGATGGAGGCCGGAGGCTGCCATATGGTGTCCGCCTTTGCTTGGATGGATTTGATGAAGGGGAGGGCCACCCTGGTCGGCGCTTCTGCAGAAAGTATGCTGACACCGGGTCCTTCACTTCAGGAACTTCCTCTACAGGAAGGTTTATATTTTGGGCAACGCGCCGCAGAAGGTCCTGATGTGCCCGGAGATCAATCGGCGGGGGCCCCAATGATGATGTGCCCGCTACCGCCTCCTCTGGGGAAGAGGAAGAAGATAACCCAGGGAGGAGTGGTTCTTGTACGGAAGCATCGTCCTGAGGGACCTCCGTCTTTGGGACATCCTGCTGTGCCAGGGGATGTGCAGGGTCTTCCTCCATACCCAAGGGGGGAGGCTGGCTGACTGTGGCCTCTGGTGCACGGTGCTCTGAATGGCTGGAGCGTGCTGGGCCCAATGGCTCGCCCTGGGCTTGGTGGTAGGCCCAAGGTGTCCAAAAGGGCCACTGCGGTAGTCCATGGTCCAGGTGGGCCTGTGCATCAGAACCCCCGTAGGAGGCGCTGTCCGCGTGTGGAGAGGCGGACGAGTGACGTGAAGGCCACGGAGGAGCTGACGATGACTGTGCCAGGCCTCTGCGCCCATAGATTTCGCCTCTGCGCGGTGCTGGTGAGCGGTACCGGGAGTCGTGGCGGTATCTCGATCGGGACCAGGACCTGCTACCAGCTCGGTGCCGGGAGGTCGACCGGTGCCGTGTGCTGTCGTGCCGGGAACGGCTGTGGTAGGAGCGTCGGTGCCGCGATCTGGACCGGTGCCGGGAGTAGTACGACGGCGACCGGGATCTCAAGCGGTGTCACGAGTACGACGGTGCCGCGGGGAACGGTACCGGGACTGCGAGCGGCGCCAGGATCTTGAGCGACGACGCTGAGAGTAGTCTCTCGATCTGGAGCGGGACCGACGGCGCTCGGTAGTGCCCGGTGAACGCGGCCGCACCATGGTGGGCTTGCCCATCGACTGAATAACCCGCACCGGCGGTGCCGGGGGTTGGGGCAGTTCGGGCTCTGTGAGAGCGATGAGGTCGCGTGCCACGGAGAAGGTCTCCAGTGTGGAGGGCGCAACGAGCTCAACCGCAGGTCGTGCTGGGAAGCTGAGAGGCATCGGACTCAATGGCTCCTGAGGAGCTGGAATGGACGGTGCGGCGGTACTCGGTGCCGCAGCAGATGACGGTGCCGGGCGGTCTGGTTTGGAAGTACGCTCCGACTGCGGTGCAGTTGTAGGTGCCGCAGGAGCCTTGTGCTTCTTGCTCCTCCGGCTGGGGTGTTGGGCCGGTGAAGGGCGGGGAAGCGAAGTCCCTGTTGGTGCCGGGCTGTCCGGAGCGAAGGAAACGCTTGGTCCCGGTGCCGACGATGGGGGAGTCAGCGCTGCCTCCATCAAGAGCTGCTTTAAGCAACTGTCCCGCTCTTTCTTTGTCCGGGGCTTAAACGCCTTGCAGATCCGGCACTTGTCCGCAAGGTGGGACTCTCCTAGGCACCTCAGACAGGAGTCGTGCGGATCTCCTGTGGGCACCGGCCAATGACAGGCCGCACAAGGTTTGAAACCCGGTGAACCGGGCATGGGTCCCGATACCGGGGGGGGTGAAACGCTAGGGAGGTGGAGAACAGCTAGCCGTGCTCCACAGTTCCAACGACCGACACGGGCGGTAAGAAGGAACTGAGGAGCGGGCAGGCCAGCAGGGGTATATATCAGGCGCCATACCAGCGCCACTCCAGGGGGCGACCTGCCAGCCCACCGAGTGTTGCTAGGGTATAAAGTCTCCGACGAACATGCACGCAGCGCGCGCACACCTAATTGGAATGGATATGAGCAAGCACTCGAAGAAGAAATTGATAAATCGGAGAGGGCTCAGGGAAGAGCCATGAGAAGGACTGAAGCATTAGAAAACAGGCCTGATACTGAAATTCTCCAGGAGCTCAATCTAGTTAGCTTAATGAACAGAAGGTTAAAGGGCGATTTGATTATAGTCCAAGTATCGACATGGGGAACAAATATTTAATGGGCTCCTTCAATCTTGCAGAGAAAGGTATAAACACGATCCAATGGCTGGACCTGAAGCTAGACATATTCAAACTAGAAATAACATAAAATTTTTTAACAGTCAGTAATTAACCACTGGAACAACTTTCAGAGTGTGTTTTGTTAGGGTAGGTGGCCTGTCTAAATTCTTCTAATGGTATTCATCATTGAAGTATGTAAGCTTCTTCCAAGAGAGAAACAGGAACCACAGTAGGACACCGGTCTAATTCTCTTTCATGAGGAAGCCAGGGACATGGTTTAGGCTTGTGCTTTAAAATGATGACTACAACTGTTCATGGAAAGAAAGATTTATGGAATTGAAAAAAGGGACTATGGGACAACTGCACAGCTAACCTGCAGTTAGCTGCAACCCACTATTGGATTATCAACAAATGAAGGGAATAGGAGTGACATCATCTACTCTCAGCTCCCCAATACTCACAGCTCCTCACTCTAATACATGTCCCGTGCCTGTGCTCGCCCTTGCATTAAACAGTGTCTAACATTTCCATTCATCTCTCCATTGAAACAACATCTTCTATAACCAAGAAGCAAATTAGCAGCTGGATGGAGTTTATCTCCTGCTTTGCCCACAAGAAGTGAAATAATAAAAAAGCAAAGTTATTTCCCAATTATGTTTTCTCAGTGTCTCATCTTCTCTGTACGGGTTTTAGATCACAGGCTCTTCATGACAGAGTCTGTCTTTGTTACTTGTTAAGCACTACAGACTTGGTTTTGTACAAAGCACAAAAATAAGAATGTAAAGACACTAACTTCATCTGAACATTTCTTTCCCCACAAATCCCTTGTAATTGCTCATAGATAATCCAAACTAGCCTTTAAACTCTGTGCCCCTGTACAAGGGTAACAAGGCTCTCCCTCTAAGGAATTTCAATATGTATAAGAAAGATGCATGAGATTTTTCAGAGGGATTTATGTGGGCAGAGCTGAGATTTTCCTTGGGACACAAAACATAAATCCAATTTGGGTCTCTCCCCAAGAGTAAATAGGTATTAGTGGATAAGACATGGGCACTGTGTCTAATGTAACTATTCATCATTCATGATTTAGATTGTTCAAGAGTGTTTTGTTTGATTTTGTAACTTACTTTTTGTGTTATGTTATGGGTCTTCATGGCTGGCCATTTAATTTTAAAATTTTAACACAATGAAATATTTAAAAACAATTAAAACATTTTCTGATATGCTCATAATCAAATCTACCCCTCACTCATTTGATTTATAGGTCATAGAGAGCAAAGCAAGGGAAACGTGCAAATCCATCATCTACATCTAGGGATGCAAGTTCCACCCCTATGTTAAAAATTTATTTTTGTTCTTAATGAAAGGTCCCATCTGGAGCTCCACCCACTCAGCCAACCAGTAGGTTTTGTAATGACAAGGGCCACCTGTTTGTAAACACTCAAGAGCTCACAAGGCAAGTAGGGTTGTCAAGCAAGCATGGCATGGTTCCTTTTGTATACAATATCCAGCCACATCTTCTATATATGTAACCCAGAGTGATGCTGTAGAGAGGTCTTTCAAGAGATAGGGAAACAAGCACAGTACAACGAGGGATACAGGAAAAGAGAAAGCAGGAGAGACCCCCTCTCATCAATACTGCAAACTGAAGAGCAATCAGAGATAAAGGGAAAGGGTTGTGGGGAGAAAAGAACCCTCCCCAATATACTGCAGAGCAAATGCCATCAGGGATGCAAGGAAAGGTGGAGAATGCAAACCCTTCCTATATATACCATAGAGCAGAGTACAACTGGAAATCCAGGGACACCCTCCCATATATACTACAGAGCAGAGTACAATCAGTGATAGAGGGAGACCCCTTCCATGTATACTCTGAGATAGAGAGGAACCTCACTTATATATACTTCAGAACACTAACCTTTGAGGAAGACAGGGAGAATGTGAGACAGGGAAGTGGTTCAGTCTTTAGAGAGTGCTTTGAACTCAGATAATACCCTATGTAACTTTTAGTACACAGTCAGACATGGACTTCAACCTCAAGTGTCCTCAGGATTGCTTACAGTAGCTTCTGAAGCTGGATGCCCATGGATAGTATTCCAATATTTCCTCTCTGTAATCTCCTCAATGAAGACTTCTCAGAGGATATTTTAGGGCAGGGGTCGGCAACCTTTCAGAAGTGGTGTGCCGAGTCTTCATTTATTCTCTCTAATGTAAGGTTTCACATGCCAGTAATACATTGTAACGTTTTTAGAAGGGCTCTTTCTATAAGTCTATACTTTAGTTATATATTACTGCTGTATGTAAATAAGGTTTTTAAAATGTTTAAGAAGTTTCATTTAAAATTAAATTAAACTGCAGAGCCCCCCAGGCCAGTGGCCAGGACCTGGGCAGTGGGAGTGCCATTGAAAATCAGCTCACGTGCCGCCTTCAGCACACGTGCCATAGGTTGTCTACCCCTGTTTTAGGGCAACTTGATCCAAGCTTCCTCTCATAACCCCAGACTGCACATTTTTGTCTAATTAGTTCTGCCAACCCCTTGTCCAGCAGGACAAATGGAGAGGATGAGGAATAAGGAAAGAATACTGCAATTCACAGGGCAAGACTAAAGAGATTTCAAACCAGGAAAGACAAAAAGCGCTGAAGGACCATGCTGATAGTGAGCCACTGGCAATTCCTGACAGGACAAGCACCACATTTGTTTAATTAGAAACATCATCTTGGCTGCCAAGTCCCTTAGTGAGAGACCTATAGGTGTTTTGCTAATACAGAATTCAAGTCCCACATTTCAAACCTTGTTTGCACTCGCTGTTCCCCTCCTCCTCCCCTGACCAGGGATCCTAAGATGGCCTTTGTTTCTGTCCTTATGCTTGCCAAAGACAGATTCTTGCCTCTGCAGAACCACAGTAGGACTTTCTCCTGTTATATTCAACTCTTTGCAACAAACAATATGCCCAAGTGGTGACCAGCTTCATAACAAAGACCAACACCTGCAAACCCACAAGGCTCTGTACACATCCCAGCAGATAACAACAGGTGCTGGGACAGGAGATGAGTGCATAATAAGTACTCACAGCAATAGCAGGAATGCTTTAAAAAAGCTGCACCCCAACACCACCAGTTACTTTTTACACAGATTCACAAACATGATTTGGGATGTGTGAGGCACACACCTCAGTCTGGAGGATGGTGAACATCACGCACCAACACTGATGAGATGGTTATTGCCAAATGAGACGTTCAGTGCTGATATACTTCCAAGTCCAACATTTCATAAATGCAAACAGCTCCGAGTAGAGACACCTCCATCTAGCTGTATCCAGAGCCCTTCTCTTGTGGTGTTTTAAAGAAGTTAGCTGACGAAGCAGCAGTGGATTTCTCTGCTGCCCGGGTTCTGCCCGTCCAGTCAGAGCTCTGGGACCTCTGGGACTGTGTCGCTGGCAGGGATGAGTCTGCTGCATCCATGTGGACAGGTAAAGCTGCTGGAACACAAAACAGTAGGAGGAAAAGGAGAATGTGGAGACAGAGGAGCAGAGGACAGGAGAAAAGAAAGTTAAAACTGGTAACCTCATAAGCAACCTAAGCACTAATAATAGATTTCTGTATGTTATTCTAGCGGCTACCAGAAGATCTAGAGAAGTGAATCTCCCTTTTCCATACTAGAACCTCTCTCCCATTTAGCAATGTGTGTAGGGAAACGAGGTCACAATCCCAATACCTGTTTGTGACCCCCAAGTTGAGAAATCCTGACCCAGAGCATCTCTTCTGCAGGTCTTTTTTTAAAATTCAAGTTTGAATAGCTTGGATGAAAGAGGATAATTTAATTAGCACCAGAGAGAGTGAAAATAAGCTTTATGCGCTACAGAATAATGTATCCTGGGCAAGCAGAATTGTTTTAGCATGAGGGACAGGGTGGAGTGATCCTGTGAGCTCTGTAAGGATAGACCCACAAACGAAAGGCAGTGATGTTCTGGTGTCCAAATAGAGAATGGTACAGATAAAGCAAGTGCACTGTGAACTGCTGCATGAACTCAGTAGGGTAGACAGTGTATCACAAACAGCTACAAAGATGGGGCAAGACAGACCAGAGTAGAACTCATTTGCAAACTCCTAAACCAAACACTTCTTCAAGTTGGACCAGCCTGGAACAGGTCAAAGTCTCCATACCTAAGCTCAATGGTCACCTAATGTCTGGACTGGATTGCAGCCAGCAGTTTAGAGGTAAAATGCTCCATATCCTGTTCCCAATCTCCATCTTTTGAGTCAACCAGTCCCCATTAACAGAACCTGACAGGATGAATAATTGTTTAGAGGAATAAACTAAATGATACATTATTTCATTTGTTAGTATCTAAGAGAAGTTACAGTTTCATTCTGCTTCTGTCTTTTGTACAGCACCAAGTATACAGCCAATACTTAAACATTCTCACAACAGAAGAGAATTGTTCACATCTCTTTTGCATTCAGCCAAGCTACAGAAGACCATCTGGGACGTCCAATCTGATACACTCCATTACAAACATCTCCTGACTCCTATGGCTACCTGTTCTAGCCAGAATGTGTGTTTAAAACATGACAGAATTCCCATCTGCTACTCTGCTTTCTAGCTGGAAAGCCCTGGCTTTAAGTCTCAGCCTTTCTGAGCAAAAAGGACTGCCCAGCACATTTCTGAAGACAAGAGTCACTTTCTGAGGCACTGAAGTCTCCTTCTGAATTCCTTCCTGTTGTAAGTTCTCAAGAGTTCTGGGGAAAATGCCCAAATCTCTCTTCTCCAGTGACATCTATTTTAGCAGTAGTCGCTAATCCAGTTTGCCTCAGGCAGCAGCGCTGTTACTGGAAATTTTCTGCTCCGACAATGTGATATAGATTTGGATGCTCCCCTTAGCTTATTGGGTACATCCAGGCATGCCTTTGAATATAGGTCTCTCTGATAGAACAAGTGTTATCAGACACTATTTACTGGGGATCAAGGGCATAATTAACTTAGCTAGCCTGTTAGGTTACCAAATAAATGGAGTCCCAGGTCTCTCCTTTCATTCCTGACACTGGAAAGGAGTGAGTGTGCGCATCTCACACAGCCTTTAACAACATCTGCTGAATTCAGTCAAATTCAACTTAAAACTCTGTGTGGATGGGGGAGGGTCTGACTGGGGAAGATTTGTAGCTGCATGTTTAAGAAAGAAGCTAAATTCATCACAATGACAAGGGAGAGATTTGAGCTATTTATTCTTTTAGGAAAATCCTATAAAGAATGACACGAGGAAGCCTCTATCTGCAGTCTTGTTCATCACACTGGTGAGGAGTCCGATAACAGATGTATGCAGAAGCGTGATTTAGTGCCAGGAGCTGGCCCCTGATGTGTATTAATACAGCTGCAAAGCGGAACAAGCCCCTCTTCATCACTCATCTCTATAAAAGACGTGGAATTCGAGATGGCCCGATGTTAGGCAGAGCAAGCCCATTTGTTCTGCTGACTGATGGAGCCAGCTTAGGCTGTGTCCTTCACCTCCATGGGGCACTCAGGTTGCAAAAAAAGGAGCTCAATGAAGCAGGACCTGGTCAACAAGTGAGACGAGAGTAGTTGGATTCAGCCAAAGAGCTATTTAAAGCAGAAGTCTGGCACTGTACATGTGCCTGTTGCCTACTCTCATTTATGGGCCTCAATTCTAATTCACCTCAGAACTTTATAGTTCATTGAAGGAATAGGGTTCCTCAAAGAGACATCTGTAGTGAGAGAAAGTGAGGCTGCCAAACTAACCCAAGGAAGGGGAAACCCTGGTTAATAACATGACAGTAACTAGTGAGAGTGCACGAGAGAGGGAGGAAGTCTGATTATCTTTGTGTTATCTTATAAACACAAGGCTGGATTAAATTGTTTAAGTGTTTTGGGATCTATTTTGATGAAAGCAGCCATAGAAATGGAAGATCAGTCTATAGAAACAGAGCAGTAATACACCACAAAAGTAACATTCTGGCAGGAAGAACCATGGAAAGCAGCAGAAGCATAAAACATAATGATAGGACAATAATTCCCATCAAGAACTCTATATACCCCAAGAATGATCATAATTAGCTATTCAGATACATTTCTATACATCCTTCCACACTAGGAATCTGATTATCCTGTAACAACATTCAAGGCCACCAATGGACCTCCTAAATCCAAGAATATCAGCAAACAGACTTTTGCCAGCAAGAAGCAAACTGACACTCTTCATTTGCTTACCAGTCACACTTTTTCTGTCCCTGTGAAACAAGCACAGAGATCCCTCTGGATACACACTGACTAGACATATAACTTGAACTGTATTTACTGCATGATTTCCTTCCAGCTCCGTTATTCTTAATCTCCCATAACCCCCCAGAAAAGGCACTGACATGATTCCACCCACCCATTGGTGGTTCCTCTGGTCTTTTCCAGTTGTTTCCTGGATCTGACCTGGATCTTTGCTCTTGGCAACCCACCTTCTTGCTGCTGATTCATGACACAAAAATTTAGTCACAAGCTACCAGAGGAACATGAGTCACATAGAAATTGCATGTTGGGATTAAAAAGTTTCCAGGAGTGAACTCACTTTACGCAGGTATCTCCCTACTCTCCTAAAAACCAATTTGATCCTCAGATTTATACCCATTTCACACCTGAGTCACTTTCAAAACCCTAAAAAAGTCACCTCTGAGGTATAATCCACCTGGAAAAAAAGCCAGAATTCTAGATGTTACACTCCTGGAGCAAGAAGGGGAACAGGGGCCATTACCACTTGCAGTGGTAAATGGCTCTAGGTGGAGTTGGCATTACCAGTATGGATATTGAGAGGTGAGCCACTAACCTTAGCAAGAATTAGGCTCTTACGGCAAAGGGTCCAGAGATCTCCTTAAGAGAGGGAAGCAAAACACAAGTTCATACCAGGCATCGTGAAAGAGATCTGGGAAGTACAGGGGCTCATCTCCTCATCACTATGGGATTGCATGGCTTAATTTTAGAACTGTGGAAATAATGGCTTATGCAGCAGCAGCACTGAATACTGACACTGCAAGTCCTTGCAATGTGAATGATACTAACTCATAATGGGTGCACCTTCATATACTCATTCATTAGGCCACTCTTTGTTGCTGTGCAAAATGCAAGCCACTTACAGCCATAACTCACTATCACCTCACTTGTGTTTCATTTAACTTTAATCCTCAATATTCCTGCAAATATTGTGCTATTTTCAGACAGTCTTCCCCCTCTTTCCAACTTAGGAATTCCTACCTTAGACCTCCACACCAAGATTTTCAAGTGACTAGTGATTTTTGGGTGCCCAACTTAAAATACCTTCAAAAGGCATGGTATTCAGAGGGTGAATGCTTCAGACTTTCTGGAAAAATCAAGGCCCTTTAAGGCATCACAAGTTGGGGATCCAAAAACCAAAGCACCAAATATCACTAGCCACTTTTGAAACTATTGGTTCCAGTGTTTTGCCTATGCCAGAATGTCCCCTCAGGACAAGTGACGGTGCACAGACCAGGGATGCTAGGGTTAAATCAAGTTACCTGAAGTAGGGCTGGAAAGAGAGGCTGCAGCTGCTGCTGGCTTTCGTTTCCTCTTGATATCCCTTGAGCAGGGCGGTCCCAGGTGTATATTTGTCTGTCTGGGGAGGAAAACTGAAATATTAAAAAGATTGTCCTGATATCACTTTATCAGGAAGAGACACTGACCACTAAGCCTTAACACTACCTGGCTAGCTTCTATCCACCTGCTTGCTGCCTGGGTAAAGACACAGCCTCTAGAAGCAGCAGCAACTCATTCACATCCCTCACTGCCTCCATAACCTATGGTCAAAACTTTGTTTCATCCTCAAGCTCAGGGACCAGATCCAAGATATGAGCTGGGGCAGCAGATTAATTTTCCCAAAACGTAGGCTGTTCTTCAAAGGCTCTGAGATAGTTAATAAAATCATTGCACAGGCAGGGATGGGACTGAACAGGTACTTAGTGGATGAAGTATCAGCATTTCTGTGGGGCCCTATCACTTTCTGCAGAATGTAAATTTTCATTAAAAAGTAAGGCAACTTTTCTTGCCCCTATGGTTATGAAAATAGCTCTGCACTCACATCACATTTAGAATGTTATTATCTTGGGGTGTGCCTAAACTACACATTTTTTCATCTTTTTTTGGCACAAATACATAAGTGCTTAAGCTGGTGCAGCTGTAAATCAGGTTCCTGTGTTTTCAACACTGTATTATGCAATTGTGCTGAAAACACCAGAGCTTGGTCCATGTTAGCACATACATCATTTTGTAATGCAGCCTTACTGAGCCAATGCATAGGCTGAAATAGTTTAAAAGCCTGAACTGCCCATTCATATAAGCTTATGTGAACTCTGAAGCCTAATGATAACAGTTTCTATGGCACCAATTTGACTGTTTATCACTTTAGAAAAAACATTCTATTATTATGGATCACAGTGGACCTGGGATTTTGGATGAAGTTTGAACAGAGTACTGTCATCTAATCCCTCCCACCAGCACTGACCTCTGCTCATAAGAAGAAATATCAAGAAGTTTAATTCAGAAAATACATTCTCAGCAGTAGTTTGAGGAGACCCACCCAAACAATCCAGAATGAATAAGGAAGAATAACTTAACAGTGAAATTGAGTTCAAGTTCCTGCTCTGCCACAGACTTCCTGTGTCACTTAGGGCTTGTCTACACTGCCCCACAGTTCAGACTACAGGGGTGTGAATAGCAGTGCTGTAACTCCCCCAATTGGGTGCTGCGAGTGTAAACTAAAAGGTTCCTCACTGACAATAATGTAGAGCAGGATTTCTCAACCCACAGGTCAGGTCCCAAAATTGAATTGCCAGAATGCTTCAAAGGGTTGCGTGGCAGCTCCTGTCCCACAGGGCTGGCTAGGCTCACATCTCTGTTCCAGACACTGCAACCTCTGGGTCCCAGCACCACTCAGGTTTGGCCCAGACATCATGACGATAGGAGTGCAGATAGGCCAAATTTGAGTGAGGTCACAACTCCACTCACACAAATTTGGACCAGTTAGGTGGGCAGGGCCAAACCTAAGCGGTGCTGCAAACCCAGAGGTTGCAATGCCCAGAGCAGAGAGCCAGCCCCAGCTAGCTCCACAGTACAGGAGCTGAAGGAACCGCCACTGTGGGGTGAGTACAGGGCAGGACCCAACCGAAACTACCTCAGGGCCTCCATGCCCAGTCTATTCACTGGGTCCTGACAGGCCATAAACATTTATAAATGGGTCCTGAGCCCAAAAAGGTTGAGAACCACTGAGGTAGAAGATTATGTTAATGTGAACTAGCAACCTTTTAGTTTGCAGCCGTAGTGTGCACACAGGCGAGCTGTAGCACAGCACTTAGGTGAGCACTCAGGGGCAGCGGGTGAAGCTGCCCCTTGAGGAGGCTAGCCCCCTGCCACACTTCTTCTGTCCAAGGCCATGCCCCTGCTTCCTGCTCTCAGGATCCCAGGACCCCAGATGCAGGAGGGAAGTCGGGGCAGGCAGTGGCTGAGACTTTGGTCAGGGCCACGGGGGGTGAGAGGGAGGAAGAAGGGAGAAGCCTGTAAGCACCAATCCCAGAGCCCCTCCCATGTTCCACCCCTTCCGCCTGCTGCCCCACCCATGGCCCCACCCCATTCCCTTTCCCTGAAGCCCCACCCCCGTTCTGACCTCAGCCCCACCCTGTTCTGCCCCTTCCATCTCTACCCCCAAAGTGCTCTCACTATGGCCTCAAGACCCGAAAAGCGGCTGGGAGCGAGAGCTCTACCAGTGGCGGAAGGAGATTTTTCAAGGGGTCCCAAATTGGTCGGGCTGCCTGGGCATGGGCCCCGTGGGGTAATCCGCCCCTGCCCCTACCCCGCCAGCGACGCAAGGTTTGGGGAGGCTTAGCCTCCACTAGTCTCCTGTCAGGGTGCCCTCCCCACTCTGAACTCTGGGGTACAGACGTGGGGACCCGCATTAAAAGCCCCCCTAAGCTTATTTCTACCAGCTTAGGTTAAAAACTTCCTCGAGGCACAAATCCTTTCCTTGTCTTTGGACAGTACTGCTGCCACCACCAAGTGATTTAGACAAAGATTCAGGAAAAGGACCACTTGCAGTTCCTATTTCCCCAAAATATCCCCAGCCACTTCACTCTCGTTCCTGGGAAGACTTGAGAATAGTATATCAACTAATTGCCTTTAATAAAAATACAGACCAGGCCCTTTATTTTTAGGGCACTAAAATCGATCAGGTCCTTAAAAGAAGAACTTTATTATAAAGAAAAAAGTAAAAGAAGCACCTCTGTAAAATCAGGATGGAAGGTAATTTTACAGGGTGATAAAAAGATTTAAAACACAGAGGATTCCCTTCTAAGCTCAACTTCAAAGTTACAAAAACAGGAATAAACTTCCCTCTTAGCACAGGGAAAATTCACAAACTAAAACAAAATATAATCTAACGCATTTCCTTGCTTTTACTTACAATTCCTGTAATTTTAGATGTATTATTTTAAGGTATCTTTTCAAGAGATGGGTTACCTGCTTGGTCTCTCTCTCTCTCTATCCAGCGGGAACAAACAAAAAGAGGACACCCCCCCACCCAATTTGAAAGTATCTTCTTTTCCCATTGGTCCTTCTGGTCAGGCCAACTCGGTTAACTGAACTGATTAACCCCTTACAAGTTAAATGACTTTGTACCTCTGTCTGTACCTCTGACTAGGAGTGATTTTATGTTACTGCATGCATAAAGGTTGATACCCTTCCCTTTATATTTATGACACCTCCATACGTGCCACCTTGTGCACATTGCTATCCACAGCCCCATAACCCAAACTGTGGGGCAGCGCAGAAAGCCTAAATCTCTCTCTGCCTTTGCTCCCTGTCTGTAAAACAGGAATAACAGCACTTCCTATCTCACAGAGGTGTGGAGAAAAATTACATTAAAGATTGTGAGGCATTCAAATACTACAGTAATGGAAGCCCTGTAAGTACCTAAGATATAATGAAAGCTTGCATTTCTTTCAGATCCTCATGCTTTTACAGCTGGTATTTCTATAATTATTTTTTCTAGCGATTTAATAACTATGCTTTTCATCCCTAGGGTCATGGGTTCCAGTCTCTTGTAGGTCATCAGGGAAATGAGGTTCGTGCTTTCATATTTCCAACTGAGTGTTTGTTCATTTAGAAATATGTTTGCTCATAATGTGTTCACACAGTTTGTGAATGTGAGCTCATAGGAATCCAGGACTGGATGCTGCAACTCAACTCTCAACAGCATCAGCACAACAGTGTGGGAAGCCCTGAGAATAAGGCTAACCAGGGTGTGATACTAACTGTGGAAGCGACCCTGGCTCCAGCCAGTTAGAAGTCTCAAATTCATGAACACTGAAGAATAAAAATGCACCACAGAACAAAATCTTGCATTCTGTACCATCAATTAAAGTTTAAGAGCCGCAAGGAGTCATTATGTGCAACACGAAATCAGTCAGTTACTAAGGAGATATTAAGAAATCATACCAATGGGATGATTTTATTTTAAGCCTGGAAGTCAGCTTCCACTAGAGGCCAAATTTTCAAATGCCCTCCATTTTACAGGTGCAAATTAGGCTCAAGAATTTGCATGAGTATGTGTAGGAAATAGCAGCTTACTGAAAATCTGGACCTATGGGACAGGTCTCAGAAATGCTCACACTATTAGTGTGCATGTGTGCATGCAAATAAGGTATTTGTGCACACGGAGGCCAGCTGGACACCTATGTGACCCCTACTCACTCAAAAACCTGATTTGCACACATTCACGATGGCACACAAAATTTGACAACTGTGGTATGCATTTCCGAACATCTGAACCTGAACAGCTAGAAGAGACTAAAACAAACAATTGTAGTCTAAGATTTTTATTTTGCACTTTTCTGACGCAGGGCCTGATTACAAGATGATTATATAAACAAGTTAGATGACCATATAAAATAAAATAACTCTTCTATAGCACTTTTCAACTTTATAACTCTATACAACCACTAACCAGTTAATTCCCATGACACTCCTGGCATTATATTCCCATTGAGGCAAAGATGTGACGTGATTTGCCACAGGCCACTGAAGGAAGCTATGGCTAGGATTAGAATTCAGGAGCTCTGAGCTCTATGCTCAAACCCCAACCACCTCTTATTACAACTAAAAAGAAATAGATTTTTTTAAATGGTTAGTTATTAAAGTTTCAGAATTCTTTACTATACTGAAAACAAAAGGCGGAACAGCTTCCTAGTCTGATGTGGGTACCAACCATGCTGCATTCAGCAGCCCTGCTACCACTACAAAAGCTCAGGGGTCATAAAGCATAATATGTATTTCATTCAGATTTATCCCTTATTGATCACCCACACTCCAGTTAGTTAATCAGGAGCCTACTGACTGCTCACTAGCTTTGATCAACCTGATGGTAAAAGTGTCAATTTCAAGTGCTCAGTGCACTTTAGGGCACTGTAAATCTGCATACAGCAGTATATGTTGGGGGCGGGAGGGGAAAGAGATGTGCCCTGTTAAAGTGCATTAGGATGACAGAGAAAGTCCAGGCATACGGAGTATATCTTATCAAGGATGTAGCACTGCTCTGTATTAACCTACAAATTTAATATATTTCATATGATTCTCTGGTTGTTGTAAGGAAAGGCATAGGGTAGCTATATTGGGTTATTTGGAACTGCATGCTTAGCCAAAGCAAACAGGAAGGCCAGTCAATTGGTACAGATAAGTCATCTTCTGACAAACAGCAAGAGACCAGGTTGAGCCATTAACTGTAAAGATCCTACATAGAGGCTGTGACGAAGTGGGAATTTTTTGTAATGTTTGTATGAAGCCTATGTACAGCTCAGTTTCCCCTATATACTGCATTGTTACTTAGTGGGAGGTGGGGGTGGGGGGATGTCTGTGTGCTCTTGGGCCAGGCTAAGACACCAGTATGAATGGTGCCTAGCTGTCTGGGACTAAGTGGGTCATTGGAAAGGAACTGACTGAGGCCAGCCCCCACATCATGAAGACAATGGCAAAAAACCTTGCAACCAACTATCATAGATTGCCCCAGCTCCCAGGAGGGAGGCTAAACAGCATTTCCCCAGCTGGAGAACAAAGGACTCGGGGTATGGGATATGAGGTGAAAGTGATGAGTGGGCCGCGTGAAGTAGTCGGGCACACACTGGGGAATCTGATGAAGGAGGGACACACTGAGCTTGAACAATGGGGCTCACTACAGCTTGGCTGGGTGCTGGGTTCTGGCTACCCAGAATGGACTATGCTTTAGCTTTCATTTCTCTATGATAACCAAGGACCTCCTAAGCTGTGTTCCAGTTTACTAATAAGTCTGACTGACAACGCTGGCTGATTGTCTACGGATGCTTGCAGGAGTGCATTGCTCCTTAAGAATGTAAAAATCTCTCTTGCTGTCTGTCTTAGTGGGACTCGCTGAATGGTGCTCACAGTGTGAAGCAGAAGTGCTGAAGGCCAAGAGGTCCAGCCTAAGGAGGCAGTGAAGCTGTGTGGCTTACCCTGGAGGAAGAGTGGGACTCCTAGGGTGTCTGGCACACTGAAGGGATCCTCCCAGACTGCTCCAAAGCTGGGTCCATAGCATAGGCTCCAGACAGGAGTTACACAATATCAAAAGGACACTAACCAGTTACAAAGTAGCTCAGAGAAGGGCTGGGGCGGTGAGCTGACAGATGCTGCTCATGGGGAGCAGACAGAGGCAGGTCCTGTAGGAGGATCTGAATGAGATGGGCCTAAACTCAGGTAAGCTAGAAAGGGGTATAGATTGGTTTTGTTTTAAAATCATCTCATAGCATGCCGCAATATTGTGTTCTGTAGAAAGTTATCTGGTCATTATGCATTATCTACTGGACAGAGCCCTAAAGGACAGCCTTGCCAGGGTCCAATCACAGTAGGGACTGCTGAGTAATCACAGGAGGTACACTGAGGGCTGTAACCCAGGGACCCTATCTAAGAGAGGAAGAACTGGGAGATTCTGCCCTGAGAAAAGTGTAAGCTTGAAAGTTTCTCTCTCACCAACAGAAATTGGTCCAGTACAAGATATTACCTCACCAACCTTGTCTCTCTAAAAATGTAGCAACTCCTCTGTCAGCCCCTCATCACTAACAGCGAATGAATGAGAAACTATGGGGGTACAGAAGAATATATTTCTGTGTGAAAAAAATCTATGGTTATCCACAGACAGTGGTATTTTTACCACAAGATTAGGGAGTTCTCTTGAGCATCTGGATTCCCACCCATCCTGTTCTTAATGTATTAAGCTAGGATATACAAAGCATAAAGCTGAGTCTGCAGATAGGGAAGAACTTTTGATGGACAGCAGGTTGGGTTTTGCTGTTGTGCCTACTGTGCGCCAGAAGAGTTTAGACTATGGCTTCCTTTTGCACCACCACATGCTTAGCCAAAGAGATGCATTTTTATTTTAGGTTATTTTTTATTTTTTTTCATAATTGGTGTGACTGACAGCCTGGGATCCTGAAATCCACTGTTTTATCCCAAGATCAGTACAGCACAACAGAAGCTCCTCCTCCCCATCAAGATATAGCAAGCCTGAACTGGAGAAATCATCACTAGGATGAAGAGGAGAGTTCAGTCCTTTGCTTCTCTAGGAAGGGAATCAATGAGCACCAATTACAATGGTAGTTTGTGTGATGTGGACACCTGTCTACAAGGAACTAGACTGAGAAACACCATGTTCATTTCACTTAGTCACTAAGCCTGGTTTATAAACCGACATCCAATTTTCCAAGACATTGGCTCAGAAGCAACACAACTGCAGAAAACAAGATGGCATCACAGGCTTTTCAGAGAACTATCCATGCAAGATCAGCACACTTGATTAAAATATATATATTTACTCAAGAGGAAAAGCTCTTTAGAGCAATAGCTGCTGCAAAGATTTCCACTGGCATACAGAAGGACCTCACCTGCGCTCTTTGTGATTATGATCCCCAATCTAAGACTTCCTTGGAAGCTGGATGCATGGAACATACAAGGTGAGAGTCATTCACTAAAATCCCACACTGCCCTATTTCTTTGCTGACATAATCCATGGCAACCTTATTCTAACCATATCCTTGGATGCAAAGCATTTGTATCATGCTAGTGAAAGTTACAGTGAGCATTAGGAGTTGCCATGAATCTAATGCCTTACAAACAAAGGCTACTATAGCCTCATGTTAACGTAAATGTTCAACAGACACAGCCTTCTAACAAGGCTATTGGTACTAAAGCAGCACACAGCCCAGCTGTTGCTGTTTGCTGGTGATGCAGCAAAACAGGCCAAATAAAAGGTGCCTTTTCTAAGCCCTGAGGTAAAACCTGAGGCTGTTTACAGTGGCTTCAAAGGTCAAAATTATTAGTGAGAGCAGAGTTCCTCCCCCTCTTTGAAATGATACAACCAGCTGGGCACCGAAGTCTAATCTGCACATCACATATGTGTAAATCACTACAAGGTGCTCATCCAATCAGCACACACAGCTCCTATGCATGCGAAGGCCTCTTGTTATCACATCACAGAGCACACATTTCCTCTGCACAGCAGCATTGCCTCTTCTACCACCCTGAGCCCCAGGGAGTCCTGAAGAAGCACATTTTTAGGGTCCAAAATCACCCTAAGATTGTTGACTTCTGAAATCGTGTGAACTTCATGGGTCATTTACTGTACTCCTTCATGCAACGGCAGCACAGTCACCCAAGAAAGGATTTGTAAAGATGTAGTAAACACCACTCTATATTGAGAACTGTGTGTGATGGCACACAAGTGAACTGCCTTCCTTCCAGGGTCCCAAGTAGAGATTCCAAACAGGGAAGAAGAAGGGATCCCTCTGCCTTGTTCTACCTTTCCAATATGGATTCAGGAACACAATTCAAAGGTCTCCCTAATTTAGGCTCCTTGCACCCCACCCTTATAGTCTAAACATCCTGTCTGCCTGGACACAGACCATTCCCTTTCTTCTGACCTCCAGAAAGAACAATAAATGGGTTTCCACCCCCAATCTCATTTTGGAGGATGACCAGCGAACAAGTGGAAATGGAGGCAATCTGTCTTCCCTCCACCCATAACTCAGACTCCAAGGTCCAGAGGAAAGACTGCTCTGAAATTCTTAGACTCTAGAGACAATCATGACACCAGATAATAGGCCAAAACCAAACATGAAGCAGCTTCCCAATGATATAGCCATGGAACATTTTGTCTAATCAATGGTTCTGAGCCACTATAAACCTAGCTCATTTGCAGTACCCAAACAGGCTTTAGAAGCAAGTCAGCAGCTGCTCAGCACTACCACTCCATACAGTTTCTAGGTGCAGCACAGAAAAACGGGTGATGGTGGAAGGGATAGAGGGAATGAGAGGGAGAGTCTAATGCTTGGGCTTTCCATGCAAGCCTCTGCTCACTTGCCTCTAAAAGGCTGCATCGTCAAGTGGAAACCTTAACAGACAAGGCATGATTAGCAAACGCTTTTGTGCTCTTAAAGGAGAGTAATTATAGGCATGTGAAAAAAGGGAAGTGATACCCGAGGTACTCTTCCTTGCACACCTCCCAAGAGGCAGCAGGGCCATTAAAAATTCCACGATGAAGAGTAAAAACAGCCTGGGAACAGCCAGGAGGCAATACAGCAAATTAATACACCAGCTATCCCTGGGGAGAGCTGCAAGAAAGCAGAAAACTCTCCTCGTTTTGCAAAATAAAATTATACCAGTAATGATAACAGAGTTACCACATACACACACAAAACCGCTTCTAATGATGGGTGTGAAATCCCCAGTGCTGCCCAGACATTTTGAACAAAATCTCTCCTCATCGCAGACATAAAGCAAGAAAGGAAATCTTGTATAGTACAATTTATACAGCCTTTCAACTGCATCTTCCCAAGGAACCCTCCATACAGAACCTTCTCCTTGACACTGAAAAGCCCTTCTTATATGCCACAGCTCTGCACTCAGCATTCGGGACAGCAGCTATGTTTAAATGAAGCACTGAGCTCCAAAACACTCACTGCACTGCAAGACAAACTGCACGAAAAGCCACCAGAGGCAAAGAAAACATTTCCACAAGGGAAAAGAGAACAAACTCCACCTGATAACTGTGTTTCTCGCAATACATCTGCAAAAGGCTTTCCAAAGGCAGCCAGCAATTGTAAAAAAGACAAGAAATTGAACAGAGGGAAGCAGTATGACTTGGCATAGTAAGCACCAAGCTGAAAGTGGGCATCCAGTACATTTCTACAAAACCGTCAGGACAGGATAATGACTAACCAGACATCACATGATCTTTAACCTTTCCTCCTATGCCCTGTGTTTTCCCACCGCCATTTGACAAGTAGATAGATAGAAGCCGCCTCTGTAGGAAGATTATTTGGAGCTTACAAAAGTATAAAACAACAACATCAGCTGGTTCCAAACCTGGAACGCTGGGAGATTTTGATAATTAGAGCAGTGGATGAGTAGATTCACAGGACTATCTGACCCTTGTGTCAAGATTTATGAAGGCTGTTTATGAACCTTTTTAGTGGCTCTGTAAGGGGTTAAAGGAGAACTTGGCTTTGAAGAGCAACTGTGTTGTGGGGACATTTCTATAGTGGAGTCTGTGAAAGTGTGCTGACGTTTTTATACTTTTGGCAACACCTTTAGGTAAAGCAAAGCACCTTCCATTAAGATTTCAGTCTTACCTAGGTACATGTGACTGCGCATGCATTTTCATTTCTACTGCATCTTTCCTCCTAAAGAATTTTAGCACTCTTCACACTATATACTGGAACCACTTCATCCTCATTGCAGGCCCCTGAAATGCAGCCACCTCTAGAGTGGAGAAACCACTTGTTTAACAGCACAGGGCAACATACCACCACAGATTAGGAGAGGGGGTAAAGAATGCAACATCTGCTTCAAGCTGCAGAAGAAATTGAGACAGGAGGCAATTAGCAGGGTTAAAATTTAAAGATTAAAGGGCCAGCACATGAGGCTTATTCTTTGAAATAGGGCAGTAGTTTCTGAAGGACAGATCTTAGGATACATGCACACCCATCCCTTGGTTACTAAATTATTCATGTTGCAGAAATGAGAAACCCCAATGATGACACTTGCTTCAGAAAACCCTTGTTCAACATGGCCATAACCAGTAGCTTGGGAGCAGGGCAGGGCTTTCACAGGCCAAGGCAGGTGCCACCAGCTTTTTCCTGATTGGATTCATTAACAGGAGACAGGTTTGTTTTTTATAGGGAGAACAGGGAATGGCTGGTTCAACTTGCAGCACTGGACATATGCTCAGTGCACTGGAAGGGACCTGCTCTCTGCATTATGTAGAGATGCAGCTCCAAGCTTCATGGTGGAGTTTACAGGGATGCAAGGCAAATATGAAGGCAAGAACCATTGAAAGGAGCAGGTTTGCTGGCTGTTATTCTCTTGGATTCTTTTTACTCTCATCCTGCCACTGCTCCTCCAGCTGCTGCGTCCTATGCAGAAGTTACAGACCTGCATGCATGACATCATGGTGCGACATCACAAATTCCCTGCAGAAGTCAGCGGGAGGAGAGGCTAAGCTGGGAAGATGCCAAGCCTTCATTTAGACAAATAACCCTAGTATATTTTTCATGCCCTATTTACTAATTAACAAGTGAAAGGAAACTGAAGCTTTAAGTATGGAGAGCGCCTTCAGAATAAATCTGTCTTTAAGAACATAAGTAGAGTTCCCTTCCTGGCCAGGTTTCATCCACACACAGTAAGAAGGGTGCAAAGGTGCATTACACTTTGACAGCAACAATTGCTGGAGTGACCTCTGTGAGGTCACCATTTCAATGATTGAATAGTGGCCAGCAGAAGGCACTAGTACAGCACATGACCTTTCCCCCTCAAACCAAACAATACCAACTCAAACATGCCTGAACTCTTGGTCACTCTTGACCTAAGTTTCTCACCATAATGCCACAGCATAGAGATATCATCAGTAACGAAGTCATCTCAGTTTATCTACTGCCAAGTCTGTTATCGGTTCAGGACACCCACTTCAGATACAGGGATCTTAGGGTTCCTCAGTAATGCACATTAGCCTACCACCATCTTCTTTGCAGTTTGTTTTCCAATTCTAATAATAGGCAACGATATGGCCATCTATATCTTCACATGATCTACAGCAACCCACTAGCTTGGTATTACTGGGCACTGTGTGTCAGAGGTCCAGCCTATATTTCAAACCCAGACCATTGTTCTGTCCCCAGCACCTTATTGCTCACTACTCTGCATGTCACTGGCAACTGAGTGGAGACCAAACTCATGGCATGTGTACACTTTATCAGAATTGAAATCCAGGTTTCCAAGAGTATTAACCCACAGGCTTATTAGTACGGAATGAACCAGACATGTACTAAAGGAAGGGAAATGAGACAATCCTCATAATAGGAGCAAAGCAGGGGGATTACCTGGCAGTGCAGTGTGCTGGTGAGCATCTTCTGTGGGAGGCATCAGCAAGAACATCCAGAGAGTACAAAGGAGATAACGGATTGAACTGGAAAGTCCAAGAGAGATTATTTAAGCAGTGTTTAAAGGAACAATTTCCAGATGCAGCAGCTCAAATCCACTTTTCCACATCAGCTCACGCAGTATTCAGAGCCTCTCCGGCACACCATCACATAATGGGGTCAAGTGATATCTGATTCTGTCCCTTCCACGACCCTCTTTCAAGGCAACAACCCGGCAGAGGAGTTGCTCCTCCTACTCAGCACACAAGCATCAGGGTAAACAAGAGCATACTCAGAGACCCCTGTATGGAACTGCTGCACTCCATGATGAGAGTCCACCTCTCCCAGGGAAAGCTTCCTGCCCATGTCTTTGGGTCTAAGGATAAAAGTTACTTCCATAAATACAAGATGCAAGTAAAACTGCTCCTCATGTTGGACACTTGGATCAATGGAGCAGATTCATTACCAGGAGACTAACCATCCTCCTGAAAGCTCAATTTCAAGGCTCAATTCAAAGAGAACCCCCCATTGCTTCCACAGCAAAGGGACTAGCTGAATGAGAGACCCCCTCTCCCACTTAGCAAGGTCTCTCACATCAGGGACCTTTTTTAAGCCAATTTCAGAGAAACAGGGACGTTCATCCCCCTCCTTCTGGTCTTTAGACTAGTTGAAGATCTGTCACACTGCAGACACTGGAATAGCCTAGGAGCGATCAACCCTATTAAGGGCAGTTTATCTTGAAGGGCAGAAAAAGAATAAAAAGATTTTCAGGGTTAAGAGAGGGGTAGAAATTGAACATTCACTAATCAACCACATGATGACATGGTACAACATTTACTCAATTTGGAAACAGACTGCAGAATTCATCCTGCTAACTGCCCTGTGGATGCCTGCATTAACCTCCCAAGTGACCACA
The DNA here is from genome assembly GCF_007399415.2 of Gopherus evgoodei. Lineage (NCBI taxonomy): Eukaryota > Metazoa > Chordata > Testudines > Testudinidae > Gopherus > Gopherus evgoodei. The sequence goes on from NC_044325.1 coordinate 44,501,498, forward strand.
TGCATCATCATCCTCTCCTCCTGTTTGTTCTCAACTTAGGCCAGAAGCTCTTCAGGGCAGGGAATCCATTTCTGTGTGTGTTATAAAATGCAAGATACATCTCTGTTACTCTATCCTAAAATAAGGAGAGATAACTTACCTTGTACAGTAACTGGAGTTCTTTGAAGTGTGGCCCCCTATGGGTGTCCACGGAAGATGTGAATGTGCCTTCAAAGGCAGCATCTTTCTTTGAGATACGCACTAAAGCATGGTGTCTTGAGAAGATGTGAACTGAAGCCCAGGTAGCAGCAATGCATATTTCTGGTATAGGAACTGGGGGTGGTTCACCTGTCACAGACCTATATACCCTCAGTACAGGGCTTGAGGATAGCTAGGGCGCATGTGTGGATTGAACAGGCGTTGCTGTCAAACATTTCCAATCAAAGGCACATGCAGTGCATGTGCATCTCAAGTGGAGCACCCACAGGGACATTTTTCAAAGAACTGGGCACTCGTGCTTTTAAGAAATGATAAATTAATAATCCATCAGCTATGAAAGGACCCTGGTTATAAACACCACTCAGGAATCCAGAGCTCAGTGACATCTTTTATAAACAAAGGGCTTGATACCGGCTGAAGAGATGCTATAATCTCTGAAACATCAATTATCAGACAGCTTCTCCTTTAAATGGAGCATGATTCTATTGTCAGACAAACATTACAACAGTATTGTGGGGAGGAACCTCCAGTGACTCCTTGTAGCTATTTAAGGTCATCATCATAAGAGCATTTCCTGTGGCTCTCTCAAGGTCTACACAGTCAGTCTTCACCCTGACGCTCAGAGCATTACATATTTTGAATGTTAGAGAGTTCTAATGGAGAGGGGACTCTATAGCCTCAAGAGTAGTTCTATTGCCCTGGAGACATGAAGTGCTCACTCAGAGCCACCTGAGACAGTAAAAACTGAAACCCAAGTTCAAAAACAAGGTGCATTCAACATCAGTGTCTGTGAAACAAAATAAGCATCTGACCACTGAACAGAAGGAGGCACTATTGCTGTGAGGAACCAGAAAGTACTGGTGTGCCTGAGGAAGAGGCCCATTGCCTTGGCAGAGTTACAGAGACTGGGCTCTTCTGCTTTGGCTAGATGAGCCAATTGTCACTGAATCTGATCTAGATAATACACTTATTGGAGAAGACTTGAGAGTGTGCACTTACATAGGGGTGACGGAAAGCAGAAGGGGTGGCTATTCTCCCTCCTCATCACTTTCCAGTACTTCCCTGGTCTGGTTGCTATTTAACTAAAATCAGGCCAACAGCTTTTCTTCCTCTGCAGGATCACCAGGAAAAAGCATGACCCAAAATGGATGGATGTGAAGGATTTAAAAGGAGAAAAAGTCCCATTCATGGGCTTTGCAGAGAATTCTGTAAGGCCAGAGTTTCTACAGCCAAGACGACCCTCCCTCTAGTTCATTGTCACAGAGGAAGTTAAACAACCAGACAGACAGAGGGAGATTTCAGAAGACTAGGGTCCTAGGGAGCTACTCGGTACCAACAGCCCATATGATCCCTAGCATGCAGGATGTACTACAAGCTGAGAAGATGTCAGTTAGAGTGAGATGAAGGGCTGGGGCTGCCTTACCTCATGTGCACAGGCCACAATATGGTGGAAATCAGAAGTCAGCACTTTGTTCTTTCTAGAAAGAAGGAAACCAAATGAGAAAATAAAAAAGGGCAGAACAGAGCCATCTTACCTGGTTGCGGTCTCTCTTCCCCATCGATGGTAACCAGAAACTGGAGGGAGGAAAGATGGAATGGGAGACAGAGAAAGGAAGGAGCAAGGAGGGGGCAGGAGGGTGAGGGGGAATAGGGAGAAGGGGAGGAAAAAAACAGAGATGGAGAAAAAAGGGAGAGAGATTAAACATTGACAGGACTCATACTAAAAATGACAAGTTTTAGACACAGGGAGCCAAGGAGGCAGGACGTGAATCTGGATGCTGACAGCCAATGAAGACAGGATTCACTGCAGCCTGATCAGGAAAAGCCACCCTACCTGTCAAACCACCACAGTGGCAGTTCCAGGGAAACCCACCCTGATCACCCATGGTTCTGGTTATGATTAGGAGGCGGAGTTGGGAGGGAAATGCAGAACATTGCTTCTGCGGAGAAGGCAAACTGGCTGCTGTCCTGTCAGCATCACTTCTGCTGCCCAGCTCTGTTCCCATGGTGCTCCTCCATACACAGTGCTACTCAATAAAGAGATTCGAGGACAGAGGGTCCTCTAAGGCTGTGCTGGGGATCAACGGATTTGAGAAGTGCATGTGGTAAAGGTGGGAGAAGGAGGAAGGTTTGATGTAATTAAAGGGATAGCATGCCGTAGCCATACATTGGGGCAGACCCATAATGGGGGGATATGAGCAAATACAAATAGGACAGAAGGGAGGAACAAGTCAGTTTTGGACCCAACTATCTCCCATCTCACAGGTTACTTTGTTCTCACTCAGTCCAGTCCCAGTGAGCAGATGGAAAGAGGTAGTCTCAACATATTGCACAGTTCACCCTCCCCTTCACCTACTCAAAGTGCTAGACCATAATCAGTAGCAGATAGATCCTTACTCTTTTTGACGTGGGTCACTAACGATGTGACCCATCCTCTCACTGCCCAGAGTGCTCAAGCTGGTTTCCTGAAACATAAAAATAGGCAAAAGCTTCATCTGAGACATTCCTCCTACTTCTCCAAGAAGCAGACAGCAGAGACACCACAAATATATTCAAGGTCCTGTTTTCCCAGAGTAACCTCTCTGGCAGTGAGGACTGTGAATCCCCTCAGGGACACAAGGCTCCTATAAGCAGTTACTCCAGGCTGCTGGATGAGGTGGGCAGGAGACTCAGCTCAGGCAGCAAGAGTTCCTATAGTTCCTACGAAGTGGAACCATCAGCTCCTCTTTCACATGAAACTGAACCTTCCTCCTTCTCCCTCCTTTACAACATTAACTGCACACGCACAAAACAAGTGTGTGTGTATGTGGCGGGGTGGGGGGGAATTTCACCAGTACCAAGAAGGGAACTGAAGGGCTCCACATGGGAGCTTGGACTGGCCGAAAGCAGCCGATTCAGTAAAAGCCCCTGCAGCAGTTGAGTAAAAGCACATTCCAGGAGGGAGGAACTGCTTTGGGAGCTTGGTTCTCACCAAAATGCATGTTTGTTGCCTGCACACATTCACACAGGAGGCTCTAAATATCAGGCTGTTCATCTTCACATAGCAATTGGCCATAAAAAAAAGTCACTGTGGGGGAAGGGGTGGGGAAAGAAGTGTATGTCAGGATCCAGATATGAGGGGAGAAGGCTTCACAGGCCAGACTCTCCAGAGCTTATGCCAAACTGCCTGGTCACAAATGAACATGAGGTTTAGGGGAGGCAGCGGGGGTAGCAGAGGTGAACAAAGATGAGCTATTTGTTACAGCAGGAAAATTATTAACTTAAAGTGCCGTAACATTTAAATTTACAGTTTATTACTGTGTAAATTACAAACCGTACTTTGGGTAATTAGCAGCTCGCTGGTGGGGAGCGCTGAATGAAACTCATTATTTATGATTACAATTTGCGGGGGAGGGGGAACAGTGACCTCCGCTGGAAATGATAAAGATCCCTTAAAGGTGATGAAGATGAATTAAACAAGTAAATATTATCCTTCTCATTTGGGATCGTTAGAGGAGCCTCCAACAGGCACAGGCCCCTGCAGTTGGCCTGAAGAGCCCTGCTCAAAGCAGATTTCACATCAGCTGAGGACTCTTATTTTAAATGGTGGCTCAACTAAAGGTGAATGGGCTGAAGAAGGGAAGAACAGGAGCTCTTGAATGTGACTAATAGAGAAGGGAGAGGAACTGCACCCGACACATACACCACAAACTCTGAATCATCGGAGGCGCTGTCCTCACAAAGTGGGAGGGCTTCCTCTCTGCAGCTGAAAGGTCTTACCCTTCCCCCAAGTCCTTAGGCAGGAGGCTGGCAGGGAAACTGGACCTTCACCAGTGAATATAAACCAGAGTCTCCAAGAACGCAGAGTAAGTCCCACCAATAAACACTCAATCCCTCACCTTCCTTCATCCCCAAAAGCCACCTTACTCCATCATGGCTGATAGCTCCGCTCTCCGCCCCATCATCCCAACATTGACATGGCTTTCCTCTTTCCCACCACATGCAGGCTTGTGGTAAATCCTGTCTCTCCTTTTGTAACAGATAAAAGATATGTTCTTTTCTCTATATGCCAACTGCTGTAATCCTGGCCAAGGGTTCTGGTCATTTCTTGCATTCATTAGTGGAACCTTCTCCCTGACCTCCTGTCCTTTCAGCCATCCAAAATGATGCAGCTAAAATCATCACTCTCTGGTGCCAATCAGACTGTGCTGCTTCTCTGTTCAAAACTCTGGCTTCTCTTCACCTTCAAAATCAAGTTTAAGCTCCCAGTCTTTGCCTCCCTGGGTTTGAATCTGCACAGCTCTCCCAGATAGGGGGGAGGGATAGCTCATTGGTTTGAGCATCGGCCTGCTAAACCCAGGGTTGAGAGTTCAATCCTTGAGGGGGCCACTTAGGGATCTGGGGCAAAATCAGCATTTGGTCCTGCTAGTAAAGGCAGGGGGCTGGACTCAATGACCTTCCAAGGTCCCTTTCAGTTCTCGGAGATAGGATATCTCCATTAATTTATTTATTTAAGATACATCAATGCTGTCACTTCCTCCTATGCTCGGCCAAGCTTCCTGCCATATAGCTCCTTCTGTATTCACCCTCCATCTTCCCACCTTCTCTGGCTGCTTGTCTATAGAGTCTTAACAGCCGGCTGAAAACCAAATAGTTATTTTTCAAAGCAAGTAGTATGTGACAGACCATCACACAGGGTCCTTCTGCACAAAATACTCCACCTGCTGCCTTAAAGCAGCAGCTCCGAATTGACCAGCAGAGCAGACACAGAATTACCCTCTTGGAAGGGGCAATACCTTGCCAATGAGTCTCCTACGTCCTTTTCTGAGACAGCGGGCAGCAGCTCCTGGAAGGCGGTTCAGACGAGCATGAAACCCTGAAAACCAAGAAAAGGAAAAGGCTGAGCACTGAAGGCAGAAGGCTGCTCCTGGCAATACAGTGATGAGAGGCCTTGTGCTCCAGTGCCTAGAAGAGTAAGGAATTCAGAATCATGAGAACTGGGTTTTATACTCTGCTCTGTGTGATCTTGGACAAGTCAGAACCTTGGTGCCTCAGTTTCTCCATGAGAAGACTTACCCAAGAGCTACAGACAAAAATCTATACATTATAAAAGGGAGACTGAAGAACTTAGGCAGCTGAAATGAAGGATGACACACCATTTCATAGTGTTTTCTTTTGGCTGGTGCAGACATCTTTAATCTAGACTTCTGTTTGCTTTATAGATAACAGCAAACACAATATCTAAATTCCATTTACTGTAGAGGTACATGCAGAGTGTCCACATCACACCAGTCTAAAGATAGGGCACAACAAATAATCCAAAGCAAGCATATTTTAAAAATCTATAAACAGGTCAATTTTAATATCAGCTTAAGTGGAGCATCTCTGTGAATGAAATCTACTCTCTCTGCCATTTAAAGGTTTACAAACACACTTCTGAACCCATCCCATTCCCTGTGGAGCTCACCCCTCTGAGCAGGCCGGGAAGGCAATAGGAACGTAGAGTCAGAGATTTTTTCCAGGCCAGAGTCCATTCGCTCCACCTCAGACCGGTGATCAGCTCCCCACTTGGGTAGTAGGTTGGGGACGGTGAATCCTGGGACACATTCTCCCTCATAGAACCAATCACTCTGCTCATCATCCCCTAGAGAAGCAGCACAGAGTTAATATAACATCCCCTCTAAGTGACCATCAAAACGTTACATATTCCACATAAAAAAACTACCAAAGTCATGTAAAGATTCTTTGGGAGTTACTCCTACATTTAATAGCAGTTTTATGTTAAGTTTCATTGATGGTACTATAGTTGTGGGGTTTCAACAAGTGCTCCAATTATTCTTGTGCTCAGTCTACAGTGGCATAAGCAGCATTTCCCATAGAGCGTAGCATTACCCAGCATGAAGGCCTCTTTGTTGGATGGGTCCTCTTTACTGAGGTGTTTAGAAGGCTGAGGCAGCTTTGTTGCTCTATTGTGGCAGTGTCTCTCTGACATTATTTCAGTGCTGCGTGGTGTCTGAATACAGGTACAGCTCTTTCTCCAACGTAATTATTGCAGGGGAGGTGGAAGTGTAGTGGCCTGGCAAAAGCATTATGGCTACTACAAAGGAGCCCTCAAAATTGGGGGGCAGGGGGGCAGAGGAGCAAATGCTACACATGCTACCAACCTGTACATTAGGAAGAATGAGCCACATTCAGAGAACAGTAGCTTCAAGGAAAAGCACATCACTCCATTAGGAATGGCTGGTGGCTTAGAGCACAGAAAGGGTCAATGAGTATTAATTGTGCCATACATCTGGCTCTATGAAAATTCCTCAGGACCTGTCAAGACCACAACCCACTTATGCCTGGGATAGCAACAACTAATCGCCTCAAAAGTCTCCAAGAAGCAGAGCCAGTGCAATTAACACAGCTGTGTCCTGGTAACTGAACTACACTAGACAATATTCTGTTAAAGCTGCCTGGTTAGAATTCTCCTTGGGAAAGTAACAGGTGAGCAGGCTGAGAAAAAGCAGGCAGCTGCATGCAACATTGGCATCAAACCTCACCCTGAGACAATAATCCAGTCCTGCATCCACTCTGAAAACCAATCATTAGATAAATGAAGCAAGCAGCCCGACCACATCAGCAGCCCCTGAAACTACTCGCAATAACAGGCAAGTGCCTTGAATCAGGATAATTCATTCAGACATTTACTCATATATATTTGCTACAGACACTCTAGACAGAGGCTTCAGAAGTGTTAAAAAATTAAATAGGGACTGTTCCCCTAAACACTGGAAAACAGATAATGTGTATAAACATGTCAGCTACTCTGGACACTAGAGCATAAGCTCAGTAACTCATATGTCCAGCAATTTCCTTCAAAGTCACTTGCTATATTAGATAGACAATAAAGATCAGCATCCACTGCTCCTACAGTGCCTTTCACCCTGAAAGATCCCAAAGCATTTTATAAACTTATGTTCAAACTATACATAGGGACCACTCCTCCACCAATGAAATGCATCTGCTGCTGGGATGGAAAATACCAACTGTTCCAATAACATAACAGTTAAAGGACGAAAAGGGAAGAAACCTGTATCCAGTTGAAACTACATGGGAAATTTAGTGAAGCTGAATGTAATTAACTAAGTTGGGATTGGGCCAGAACATTAAGTTTAAAGGTGACTTGCAAAGGAAAACAATTGGGCTTGTGCCCTTTCTTTTGCTTCTTTATGATTGATAAAGAAGCTTTGGAAGGAGTTTGTCCAGAAAGGGTATTTTTTTCCTTGCTTGTTTTTCACATTAGAGTGTAAACAGCACCTGAACATTTAAGGCTTGTGATGTCATAATTTCATTAATTCTCCAGTCTTTGGCTGTTTTTACATTGGGAAAATGCTTTATGTTAGAAAATATGTTAATTAGTATGTTTTGGCTAATATGTCAAATGTGGCATAGTACCTACTGTAGACAGGGACAGTTGTGTTACAAATTACTTTTTTAAAAACATGACTGTCTCTGTCTACACTAGTTGCCACTTCATGTTTGAGACCATTTTATCTAAAACATGTTAACACATTTTCTGACATGATGCATTTTCCCACCAGTATTTGGATTTTATAGATTTGATAAATATCACGGCATTTCCATAAGAAAAGCATGATTTTTATTGAAATCACATGGAACACCTTTGTGATCTGAGCCAGTTCCTCTGACTCCTAGCTCTTTCCCCAGTCACTATCCCTCCTCCGCACATCCTGATCCCCTCCAATCTCTAGTCCTGCACTGCCTTGAATTTCCATTTGCAAGCATTTACAAGCATAGTAAAAGAGAAATTCCCAAATTGCGCCAGAGGGAAATCACGAGACAATAGTTACCTTGACGGCCTTCGTCATTGGTGAAGAGGCCAGTGTCACTGCTGCTGCATACACTGCTGGTTTCACTGCAAAAAACAAACACAGTTAACCGCTGAAGAGTATGCAGTAATAATCTTTTACATTTTGCCAGTGCCCTTCATCCCAAAAGGACCTGAAAGTGCTTTATATACCATACAAAATGGGAATGAATTAATCACTGACACAGGACTGCCTCTGGCATGCAACATGACAGCTGTCTAACAGCTCACTATAACATTATGCAGTTTAGGAAGAATCCTGCACCTCGTTAAAAAAAGGAAATTTTAGGTTATCAGAACATAATTATCAAAAATGGGATTAGGCCAGGGCACCAATGCTAACAATTATATTTATGACACTCTCTGCAGATATCCCCTTCTCTGGTAATGACCAGGCAACAGAAATTAAGCTAAATGCTCCCTTTGTGGGTCACTCGATGGCCACTGACAATTGTACCACAACTTTTTCTTTTTAGACAACCATTTTCCAACATAAATGGAACATAAATGTTTTCTCTTCAATGCCTTCTCCTCTCTTTGGCTGGATAAGAGACTGGAAGGGTCTACACTTCAAGCACCACAGCAGCACAGCTGTGTCACTGTAGCATAGACACTACAGCAACAGAAGGGGTTTTTTGGTTATTGTAAGTTCACCTCCTCGAGAGGCATTACCTAGGTTAATGGAACAATTCTTCCCTGAGCCTACCTGCATTTACAGTAGGGGCTAGGTTGACCTAATTACATCACACATCACTCATCCAAACAAACTAATACTACATAGAATGCTGCTGTAGGTAACCACCAGTTACAGTGAGTTTTAAACTTGGCCACTGCAGCTGCTCCAGAAGAGTTTACCAAGGAATTTATTTGGAAAATGATCTGAGTAGAAAACTGCCGCCTGTCTGTAAAAAGTTTTGAAAAGGTTGAACATTGTGCTGTCAATCCTAGGTATTTGATGGTTTGATGCTAGGATTTTCTTTTCTAGGACATAATATCCAATACCTCCATTGTTCTGAGATCTCTCAGCAAAAGCAACATCCCTTCTACCCCACAGGTGGGTTACAGGGCCTTATGGAAGAAGTGAATGCTAGCTGTAACTTAGCATCTGAAACAATCTCAACAGTGTGGTTAGATAACATCCCCATGTACTCTGGAAAAGCAACATCACACAGCATGGTGTGTGGTTACACCAGCCACAAATATCCTCAGGAAACTTTATCGGACACAAAGCAAAGGGATAGTGAGTGTCACCTCATCCACAGTTAACTGTAAGTACTCACTAAAACCACATGCTGTGATGCATATTATTGCTTTTTTAAAAACATGTTCTGTAAACTAGCTAAGACAATCCATTACACTGGATACCTGAAAGTCTGAACCTTCATCAATGCATTATAGAGTCCATTTTTCCATTGGTAGTTTTAAACATACAGATGGAAGAGGTTGCAAGTCCCTCCCACATTCTAGCGTGCAACTTAACACCAAGTTCTAAGCCAGCCTCTTATGAAGTTTGTGCTATCCATCCCCTAACATGCTGTATGAGAAAGGGACAGTACTTAAAGCATAGGACCAGGAAACATAATAAAGGAAAAGTATTATTAAACCAAGTTCCTAATCAAATTAACAGCATAGCAGGTGCCTAAAAGTACTGGAAAACCCTGAAGAGCCTTATAGATGCATACGACACCTAGCATTCTACCTGCAGTATCAGCACAAAGGTTCATAGAAAGATATCCTTACCTATACCCCCTTTATATTTCAGGCCTGGAAAACTGAGCATCCTGTACACAAGCCTTTCCTCAGGTCCAGTAAGCACTGATTAATGACCTCCACTTGCAAAGGAGGCTACTTACCTTAACCATGAAATAATGAATGCTATTGATCCGACAAGCTACTGCTATAGAGTGTTATTGATCGCCCAATCTTTGGTTAAAATGGTCCTCATTTAGCAATTTCACTGTCGCAAACACCTGGAGCAAAGCACGCTTATAATTAAATAGTTTGGGGGAGTTAAAGTGAGAGGTGATGGACAAAGATTTCTGCTTTCCGACGTTTATTCCTGCTCCTGAGCTATTGTTTGTGTCAGGAGGGATATTGATTTTCTATAAAAATAAGAAAACAAGAAGCACCAAGGGGCTGCAGAAGGTCAGGCCGGGCTGGAGAAGGAGGGGGAGGCTAAGCACTCTGTCTCTGTCACTTGCCTTCCAGGAGAAGGGGATTTTTTCTTTCCTGAGAGATCAGCCTCTAATACATCAGCAGAGCCAGGCTCATGACTGCCACTACAGGCTGTCACCAAACCTGCTACTATTTAAAAGGAACTAAACTACAAACTGGGGAGTAACTGGTCATTCTATGAGCCCTAAATACATCAAGATAAAACAAGGGCTCACCTTATCACTGGCTGGTAAACTTAGTACAACATCCAATTTGAAACTGAGCGATACAAAAGAAGTCTAGTTAGATTTTGTTCTATGTGAAAGATTAGACAGACAATGTGAACTTGAGGTAGCACATGTGTTACTCACGGATGTTCTCAGACAGCCCTTGGACTATTCTGGTTTGATCTGCCCTATGAAATCACATTAAGCAGACAATTCAGACAGCATACATCTAAGACAAATGAGACAGACGTTCAGGGCCTCCATTTATAGTTTCAGTTCCCCATTGTGTGGAAGAGCTCCAAAACATTAAAAGGGGAACTTGGTGGAGAGGTTTTACCTAAGACGTTTACTAATCACCACCATTGTACTGGTAGCCCAAAATCTCAAATGTCTCCTAAAATTAATCCATTTGTTTCTCTCACTCTTGGTTTCCCCTTCCTTTTGGATATCAGGCTTTGATTTCCCTCTCATACCACTCTTAGATTAGTCATTTGCTCCCTCACCACATTCCTATGTATATTTCCTTTCCCCCCTTCATTTCAGTCTCCATCTCCCCCACTTTTATGTGGGATGTTGCCTATTCCATTATTTGTGTGTGTGGGAGGATATTCCAAAATTATTCATCCCCCCACATCCCACTCTGAAGACATGATATGGTAACAAAGCTTTCTCCAGTATAAAACTGAATACAGCCCCATTGGTAATCCAACAAAGCTGCTTCCTCATTAAGGTCCTGATCCAAAGCTTATTAAGTCAATGGGAGCCTTTCCATTGAATTCAGTGCACTTTGGATCAGAGCATAAGCAAAGGGAAGTGATGCAAGTGCTGAGTGTTTTAGCTCCACAGAGAGGCTAGCTCCTGCTAATCCAGGAGGAAGGAGGATGTGGGAAACATCACTGCTGAATGATACAAGACATTTGTTCCCCTAGTGGCTAAGTGTGCTGCTTTTGCAGTACTTACAATCTCTGTTGACAGGAGAGGTGAGAAACCCAATTCAATCCCAAACTGATGTACCACAGCCACTAGAACACTCATGCTGCTTCCTGGCCCCACTTGCTTTGTCAATCACCTTTCCTCTTGCCTGTTTATGGCTATACTCATGACCATTTTCTCTCCTCCCTGTCCAGTTTTCACATGTTCCTCAGGATATGCCCTTGCTGCAGCTGTACAAAGCACTTCAGTGGTATCAGACGGAGCATCTACAGCAGAGTGAAAGTGATGTACACATACCAAGTTTCACTCTGCTGTGTCTAGTAGGGAAGCACTGTATTTAGTGCAGGAGAGGCAAAGGCATGACCCCGCACTGCTGCCAAGAGCATTCTACAGGGAGAACTAATGCACATGTATTCTCCCTCTAACTCCACTCCACTCCCCTCAACAAGCCACATCCCAGACCATACACGTGGAGGTAAGATAGTCAAACCATTTGATCTCTGGATTTCCAAAGAGAATCCAAAGGATTTGGCAGCAGATGACAAGTGTCATTTGATGCAAACATATACACACTAAGCCCTGGTCTGCATTACAGAGTTAGGTCAATGCAAGGCAGTTTACATCGACCTAACTCTGTAAGCATCTACATTAAAATGTAGCTCCCACTGATGTAACTCTCCAACTAAGGGCTTGTCTACATTTACAAGTTATAGAGTCGTTACTTGCTGGCTCAGGGGTGTGAAAAGTCACCCTCTTGAATGCAGCAAGTCTGAGCACTTTAAAGCAGTAGCGTAGATAGGCTCCCAGCGCTGGGAGCCCCGCTCAGAGCTAATCCCTTTGTGGAGATGAATTACTAGGAGTGCTGGGAGAGCCCTCTCCCAGCACTCAGACACGACCACACATGCACTTCAAAGCACTGCTGCGGGAGTGTTCCCAGAAGTTTCCAGTGTAGACATACCGTTAATAACTCCACCTCTGTGAGAGGTGTAGTGCTTACATTGATTTAGTTAGGTCGACGCAGCATCAGTGTAGACACTGTGTTGCTTACATCGACTGTTGCTAATTTTCAGAAGCTGCCCCACACTGACAGTTAAAACAGTACAAGCACTCCTGGTGAAGATGCGCACCACTGACACAAGGAGCATAGTATGGACATACAAAAGCAATTTAATTAATGCAGTGGCTGTACGTCATGGTAACTTGGGTCAAATAATTTTGTAGTGTAGACATACCCTAATTAGTCTAAAGGAAAGAAACCAACTGAGGGAAAACAAAACAATCACCCAGTGCATTTCTCAGGTGATGGACCAAAACAAAGCTGTGTGTTTGCTTTCTCAATGGCTGGCATAGAAAAGGCTGGATGAAAGCCAGCTGGTTTAAGTTCAACTGAACATGATGGAAAAGATACTGATTGGTGTAGAAAGTACCTCGAGGAGGCTACCAATGTCTATTACTGCTCTATCAAGTGAGGGAATCTATCTGCCCATTGTCATGGATGTACATTCTCAAGATGCTACTCAATATTTCCTCTCCGGTACTACTAGATAAAAATATCTTTTCCCATCTTCATATGTCAAAAAAAGCATCCTCTCTTCAGTAGGAAAAGCCTCACCTAGATCTATGCCTTTGTTACAACTACACTAGACAACTAACATGCACTAACTTGTAAACAGAACAATGTTTTGATCAAGGTACATATAGTCACTGGTCACAACAGGAAATTTGTTCTGTTTTCCTTTGTTGTTTCTCATAAACCCTTGGAAACATGAAACTGAAATCAGTCTCATCCCTCACTCACAGACTTGTCAACGTGGTTTTCTCTGCAAAGACTAGAGCTACTAGCATGCCGGTTGTCACTGTGAAGACAGAGACAACAGACTTCCCATTGGAGCTACAAGTGCATCGGTTTGTTACGAGTACAACATACACGTCACTACTGAGTCATGAAGACAACATGCACATTGATTTAGCACCACAGGATTGCTTGCAAGGACTGCAGGCAAGGGTCTGCACCTTGTGAAAGGTTTGGAGATTCTTTTTTCTTGTATCTTTAAGGGAAAAGTAGCCTTTTTTTTTTTTAAAGAGGGAACTACCTAGAGCAGGGCACAGTCTTCGCAAGCAGCTGTAAAGGAATTTGATAATCTGATTGTGGTAGGGGAAGGAAAGGCCTGGAGAGCTCACCATTCAGACATGTTTTCATCAGAACCCTGTTTTTGTTCATCCGCTTCACACTCCATCCTCTCCTTCCTCCCACCTTTACTGAGGAAGGGCCTGTTCTCTGCTGTCTCACACAGGCCATGGCTGGATGAAGTCCAGGGGGCATTCTCCTTCCAACGTGACAGACGCTGCTTCTTGGCTGACTTGAACCTATAGCCCCTCTCATAGTTCCACTCTGATACCTTGAGTTTCTGCTGGAGGCTAGCAGCTACCTCTGAGGTCACACGTTTCACCTTCCGGCGGCGCCTGAGGGGTCGGCAGGGTCCATTTTCTGTGAAGGAGTCTGACTCATGCCAAGAATGCTGCTTGCTCTTTAGGGTGGCACTCAGAGCTGGGTGGCGTTTGGCCACAGCCATGTCATCTGAGTCACTGAAGTTCGCAGTCAACACCTCACGACAGTCCTTCATGGCTTCATCCAAGCTTGATTCCGAAGCCTCACTGTAGCAGCAGGCATGCTCTGTCTGGTGCGTGAAGTCTGAGCGCCGCTTACGACCCCTTCTCTTGCGAAACTGCCGTCGCTGCTGCCGTGGGCTCAGCGCCATCTCTTCCCACAGCTCATCCAGCTTGTTTTGTTCTGAGGTCTGCTCCAAGGCCGAGGCCAAGTCATGCACCAGCTCATCCATGGGAAATGTCTACTAAACACGAAAACAAACAATTAGTAACAGCCACTAATGTTACTGTAACAGCACATCATTAGATCAGCATAAACTAGAGCCTTCTTCACACCAGCAACTTGGTTAGACACTCACCTTGGACCTGCCCAATAGGACTAATGCAGGCAAACTGTTCTTGTGTTACAGCTCAGTCTTCCCTTTAAAATTAGGGCTACTACTTCCCCTTCCCAGCCAAGAGCATCTCATGCTATAGCAATTAGAGACAAGTTTATGCCTGACATGGACATGAGATTGCATTTTCTTCCTTGAAGCACTATATCACAGTATCTAGCCTAAAAGTGAAACGCCTGAATTCAGAACACCATATGATGTCATACCATCAGCAGTTACAAGCAAAAAACAGGATTAGACCTGCTCAGTACATGGATTGGAGACCTCTACCAGTCACATAGGGACTGAGTGACTTAATAGGTGGCACACTTGGGTCAGACCAATGGCACAATGTGCATTAAAGACTCTATGCTGCATGAGGGTCAGACTTTCCAAAGAGGAAAGTCTCATTCTAATGCAGTTACGAAGGTTTCATGATGCTTCCCCCCCCTCACGCCTTTTTTTTTTTTTTTGAGGTGGGGGAATCAGGCATTAACTCCTGGAGTACTGATCAAATTTCAGTCTGTAATTATAGTCTAGTTTGTTACATCTCCCCGCCATTGCAGTTCTATATGGGATTGTCCTTCATCTCTCACCCAAAATTGGTCTGTAGGGTTGCTGTGCACTATCAAACAGCTGTGGTTTCCGCACCCCACAAATGACTGCTCACTCGATACACAGTGTGTCTTTAATCTAATGCACTTTGGAGTAAGGTACTACAAAAACAAGATCCTGTT
Organism: Gopherus evgoodei; assembly: GCF_007399415.2. Classification (NCBI taxonomy): domain Eukaryota; kingdom Metazoa; phylum Chordata; order Testudines; family Testudinidae; genus Gopherus; species Gopherus evgoodei. The sequence goes on from NC_044325.1 coordinate 44,516,580, forward strand.
ATTACACAATAAATCCACTCCTACTAAGATGCTGACACCTTCTAACCAGAGAAACAAACTGAACCCACAACACAGAAAACTGAAAACACTGTAGGGAATATTTACAATAGATTTGTGTACACTGGGGTAGAGCCGCCTCAGGAAATAGAAGACATTGTGCCTTGCCCTCCGCCAGAGCCCTGATGGGGCCAGGACCTAGGGATCGAGAAGCTTCAGGGAAACACACAGGACAAGCAGGTAAAATCCTCCATCACCCAACCCCAGCACAGACCGATGCTAGGAGTCCTGTTCCATTTCCTCAGCTACTCTCCAGCTCATCTCCCCACCGCCGGCTGTCACCCTTCGGCCGGAACCACCCTCGGCGCCCTCCCTGCCTGGGCCCCATCCCCTCGGCCCTACCCCCCACACGGGCCTCAGCTGCCCCCCGTCCCTGTCTGGCACCACCCCAGGCCCTGGCATCATCCCCCCGGCCTATGTCAGCCCTTCACACTAACCAACCCTCCCACCCCCAGACCCGGGCCGGGCCGGGCCAAGGCGCGTCTCACTCACTCACCCGCCACCCAGCGCCCACCTCAGCCTCCCCGGTGTCCTCGGCCTCCTCTCGGAACAGGACTTCCGGTCGCGGGGGTCCCTTCCGCCCCGCACAGCACCACGCCCCCTCATCGTGCACACTTCCGCCCCGCGCGGCGGGGGACGTGCGAATGATGAGCGGCTGTAGGAAGCACGTGGTGCGGAGACGGGGGCCGCGTGTACGTGCAGCACTCTGAGGGCTGCGCAGCTCAGGCTAGAGGGGCAGGACGATGCGTGCGCTCTGTTCTCTGCTGCCTTCGGGCTCTTTCTTTGCAGCGGCAACAGCTTGCCAGGCGGGGGGCCGGCCCCACTGCTGTGCTGCCTAAACAGAGACCTGGAGGCTTGGTGTGACTCAGCCTGTCCACCCTCTCCCAGGGAACTGGAACCACTGCCTCCTTCCCTTTCAAGGCAATGAGATCTTCCGGGGACTCTACCATACCCCCACCAAGAGCCCTAGACTAGGACCTGGCTTTAAGCACAGCAGCAGTGGTGAGATCTCAGTGGTTTGAGCATTGGCCTGCTAAACCCAGGGTTGTGAATTCAATCCTTGAGGGGGCCATTTAGGGAATTAGTTGGGGATTGGCCTTGCTTTGCGTAGGGGGTTGGAGTAGATGACCTCCTGAGGTCCCTTCCAACCCTGATATTCTCCGATTCTATGATCTCAGGGTTGGGCGGGACTCTTTTAGCCTGCTCAGATTATTTGTTGAGCCTCATCTTTGCTATACAGGTATGAGCACAAGACTCCTACCCCAAGGAGCTCACAATAGGACAAGATGATAGGCAGGTGAGACACAAGCCAAAATCATTCTTGGCATGATAAAATCTGTATGACTAAAGTCAGAGGAGATTGAGGGCTTGGGTCTCTATCAGAGGTGGATGTGACCCAGCTAGTGCCTGCCCCCAAGGTATGCTACATCTACAGAGTGTGGTGGTTGGCGGAAGTGGACAGATAGGATTAAATCAGTCTTTATCCTACTGAATGGGTTTATATCCTCTATGCCCAGTTGTTATTGTCTGTGTTTACAGATGGCACCTAAACACAACAGGCAGTGGATACCTCACATAGCAGTATTGCAAACGTATGTTACATACAAAAAGGCTGTTTGTTACAGGGGAGAGTGCAGCACTCAAAAGTCAGGGAGTGGCAACATTCAGGTTGTTCACACATTACCATACGACATTCAATTACAGGTCCATGGACTGTTTTCTCTACCTCATTCAATGCACATGTTGTACAGTCACAGTGAATAAGGCAGATGCCTACCAACATATGGTCTCACTGTGCTTGGTATCTCCTTCAGGTTATATTTGTTTGACCCTTTGACCTTCACACCAGCCTGTTACATTTTTGGTAGTCCCCTGTAATTATTTGAGTACCTGGACCTTGTGGATCCTCCCCTAAGGCTGGGGGAGGATCCTTTAGCAGTGGGTGGGCACTTCCCGGAATCCAATAGGAACGTATGGTCCCATGTACACCATTCAACCTCTGCACACTCCTGCCTCATTCACTCTCCATCCTGTATACTGAATGAATGGGGGTCCTGCAGAAAAAAAATAGTATGTAATCATGTAATTACAGACTGTATGTCCAATGGTCTAGTGGTCAGCTCACGGCTTTGTATCTTCTCTCAGCCTAGTCATTCCAGAAAAGGCTGACGGGTGCCACAATCACCTCTATATACTCCAACCCTCCCCCCCCCCCGAGATTCTGTCACTACAGTGGAGCAGCAGAGGGGGGAGATAGGGGGACCCACACCCACTCCAGGTCCCAACACAGGGCCCTAGGGTTTATCAAAGTACCCAGCCCACTTACTGAGCTACTCCAAATTATGTTTTCCCTTGGGTACTTCCTACCACACTAGAGCTGCTCAGTTTGGGGCATGGTGACTTAGCAGACTCTCACTAGTCTCTCTTTTAGGGTTTTTCAGCTCCCAGAGGGGGAGCAAGCCTTGTCCCTGCTACTAGAGCAGCCATCACAAAGCTTTTGCCACTCCTGCCACAGCCACAGCCGCAGCCTTGCTTCCTGATGCCACATGCAACTCATTTCTCCCCTTTTCCTGCGCTACCAGTGTCCTTTTAATCTATTCCTCCAGTGAGAACATGCCCTGCACCTCCCTAGCCCAGTATTGCTGTACTCCCAGTCCTGGTTCAGAGTGGGGCCTGTAGATGCCATCACACTGTATTATACTGCATAAGCACATGGGTCACAGATAATGTTGCATTTGTTTTGGCATTTACTAGAAAACATCTAGCCCTTCTTTTGGAGAGGACTGCAGGATTGTTCCCTACATTAATTTTTCCAGGATTTTATCCAGTCTAGTTTTAAATATTCCAAGTGAGGGGCTTCCACCATTTCTCTTGGGAAACTAACACAGGACTTGCCTGACTGATCAGATTAGTGGCCTGTCTAGCTGCTATTCTGTCTCAAAAAGTGACCAATACCAGATGCTTCGGGGAAAGCATAAAACTTCTAGTCCAGTAACTCAAATAAACCTCATCATTAGGAAATGTCTCTTCATTTACAGCCTAAATTTTCCTTTTCTTAATTTCATCCCCTCATTCTTTAGTTCATTCTTTGGATACGGTAAACAAATCTCCCTCCTTGCTTACTCCCTTCAGAGCAATGTGGAGACAATGTGTTTAGAGACCAATCCAATGCCCAACAAAGTCAATGAGTGTCTTTCCACTGATTTCAATGTCTACAATGTCTCACTACAATGAGTGTCTTTGCTGACTTCAATGGGTGTAGGATTGGGTCTTTATCCTATTGAGGAGGGACAGAGCAACACCCCTCCCCCCACTCCCAGGTTGACAATAGAGACAAACTGGATGGAGCTGCATCCAGCAGTCTCAGCTGGAGTGTGGTATCACAGAATCTTGAGGAAGTTAAACTGAAAGTAAAAGGCAGAGAAAAATGGGGTATCCGGGGATGTTCCAGAATAAGCAGGACACTGAGTTATTCTGTGATTCTGCGGTTGAAGATTATGAGATAGAAATAACTTTCTCACCACTAGTTGACTTTTGGTGTCTTGCCTTGTTGTCTGCTCACTGGCACACTGCTTACAACCATGGGTCGCGGCACATATAAGAGGCTAGGGAAGGCTAAGCCTCCCCAAAAAAGGCTGGTCATGCAGGAGGGCAAATGCTGCGGATGCAGCACAGGTCACATCCCTTTGGAGGCGTGCCAGCCTGCTGCTAGAGTGACCAGGTGTCCGTTTTTCGACTGGAACACCCGGTTGAAAAGGGACCCTAGTGGCTCTGGTCAGTACTGCCTACTAGGCTGTTAAAAGCCCAGTTGATGGTGCTGCAGTGCGAAGGCAGGCTAGTCCCTACCTGTCCTAGGGCACCATGCTGTGCCCTTGAAGCGGCCAGCAGGTCCAGTTCCTAGGCAGAAGGGCCATGGGGCTCCACACGCTGCCTGAGCACTGGCTCCGCACTCCTATTGGCCGGGAACCAGCCAATGTGAGCTGGGGGGTGTGTGCTTGTGGGCGAGATCAGTGCTCCTGCCACCACCTACCTAGGTGTCTGACCTGCTGGCCACTTCTGGGGTGCAGCACAGAGCCAGGACAGGCAAGCAGTTTGCCTTAGCTTTGCTGTGCTGCTGACTGGGAGCCACCTAAGGTAAGCCTGCACTCCAACCCCCTGCCCCAGCACTCCCAAGCCTGGAGCCCCTTCCTGCACCCCAAACCCCTTATCCCCAGCCCCACCCCAGAGTTGGCACCCCCCAGTCCAGAGCCCTTACCCCCCCACACCCCAAGCCCCTGCCTCAACCCGCAGTCCCCTCCCACATTCCAAATCCCTCGGCCCCACCACCCAGCCTGGAGCTTCCTCCTGCACCCCAAGCCCTTCATCCCCAGTCCCACCCCAGAGCCCTCACCCCCTCCTGCACCCCAACTCCCTGCCCCAGCCCGAAGCTCCCTCCTGAAGCCTTAATTTCTAGCCCCACCCCAGAGCCCGCAACCATTTAGAGCCCTCACCCCCTCCTGCACCCCACTCCCTGCCCCAGTACAGTGAAAGTGAGAGGGGTGGGGAGAGCAAGCCACCAAGGAAGGGGGATGTAGTGAGCAGGGGCAGGGCCTTGGAGAAGGGGTGGGACTAGGGAGTTCAGTTTTATGTGATTAGAAATTTGGCATTCCTATCCGCTGCCTTTGGAGCACCAGAAATGAAACTCCCTAGAAGTGAGGGAGCCACGGGTGCCCAGACTGTGGCCCCACCCATGCTTGGCCACGAGGCACTGCCTCCATTCATCCTCTTCCCCTGAGGCCCTGCCCTTGCTCCGCCTCGTCTCATTAAGCCCCCTCGGCCGCATTGAGGAGCAAGTGGCTGGCGAGTGGGGGACATGGGGAAAGAGGCAGAGACGAACCGGCAGGTGAAGGGGGGCTTGTGGGAAGGAGTGGAGAAGAGCAGGTGCGGGGGGGGGGGGCTTGGGGGAGGAAAGAGGCAGAGTGAAGGCAGGGCCTCAAGAGTGTGGAGTTACAGTCCAGGCACTGGTGCCCCGCCCCCCCCCCCCCATTTCTAGGGAGCTTCCAGCGCTCACGTGTAAGCCTCCCCAAACAGAAGGCTCACGCATCACCTATGCTTACAACTATTTAGCACACTCTCATGCCACAACACGTGTCCCCACATTGCCTGGAAGGTTGGCACGTTAGACCAATATACATAGCTGTCAGGGAATGGCATAGTTCTTGTGGCCCGTTCACGAAGAGCCACTGCTCCTGTCACAGAGAGCACCAATTACTCTTTATTTTGACCTCTTCTAGTTGACAGTTCTGTGCCCCAGCCTGACTAAAGGTTGTCAGAGGAGCTGTGGCTGCATACGCGGTCTCTCAAACCCAGCTGGAAAAGGGCCTGTATCTCCCCGTGCTTGACTCAGTGTCTAATCTTCAGTCACTTTCTGATTTAGTGGGTGTATATTATCAGACAGGTTGTTTATGAAGTTCCTATTTATGGAAATATCAACAACTAGCGTGTCTGACCTCTGGCCCTGGTTTGAATGAAAGTTACATCTTCCCTATTGAAAGCCTGACATTCCTGTATTGATTTTTTGAAGATTTGTGCTTTGGTAGGTCCCATTGCTGGAGTTTCAGCTCCTGTTTCTACAGATCATTAGCTGCTAATGGAAGCTGTGTGTTCACAGCTTGTACCAGGTGCTTATTCTTTTGTTGTTTGTTTTCTTTTGGTTTTTAGTCATGGGAAACATGCATCTAGTGAGTTGGGCACAAGGACTCATGGGTTCTATTTCTGGCTCTACCACTGACTACATATATCCAAGTCAAACTTAATTTTGTTATTTCCTGCCAGCAGATCCTTTGTATTCTCTGTCCTTATTAAGGTTTGCAGCTCCTCCCAATTTAGTATCAACTGCAAATTTCTTTAACATGCCTCTCATCCAGATCATCAATAAAGACATTAAATAAAAACAAGTCTAACCCCCACAACCCAGTTCTTTTGCCATTTTGTATTTCCTTTTTTTTACAGTCCTTCTGCTAGTTTTTTATCCATGCGGCAGTGCTCATATTCAAGCCAATATCAACTCATTTTTCAAGTAACGTTTTACAAGGCACTGTATCAAATGCTTTAAGTCCAGATATATTACATCTGTGGCATTCTCTTCATCCATTAATTTTGTAAATTTAATCAGAGAAAGTAATCAGGTTTGACTGACGTGATTTGTTCTTTATAAATCTATGCTATTTCTTATTACTCATAGTTCTGTTATCCTCTAGATGTTTACATTTTTCTCTTCTTTTACTATTTATTCCATTAATTTACCAGGAACAAAAGTTAGACTCAAAGAGCGATAATTTTCCAGGATCACTTTTTTTCTTTTTCTTTCTTTTTTTTTTTTTTTTTTAAAGAATGGCACTACACTTGTTTTTTAAAGTCCTCTGGCACCTTTCCTAGTTTGTTATGATGTTCCAGAAAGTTCAGGCAGTTCATTGAGTTTGTTAGCTGGTCCTTACACTACCACAGAATGCTGATTTCTATACAAGCTATTTTCCTAAGTATTCCCTTACTTGTTTTTCACTAGCCATTTCAGTGACAAAGTTTTCATTACTTCCTAACTGTGAGGCTTTTTACCTTATTTTTCTTGTTGAAGAAAGATTTTTTTTTAAGTAAATGACTACCAAGACTATTTTTAGTTATTGATTCCACCCACCCACCCCCCTCATGTATCAATGGACATTGTTTCTGGTACTTTTGTTGCACTAATTTAATTGTAAATTACCTTCTTATTCTCGTTTTTAACCCTTTTGATGACAGTAACTAATTCTGCTTTATCACAATATATTGCTTTCCCTTCCACTCTTCCATTTCCCGTAATTTTAGGTTTTTACCCTAAAATCTTAGATCCCTCCTAAAATCTAATCCTCTTCTACTACTGCAATCAATCTTCGTACTTCAGGATGTAAGACAGCTACTAAATGCCGAGGTTTCAGAAGAAACATCCCTTATGGGCAGGTTATTCCATCAGTATCCACTTCAGAATCTCTTGCACCTTCCTCTGAAGTATCTGGTCTTGGCTGCTGTTATAGATGTGATGCTGGATTAGATAGACAATTATGTAGCCGTTCCTATGTTCATATGTCCTAGAGGTGTTAAAGTCTATAGCAGATGCCTGCTGTAGTTTCACTTATGTTTTCTGTTCCTTGTACCTTCCCCCTCCCCCTGCCCCCCGAGTATTTCACTGCCATTCTCTTCATGAACAAACTATTTCATTAGGGGCATAAATTTTGGATATAGCAGGCCAAATTGTGAAGCATCATGCAAATCAGATTCCTGATGGAGTTTTGCCAGAGTAAAGATGGCAAATTCTGGTGCAGTTTGCAAGAGAAAGAAGCAGTGGTAGCTGGGTGTTTGCCCCACGGAGCAGGAACCAGGCTGACAGATGCTCGAGTTCAGGATCCTGACAAAAGGAAGAAAAGAGAGCAGCAGAATACGGACCCTGAACTTCAGAAAAGCAGACTTTGATCCCTCAGGGAACTGATGGGCAGAATCCCCTGGGAGGCTAAGATGAGGAGGAAAGGAGTCCAGGAGAGCTGGCTGTATTTTAAAGAAGCTTTATTGAGGGCGCAGGAACAAACCATTCCAATATGCAGAAAATATAGCAAATATGGCAGGCGACCAGCTTGGCTTAACAGAGAAATCAGTGAGCTTAAACACAAAAAGGAAGCTTACAAGAAGTGGAAACCTGGACAGATGACCAGGGCTATCCTTAGGCATATGCAGCATACGCAATGGCATAGGGCACCATGAAATTTGGAGCACCAAATTGCCCCACATTTCATGGTACCCTAGGCAGCTGCGTGCTGCATACGTGGCAGCACCAGCACCGGCGACCAGCCCTATCCCTTGGCCAGCCCCCCCACCCTGCAAGGGTCAGGGCCATCGCTAGGGGTGTGTGGGGCCCCAGACAACTCCCTCTGCCCTGCCTCTTACCCTTCCTCCCTTCCCCGCCACCAGCCCATACCCATTCCATCTCTTCCCCCAGCGACCCCGCACTCACCGGTAACGGTGGGAAGTGGAGCAACCCGGCCCCAGCCCACTCTACTCCGCCAGCTCCCAGCCGCGGCGCTCCACTTCCCGCTGCCAGTGAGTCCAGGGAAAGAATCGCCCCCTGCACTCACCAGCGGTGGGAAGCAGAGAGACGTGGCCCCAGCCCACCCTGCTTCCTTTGCCCCAGCCATGTCGCTCGGGTTGGGGAAAGGACCACTCCCGGCTCTCACCGGCGGCAGGAAGCAGAGTGCCACGGCTGGGAGCTGGCGGACTAGAGCGGGCTGGGGCTGGGCTGCTCCGCTTCCCGCTGCTGCTGGTGAGTGGGGGATCCAGTCCCCTAAACCCCCTCCCCCAAGCGACATGGCTGGGGCCGGGACGAGAGAAGCAGAGTGGGCTGGTCCCAGCCCCCCACTAATCTTCTGGGCCACTCTGGGCCTGCAGGGCCCCCAAAAATGTCCCCCCACAGCTCCTGCCTCCCAGACCCGGGGGGAGGAGGGAGACCTGGGGCTGCATAGGGCACCCAAATGGCTAGGGACAGCCATGCAGATGACTAGGGAGGAATATAAAAATATTGCTCGAGCATAGAGCGGTGCAATCAGGAAGGCCAAAGCACAATTGGAGTTGCAGCTAGCAAGCGATGTGAAGGGTAACAAGAAGGGTTTCTACAGGTATATTAGCAACAAGAAGGTCCGGGAAAGTGTGGGACCTTTACTGAATGGGGGAGGCAACCTAGTGACAGATGATGTGGAAAAAGCTGAAGTACTCAATGCTTTTTTTGCCTCGGTCTTCACAGACAAGGTCAGCTCTCAGATTGCTGCACTGGGCAGCACGATATGGGGAGGAGGTGGGCAGCCCTCAGCGGTGAAAGAAGAGGTTAAGGACTATTTAGAAAAGTTGAACATGCACAAGTCCATGGGGCCAAGTGCAATGCATCTGAGGGTGCTGAGGTAGTTGATCGATGTGATTGCAGAGCCATTGGCCATTATCTCTGAAAACTCGTGGTGATCAGGGGAGGTCCCAGATGATTGGAAAAAGGCAAATATAGTGCCCATCTTTTAAAAAGGAAAGAAGGAGAATCTGGGGAACTACAGACTGGTCAGCCTCACCTCAGTCCCCAGAAAAATCATGGAGCAGGTCCTCAAGGAATTTGAAGCATTTGGAGAAGAGGAAGGTGATCAGGAACAGTCAACATGGATTCACCAAGGGCAAGTCATGCCTGACCAAACTGATTGCCTTCTATGATGAGATAACTGGCTCTGTGGATATGGAGAAAGCAGTGGACATAAAAGACCTTGACTTTAGTGAAGCTTTTGATACAGTCTCTCACAGTATTCTTGCCAACAAGATAAAGAAGTATTGATTGGATGAATGGATTATAAGGTGGATAGAAAGCTGACTTAGATCAGTGGTGAGCAACCTGCAGCCCGACAGGGTAATGCGCTGGCGGGCTGCGAGACAGTTTGTTTACATTGACTGTCTGCAAGCACGGCCGCCCACAGCTCCCAGTGGCCGCGATTCACTGTTCCCGGCCAATGGGAGCTACAGGAAGCAGTGCAGACCGCAGGCTGGCCACCGCTTCCTGCAGCTCCCATTGGCCAGGAATGGTGAACTGCGACCACGCTCGCGGATGGTCAGTGTAGAACTATCTCATGGCCCGCCAGTGGATTACCCTGACAGGCTGCATGCAGTCCGCAGGCCACAAGTTGCCCACCACTGGGTTAGATTGTCAGGCTCAATGGATAGCGATCAACAGCTCAATGTCTAGTTGGCAGACAGTATCAAGCAGAGTGCCCTTGGGATCAGTCCTAGGGCCGGTTCTGTTCAACATCTTCACTAATGATCTCGATAATGGGATGGATTGCACCCTCAGCAAGTTTGTGGATGACACTAAACTGGAGGGAGAGATAGATATGCTGGAGGGTAGGGATAGAGTCCATAGTGACCTAGACAAATTGGAGGATTGGGCCAAAATAAATCTGATGAGGTTCAATAAGGACAAGTGCAGAGTCCTGCACTTAGGACAGAAGAATCCCATGCACTGCTACAGGCTGGCGACCAACTAGCTAAACAGCAGTTCTGCAGATTACAGTGGACAAGAAGCTGGATATGAGTCGGCAGTGTGCCCTTGTTGCCAAGAAGGCCAAGGGCATATTGGGCTGCATTAGTAGGAGCATTGCCAGCAGATCAAGGGAAGTGATTATTCCCCTCTATTCAGCACTGGTGAGGACATATCTGGAGTATTGAGTCCAGTTTTGGGGCTCCCACTACAGAAAGGCTGTGGACAAATTAGAGAGAGTCCAGCAGAGGGCAACAACAATTATTAGGGGGCTGTGGCACATAACTTATGAGGAGAGGCTGAGGGAACTGGGCTTATTTAGCCTGCAGAAGAGAAGAGTGAGGGGGGATTTGATAGCAGCTTTCAACTACCTGAAGTAGGGTTCCAAAGAGGATGGAGCTAGGCCATTCTCAGTGGTGGCAGATGACAAAACAAGGAATAATGGTCTCAAGTTGCAGTGGGGGAGGTCTAGGTTGGATATTAGGAAAAACTATTTCACTAGGAGGGTGGTGAAGCATTGGAATGGGTTACCTAGGGAGGTGGTGGAATCTCCATCCTTAGAGGTTTTTAATGCCCAGCTTGACAAAGCCCTGGCTGGGATGATTTAGTTGGGGTTGGTCCTGCTTTAAGCAGGGGGTTGGACTAGATGACCTTCTGAGACCTCTTCAAACCCTAATCTTCTACGATTCTATGAGAAGAAGGCAGGAAAAGTGGGAATAAGAATTGGGAGGAACATAGCAGAACCTGCTGGCAGAACCTATTTGCTGGTCAGTTTGCAATATGTCTGTACTGCTTTACACCAAGTACCTATGTAGAGAGGCAGAGAGCGAGAAGAACTGTGCACAAAGGTAGGAACCAAGAGTTCTAATCCCAGTTGTGCCCCGATTCCATCCATATTGCTAGCAAATTACTTAATCCCTCTATGTCTCAGTTTCCCCATCTAAACAGTGCGAATAATGGTATTGACCCCTGCTTCCAGGTCCATTGTGAGCCTTCATCTATTAATGTTTGTGAAGTGCTATGCAAATGCGTGCTCAGAACTATTATCCTGACAGGACAGGTACCATTTTCTGGACTCTGTATGTGCAAGTATTTTATACAGTCCAGGGATAGTTTTACTTTGACACTCCCCTTCCATCTTTGTTAGCGGCAATATTGTTGGGCGTGGGCAGGGAAGGGAGGGCATTAATTGCTTGGGGTATTGCCAACATGAGCAAGAGAGGGAGCTCCACTGGATCATACCAGCCAAGTCATTGCTATCCCTATGCCCAGAAAGCTTTCCACTGGGTATACAGAGAGGTCCAGCCCTAGATGATAGGACAGGTGTAGAAGGGGGTTATCACTCTCCCCCAGTGAATGCTCTGCAAGGCCTCCTGATGCTTCTTGGCAAAACCTTCCAGGGGTTAAAAGGAAAGAGAGGGAAAGGGGACAAGAGACAAAGGGAGGAATAAAGTCAAAAAATGTGCCATGAAGCTTCTTGCAACGAATTGCAGAGAAAGTCATTTCCAACTTCTTTCATCTTCGAGATGAAGCCACTAAATAAAAGGGCAGCATAGAACACAAGGGCTTTTAATCTGTCTCATCTCCTTCATAATAACTGCAAATTTTCCCTGGGCTCCTGGGAGTGAGCCTCTTTCCTCTGTCTTTGCCTTATCTCCCCCCTCCATATTTCACAGACGGCTCGGCTCCCCTCACTCCACTGCCCCCGGCCTAGTCTCTGCAAGGCCTGTGGGAGCCGCCAGCTCCCAGGGCCTCATTGTTCCCGGCTTGGGAGGAAGCTCAGAGAGGGAATTGAAGGCAAGTCAAAGGGAAACGGCATCATCGCTGCTTCATTAATGGGAGCCTTTCAGCGGCAAACATATCAGAGCGAGGTCTTTTCAGAGGCAGTAATTAGCAATTTGGAGCCTTCCCCCCTCAAGAGATGCAGCTGCGATCTAACAAGTGGGAGCAGTGCTCGCCTTCTTTTACGCTTCATATTTATTGTTTTTCATTTTCTCCATCTTCCTCCCATTGTCCAGCCTCCTCCTCACTACCAGATAAGGGCTCTTTATTAATCGCTCTCTTTTAATTCTTCATTAATGATAATAACTTTCTCTGCCACGCGGAGAGGAGTTAATCTTTCTTGGGTATTGAGAAGGACAGGGCTGAAAGGGAGAAGGAGTGAAGGAGTGCACAGTGGATGAGGCAACTCTGTAGCTTTTCTCTTCTGAAAGGGAAGATTTTTCCTTCTTGGAGGAGTTTCTGAAGACTTGGGTTGCTGAGTTGCGAATAGCTTGTTGGAAGGGCCCAGACCATTGATCTGGCCATCTTACAGGAATCTGATGGCATGCGTCAGATTGTGCTGTACCCTGGTTTTGCAAATGTGGTCCTTATAGGAAAATGCAACATTGGGTGCAAAGAGAGAGACTTTTAAAGATGGCATCCACAGAATGCCTTGATTTATCTAACTAACAGCAGGGCTAGGCCCCTCTAGCTGGCACCAGTGGCTTGGGCTGGGTCCCCAGCTAGAGCTGTGACAGAGAAGCTGCCCTTTTACCCTAGAGATTTATTACATGGGAAAAAATATACATACCTGGGCACCTAGACTGAACCCCTCCCCCCAGAGCAGAGAGTATCTTAACTCATACATTTTACTGGAACATGCACTCTTGAACCAAACAACCCTGGATTCTGCCCCTGGATTGGATTTAACTGGCTCCTGCCCTCTAGGCCAGACTGTATCCTGTGCTCCATTCCCCGCCTCACTGTATTAGATGGGACTCTAGTGATCCTTGCCACCATCTCTCCCCAACACAATGCACTAGACTGGTTCTAACCCTTTTGCATGAGACTGAACTAGATCCTGGACCAGCTGCAAGCCCTTCCCCCTCCAACATATCCTGCTAGCACTCTGTTCCTCCTTATCCAGCCTTTGCTGATTGGCAGGTAGTGGGGTGATGAGGTGGCTTTGGAAGTTTCCAGGAAGATTGTGCCTGCATATCTCCAACCTCCCCTGCACCACAGCCAGGGAAGCAAATGGGACGTTTGTTTGGTGCCACCACTGCTAAGCCTTTTGTAGGCATCACAGAGCTCCAAGGCAAGGAAGAGGCAGCAGTATAGAGCTGCAGAGGGTGGGGTGGGGGGGAGGAAGCGGCTTGACAATCCCCTTCGAATTATAAACATATCCTCTTTAAGTACATTTCTAAGGATAACATTTGTATTAAGGTGTCCTGTGGCTGCTGATAGGGCCCTGCTTATCGCCTCGGTCTCTTCTCCTTTCTCTGGGTCCTGCTGGGAAAGGTCCCTATCTGGAGCCAAGCTGGCAATCCTCTGCCAGGCAATTGTTTCAGTCTGGGGGAAAAATTAATTTCTGCCTATCGCTAATTGAGAGAATTGTGTGGAGAGCTGGGCGGGGGGGCTGGAAGGAGGGGGATGGAGTAGGGAGAGATCTTGTTATTAACAGTGTCCCTTTCATAACCAAATACCCTGATTTCCATCAGCAGCATGAGAGGCTCATTACAGCAGGAAGGTGATTAGAGAACTTGGAAGAGCTATCAGGCTGAGCAGGAGAGTGACAGGGAATTTGGGAGGGACTCCCAGTAGAAAAGCTGCCACACCAACTATTCACTCTCACCCTGGCATCAGGGTCCCCCTGGCTCTTCCCTCTGCACAAGCTGCCCACAGTCTCAGTGGAGATGAGCTGGGAAGGCCTGGGAAGAAGCAGCTGGGAGATCTGCAGAAACGGGAGGCTGAAAGAATCCATCCCCTCTGAGTGAGGAGCTTATCTGTTCATTGCTGGTAGACCAGGAGAGGGTTGAAGGCTCCAGGGCAGGAGTGGGTACACTACAGCCTGCAGGCCTCTTCTGGCCCATCAGACATTTTTATCTGGCCTTTGAGCTCCCACCATGGGGTGAGGTCGGGGGCTTGTCCCACTCTGGCACTCCAGCCGGAGAGCGGGGGCTTGCCCCGCTCCGTCCACCTGGTGCTCCCCAGCCCCCAACTCACAATTCCACCATCTTCCGGCACACACAGAGCCACACTGTGCAGGTGCCACTTCACTGCACTGTTTTCAGGACTGGAACCCCATCCCTATGCGGCAGCCCCCCACCACCATCACGCGGCAGTGTGCCCAGTCCCCTCCTGGTCTCCTATGGCCTCACCCTCGAGAGCTTCAAAACCGCCAAGAGGCCACACGTGTCACAGCTAGGGTGACTCCCCCCGTGGCAGTGCCTGGTACGGCTCCCTTGGCATCACTGCTGGCAGGGCCCCTAAGGGTGCCCATTACCGCTCTTGTAGAGCTCCACCCCACCCCCCACCTCGGTAACATCCCTTATATAGCCCCTCATGATACACCCTATAGAGTCCCTCTCCCCCACTGGGCATTCATGGCCCGCCATACAATTTCCATACTCAGATGCAGCCCTCAAGTCAAAAAGTTTGCCCACTCCTGCTCCACAAGAATAGCAAATGTGTGCGAGATGGGACAGGGGTCTGCCCTTGCTTTGCTGGGAGCCCCAGGGTGGGCTAGAATCCACAGGGAAGAGCAGTGTGTGTACGTATGATAGAGCAAAAGTCTTCACCAGCATTGCTAGAAGTCCTGGAGGGAGTGGGCTGCTTAGGAATGTGCTGGTCAGGAAATCACATGGTTCCATTCCAGGTGCCTCACAAATGGTCCAAGAGGAGGTTGCCTGGTTTTCACGTACCTGAGACCAGTCAGCCCCATTCCCTCCCCATCTCTGACTCAGGGCACACCTTCACTGGCAACCTTCAAGTGCTGCACTTTAACGTGGCTTTAACGGCAGCGCTTTACCGTGGTTTGTGTAGCCTCTCTCAGCTGCTCTCCCAGCACTCTAAAAAAACACCTCCAGCGGCTCCCAGTGCTGGTGCACTGTCTATACTGGTGCTTTACAGCGCTGAAACTTGCAGCGCTCAGGGGTGTGTTTTTTCACACCTCTGAGCGAGAAAGTTGCAGCGCTGTAAAGTGCCAGTGTAGATGAGCCCTCAGTCAGCGCTCACACCCTCCTGGCCTCTGAAAGGGATCAGTTCTCCAGCTCTCCATCCTACTGATATCTAACTCTGGCCAGGCTTTGCCAGTAGAACTGAGGGCAAATGGGACCTGCAGGACCAACAAGCTTGGATGTGAACCCCTTCAAAGCCTTTCACCTGATAGCCACAAATGGCACTCAACAGCCACACCAGGGGCTTCCCCCCACCTGTCTGAGTCTCTCATACATGGCCATGCAGAGCTTTTCCAGCAGGCTGCCCCCCAGCAGTTATTTAAAAATACATATTCTGCACTCGGTCATAGGAACTAAATAAGAGTATAGGGAGAACACACGATGCGCTGCTCTGCTCCAGCTGAGAGCTCTGGGGGAGACACCCTATCCCATGTCCTTCCCACCACAGAATCTTTCAAATCATGGAATGGGATGAGAAGAAACCACAGGCTGCCTGCTCTCTCCATAAGGATATGTCGGCCTTGTGTGATTGGCCACTCCAGTTTCTGCTTCATCCTGCACCTCTCTTTGCTATGAAATACACAGCTCTCTTCCACAAGATTCCCAAACACACACAGCTGAGAGGTACCTGATCTCCATTAACCCCTATCTCTGAGACACTCAGACCTCCATGTATTCTCCTTCCTCATGAGACATCTGTCAATAACCTAGTCCTAGATTTGGACCTTAGCGTCCAAAATATGGGGGTTAGCATGAAAACCTCCAAGCTTAGTTACCAGCTTGGACCTGGTAAAGCTGCCACCACCCAAAAAATTAGAGTGTTTTGGGGCACTCTGGTCCCCACAAAAACCTTCCCTGGGGACCCCAAGACCCAAATCCCTTGAGTCTCACAACAAAGGGAAATAAACCTTTTCCCTTCCCCCCTCCAGGTGTTCCTGGAGAGATACACAGAAGCAAACTCCGTGAATCTAAACAGAGGGAGTCCACCCTCTCTATTTCCAGTCCTGGAAACACAAGCACTTTCCTCTTTACCCAGAGGGAATACAAAGTCAGGCTAGTAAATCTAACACACACAGATTTCCCCCGACTTCTTCCTCCCACCAATTCCCTGGTGAACACAGACTCAATTCCCTGGAGTCCCCCCACTAAAGAAAAACTCCAACAGGTCTTAAAAAGAAAGCTTTATATAAAAAAAAGAAAAAGTACATAAAAATGGTCTCTCTGTATTAAGGTGGCACATACAGGGTCAGTTGCTTAAAAGAAATATGAATAAACAGCCTTTTCAAAAAGAATACAATTCAAAGCACTCCAGCAACTATAGACATGTAAATACAAAAGGAAATATAGAAATCACTATCTGATCTTTGTACTCACAACTTGGAAACAGAAGATTAGAAAGCAGGAAATAGAAATCACTCCTCATAGCCAAGAGAGCATACAGGCAGACAGAAGACCCAAGAACAAAGGACTCACACACAAACTTCCCTTCACCCAGAGTTGAAAAAAATCCTGTTTCCTGATTGGTCCTCTGGTCAGGTGCTTCAGATACTTCTTTCCAGGTGAAAGAGACGTTAACCCTTAGCTATCTGTTTATGACAACATCTGAGATACCACATGCTCCCACACCAAACCTCTAGCTGCCAGGCACTGACTTCCCCAACATGAGATACTCAGCCCACACCTACTCCTTCCCTGATAAGGAGCTAGAAAATCCCCTTGATTCCTGCCACTGCAAGAAATACCTTTATTTCCTTTCAGGACAGTGAGCTCCCTTGGAAATTCACTCATTGCACATATAAATTACAATAACAGTGATGGGAAATAAAAAGAGCACTTGAGCTTCCCACATGCAGCATATAGGTAATGCAAGAAAGCATTGCCACTTTTATTGCATTTAATTTTTTTTCTAAATTTGGTGGCTTTTCAGTTCGGTTCCCAGTAGATCGCAACGTAGTAATTACAACACCTGACTGGACCAGTATTCCATCTAGTCAACTACTCTAGTCTGTAGCAGTGGACAGTACCTGATGCTAATGAATAATTATGGAGTAACTTCCCCATAAGGGAAGTTTCTGCCTAACTCCATCAGTGTCCACATCTCACACACAAAACCCTAGTACAATTGCCACTAATTGCCCCCCTTGTTTATTTTATTTATTTAGATGTAAAAGAAGTAGTGAAAGGTACCTTTCATACTCCAGTTGCCCCCACAATTATTTAAAAACAATCAATATAAACAGAAAAAACAGAAGCAATCCCACAAAATATAGCAATAACTACAGAAACCACCCAGTATAGACACAACAGTAAGAACCACTCCCCTTCCTAAATGTCAGTCCTCAAGTAACATCATCACCATCACGGCAAATTCCAAAGGGACATAACCTCCTTGCACATCAAGCACCATCTGGATCGATCTCTAGCTAGGTCTTTAAAGCAGTCAGGGTGGATATTCAGTTTATGTCCATCATCAGTACTCATGACACCAAAGCGCCAAGAAGTCTATATGGGTGAACTTCAGTGCTTGGTATTAAATGAGGATATTGATATAATAGGCATCACATAAACTTGATGGAATTATGATAATCAATGGGACATGGTAGTACCCGAGTAAAAAATATATAGGAATGACAGAATAGGTCACGCTGGTGCAGGAGTGGCACTATAATATCTAAAAGAAAGCATAAAATCAAATATAGTAAAAATCTTATATGAATCAAACAGTGCCATAGAATTTCAGTGGACAGAAATTCCACGTTTGAATAATAAGAGTATAGCAGTAGGAATATACTGCTGACCAGGATGGTGGCAGTGACTGTGAAATGCTCAGGGAGATTAGAGAGGCTACAAAAAATAGAAATCTCAATAATAACAGGGGACTTCAACGATCTCCATATTGACTGGGGACATGCCATCTCAGGACAGGATGCAGAGACAAAATTTCTAGACACCATTCATGACTGCTTCTTGGAGCAGCTAGCCCTGGAACCCACAAGGGGAGGGGCAATTCTTGATTTAGTCCTAAATGGCGCATAGAATCTGGTCCAAAAAGGTCCACTACTGAATCACTCAGTAATAATAACCATAATGTAATTAAAATCACATCAGAGAAAATACCAAAGAAACCCATCAAAAAGGGGAACTACACAAAAATGAGGAGGCTAGTTAAATGGAAATAAAAAGGCACAATCACAATAGTGAAATACTTGCAAGCTGCATGGAAACTTTTAAAAACCACCATAATACAGGCTCAAACTATATGTATAATCCAAATATAAGAAATAGTAACAGGTCCAAAAACACCACCATGGCTAAACTAGGGATGCCAGGCGTCCGGTTTTGGACCAGAACCCTGGGTTGAAAAGGGGTTCTGGCAGCTCTGGTCATAGGATTGCCAACTTTCTAACTGCACAAAACTGAACACCCTTGCCCCACCCCTTCTCAGAGGCTCCACCCCCACTTGCTCCATCCCCTCCTCCGTTGCTTGCTGTCCTCCACCCTTGCTCACTTTCATTGGGCTGAGGCAGGGGGTTGTGGTGCGGGAGGAGGTTGAGGGCTCTGGCTGGGGGTGCGGGCTCTGGGGTTCAGAGGGGGATGAGGGGTTTGGGGTGCAGAAGAGGACTCCAGACTGGGGTAGAGGGTTAGGGTGCAGGCTTTTGGTGGGGCCAGAAATGAGGGGCTCAGGATGCAGGAGAGGGCTCTGGGCTGGGACAGGGGGTTGGAGTGCAGGGGGGTGAGGACTCTGGCTGGGGGTGCAGGCTCTGCAGTGGGGCTGGGTATGAGGGGTTTGAGGTGCAGGATGGGGCTCCAGGCTGAGGCAGGGGGTTGGGGTGCTGGAGGGGGTTTGGTGTGTGGGGTCACAGCAGTGCTTACCATGGCTCCCAGGAAGTGACCGCCAGATCCCTGTAGCCCCTAGGTGCATGGATAGCCAGGGAGGCTTCACACTCTGCCCTTGGGTGCACAAGCGGTGCCCTTGCAGCTCCTATTGGTCACAGTTCCCAGCCAATGGGAGCCGCGGAGCTGGCACCAGGGGCGGGGGCAACACACGGAACATCCCTGGCCTCCCATGTGCCTAGGGGTCACTAGGACCTGGTGACTGCTTCTGGAAGTCACATGGAGCTAGGAGCTAGCCTTAGCCCCAGGCCCACATTGTGCCACTGACTGGACTTTTAACGGTGTGGTTGGCTGTGCTGAGCAGAGCCACCAGGGTCCTTTTTTGACCAGGTGTTCTGGTCGAAAACCGGATGCCTGGCAACTCTATCTGATCAGCACTGCCGACCAGGCTGTTAAAAGTCCATCTGGTGGTGCAATGAGACTAAAGGCATGCTCCCTGCCTGCCGTGGCACCACGCGGCTCCTGGAAGTGGCTGGCATGTCCCTGCAGCCCCAAGGCTCAGGGGCGATCAGGAAAACTCCCCGTGCTGCCCCAGCCCCCAGTACTGGCTCTACAGCTCCCATTGGCCAATGGGAGCTGCAGGGCTGGCGCCTGCAAGTGCGGGCAGCACCCAGAGCCCCCTGACCTCTCTGCCTAGGAGCCACAGAGACATGCCTGCCACTTCTGGGAGCAGCACGGAGCCAGTGCAGGCAGGAAGCCTGCCTTAGCCCCACTGTGCTGCCGACCAGGAGCCGCCTGAGATAAGTGCCGCCTGACTGGGGCCTGAACCCTGAACCCCCTCCAGCACCCCAATCCCCTGCCCCAGGTCAGAACCCCCTTCCGCACCCTAACTCCCTCCCAGACCTTGCAGCCCCTCCCCCACCCGCGCCCCTGCCCCAGCCCTGAGCCCTCTCCCGTACCCAAACTCCCTCCCGGAGCCCGCACCCCACATCCTCTCCTGCACTCCAACCCCTTGTCCCAGCCTTGAGCCCTCTTCCACACCCTAACTCCCTCCTGGACCCTGCACCCCAAACCTCCTCCCACAGGACCCAACCCCCTGACCCAGCTCTGAGTCCCCTTCCACACCCCAACCCCCTGCTCCAGCCTGGAACCCCCTCCTGCACCCTGAACCCCTCATTTCTGGCCCCACCCTGAAGATCGCATCCTAGCTGGAGCCCTCAGCCCCTCCCGCACTCCAACCCTCTACCCAATCCCAGTGAAAGCAAGGGAGGGTGGGGGAGAGCAAGCGACTGAGGGTGGGGGGCTGGAGCGAGTGGGGACAGGGCCTTGGGGAAAGGAAGGGGCCTCAGGGAAGGGACAGGGCAAGGGTATTCAGTTTTGGGCAATGAGAAAATTGGCAACCCCAGGCTAAAGAACAGAGTAAAAGAGGCCGTTAGAGACAAAAGACATCCTTTACAAATGGGATGTTAAATCCTGCTGAGAAAAATAGAAAGGAAAATCCTACTGAGGAAAATAGAAAGGAACATAAACTCTGGCAAGTCAAGTGTAAAAGCATAATTAGGCAGGCCAAAAAAAAATTTGAAGAGCAACTAGCAAAAAACACAAAAACTAACAGCAATTTTTTTTTTAACGTACACCAGAAACAGAAAGTCTGCCAAACAATCAGTGGGGCCACTGGACAATCAAGGTGCTAAAGGAGAACTCAGGGAAGACCAGGCCATTGGAGAGATACTAAATGAATTCTTTTCATCAGTCTTCACTGCACAGGATGTAAAGGAGATTCCCACATCTGAGCCATTCTTTTTAGGTGACAAATCTGAGAAACTGTCCCAGATTGAGATGTCAATAGAGGAAGTTTTGGAACAAATTGATAAATTAAACCCTAATAAGTCACAAGGACCAGATGGTATTTACCCAAGAATTCTGAAGGAACTGAAATATGAAACTGCAGAACTACTGGCTGTGGTATGTAGCCTATCATTTAAATCAGCCTCTGAACCAGATGATGGGCAGATAGCTAATGTGATGCTGATTTTTTAAAAAGGCTCCAAAGGTGATCCTGATAATTACAGCCCAGTAAACCTAACTTCAGTACCAGGTAAATTGGATGAAACTATAGTAAAGTACAGAATTATCAGACATAGATAAACCCAGTATGTTGGGGAAAAGTCAACATGGCTTTTCGTAAAGGGAAATCATGCATAACCAATGCATTAAAATTCTCTGAGGTTGTCAACAAGCATGTGGACAAGGGTAATCTAGTGCAGGTATTATACTTGGACTTTCAGAAAGACTTTAACAAGGTCTCTCATCAAAGACTCTTATGCAAACTAAGTAGTCATGGGATAAGAGGGAAGGTCTCTCATGGATCAGTAACTAGTTAAAAGATAGGAAACCAAGGGTAGGAATAAATAGTCAGTTTTCACAATGGAGATGAGTAAATAGAGGAGTCTCCCAGAGGTCTGTATTGGGCCCAGTCCTATTCAACATATTTATAAATGATCTGGAAAAAGGGGTAAACAGTGAGGTGGCAAAATTTGCAGATGATATAAAATTACTCAAGATAATTAATCACAAAACTGACTGCAAAGAGTTACAAAGGGATCTCACAACAGTGAGTGACTGGTCAAGAAAATGGCAGAGGAAATTCAATGTTGATAAATGCAAAGTAATGTACATTGGACAACATAACCCCAATTGTATATACAAAATGATGGAGTCTAAATTAGCAATCAAGAAAGAGATCTTGGAATCATTGTGAATATTTCTCTGAAAACAAGTGCAGCAACAATCAAAAGAACTAACAGAATGTTAGGAGCCATTAGGAAGGGATAGATAAAACAGAACATATCATAATGCCTCTACATAAATCCCTGGTACACCCATACCTTGACTACTGCATGACATTTGGTTGCCCCATCTCAGAAAAGATAAATTAGAATTGAGAAAAGTGCAGAGAAGGACAACAAAAATGATTAGCTGTATGAAACAACTTCCATATGAGAGATTAAAAGAAACTGGAATTGTTCATCTTGGAAGAGGGATGACTAAGGGCAATATAACAAAGGTCCATAAAATCATTAATACTGTGAAGAAATGAATAAGTGTTATTTACCCCTTCACATAACACACGAACCAGAGGTCACCCAATGAAATTAACAGACATCAGTGTGAAAACAAAACATAAGGAAATACTTCTTCACACTACACACAGTCAACCCGTGAAACTCATTGCCAGAGGATATTGGGAAGGCCAAAAGTATAACTGGATTAAAAAGAATTAGACAAGAATTTTTAGCCAAGATGCTCAGGGATACAACCCCATGTTCTGAGTTTCCATAAACTTCTGACTGCTAGAAGCTGGGACAGGGATGATAAATTGCCCTGTTCCTTTCACTCCCTCTGAAGCATCTGGCACTGGTCACAGGATACTGGGCTAGATGGGCCATTATTCTGACCCAGTATGGCCATTCTTATGTTCTTAAGTTTTTGGCAACCATATGATCACTAGCTGTCTACTGGTATTCCTTGGTAAACACTCTTCAGGATTCATTGGTTTTCCATCCTAATAATATGCCCATAACAAGAAAGCTGCTGAAACCCAACCAATGCTGATAGAGGCAGTTGCTGGGTTTGACTTCAAATAGCCTCATTTCTAACCTTATTCTACTACTTAATATGATTAAATCATTTCCCTCTACAAAAAGCCTTGAAAGTCAGCAGATTGGGGCTATTTCAAACCAAGCAAGTGCATTCTAAAGGTAAGAACCCTCATGAGTGCAGGGGCCAAGACACAGCCCTGCCTGACACTAGATACTGATTTAAAAGGTGCTGACATCTAATGTATGAATCACCTGGAAATGAAAATGGATAACTGGGGAAGAAAGTCTGTCCAGTACATTTTTTTAAAGTCACAAATCAATTATGTGATATCCCTGTCTCCCTAGAACCCCAGGGTTGGATTTTGGAATCCTATTGTCACAGGTCAGTCAATGGAGGAGTGCAATAGTGTGCGATGCAAGATGGTCCAATGGACTAAGCACCTCATTCTAACCCCAGCTTTGACACTTACTCTCTCTGTGACCTTGGTCAAGTCACATATAGCTAATTTTTCAGAAGTGGCCACAGATTCTGACATCCTCAGTTTTTGGGTGCCCAGCCTGAGCCATTGGGCTACCACAGCTCCAAGTGCCTTCAAACAGAAAAAAATTCAGGCCCAAGGTGTCCAAACTGGGCACCAAAATAAGATGACACTTTTGAAAACTTTGGCCTTAACGTCTCTGCTTCATGTGGATGATTCTTAATGAGTGACCTCCCAGGGGGTTGTCCATGCTAATCAGTTAACGTTTGCAAAGTGCTATACAAGGGCTAATTATTATTAGAGAGATGGAAAGACAGATGGGAAGAATGACTGGAATCTGAGGAGAGCAGGAGGGATAGAAAGATGAGAACGTGGGGGACAGAGAACTGGAGGAGTAGAGGCAAGAGCTGGGAGAATGTAACATAGGAGAAAGCAAGCAGGTGAATGAGAAAGGAGAGGAAAGGGGTTGCTGCTGTTCAAAGAAAGAAGGGAGAGAGCTTTAAAAAAAGACAAAACAGAAGGAGTGATGACAGAACATAAATATTACAGCGATGGGTGTTACATAAAACCAGGTAGTTAGACAGGCAGATAAAGGAAATGGCCTGGAGAAGGACAGAATGGAGCATGGAAAAAGAGACTAAAAACTGTTACTGGGGGATCCGCAAGCAAACATACCCAACTTTCAGGCTAGTAAATTAAAGTGATAAGTGTGCCTTAATTTTATTGTACTTCCTTGGCCAACATCACGTATCTAATCTCTCAGCCTGCCTATCTATTCTGCATCTGTCACCATGGTGTCTGGGCATTCTCTCTCTATGTTTAGGGGAAAGGGACATGTAGGTCTTTTTAGCCTTTATGTTATAATATCATCACTGGCTACTCTGGATTCTGAAATGAAATAACTGGAGAAAAAGAGAGGAAAAAACTAAAATTCACCAAACTACACAGAAATCCTTTGGTGGATGGCATTCAACAGACCCTAAATTCAGTGGCTTATTAGGAAAATCCTCCTTTGAATTTTTTTTTATGCATAGACCCCAGTACAAGCAGCTGGCCTGCATTCTCCTTGCAGCAGAGGAGGTAGAGGATAATCAGAAGATTTCCATCACCCACTGCTTAAGTTTGGGGGCCTCCCAAAGGTTTCTCCCATTGAATCTCCCCCACATTCATCAGGCTGCTCCTGTGAACAGTGGCATGATCTAGATACACAGGAACTGGTTATGTAGAGATTTTTTAAGAGACAGGATGGAGGGGGAGTACTTAAAAAAATAGTTCACAGGCCAACTCCAAAATGCTATGATCATCTCCAAGTAGGTCTGTATGTCCCAGAGGGTCAAGGCATGAAAAAGGACTCTGAACCTACAAGAAACGGAGAGAGTGGAGTTCTCATAATCTCTCCCCTAGGCTTCAGCCCTGTGCAGAGAGAAAGAAAAGAGGCAGGAATTAGAGTAAGAGAGAGAGAACATGTGAATTAAACAGAAAGAGGCAGACAGACGAGCAGATGGAGAGATAGGGAGAGAATGAGAAAATAAGAGTGAATTTGAATAGGAAAGGAAGCTACAACGAAAGAAGGGAATGAGAGTGAACTAGACAGAGAGAGATGAAGATACGGGAGAAGGGGGAAGAACATGGTGGGGAGTGAAGGGGGCAAAGTCCGAGACACTCGGTTAGCGGGTTCAGAACAATTTCCATTCTCTACAGTGCTTTCTGTTTAAAAAAAATAAAAAAGGAATGATGGAGCAGGGGAGAGAGTCAGACAAGTTTAATGATGTGTGTTCAAAGCTCAGATTGGAAAAATGACAGAGAAAAGCAGCCTGTTTCGGCTCTAATAAATTGTTCTTTGCTGTAAGAGATGCCTGTCGCAGCATTAATACAGGCCCCTAATACACGGGTCAGGGTTAAGTAATTTTCTCCGGCAACTTAAGCGAATAATGAAGCTGGCAGCGGCTGGTGGCGCAGTGGGAGAGATGGCCCAGGCTGCCTGCATTTTGTCTTCATTTATTATGCCAGCTCTCATGATTTGGGTACTGGCTGCGGCGACGGGAAGCCTCCACCGAGGAGATATCACTTCATTTTGGCAAGGTAATGAAAGCCGGGGTGGGGGGAGGATAAACCAATTTGCTGGCTGACACGGGAAGGAGTGATTTGCAGACCTGAGAGAAGGAGGGGGTCGTCCGAGCGAGAGGAAGCACAAGGCTAAACCAAGGGAGGTGCTCAAGGCCATTCCTGGAATATTGGCATTGAGTGTGTGTGAGAGGAGGGCAATAGACCAGGATGGGGGGCAGGGAGGAGAATAGCAGAAACTAGGGTTGAAATAGGAGGGAAGGACTAGGGAGGGGAGCAGAGAGGGGGAATAACAGAGAACAGTGACTGAGGAAGTAATTGGTGTATAACAGAACATGGGCAGAATGGGGTAAAGGGGCAAAAGCAGAGACAAGACTATGGGAGGGGGATATAGACCAGTGCCAGATTGGGATAAAAGTGGAGATCAAGGATGAGTGAAGAAAGCAGACAAATGTGATCCAGGTCTCTGCAAGTCACGGGGAGAGGGGTGCTTATGACTTCTTTGTTTGAATCAAGGAGGGAGGCATGAAGAAACCACTGTAGGAGTTACAGTTGTGGAATTTAATCTAGAATTCACTCTTGACACCGCCATCTCTTTTCTTGCCTCAGCAGCTCTGTGATTGTGATTCTTCATCTGCCCAAGTACTGGTCTCTGCTCCCCTGCATTGGACCACCAGGATGGACATATATGGTCTGTTGGGTGAATGGTACATGACTGAAAATCATGCAGTTCATGGTGATTGATATTCACAGATACAAAATCTTTAGTTTATAGGCCTCCTTGAAGACAAGAGTTTTGAGAAGAAACTTAAGAGGAAGGGAAGGTAGAGATATGACTGACAGTCACGAAGGGGATGCTAGGATGAGAGGTCTGTGTGAAACTCCCTTCCTGACCCTGTCTGCCATGCCTCCATCTCCGAGTCCCTCTCAAAAAATTCTTCTCCAAGGAGGCTTATATATAAAAAAAAGACTTTACTGATTCACCACAAACTCTGTAACTCTCACAATGACAAGACACTATATGCTTGTTTTCACCTCATTCTCCACAGTCTTTCCCATGTGCTGTCATCTCTTCCTGTTTTCATTCTAAGCGAGATGCTATGCTCTATGGGGTTGGGATACCATCTTTATTTGTTAACTAAAGTATCATGCACCCCTATAGCCTTACTGAAGAAATAAATATCCATAACGAATGGCATGCCCCCGTCACTGGGATCATGCTCCCATTTCCTTCTCTCTCCACACCAACCAGCTAAAAGAGAAGAGGGAGTCCCTTGTGGAGTCAAGAATGGGAATCTTACACTCTCCTCCCCCCGATGTGGGTTAAGTATTTCCAATAAGGACCAAGCATTGCAGGCTTAATACGGCAGTCTCTGGAGGAGCAGGCCAATTTCACACTAATCTTCCCCATGAAGCGAGAGAGCATTGGAAGCATGAATTACATCAAAGAGAAGTTAATGCCGAGAAGCAGACAACAAAAAGGAGCTGCTTTCAGTTTCAAATGAATACACACAGCTGGATTAAGAGATCAGGCTGCTCAATGCCTGTATCATCAGCTTTGGTACCCAGGATTTAGCCAGCAGAGAGAGTCCTGATCTAGGGCGGGGCTCCTTTAAAAGAGGAGGGTCTTTATGAATAACTGCAGGAATTTGGAAGGGAGGTGGTCTCTCAGTCTGGCATTTACTGACCTCCTCTAATAAATACCAAGACAACCCCAGGAAGAAAGATGGTATATGGTAAGATGGGAGAGGGCTCATGCAGCCTAGCCCAATGCTTCTTTAGGCCAGTGAGATGAGTGGTTAACCTCGCACTCAATTGCTGATAGATCACAAGGCAGAACTTGGAGCTGCTCAGTTCTCTGCTTCAGAATTTTTATCTGGGGGTACTTCTGCTGTGCTGCAAATAATCCTGAAGAGTTTAAGATCTGAGCAGTCCTCTTCCTCACTCCCTAGCTCCAGGAAGGGATCCAGGAACCTTTGGGCTCTCTGGCTAAGGAAGCTGAACTCCCCATAATTTAAAATGCGAACTCAGAGGAAGAGGAGAGCACAGGGTCATTGTGGTAATGCCTGTGTCCCAAAGAAACAAGGCTCCATTGTCCCATTTTAAGTGGCGTTGAAGTGAGTCCCACTGCTTCCCCGCTGGGAAGCTGACAGGTGTAAATCCCAGGATGAATAAAGGCACAGAGCCCTATAAAGCTGGTGTCTCTCCACGCATCTCCGCTCTGATTGACTTGTCGGCTCTCTGAGGCTGACTCTATCAGCTCCTCGCTGCCTCCAATTCCAGGTGTGATTTAGTTTGGAGATGAGAGGTGACAGTTAACATTGGTACTCGTCAGTGTAGATCAGACACAGTCACGCTGTCTTCTCCTTGCTCGCTCTCTCCCCCACCCCTCATATCTCCTACTTCTGTCTGTTGCTCTCATGCTCCCTGCCTATTCTGATCCAATCCCTTTATTTTTACCACCCATGTCCCATCATCTCCTATCCCCAACCCCCATTGCCAGGACCTGTGTTTAGCACATCCACACACACCCTACATCCCCGAGTAATATATTACTAACCACTTCTGCCGGCCAGTCTCTCCCTTTGAAAGCCCAGGAGCAGCTGTTTTTGCTCATTCTCTCTCTTCTCTTCTAGAGCTGAGCAGATAATTCTTAGCAAATGCTCTGTGTACTGGATTTTACCTGTTCATCTTCTCACATGTTGTTCATGAGCAGCTTAGAATTTTCTTGAATTTGTTTGTTGTTTGGAATTCACCAAAAAGCTTCAAGGAATGAATCTGGGCCTGGAAATTGTCCAAGAGAAGTTTGTTGTGAATAGCTGATATCTGAAATTTAAACGGAGTTGGCTAGTTTTGATTGGTCAGGCCTTGGTCCAATGGCATAGTGTCTATGGTGTCACAGGATTAATAACTCTTAGAAGGATGTTTCTGGTGTAAACGCTCATGTTCACAAGTTCAAGATTCCCTTTTAGTGAAGCCTGACACTTACTTAAAATTCATTATGCTGGCAAACATTCCTGCCAGTAGCTGGTTAGCTATAATATTTATGGGAAAGGAACACAGAGGACAAGAATTCAACTTTTTATTGGATTAATATTTGCAGAAAAGGCTTTGAGGTATTCATCCAGCTCTCTCTTCTCAGGTGACTTTCTTCTCTTCATCTCACTCCCGGTCTCCTATTTTGTATCCATTTTCTGTTTCTCTCACTCTCCTGTCTCCACTGGTTGGCACTTCTTTTCTAAAGCAATAGGAGTAAAAATGTGATTTCCCCCGCCTCCTCCAGCTTCTCACATATTTATTACAGATGAGAAAGTCCCACAAAGTAAGCACTTGACATTTTCCCTTTAGCATCTGTGCTCATGGCCATTGCTCTATGGCAGTGGTTCTCAACCTTCCCAGACTACTGTACCCCTTTAAGGAGTCTGATTTGTCTTGCGTACTCCCAAGTTTCAGCTCACTTAAACCTACTTGCTTACAGAATCAGACATAAAAATACATGTGTCACAACATACTCTTACTGAAAAATTGCTGACTTTCTCATTTTTACCATATAATTATAAAATAAATCAATTGGGATATAAATATTGTACTTACATTTCAGTGTATAATATATAGAGCAGTATAAACAAGTCACTGTCTGTATGAAATTTTAGTTTGTACTTTTTATGAAGCCTGTTTGTAAAGCTACGCAAATATCTAGATGAGTTAATGTACCCCTCAGAAGATCTGTGTACCCACAGGGGTACATGTACCTGTGGTTGAGAACCACTGGTATATGGTTCTTAATCCTATTACCCAAAAGCTGAAGCATTATTGGGACACAAAATCAGAGTCCCTGGTGCCTTAGATTCCAGGCCAAAGACAGAGGGCAATGCTCACAGGGGATGGTGCCATCAAGTGAGGTGCAGCTCACAGCAGGCATCTGTTCTCCAGTTAGAACTGGTTGAATAATATTCACCAATAGTTTATTCAATTAATTTTTCCATCAAAACACATTATTCACAATTAGCGTTTTTGTTTTGTTTTGTTATTTCACTAGCTCTACTTCTGATTGACAGAGTAGAGCTTAATCTTGGGGCATCAACAGGTTAATCACTCCTCCTCCATCACCAGCCAGCATCAGTGGCAAGGACACACCTTCTTTCCCCTCTGGATCACTGGTAGGCTGCACCCATTGCTCTTGGACAAAGATGAAGCACCTTTGATCCACACATTCCCACCCTCAAGACTGAAGGACTGTACCTCCCTCCACCTGTCTGCCAGCTGAGGCTAATAAAAAGCTCAAACTGGACAATGTGTAGCTGTCCACATAGCCAATCTCTAACTACTAGGGATGAGGAGGAGACTTTAGTCGGGGGTCACATCTGCCTATTGTGGGGTTCTTGCACCTTCTTCAAAAGCATTTGGTGCTAGCCACTAACCTAGATGGAGCACAGATCTGATCCAGAATGGCAATGTCTATGTTCCTAAGAGTGAAATGAGATGTCATGAGAAGAGCTGGTCAGGAATTTTCCTACAAAATGGGTTTTCATTGGAAAAAGGTGTTTTGTTGAAACCAGAATGTTTTGTGGAAATGTTTCAGTTTTGACAAACTTTGCAGAAGAATTATGTTGAAAATCTGCCTAGTTTCTAGCCAGCTTGCCCAGGAGCGGGAGCTGATGGGGAGCCTGTGCTTTCAGGATTCACTGCTCCAAGGCAGTCCTGCCATATGGACTACTTTGGAGTCGAGGACCTCAGGGCTTCCAAGCATGTCTCAGGGAATTGGAATGAAAACTTTCCCAAAAGGTCAGAATTTCCCATGGAACAGAAATCCTGAGTTTCAACAATCTGTAGCCATGAGCACATCACACTAGTGCTCTATGCCCTTCACTGGCTCCATATTCACTTACAGGTCCAATTCAAGGGCCTGGCCCTCAACGTCAAGGTCTTCAGTAGCGTGGCATCAAGCTACCTCAGAGCAGCCTCATCATCTGTGGCCCACCAATATAACTGCACGCATTAGGGACATGAAAACTAAAAATGCTTCAAAATCAGGAGCGGAAGGCTAGGTGCTCCCAGCGCTGTACCCTATCCTGTAGGACACTCTGTAGAGGTGATCAGGAGCAGCTCCAGACTGAGCATTTTCAGATCCCAGTGTGAACCCTATTTACAGAAGCCTACCTGCAATAACGGGGACAGAAAACAGGAAATTCCAAAATTCAAGTTTACGTGCCAGAACCCAGGAGGGCACAAACTCAGAGCCCATTGAGATTGACTGATTTGTAGATTTTTACAGGGTGCCACAAATGAGATTGACAGGAAGAAAAAGACAGCTTGGGTCATCCCTTTGAATCCCCTGAAAGACTCCTCCCTGCACCCTTGTCTTCACTACCCTCCACAGGGATCTCTTATTGCAAAGGCATTTCCTTAATCTCCATCTTTACCTTTTCCTCCCTTAGTGCCAACCCCTGCTCTGCATCTTTCCATCACCAGAGACTGATTCTTCTCCTTTATTTAGATGGTTACCTAACAGGTATTTCTAGACTGTAATCCTGTCCTGCCCCCCAGGACTTCTCTTTTTTAGACTAGAGACATATTTGGCTTTCAGATATATTTAGCTCTCTCTCTCCTCAGTCCTTGCTTCGTTCCAGGTATGGCTCCATTTTTACTCATGTCATTCTGTATTTAAAAGCCTGAGCACAAAGTTTATTATATCAGATGAACTGTATTCATAAGAGGTAAAGCTGTCTCCTCCCTGTCTGCATGACCCAAGAAAGCCTTTTCAAGGCAGAGGCATAAGTGAGACCTCCTGCATCTCAGAAGGAACATCTTGGAGATGAACATCAGAGAAGCCCTGGTCAACGATGCACATACAGAGAGTGTCAAAAGGACTCAAACACAAACCCTTTCACTGTCATACAACTGCTCCTCCTGGGGTCTCAAAGATGCAGACCATCTAGCTTGTCTAAGAGACAGAATTGTTCTACCCAAGTGGCTCTGTGCAAAACATCCCAGTATACAGATACAGTGAGCAGGACACCACATTGCAGAGACTGGGGAAGCCCCTCCCAGGGTCAGTCAGCAAACACCCTGCCACTCTCACCCCAATGCAGCACCCAATTTCCCCATTTTTACAAGTTTTAGTTTTTACAAGTTTTAGTTTTTGTCTAAATGATGACCCTGTCAAAGTTCCAGTGCAACAGATGAAATCTTCCTGCACCTGCACCCCTGTTCCGAGAGGTTGGTGGATAGTGGCCTAGGTCAAGGTCTTCCTAACACTTTAAATGTGGTCATTGCATTTCAGAAGCCTGTCAAAATAGAACTATGCCTTCTGTCTGCATCTGATAGCAAACACTGCCAAGAAACTGAAATCCCAGGGGAAACCCTAGTTCCCTCTCTCTCCATCCTGCCCTATGGAGTCTCCAGGAATTGGAGGGGGAGCTTTACACTCAGATCTCTCCCCAGAAGTTTTCATATGAAAGCCCCGTGCTTCCTGTTATTTCCTTGTGTCAGTCCACTCCACACACTCCTCCCCCTGAGCTTCCTTCCAAACCTTAGCCCATGTGTCGATTCATGAAAGCCTTCAGCAGTATGTCACAGGAGTGATAATTACATCCCACACTCCCATCATGCCGTCTGCTGCTGACCTCTCACCCCTCCTCTCTTTTAATCACCCCCCAGCATCACTCACTCTGACAGAACAGCAGCACAAGCCATGTGACCTGTCAGGCTTGGGACATGACTTATAGGG
This sequence comes from Gopherus evgoodei, assembly GCF_007399415.2. Classification (NCBI taxonomy): domain Eukaryota; kingdom Metazoa; phylum Chordata; order Testudines; family Testudinidae; genus Gopherus; species Gopherus evgoodei. The sequence goes on from NC_044325.1 coordinate 44,548,349, forward strand.
CCCGGCTGGTGGACAAAGGGAAGGGAGGTAGGCAGTATAAATCTCAGGGGCAAATAAAAGAGAATGATGGGGTGCTCTGCCAGGGCCTGCGTTAGCAGATTCTTGGCCTCTTGTTATTCAGCTCAGAGTTATGGTGATGAAGAAGTGGCCTAGTGTGACTCGCGCTGGTCCCAATCAACCTTACAAAACCTACAAAAACCTAGAGGAGTCTTAATGTCATGCATGGTTGGAAAGCCTCAGTGAGGAGGGATATAGCCAGTGGAGCAACCAGTGGGGGCAGTCCCCAGCTCAGAGACCAGATGCATATGACCAACAGAAACTTCCATCATTAGTCCAGGGCACCAAGACATGCAGAACAAGGGAGTCAAATCAGGCCCTTGGCTTCCAGCTCTCAGCTTCATTCTAGGATCGGGGAGGGCAGGACTCTTCCATCTGAAGAACACAACCTGTCTGCACTCTCCCTTAGTACAGAACTCAGGCTTCCGCTCTGGCACTACTGAGACGTCTCGGCCTCCTGTTCTGTACATCCCCCAGGACTGAGAGCTTGAATCCTCCCTGCCTACCCTCTGCTCTCATCAAGCCTATCTAGCCCCCCCCCTCCTCTGCTGACCCACCCCTCACTTTTCTCACCTGTTGCCGGGTAGGATAAATCACCTGATGTGTGAGTTCGCAGTTGCCATTATGAAGACAAAGACATTAATAATTTTCAACAGTGAATGGTTCAAACCTCTTCAGATAACACTGCTGTTAGTTGTGGGGATGGAGCTGTTCCTCCAATGGTGGCAGTGGGGGATGGGGGTGGGGATTGTTACTCCAACAGCGGGGAGGAAAAGGGGTTTACTGCAACATGCTATGACATTTGCTGCTAAGGTGTGGGCATTAGAATTGGAGTATTGAAACTCCCCCGCCCCCATCTCTGCAGGCTGCTCTTCCTTCACAGGTGCAATGGAGAGAAACATGCTAGGTATATTGGGTCTGCCTTTTTGTGGGAGGCTAGGGGATGCCCCCAGTAATATTGTAACCCCTTCCCCATGGAACCATCAGAGCCAAAGTCAGAGAAGAAAGAACCCAAATGCTCAGGATGGGGTGGGTGAAGAGATGAGGGCTGCAGGACCAGAAAGGAGCGGGTTCAAGAGGGGAGCTGGAGAAGCGGGGTAAGGGAGCAGCTGGGAGGAACATGGGGAATTTTTAAACTATTATTTCCTTTAAGTTGTCCAAAAATAAAAACCATACCAAAACTTTGTCTCTTTGGATGAAAGCCTGAAAACTTGGTGACTTTCCATAGGGCTGTGGGGAGTAGGGCAGCGGGCAGCCCTCTCCAGTTCTTAGGTGAAGTCCATTGGTATCTGATTGAAAGCAACAAAAGCCCCGCACTCCAGTGAGCAGCAGAGATTTCATTTTGGATATTTCATAAAGGTATCACAGTCTGAGAACAACATTTTACCATGAAACTGAGAAGCTGAGAGCACCTAGGAGAGCCAGGTCAAAAGTGTGGGCAGGGGCTGTGGAAACCTCCCCTCATACAGCTCTACCAATGCTCCTCCAACCTACTCAGACTATAGCACCCCCTGTTTCTCTAGTTCCTGGACCCCAACACAGGTCTGCTGATGCACCTCACTCCTGACATGCAGCATCCCCTGCTATTCTAATCCTGGGCCAAGTAGAGAAAATGCTATCATGGTAAATTGTGTGGTATTGGCTGTTTTGTGTTATGCATAAACATCTCCTCTGCTCATCCCCAGACATGCCACTTGTGGCCAGAGACAGTTTGTTGAAACTGGAAGCACCATTAAGCAGGGAACAGGATGGAGTTAGCCTATTTCAGTCAGGTCTCGATTTCACTACAACTTCTGCAGAGGTTTCATGATCATCAAGAACAACAGGGAAGGTGTTGGAGGCTCTGCAATCTGGGAGGTGCAGTGAACACAACACAGAACAGTGCAGCACTCCCACAAATGCTGATGGGTGAAGAACTGACATGGGCTTTTGGGCCAGGCCCAGCTTGAGTCAAGGGTGTCAGAAAAGCCATAGAGGCTTCACCTGAAGGAACCAAACCTACTCACTCAAACAAGCTTCTGTTCCATACCATGACACCTCCAATCTCCTAACCTCAGCAAAGCCTCTGCAAAGATGGGTACTTAGCTAGCAGGTCCGAATCCAGCACAAGGAATGTCTTGACTAGGTTGGGCGTCATTGGCCAAACTATTTTCTAAAGGAAATGAGATTGACAAAGGCTGTTTCCTTCCAGATTCCACCAGAATCTCCCCATGCCAACTCTGCTTCCCCAAAGGGACCCCTCACTCAGCAGAATTGTTTCACTACAGGGCCTGAGCACTACAGGGCCCATACCTCCTGCCTCCTTGCCAGCTGGGTCTTAGCCTTTGAGACCGGAGCTCGCAGCTCCCTCCCCCCTCCCCCCCATCTGCCATTTAACGATGATGGAAGCTGCTGTCAGCACACAGTGACAGTAATAAACACTCTTCTTAATAACACAGGGTGTCCCTCTTATTAAAATGAATAGACTTCAGCAGTGAAACCGGGCCGCCTGCCTCGCAGCCAGTTGGGGACAGCAGCTCTCAAGCAGAGCAGTTTATCTGCTGTAATTACCAATGTAACACAGCAGCTCAGGCTCCAGACTACTCATGGTCATCGCACAACTCCCCACAGACAGAGATGAGGGCCACGTGTGCTCAGACACGCATGCGCAGATATGCATACACAGACATATACCTGCATGCAGGGAAAGGCAGACATGCACAAACATATATGCGTGGACAGACATACATATAGTATAGCCAGAATAAAAACATCCATGGCCTGACTTTCAGTAGTGCTGAGCATTCACAAATGCCACTGAAATCAGCACCCTTGAAAATCAGACCAATAGCATCCTGGGGCCAGAGAGATTTAAGGGTCCAACTCATCACAAACATTAATAATAATAATGCACCAAATCCTGAGGGCCTTAATATTTACTCCCACTGAGTAAGGACTGGGCAAAAGCTAATTAAAAACTTCAGAATTTGTCCCAAAAAGAATAAGTAATAAGGGCAACAATTGTTCTATCTGAGGATCTCTAAACAATTTACAAGTATTCATTAATGAATGCTCACGACCCCACCATGACAAAGTCCAACATCTGATGGGACATTCTTATAGAAGACTGGGCTCCCCCTACATCTTAGGAGGTGCACAGTCATCATTCCAACAGCTGTGCCATTGATCTGGCATTATGCATAGCTCTATTATTCATACATACATACACACGTGCCTTTATGTGTAGACACATGAACACACAAACGAAGAAAACATAGCGTCTTAACATTTTCTTGAAATAAATGAAGCTGAAGGCAAATCCTTGGTGCACAGGTGACGGTCTCCATCCCCTGGACTAACCCAGAACAAGCTTCACTGATCCCACCTTCATGAACCTGTAATCAGACACAGGATCATTTGTGCATGCAGGTTTTTCGGACAGGCCATAATGTTCCAAAGGGTGAATACCCTGACCTTTCACTTATGGAGCCCTGAGTTCAAATGCTGCTTGGGTTTCAGATCACAGTGAATTTGCTGGGCTTTGCCAAGTGGGTGGGTGGGTGAAATTATCCACATTTCAAAACCACTGGATTCAGTCCAGCTCAAGGTCTGGGGCCAGGAGGATCATTGCATCATAATTAATATTCTGGCTATGCCTTTCACCCCATGTGCTTTAGGCAAACCACAAGCTTTGTAGTCAAAATACATTTTGTGTGGGTTTGTGCACAGGCCAGATGTGCGGTGGCTGGTGGAGGGAGAGTGTCTCACGCTCAGCAGCACCCCCTGGTGGTGCATTCAGAACAAATACTGATGGATATTGAAGGGCTCTGGCTGTAGGGCTACAGTGGACTCAGTGGAGGCCCTTTGGCCGGAGGCACTAACTGGGCAGATGCTCAGAAACACAGAGCAGGGAGGCAACTTCCTTCCTCTGCCTCCTTCTCAGGTTAGTTTCTTTAGAAGCCAGTGGATTCTTGAGGTGACTCTGCTGCTGACCTGGAGGGGACACAGTCCTGGAAGGAGAAGCACATGACATTTCAAGCAGGATCTTTCCTCTTTTGGGAGCTGCCTCAAAAGCAAACTATTTGAATGGGGCATCTGACAGGAAACCACGTGATGGGGATATATGCCATAGTACCTGAACTCCCCACCATTCTAGTGCTATCTCAGGAGACTCCACCCCCTGGGTGTCCCCCTTCACTCTGGACTGCAGAGAGGTGACAAGTCTCATTTTGGACCCCTCCATCTTTCCCACTGAAGTGAAATGGCAGGTTCAGAGCACAGACACGGGGTGCCTGTCACAGCCACTGCATGTCACCTATCAGCTAAGCAATGACCTCATCTCCTTCAATTGATCACACTGGCTTTCTGCCATCCTTGCTGTCAGCACACTCTATGCTGTTACCTCGAGAGCCCCCACAGATCTGGGAGCACTTCACTCTTGTCTGATTCACAGGGCTCCTCCTAAAGAGGATCCTCTCCTGTTGTGAGATAGGCCAGGTAGATGGGCAACGAGGGAAGCAAAGTTAGGGTGAAGGTAATTTGATTCTTACATAGCCTGGAGAAGCCACTGGTGAAGCCTAACCAAGAAGAGCCAGGTCAGGAGATTAGCATGTGCTGGGTATGTGTCACCCTGCAGAAACTGCCACCTGGCACCAGTTCTGAGGATATTATCCTCAGTGTTTGCATGGATCTGTCTGCAGAACAGCATCTGCTCATGATGCAGCAAAGGAGATTGTAGAGGCGGTAGGGCCGGATGGGAGGGAGAAGCAATGGATTGGTGAACTGCCTTTTATCACTGGAGACCACTGGCTTCAAAGTCTGAGTGGATCAAGCGAGAGCTGCTGGCTCAGCTTTGTTTATTCACATCCCAAAAATGACACATATGCCATGTCCCGATTGCCAGCTTCTCTGCTCAGGAAAGGGCCTGGGCTGGGATAGCAGGGAGCAGGGGTAAGTGAAAACTAAATGGGGTCAAGATCTAATTCAGCTGAAGAGCTTTCAAAAAACCAAAGGCTTCCCGTGCCAAATCAGAGCATCCCATCCCCTGCCCTCAGAGCAAAATGATGATGGCAGGCCTGACTCCATGCCAACACTACCTCCTTCTCTCCAGTCCCCATGGAGGGTCCCAGAACCCTCTGTCAGTGCCCTCAATGGATCCAAATTTTGTACTTCTAAGGTCCCCATCCTTCTCCAAGAGCTGGATACGCAGATCTATGTGTTTTGACTTAATATGTCTCTGCTAGGGTGTTCTTCAGGCCAACACTGAGGTGCCTTGGAAGAGCTGTGGGATTGGGGGGGAGGGGGCTAAGGGAAAGGCTGGAATACAGGAGATGCCACAGAGGTTTGAGGTGTGCTGGCCTTGCTCTGTGGGAGAATATGCCACAGCTCTTGCTTGTATTCTGCTGGCTTCTATCAGTTCCTAATTTTAATGAGGAGTTAAATTCCACACCCAAAAAGAGGAGGAAGGAGCGGAAGGGGGATTCCTGTATGAGAGGCAGAGCACTGAGAGATGCTGCAGTGCTGAAGCACTGCTGTACTGTCTCCCGTGGCTTTTAGTTGTGCATGCAGAGAACATTAGCTGTGAGACAGGCTCAGCAGGCCCTGGAGAGAAAGCCTTGGGGGCCCAGTTCACCTCTGCACTGGCTCTGAGTTCAGCAGAGGGAGCGAGGTGGGAAGTAATATGTCTCCCCAATCCCAGGGTTGCAGGGGGTCAGTTCAACCTCTGCACAAGTTACAGCAAACCTAGGAATTGCCCTAACATGTGCTCTGGCTGCAGCAGTTTCTATGGGCCACCTCGGCAGCCAGGAACAGCCTGCTGGAGAGGCCCCATAGGCCAGGAAGCACAGACTGTGGAAAGTGGCCACAATTCAGGAGTGAACTCCACCCCTACACCTTGTTGAGACAAGAGTCTGAGTTGGTATCCACGATACAGAATGCTGGGCCCAGGGCCTTCATTTCAAGGGGAACCACCAGGCTCAGAGTCACTGGGCCATGGCTCATTAGTTGTCATCACTCAATGATGATGGATAGAGGGTCTCTGCAGTGCCCTTAACGGAACGCACAGGAAATGGTTTCCCACCCCACCACTCCTCCCCAGTCTCAGCTCCCTTGGTCAACCTCCATTCTCAGGCAGCTCTCCAAGGAATGATTTATTCAGGGAGCTGGATGGCAATTATTGCAGGAAAGAGGGACAAATCGGGGAGATAGCTCTCAGCTTCAAAGATGCAGCTCCTCCTCCTTCAGCAGTGGGGTGTGGGACAGCTGGATCTCTGATTTGCACCAGCATAAAGGTTTGCCTTCTGTACTGAACAAGTGGAAAGGGAAGAAGGAAAGAGGATTTGGCAGCCAACTTACGTACAGTAACTGCACAGCTAGATGGACTGAACATTTAACTCTGAGCACAGGCCTGGGAGCCAGGAATGCCTAAATTCTATTTCTGACACTGGCTCTGATCATATCCTTGGGCAAGTCTAGGGTGACCAGATGTCCCGATTTTATAGGGACAGTCCCAATTTTGGGGTCTTTTTCTTATATAGGCTCCTATTACCCTCCACCCCCATCCTGATTTTTCATATTTGCTGTCTGGTCACCCTAGGCAAGTCACTTCCCCTCTCTGTGCCTCAATTTCCTAACCTGGAAGATTGAGATAATGATACCTCTCTATTGTCAGGTGCTGTTAGTGCGGTGAGGTGCCAGGTAAGTGCTTGGTACTACAAAGACAGAATATGTAGAATAAGAATCCCAGGTTGGGACATTCTCTGCCAGCTTACTGAGCCTTGAGAGTCCAGCCGGAAGTGGTGAGCTGGGCTCCTACATGCCAGGAGGCTGGGACACATCAAGCGCGAGATGAAGAAGTTATTCAGAAGGAGCATATTTTTCTCCCATTGCCCTTCAGACAAGCACACACAGATAAAGAGAGACCTCTAGTGATGCTGAAGGGTGTCTGCCTTGCCTCCTCCCTGAGCTTCCTGCACAGCCACAAAGCAACCTCCAGGTTGCTCTGAATGGTGCAATACTCTCACTTCTTTCTGAGCCAGAGAAAAACGAGGGATGATCCCCAGAATATCTAAAGAGCCAGTCTTTCACCCACTCAGCAGATGAAGACACAGGAACATGACCCCAGCAGTGGCTGGAGCAAGGGAAGCTACAGGTCTGAGGTGACTCCACAGAGCTAAGGTATGTGGGTGAAGCTAATACAGACCCTGCCCATTCTCTGGCTCACTCTAGTCAATGCTCACCTTCAAGGACCACAATGATAACAAGGTGGTGCTAGAGTTTGGCACCTGGAGGGGCGAGGGGACTTAGCTGTCAGTGCTGGGGGCCATGTGGTTAGCTTGATTTTTAATTTATCTTAATTTTTAATTCCTGAATGAAAAGCTTGTCTTTTGATGGAGAGAGAATTTGATTGATAATCAGCTTCACAGGGTTAGAGGCGGGAGAGATGGATAGAAAGTTCCTGGCTCGGAACTCCTGAAGGCCCTGAAGTCACTCCTGAAGGCCTGGACAACTTCCCATCACCTCTGCATGACCCTGAGACTTGTAGCAGATAGGACACAGCTACAAGAGGCTATGGGGTTTGATGAATATTTCAATAGAGTTTTGGTCCTTCCTGGATTAATCCCCAAACTCAGGCTGTTTCGTAGCTATGAACCAGGTGACTGGGTCTCTAACTGTCCATTTATGCCCTCAGAGAGGATTTGGTCTGCTGTAAAGATAGTAGAGAAACTAAAGTAGATACTGTGGTAAGGGCAAATTCAGAGAGGGCTGTACCTACACCGCACACACAAGTCCAGCATGGAGGTTAGCTAGCTTCAAATCCAGCCTCTGGAATATGAAATCTCCTGCCTTCCAAGCTCTCTGACCCTAGTATATAGGTCTTGATGTCAGGGAGCACCAAGATAAGAGTTTCTAAATTCACCCAGACACACAGCAGCAAAACAGCCACATAAAACATCCCAGTGTGAAATGAGTCCTGCTGACGTGTTTAAGGGGAGCATTGGTAGACAAAAACTGGGGGTGGGCACAACTCCCTCATGTCACTACTTGCACCTGTGACAGAGACAGCTGGGGACACTGGCATGAAGGTGGTTATATGAGTATGACAGCATGCAGGCATATCTCCACTTCTGCTCTCAAACCCAGAGCAGTGCTGGGAGCCAAAGGGCTCCTAGAGTCCTGGAGAAGAGGAGGCCTCATTGCTCTTCCTTATTTAACTCCTCTTGGCAGTGCTGAGGCATAATCACTCAATTAGCTGCTCCATAACTATCCTCCTTCCACTCAGCCACCTCTCCCAGTGCCTAGCCAGCATGTAAATCACTGCTTTTACTTTCTTTTTCCTAAGCTAGTCCAAGTGCCAGTAATCCCCTGTCAGGAGAAGGGGCTTTCCACTGAGGCAGCCATTATTCCGCAGGAGTGTTTTATTTTCTAAGGGGAATAGAAAGTAAGGGGGGAGAGAAGTGTGAGCGAGCATATGCCCTGGCAGCAAGGCTTGACATCCTTGTTCCACAAGGTTATGGATCCATTCTACTCAGACAAAAAGCCCTCATGGAAACAGGAATTCCAAAAACAAAGATGAGGGCAGCAGCTCCCCTGGAAGGGGGTCACGTTGGGAGCGGGACAGACTATTTGTAGCCTATGAGCAATGTGGAGTTTTGGGGAGTAGAGTTCATTTTTGAGTGAGAAAAGACTGACACAAACGTAGGAATGACATTCTGCTCTCTTTTTCTCTGTGTAGCTGACTAAGGTCAATGGGGCCAGTGCCGTAATGAGGGCAAGGCAAGTGAGGCACTTGCCTCGGGTGCGGAAGGTGAGGGGCGCAGAAAATCTCTCCTTCGGCGGCAGGTCCTTCCCTCTGAGAGGGACTGAGGGACCCGCTGCCAAATTGCCACCGGTTGTCGGCAAGGGAGAGGGGCGGCACATCCAGCTCTTCGGCAGAAATTCAGCAGCGGATCCCTCAGTCCCTCTCAGAGGGAAGGACCTGCCACCGAATTGCTGCTGAAGAACGGTGACAATTCGGGGGCAGGTCCTTCCCTCCAAGAGGAACCCGTCTCCGAAGAGCCGGATGTGCCGCCCCGTCCCTTGCCTTGGGGCACAAAAATCCCTAGTTACGGCTCTGAATAGGGCCTTTATGGATGTAAGTGAGGGCAGAATTCAGCCTAGATTCATAGACTCTAGGACTGGAAGGGACCTCGAGAGGTCATCGAGTCCAGTCCCCTGCCCTCATGGCAGGACCAAGTACTGTCTAGACCATCCCTGATAGACATTTATCTAACCTACTCTTAAATATCTCCAGAGATGGAGATTCCACAATCTCCCTAGGCAATTTATTCCAGTGTTTAAATACCCTGACAGTTAGGAACTTTTTCCTAATGTCCAATCTAAATCTCCCTTGCTGCAGTTTAAGCCCATTGCTTCTTGTTCTATCATTAGAGGCTAAGGTGAACAAGTTTTCTCCTTCCTCCTGATGACACCCTTTTAGATACCTGAAAACTGCTATCATGTCCCCTCTCAGTCTTCTCTTTTCCAAACTAATAAACCCAATTCTTTCAGCCTTCCTTCATAGGTCATGTTCTCAAGACCTTTAATCATTCTTGTTGCTCTTCTCTGGACCCTCTCCAATTTTTCCACATCATTCTTGAAATGCGGTGCCCAGAACTGGACACAATACTCCAGTTGAGGCCTAACCAGTGCAGAGTAGAGCGGAAGAATGACTTCTCGTGTCTTGTTTACAACACACCTGTTAATGCATCCCAGAATCACGTTTGCTTTTTTTTGCAACAGTATCACACTGTTGACTCATATTTAGCTTGTGGTCCACTATGACCCCTAGATCTCTTTCTGCCATACTCCTTCCTAGACAGTCTCTTCCCATTCTGTATGTGTGAAACTGATTGTTCCTTCCTAAGTGGAGCACTTTGCATTTGTCTTTATTGAACTTCATCCGGTTTACCTCAAACCATTTTTCCAATTTGTCCAGATCATTTTGAATTTTGATCCTGTCCTCCAAAGCAGTTGCAATCCCTCCCAGTTTGGTATCATCTGCAAACTTAATAAGCGTACTTTTTATGCCAACATCTGTCGTTGATGAAGATATTGAACAGAGCCGGTTCCAAAACAGACCTCTGCGGAACCCCACTTGTTATACCTTTCCAGCAGGATTGGGAGCCATTAATAACTACTCTCTGAGTACGGTTATCCAGCCAGTTATGCACTCACCTTATAGTAGCCCCATCTAAATTGTATTTGCCTAATTTATCGATAAGGATATCATGCGAGACCGTATCAAACGCCTTACTAAAGTCTAGGTATACCACATCCACCGCTTCTCCCTTATCCACAAGACTCGTTATCCTATCAAAGAAAGCAATCAGATTGGTTTGACACGATTTGTTCTTTACAAATCCATGCTGGCTATTCCCTATCACCTTACCACCTTCCAAGTGTTTGCAGATGATTTCTTTAATTAGCCTAATGAAGATACATTCAGATTGACTGATGTACCTGACTGAAATCCTAGCAGTTGGGGGTGGGAGGCATAAGAACAACTTACATTTCTATAACCCCTTCATCTGAAAGCATCCCAAAGCACTTTACAAATGATACACCCATTGTGGGAATGTAGGTACCTCTGGGGTGGAACATAGCAGCTATTTAACAACCACACTGGTCACCTAAATCACATGACTTGGTTTCTGCTTCCTGATGAGCTGACAAACATTTTGAACTAGTGAATAACAAAACAGCACAGGTATTTGGAGGAAGAACCATTCCTGCTATAATTCAGCAAACTTTGAGGACTTGCAAGCTTTCTCACACAGTCCTGGTAGACATCTGAATACTTGCAAAATGACAAATAGGATCCCACGAGCTAAACTCAATATCTTTATTTGAAAATATATTTGGAATTCAATCTGTTTAGGATTTATGCAGCTCTAATCACTATTTTTACTTCTTCGGTGTTATAAGCAATTTTAGTACTTTACAGAAATTAGAAGACAATGTCCTATCTGAAGATTTCTAATGTGCTCAGCACACTGATACAGAGTATAAAGGGATCTGAGAGAGCATAGGTGAGTTTGGAGTACATGGGACTATTAGTGAGGGGTTGACAGCTGAATTAATAGTGGAACTATTGAACAAAGTCTGTTAAATAAACTAAAATGCCTGAACTTTTAACTTAAAGATAAAACCTATTTCAGCCTAATGCCCACTCACAGAGTAAAATACCTTATTTAACCATGAAAGCTGCATTAGCTTAATTAGTCATGGGGGGAGGCGGCTATTGAATTTTATTGCACAGAATGCAAAATGGATGAGAACTACTTGCCTTGTGCCAAGTGGCACACTTATGTAACTAGTGCAATTAGCTTTGGGCCATCTGAGCCCAAATTCAGAATCTAGAGACCAGAGATAATGAATTGGAACAGCCAAAAGAGATGAAATTTGGGAACAAATTAGCAGGGCTTTGCAAAGGAAAATCATGCCTCCCTCATCTACTAGAATTCTTTGAGAACGTCAGCAAAATAGTGAAAAAAGGAGAACCAGATGACAATCACTTGGATTTTCAAAAGCCCTTGACAAAGTCCCTTTCAGGAGATTATTAAAGAAACTAAGTCATCATGGGTTTAATTTCTGCCATGGATTAGAAACTAAGATAAAATAAAGAGTAGGAATAAATCGTCAGTCTTTAGAATGGGACAGGTGGGGTGTCTGAAGATGTTATACTGAGACCAGTGTTTAATATGTTTGTTAATAATTGCAAGGTAAGCAGTGAGGCAGCAAGATATGCAGATAACACACATTTAAGCAAATCAAGATCAGACACATTGGAGGAACTTCAGAGACATCTGAGAAAGCTAAGTGAATGGGCAGCATCATGGCAGGTGACATTCAGTGCTAACTAATGCAAGGTAATGCACACTACTGGAATGAATGCACACACATTTGCCTGTCATTTTAGTTGCCTCACCCACATCTTTGAATCTCTGCACTGGCTCTTCCTCTGCTACCTTCAAGACTCACTTGTGCTGCTTATGAGCAATCTACCTGATTTATCCCGATGGAGGGAATATTTTCACAGACTGTAGTATTTATTTAAGCTCATTTTCCCTAGATTTAGCCAAGCATCACCCTGATCATTCTAATTATATGTTTTCCATAACCTCTGTCTGAGCTCCTCGAGCAGGGTCAACGCTTCCATTTAGGTGACCTAGGCAGTCGCCTAGGGCACCAGGATTTGGGAGGGCGGCAATTCGGCGGCGGGGGGGTCCTTCCGCGCTCTGGGTCGTCGTCGTCAATTCTGTGGCGGGTCCTTAACTCGCTCCGGGACCTGCCGCCGAAGTGCCCCGAAGACCGGGAGAGCAGAAGGACCCCCCGCGCCGCAGAATTGCCGCCAATGACCCGGAGCGAGATAGGACCCCGCCTAGGGCGCCAAAAACCCTGGCGCCATTCCTGTCCTCGAGACAGGGAATGTACCTTTTTCTCTCTCTGGAAAGCACTTAGTGCAGCGTGGGACCTAGTATAGAAACAACAGACAAGGAACAGCCAGAAATAAATAAATTAAATGATTAAAAAGTGGGCATTTTTATTTACTCTCTCTCATAATACAAGAAAAAGGGGCATGCAATGAAACTGGAAGGTAACACATGTAAAAACATTTTTATATAAATTAATCTTTGGGAGTTGCTGACAATACATCAAGAGTTCAGCAGGCTTCACAAAAGGATCAGACACTTGTATGGATAAGGAGAACCTCCACAACTACAGCAGACAAGAATTTAAAGAAAATATATCATTTATGAACCTTCTTGCTTCAGGGCATAAGGCAACCACTGACTGGTGGTGGTTAGGAGGAAGACGTTTCCCCTTTGGGAAATTTACTCCATAATTATCCATTACAGTGGTTCTTGCACTTCTTTCTGAAGCATGAAGTATTGGCCAGGGTCCGAGACAGAACACTAGCACTAGGTGGGTCTGTTGTCTTACCTGGCAGGGCAATTCCTCTCTATGGTATGTATTTTTCTCTCCAGCACCCTAAAATATGACTTTAAAAAATTATAAAATATATTTTCTGCCCCATTTAAGAAGACATGGAACAAGTGAGACCAACAAAAATGGGGAACGGTTGCAATATTGGAAAGGGATAGAAGGGTCTTAAAAATATAAAATTATGCAGTTACTCTCAAAAGTTATGTGCATGTCTTAAAATCACCAAGAAACAGAAACATTGTTTTATATTTTTTACTCCAATTAAATTAATTTAAAACAATTGGAGGGGGAAATGGGCAATTAGGATGACAGGACTGGAGAAAGGAGAATATTTCTATTGTGATAGCAGTCAAGGTGGGGGCCTCACTGTGCTGTACAAGACACATATACACAGACCCTTCCCTGAATAGCTATATGAAAGTAAGGAAGCAGTCATGTGATATGGACAGCTTGGGGTTGGGGAGAGCCTGTTAGATCTAGGCGTTATTTGAATGTTGTGGGTTTTATAAAGAATTGAGCAGAGGTCAGCAACCTTTCAGAAGTGGTGTGCCGAGTCTTCGTTTATTCACTCTAATTTAAGGTTTTGCATGCCAATAATGCATTTTAAACCTTTTTAGAAGGTCTCTTTCTGTAAGTCTATAATATATAACTAAACTATTGTTGTATGTAAAGTAAATAAAGTTTCAGAATGTTTAAGAAGCATCATTTAAAATTAAATTAAAATGCAGAGCCCCCCGGACTGGTGGCCAGGACCTGGGCAGTGTGAGTGCCACTGAAAATCAGCTTGCGTGCTGCCTTCGGCACCCGTGCCATCGGGGCAGCTCCAGGCACCAGCACTCCAAGCGTGTGCTTGGGGCTGCAAGCCACGGGGGGCGCTCTGCTGGTCGCTGCTAGGGCAGCAGGCAGGGTACCTTCGGTGGCTTGCCTGCAGAGGATCTGCTGGTCCCACGGCTTCGGCGGAAGAAGCCGCGGGACCAGTGGACCCTCCGTGCTTGGGGCGGCAAAATGTCTAGAGCCGCCGCTGCGTGTCATACATTGCCTACCCCTGGAATAGAGTATAGATCTGCACTAGACAGCTAGCAACAGGAAAGCAGATAAGGCTCAGTGCCTTCCACTGCTGCCTGAGGAAGAGCCAAGGTGACATGGACCATGCTAGGCCAGATCCGTAAAAGGGAGAGTTCAGATCATTTCTACAGACACAACATTAATCTGACATATGCTGACTCCACTCCCAAGGATCACCATTTGCTTCTTCAGAAGCTTAGAGGTTAGAGATGGACATGCCTTATGAAGTGCCATCAAGTTCATCCCCAAAAGCCAAGACAGATTTGTTCCCCAGTCTGTTCCCCAGAACTTTGCCCATTCCAGTTCCTAACAATGAAGTTTCACTAAGGAGATGATTCCATAGCCCTGTAGATTTCACCACGAAGAAATATTTCTTGATATTCAGCCTAATTTTCCATGGCTCATTTTCATCCCATTTTTCTTCAGCCACCCTTAGCAGCAATTGTCCCTCCAGAGAATGTGTACCCTCTCCCAAGTTTGCTCTCTTTCACCCTTTGGGGTTTGGGATCTTCATTCCCATCCACTGAAATTCCTATTTTCACATGTGGGGGCTGTGATAATTTTTCTGCTGCTGACTGTCGGAAACTCTGCAGTGGTGCTGCCTTGGAGTAATCTCAGAACACCTTGATCCAGGACTAGATACATAACCCACTGGCAACTCTTCCACCAAGTGGGGAGAGTGCAGACCACACCCATCATTGAGAGCAAATCAGATAGGCTGGCTCCCTTCCAGTGGAGGGAACTGTGTATGAGAGAAAAGGTTAGGGTGGGTTGTAAGAGAGAGCACTATGACTAGACACCTTTACCAGAGTCACAATGGGGAGGCCCCAAGAATTCTTTAACTTCAGGCTTCTTGAGGTGAATTGCTTCCATTTCACATTGTTGAGAGTGAGAGTTCAAATGCCACTCCCTGTGATAAGAAAATCCTGCTAAGAAAGCCTCACCTGACCCTCCCTCTTCTGCCCTCCCCACAGCAGCTCCATCCACGCCTCCTGCTTCCCCACTGTGTGTGGGGGAGTGATGACTGGGGGGGCAGCCTTCCCCTCAGCCCACACACAAGGGATATGAAGGAAGTTGCCAGTGGCACGACTGTCAGGCCCCTTGGCTCAGTGGTCATTTGTTCTCTTTCTACATGTAGCTATTTATTCATTTAATGTAAAAGTTTGAATTCACTCCCCACCCCTCCTCTCCTTTCACCATCTGTCCGTTCGTTTGAAAATCTGTTCCACTTGACCTTTAGCTGACCAAAGTCTCCCTGTTCCCTCCATCCTGCCACAGGCTCCTCCAGACATTCCCAGCTCAGCTCAGGAGCTTTCAGCTGAATATGCAAATGTCTCTCCCAGCCAGCTGGTATCTGCCTCCCAGAAACATGTTCAAAAGCCCACCGGACTGTTGGAGAGGAGGAGAGGCAAGACCCTGCACCCAGCCCTGGAGGCTGCAGAGAGAAAGTTACTTCGCAAGGAGTTATATAGCAGACAGATGGAAGGTGGAGAGAAGGGAAAAGAAGGGGATGGAGCATGCATCTGTGTATGTATGTAGTAGGGTCACCGGTCTGTGGGTATGAATGTACCAGGATGAGGAGGGAGGTGGGGTGTTTAATGATGGGGATGCGTGTGTGAGGGGGAGCGATGTATGGAAGTGGAGATAGTCCATCACTGATATAATGTCTCACTCGCTCTTCTCATGCTCCCTGCTGATCATCATCCCAGCTGGTTTCTTTACATGCCTGTCAGTTTATAGTGCTCCCATTACAATGGTATCCAGGCATTCTCACAGAGTTTTAAGAACAATGAGTTATAGGACATTATGACTCCCAGTGTGATGGCACAGATGGGTGATGGTTTTGTATCAAGAACTGGAGCAACCTTATGAGCGTAAGTCTAAAACAATCCTTTGCCCACTTGTAGCACCTTCCGCCCAAGGATCTCAGAGCACTCTTCAGATACTCACTAACTCTCTCAGGCCCCTAACAGCTGGATCAGTATCTTCCTATTTTATAGATGGGGAATCTAAGGCACAGAGAGCAGTGATCCAAGGTCAGACAGCAAGAAAATGAAAAGAAAACCCAGAAATTCTGTTGACCAATCTCTTACTCCACTGAAAAGACATCAAGATCATCATATGGGACTGGCCCAATGTGACTCATACAATGTCTCTGCCATGGTGGGAGATGAGACATAGGCTGGACGAAAGGGGACACAGTGCCTCATAGCACTATTAAGCTCAGTTGCTTGCTTCCAAAGGTTAACTTGTTCACTGGCTCTCACAAGCAGAAAGATGGTGGCTGTAAGGTGCGATCTGTGTAGGTGCCAGGTCCCTCTCCACCTGGTGGAAGACTCCATTTTTCATTATCTCTTCCAGGGTCTCTTCCCTGCAAATTTTCATGCATCTAGGGGTGCTTCCTGCCAATCCTTGGAGCAATGAGACACCTAGAGAATGTCATGTCACCCGCTTTCTCTAGGTTAAGGAAATATCAGGATGTTGGAATTTTAAATTGAACAGAACTATTCGCTGTCATAGGCTCTGGAAATTAGAAGTCAAGGCACCTCTCTACCTCACCCCAAATTCCTGCTCTCACAACAGCAGCTCTGTCCTTCTAACAAAGCCCCCCTGGGCTCCATGGGAACCAGGAGGGCAGCTGCAGATGTAGCCAACAGATGCTGCTCTTTGTGGCCATCGGCAAAAAGCATGAAATCATGAGCTACCAAGAGTGGCTAAAGGAAGGGATACGGCGGATGCAGAGAAAAGGGGAAATACAGCAGGGTCACGGCAGAGCATGCAGGGAGCTGCAATAGGAGGTTGGGGAGTTGTATGCTTTCTGTTCTGATAACTGGTGGCAAGGGATCCACTGACCTTTGAACCAGGCCAGGTGCTATACAGGGCAACCCCCCAGTGAGAAAGAGACATAGTATGCCAATCCCCCTAACACTGGCTTCTTCCTATTCATATCCCTGGCCATTTCAATGGGACAACGACACAGGAAAAACACCAAGGATTTGCTAAAGGGTCGGGGACAGCATGTTCCACTGTCCAAGCAGGGGTGGACTGTTCTTACTCAAGCAGGTCTCCATCAGACCTGGTTTTGTTTTAAGTTAGTCACAGGGATGCCCCAAGATACACACAGGTTCTGGATGTCTTGTGATGGGGGATGTGGAAGGATTCTGGCTACCCCATGGGCATGGTTTAGGTATGAGTGGGTTCCAGGTGCCCCATAATAAGATACAATATATGTGTTCTTCTTCCATTGAAGAAACCAGCACTGCTGCTCCATTTTAGAGATAGGAAAGAGAAGGCAACTGAGGCACAGAAAAGGGAAGTCACATAGCAAGTCAAGTGGCAGAGCTGGGATTAGAACACAGGTCTCAGCTCCCTCTCCCAGGTCCTATCTGCTAGACCATGCTGCCCCACAGACAGCAGAGGTGCACAGGTGGGTTCTGGTCATTCCAGAGATGAAGCTGGAGGTACAGAAAGGCCTCAGCCACCCCAAAGGGCTAGCCTGCAAGGGTTTGTTCTAGCAGCTCAGGGGAACAAGCCAGGGCCATAGCCACTTTGCATAAGGTATTGCTGTCTTTGGAACTGAGACATTTGATTGTTCAATTAAGTGAGCAATAAGACTAGCTGAAGGTTCCCAGACACTGCTAGAGCTGCAGGGTTCCTCATACCAATCTTTCTGTAGCCTCAATTTCAGCCTCCTACTAATTGTACATGGCAAACCGCCATGTTTACCTCCTGGCCCTTCTGTGGCAATGTGACAGGCCACCCAGAGCACAGGATTAAACACCGTTGTGGGGCTTTAATGTAACAGGGAAAGTGGAAAGAATGCCCTATCCCTTCTAGGGCCAAACAAGGCATCACTTTAGCCAAAGCAAAAACAGCAGAGGTTACTGCAGTCAAGGTCCAGAAAGGCACAGGATCCTTTCTCCTCTTTACTCCTGTCTTCTCCCTGGGAATCTCAGTCAGAATCAGCCCTAAACATCTCTTACAGTGTCCCAGGGTGAATGGCCCAGTCCTACTTCTCTGCAAACCTCTGCACTCAGGGCAGGCAGCGGGGCTCTTCCACCTAGCCAGAAAAAAAGGGTTAACGCTTTCTCTATCACCTCCATGTCCTGCTACCAAACTGTAGAGAGGCATGGTGGGTGAAGTAATATCTTTTACTAGACCAACTTCTGTCAGTGAGAGAGACAAGCTTTCGAACCACACAGAGCTCTACTTCAGGTCAGGGAGTGGCACAGCTATAACTACACTATATATACCAAATTTCATGGCATTCAGCACTGGGCCCTACCCCTGGATGGTATCCACCAGCCAGTTATTGGAAAGAAGTAGCCACTGGGAAACTATAAAGGGGACATTTATGGGGTTATACATGTCTTCTAGGGACTGCTTATATTCCCAGACCTCCGAGGCAATATACCAAGGGCGGGGGGTGGGGGAGTTCATAACAAAGGCTCCAACAAGGCCCATTGAAGGTTACAAAAGGGAGCCCATTTCAGTTCAATTTCAAATAAAATCACACAGTCTATATCAGACAGAGTGACCTTTGCTCCTCAGCTTTTAGATAGATCCACTGGGTGCAAGCCAACCTCTAGGCCCATAAATCCTCATCCTAACATCTGCTTAACACTGATCCAGGGAGCCATTCCCGCATTCTCGCTCCCAGAATACAGCACTGACTCCACCTCACAGAGAGCACTGACCCTCTGTGCTTTGGGGCTAGTGCTGTCCCATCCCACACATGAAATGAGATGTCTCTTTTAGGCCTCCCTAATTTCCACTGAAAGGCCATGAGGCAGGAGGAGGGAGGAGGAGGTGGGGGGAGGCTGGCTGGGTTGCTGTGTCTCATGTCTCCTCTGCCTTTGTATGTACCTCCTGGTAGGATTATTAAACACAAATTACAAAAGATGTGACCCAAACGATCTTTATTTCTTCTTTCAACAAGTGCTGCCTGCAGGGTCCTGATTCTGAATTCCGTTTCAATTATCTCTGCCATTTTAACACAAAGCGACTTGTGTCGGTAATTACCGGCACTGAAGGCAGCATGAAAACAGCTCCAGTGGCAGAACACAAAAGCCTGGCTTCTTCTGTTTAGAAACTTTCATTTGCTTTGATTAAAGGCAGAAAACACAGGAGCTGACTGTATACACCACTGTACTGTGTGCTGTCTACACTCCTCGGTGATAAGAGTCCCTGAGAAACCAGTCCTCAGCACTCAATTCCCCGGAGAATCTTGACACAGAGACACCCCTCAGCGCTAACCTCCCCAAGACACTCATAAAAGGGACTATAACTGATAATCCAGCCACCCCTCTGCAGACAGACATACTGAGTTAACCCCATCATTTCTCCTGTTAGAGAGGAAGCTCTCAATACTTTTACAGCTAGTGAAGCCAGGGAGCCTGGAGCCTGGATTGCAAAGCAGAGGCTGGGATGGGTAGGATCATGGACAGTCATTCCATTTTGACCCCCTGAGTATTCTGGTCATTTCTCTCTCTCCTTTGAATTCCTCCACTAGTTCTTCCTTCTCCATCACAGTTTCAAACTTATTCTCATCAAGGCCCTTCTTAACTCCACTCCTCTCTGTTTATCCAGTCATGTGTCTTATCCTCTCCCTTCTGTTCATCAACGATGCCTAGGACTCTGTATTTGTCACAGAAATCAGGCATTCTGCAATCTCCATGACTTCTGCAGCAGCCAGTGTGGCTGACTCCAGGGCTGCCCAAGCAACTGGTGCCAGGGACAGACACACTGGCTGCTGCTGGAGTGGCTCTGCAGCCAGCCACTCGGGCAGCCCTGCAGCCAGCCACACTGGTGCTGCTCTAGCTGCCCTGGGGCCAGCTGCACCAGCCACTGCTCAGGCAGCTGATGTGGCTGGCCCTGGGGACTGCCCGAGCAGCAGTCCCAGTGGTGGCCAGAGCAGTCACTGCTCAATGGCCCCCAGCAGCAGGTACTGCTGCCCCCTCCCAGCAGTGGTCTCCTGGGGCACCTCCCCAAAGATTTAGTCACAGGTTTTTCTAGTAGAAGTAATGGACAGGTCACAGGCCGTGAATTTTTGTTTATTGCTTTTACTAAAAATACCCATGGCTAAATTGTAGCCTTAATGGTGCCTGCTTTGTTACCCTTTTGTCCTCTCCTCTCAGCACTGTCTTCATATTGGCTTCCATGTCATCTCTAACGTACGGAACTTTCTCCGTGTTGGTCTGTAAGGCCAACACCCTCTTCCACGTCTCTCTGTATGATCCAACTCTGCAGCACAAACATAGCCAGCTAACAATAGGGGGAAGTTGGGCAGAGACTTCATGCTGATTTTTAAAGCTGTTTTATTCCTCTCCCCCCACCCTTCATATGCTGTCTGCCTACTTAGATTGGGAGCTCTTTGGGGCAGGGGCTGCACCTCCTTGTGTGTGCGTGTACAGCACCTCGCACCTTGTGAGTACCACGACTATACACACAACAACTCAGAACAATGAGCGTTCAGAGACAGAGAGGTACTGCCAGCCTCCTCAGGTAACATTTAGCAAATCAAATTCCATGCAGTGGACAAGTAGTTTAGATAGCAAGATGCTGTGGCAGTCTCAGGCCAGGCCAAGCAGAATGCTGCACCAATCCCAATTATGGGACCTTAAACCTGAGAACTCCCAATGGCAGTGAGTGGGATTTGAAAGGTCCTTGCTCTGGCTGAAGCTGAGGTCTCATTACTGTTTGTTTCCCACATCTTCCTGGGCATGTGAGCCTGCTGTGTGTGTTATGGGGGAAGTGCATGCTATGAACACTCTGTGAGCAAGTCCAGGTGTCAAGAGATCCATTGAGGCTGAAGCAAGAGCAGAGAGGCAGAGTTTGTGGAGGCGATTTACAGCCATGGTTATTGAATGGTGTGTGAGCAGTTTGTCACGCTGAGCCCTGGCACCTTGTCCTACCTGTGTTGCACGTGTTTTATTGGTGTTGAGCAGAGGGAGGCCGGAGCAGAGGGGAGTTTGGAAGGGAAGCCACTCAAGTGAAAAATGAACTAAGCCAAATAGGATTGAGAAAGAGTGAGAGAGAGAGACATGCAGGGGAAGGGGGTGACAGGGCCAGATTATAAAACACAAGACAATATCTTCACTGGCTGCAGGATTAGAGAAAGAGGGAGAGAAATGAAATGAAAGAGAGAGAGAGTATAAAGACACTGCCTTGTGGCCAGCACTTATCCTAGTGGGATCCGGGATGCACATGTATTCAGAAAAATAAATTCTCACTTAACAAAGCAAGGGGGGGGGGAGGGAAGCTACAGATCCAAATGGAAAGTGCCCCAGGGTGTCCAATCTGCTGGGTTGTAAAAAACCCATCATTTCATTTTGTCCCCCTCCCCCACCCACCTGGGAGCCTACTCCTTCCCCAGCCGCCCCCAACCCTCCCCACCAAGAGGAGAGGGACCACGGGAGAGCAGAAGGTCTGTTTAGAATTTCATATCCCTTCCATCTTTCTCCCTCAGTGCTAAACTTTCAAGACAAAAATCATAAAATGTGGTGCTTTGTTGGTGAGGCAGATTCAGAGATCTTCCTGTTAGGCACAAGAAAGGGGAGAGAGACAGAGAGAGAGATAGTGAGATGGAGCGCTGGCTTTGTGCTTGCAACAAGCCACTAAAGGTGCATTTTTAATTAAATTTATACAAAATGTGTCAGTTTTATCTCTTATGTTTCAAACCTGACTCTTTCCTATCAAAGTAAAGTATTGATCTTCACTGCCCCGAAGCTACCTGACTGAATTAAACAGAATAAATAGAAGGAGGACTGAAAGGGCTTAGAAACAACTGCAGAGAGGCGAATGTTTAATGGCTCCTCAGTCATTTGCTGCAATTAAAAAACAAAACCGTTTAGAGGAGCTGTTAACACCTTGAAGTCTGAAAATCCTCACTTCAAAAAAGCCACAAAACAGCTCCCAGGCAAAACATTTTAATTGCTATAAATACTTCCAACCTCAGCCATGAACTGATGCATATGCACATTATACAGACAGACAAATGGATCCCTGGATCCAACAGAAAAAAAAACTCATTTATCTAATGCAATACACAAAGCCAAATGTGTCCTATATACAGACAGACAAACCCAACATGGTAAAGACATATGTAGCCAACATGATACAGACAGACATATCCACTTACCCAAAAGAAAAAGGGGCCTTTTTCTGATATGATCAAGACAAATTGTATTCAACATTCTACAGACAGACAATAGTCAGCATGAGAAAGACTCATTTATCCAATGTGACACACACCATATCCCATATTATACATAGAATCACATGTATTCAATATCAGACACTATATAAATCTCACACATCCTGCACTGACCTGCATTATACAGACCTCCACACGGCCACCCCACATTAGACATTGGACTATGTGCCCATCTCACCTTGAGATGGGCTGCCACAGGCCTGTCCTGAATTTTAAAGGTCTTAGTGGGCTTGGGTTACTGTGAAGGATCCTGTATGACCCAACTGTGGTTGAGATCAGTGGAAAGTGTTTGATTTGGTATAATGGGGAAGGGGCTACTAGCAGGCAGTTCTCAGTGGTGCCCTGTTGACTTTAGAAGTGGCTTTTCCTCTTGTTCTCCCAGATCTTGGATTGATAAATTCTGGGCACACTGCAAAATGGGGGAGGGTGTTTGGAGAGGGAGTAGGCCAAGGACAAGAGGCTGTTTCTGCATGAAGTCATTATGGTTTATCATCATGGCAGGTGAATATCAGTATTCAGGCAATGCATGAGCAGGGCACTGTGTTATTACTCTGAAGTGTGTATTGTACTGAGATTGTTAATTTTATTTTATATATTTTAAGAATGGTAAAAGCAGCATAGAGCCTGTGGTAGGCACTTGGTTAGAAGTCAAAATACATAAATAGACCACTACCTCGATATAACACCATCCAATATAACACAGATTTGGATATAACACGGTAAAGCAGGACTCGGGGGGAGGGGCTGCACACTCCGGAGGATCAAAACAAGTTCAATATAATACAGTTTCACCTATAACACGGTAAGATTTTTTGGCTCCCCAGAACAGCGTTATATCAAGGTAGAGGTGTACATACACCAGCCTACACACCTGGATTTAGTTATTTTAGTAACTAACTAATGTTATTAAGACAGCGGGATGGGGACTCGCAAGATTTGGGTTCAATTCCTGGCTTTGACAGTTTAACTGGATAAATCCGTGCATCAGTTCCTCCTCTGCACAATGGAAATAATCCTGATTTACCTCACAAAAGGTTGGGAGAACTTTAAGGCTCAAATTCTCTCACTGAAGAAAGTAAATAGTTCACCACCCTCACATAAAGCCATGTGCACACAGGCTGAAACACAACACCCAAAGAGCTCCATGTGCTTAACTTCCATTTGGTTATGGATCTCTGAGCACTTTTAAGGCTATTTAACTTGCATCCAATTCTTTGGGGATTCCCAACGTGGTTTTGTGGCAGCTTGCTGAGCAGGGTCATGATTACAACCCTACTTCATCCTGGAGCTGAGGCTAGAGCTACAACTCTTTGGTTTGTTAAAAGTGTCTCACCGTGGTTTATAATTCAAAAATCTGCATTCCCTAGTCATTTCAGTGCCAAAAACTGTCCTGAAGATTTTCCTTGGCTGGATCAGAATTAGGTTAGTTTTTTTGCTGAAGGAGCAGGGTCATGAAAATAAGAGATCTGGCCAGTTATTAGGGCTTCAGCTTGGCTAGCTTTATCATTTCTAATCTTTCAAATATTTTGTTCAAGATTAAATAATAGCCATTCACTACCTTTTATCCATGACCAAGTATAAACAAGCAGCTTCCTCCCTGTGGCTTCGGGTTAACCGGCAAGTGGCCCTTTGCCTCATTTTCTCTTTTAAGTCCCCAGAACCCCATGAAAGCTCATCTTCTGGTTGATATAGTGCAGAATTCCCACATCATACTCCCTATCAGCCCAATACAAATAGTCCTTAAAAAGAAATCACATATCATCTGGGTCTCATACCATGTCTTCACCACACCAACACTTTGTCAGTCATCCATTGTCCTTCTGGCAGGACAGCCCCCACAGCCCTTCCCAGAGGGAAGGAATTCCCACAGCTTCTCTCCTGTGAGCATTCTTGCCAGGGAGCATCCCTCGGTCTCTTACAGCTCCCCTGGGTCCAGCTCTCCCGTGCGGAGATGGCAGCAGGTAAGCCCTTCCACTGTTTTCCCTTCCTTCAACCCTCTAGCCCTTAACTCCAGCTCCCCTGCTTAGAGCCAGCTGACAACTCCCATGCCTGCCTTCAGCCCTCTAGTTCTAGCTTAGGGACAGCTTGTTCTCCTGACTTTCCCCTTCTCCCAGGAACCATCCTCTTGCTGTGGTAGCTATCATCTCCAGCCCTTCCTGACTAGAACAGTCTGCTTTGACTCTCTGGAGTGCTCTCACTAGGCCTCTTATGGCTCCCCAGGTGCTGCCCTGCCCTCTTAATTGGCCCAACTAGGAGAAATTGGACTGGAACAGGAAAGCTGAATCCCATTTCATTTAAAGGGCCAGCTATGCTGTTACACCAAGTACAAAAATTGCCTGGGTTTGGTGCTCATTTCACAAGGCTGGGCTGAGGAGAAGGGGGGTGAGATTCTCTGTAAATAGCAGGAAAGTTCATATGGGAACAGGGGCAGGCCTATCATAGCTCAGGATTAGAGTCTGTGATTTTTATGAAATCACACTTCTTCTGGGATCATCTAAAATGCACACAGGGGTTTGTATTACAGTGCTTCTCTTAGCAAATGTGTTTGTACGAACACATCCCAGCTGCAAACCTATGTCTATCACTAGTCCTCAGTTAAACTGCACACAAGTGACAGCAGGAACCAATCAATCCATTTTGCTCTGCTAGTGCAGCTCTGAAATCCCGACACTTGAGCTAAAAGTGATCTCTGTATATCTTCCATGGAACTCCAGCCACTAGAGGAAGATATGGCCTTATGTATTTGAGCAGCTTCTGCCTTGCTCCACAGCAGAGGTCAGTGGTGTATATAGGCACTAAATTCCACATTACAACTTGTGTGTCTGAAATTGATGTCATTTAAGCAGATCTGGAGACCAAAGAATTTGTATTATTTACCACAAATGCTGAATACTACCTCCTGTTATGGCCAAACCCCACCCTCTTCATTTCAGCACGTTTTGCTGTGTTACAGAACCCTTATTAACATCATTTATGAGCTTCAGTCCCCACTCGTCACTTTACAGATTTATCCAAATACAGATCTGGTTTTATGGTTTTGCCCAAAGTGTATGATTTAGCACAGCAATCTCTCTCCCGGTCATACACACACCATCATAACAGTGACCTGGCAATTTAGACAAAACAAATATTTTTACTCAAGTGAACTCCCATTTAGGGTAATGGCCACTTTAAGAGGCAGAAGGAATGTCAGTGCTGAAGTGTGTGACAGCTATTAAGTGACAGGGATGTAAGAGAGCCACCATGAAGGCTTTGGAAACCCTGTAACTTGAATCTCTCAGCAACACAACACAAGGGTACTGTAAACTCCAAGCATTAGAGTCCTGTGCTAAAGGTCCTGGCTTCATTTCTGTTGACAACTCATGCTGGTGGGTAAATAGTCACACATCTGCAGGCTCCTGTGACTGTACTAAGATGGGATTCTCTTGCTCACACACATAGCCTAACCTCTCCCAGTGCCCATTATGATGTTCTGTATCTTTAGGCTGTGCAAAATACTATTCCCCGCAGTAATCTGCCTCTTTGCCTGCTTCCTGCATATCAGAAGACATGATCAGTCCTATCTCTGAATGGGGAGGAAAGTGGGCTGACCAGATTTATTTAATTAAAAAAAAAGGATCAGGTTTATTCCAGATAAGCAGGCAGGATTAAAATAGGCAGAAAGAATAGACAAGGAGCAGCTGTCAGCACTCCAGCCAATCCAGGGCGATTATTAATAATGATAAGCAGGAGAAGAGGGATAATCAAGGGATAATGAAGTGGCCCTGAAAGTGACAGAAGATGGAGCCTGATAATGGGGCCTGTAGCCCTGTGTTATTCCAACACCAGAGAGGTCTAATGCAGGACTGGCTGGCAGGGAAGTCAAGAAAAATCAGGGGGCTAAGAGAAAGAAAGAGAGGGTTTCACCTCACACACTGACCTCAGTAGAGAAATGAATGGACTCAAGAGCTCTGAACTTCTGAGTCACATAGGGTTCATGAATGAATCAGAACATGACCACAAGTCACACAGCACAAAGGGTAGGGGCCTGCATCAGCATAAATGTCATACACCTAGAGGGGTGGATGGGTTGTCTGGAGAAGAGAGACTAGGGTTAGATGCTAGTTCCTGGTTTTGAGACACTGGTGGCATAACTCAAAGAGTAGCTGCTTTATTTATGGGGACGCTAGAATGCCTCTAGTGACACATATTGCACGATGATAGTATCTCTCTCTCCCTCATACCATGAGGGTGCTGATGAGAGATATACAGGGAGCTCCAGTCTTTAGATGACTGTCAGTCTCTTGTGGCTCTTTGCATCACTTGAAGACTTGCCTTGGGATAAATCATCCATTTCTCCTTAGGCGCTCTTCTCAGAGGTTGGTTTTAGCCAGGGGCTGCAGTGTGAATAAAAGAAAGGTGGAACTCTACTCCTGCCCAAGGTGTCACATACACTCCATTGGTGGCTTCTTCTCCGGCCTTTCTCCTCCCTCCTGGTATTCCAGTTTCCCTTTCCCCAGAGCCTTCATTTAAGTTCTAGGGCATAACTGGGAAGAATGGAAGAAAATTGAGAGGAAAAAAAGATTAGTTGTAAATATCAGGAAGCAATGAAAGACAGGTCTGAGCATTGTGCTGAGCACTGGGCTGGGAGCCCAGAACTACTGGGTTCTGACACTGGCTCCTCGTCTGTGTGCAAGACCCTTTCTTTCTGTGTACCTCACTTCCCTATCTGTAAAATGGGATAATGATACTGACCTAGAAGTGTTGTGAAGAGTAGTAAGTTAATGTCTGCAAGACCCTTTAAATAGCTAATCTCTGCCTCTTGCAGTCACTCCAGTTAATATCAGACCATTTGAACTCCAGCAATTGCAAGTTGCTGCCATCCCAGTTCCTGTTTCAGAATCACTGTTCAATTCAGAACTTAAACACAAACCCACTCCCCAGCAATTACCCAATCAGTTTCCACTCAGGCCAAAATCATGGGAGAGTCATTGAGATCCTGTATTAAGGAGCTGGGATTTATCACATCACAAGAAACCACTTGTGTATCATGACCAGTGGGACTGAAGTTAGAGGACCTATGTTCCCTGGAGAGATTGTTATTGATGGCACACCAGTGGAACAAGGGGAGTTAGGCTGGAAGCAACTCATCCACATGGACAGAGCAGTGTACAGGATTTCCACTTGTTGAACGTAACCTGCATTCAGCTTCACTCTTCAGCAGGGTGGGAGCAATGGGATCTGCAAGTGCAGCTGCTCCGGGAAGGTGATCTCACATTAGACAGATGCTTACACGTGGGACGTGCAGTGGAAATCTCAAGAGGAAATCTTAAGAGGCAATGGCACAACAGAGCAGAGGAAGGTCTCATAAAGATTCCATCAGCCTTGTACAAAAGGCACAGGGCACTTCAGACAGCAGTGATGACATGATCACTCTCTGCTGGAGTCCAAGAGCCTATCAGGTTCAGGCTGTTGGAACAGGAAAGGGATAATATCAACCTTCATTCATGCAACAATGTTAAGAGGGATATTCCCTGTCTGATTTCAGCTGGATAATGGGGCCTCTTGTAATGGAATTGTACTTGATAGATCCTACCAGGGTGCAGCATACGATTTTTATAGCTGCAGTGCAAGAAGCAAAAGGGGGAGGCCCTTGAACAAAGGAGATAATTTAAAAAATGTATGGAGATGTTTTCAAAGGGGACGGGTGCCTCAAAGGAAAACTGCAACTGGATGTAGGCCCCATAATGGAACTTGTGTGCTTACTACAAAGGAAAATTCCAGTGGCACTACATAATCCAGTATGCAAAGAGTTTGAACATCTGCAGAGCAGGGGTTTTGTAGTACCTGTAGAGGCCAGTACAGCGTGGGTAGGAAGCATAGTGGCGATAAAGAAGCCATCAGGCAAATTACACATCTGTACACACCCAACACCAATGAACCAGGCATTGAAAAGATGTCACTATCCACTGCCCACATTAGATGACATCTTGCTAGAACCTTCCACAACCAGAATTTTTATGGTGTGTGATGTGAGGAATAGGTTTTCCGTATAACCCTTGATAAAGAGTCCAGCATGCTGACAATCTTTGCAACACCATTTGGTCACCACAGATGGCTGCACCAGCACCAGAGGGGTTCCAGAGAAGACCCACCCAAGTGCTGGAAGGACAGCTTAGGGTGAAGATAATATCCTCATTGTAGGTGAAGGAAGTAAAGATACAGAAGCTGAATAAGAACATGAGAAAACTACAAGCTCTTCTATAGCAATGCAGGACCAAGAACATAAACCTCAATCCAGAAAAATATGACTTAAACAGCGTGAAGTGACATACACTGTATCTCTGTTCATAGCATAGGGACTGAAGGCAGATCCCAACAAGACCAAGGCAGTCAGAGACAAGCCAGTTCCAGTGGATGTGAAAAGGGTACAGTGATTCATAAGAATGATACATTTTCTGTCCAAGTTCTGTCCACACCTGCCTATACGTCAGCTTACATGGCAGGATGTTGAATGAGATGGAGCAAGATCCCAACACTAAGCATTTGATATGCTGAAACAAATAATAACTCAAAACTACCAGCCAGGAGAACCACTGACACTCCAGCATGATGCATCAGAGAAAACTAGGAGCAATCACTGCTTATACCAACAGAGCCCTGTTAGAGACTGAACAGGAGTACACCCAAATAGAAAGAATGCTTCTGGCTATGGTATTTGCAGTAGAGTGATTCCATCAGTACACCTAAGGACACCCAGTAATAGCACAATTAGACCACAAATCCTTAGAGCCAATCATGGCAAAGCCCCTTTTTAGTGCTCCAAAGCAATTGCAGAGCATGTTGATGTACCTCCATCACGGGAGGAGGGATAGCTCAGCGGTTTGAGCACTGGCCTGCTAAACCCAGGGTTGTGAGCTCAATCCTTGAGGATCTGGGGCAAAATCAGTACTTCGTCCTGCTAGTGAAGGCAGAGGGCTGGACTCAATGACCCTTTGGGGTCCCTTCCAGTTCTACAGGATAGGTATATCTCCATATATTATTACCAGGTAGAGACCAGATATTGTCCAGGACAATTACTGGTGCTAGCTGACACCATGAGCTGGGCATATATACCCAGCATCAGCAAGCTGGAGGAAGGGGATCAGGACACTGAATCCATTAACATGCTGCACTATCTCCCAGTTACAACAGCAAAGCTGATGGAAATCAAAGAGACTATGGAAAAAGACATCCAAGTACAGAGGAGTCAAGTGAATGATACCAGCAGGGTGGGTGAGGATACAAAAGCCAAGTGCTGATAGGAGCAGAGCCATATTTTCAAATAAAAGATGAGCTGAGTGTGCAGGATGGAATCATATTTCAAGGACAGAGCTGTTGTCTCCACCTCATTACATAAGGATGCCATGTGAAAAATACATGCCTCACACCTGGGCATTCACAGCTGTCTTAGATAGGCTCAAGGGTGTGTTTACTGGCCACTAAAGAATACACAACTGCACTCCCTGACAGAAAGGTGTGATGCTGGGGTTATGTGATAATTGCCAGCAGAAAGAGACACAGGTACCACATGAGCTGCCCACCCGACCATGAGAAAAGGTGGGAGTGGAGTTATTTTCCTTCAGTGAAAAGCAGCACTTGCTCATTATGGACTACTACTCACATTTTTGGGAAGTTGATCCCCTGTCTGATACAAAAAGTGAGTGAGTGATTGCCAAACTGAAGGCCCACTTTGTGAGATATGGCATTCCAGGCACTGTATTCACAAACAGACCCCAATTTGCCTTGGAAGAATTCAAGGAATTTGCATGCAAATAGCAGTTTGACCATCACACCTACTCCCCAGCATATCACAGAGCAATGGCAAGGTGGAATCAGCTGTGGAAATAGGTAAGACTGTTATATATGGCTGTTTCTTCTTTTTCTTCTTGTTCGCATTTTTGGCACACAGGAATACCTCATCACAGGGATGCCAGAACAAGCCAGAGCCTGCTGCCGGTGATGGGAAATCTATTGTAGCTGGAAGGATGGACATGGCCCCGAACAGAGAAAGCCAGCACAAGTCAGCCATGGACCCACTGGCCCTGGAAACAGGCTCTTCTGTGAGGATCCAGCCTGTAGAGAGACACCCAAAGAAGTGGACTAAAGGAGTCATGAGGGGTGCAGTGGCACCCAGGTAATATGAGATGATGATGCAAGAAGGGCAAGTGATCCAAAGGAATGAGTTACAAGTCAGCAGACACAGCACTCGGAATGGAGAAACTGAGAACTATCCAATGCCCAACTTCACAGGGAGGCAGGTGGCTCCACAGAGAGACAGTTTGCCAGACTCGGAGACAGATGACAGCGGGACAGAGGTAGGTCAGTGTCAGTTGAGTAGACCAAATAATCTCACTATGTAACCATCTGCGTCTCTGGTAAAGACAAGACTCCAACTTGGCTATGTACTAGCAACCTCTGGCCAAAGGGACATGGGGTGGGGGTCTGGGTTTCAACTATTTATTTTTAATGTTTATATTAAAATGTTTGTAAAATAAGGAAGAAATGTCATGATCAGTGGAACTGGAGTCACTGGGGCCCATATTTCCTGGAAGGACTGTTACTGACACCAGCAGAACAGGGAACACAGTTTGCATGCAGCTTCATTCTGTGAATGAAACATGTGGGGCAGCTGTAGCTGGGACATCTGCCTTGTGGCCAGCCTGGCACAGCAGAGTTGGAGCCCCAGGGTGGAGATTTAGAGTCCAACACCTTGTGAGAAACACAAGTGAGTGGAGATGGCACATGCTGACTCTCAGGATGCTCTGGTTTCAGGGTAGGGCTAGATGGGCAGAAGCAGCCAAAGCAGGGACTGCTGCACTGGAAGGAGTAAAATGAGGCCCAGCCAGGACCATCCCTCCCCCCAGCATCCTCCTGGACACAGAACCATGTAGGGAAAACTCCCCCACACACTCTGGGGGCAGTAGGACCCAGGTAGTGCCTCCCCCCTTCTGGGCTTGGGAGAAAACTGCAAAGAGGAGCCAACCAGAAACTGTAGCAGGCAGGGGGAGCACTAGCCAAGGCAGGGACTTCTGGATATTTGGAGACCTGTCCACAGTTCGGAGTGGACTTTCTCTGCTCTGTGCTCATTGGCTCTTTGCCTCAACCCTCTCTTTCCCTGTCCTCCTCCCTCAGAGTCTGTTCACCTCTGGTTCATTCCATCCCTCCCCTTCCTACACCCCCAGGCCTCTCCCTCTTGCCTCCCTTCCAGCTTACACACTCTTATATAACCCCCTTCCCCAAATACAAACATTGTGGAACGAACATGCCATGTTTTGCCATCCTATCATTTGCTCTCCTTGTGTTCTGCTCCTTCCCCCACCTGCAGTCTGTCTTGTCTATTTAGAGTTTTAGCTCTCCAGGGCTCCACGTTTGTACAGCGCCTAGCACAATGAGACCCCATTCTTGGTTGGCTCTTAAGTTCCACCTTAACAAACATGTTAAATAAAACAATAATAAGGGAGGTAGGGTAGAAATTACTGTGAAATAATCTCCATCTTGCCCCATCCCCAGGTCACTAGACCCACCAAATGCCACTGGCATTCTCCTCAGCAGAAGCTACTCCTAGCAACACTCCCATACAGGTGGAAAGATGTCCTGTTTTCCATATGTCTGTACAACGGGGTAAAATGGCACGACCCAAGAAGGAGAAGCCAATGTAGGGATGGTTTTCAGATCATGGCCAGAAACAGCAGACAGGTAGCCCCACAGCTCACAGCCTGAACCCCTCATCCAAGAAAGGCACAGTCCAACAGAGCAGAGTGCATACAAAAGCATGCCCAATACAGTCCAGCAATACCTTCTGGAGTCAATGAGTTGCACCCATTTAAGCCAAGGCTGGATATGGCCCTTGGGCCCAGTGTATCTTATGGGGGTAGAGGAAGCAAGATGGGGAAGGGTAGGATTGCTTTGAGGGAACCAATTTTCAGAGAAGAAAAGGCTGGATTTAGGCAGCATATGTAGTGCTGAGACACACTGAGGCATCTCCATGCTCTGTTTTCCCAAGGAGCAACACAGTAGGAGTGCAGGGGAGAGACTCCCTGGGGGCCCCCCTGGGTTGGTGCAAGGAAACAGCTCCGAACTGTAAACTTGTCCTCTTGTTGGGGAGATATTCAACGGTGGTGACCAGGGCTGCCGCTTCCATTTAGGCAACCTAGGCGGTCGCCTAGGGCACCAGGATTTGGGAGGGCGGCAGGCTGCTCCGGTGGACCTCCCGCAGGCGTGCCTACGGAGGGTCCGCTGGTCCCGTGGCTCCGGTGGAGCATCCACAGGCATGCCTGCGGCAGGTCCACCGGAGCCGTGGGACCAGCGGACCCTCCGCAGGAACGCCTGCGGGAGGTCCACTGGAGCCACGGGAACGGCGAGCAGCAGAGCGCTCCCTGTGGCATGCTGCCGTGCTTGGGGCAGCGAAATGGCTAGAGTCGGCCAAAAACCCTGGCGCCACTCCTGGTGGTGACAAATGAGGGAGGTGGGGCAAGAAGCCACAGAGTCTGATGTCTACCAGGAGTGCAGGCAAGAGAGCTGGGGGACTTGTTCTGTGAGAGGCCAGGGGGTTGGACTTGTTTAGGGAGAGGTTCCTCTCTTATTTTAATGCTATTTTTCCCCTGGGGCATTTTAATCTCCTTCAGGGAGGGAAATACTCAACCCCACTCCCTGTAACATACTCACTCACCTCTCACAGAACACATGCTGGGAGTGTTGCTAGGTACCTTGCAACTCATGGGAGTGGAAGTGCCTCCCTCTCTCACAGGCAGTCATTGCGCAGGAGGTGAATACAGGCCTGAGTGAGGACGAGGGAACAGTGGGGAAATGCTGAGCTTTGGCTCTTACTCCCTCTTTCTGTGATCCCAGACTCCAGGTCACTGCAGCAGATGCTAAGAGCATATGTGATGAATTAATTCCACTTTCCCTGAGACACTCCAGCGACAGGAACAGCAGTACCTTTCCAACTGATTAACATAGCAGCTTTCCCCTTCCTCCCACCGTCACTTTGTCTCATTTAATAAGGCAGCTGGGCGAGTCCCTTTAAGAGGCTCCTAGCTGACAAATAGACTTCTGTATGAAAAGTTTCTGGGTAATCTACTTTAATGCCTAATTTTCAGCTTTAATTATCAAGATTATTTATTTTACGGCACCGCGTGTGTGGTCTCTACCACCAGGTCCTCCTTAATGACAAATTATAATCTACTCAAATGGCCAGTTTCCACCTACAAATATTGTACCTGGTACTGTTAAAAGTGACACCTAAGATCCCTAGAAGTGGAAGAAATTACAATTCAGTTTTTCTTGTGCATTTGAATCACTTTGTCTACAGTCAGTCTCACCATTTCCTCTGTACAGTCTATTGAATTCTGATCCTGCAACTGGATATGTGTGGATAGATCCTTACACCTGGGCAGACTCCCAGTAAAACCAGGTAAAATGAGGCACCAATAACTGGCTCAGTATATTAACCTAGCTCTTTATGATACACTTTGACAGGTGTTCCGCTCTTCTCCAGTCAAGCAGAAAAGAACAAGTAGTGATCAGGACACCAGCCATATCAGACCACTGCATTAAAAGTGTAATCTCTAGGGTCAAATAAGGGACTGGGACTCAACACTTCTGTATTCAATTCTCAGCTCTGAGAGGGTGTGCAGTCCTCCTCTCAGAGCCAGGGACCCTGGGTTCTAATCCCAATTTTGCCATTGTGTGACTCTGGGCACGTCATTTCTCCTTTCCATGCCTCAGTTTCTTCATTTGTAAAATGGGGATAGCAATACTGTCCTATCTCCTGAGAAAGTTGGGCAACTGTATTCATCCATGTGCATGAAAGTTGTTGAGTTCCTTGGAGGAAAGCTGCTAGAGGAATGCAGAGAACTATTATTGCTCTATTCTACCAGGACAACTGCAGTTTCCTCAGTTAAGCATCAATCCATGGAACTGATTCTATCTCATTGGTGTAGGTTGGGCTGATGCTTCTGAGAAGTGGCCTCAACCTTAGTGGAAATAGAAATCACCTGAGGCTGAACTATGGTGTCACCCAGATCAGTTACAAAGTACATTTTGCTCCAGACTTTTCAACACGGCTAGATACTTTCCACAGAGCGTTTTACAAATCAGAGCTCACAATGAAGCTCTGTTCCAGCCAGCATACCTGGGTACATTCCAGTCCAGCCAAGAATTGGCCAGCCCTGGCCTGCAAATACACTGCATTGTTTCCACTTGCCTAATACAGTAATGAGCAGTTCATCCTATGACAGCACACCCCTGTGAAAGGAGAAGCAGCAGTTCTGTCACATTTCAGGTGTTGCAATGCAACCAAAATAGGCTTGTGAAAGACAGGAACAACATGTTGACTGAAGGACTGCGGTCAGACAATCCCAGCTCCCTTTCCCAACTCTGGAAGGGAATCAGAGGGGTATGAAAACAGGGTTCAATCTATTTGGCTCACTGAAGAAGGGCAGAAGGACAACTTGATCACAGCCTATACTGTATAAATATCTAAACCAGGGAGAGGATATTGGACATGCTTTTACTCAGACAGACAAAGGCATAAGAAGACCCAATGGTTGGATGTTGAAGCTAGAAAAATTCAAACGTGAAATAAAGCAAAAATTAGTAACACTGTGGATAATTAACCATTGGAATAACTTACCTAAGGATGTGGTAGGTAGGTTCTCCAACACAGGGAGTCTTTGTACATTGTACAAGACATGCTCTAGCTCAACCACCCATCACTGGGCTCCAGCAGGCCTGTCTTACACAGGTGGTCAATGATCACGGTTGTCTCTTCTTGCCTTGAGATATGTGAATCTATGACTGTTCAAACATGCTGTACAGTAAAACTGTACCCACCTATCCAGAACTCCTGTGGGCCAGTCAGTAGCCAGGGACTAGCCAGGGCATAGGATGGCCCTGGCCACATCCCTCTAACTCCAGAATGCCTGTGTCAGAGGCTCTGGTGAGGGGGGCAGACAGCTCTGTACCTCCCAGGGAGGCTCCCTCCCCTGAAGGAATTCCACAGGGCCAACTTCAGGCTGGTGCACACAGCTCTGCTGGCATAGTGGCCACAGCACACTTCTGAATTCCCCACTCTGCCTCCAAACACCTCTCTGCTCCCTTCCCATAAACCCCTTCATTCTTTCCCTTCACACGCTCCTCCCTTCCCTTCTTTCCTACCTCTCCAGTGAGACCCTCCCTGTCCTCCAAACTCCCATCTCTCTCCCACTTCACCCTCCTCCCATCCCTTGCTTTCCCACCTGGCCTCCAAACCTCCCCCCTCCCTCCCCCACCTCGCTTCTGGCCTGCCTTTCCCTTCTCCAGGCTCTCTCCAGCTGCCCTCATCCCCAGCCCAGTCCTGCCTCACTCTCTCCCTGACCCAGGTAACCCAGTCTCCCTGGACCCTCTCCAGACCCTTCAGAAACTCCCCCCTCAAAGGCTCCCTTCCTCTAACCTTCTTTGAAATGCCCTGAGTTTCCTCCCCATCCCCTCCTCCCCCCTTCCAGAGGGGCCTTTTCTTTTCCGTCTGTTCCCAAACCTCCTCACCTAGACCACCCATTCTCCCCTCCAGACCCCCCCAATGCTTCCTCCCAAGGTCCCCCTTTAGCCAGTGTCTCCCCAGCGTCTCTCCTCCCCACCTGAAATCTTCTCAGGCCTGGCTCTTCTCTGGAGGCCTGTCAGGTCCTCACAGCCCAGCTGGGCTACCCCTTTTTATGATCTGAGTTGAACTGGCAAGCAGGATGCCTTCCCCCACACCTAAAATAAGGCCTGCACCAAGTGAGCACAGGGTCCATATTACACAGGAACAACATAGTCAGCAAAATGAAAGCCTTGTCCTGAGTCACTCAACATGGGAACCACACCAGGGATGCGGCTTTGGGTGCAACTTGCTGTCTCTCACTCTGAAGTCAGGAGAGTGCCCCCCTGTGGGGGGAGGGAGCAAGAGAGGGAAAAACCTCTGCACCAAGCAACTCAGACTTGTGCCTGCTGGGCAGCTGCTTCAAGCCCTTGTATATGGCAGAAGCACAAAATCCCCAGAAATACTTGCGGGTCCTTGTGATATTGGTATCCCTCCCTCCCCCCAAAGCATAATACCCTAATATTGCAGGTCTAGCTTCATCCCACGCACCACATAATTCAGATTCACAGTACTTTCTACCTATGTGCTCTAGTCTTGGGGCAATTTTAGCTACTCCAACCATCACAAACTGTTGAGTAGTTTTGTGATGTGGACAACAAACTGCTAGGAGGAGAGACCCACAGTTCTTTGTGACAGTGTCTGAAGATCTGAGGACCAGTCT
Organism: Gopherus evgoodei; assembly: GCF_007399415.2. NCBI lineage: Eukaryota > Metazoa > Chordata > Testudines > Testudinidae > Gopherus > Gopherus evgoodei. The sequence goes on from NC_044325.1 coordinate 44,584,952, forward strand.
TCCAGCTGTGGACGGTATCAGCACCACAGCATGTCCACTCCCTTGCAGTGCTTGTTCTCCCCTCCCCCTCTTTCATCATTTTTCTCTTTCAATTTGGGTTGTTTTTGTGCTATAGTAGTTTAGGGTTGGAGACACAGAGGGACAACTTAGGGGAATACAGCAGCCTGCATGTTGCAGAGACACATGCCTCCATGGAGGGCACTGGGAGGCCTGCATTGAGTCCATTCCGGAGGCTACAGAACCTTCCTCTTTCATTCCCAGGGCTGAGGTATAGATACATGTCCTTCAGGTTTCAGAGATGCTGGGATCCAGGGATGGCAGATAGCAGCAGTGAGCTATCAGCTCACCAGAGGAGTGGTGTACACTAGAGTCTGATCTTACATGGACAGGAGAGAGGATCCCAACACCAGTAAGTCCTACAGCTTATAATTAAAAGGAAAGAAACTCTTCTCTGTGTGTAAATCTCTGGGGGGAGGGAGGCAGGTCTTCCCCCTTCACCTTCCAAGGTGTATATCTGGTCTTCTGAGCTGCTTTGTTTTGCTGAATTTTAATGCAAAGTTTTCCAGTGGGATGTGGGAAGCAACCTGTGTTCTCTCTGGCCAATAAGCCTGTGTGGACCTCATTGAAAGACAGAGAGAGAAGGTGGTACAGCTGGGAAGTCTTGGTGAGGAACAGCTCATATAAAACAGGCTTCTCCACTCCAGCGAAGAGTTTGGCCTCATCCTCCAAACATTTGCCTGTTGTGTGCATACAGGCACTCCCAATCTCTCTCCCTTCCCCTACCCCAATTTCTCAGTCATCTGGGGGACTTCTTGATTAAAAAATTAACATCTCCCCGAGTTTGAGTGAGTCTGTGAGAGGGGGCAAGGGCACTGCTCATCTTCACAGCCTAAGCAGCTCTCTTTTCTACTCACTGTTGCTTTCACAGTAAGGTCACCTGTGTTGCCCATGATCAAAAGCCCAGAGATTCTGGAAGCTGGCCTCAAAGCCTGAGGGTGGGTGGATATTGCAGTTGTGTGTGTGCTAGCAGTGCAAGGGGAACAATTTCTATGTAGGTGAATACTTCAGTCTCCTAAAGCCCAGTGGCTCCTCTACCCACTAGAATCATCATCAGGATGTGTATGGGGGTCTCTCCAATTACGCACATGAAGAGTTTTGCAGCCCCAAGGTTTCTGAGGATCCATTTTATTGCAACCACCAAAGAGAGCTGGAAAAAGACACTTTACCCAGCGAAGCATTTATCCCAGCTTCGTTTTTCAGGAATCAGCCATTCTGCTGTTCCCATCCCAAGCCCATGGTGCAGTAGCACCATTGTCCAAGATAATACCATGTCCTTCACCCCTAAGGCCATGGTGCAGGGATCAATCCTGCTCCTCTTTTGCCTTCAGCATCATCTCTCAGTGGGCCCTGATGTTATGATTTAGCTTGTGCTGCATTCAGAGGGGTAACTGGACCTGTTGTGCTCTTAGCACAGCAGTAAGAACAGAGCACAATGAAGATATACTAACCAAGCACAAAGCCTGCTAACAAAGCCAGCAGCATCGTCCTCCCCCAGCCATCTGCACCACACCAAAGAGTGTTTACATTTGCTCCACATGGGAGAGATCACAGTCAAAAGCTCCAGCAGCACAAAGCTCTAGAGGGTAACTAGCTCCCTGCAAACAATGACCACTGATACTATAGGGGTGGATGCATTAAAAATAGCTAAATGGATTTTTCTAGGTAGCAATGAAAGAGGGATGCCAGGTACTAAAGAAACACCGAGCAGGGTGTAAGTGCCAGGATTGCTGCTGTGATACATTCACATGTGTGGTATAAACAGCATTTTCTTTACAAACTACCTATCAGCTTAAACCACCTCAGCTTGGGCTATGCGTTCCTCTGTGTTGACAAGCTAAGCAGGCTTAGCTTTGGGAGACCACAGGGGAAAAAAGCAGGTGCTGCAAGAAGTAATGCTGACAGTTTAGTAGGTGGTGCTCTTCCCTCTAACTCAAAGAGCTATTATTCCAAGCACAGGGTTTTAGGACAGTGGATTGTTGGAGGTACTACCTCTGGATGGGATATAAAACTGCGGTTTGGACCACTTGTGGCATCTGTTGTGAGAGAAGGATGGTAATCTCAGTGTCCTGGGCAAATTCAACCTGAACTCCCTTTGCAGCCTCAATAGGAAGCCATGTTCTTCTTCATTTACTGTCCTACCCTGTTGTACAGTGTGGCTGTTAAACAGCTGCCATATTTCCACCCCAGAACTGGCTGCACTGCAGCAGCAGCGGACAAGATCCCTGCAGTAACTTGTAAAACATCTTGAGATGAAGAGCTAGTGAAATGGAAGCAACTGTTTAAACAAATGTTTTTTGTATTTGAAATTATTCAGTGTGGCATTTTGAGAACAAATAAATATTCTTGTTACAAAATAGGAAAAAGGGCTTCACTCCCAGGTTTCGTGTTCCCACCTCCTTTACTTTCAGATCTGGAATATTTTCTCAAATGAAAGAGTTGATTTAAAAAACAAAAACAAAAACTAGTGCTATTTGTAGCTGTCTGAGCCTGTGTGCTGAGCTGACCAGAGCTCAGACATTCTTGGGCTGACTCAAGGGCTCATCTCTCTCAGATTGTCCCATGTCCCACTCAGTCACGAGTTCTGAAGACACCTCCATGTAGAGATGGTCCCAGTCCCAGCAGACATCCTCCTACCACGCGGAAGAAAGAAAAATACTGAATTGCTACAGGTCTCTGAATGCTACTAAATGGCCAGGCGAACAGCCCTAGAGAAAAGCTCTAACAGGCTAAGAGAGCTACCACTCTGTGCACAGAGGGGGAATTAGGGCAGGGCCCTAGATTCCATTAGGAGCACTAGAAATCCCAAGAAAAAGGCGGCTTGAATCCCTGCCACAATTTATAGATTTTGACAGATAGAGTTGTGTTTTTAAAATTCACCAAAATAGCAAGTTATAGATTGAACCAGGCACAGTGCAGGGAGGATCCGTGAAATCTCCACCCCTACACAACTCTGCCAATTCAGCTCTGCCCTAACCTGCAGAAACCCTGCTATTCCAGTCCTGGGCTCCCCCAGTTCTGCTGGTGCTCCTCTGTCCTGACCTGTTGATCCAGACTTGGACTGTCCCCATTCCCCTGTCTGCCTTTGCCCCTCAGTGGAGATGGAGATGGCTCTTAGAGGCAGAATTCATTAGAATGGTGAGTGTGTCAGGAGCCCCAGTCCCTAGTCAGAGACAGTCGCCAATAATTCCTTTGCAAGGGATGGCCCAGTTGGAAGCAGCGCCACAAGCTCTGGCACCCTAAGTGTATCACATTCTGGGCCCCAAAAACCTCTGAAATCCAAATCCCTTCAGATTTTATCCGACTGAGACAAGTCTATCCCATTCCCCTTCCCTCCCATTAATAAGGCCATGGGTATCATGTACAGCCTGACTGAGGGACTTGCAGGTCCATGCAAGCAGCTCTACTAGTTTCTGCCTCAGGACAGGCTCACCTCTCGCACTTCCTGTTCTGGGGCCAGAACCTTGGTGAGAAGCTTCAGGTCAATCTCTCCATCCTGTAAACACAAAGAAGGTCACAGACGTACTCCAACAGACCAGGCACAGAGAAAAGGCATCTCACCCCTTAGCCAGGAACAAGATGTTGCTGTGACACAGCTGCATTCTTGCCTCTTTGGGGACCAATGGCTTCTTATGGGAGAGGATTAGCAGGTGGTGACTGGATGTGGGCAGCTCAGAGGGAGGGGAAGGAGCACGTGAGACCAATCCCAGTGTTGCAACACTCACAGTGCAATCGCAACTGCTGTGATTTCTGGGTGAATTGGGGGTGCAGGAATTTTACCTGAGCTGGCTGCAGTTTCCCGCTTCAGCCACTATAAGGAGCTGGCCTGCAGCCATCCCATAGAAGCTGCCTGCATCTCCCTGGGATCCCATGAGCTCTGAGTGGGGCAGAGCCCAGAAAAAAAAAACACCTAGCTCCCTTCCACCACCCTCCACTGCAGCCCAGGAGAGTTAAATTAAATTAAGAGTCTGGGGAAGCTCCCTCCGCTGCTGACTGGAGACAGATGCCAGCTACAGGCACCAGCCAGGGGAGGCTGCTGGGACACAGGGAATGGGCTCTGTGAACCAGTGAGTGTAGATGGAGGGGACGAGAGGGGAATATCGCCCAGCAAATACACAAGGGAGTCAGGGCCTGCACTTCTATGTGTACACATTTTGCGTCTGTGTCACACAAACAGCGTGAGGCAAGAAGAGGGTGCTCAAAAACCAGCAGCCAGACCAAAACCAACGTCAATTAAAAAAAACCTCATGATTTTGGGGTTCTGACTCATGATTTTGAATTCTTAGGGTTGGCAATATGGCAGTCCCCAAGGAGACAGGAAATCATGACCTGTCACCATTTGGGTTTGTGCCTCTCAGGAACAGCTTTGGAAACTTCCTTCCTGCTTGAAAATGGCTCTTTGGGCTACAGCAGCATGAAGAACTCCTATACCCAGAGCCAGTAGCCCAGACACCGGGGGCAGGGTTGCATGTGCCTCAGGCACCACAAGAAAGGGCAGCACCATGGATGACCCTGGCTGAGGGAGAAGGAGCAGTGCTGGATGCCAGGGGAAACAGCAGTGCTGTGGGTGTCCCAGGACCAGGGAAAGGGGCAGAGCATGGTAAAGCATGGGTAGGAAATGTGTTCTAGGGATATATGTAGTGTTGCTGGAGCCGTGTTAGTCGCAGGATGTTAGAGAGACAAGGTGGGTGAAGCAATATCTTTTATTGGACCAACAGAAAACTTGAGGGAAAACTCAAGAATGTTCTTTGTAAATAAATGGCCATTGGAGTAAGATTTCCAAGTGGATGCCAAGCAAAGGTGCCAGGGAGACGTTTATATCCGGTGTCAGAGGCCCCACCAGAGCAATGGGCACTGTTGACTTAGTGTTCCCATATACATTAGGGCCCCATAACAAATGAGGAACAAGTTCTTGAAACCTTGGGGAGACAGGTGTTGTGTTAGGTATCAGCTGGACCCAAATATCTGTTTTTCTGGAGGATGACATGAGGGAGGTGCAGAGGGAGTTATGCTGGCCACTACAAAAGGGCACCCACTCACCAGGGTTTGGAAGGCAGCATACTTCATGAGGTCATTGTCCAGGTCACGGAACGTCAGCACTCTGTTCACCTGGATACTGTAAGAGGGAGAGGCAAGAAACAAAACTAGCTAAGTGTGGGAACAGCTCATGCTCCTCTGGAGAGCCATGGCACATGAATGGGAGTCTGGGAGTATCCAGCATGAGTATCCACGTCTCCACGAGAAAAGAAATACATGAGTGGAGAGGAATCTGGGCACAAGCCTCTTGAGTGCTGTTTCCATACCAGATAGAACAATGATTTAGACATGGAATATTATTTAATGTACCATGAATGTGAGGGAAGCCCCAGAACCTGCCATCCTGTGAGCAGTAGATGCTGTATTTGTAGGAAGCCTAACAGCAAAAATTGGAGAAAAGCGGTCTGATTGTTCCACCTCCTGGCTCCTAACCAGTCCTACCATGCAGCTTCCAGCATACTGGGATCTCTGAGTTTTCATGGCTGCTTTAAAGTCATAGTTATGGGAGAAAGCTAGTAACATATCCAAAGACTCCATGGATGTTCAGAGAACTGATAAGATCATAACATGATAGAAAACAATGAAGTAAAATCTGATTGAGAAACAAAGTGATTTTTAGTCACACTGTTAAAAGTGTTTTTAATTTGTTTTTGATAACAGCTATTTAATCTCAATGCCCAATAAACATTTGGGAGAAAAGACATCTTTGTTCAGGATTCAGGCACCCTTTCTCTACAATTAAGGGCCACAAAAGCTCCCAATCCATATGATCCAAGAAATCACTCCAACAAAACAGGAAAGAGCAGACTTGCCCTTCCCTGATATTTCTAAGATTAACCATTTTTTTCATTTTATTTTTCCCTTTGCTAGTCACCTTTGAGATATATCCAGAAGTAGTTTGACTAGCACTTTTAACCAATAGGATTTGCACTATACAAATTAACTAGACACTTGAATGAGGCAGACATCATCTAGAGGGAAACAATTTATGATCACATAAGTAAACAGTGTGCAATAATACATATGCACAAAAAGGCAGTGTTAATGTTGCACAGGCAACCTTAAATTGGGCATTTCCTAATTTTTGAAGGTTTCACTTTGCAAGCTCAATCATGTTCTTTTTGTATGTGTATAGAATATGCTGTAATTATTTTCTCTTTGTATTTGGAAACAACACAATGGAACCTTACTATCCTGGAGACTCACTATCATAATGCATGGCATCAAATCTTACTGAATGGGACAACCACTGATCTCTGCAGAACACAAGGTAATGCAGGATTTAATTTCAGCAGCCATTTCTCACCGCTGATCCGCAGCAGTGGGCAGTGACTCTAGGCTTGTGATCATGTGGCTGTGCTGTTACCTGGGTGGAGCTGCCACTTGCATGGCGAGATCTTCTTCCTGTACTTCCTCCAAGTCCGGGATCACTGGAATATCTGTAACAGGAAGAGGCAGAAGCAGCATGAAGATGATGGAATACTGAGCTTTCCTCTCACTTGGGAGAGAGAGAAGTCAGAAGTCCCATCCTCCCATGCTACACGGGGTGTGAATGCATTCACAGCCCTCATGACAGGAAAACAAGGGCAGGTTATTTGCAATGATTAAAAAAGTGTATAGTTTAATAATAAAACAAGCCAATAAAACTTTGAAACCTGGAGGCAAAATAAATCCAAAGAGGGAAACAAATTTGTGCTGCATTAGGACTTGCTCAACAATCATGGATTCTCCATTTGGAATAACCTTGAACCTTTTGAGGTTTGAATCCTGGTTGGCTGCTGCAAGCCTCAAACACGGAGCTGCTGCATGCTTGCTATCATCCCATAAGCAGGGCAAGAATCACTATTTATTCAACTCAGGTTCACATTTTATTGAGATGAAAAATATCAGATTTCCCTCAGAAAACTGTCATTTAAATTAAGGGGGAAAATGTTTAATGAAGCCCCAAATGCCAAAAATAAAGAAGTTTCACAGTGGATTCCCCCTCCCAAAGGGCACAATTCTCTGGATGTGTCTCACGCTGCAGCAGCAAATCTCATTCTCATCCCTGGAGCTTGACTTTTCAGGCATTTGTCCCCTTCTCTCTCAGAAGCAATTAACTTCATCTGAACCCACTTTCAGGCTCTTCCCTGGGTTTTTCTGTCTTTCTCTTGAGTATTTTCAGTACCCTCTCTCCCCAGATCCCATCTCCCATTTGCAAAGGAGGATGGTCAGCATGGTGGATGCAGTCTCTCTATTTCATCAGGAGGGGCTCTCCTGCCCAGCAACGGCAAGGACATGACAGTGAAGCCACAGGTGGACAAAGTTTTGTTTGGTTGTAGCCCAGGATGCCAGTGACTATGGTGCATCCTGCTGCAGGTCCAGCAACGAGATGCACCCCCTAATCAAGTAGAGAGATTAACTCAGCCCAAAATAATTTGAACAGAAAGCAAAGCATAGCAGAGTTGTCAGATGCCTAGCCAACAGTAGTGAGTTATGGGCTGTCAGTAGGTTTAGCCCTGTATCAGACCCTTCCTGCTCTGAGGAGCCCACAATCCAGACAAGTCTGAACCTCACTGAAGTGCTCCAGTACTGACCACACCTAGACTACACTGCTGGGGGTGAAATGGGGGAGGGCCAGAAAAGGAGAGAAGATGACTTGGCAAACACACTGAGTTGGAACCAGGGGCGGCTCTAGGCACCAGCAAAATAAGCAGGTGCTTGGGGCAACAAATTACCAGGTGCGGCATAATGCTGGGGCCCCAGCTCCGACCTTAGGCAGTGTCCTGGACTGGATCCTGACCGCCCTTTGTTCTCTAACTGGGTGCTGCTAGGGCTGTGCGGCAGGGCAGGGCAGGGGGAGCTGGCTCAGTGGGGAGTGTGTCCCTGCCATGCTCCCATGGGAGCAGCCAGGCCCCCTCAGGCAGGAGCTAGTAGCGCAGCCCTGCTCCAGTTGCGGAGCGCAGAGGGTGGTGGCGGAAAATGGCGGCCGGGAGGGCCACTCCTCCAGTGCCGGCTGTGGGCTCCTTCTCGGCTTGTCCCTGCCTCTGCCTCCTCCTCTGCCTCCCCCCTGTGCTGCCTCCTGCCAGAGGAGGGGACCGGCAGCCCAGGCTGAGCCGAACTCATGCCACTGCGCAGGCTGAACCCGTGGCCAACTCATGCGAGTCCTGGGGAGCAGGAGGCCTGGACATGCTGCCCTGCGATCACCAGCCACCACCTGCTCTGCCCCGGGCCCCGGCAGCCGAACCCCGCAGCCGCCCCAGCTCGCTCTGCGTGAGAGCTACTGGCGATGCCCCCCGCCCAGTTGGCTCTATCCCCAGCCATGCTGCGGGGTGACAGTCCGGGACTCTGGGGTGTTGCTGAGGCTGCCCCAAGCGAGGCTCCCTGGGGTCCACTGCCCCTCCAGCTTTGGGGGCCCTAGGGCAAGATGGGAGCCGGGCCGCAGCCCTGTTTTCAGAGCCTCCTCCCCTCCCCACGCTGCATAGCAAGATGTGGGACCGTAGGCAGGGCTGCTACGGCCATTTCAGACTGGGATTGGCACCAGAGGAGCAGAGGTTATTGCGCCCTGGCTGGAGGGACCGGGCAGCTCCCTCCAACGCCCGCTACTTGCTCCTGCCGGCACAGGGCTGTGACACCCAGCTCCGGAGGGCAGCGCCAAGCCCCCAGCATGCTTCACAGGGAAGGAGAGACAGGAGGCAGAGCTGTTTGGTGTCTCCCACGCAGCTCCAGGCCCCTCTGGCTACTCAGCAGCGACAGCCAGTCTGATTAGCCCACTGGCAGCATGACCTAATCCAACCCACATGGACCACATGAGCCCTGGGGTTGGTGCTGACGTCCTGCCTATGCCCAGCAGCAGTGCTCCAAGCATGTGCCTGGGGCAGCAAGCTGCAGGGGGGCGCCCTGCCAGTCCCTGCAAGGGCAGCAGTCAGGCAGCCTTCCGCAGCTTGCCTGCAGGAGGTCTGCCGGTCCCTCGGTTTTGGCAGCAATTCGGAGGTGGGTGCACTGAAGCCGTGGGACTGGCGGACCTCCTGCAGGAATGCCACCAAATCCGTGAAACCGGGGACCTCCTGCAGGCAAGTCGCCAAAGGCTGCCTGCCTGCTGTGCTTGGGGGGGGCAAAAAAGCTAGAGCCACCCCCTGCCTATGCCAAGGCTCTGGCGGAGGGGCAGCCCAACTCTGCCCAGGCAGACACAGCCCAGCTCACTCCTTGGCCAGCCCAGTGAGTAAATGAGTACACTAATATGAAATTGTTTTATTTCACTAATTAAAAATTCTCTGTTCTCATTTTTGTTTAATTTTAAACAGTCCAAAACTAAACATTGGGAAGTATAAACATGTAAAAGCTAAAAATAAAAAAAGGGGAGGGGGGATTTTTTTTTTTTTTTTGCTTGGGGCAGCAAAAAGCTAGAGCCGGCACTGGTTGGAACCTATTTATGATTTTGAATGTGAGTCTGCTGTAGCTGGCCTAGGCTATGGGTCTGTCTCCAGCCCCTGCCTGGACTAGGGTCACAGCTACTCCAGCTGGGAGGGAAGGGAGAGGAGAAAGGAAGGAGGGAGAGAGAAGTGTACTCCACATCCCCGAGAAGCAAAAGGAAAGTCAACAGGAGAGCGTCTCCCGTCGACAAAGCACAGTGTAGCCACTGCGGTATGTGGATCTAACTATATCAACGTCAGTTACATTATTCACGTAACTGATGTTGCGTAAGTTAGATCGAGTTACTGCAGTAGTATAGACCAGGCTTTAGCGTAGTGTCCTTTTAAAGGCCTAAGGTTTGCCAGAAAGCTCTCCAGAGGCTCCTGTTCCTTAGGCAGCAGAGGAGCTGCATGGCTCAGCTCTCTGGAGATTCTTCACCCAGTTGGCATCTGAATGAAGCAGGCATCCCAGGGGCTGGAGCACTCAGGCTGCTCCTGACTCCATCTGTAGCACTGCTATTATATTGTTGGAACTCAGCAGTTGGCTGTTTCTGGCTCTACCCTGTTTGCATCCTAGGCTGAGATAAATATTCAGGAGTTGGAAAGACAGCCCCACCTGAAGAGTTTGGGGCTCAAGACAGGGCCTTCCTTAGCAGCTTCCTCCTCCTGCCTCCTGTCAGTGCTATGCAGCCTCCCACAGCTCCAAATGGCACTGCTCCTGCCTCATGTCCACTCCACATCTCCACAGGCTCCCCCAGCTCCCCTTCCCCCCGTCCCTGGCCAGAGGAGGCAACACTGGCCCATCTGCAGCACAGCCTGGGTCAGCCCAGGCCTTAGCGAGGTGGCTGTTTGGAGCTAACCACACAGTGGGATTTCTCTCTAATTGGCTGCCCGCTGAAAAGGCTGAGCAGGATAGAGGCTGTAGCGAGAGGCAGGCCAAGGCGAGAGGCAGTGACAGCCTGAACGATCTCAGCAGAGCCGTGCCATCCAGCTCCCCAACTGCCCAACAAACAGGTGCCTATGGAGCAGCTTTCAGGCTACAGCAAACTTCATAAGGACCTTTGCAGGGAAACTGCAGCAACTTGGCCTGATCCATCCCTGAGACAGAGGAAGGCAAGGGCTGGCGATTCCATAGCACTGAGTCAGTGGCCTGTCACTGTTCTGCTCACTGCGGAGCCCTGACTGCTCTCACAGGGGAAGCTGCCATCGCACTGATTCTTCCCAGCAGGGGCTCCCAGCTGCTGGCAAAGTGCAATGAAGGGACAAAAGAACAGAAGTGATTCAGCTGACGGAGTGACTGACTTAGAGGGAGAGATTATAAGAACTGAATATGTGGGGCTCAGCTCAGTGATAGCTGGGGGGGGCAGAGTCATTGTGGATAAGGGGCAAAGAGTAGAGAGGAGAGAGATTGTGTAGGCTCGTTTGAGGGGATTATCTCACAAGTAAGGAGATGAAGCTGAGCAAAGAAAACACATTTTGTTGACTCACAGGCAAAATGGACTAAGGGGACACCTCTAACTGCCCATCAGAAGGTGTGAGATTCCCATGGCTGGAGTCATTTAAAAGCAGGACTGGCCAAGGGCCTGAAGAGTGACTGTACGGATTAGGGAACATTGCTGCATGGGCAGAAGCAAGGAGATGGCCAGACTAGAGGGGCCCTGGGGGGTCTTTCGGGTCTCTAATTTCTCAGATTGTCTGAAGTGCTGCTCAGCAGTTCAGTGGTTAATGGGAGCTAGAGGCTTTCAAAGATGTTGGAAAGTTAGTCTAGTCTTTGCTAGAGACATTTGCACAGATCCACACATCTCTACAGGCAGAGACTGGAACTGGATATTACACCGATGACAAAAATGTTCCTCTGGTAATAGAAATTAATGTAAAACAAACAGGGAGCATTTCTATGCTCCTTTACTGAGCAGCACTCCGTGCAGAAGAGATCCAGTTCTGCAGGGAGTTGAGTGTCCTCATTCCTCTTTGACTCCAGTGGATTTGAAGGTGTTTGAACCCCTGTACGATCCTTCCCTATATCAGCTAACCAACAGCCTATCTTCCCCATTCATTATTTAATTTTGATTCATTCGCCTGTTGGGTCTCGCTCTCTTGGATTCCTTTGGGCTTTGTTGCTCCCTTTTTCTTGCAGATGGGACCCAGATCAGTGATGGATCTTTCACCCTGCAGGATCCTAAAGAGTTTTACAAAGAGGATATCCTGCTGCTGGACTTGCTGACACAGGGCCAAATCTGGCTACCATTGAATTCCATGGAAAGACTCCCACAGGCTGCAACTGGCATGGAATGAGCCCTTACCGAGCATTGCAGCCACACAGCATTCTCAAAAAATGGGCTCCGGAAAGCCAGTGAATTTACCAGGTAGAAACTCTCTCTCTCTCTCAAGGAATTCAAGGCTCCAACACCACATAGGTAGTTTGAGAGAATCGTAGACAGTAGAATTGGAAGATATAAATGGAAGAGCTCTATTAGTTTCCCGCCAGCCCATCCTGTAGTGGCCAGTGCAGGATTGTTCCCTATTATATGCCATGTAGGGTCATGTCCAGTTTACCTTGAAATGTCCCATACTATGGGGCATCCCCAGCTTCCAGGCTAACAGATCTCACTTGCAAGAAGATTTAAATGCTATTCAGTATAAAATTTCTTTTTTAAATTTCAACACACTATTTGCCTCTGACGAAGTGGGTATTCACCCATGGAAGCTTATGCTCCAGTACATCTGCTCATCTTTAAGGTGCCACAGGACTCTGTGTTGCTTGTAACACACTACTTGTAATTTCTTCCTCTCCTGTCCCATCCCTCTTGTGCCACTCTAAATAATTCTTCTCCCTTCTTTCTGTTCACACTCTTTGCACGTTTGTAAACCATCACAGTGTTTCCTTTGCCATCAGTTAGCCAAGCATCTTTTTTCTCAAGCCATCCACCCTCCTGATCATTTTTGTTGCTCTTCCAAGATCTCACTACTGTTTTTTGCAGTATCTTTCTGGTAACGCTCTGCTGAGAAGTTATTGCAATATTCTAGTAGCAATCACAGCACAGCCACGGGGTGCAAACACATGCTAACTTTAAGCATTCACATTGACTTCAATGAAACTACTCACATGTTAAGTTAAACACGTAAGTAAATCTTTGCAGGACTATGTCCTCTCTGTCCTACAATGCAGTACTCATGCGCACACAGCCAGAAACTGCATTGGCCTTACTTCAGCAGCTGCAAATCTCCCAGATAGTGTATTGCCCATATCACCCTGGTCACTCTCAACTATCCCTGATTCTCCGGGCCCTGCCTCCTATAGAATGTCTATGTTTCAGATCTTTTCCACCAAATCAATTAACTTTGATTTTTCCACGTGGATTCTTGCTGTAACATTTTCTGTCCACATTATAATCTCTCTGAATTCAGGGCCCTTGCATATGAGCCTCATACATGGCTTCATAAACGTCTATATACATTGAAGAGCAGCTGGGAACTGCATTCCAGTATGTGCATATGGGAATTGGGAACATCTTATCAAACACGCAAACACCATCATTGCAATGATGCTGCTGAAGGCTCTGCACATTGTAAAATGAAGCAGAGAACAAAGGACAGAACGACAATCTGGAAACAAACAGATTCACAATGCATAGCTGTGTTTTAGAAGGAAGGGCAGTTTCCTGATCATCTCTAACATCTGCCAATTTCAATAAAATATTGCAGACAAGTCTTTACAGCTGGGTGGGGACCACACTAGCCATGTTATAGCCCAGATGGAATTGCTCCAGCAGGGGATTTCTCTCCCCCCTATAGCACACCCTTCCCTCTCTTCTCTTAGCACTTGGTTTCTCAACTAGACCCTGGGCTCCTTTAGTGTAACACAGGCAGGTCCCACCCTCAACCACAGCCTCCATCAGAGTTCCTCTGGTATCAGTTTTGTAATACCATGGAAAGACTGTTCCGCGTATACCCAGCTCTTAAAGGAGCACTCATTCCTCCCCACTTAAAATACACTGAGTTTTCCTCCTGGTAAAATCACTGAAGCCAGAGGAAGAGGGGTGGAAGAGGGGTACATTAGGTAATGTTTTACAGATAGAACACAGAAGAAATGGGTTTCTGTAAGTCAGGGAAAACAACTCAAGGCTCCCCATACTCCCAGAGTGACTTTAAGGAAACCTAAATGGGACTCCTCTTCAGACCTCAGTTTGGTTAAAGGGGATCAAATAGTAACATAAAGCATTTTCCCTTGGCATCCTCTTCCTCAGACCATGTCAGCCTAAGCCCAGGAATCAACCAAGGCAGAGATATCTGAGCCCCATGCTGGCCAACACAGAACTGTTTCCTATGGTCTATTCTCCACGCCTACATCTAGTCTGATTTTAAGTTTCCCAAGGAGCTGGGAGCTCTCTCTTGGAGGCAATTCAAACTAAGCTCATCAAACCCTGAACTCCTGTGACACTAAGCCTCAAGTGATAGTTAACAGCTAAGTTATAATTTCCTAGACCAAATGTAGCAGTCTTGTTCATAGATGCTGACTCTGTGGGTGCTCTGGGGCTGGAGCACCCACCGAGAAAAATTGGTGGGTGCTTAGCACCCACTGGCAGCCAAGCTCCCCACCCCCCCAGCTCACCTCTGCCTCCTGCGTCCCTGCTTCTCCTCCCTGCACTTGCCACCGCAAAACAGCTGTTTCACAGCATAAGAAGCTGTGGGAGGGAGAGGGGAGGAGCAGGAACTTTGGGGAAGGGGTTGGAATGGGGGCGGGGCTAGGGGGGAGCGAGCACTCACTGGCTCCAGGAGTTGGTGCCTATGGTCTTGTTAATAGCTAAGACAGTATATTATTACCTCTGTGACAAGAGCATCAAAGACCCCTGTCTGGTCAGGGCTGTAGTGGGCTAGGCACTGGCCATACAAAGAATAAAAAACAATCCATGCCCTAAAAAACATCGCATCTAAGTTATGGTGAGGCAAGCTGGTGTAAGGAAGAAGTGGCAGGAGGTCGAAAGGGAAGAAGGACACATGCTTACTCAGACTGGGTACTTGAATGATTAGCAGAGGAGAGTGTTCTTTAAGACATAAGCAAATAAGAGACACTAGTGATGGCAGTAGTCCAGGCTGGGTACCTGTGACCATCTCCCTTTCTGCATCTTACACAGGTAACTGATCTGCAGAGGAGCTGGATGGAGAAGTAGAAGCAGGAAAAGCAACTGCTAGGAGGAGTAAGAACACACTTTACCTTAAAGCCGCCGCACTCTTGGCAGTTGCTTTTCCTGCTGCACCTCCCTCCTCCACATGCAAGTCACACCTGCTTGTTATTTGGATTACAGCAGCACCTAGAGGCCCCAAATGAGACCAAGGCCCCACTGTGCTAGGTGCTGTACAAGCAGCAGTGAAGCAGTCCCTGTCCCAAAGAGTTTACAGGCTACATTGACGTGACAAAGCGGATGGGGGGGAACACAAATTCAGAGAAAAGTGGCTTGCCCAAGGGCAGACAGCAGGTCAGGCAGAGCTGGGATTGGAAGCCCTGTCTCCTGGGTGCCAGTCCACTGCCAACACTGATTCAGTTAAAGTCCACCTTTTACACCCATTAACCCTCCCCTTT
The DNA here is from genome assembly GCF_007399415.2 of Gopherus evgoodei. Lineage (NCBI taxonomy): Eukaryota > Metazoa > Chordata > Testudines > Testudinidae > Gopherus > Gopherus evgoodei. Next base: position 44,600,018 of record NC_044325.1, read on the forward strand.
TAATTTAGGCCCCCTACAGCTGCACAGCCATTCTCTCTGGAGTCACAGCTCCAAGTGCTGAGAGTCACACTAAAAATCTCGTCATTCATGCTTAATGAGGATTTTCTCCCCCTAGTCACATGACATTTTCAATGGCCAGTTCAGATTGGAAGCTCCGTACAGCAGCGATGCAGGTGTCTTCAATGACCACACAATGCCCTGCACACCTTTGCTGCTACTGAGATTACAGTGCAGGCTACCCAGTGGGTGGCAGCTTTGGGGGCAAACTGACCCCTTCAAGGCAGGTTTATCCTCAGCGCAGCAGAATTACAGGCTCCTCACTTAAAGAATGACAGAAACTAACTTAATTTTACATTTTATGAGCATGCAACTTAAACCAGGGATCATTATAAATTTCTCTGCTGCTGCAAAACTTTATTTTACTGAATGCTTTTACCTTCTGCATCACGTTTGGGGAATTTTAAACAGGCAAATGGAAGAAGGTCTGATTGAAGATGAAGTTAAGTGAAAGAAATTGGTCTCATTTAGCACATGACAGGATTCATCTGTGTTCCCAAGTCCACTGAGGTAGCATCATGGGCGTTTCATATTCATGAGCTGCTGCGACACTGTGTCCCCTCATTTACAAAGCGCTGTGTTCAGCAAATTCTGTCCCTGTGGACACTCCGTGCATTTCATGGTCTTGTCAGAGAGACATCAAACACTCCATTAACCAAATACCAGAAAATGGCTTTAATTAGCGCATCTCAATCCGATAAATATTTTTTCCCCCTCTAAATGGAAAAAATGGAGAAGAAGAAAAAAAAAGTGGAAAGCAACAGGCTTAAAAACCCCCCACAAAGAACAAGGAGCAGAGACAGCTTCTACGGAACACACAAACGAGCTCAAAGCCTCTTGGAAGGTGAGAATGTCTGTGTAGCAAGCAGGGAGGGCAAAGAATAGCTCTCTGGACCCCTGGCCACTCCATTTGACTGGGATGCATTCCCCAGGATCATACCTGACCTGCTGTCAATCTGATGGCTGATCAGGAACCAAGCGTGTCGCCAGTGAGGAGGATGAAAGCAGAGGGCTAGAGAGAATCAGGTAGCTACCATGACTGCTGGGGTGTGGCTCTGGAAATCTGAGAGAAGAAGCTAAGGAAGAACAGCACAAGAGTCCATCTCCCTGAGAATCATGGTGAATCTACGATGGTGGCACCACACAGGCTAGCTGCTGTGAAAAGTCACAATAATAAAGGGGCCTTCTAACCCCAGGTTATAGAAAGGTCCCAGTGGCCTCCTGACACTAAAAAGCCAAGTAGTAGCTTTACAGAGAAACATATTTGTGGAGAACAAGAGCAAATGGTTTTGTTTTTTCCTCAGCCTTCCAAGCTGTGAAGTGATTATCAGCTAGCCAAAGGGCTGGATAGGAGATGGAGTGGCCACTCAGGTTCTTGAGCCATGACAGTCTCAGAGAACAGCACAGGTCTGTACCCCTCTAACCAGGTTGTGGCATTTGTTTTCCCAGGATGCTCACCATGGTGTGACTCCAGCTTCGTCTGATAGGCCCAGGGCAGGCTGGAATCCAGTGAAACTGTCACTTTATGCAGTGTTGCTGCTGACATACAGTAGCTTCCCAGTTTGGAATCATCATTGCACACATCTTCCTTGGGATGCTTGAGGGAGAGGACAGATGTTGTGGTACAGGGGGCAATAAGGAAGTGTCCAACAAGTTACTGGACTTTATACAAGGGGAGCTGGGCCTGTGTTATACAGGAAGTCAGGCTAGAAGATCTAATGTTCCCTTCTGACCTTATAATCTATGCACCTATGAGCTTTGGACAACCAGACTGATCACTGGCAATAGAAGCACCAGGAACCTGGAGACCAGGATTGAGACTGTGCTACTGTACAGCTGGCATTAGTAGGGCACTGATCTGGGAGGCTCAAACTGCCAAAGATCTCTCTCTGTGGAGAAAACATTCAGCCATGATCATCATACAGCTACCAACCTCCAGACACTCCTGTCTGAACTCTGTGCCTGCCTCAGTTCCTGGAGATTTCCACTTTTCTCCTTTCAAAGGCTTCTCTCCACATCCCTCCTCATTTGTTTTCCTTCTAAAATGTATTAAGGCACTGGCAGGGGCACAGCCTAGAAGGGCAAATGGCACGGGGGGGGGGGCGAGAAGGGAGGGATGGAGGGGAGTTCAGAAATACAAAATCCTCCTCAATAATGCTAGAGACGAGTGATTTTGCTTTAGAGTATTAATGTGACAGGGAAAGTGGCTTCTCAAAGCAGTCCTGTGGAAGTATGTTTGGGAGCAAGCATATCTGATTCTATTTCATCCTCTTCATGTTACACTGGAAAAACAAGACAAACTACATTTCTTTTATGCTAAATCCTTAGGTTTTTTTTATTTTTTCTTATATATATTTATTAAAAAATGCCTCTTTGATCGACAGCACCTGTGACATTTCCACATCCAGAAACTCCTCAGAAGCCTCCCTCCCTCTGCACAAGGCCACCACTGCTGACAGCCAGCTGGGTTTGATCACAGTCATTCCGAATTGGATTTTCATAAGACAGATGAAGAGTCTTACTGCTGCTTTCTCATATCAGATGACAAACTGAGGGGGGAGTAGGGACGGGTCCTGAGGGAACAACGCTACAATCAAGGGCTACGCGGTTCTCTCTCTATCCCTCCACTGTTGCAATGTTCAAAGGAGTTTGCCTCGGGCAGTTTTAAATGATGGAGTCTCAATTCTGTAATCATCTTTCAAGAGCTTTTTCTTAACGGGGTCTTTTAGGTAAACCTAGTCCATCAACTACACTTATGGACTCAGCAATCATAAGCCCAATGTGACTATGTATCTAACATACTACAGAATTTAGAGATGGAGAGACTTACCAGAACCCATCAAGTTCATCCCCAAACAGGCCAGGATTGTTCCCGAACAGCTATATTATTCACTGCCTTGTCCAGTTTTAAATTAATCAAAACAGGGCTTTCACCACATCCCTTGGGATACACACACACTGCTCTCCCCTTCCACTCCCACTGAAAAGATGGAGACTTCTCCAGACCAAGGCAACTGCAGGTTGTAATGTTACCTGTCAAAGTGAGGTTAAGCTGGCCCTGACCAATCTCCCACCTGAAGCCAGCAGCTGTTTGCGAGTCTGCCCATTACTAGCCTCACATATGCTAACGGACTTCCCCAATCCCTGGAGAATTTTTATCCACATCACAAAACCATCACACTGAGTTTGGCCTGATGCAGAGTCCTTCTTACATCACATGGGAGCACAGATTAACTAGACAAGAAGGCAACTAGGATACTTTATCATTAATGATTGCTGCACAAAACTCACTTGGTTTGCACTGTGGTCCCAGGTCTGTTGTAAGCCATTTATAGAGCAGGTATTTTATTCAATATTCCTTTTATTCAGAGGCTGCTCATGAGAAGAGGTCACTACTGTATTGCTGTGAAGTCCCGGCTCTAGGTAACTATCACATGACAGACAGACACCCAGCTCTCCAGAGACGGAAAGACTCCGTGACCATGGCACTTCCTTCTTTTCATCTTTTAATATTCTCCCCTCCTGTTCTAATGAAGAGGAGCTGCCTGCACACACCAGAAGGGTAAGAAGCCCTTGTAAAGGCTTGCCACTTTATACAGAAGTCTCATAGTTAGCATCACTTCCTAGGGGGAAGCTTCCCGGGAGGGGGGAAAATGGGTGTCACTTTGACAGCACTGATTTAATCACTGTCTCCTGGCAGCTTCTCCCTCTGCAGGTCAGTGTGGGGTTGTCTGTGCAGCACAGTCAGCCCTTCATTTCAATCAGGTCCCTTGTTCACACGCACTACCTGCTCCAAAATCACATACCACCTTTTCCCACATTCAAAACCACATAAATTATCCCCTTCCTCCAGCAGTGGCCCTGCTCCAGAAGCTGTACTCCCCTTAGGGAGCAGAGCTACCAGAGTGGGGCATTACTGAAGTGGGGGAGCAGTATTTGTGGGGGGCCATGGACAGGAGGATAAGGACAGCAGTCTCAGCCAATGAGCTGAAGCTGCATCACTGGCTGAGGAGCTGCAGAGCAGGAGGGAATTCCAAAGGGTGAAGTGGGGCTGAGGGGACATTTCTGGCAAGACATTGTAGGATGAGGCATGGCAGGGAAGGTGCAAAGAGGGGACTCTCAGCTGAAGAGCAAAAAAGAGGTTCACTGGTTGAGGGAGGTGCCATCCCTGAAAGAAGAGGCAGAGAAATTCAGTACCCAAAAGCGGCCCAATCCAGGAGATGGCCACTTGATTGCTGCATCAGTCAAACAAATGCTGCATTGTTTAGAAAGAGCCAAGCGAACAAGTAAAATATCACCAGGCAGGATAAAAATAGAGCCCATGCCTGTCCCGCAGGGGAAGGGGCCCCTTTCATTGTGAATTTATTTATAATAACCCTTTCCTCCCTTGCGTAGCCCCAGCACAGAGTAGCCGGCGTTTACAAGACAGTGCTCTGCAGATAGCTCTTTTCTAATTCCACTGACAGCCTCACATCTCTGATCTCATCTGGCATCACTGCTGCGCTGAGCTCAGCCACTTCTGCCCATTTTCCCTGTTGACATGGACAGAAAATTGAGCAATTACCCTTAAACTCCTCTCTCTCAGATCACCCAGATTGCTACACACACAGTGTTAAGCCCCCAATCGCCCCTAGCCAAAAGTGGCTCAAGTATGCCTGTCTTTTAGGAATTAAACACTTTTTTGTTGCTTGTGAAGGTTTATTATTCCTAAGGTTGTCAATGTATTAAATCCTGTTAAAACAGGTTTCCCATTGTGCAGAGAGGCAGAGCTTTCCTAGCAGAGCCTCACAAACCAGGGCTCAGGCAGAACTTTGCAACCTAGTAACGGAGCAGGACCTATTTACTGAGACCACGTTTTATGTACAAATATGTGTATATGCCAGTGTGGGCTGTACATCAGATCATTGCACAAGAGCTCAGATAGTTCAGTGGTGTGTGCTTTAGAATACTATTTCTCAACCTTTTTGATACCAGGGACTGGCTTGCTGCCTTCCTAAACTGTGTCAGGGAGATCCCAGGGACCTGTCTTTGAGAAACACTGCTTTAGAAAACCCCAACATTGGTACACAGAGGTTACACACTAGTTACAGCTGGGGAGTTACTGCACTATTCTCAGGTGACTAACTTTTTTAAAAAGTTCCCCAATTTGGAGTTAGAGTGGAAAATGATGCTGTTTGTCAGATACATTTCTTGGCTCTCCAATAGCTAAAAAAAATGGCTCCTTTTTATCATGTCTCACTTGTCCTAGACCAGTTGTCAATAAGGAAGAGAGACCTGGAAAATGGCTTGAGAAATATAGTTTAGATAAAATGAATTGTTAGCACAGTTCTGTAGATACCCCAAAACAGTGTCAAGAGCTGCAGTGTCTGACCCGTCCCCGTCTTCCACAAGCTCTCTCTCCTGGTAATGTTTCGCTCTTTTCTACTGCACTGTCTGTGTGACTTGTGCTGTGGATTTCTTTATGTAACTCCAAAGAATCACTGAAGTCAGATAGGTCCATTCAATCCACCTCCTTCCACTACTCTCTGGCCTCCTTCCACTCAGTCCTTTTACACATGGTATGCCCACCCTGAACTAATCTGTGAAGCTACTGTTTTCCACTTCAAACCTCTCCTCAAGAATCCAACTGAGCCATGACACTTCCCAACATTACATAGTTAGCTGAAATGGCAGTTGGGGCGGTCTATATTTATTTCATCAATATAATTACAAAACCTATTGAATATACAAAATGTTTCTATTTGATTGAATCACCTTCTCCCCCACACCACTCCCCCAGGCCAGACTGGAGGTTCATTTGTGGCAGGGACTGTGTGTTTATAGCATCCAGTGCAATGTGGCCCTGATCCTGCCAAGGGTCTCTGGGCACAACTGCATTATGAATAAGAAGTAAAATGGCCTGGACATCAAAATTGTTGTTGAACACAGAATGTTCTTTTTCTAAGTCTGCAGTTTTTTATTTTAATGAAAAGGTAGCATGGGAGATACATAATGTTAATGCAACCTTATGGCTGAGATTTCTAATGCATTAAAAACAAAAGATTCAAATGTATGGCTCGACAGCAACAATTATTAGGCAACCCTAGCTATTCACATTAAGGTATAACAAGCCAACATGATCTGCAGAATAAAAAGACCATAGCACATTCCTCGGAGAACCATAAGCCAATGTTTTGACTTATGGGTGTTTGAAGACCCAGCCATAATGCTGTATTGAATGACACAAGCCAAAGTACAGGTTTGTATTAGGTATCCCAATATGTCTGGGGCAGTAACTCAATTCAGTGCATGGCTATATTAGATACCTGTACTGCTCCATACTTTCACACTGTGTATTATTTATTTTTCCCGGACTGTTTATTCAACAATCATTTTACTTTGGGTGGGATTGTTTTTAATCATCCACTTTCCTTCCCAGGAATTGCTGAGAGACTCTGATCCCTGAGCCCTCTCACATATAGTTTCCATGCTTTATTTCCTTCCGTAAGGAGGACTGTAGGAAAGTGATGGAGAAATATTGGGGCATTGATAATTCAGAGGTTTTCAGTGCAGAGTTTACAGTAGTCCCACCCACGCCATCTTATATTGTTCTACCAGGTACCTGTATGGGTTGGAATCTTAGCCAGAATATCATGATCTTTCTCACCCTTGCTCACACACACGGTCTTGGACGCTGGCTTCCAAATGACAAAAATGACTGTCAGTTGCAGTTTGGCTTTGGATATATTATACTGTGATTTGACATATCCCCAGAGCCCAGTCTCTCTCAGTTCTTATAGTGTATCTACCACATGCCACATGGTGCAAATATTTGGCAAGGGAAGTTTCTGCTGTCTGTGAAGAAACTTCAAATACTCAGAGGCAAGCCTATAAAATGAGGGATCTCAGGTATTTGAACCATGGGGAGCTACTACTTTCAGCCTCAATGATACAGTCAAACTCAGAAAGTTCAGGAAGTCTCCTAGGAGGAAAGCTAAGACTATGCTGGAGGTAGCTACTAGGGCTTAAAAGGTGCCAAGACTGGTAGCCACATATCCAATGCATCATCTCCCTGAAAGATCTGAATAAGCCTTATATATTTACCTTGTCTAATGTAACTCTGGATATTTTCATAAGCCATCCAAAAGTCTGATTGTGATTGGGCATCTGCCCCACATTGGCAGAGAAGGGGTTAATAGAACCAGGGGAGGCTGTGTAGAAAGCAGCCAACAGGGGAGAGCCTGCAAGGAACAGCCAATCAGGGCCCCACAGGCCCATATTAAAAGAGCACAGGGAGGGCAGAGCAGGGTCAATTACTGCTGGGAGCAAAGACTGTGTCCCCAGAGGGCTGAGAGAACTACAAACACCTTGGACAGAGCAGAGCATGGCTCCTGGAACTGAGCAGCTGAATGCCCTGAGGTGAGGGCAAAGAAGGTGCTGGGACCATGGTGAAGTGTCCCAGGGAAATAGAGCAACATTGACAGAGGTTACAGAGGAGCAGTAGAAGGCTGCCATTTACAGGGTCCCTGGGTTGGGACCTGGAGTAGTCGGAGGGCCCAGATTCCCCCCCTTGCCACTGGGGAAGGAGCAGGACTGTTAGATAATATGCCCCCCCGGCCCCCCGCAGAAGGGGCAAACACAGATGATGATCTAGCCAGAGGGCTGAGTTGAGAGGAAGATGCTGTAGTTCTGGGAGCTGAGAGGGGAACTGTAGGTGGGAGCAGAAACAGAGTGCTGGTGTACAGATCGCAGACGTGAGCATCTGCCTCAAGCTAATTCCTAGCACAACCAGGAGGCCATGCCAGTCTGGCGATGAGGGCCATGCCCCATGACACTGATCCCTTAGTGAATCCTGCTAAACTCTGACTCAGTGATATTTTGTGGCCCTCAGTTTTGCAGGTTAATTAAACAGTGTAAAAAAGTTCAGCCACTGGAAGTTTGATGTAGCTCCTAGGAACCATGGATGAGTGTCTGTGCCTGCCAGGCCTCATGGTATATGGAGTTAATGTCTGTCTAGGACTCTGTCTTGTGGATTTTTGCAGCTATTTCTCTTGGCTGATAACACAATTGCCCAGTGTTGGAGGAGCAGGCTACACTAACTATAAGATCCAGCAGAGCTAGAGCCTGCCCAAAAATCTGGGGTACCTCGCAGCAGCCAGTGCACTGCTGGAAAGGGGTAATTCACTGGTGCACATCTTCAGCCCACATATACACACAATCCCAGATTAGGGTGATGAGATTTTTGTAAAAGAATTCCATGAAGTCTTCATTAATATGGTCATGGAGAGAGGTAGAAGACTTGACATCTGAGGAGAGCAGGGTATGGGGCACACAGGAGGGTGTCAGAAGTGCTAGTCCTGAACGGGCACAAGAGAGTGTGCTAATAGGAGACCCAGGAAGGATTTGGCAGTGGAGCTTATCACCATTTGAAACGGGGGACCTACTTGTGACTCTTTCCACTTCCCCTGACCATCTACTATCCTTCCAGCCTCCCTCCCTGTGCAGACAGACACAAACATGTTCTAGGATCTCTCCATCTTACCAAAAGTATTTTATCATTTCTACATTATTCAAGGCCAAGGCTAAGTCCATGGGTAACCTCCCTGGTCCTCTTCTCCTAAAGTACTGTCCCTCCTGATCTCCATCACACCTTCTCCAGCTCTGGAATCAATGAGACCTTTACCCTAGCATCTCTCACAGATGTGACCCACTCTCCTGTTGCTTCTTCCAGGACAATTCTGCCCATGCTTCTGGAGAACCCTAGGGAGCACAGAACATTTTTTTTCTAGCAGTTAAGAAGATGAAGTCTTACCTCCTCCATCGTCTGATCCCTCCAGGCTGTGCTGCCTGAGACGATGACTATGACAAAGCACAACAGGAAAATAATTTCAAAGACAGAAGTGTTTATTCTCATGTCCCCTCTCTCCGCCTGGGGGCTGCAGTCCCCACCAGAATCTAAGGCAGGAGTTCCCCAGTTTTCCCATGCTGCAGAACACTTGGGAAGAGCAAGCACATTTTCTCAGTTCATCTCCTCTCCCACAAGGCTTCATTCTGCAGCCACCTGGAAGGACTCTTCAGAACACAGAGTGTAACCCCTGGATTCTGTGGACAGTAGGACTTGAGGATTCAGGGGGCAGGGCAGCTGGGAAAAGAGATACTTTTCACTAAAATTCTTGTCTTTTTGTGTCCTCATGGAGTGACAGAGCAACTACATTCACTGGCTCTAGGGAAACAAGAAGTCAGATTACTAGCCCCCTCGCTCAGTACAATGGGCATATCATGTGCCTTCAGGCAAGGCTTCACATCCCTGAAGCTGAGCATGGCAAGATCCAAAATCCAGTGCCCACATTCACATGTCCTACTACATAACACTCCCACTGGAAATTAGGGGCCCATAACAGAAGAGAATCAAGTCTTTAAGCAACAAGGAGAACTTACTCTTCTATTTCTTCTGCAGTTTTCCGTCCTGATCTGTAAGACAAGAGGCCCACGTTGAGAAAGGGCTATAGGGTGAGACAGACACACATCTTTCAACACATTGTTCTTATTCTGCAAAGCAGTCTCCACACATCCCTGGTGACATAAGTCACTTCATGCACAATACAATAGGCCTCACCTTTGAAAAGTGCATGCAGGTGAGTGCTAGCCCACTGCACACAGAGTTAAACTAGAGCCAATTTGGTCCAGAGAGGCAGCTTGGCAAAACACCAGCAAGAGCACTCACTGCTCTTTGAGTTTCTCCTCAATTCTTTTGTCCCCATTGCCCATGAGCTCCAGGCAAAGCTTCCCCTACTCAAGGGCAAAGGCCAGTACACGAGGGACTGGAGTGAAATAAGTTATGCTAGTTTCAGGGCTACATCTCTGAGAGACCAATAGATTCCTCCTGTCCCTCACCATAGATAAATATTGTCTAGTTGCCTTTCTAGGCCAGGGGCCTCACCCAGGCCTTGGCAAATTCAAGTCAGAAATGCTGTCGCTGCAGCAAATCAGGGCCGATTCGGCTGAGTTAACAGGAGTTCATAATAACGTGGGGGGGAGGTGCAGGCAAATGGTAGCTCTCTCGTTCTCCACCCCAGCAAGCCCAGAAGTAATTCAGTTCCGATTAGGGATGCTTGTTCAATATTCAAAATGTAAAACATGGAGGTTGCTGAACCAGCACTTTGAGAAGTTAATTAAATGCCAGGTTTCTTTTTAGCAGCTACTCCATCACTCGCTGATTGCTTTGGCCATTTTGCAGAATGAAGTTTTAACTGTGTGCGCTGGGAATAAATACTCTCCCCTCTTCCTGGGCTCAGGGCACTTTGACAAGGGATATGTGGGGCTTTCCTCTCCCATGCACCCCCTCCCAAGAAGAACCACAAAGCAGCGGTCACTTCCATTCCCTCGCACTTTCCCCATCAAAGTAGGTCAGTAAGATGGGAAAGACTTCTCCCTTCAACCACCTAGCTCTCCATTCTAACAAGGATAGAGGAGGCTCAGGACCTGAGTGCCTAATCTGCCCCTGTGAGGGCAGGCAGCAGGGGACACAGGATTCCCATCCCTGAGAAGAGGAAGCCGAGTGAAAGTTACTGTCTGAGAGAGATGGAGAGGAAGGGTGGCTGCCCCCACCACCACTGCTGGAGCTTTCGCTTGGAGAGACATTAGAGAGAACTGCAGCTGAATTGGAGACTTTGGGCCCAAAGCAAGTGGGTGCAATTCCACTGATGTGACCAGAGTTGCAGCAACTTAAGTAAGACTTGAATTTGGTCTTTACCAAGCCCCTTCTGTGCAGCAAGCCTGAAGGGCAGCCAGTCAATGTAACAGGATTATAAACATTTAGAGGACAGCCCTGTTGGTGGGGAGGTGACTTCCTACAAGGAGAGGGATGGAGATGGACAATGCACCAATACATACAACCATCCCCCTGCTAACACAAAAAGAGTAAGGAATCAGCCCAGAGGGCCCATCAGCAGCTCAGACTAGAGGATCTGAATTCAGAGGGAAGAATCTGATAAAGCAGAGGTGAATTACATCCCATTTTATCCATCTCCTCTGGCTAGGCAGGACTGCTCCCTCCAGCCTACCTTTGCCCAGTCGAGGATTAAACATCCCAAGCAAGGGGCCTTTCTGTCTCTTGCCTGTGGGAGATAGTACCACAGCCAGCAGGGAAATGTGGATGTTCATTCTAAACTTTCCTTAGCTTCGTCCCATTACTCCTAGTTACAGCCATTTCATGGCCTTGGAGTTTACACTCTTCGGATCCTTGTACAGAGTTATTCTGTCCCCTCAGCCACTCACCACAGACCTAGCTCATTTAACCTCTTATCACAATCACTGAATCACCACAAACCCTTGCAGCTGCCAGGAGAAGCAGACAATCAACGGTTTGTAGAGAGGGTCTTGTAGGGCTAAATACATAAAGCATCAGGTGCCAATAAAATAAATAAATACACAGGATAACAGGGTGGGTTCCAAACACCCAAACAAGGATTTAGGGCTGCAAGAAAACTAAGTGGATGAAAATGCACAAGACTAGACCACCTCCTCACATAAAAGAGTGGAGAAGGGGCTCGGAATGGATCTAAGGGCATTTTTTGAAATTATATAAAACGTGCCCATCGCAATGGTCTCTTGCTACACTGACAGAAGAAAGCGACTAGGCACCATTATTATTTACTCTTTGTACTTGTACTGTGATAGCACCTGGTGACTGCATTCAGAAATTATGACCCCATTGGGCTAGACACTATACAAATAGGGGCAACACAAAATCAGCCCCTTCCTCAAAGCATTGACAGTCTATGGGACAGGGAATGTATGTACAGTGCCCACACAATGGGCCCTCTGGGTGCTAATGTGATGCTTTTATTATTATTTATGTGTAAAAACAAAACTGGACCTACTCAAATATATAACCCACATTTGCCATCTCAGGAAAAGCCTGAGAGAAAAGACAAGCCTTCCACTGTGGCTTACAGAGGATTAAAAAACCACATACAGGCTCTGCTGGAACAGTAGGGGATGCAATTCAAGGGTCCTTGTCAGAGGATGACCCACCTCCAGACCTGTTGGCACCAGAGGCTTAGCAAACACAGGGAAACTATCCCTGTTTGTCTTTTAGCTCTCCAGCTGCCACTGGAAGCCACACATGCAATTTGCATTTGATCTTTCTGTTTTAGGTGCTGTGGAGTGCCTCCTCCTGAAAACAGGCTCTGCCTCAGTGCCATTGCATCAGGCTGGGACAAGCATTTAATCCTTCTTAAAATGTAATGCTCTGGGTGCACAACATCCTCCTTATCAACCACAAGAACACAGCCTTCCATGGATGAGCTAAGGCAGAGAAGTGACAAGCTTTGGGTTTAAGCATGCCAACCATGGTTAGGGAGGTTTCCGATACCTTTAATCTTACATTCCCAGCAGATTCCTGCACTGAGAAATCTGTACTTACCAGCTCCCCTCACTCCAGCAACAAGCATGGCACAAGGTGGGCACTAAAACACATACAGAATTGGTAACCACAGAGTCACCCATTCAGATAAAGACACTCAGAACGATGCAAGTGAGGCAACATTTAGACAGGACTAGGTCTCATTCAGGAGTATTAAAACACCATAAATCACCAGCTCCCAACATTTCTAGCTGTTCAACTAGGTAAATTTATACATTGCTCAGTGCTGTGGCACCTGGGCACCTGCACCTTCATCCTCTCCCCCTCTAACTTTTCCTGATCAAACCAATTCCTTCCTAGGGATACCAGGGCATGGGCTGGCCTAGTCATCTCGCCAGCTCAGCTCAAACTCCTTCGCATTAGGAGCTTCTACTACTCCCATATTCACTCAATATCCCTGGAATATTCTCTCCAGCTCAGAACAGCTATCAGTCCCAATCCTGAGTTTCAGGGGAGTTGATGGAAGAGAAAGTGGAGGCAGGGCTGCATTACAGTTCTGAGATCCCCTTATTACACATTCCTGCATCCTCTCTATCTCCTGTTCCATCACCTGCTGTGGAAGGGGAGCCAAATCTGCTCCTATTCAAATATCTCGTTATCCCAAGCCATTCTATATCACCGGCAAGAACCCCTCTGTCTCCACGAGATTGGGCGAGCAGGTGACTCTCAACCCCCATGGAAATGTGTCTGAGTTGCCGTGGAGCCTCTTACAAGTTATGTGCTGAAGGGTGAAAGGCAGTTCTTATGTAGATATCATCTCTGTTACACTTTCTCTCTCATTTAATGGAATACCATGGAGATCTAAATGGAGATAAAGTAGCAGGGCTCAGAGAACAGCAAGGATGCTATCTTTATGCAGCATGACAATGTTCAGTGGTTAATTAGACACCGTTAACCTATTTTAGCAGGGGACATAGCTGGGATGAATGGGGGGAAATGTCCTTGAAATCTTTTAATGTCCACAGCTCATGGAGGGCCCTTGTTAAACTTCTGTGCCACAGGACAGCATGTCTCTGAGCTACAGCTGAGCACCAGAGGTCAGCCTGTGACCTCTCTGCACACAGGGACCATAGGAAGACATTGTAACCCTAGCATGGGGAGGCAGGCAGGTAGGGTAACCAAGTAAGAATAAAGGAAGCGATTATGGTGACCTGTCAGGTATACTAAGGCATTGTTCAGGAAAGAACGGATCTGAATCTGATGGGAAGGGCTGCTGGGGATGATTGGGGGCAGGTGGCCAGGGTACATATTTGATAGGCAAGTAAAATACGGTTTGGAAGTTTCCACCAGCTTTACAGGAAAGAGTGGGCAGGCAGAGCTTGGGCCTGGGTGGATTTGTTCGCCGTGGTCATTTTTCAAGGCTTGGGCCATGGGCAGGGTCAGAGCCCCAGCTGCCTCAACGTCCAATAGATCTGTCCTCCCATCACTTAACAAATGTGAAACCAGCACTAGCGGCTAGCAGCAGGGATAAGGAATGAAGAAACATCATCATTATGATCTGGCGCCAAATTGCCCCTATGCTGTAACCTCTGTGGGTCTCAGGCACAAAGCTGTGAAGGCGAGTAAGAGCAGAAGTTACACTGCAAGGCTGATGCTCAGCGGCACTTTTGTTGGAAAATCAATTCTGCTGTCTCCCCTCCTGCACTGAGAGCACAAACCCTTCAGCTCATCCCCACAGGACAGTGCTTCCTGGGCAGGGAAATTGCAGCATCTATGCAACAAGATATCTGGTGACCAACCCTCCCTCCACTGGGGACCCAGCAAACAACCCTCCCCAGACTGCACCCCACTCGTGTCACATCTATGCTGCACTCAGTTTCTATCTGTACATATTTTCTATAGCACTCCAAGGAGATCTGAACAAGCGAGCCAGCCCTCTCAAAATGCTGGCAGGCTCTATTCCACCAGCAAGACTCAAGCGGCACTGGAAGGTGTGCCTATTCCCGTGTAAAGTTTGCCCCCTGCTGGCCACATCTGCAATAACATTCCCTGTCAAGCTCAAGGTGAAACTCTAAGCAGAGGGCTCATGGGACAACAGAACAAGAGATGTACGCTAGTGCTTACTGAAGGGAGAATGGAGACAGAGTGTGACAGAGAGCATGTGCAAAATCAAATGCAGGATAACCTGTCTGGAGAGGACACACGCCTCTCTCTTACCTTGAGGCTCCGTTTGTGCTCTTGCTTACTCTCATTGTTTGCTTACAAAAAGGCTGTGACATGGCTTAGCATGATGACAGATCTAGAAGCCCCACATGCCACTTATGTAAGCAGCTGCATCCAAACCCAACCTTGGGCTTAGAATGTAGCTAAGGCGAGTACCTGGGTGAGGCAGATGTGCAACTTGCAGAGCTCCCAGCAATGCCAACAGCTGTGTCATCTCGGGCTGCGCATCATGCTAGCCATGCTCCCAGTGAGCACATCTAGCTGCAATGAAGGGATGAAAGCAAGGAGAGGCCTAAGAGACAGGTATTCCACCATGAAAGGACGTTAGATAAGATGCTCACAGATCTGCAAGCAACACAGCTCTGATGGAATGGCTCTGGTTCTCACCCCTGGCCAGAGCAGGATTGGTCCCTACGTCTGTTCTCCAGGGTTCTGTCCAGCATAGTTTTAAAGCGGCTGCTACTCTTTTCCTTGGGGACTTGCCCTAATAACCACATTTGATTTTTCTCTGCTCAGTTCCCTCCCTGGAGAACAGTAACATCACAACGGCACCATATCAGATACATCTCCATGATCACGTGGCACCTTTCTCTCAGAGGAGCTACTTTCAGAAATAATGCTGTTATTGGGAAGGACCAGACATATTGCAGAAACAAACATCAGACTGCGCGAAGTCTCTCTGCAGGTGGCGCTGCAGTCCTCATAGTGTTGGGGGGGGGGGGAGAGGAAAGAGAGAGAGAGAGAAAGTGTTCCAGAATGCATGTCTCCCAAATGAGAAAAAAAAAGTTTATTTTTCCACTTGACTTTCACCAATTGGAGAGGTACAAGGGCAGATGTGTGTGTGCGCGCATGCAGGGCAGGAGCATTTGCAGACTTGCGGGGAGGGTTCAGTCTGCATATTAACATATTTCCTGGCACATCTAAGCCACTTCTCTTTTATGAATCACCTCTAACCAAAACTGCTTCAAGCTGCCCTCTTGCTAAAAAAATTAAAAAGAAAAGAAGGAAAGGGGAAGACGTGATGTTCAAAGATACATTTTATTTTAAGAGAGTGGATTCATCACAGGGAGAAGAGAGAAGGGTTACATTTGAAGAATTCTAAATCAAACTGGCCTGCATCCATACAAAAAATGTTGAAAACATGTTTGTCCCAGCACAGATTGGCTCAAAAGACACGAGTGCAGATCCTCAAAGGTACTTAGGCACTTCAACCCCAGATTTAGACACCTAAATCCCATTTTAGGCACCCTTACGATCCACAAAAGCCCTGTTCAGCTGCCGCCTAACCTGTAGGTGCCTGAACTTACTCGACACCTACAGTTGCACAGTAGAAGTTCCCTAGGCACTTGTGTTTCTGCTTCTGGGCACAAATGCTACTGCCTCACTCTAGAGCAGGGGTTGGCAACCTTCGGGACGCGGCCCATCAGGGTAATCCACTGGCAGGCCGAGAGACAGTTTGTTTACATTGACCATCCAGAGGCACGGCCCCCTGCGGCTCCTAGTGGCTGCAGTTCGCCATTCCCAGCCAATGGGAGCTGCGAGAAGTGGCAGGCCACAGGGAGGTTATATTGGGAATATCAAGTCTGTCTTTGTGTCCCCTAGTTTTGCTGGAGAATGCCTTGGAGGAGCAGAGAACTAGAGAGAGAGCTTTCTTTACCCCCAGTTGAAGAGATTAGGATGCTCAATCTTTTGCAGATATTCCCTTCTCAGCTCTACCAGCTGATACCATAATCCCACTGGTTCTCCAGTCAAGCAGAGTGTCCATCAGGAAAAACAAGTCAGAGAAGACCTACCTGTCTAACAAAGAAAACACAAACAGAAAACACCACTTAAAAACAAAAAAAAAACCCACCCCCTTTCAGGCCAGCAATACCCATCGCAAAGAAGCAGAAAAGGGCAAAAGTCCAATTATCGCCCCTTCACAGGCAATTCCACTGTAACCAAGAACTGTGCTGGATTAAAATGGGAAATATTTCTCTCACCACTTGCTACTGCCCTGCTAGGAGTCTCTTAGGGTGACTTCTGCCCATTGTTTTTTGCCTTTTACTAGGGCTGAACATAACCACCAGTTGCTAGAGGCAAGGAGAATACTATCCTGGCAATGACATGGAGGGACAAGATGACAGGAACCAGTTAGCATTCCCAGAACATACAGCCTATTTAAAAAAAAAGAAAGAAAAAAAAAAGGCAGCCCTCACACACACACCCTGGGCCTGCACACCGCAGCTCTATCGCCATCTTGATGTCCTTGACACGTGCCGATGGCATAGAGGTGGCTGGCACCAGAACAGCCCAAGAGAAAGAACGAGAGGCCAATGGAGATTTATGTGAGGAGAGTGAGATGGACAAGGTAAAATTGTCAGGAGGAGTTGTTAGAAAGTAAAATATATTGTGACAATTCCACTCCTGCCGTTCATCAATAAACTGACAGATCATTTAGTGTCAATTAGGAGTGATAGATGGACAAGTCCCCATGATCCTGGGCCAAAATTAATGGCTGGGAGGGAGAGAGTGATTGAAAATGACGGCTGACATTGAGAGGAAAGTCCTGAAGGTCCCCAAGGGGCCATTACTTGCCTCATTCCCTTGCAGATCAATGCAGGGACAAACCCAAAAACAGACACTTCAAGACAAAACTTAATCAGACTTCCTTTCCTTCCTTCTCCTTCTAAGTTCCGCTTCCCCGCTCGGCCACCTTGCTCTCCTGTGCCTGCTCTCGCCACACTGCTGAGAACAGCTACAGGTGGCAGCGAGACATGGTGACGGAACCTTGCTACAGGCTTCCCCACAGCCAGGAGCCTTACTCAGCTCCTACCGTGGCAGCACCACAGGGAAGCACATACTTAGATTTATTTCAACAACACTGGATTGGGAATAGAGGGTGGAAGAAATGACACACCCTCCCGCCTTGCCATGCCCAAATGCAGAATCTCACAGACACTTTACTATTCCCACTTGCTGGACAGGGACGGCCAGAGGTTCTATAAACCAGCTGCTCTCAAGGGCCATTTCACACAGACAAGAGAGCATATTTTAAGATCCATCTTCTTGTAACAGATGGCTTTAACTTTACTTATCTCCAGAGCCCTCAATACGTTCAAGTCCTTAATCCCATAAATCACATTCCTCCAGCTCCAGGGGCCAGTGCTGCCACTCCCCACCCTCCAGAGCCCAAAACAACTTCTATACCCACGTCATGCCACCACCACTGCAATGCTCTAGGGTGCATCCCACCTGTCCCTACTGTCTCAGATGTCCACCAATGCTTCCCTACTATCACATGCACTCTCCAAGGCATTATATTGCCCCTCCTGCCCCAGGACATTTCAACATATCCATGCTCCAGGGCATACCGTGCCTACACCTACTCTCCAGGACATGCCACCATTTCTCCAAAGGAAGCAGCTTCAGTTATTCCTAAGGCCACCTGTTCCCAAAATGCCACCATCAGAGACCTTCCACGTCCACCAGAGCACAACAGATTCATGTGTGCACATGTTGCGGGAGAAGTCCTGATGAAAGCTGCTTGCGAAGGCATCTTGAAGTGGCTGTATTTGTTCACCACCACCACTAGATGCTGAGGAGAGGCTTGTGGGAACTAAATCACAAGGGCTGATGAGAATGAAGGGAAACAGACCCAGGTTTCATGCAAATGTCCTTACAGCAAAGCAAGGACAGAAAAAGACTGACAGACAGAAATGGAAAAGACTTTAAAGAAAATGTCTTAGGTGAGGACAGCAATTATTTGTAGGGTGACCAGATGTCCCAATTTTATAGGGACAGTCCCGATTTTTGGCTCTCTCTCTTCTACAGGCTCCTATTACCGCCCACCCCCATCCCGATTTTTCACACTTGCTGTCTGGTCACCCTAGTTATTTGATTGAAAGGAACCCTGGCAAGTTTTTTTTTTTTTAAATATATAAATACTTCCACTTACAAAATCCTTATGGATGCTCAAAAACAAATTCTCTTTGCCTGAAGCCTGGACTTTTCCCATTGGTAAACACTTTTCCACCTCTTTGCCTCTTATGACGCATGAGCCAACACGGCAATAAACCATTTACTGTTTTTCAGGAGTGTCAGCAATGATGCTATCAAGGGCATAAGTACAGCTTTCACAGCAGAGCTTGGGTTCCCTCTGCTGGTTGAAGAGCAGATTCACAGCAAAACAATGATATTACTATTAATTTGTACAGCAGAGTATTAGGCCCCAAATATCTATCTAGGTACTTATATAGTCACCAAAGTGCTAGGGCTGGAAGTAGCAGCACTGGGGCTGACACTAAGAAAAACTGTTTCTTCCCTTTCTCTCTTCAGATGAATTAAAAACATATAGAGGGAGTTCAACTTCAGGGACAACCCATTGGAAGAAAAGCAGATGATGGCCAATAGTAGTGACGAGTGTTATAATGGTTACAGCAGAGTCCCAGGTCTGCCACTTAGCCTTTTTGTCTCAGCTTCCACATCTATAAAAGTGAGGGTACTAATAAGAATAGCTATTTCACGGGGCTACTGGGAATTCTAATTAACCTTTTCATGCCTGATTCTTTGTAACCTTATTTGTAAAAATATGCCACTTTGGTGGCCTCTAGAAATTAAGTGACAGATTTGTAGATGCTGTTGGAACGTTTGTGATGAAAGACCCTATTCATGCAAAGTATTTTTAAAATGAAATAGAGTATGGGGAGAACCAGAGGCTACCTACCCCTACCTTGCAACAGATTGAGGTAGTAATGATCTGGCAGACAGAGCCAAGAGTAAGATGGGATATTTGATAATGACATAGGTTATCCAGGTGAGACAAGACTAGGGAGGGTTGTGAGGGGCTCCAGAAGGATCCAGCAAAACTGGGACAATGGAAAACAAAATGGCAGATGAAATTCTGCCATGACAACTGCCAGGGGGCACACATTGGAAGGACAATTTCAAGTGACTTGCTCACACTGACAGGCTCTGGAAACTATTAATGTAGCAGGAAAGAAGTCTAAGTGCCACTGCAGATAAATCAACAAGGCTACCAGTGCAACAGGCAGCATAGTCAGAATTGGAACGAAGAGGTGAGGCTGCATAAAGGGACAGAATAACAGCTACAAGGCCATTGAATAAATAGATGCATACACTAACTGATTTGCAATACACCCGCACATGACAGAGAAAAATTTAACTACCTAAGTAAAAGTCATTGAGGGTTTGTCTACCCGCTGTTTTTTCACTGATTTAACTCCACCAGTTTAGAAACAAATATATTTAAAGGATGCAGTCTTCTAGCATGGGCACAGTTAAACTGGTATCAGTGCTTATACTGGCAGTAGCTATATCAACGTAAGCATATCAATAACAGCGTAACTGCAACCACACAGTGAGGGAAGAGATAGAGGGGAAGCATGTTGTACTGATTTAACTAGATGGCCTTCCAAACCAATATAGTCAGTCAAATTGGTACAAAAGCTGTGCACAGATAAGCCTTGGGAAAATAGAGACAACCCAGCTGCATCAACATGTGTGACATCAGCCTATGACTCAGACACTTCACAAGCAAAATTTAGTACGCGATATGCTGTAGAAACAGCCCTAGTAGCACTGGCATCTTGGAAGGAAGGGATGGAGAAATCAGTGTTTGAAGAATCCACAGCTGGAATCACAAAGAAAAGACAAATGACAACAGGGGATTATCCAAACCCCTCCTTTCCCATCTTTGATTTTAAAAAAAAAATCAGAATAATGCCCCTAAAACTGACAGTTACCAGAAATGGTCAAAAAATTTCTTCTGTGGCCCTTAATGCTGATCAATAATGGCTTGAATCAAGTGGTCACTTCCACTGAGTCTTGGAGCGTTACTCAAGCCAGAAGGTGCCTGAGATGCCAAGCTAACCAGGTCTCCCACAGAGATGGGCCATCCCTCTTGATCTTCTGTCCTGCTCCTTTGTCAGATTTGTGTCGAATTTGACTGGACACTTCCCTGGCCAACAACCTGCCATATCAAATCTCTAAAGTGCTCTGCATACTTCAGGATGCTAGAGAAATAACAACAGGTGCCCTGCATCCCACTCCTCTGGGCTGGTGCATTCAGGCTGTGCATTTTCCTTCTGCTCTCCCCTCAACTAAAGAACCCAGAAGATCTACCTCACTATGTTCTTCTAATAACAAGCAGTAACTTCCCCAGAAACTTACTTTTTCCAGGTAGGTTGGGGAGAGGGCCACCTATTTCATTTGGTCCAGTTAGGCCTTGAGGGACTTTTGCCATATAGGACCTGCCAAGGGGATCCTTGAATGCTCCATCCTGTCCTCAGGGCCCCATGAACCTGGCATACTTTTGGAAGAGGCATATGTAGTCCTTTCACAAACTGGAGAGCCCCCAGAGTAAGGTGACCAAGCCAGCAGATATGCTCAGGTATGTGCTGAGAAATACAAGCAACTCCCCCACATCCTACCTGGGCCTAATACAAATGGCCCCTTCCCTTTAGGTCTATCAACAGGTGAGGCAGAGCCCACTTAACTTTACAGCCTTTGGTGAGTAGCCTGAAGTTTTCACCTTTCAACTCCACCTGCCCTTAGTCCAGATCCCCCGTCTCTTGGCATGTCCTGATCTCCTCTTTCCTCTAGATTCCCTACATCTTCCATCCTGGACTCTCCAGCTGTACTGAGTCCCACCTCCTTCCCTGATTTCTCTCTTCCCTGAATTCCATCCCTGACCACCCCTAGCAATGTGGGATCTTCCCATAAGGACTTCTTCCTAGACATTACACTCCCCCAACCAAACACACACAAACACTGATCAATTTCACTCTTCCATCAAGGCTGGACACAAAATCCTGATTCCTTCTGCGGAGTGCCCTGGCTGCCAGTGTGACTCTACTATTCACCAATGGGATCCTCTTGTGGAAAGAGCTCAGCCAGGAAGAGTATTTTCCTGGACATGCTTCTAAACCCACCTCCACACCCCTTCCCAATTACAGCAGCAGGCAAGGGATATGCTGTCACTGGTTTCACACAGATCTGGAGGCCTGAGTAGAGTAGCACATAAGGAGAGTCAGTCAGCTGCCCCCAGCAGGATGGAGGTCTGGAGGGCTGGCTCACAATAGCATTAGAGACAGAGGCAGCATAAGCGGTTCAGGAAGATAACCCTAGCGGTTGTGACAGCAAGCCCTAAAAGGTGATGTTCAATCAATCTATGCCTAAGCCCACCCGGAGAAAGAAAGAAGCTGGTACTCACTTGGAAGGTGCCATTACAGGATCATCTGCCCAGCCTCCTTGCCGGCGTGGGGGTTTAGGTGGGGGGCCCTTTAATAATAAGAGAGACACACAAGAAAGATGATGTGTTATACCCAGTTCCAACCAGACCACCTCACACTAGATTCACTCATATTGACCCCTGCAGAGAGATACCTGGCAAGAAGTTTGAGTCCAACACTGAGGTGCTGTTTTTAAAACAGTGTTTTACAAAACAAAGGAACAGAAATGTTGCCAGACAGGTTTTAAAGTGTCTGAGACAACATAGGATGCATCCCTGTATGCAGGGACCTAGCTGAGTCTCAAGTTCACATACACAAGGCTCAGATGCTACCTAGCCAAAACATTCTGGGTATGGTGGCAGTCCAGCCTGTGGG
Organism: Gopherus evgoodei; assembly: GCF_007399415.2. Taxonomy (NCBI): domain Eukaryota; kingdom Metazoa; phylum Chordata; order Testudines; family Testudinidae; genus Gopherus; species Gopherus evgoodei. The sequence continues at coordinate 44,622,251 of NC_044325.1, forward strand.
TGCTGCCCTCTCTGTGCATCTGCTGTTTAGTGTTGTTAAACTGCACTCATTTTTGTTTTATATCGTAAGTGCACAACAAATTAACACATTCCCTACCCCCAAGGAGCTCTCTGTTCAAGACAGGCAGACGGACAGGACAAGACACACTAAGGCACGTTAGGAGACTGAATTGGACTTTTAGGAGAAATTATTCCTATTATCTTGCTCCTTCCTATGACGTGCTGTGTGGCCATGGCAATAGGCAGGTGGGGATGTGGCTCAAGAATTGGGATAAGAATTTCTCAGACCATAAGGGGAGCCAATAGGCCACTGGTCTGTGTGTCCAGCCCATGCCACCTGCAGCTTTGGGCTCAATTCTCCTCTCCCAGGGTACTGAAGTACCTGATATGGCAGAGGCCTTAGCAGTTTGCATGACATGCAGTAGTGTGTATGATGGGGCAGGTCAAACAATTTCAGATTTTCATAGCCCCAAAGGATGCTGTCCATAAAAAGCAGGTGGTCTAGAGAGATTCATAAGACTACAGCACCAAATGTGGAGAACGGCACAATAACCCCAAGGGAGCTTCAACCCTTAGGCAGGGTAGCGGAATGGGGACATTCTCCTGAACTTTAGTTAAGAAAGGGGAAAGGGATGAGTGAATACTGAAGATTTCCTGGTCTCAGAGTGAGAGGCGCAGGAGGAGGATAACTCTGAGACAAGACTGGCCAAAGATCTCCAGCTTCTCAATGAGGAAAAAGGCTGGTGGTAACTCTGAGTCAGAGGGTCTCCTCTGTTTGTTTCTAGAAGCAGAAGTATTGTTTGAGAGTGTGGGAAATGGACATAGCCTGTCAGGGGCAACTGCTGCCTGCTGTAAGAAGGGGGCATGACCCTGCATAGCTCTTTGGGAGGAGCAAAAATAGGCACTCTCTAAAAATAAACAGGGAACAGAAATGAGCTGGGAGCTGCAGTTCCAAAATACTGGCTTTCTTCAGCAAAGGGAGTGCGGGAGGGCAGAGGGACAGGCAAAGAACATGAAATGCAGGAAATGGCCTCCTTATATGGGTTCATCCGCAGGGGACAGAGCTCAGTCGACTGGAATGACCATGTCACAGAATGCAAAGCCTTCAGGGCCCCAAGTGAATGGAGTTTTCTGATCTTTAAACGATTCCTCCAGATTCTTAAGATGCCAAACTACAGAAGAGGCTGCAGTGCCAAAAAAGGAGCATTTTGAATTCAGATGATTTGTGTGCTCCCGAGCTCAGAAAAAAAAGGGGAAAAAAACCCACACCACATATGGGTGCGCCCACATACAAAAAACCCTACACACACCCCACCCCTACATCTCCTCATACAACGGTCCATCCCCATACATGCAACCTTGACCTTCCTGCTCAGATCCCTCCACAGCTCTACACAATCCCACAGACAGCCTACAGCCCATGTCCCCCAGACATACAGCCCCTGTACAGGCACATTCAAAAACACCTCATGTGTCTAATGAGTTATATGAATGCTGCCAAAGAGTCAAGGGGACAGAACCAAGGGGAGGACCCAATACCTCTAGCCTCTGCCCCAAATCGTGTTTCCCAGAGTACTTGGGTTTTAATCCCAAACTATTAAGGTTAATATTCAGGTTCAAGGTTGCTTCAGAGCTCAGGCACCCAACCCTAGAGGGTACTTCTGAAAACACGCCCTGGTCTATGACCAAGACATGACTTCACTGTGTAATTGGGATTTAACCCCACTGCTTCACCCACTTTACAATCTCTCCCCACTCAACACACAGACCATGTTGTTCTTAATGTCCAGAACACTAACCCTCCACTATTCCCACAGCTCCTTTATTTCTGTTGCAATAAGCCCAGTAATTCTTTCAGGATTACCTACAAGGAATATTCAGCCACAGTGATGGTCAGGGCAAGAATCAGTTGAGGATCATTGGCTTTATCTTTGTCTATTTGCCTGTAAAGTACCATAACTAGGTTAGCGTACCATATACATTTTTAAAAATAATAATTTACATTTATTCATAAGTTTTTAAGACCAGAAGGGACCACTGTGATTATCTAGTCTGACCTCCAGTATAACTCAGGCCATAGGACTTCTGTGAATTAATGCCTAATCAAAATTATCCATAGTTTTTAGAGGGAAACAAAATCAAATCTTGATTAAATTTTTTCCAGTAAGGGTGACTCCACCATATCCCTTGTTGCAATCATTAATTAATTATATAGCATCATTTATCTACAAAATTTCAAAGTGTTTTACAAATTCAAATGCAAGTATCACGTCACACATCACCAAAATACAGCCACTTCTGAAACGGATGTGGCTGCCCCAAGCAGCCCTAAATAAGAATTCAAGACAAAACTAAAAAGAATGTAATGTCCAGTTGAAACTTCACATGGAATTTAGGGATAGAGTTCTGGTGTATTGGCCAAATTCCAGCCTAGATGCATCAATTTTTATGAAGTGGGCTCAAGGATTTTAATGACCAAAAGTGGTCAAGACTTCTGTGCCCCTAACTTCATAGTTAGGTGCCTAAATGAATGGGCTTTCAAAATGATGACCACCCAGCAGTTCTCAATGGTGAACAACTTTCTAGTTTAGCTTTTCCCATTTATTGGCATGCTTATAAAATATATTATTCTCTTTAGCCTCTTTGGCTGCATTAATTAGGGGCTGGTTTACACTACAAAGGTTTAACATTGTCCATGTCTACAAAAAATTTCACACTCTGTGAACCTAATTAAGCTGACCTAAGTCCTGGGGTAGACACTGTTAGGTCAACAGGAGAATTTTTCCATTAACCAAGCTACTGCCTCTTGGACAGGGGGATTTACTACAGTGATAGAAGAACCCCTTTCATTGCTCTACTAAGTGTCTACACTATAGTGGCACAGCTGCAGCTGTGTTGCTATAGCGTTTCTAATACAGACATAGCCTACTTCAGTTTTCTTGATGCCCTTAGCTCTTTTCGAGTTTTAACTAAATTATATATTCTTGCTCAGATACCTTCAGTCCCTGGAAAATGTCCCTTGCTCATTAAAGAACCAAGCCACTACCAATTTTTTTTCCCTACACGGATTCAATCTGCTGTGTCTTTGTGGTGGTGCCTTTTAAGGATTCCCCAGACCTCTCTCCTCACCAGCAGAGTTTAAATACAATCCATTGCATGTTGCTCACTGCCCCCCACAATTACTTGAATCCTATTAGTCATACCTTGCTAGGAGCTGTGAACCTCTATTCCTCACTATGCTGAATTCCAACAACTAGTGGTCACGGGCTCCTTCCTACTATTCTCAGTTAGTTCCTCTTCCTTGTCAGATGGCAGTAATTCTAGGGTGGTTTCTCCTCTGCTCTCTACGTTACTGGGTGGAGGTTCCAGACTCCAATTAAGTTGTGCCTCTACAGCAGCAGAGGTAAAGGAGCTTTGTGGGTGCTGGAAGCACCTCAACTGCCTCTCTTTGGAACTTGAGGAACAAGTAATCCTTTCAGAAGATGTTTAGTGTTACAGAGGCAGGTTATGGATGCACTGGATCCTTCCCATAAATAGATTCTCAGAAGGGATTGGAGACATGGATTCATTTTCCTTCATCATCACGACACCCCTTGAGAGGCATCAGCACTCTGTGCCGGAAATATGAACTCAAACGACACCAACAGTGTGTGTCAGAGGGCACATGGGCCTCAATCCCAACCTGAGAGGCCATGATGACAGGTCAACAGTGGTCCATCCCATGTATCTCATACCTCCTACCCAACATCTGATAGAAGCACAAGGCCCAGCTCCCTGTCCCAGTCAGTAGCTTTGGGGGGTGGTGGTCTGGCAGGTGGGATTGTATGTAGATGCCTTGTTTTCATTTAACAACCAGCACAGAGTGGAGCGAAAGAAGGGCCAGGCTTCAGTTTCAATCTCCACAATATGTTACCCAAGGCTCCTCTACAGCTAAGAAAAGCTGCCTGCTCAAAGAGGACTCATGAATTAGTTTTAATTATCTCCAAACAGAAGAATTCTGACTCAGATAGCCCCAGTGCCTCTGAGCAGACACACAAAGAAACCAGCCTGTACAACCATCACAAGAACAAAACATGGGGAAGGCCTGATTCCTTGATCTGCCCAAACCAACTCCCCTAGCTTCCTAGGATAATGGAGAGTGGTCCCCACTACCAGACCCCTTAGGGGCCATCTCTCTTTATAAGGCCTTTCTTAGAAAGCAGTAAAGCTGCCTTTAGCAAATCAGTCTCCCAGGAGTTCCCAGGGGTATCCTAAATCCCTGGGGACTGGGTCTTCACTTCTCCAGGACCTTTTTGTCCTAGTAGACACTCACTTCCCTTTACCAGGAAAATTGAGTCAGAAGTGCATCAATATGGCAAGGAACTCAGGTCTACACTGGGGCGGGGGGTAGGGGGTGTTGACCTAAGATACACAACTTCAGCTATGCGAATAGCGTAGCTGAAGTCGGCGTATCTTAGGTCGATTTACCTGGCCATGAGGACAGCGGCAAGTCAACCGCTGCCACTCCCCCGTCAACTCCACTTCCGCCTCTCGCCACGGTGGAGTTCTGGAGTTGACGGCAGAGTGATCGATTTTATTGCGTCCACACTAGACACAAATTCGATCCCTGATAGGTCGATCACTACCCACCGATCCAGCGGGTAGTATATATGTACCCTCATTTAGAGCCCCAAAAGATCTCTACCACCTATCACAGGGGATAAGCAGCAGCAGCCCATGCTGTACAACAGTTGTCAGGACTTCATGCTGTAAAACAATGGTCATATACAACTAAGTAAATCAGGCCCATGTTTCTGTCCTTTCAATAAAGTACATATATTGAAGCATATGGCACCCGGCCATGCCCTCCTATGGCTTATATCCTTCCCTCTCTCCTCACACCTATACATCAATTCTCTACCACCAATGGCTTATCCTTTCCAACCCTGGGGTAACAGAACAATGTCCCTCCTCACCCCAAGGCTACACAGTAATGCCCTTCCCACCCATCCTGGTTATATACAAAAAGGTCCCTTTAATCAGCTTGCTCCTCCCTAGGGCTATGTACTGGTAGCAAATGTTCTCATCCAGCTATACCCCTCCATCAGCTCCTTTAGTGGGCTCAGGATAGAAGCATTCAAAGCATGAAATACATGTGTGGAAAAATCTTTTAATAAAACTATTTCCCATGGGATTCCCAGTGTCTGTCGCTCCTCCCCAACCAGGGAGCTGCTGAGCAACACAACAGCTAGGCCAGCTGAAAGGGAGGATGCTACAAAAAAGGCTGGGAAACGTGGCTGATTAGAACAGCTATTTTGGTGAGAATGAAGGAAGATGTCATGGAAAGGCCAACAGATAACCTTAACAGGCTGAAAATAACTGCCCTGCTGACTGGCCACTTGGGGTGCAGGGGGGAGTGGGAGAGAGGCAATACAGGGCCTTGGGGAGCACGAGGCCATATGATGCTGGGGCTCACACTGGGGAAGTTGGCCTAATTAGGGAACATGAGTTTAGTTGCATTTTTCAGATTCCTCCTGGAGAATCTGGCCAACTTCCAGCTGAGCAGGCCCAGGAATGGCTGGGAGTCCAGCATGTCTGCAGGCAACAGAGAACCACATAGAAAGAGAAGCAAGTCCACTTCAAAAGTATACAGGTGTAACAGCCCATGACCTCCGAAACACTGGCTCCCCTCTGGTGGATGATGCATCCCCTAATAGCAGAGAATAACAGAATCCATGTAGCCAGCAGAATCTCCTGGACATGGCAGGTAAGTTCAGCCCAGTCCAGGACAAACATGTTTGCCAAGCAAATCTGGGATGGCATTCACAACTGAAAACACCGCCAAGAAATACAGCCTTGGAGCTGGCACTTATTTCTCTCAGGCTGTTGAGATGCCTCTCGCTGCGAGAGCTATCAACTCCCATCCCCAACACCACACCAAATCATGCAAAGCTTTGGTAGCATGTCCCATACCAAGAGGGGTTAGCCTTAGCTGAGGGCTCCTCCATAGTCAAGCAACATAGGGGACCGCAGAACCCTACTGAGCAAGAGATCTTAATTAGACTGTTAGATCTGTGGGGCAGGGGCTTTTTGTTCTGTTTGTACAGCATCTAGCACAATGGAGTCCTGGTCCATGACTGGGGCTCCCAGGCATTACCACTATACAAATAATAACTAATAAGGAGGATTGAAGCATCTTGTTGGAGCAAGACAGGACTCCTTCAGTTCTAAACTCCTCAGAGCAGGGGGTATTGGGAAAGCACTTAGCATAGAGCAGATGCTTCCTCAAAATAAATAAATAATCCCCCATTGGGATAAACCCACTGCTGGGCATATGCAACAGTGGACTCAAAAGCATCTTACTCTTAACTTCTGTAACTCTCAGACTGGAATGCCATAGGGTCAATACTCCTTTACCCCAATATAAACGCAACCTGATTTAACAAAAATTTGAATACAACGTGGTAAAGCAGTGCTCCGGGGGCAGGGCTGCGCACTCCAGCGGATCAAAGCAAGTTCGATATAACGTGGCTTCACCTATAACGCGATAAGATTTTTAGGTTCCCGAGGACAGCATAATATCTGAGTAGAGGTATATTTAGGTTCTGAGAAAGTTTGGGGGTGGCTAATAGAATCAGATTAGAGCTTACTATGTAAACAGGGCTATCGACCCAAATACAGTGTGAGGTGCTTGAACAAGAACTGGGCAAGAAAAAATCCTGTTTCATTTTCTGCTTTCTCTGATCCGGCAAAGTCTTACCCAGGTGAGCAAGCCTCAGTCACACTAGTAAAGCTATTGATTTTAATGGGGATCCTCACCTGCATGATCAGGCCCGTACTAAATTATATATGTAAAGTACTTTGCTTTATATTCTCATCACCTGTGTTTCCAACAGCTCACATTATTAATCATGATTGCATTCCTGATAAATGACCAGCTTAATTTAAATAAAATAATAGCACTTTTCGAGCTGCTTTACAAATATTAGTCAATCTCCACACAACATTATCTCCATTTAACAGAAAGGGATTAAGGCACAGATTGGAGAAGGAACTTGTCCAAGGTCACACACCAAATCAGTGGCAGAGCAGGAGCAGAATCCAGGAGTCTTGGTTCCCACCCCTTTTCTCACTCCAACACACTTTGCCTCTCCAGATTAACTATGTTCTCTTCCTTGCCACAAAGCCGAGATACAGGGATAGACCCTTTATTATTCCATTGACCATTCCATCCCTTCAATGACTCATTGAACCTGGCAGGCATTCAAATCTAAGCCAAGGGATGCAGAACACATCCTGGAGCAGACAGATGGATGGAGGGCAGGACTTCAGCAGGCACATTCACACAAAGAGCACAAATGCTGTTGGTTCAATAATCTTCAACCCCCAGTGGGGAACATACCTAATACAGGAAGAGCTCAGATTATAAACACTCAATGCAGCCCAAAGAGAGTTCAGAGAAGGGCTATATGAGTCATCAGGGCAATGGAGGGGCCAACTTCAAAGAGATGATTAAAGAAGCTAAGTATTTCAGCTTGGCTGAGCAATGACTAAGGGAGGGATGTATTGTAGCCACAGAAGTCTGTGGTCACACTTCATAGTAGATTCCATTTATAATAGTTTTATAAAGGGTTAATAAATGATTAATAGAGGTCATAAACATTTTATAGACACAAGTAGTAGGCATTACAGATGATTATAAGCAACTTACTGATTCATCAGACCCTACAGCAATTAACCATTTATTTTCCTGTTATAAAATTAATTATAAATGTAACCTCAATATAAAGAATGACCAGGTATCTGAATGGTGTAAACCCTAGGGAGGAAGGCAGGGATTTAGGCCAGGTGGTCCTAAAGTATTTCAGAGTAATGATCACTTCTCACTAGAACAATCGCCTCCTTGACACTGCCTCTCCCTCCCATCACACAACATCTCCGTAGCAACAACTGCTCACATGGAAAAGTCCTGTCAGGAAAATATTGTTTATTTTAATGAAATGTAGCAGCCAGGAGGAGCTACTACCATGTGACCAACCAGCTCTCCACAGATTCCCAGCAAGTGCTCAATAGGACCTGGCTTGGGAACTGCTGATCTAGGGTGATACAGGGTGGTGCAATTGGATCTAACCAGACAGAATTAACCTAATGAAGATTTAGGTTGATTCTCTTCCCAGCAGCAAGAAGAGAGTCTGTGGAATCATCCCCCAAGGTAAGTCCCATCACTTGAGACAGTGAAAACTACTTGGGACACAACTCTGGGGCTTCTAATATAGGGAATGATCCTGACCTGACCTGGCAGGAGAATGGGTGAACTAGGTGGATCTATCTTACCATTAACTGTTATGATACTATGAAAAGAAAATTGTGAATTGCAGTACTGTTTCTCTCTCTACGACAGGCATCAGACCAACTGAAAGTAATGTCCTGTGGCCGGAAGTAATGAGGTGCGAGGCAGAGTCTCCTTCCTGGACTTTAGCCTTCACACATAATAACCCCTCCAGAATGGGACCTCATACAGTCTTTATAGGATTGGAATAAAAAACTGAAAGAAAGGGCTGATCCTCCACAGCTTTGATTCAGCAGACAATTGACAACTGAGGACCTGGTAACAGGTGGTGTTCTGCCTGATAGGTGGCAGACACAGTCATTTCTCTGTTGAGCTGCCTCATGCACAGTAGTTCCCATCACATGCAGAGGGCTTGACACCAAGCTGCTAAACACCCTCAACTCCCACTGACTTCAGTGCAATCAGCACCTTGTAGGATCAGGCCCAGAGGCACTGGCCTTAGGAAGAGATTCACATGACACAGACCAATAAGATACCACGTTTATCAGCTCGTATTTAACCAGATAGCTCAGGGAAGCCTTGGGAGGAAAGCAGCATCTGCTCTGAAAAAGACATTCCTGTTTGGAGAGGATGCAACCCATTTCCTCCTCACTTTTGGACCGAGAAAGGAAGCACTTCTTCAAAGTTTTGGAGCTCAGCAGTACTGCTGGCAGTGAGGGAGAAGAAAGGAGGGCTACTCCACCTTCCCTCCAGGGCTCAACCATTGCAGAACTTCCAGCTCCTTCTGGTTAGGGGAGTGAAGACCAGCTAGGACATGCCATGCCACCACTAGGGTATTGGGGTGGTGCTTTCTCCTCTCTACCTTTCCTCAGCTAAAAGAAGTGTTTGTGTATCTAATATATACAATAAGCAGCTTTAGCCAGGAGGACTGGGCAATAGCGACTCCTGACATAGGCAGAAACTACACAAGACACGTAGCCCAGAAGCTTTTCAGAAAATTCAGAAGCATTTCTAAGCTTTCCCCCAGGAAACAACTGCCCATTTGATGAGTTTCTAGTACATCCTGAAGAGCAGTCAGGACTCCCTTTTCTAAATGAATGCTGTGAAATTTCATGAATGTCTTTTAGTTATGGTAAATCCATACAGAAGAGCACTATTGAAAATGCAGCTCCCTTCATGTAACTCAGGAGCTCAGCACAAACCAAAACTCACCAGATTCCCTCCCGGCAATAACATTTCCCAAGGAGTTGGTGCAGTGAGAGGGTACAAAGGGTGCAACCAAGTTCCAGGGGCAGAAGAACATCACAGAAAGGGCACAGGCACACATTCTAGCTAGAACCCAGTTTGTCTATTGACTGGCCTCCTGATGGGCACCAGCAGGACTCTGTGACTCTTAAAGGGGAGCTTTCACACTAGGGCATCCTGCCAAGCATACCGTAGATAAAATGAAAACCCAGTCTCCGGTTTGACACCTTGGTCACTAACTGCTGATATTGTTTTTCAGTGAGGGCACAGCACCTTCCCAGCTCCACCACTCTCATTGGCTTCAACATGGAATCGGATGTCCCCACCATTTCTGTGGCAACATGCATGACTGTGACCTTAGTGTAGGATGCATCAGCTAGGAAGGAGGGAAGTCTCTATGAAACAAAGGATAGCAGTAAGAGCCAAGGGAAAGCAGGCAAATCATTGAGCCTGAGGCATGAGACTACTATATTTTATTCTCCTGTGTGAAAGTCCCTTTCAAGGCAATCTCCATTTGCATTGACAGGTTAGCTCTGCCAGTTTCTCTAGGAGAAGCCAGCATCTACCCAGAAGCCTCTAGTCCTACAAGGTCTACCTTTTCCTCAGTGTCTTCATCCTAGAAGGATCAGCAGGGGGAAAAGAGAAAGAAAAACTATAAAAGAAGAAAAACCATTAAAGGCCCCCAACACGAGTCTCTGGATTCCAGCTTGGAACGAATACAAGCAACACCTAAAGGACACTGTGCGCCTGATTCTCCCCTGCCACACACCTCGTGTAACCATTCACACCCGGAGAGAGTGTGTGTCAACTCCCCTCATTCACAATGGCAACATTTTACATTTGCTTTGTGTGGGTGTCAGTGAAAAACAATCCAAGACAGGAGAGAGTTTGGCTATGCATGTTCAACTGTAAAGGCAGCAGAAGGCTGCCGCAAACCAGATACTTGTCCAGAGACTGCCTAAGAAGGAAGCCAAGTTACAAACAAGGCCAACAGAGAGTAGATAAAGTCATTTCTCCCTAAAGAATGAAAGGTCCCAAAGGTCCCACACATAGGTGCGGGTTAGAGTGGTGAAAAGGGGGTTCTAGAGAATAAATACACCTGCAAGAGCACCAGAGCCCAGAAAGGGCCCCAAGTCACACAATTGATTTATATATGCAGGAGGCTGCAGCTATGTATCTTAGAGCCTGAGTATGACCAGATCCCCTACAGTAACTGTGGTTCTGCATGATATATTGCCCACACAGATTTCATTCTTGGTGCACATGTAACACTGACAGACCCCGATCATCGGCAGGTGGGATCGAACCTGGGATTTCTGGAGCTAAATGCATGAGCCTCTACTGCATGAGCTAAAAGCCACATGGCCCTTAGGCCTGATTTACACTGGCGGTAGGGAGGAAATATTGATCTAAGACATGCAACCTCAGCTACGCTATTCTCGTAGCTGAAGTCGATGCATCTTAGATCGACTTAGTTCGTGTCCTTGCGGCACATGATCAATGGCCGCCGCTCCCCCGTCGACTCCGCTTCCGCCTCGTGCCCTGGTGGAGTTCTGGAGTCAATGGGGAGCATGTTCGGGGATCGATTTATCGCATCTAGACCATCAATCCCCGGTAGATCGATCACTACCTGCCGATCCAGTGGGTAGTGTAGACATACCCTTAGCTAAGACTATAGCAGACTCATTAACCCCTAAGTGGTCTCAGTGCCACTAGAGGGAAGAGAACACCATGCTCAGGAGGTATGTGGGTTATACACATGCACACCCTGCACAGGAGATTGGATATTTCAGCTAGCAATGTCCATTGGGGCCATGTCTGTGTCCTAGGTGCCCTCCTGCGCCCTCCCGCACCCTCCCCCCCACACACTCCCCTCAGGGCGTAAAAGGCTGAGCAGGCCCAACCATCCCTCAGTTTCTTTGCCAGTATGGAAACCAAGTGATATAGGACTCTATAGTAATGAGAAGAGGGAGCAGGTCATAGACTACATGTGAACATCATATCTAAGAACCACAGTTCCTGCAAAGTAAGTAACCTTTCTTTTTCAAGGAATTGTCCACATGGATTCCACTCCTGGCTACTTCAAGGGAGGGACCATTATATCACATGCCCTGTCTAAGCATAGGAGAGGTTGGTACGAGGCATACCTCTTAAACCTAGCATACTGGTAACTTCAAAGCAGATGCTTTGGATATCACTACTTTCAATCTCTCAAGGATAAGTGACCAGTTACCAGGCCCAGCAATCAGTCACTTAGGGCAAGGCTACACTTGCAAACGTAGGGCACTGTGAGTTAAAACTGCCTTCATAGAGCACAGTGGCATTAAGACTGGTGCATTATGGGCAGCTATCCCAGCATGCAAGTGACAGCAATGTGCTTTTCAAATGGGGTGGGGGGGAGAAGTGGAGTGTGACAGGGAGTGTGTTGTGTGAATGTGGGAGGAGAGAGGGAGAGTGGGTTTTGGGGTGCTGAGAGTGGGTCAGCGTGCTGTCTTGTAAGTTCAGACCCCCCCTCCCCTCTCTCTCACTCACTCAAAGCAAACAGTAAATGTTTACTGTTTCTCTGAGCTGATAAGCAGCTGGCTTCTCCAAAACAGAGCTTTGAAAGGGCATTTCACAACAAGAGTGGCCACTTGACTTAAGGGGATTATGGGATGTTTCCAGAGGCTGACCACAGTGCAGTAATGCAATGCCTCGTTCACACTACTGCTGCGGTGCTCCAACAGGGGTGCAGCAAATGTTATTCCACTTGCCAAGGTGGAGTACCAGCAGTGCTGTAGCTGCGGAGTCAGAGTGCTCTACGTGCCTTGCCAGTGTGGACGGGGAGTGAGCTAGGGCACCCAGGGCTGCTTTATTGCACTGTAACTCACAAGCATAGCCAAGGTCTTAGTCTTTGCCAAAGTAGCGGGTATCACAGAGCTAGTCAGTACTGAGGTCCACAATACTGAAGCTCTGAGTGCACAGGCTACAGGTACTCAGTCATTCAGTGCCAGGGTGGGTACCAAGGGCAGCCCAATCTGCCAATTGAGTGGGCACTGCACCTGCTGTTTTGGAGGTCAGCACCAGGACACCAGAAGGAGCCTTTCTAAGATTATGGCCCTTAAACAAATGAGCCCAAGACAAGAGTCTAGTGACTCAGGTGCCAGGGATGGTGACCAGTACGTTAGCTCATCTCTGGAGCAGTGCTCCTTTCTGCTGATCAGAAGTTGTTAACACTGATGTAGAAGTGGACAAATGAGACTGAGCAGATGTTACCCAGGAGCTTGGGGTGGAATCTCAGCCCACCAGGGCACTAAGTGAGAGAGGTACTAAGAGAGAGGCACTAGCAGATGGCTGAGGTCTGGCTGAAGCCTTCTCCTCAATATGCGAGGAGACTTGCATCAAATTCTCAAGGAGGAACAGCTTCAGGTTGGCTTCCCTCACACAGATTGCACCTGGAAAAAAAGAGTGACAAATGGAACATTGCTCTAGGATGGACACTTCTCCAGGGCAGTACTGTAATAACTGAGCCTACAAATCTACCCTCATTGTGAGCACAAAGAGTGAAAGTTCATAAAATGTCATAATAACCTAGAACAAATGTGAATGAAAAATATGTGCAAAAGTGAGACAAGACAGACTGAATTAATCCAAACCAAAAGGCCTACTAATATAATTCAAAGACAGTGTTAAGATCACACCTGGTAAACACAAAAAGTGTTGTACTGGAAATTAGTGGACCCAAATTAGTACGTCAGAAATTAAGCCTAATTGGTAAACAAAATAATGAAAGGATGGGCCATCACTCCCCTTTTGGGGTCCTTAAAATAGAAGACTTTGTGGAGAAAATCAGAAGCTGTCTGACAACAGTGGCTGGGTGAGGGATGGATGGACCAGAAGGAATGAACTTCACCATCATGGCTGCCACCTGCATTGTCTCCTGGGACCCCAGGATTCGCTATGATCCATTAGGCCTTCATTGTTCTGATCCTGAAAAATGTCCTGACCAGACCTAGCCAGAGAAAGGGACCCAGATGACAATCTCCTCCACTGGGTCTGGCTAAATCCCGACCACCACCTGGGATGCGAGACTGTCACCTTCCCACGTGTCCTTTTTCTTCCCCATCTTATTTCTTCTTTTTCCTATTCTTCTCTTTTGGCCTTCTATCTCATAGAAGAGTCTGATTCAGCCAGCTAAGGCTGTATATTCCGCATCACTGCTGTGAGTGTGTGACCAAAAAGAGGCAACTAAATTCAATGCCCTAAGCAGCCGAAAGCTGGTACAAGGTTGCCAGGTCTCAAGATTGTGTGCTATGCCTGTGTTCTTCCAGCTGTGAGGTTGCAAGTGAAAGTCAATGCCACAGAAGCTGCATTTTCTATCATTGCTGTTCTTTTCTCTCCCCTATTGAGTGGGTTTGTCTTGTTTTGTCTTCTAGGAACCAGGACTGGACTTTAACACCAAGAGCTCCAGCCCATCTCAACTAACTTCTCTTTCCCCCAAAAGAGAGAATAGTTATTACTATGTTTAATACCATCTAAAAGACCGTCAAAGGGGCTGACAGGGGGTTTCCTTCCACAAACTGTCTCCAGCTAAATGGAAAGGGAACAAGAGATGTTGTTAAAATACAATTTTTATTTAACACTTTATATTTCAAAAGCTTTAACTTTTTTCCTTCTTTTCAGTATCTTTAATAAAAGGTTTCAAAGATTTTTAATGGCATATTTGCCATGGTTCTAAGCAGGCGGAGGTCTCTGTACAGCAAACTTTGTGTAAAACTGTTTAATGCTGGACAGTGACAGAATCATGTTAACATCTTTAACTCTTTGCGCCCATATCAGCCATCAAAATTAATACAACAGCAGAGTAGGTACTGGGAATGTCCATCATTAATAGGCATCCAAGTGCCACATGAAGGATGGATCTTAAAGTCTAGTGACTTTAAGCTTCTACTATAATACTAGTACCCTGGGTGAGGGAGGGAACTCAAGTCTAACAAATTTAAGGAAAAAATTATATATAGCTTTTACTAACTAAAAACTTATTAATTAAGTCACTACCTCTTCTTTTAACTAACACCAGCACTGCGCACAGAGAAAGGGCAGACACTGCAGGGGTTCCATCTCACTGCCATGGATGGTAAGAAGGATTAAAGAAGGATGGTTGAGACCCATCAGATCTTTATGCCCTGAGGTGGAACATGATGGCAACTAGGACACAAGACCAACAGACACAGCTGGTCAAAAATTTGATCTTGTGAGCATGGGGCACATGAGCAACAAGAGTAGAATCCATGTGGAAAAAGATCACTCAAAGAAAGCAGCTACATTCATCACACTGCTTTTTGTGAGGCACTCCAGTGCAGATCCTCAGATTCCCCCATACCAGCATATTCCATATCACCATGCTCATCTCTCCCATGGAAAATCATCATAGACCATGTCTGCTCTCCCCAACCCCAGTACAGTTACACATGTTGGAAACACTAGAACTGCACTCAGTCAGACATTCAGCAGCACAGTAATGGGAAACACAGAATGGCACTGTGGGCCCCAGCAATAAGAACAGGACTAAGTCGGGGTAGATCTACACTGGTGAAGCAGGACCCACAAGACATGCAGAATCCTCTGTAATGGGCAATGTCGGATTTAAGTGGCAACTTGGGCTGCAGGAAAGTTATCCTGTCCATGGCACCCACCTCTCCAGTAGAAGTGGCAGAGGAATTCTTCCTGCTGAGACGATTCTCCTCAGGAAAGGAATCCTGGCGAGCTCGTCGGCCCATCTTGGCCATCTGGGCGGGGGGAGAAGGGCAGAGAGCACTGTTACTGACAGTAGCAACTTCAGGGCAGCAAGTACAGAGTGACAGAGAAAGAGAAATAGAATCCAAATAATTTCCCTAATGCAACATTAGCACTGTACTGTAAGAATCACAAACAGAACAAAAACAATATAAGCACTAGGACTATCATTTGTTCACTGCTCTCACAGCTATCTCTGGACCATTTTCCAAGTGGCCCCCTTTATATGGCACACACTCCCTGAACTGATCTACAAGGCCAGTAAACTCTCCTCCAAGTCCTTTCTCCAGACCACCTCAGCAGCAAGAGGCATTTAAAAAAACAGCCAATTGGCAACAGCCTCGGGGGCATCTGGGGAGAGCCAACACTTGTCCTTATTCAAATAAATCTAAGATAAATCAGATGTAGATGAACGCTGTACACGAGAGGATTGTATTCCTCTCCCCCAAGCCCTTTGGATGCCACGGGTCGTCTTTGACTGTACGTGATTACAAACAGGGACTGGGTCTTCTCACGTGGTTAGTGGCATCCCGGGTGGGGTCACACAGGGCGGAGCAGCAGAGCCCCGGAGTAAGGGACAAAATCCCCGGCGAGGGAACGGGCAGAGCCCCCGGCAGGGGGAGGGGGCGGCAAGGGGGGGGCAGAGCCCCTGGCAGGTGGCGGGCAGAGCCCGCGGCAGGGGGGAAGGGGCGGCGGGAGGAGATAGGGGGCGGAGGGGGGCAGAGTCCCCAGCAGGGGGAGGGGATGGGGGGCTTGGCGGGGGGAGGAGATGGGGGGCTTGGCGGGGGGGGGAGGAGGGGGCTCGGCGGGGGGGGACAGAGTCCCCGGGAGGGGATGGGGGGCTCGGCGGGGGGGGGGGGACAGAGTCCCCGGCAGGGGGAGGGGACAGAGTCCCCGGCAGGGGGAGGGGATGGGCGGAGGGGGCTCGGCGGGGGGGGGAAGAGTCCCCGGCAGGGGGAGGGGATGGGGGGCTCGGCGGGGGAAGGAGATGGGGGGCGGCGGAGACTTGGCGGGGGGGGGACAGAGTCCCCGGCAGGGGAAGGAAATGGGGGGCTCGGCAGGGGAAGGGGATGGGCAGAAGGGATGGAGGGGTCTCGGCAGGGGGAGGGGATGGGGGGCGGCGGGGGCTCGGCGGGGGGAGGACAGAGTCCCCGGCAGGGGGAGGGGATGGAGGGGGCTCGGCGGGGGGAGGACAGAGTCCCCGGCAGAGGGCGGGGATGGAGGGGGCTCGGCGGGGGGAGGACAGAGTCCCCGGCAGGGGGAGGGGATGGGGGGCTCGGCGGGGGGAGGGGATGGGGGGCGGCGAGGGGAGGACAGAGTCCCCAGCAGGTGATGGGGGTGCTCGGCAGGGCCCGCGCTCGCAGCCCGCCCTGGGCCCAGCAGCGGGAAGCGGCGCTGCCCCCCAGGGAAGGGGGGAGAGATCCCCAGCGCCCTGCTGGGCCGGCGACGGCACCACCGCGCGGGCCCGGGGCGGGCTGAGCGCTCCCTGCCGGCTGCCCCCCGGGGACGGGTCCCTCTTACCCCGGCTGCCCCCCTGCGCGGCTCCTCGCCCAGCCCCAGCTCGGCCTCCATCCCGCAACTGGGCCTCGCTCGAGCTAGGCCGGGCCCGCCTCCAGCGTCCTTAACAACCAAACCCCGCCCACCCTTAAAGGGGCCGCCGCGGCGAGTGGGGGCGAAGACTGCGCCAATGGGCTGAGGCTTCTGCCCTCCAGATGCCCAGACACCTCCCGCGCGGGGGAGGCCTGACTCCCCGGGGAGGGGCTACCAGGGCCGCCAGCCTCCCTCGGCACCACACTGCCCTCCCCATCTCGCCCGCCCATTCTCTGTGGCGCTGTTATCCGGAATGGCAATATACTGAAACCTGTAGGAGACCACTGCAGTCTCCCTGGACACACAATAGCAGATTTAAAGGTGACCATCCTGGAACAAAATAACTTCAGGACCAGACTTCAAAGAGAAACTGCTGAGCTTCAGTTCATCTGCAGATTTGACACCATCAGCTCAGGATTAAACAAAGACTGGGAATGGCTTGCCAACTACAGAACCAGTTTCTCCTTCCTTGATGTTCACACCTCAACTGCTAGAAGAGAGCCTCATCCTCTTATTGAACTAACCTCGTTATCTCTAGACTGATTCTTGCCTGCATATTTATTCCTGCCTCTGGAAATCTCCACTACATGCATTCAATGAAGTGGGTATTCACCCAAGAAAGCTTATGCTCCAATACGTCTGTTAGTCTATAAGGTGCCACAGGACTCTCTGTTGCTTTTTACAGATCCAGACTAACACAGCTACCCCTCTGATACTTCCCCTGGGTTCCTGTAACCCCATCTCCTGTTGTGGGTTCCCAGTCCCCCTCTCGCTCCTGCTTAGCCCCACCTAACTGCTCATCACCACATAGCATCCACTGAACCCATCCCACCCCCTAATCCCACCCCCGTGACACACAAGCCTTTTCTTCTGGGTAACTCATATTGTCCTCTCTCCCAAAACCAGACCCATTGCTCCCAAGGGCCTGTCATTACCCAGCTCCCAAGAGCTCCTCTCCCCCAGTTCTAAGGGTCTGTTTACCCCCTTCCCTGATTCCCAAGGGCCCATTCCTGCTGAGCCCCAAATCCTCAGTCTCCTCAATCCTTAAGAGTCCCACTACCACCCAGAATTGTCCACCACCCACATTTAACTGCAAGCTCTTTGGTCACCGTCAGATACTTTGGATTAGTAACCATTTGACTGTAGGAATTACTCTTCTGGATCCGATCTGGAGATAGGATGTTGGGTGAGTTCTAGAATACCTGGGGCAACTGGGTGGAAGGGTGGTGCGGTACCTGTGGTGGATGCTTGGGGCAGCTGGATTTCTCTAGAGATTAGGGGGATGATGGGCATCCATGTCACTGGTTCCTGCTGCCTTCCTCTGCTCCCTAGCTGACAGGACTGAAGAGCTAGTAGTAGAGGAAGAGGAGGTAGCGGCAGGCACTGGCTTCTGCAGTGTATTTCACTGCGGGAAGATTAGAAGAGGGATAGGGAGGAGAGAAAAATCACAATTTTCTGACAGAGAGGCATCCCTGCACTGCAGCCCCTAAGAGAACTCACTCCTGTGACAAATGTCACCAGAGAAGTGGCTCCAAAGTTGGCAGCTAAGGCTCCTGTGAAAAAAAGTGATATTTTCTTGCTTCCATGCTTTTCATTTGAGACGCAAAACAGTGATGTACGTGTAAGGAATCACAGATTCATAGACTATAACGCCAGAAAGGGAACACTGTCATCATGTAGTCCAGGGGTCAGCCACCTTTCAGAAGTGGTGTGCTGAATCTTCCTTTATTCACTCTAATTTAAGGTTTTGTGTGCCAGTCATACATTTTAACGTTTTTAGAAGGTCTCTTTCTATAAATCTATAATATATAACTAAACTATTGCTGTATGTACAGTAAATAAGGTTTTTAAAATGTTTAAGAAGCTTCATTTAAAATTAAATTAAAATGCAGAGCCCCCCGGATCTGTGGCCAGGACCCAAGCAGTGTGAGTGCCACTGAAAATGAGCTCGTGTGCCACCTTTGTCACGCGTACCATAGGTTGCCTACCCCGATCTAGTCTGACCTCAAGTATTATACATGCCATAGAACTTCCCTGAATTAATGCCTGTTTCACCATTTAGAAAACCTCCAGTCTTGATTTAAATATTGCTAGTAATAGAGAATTTGTCATAACTAAAGTTGGGCAACATTTTTTTTATCAAACCGATTTTTTGTCAAAAGATGCATTTTCATAGAATCATAAATATCAGGGTTGGAAGGGACCTCATGAGGTCATCTAGTCCAACCCCCTGCTCAAAGCAGGACCAATTCCCAACTAAATCATCCTAGCCAGAGCTTTGTCAAGCCTGACCTTAAAAATCTCTAAGAAAGGAGATTCCACCAGCTGCCTAGGTAACCCATTCCAGTGCTTCACCACCCTCTTAGTGAAATAGTTTTTCCTAATATTCAACCTAAACCTCCCCCACTTCAACTTGAGACCATTACTCCTTGTTCTTTCATCTGGTACCACTGAGAACAGTCTAGATCCATCCTCTTTGGAACCCCCTTTCAGGTAGTTGAAAGCAGCCATCAAATCCTCCCTCGTTCTTCTCTTCTGCAGACTAAACAATCCCAGTTCCCTCAGCCTCTCCTCATAAGTCATGTGCTCTAGCTCCCTAATAATTTTTGTTGCCCTCCACTGGACTCTTTCCAATTTTTCCACAGCCGCCTTGTAGTGTAGGACCCCAAACTGGACACAGTACTCCAGATGAGGCCTCACCAATTTCAAATAGAGGGGAATTATCACATCCCTCGATCTGCTGGCAACGCCCCTACTTATAAAGCCCCAAATGCCGTTAGCCTTCTTGGCAACAAGGGTACACTGTTAACTCATATCCAGCATCTCGTCCACTGTAACCCCTAGGTCCTTTTCTTCAGAACTGCTTCCTAGCCATTTGGACCCTAGACGGTAACAGTGAATGGGATTGTTCCACCTTGTCCTTGTTGAACCTCATCAGGTTTCTTTTGGCCCAATCTTCTAATTTGTCTAGGTCCCTCTGTATCCTATCCCTACCCTCCAGTGTCTCTACCACTCCTCCCAGTTTAGTGTCATCTGCAAACTTGCTGAGAGTGCAGTCCATTCCATCCTCCAGATCATTAATGAAGATATTGAACAAAACCGGCCCCAGGACCAATCCTTGGGGCACTCTGCTTGAAACCGGCTGCCAACTAGACATGAAGCCATTGTGGGGAACCCGAAACTAATCTTTGAATTTGGGTCCAAGTTGACAAATGGTTTTGGTTGAAAAATATTCCAAAGAGTCAAAACAAATTGAAAAACAAAACATTTGTTTCAAGGTGACTCAAAACATTTAAGTTGATTTTTTAAATGAAATTTTTAGAATGTTTCTATTTTATGAAAAATTTTAAAAAATTGTTCCATTCATATCGAACTAAAATGTGTTTTTGGATTTTTTGGTTTGGCTTCCAAACCAAAAAATGCATTATTCACTCAGTTCTAACCCTGATTCTTGGTAAGATGTTGGAATGGTTAATTATCCACACTGTTAAAAATCCAAGCGTAATATCACATCTGAATTAGCCTGATTTCAATTCATTTATTGCATGCCATGTTAATTTTGTATTGTTCTTGTTTCTTAACCAAATTCTCAAGCAGTACCAAGTCAAATGCCCTACAGAAGTCTAAGAATTACATCAACACTATTACCTTTATCAACCAAACTTGTAATCTCATAAAAAACAGTATCAATTTATTTTGATGAGAACTATTTTCCATAAACTCATGATGATTTGCATTAATGATATTACCTTCCTTTAATTCTTTATTAATCAAGTCCTGTATCAGCTATTTCATTATTTTACCTGGGACCGATGTCAGGCTGACAGGTCTACAATTATCTGGGTCATCCCATTTACTCTTTTAAAATGCTGGTACAACACTGACTTTCTTGCTGTCCTCTAGAACTTCCCCAGTATACAAAGACTTATTGAAAACCAAGATTAACAGACTAGAGAGCACCATAGCCAGCTGTTAAAATTCTCAGGTGCAAATTATTAAGACTTACTCATTTAAAAATGTCTAACTTTCGTAGATGCTGTTTAACATCCTGCTGAACAACTGTTGAAAAGGTAAGTATGTCATCATTACTGCATGATATGATAAAGTTTGTGGATGATACTAAGATGAGAAGGCTTCCAAGCACTTTAGAGGACAGGATTAGAATTCAAAATGATCTTGATAAACTGGAGAAATGGTCCAAAATAAATATGATGACATTCAATAAGAACAAGTGCAAAGTACTACACTTAGGAAGAAATAATCAATTGCACGCATGCAAAATGAGAAATGACTGCCTAGGAAGGAGTACTGCAGAAAAGGATCTAGGGTTATAGTAGATCACAAACTAAATATGAGTCAACAATGTCATACAGTTACAAAAAAAGCTAACATTATTCTGGGATGTGTTAGCAGGAGTGTTGTACGCAAGACATGAGAAGTAATAATTCCACTCTGCTCAGCACTGATAAGAGCTCAGCTGGAGTACTGTGTTCAGTTCTGGGCACCACATTTCAGGAAAGATGTGGATAAATTGGAGGAAGTCCAGAGGAGAGCAACAAAAATGACTGAAGGTCTAGAAAACATGACCTACGAGGAAAGACTGAAAAAATTGGGTTTGTTTAGTCTGGAGAAGAGAAGACTGAGTGGAGACATGATAACAGTCTTCAAGTATGTAGAAGGTTGTTATAAAGGTGATAAATTCCTTAACCACTGAGGCTAGGACAAGAGGTAATGCACTTAAATTCCAGCAAGGGAGATGTAGGTGGACATCAGGAAAAACTCCTAACTGTATGGGCAGTTAAGCACTGGAACAAATTATCTAGGGAGGCTGTGGAATCTCTGTTACTGGGCCTCCAGGCCAACATCAACGGCATCTGTTGCAGGACTAAAGGTTTTGAAAAATCAGAGTGGAACAGGATGGCCTCCTGAGTCAGATGATCTTTCAATTTCTTGAAGGCCACAACACAGTCCTGAGACCAGACCTTCTTGGGGGCTGCATCTTTCACCAGGTCTGCCACTAAAAAGGCTAAATCCAGAATGAACCGCCTATAATGGCCTGCCAATCCCAGGAAGCCTCTTCATGGTGGGTTTGGGGCATTCCTCTTGAGCTTGGACCTGTCTCACCTATAGGTGCAGATGCCCCCTACCCACTGCTAGGTCACCTCTGAATTAGCTAGGTGGCACTTGGTGGACATAGCTGTAAGTCCCACACTTCTGAGGGCCTGCAAGACAGCTGCTCCATATTTTAAATTCTCATTCCAGGACTTGCTATAGATGATGATATAACTGATGTACATAGCTGCATACTGGTTGTGAGGCCGAAGCACTTTATCCATCAGCCTTTGGAAGGTGGCTGCCATGCCATTTATGACAAATGGCATCATCTTAAATTGATACAAGTGAAATGGTGTGTAGAAGGCAGTCTCTTCTCAGAACTCCAGGGCCAGGGGATCTGCCAGTAATCCCTGATTTGGTCAAGGGTGGCAATATACCTGGTGTTCCCTAACCTCTCTAACAATTTGTCAACCGTCAGCATTGGGTAGGTGTCGAATCTGAACACTGCTTTTACCTTCTGGAAGTCTATGCAAAATCTTGTTGACTCGTCCTTAGGGCTTTGCCACTCACTGTGTGGCCACTGTGAGGTCTAACAAAGATTTCAGTTCTTTCTGTACTGTTGGCAATGGCCAAAAGCGCTCGCTCACCTTTTTCCCTGGTTCAGTCTCTATATGATGGAACACTAGGTGAATCTGTCCTGGAACTAAGGAAAAGGCCACTGAGAAGGACTGGACGAATGTTTGGATCTGCTGCTTTTGTTCTGCAGGTCTTCTCCCATAAGGACTTGGTCAGAGCTGGGGGTTTTGGAGGTCTGGGATGTGAGTTCTTGTTTGGGAGAAACTGCATTACCAGGAGCTCTTCCCAAACTTTCCAGGCCTTAGCAGGTTGATGTGATACACCTTAGTATCTTTCCTCTTGCTGGGATGACAGAGCTCATAGTTTATTGCTCTGATTCATCTGATCACTTCGAAGGGGCCTTGCCATCTGCCCAACAATTTGAATTTCGAGGTGGGATGCCCCGGTCCTTTGATTGGAACTCCTGGACACAGGTTCCCTTGTATGCTTGTGCTTGCCCCTATTGCGTCTTGGCTAGATTCTCTCTCACAAACTCACCTAAGGTCTTTAACTTCTGTCTCAGCTGTGGCAAATGCTGTAATGAGTTCATAGTCTTAGAACTTTGTTTCTCCCATATCTCTGAAGGAGGCCTAGTATTCCTCTCAGCTGTCTCCCATACCCCATCAATGCCTGAGTAGGGTGACCAGATGTCCTGATTTTATAGGGACAGTCTCAATATTCAGGACTGTATATTCAATATTCAGGATGCCATTACATGCATCTGAGGAAGTGGGTATTCACCCACGAAAGCTCATGCTCCAAAACGTCTGTTAGTCTATAAGGTGCCACAGGATTCTTTGCTGCTTTTACAGATCCAGACTAACACGGCTACCCTCTGATACTTAATATTCAGGACTGTGTCTTATATAGGCATCTATTACACCCCATCCCCCAACCCCGTACCGATTTTTCACATTTGCTATCTGGTCACCCTATGCCTGAGAGCCTTTATGGATGGTGCACAGGAGTAACTGAAGTAATTGATCCCAGTGGTAAGGTTCCAAGGCTAATGAACTTCTGCAGCATACTTTCCAAGGTCTTGTTAAATCTCATGACTAGCCTGCCAGATTGGAGGTGGTATATCAACATTCTTAAGGCTTTTATCTTCAGCAGGCTACACATTCTCTCATCAATTGGGACAGAAAGCTCATGTCCTGATCTGTGATTATTTCCTGAGGGATCCCCACCCAGATGAATACTTTCATGAGCTGTGAGGCAAGGGCCATTGCCTTTGTGGAGTGGATTTGCCTTGGGGTACTGCGTGTCACAGTTTAATATGACTACTATGTGCTGAGATACAGTTGCACTCTTTTCCAAGGGGCCCACCTGGTCCATACTAATCCTCTCAAATGAGGTCCCTACCACAGGAAGGAGTATCAGCAGGGCCTGAGGTACCTTTCCTTGATTTGCCCCCTGGCATCCCGGGCAGGAGGTGCCATATTTTTGTACCTCTTGGTGGATGCCTGATCAATAAAAATGAAATGTCAGTTGGTCGAGTGTTTTCTCCTGACCAAGGTATCCCCCACAGGGCACGGCACATGCTAGGCACAGTATTTCCCTGTTGTATTTCTTTGGGACAAGCAGTTGCATTTCAACCTCCCCGGCCTGGTGGTCCTTCTTTGCTCTCTATATTTTCTTTCCTTCTAGCTTGAAATGTAGCCATTCAGGAATCAAGGTTCCACCACCTGACCATTGATCTGGGTGAGCTGTTCATAGGCTCATCCCAATGTTATTTCTCTGTTCTTCCACATTGTCTGAAAATATGTTGGTCACTGCTGGCTCACTTAATTTCTCCTGTTGTTTGTGCCCTGGGGAAAGTCCATGAGGCATTGTCCACAGAGTCCGATATTTCTTCTTCCAGATCTGTCCGCTTGCCTTTGCCTGCCAAAGCTTGTAGCTCCGCCATCTCTGGTGTCACTGTTGGTCCCTCGCAGGAGCTCCCCATTCTTGGACTTCATCGAGTATCTAAAAAACCTTCAATCTTGCCCAGTTATCACCGGATATGCGACGTTTGTGTCTACCCCCACACAGATCTCCTCATTATGGTTCCATACCCTCAGCTGTACCTTCTTCATGGGGTAAGGGCACTCAGCCACATGGATGCGTTGCAAAAGAAACAGTGCCCGTGGGAACCGTTTCAGGCCCTGCCAGACTTGCCTTCACCGAAGTGTGGCAGCACACTGAGGATATCAATCCTTGCACCTCCATGCCACTGACTCATATGGACACTAATAGTTTTGTTGGCCCCCCTCTTATCGGCCTTGGATTCAGCCACTCCTATTTGGCTGTAGAGGCAGTCGATGTACAGGCAGTTCATGGCAGAACTGTCCTGTCTCCCACAAGCAAAGCAAGTCCTTGTTGCCAAGGGGTCCCCTGTCTGGTTTCCTGCAACTTCTGGAAGAGGCTGCCCCACAGGTTCCCAGCACTTCTTAAGCTCTGGTCCCGGTGGAGGCATCTCCCCACCTGCCACTCTGGATCTGCTCTTTTATCCTTGCTGGGCCCAGGTAGCCCTGTCCTTTGGCATCCAGCCACACTTTCTCATTCTGTCATCTTTGTTGGTTGAGACAGGACTAGACAAGCCTGAGGGTCTCTGCCATGGGCCTTGTGGGGAACTGGTAATTCTCAGCCAAGGTTAGAGCCCCGGAGAGAGTTTTGGGACAGTAGTGCATTACCCACGCCTGTCCTCCACCCAGGAGATTGTGTGTGAACTATTCTAGGTCAATTCTTTCAGCTGCTTGGGCTCCCACATTTTTGTCAGACTTGAGCCACCACCAACAATGTTCTCACAGGCACTAGGCCACCACCTATGATTGTGCCATAGGTGTGAACCTTTCTTGTGGAAATCGCTGGCTTTATGTCTCAGCAGCATCTAGAACGGCTACCTTAAGTCAAGGGTAGTCTTGTTCAGCCATCGCATTGAGACCCCTGTACCCTGGCTGGGCTGCTCCTGCCAAGTAGGGAGCTAGTAGAGTAGCCTGGCTCTTTGCAGCCAGCAAGCCACAGTGGCAACTCTTTCAAAAATTGCCAGGAATGCCTTTGAGTTGTCCTCCAGCTCCATTATTTTAGTTTCAGTGGAGGACTTAGGGTGGAGCCCGGGCTGTAGCTGCCCACTGCCATACTCCCCAGCATACTCTGGGGGTGAAACAGCATGGTCCTCTGCTGCACCAGTTGTTGCTGTTGATCTCTTTGCTGGGCTGCTAATTCCTTGATAAGTTGTTACTGCTGTTATGAGGCTTGCTGCTGTTGCTGGGCAGCCAGCTGCTGGAGCAATTGTGTCTGCTGCTCCTGTTGTTCGTTGCTCTACAACCCATTTAAACAGCTTGTCTAATCCATCTTTAGCTCAGTCTCCTTCTTTTCTAGGTGGTCCACATTCTCCACCACTAAGTATCTAGCTTTGCTTGGGGGCCATCAGGTCTAGTGGTCAGGCCACACCCAAATAGTCTCTCTGTGTCTTGGAACGGCTCTTCTGGGAGGTCCAGTTATCCAAGTCACAGTTTGCTACCCAGAGTCCTCTGGGTTCTCTCAAGCAGCTGGGCAAGGAGAGAAGGGTAGGGGGACCTGGGCCCTCCTTCTCCACCAGGTCTCACCCTGGGGACCAAGGAGAGAAAGGCGAGGGGTGGCTCAGTCCCTTCTGGCCTCCACTCTAAATCAGCCTTCCCTAGGCCGCTTCCCAGTCCTACCTTATCAGTTTTCCCTTCAGTTTGGGACACGGCCCCAGCCTTCTGCTTGCAGTCTCAGTAATTCAGAGCCTCAGCTGGGACAGGAGACTTCCCATCTCTCTCTCAGAGTCCAGTTGTTCTGCCTAGTCAGGGAGAGATGCCGGGAATGGGAGTGGGGGTTGATGGTCAGGCTCCCAGCCAAGTCTTACAGGGTTGTTTCTTCCCCTGCAGATCATTCTGCCTCAGCACCTACAGCCTGTTTATCTTCTTGCAGGCAGTCTGTCCGTCTCTTTACACCACCCCCCTTAGCTGCCAGAGCTCTCTTTTAACAGGTTCTCCATAGGGAGCCTCTCCAGGAGCTGCTGAGGGACTGTCAAGTATCAGAGGGTAGCCATGTTAGTCTGGATCTGTAAAAGCAGCAAAGAATCCTGTGGCACCTTATAGACTAACAGACGTTTTGGAGCATGAGCTTTCGTGGGTGAATACCCACTTCCTCAGATGCATGTAATGGAAATTCACCCACGAAAGCTCATGCTCCAAAACGTCTGTTAGTCTATAAGGTGCCACAGGATTCTTTGCTGCTGAGGGACTGGGCCTTCTTAGTCCAATACTGCTCCACCACTCCTTTAACCTTAGTGTGGGGTCTGTAAACTGCATCACAACATATTACTCTGGCTTCGCTGGGAAATTAAAGTATCATCTTTCCAACAAAGAATATTGCCTTTGAACTACCTTCCTGTCATTGGCAGATTTAGAGTTGGTGGGGCCCTGTGCACAGTTTCATTTTCAGGGGGGCCTCCCTCAGAACCCAGCCAAGAAAAAGAACATTCTCTCTTATCTCCCCCCCCTTTTATAACTTTTTTTCTTCCTCCTCCTCCTATATTATAAGAAATGGGAAGTAAATGAAAATAAAGTGAGGTACCTTGATTGGGGCAGGGGGTTAGGGTGCAGAAGGGGTGCGGAGTTCAGGCTCTGGGAGGGAGTTTGGATGCTGGGTGCAGGCTCTAGGCTGGGGTAGAGGGTTGGGGTGAGGGGTGCCAATTCTGGGAGGAAGTCTGGGTGGGGGTTCTGGGCTGGGGCAGGGGGTGGGGTGTGGGAAGGAGTCAGGGGGGCAGCACTTACCTTGGGTGGTGTGGCTCCCAAAGTGACGGGCACACACATCTCTCTGGCAGCGGCTCCTAGGTGTGGGAGTGCCAGGGGGTCTCCGTGCACTGCTGTCTGCAGGCTTCACCCCCACAGCTCTCATTGCCCACAGTTCCCGGCCAATGGGAGCTGCGGAGTCAGCACTTGGGGCAGGGGCAGTGTGCGGACACACCATCCCCGGTAGGGGCCACAGGGACATGCTGGATGCTTCTGGGAGTGGCCTGGCATGGAGGGAGGGAGGCAGAGCAGGCTGGGACTACCTTAGCCCTGTTGCTAACATGTCTCTGCGTGCCTCTTTGGGGAGAGGGGGCAGCAGGTCTCTGTGTGGTGCCTGGGGAGAGGGCAGCACATGGAGCCACCTTCCTGCCCCTCCGCCAGGGGCATGCAGACATGTGCCAGCAGACAGCGGCTTCCGGGACGTGTGGAGCCATCAGCCACAGCATGCAGGCAGCCTGCCTACCTGAGCCCTGCTGTGCCACCGGCTGGGACTCAGGGACAGGTTGTCAAATGAGGTTTGTCCTGCATTTGGGGGAGGGGAGAAGCCCTGTCGTTGGAGACCCCTGCCACCGCACGGTTTGTTTCATGGTAAATCTGCTCCAGCTTCCTGTAGCTGAAAAGCCCTGATGCAATCTCCCCTCTCTCCAGTGATAACAGTAACATACAAGAGCCTCAGGCATGCTCAGCAGTGTGCTTCTCCATGGCACCCCCCATTAGCGTTGCCAGGACAAGTTGTATTTTAACACATGATCACTGGTCAAAGTGAACTGTCTTGGCAACCCAGGGTTCACCTCAACCAGCTAATACAACTTGCTCAAGCTACAGACCCTAACTGGCAGCTCCACTTTATAGCTCTGCCACACTCGTCTCTTTCCCTTACTCCTGAGACAGCTGTAGTCTTCTTGCTCCACTCCCATTTAGCCGTTCAGACCACACTCCTCCCTGACTGCCAGGTCAGAGCTGCTGTTACTCAGCATGCCCCCTGGCTCCCTATTGTCCTTGTGTTCAGAAACCCTGATCCTTTTAATGACACTGACCTCCTTTGTAAAGCACTTTGAGATCTAGACATGAAAAGTGCTACAGAAGAGCTAAGAATAGAGAGGAAGGATGGTCCTGTGGGCAAGGTGCTAGTCTGGGATTTGAGAGACTCAGGCAAATGCCCTGCTGTGCCACAAACTTCCTGTGTGATCTAGGACAAGTCACTTAGGGTGCGCCTACACTGCAAAAAAAACAACCACCCCATAACCAAAGAACAACAAAAAAACCCTGCAGCAGCCAGGCTGAGTGTCCAGGTCAACTGACTTGGGGTTATGGGGGCTGGTGCTATGGGGCTAAAAATAGCAGTGTAGCGATTGCTGCTTGGGCTGGAGCCTGGGCTCTGAAACCTGAGGAGGGCGGAGGATATCAGAGCCAAGACTCCAGCTCCAGTGGAAATGTCCACTCTGCTATTTTTAGCCCCATAGCGCAAACCCAACTCAGTTGATGGGGGCCCTGAGACTTGCTGCTGTGGGGATTATTTTGCAGTGTAGACATACCCAAAGGCACTCTGTGCTTCAGTTCCCCTTTGGAAAATGGCGCTAATGGTACTTCCCTACTTCACAGGATACATACATGAAAGATTGTGCAGTGCTCAGACACTATGGTGACAGGGGCCATGTAGGCATGTAGAATAGATAGCACCTCTACTTGTCCAGGCCTTCTGAATCTAGGGCATAAGATTTGATCCAGCCTACCCACAGCCAGGAACCATATCTAACAGCCCCCCTTCCCCCCCATTCACCATTGCCTGGATCCTCTTCCTATCTCCCCCGGTTCCCAGACCCTGCTGCCCTCTCCTGGATCCACCTCCCTTCCTATTTGCCATTACCTGCCCAGCCCTGTCATCCCTCACCTCCACCACCACCATCCTCCCCTCCTGTCCCTTCCCTTCCCTCGTTGTATCCCATCCCTACAGCAACTCCAGCAATTGCTCACATGGAAAAAAGCACATCAGCAAAGTATGTCATGTATTTTTAGCTTCTTTTAATGCAATTTAGCAGCTGGAAATCGGCGAAGGCGCCAGCATCAAGTCACCCGCCAGCTCTCTGCGGACCACCAGCGAGGGCTGCAAGGAGCCCAGTCTGGGAATGGCGGGGGTGAGCGGGCTGCCCACGAGCCGCGCCACCGGCATGTGCTCCCCACCAGAGAGCGCTATTGGCCTTCCCGAAACCCGCACCCAGCCCCGGGAGCGCGGGCCGAGCTTGTCCGCGAAGCTGCCCCCGGGCACGATGGAAGCAGTGCGGGACCCGGGGGCGCTGGCCCCCACGCCGGGCAGCAGGGACTTCTTGTTACAGGCCCAGGAATGTGCCAACGTCCCAGTTTGGGATCTGCCAGCCCGGCTTGGGCGGTGGCTTCCCTCCCTCCAGGGTCACCCTAGGGAATGAGAAGGGAGGGCCAGGCACAAGGGTGGCGCTGCTCCGCACTCCCCGCCACACCCCTGCTCACCGGAGCAGCGGGAACAACGCGATCAGGGGCTGAGCTGAGGAGGAAGAACTGGGAGCTGGCGGGAGAAGGGGAGCGAGCGGGACTGTGCGGAGGGGAGAATGTGTCTGGGAGCAAAACACCGACACCCCCAAGGCAGGGTGGGAAACGGGCCCCACGCCAGACAGCCCGGAGGGCAGAGGAGCCCACCGCGTCCTTCCCCGCGCCGGCCTGTGGCACGCACTAAAGTCGGCTTGCAGCTGAAGGCTGGGCGGGCAGGTCCCTCCCCCACCCTTCTGCAGGCCCGCAGACGTCATGGGAGGGAGGTATAAAATTTCAGCGGAGAGGAATAGAGAGTCAGTGTGTGTGAGAGAGCGAGGGGGCCCCGGGGCCGGGGAGGGCGAGCGAAAGGGACTCGGAGCACCGGGCTCCGGCTGCGCGCTGGGGGATACCGCCAGCAGAGCCCCTAGGAGAGGGGCGAGGGGCAGGGCAGGGCTGCCCCAGGCTCCCACCTGGATTCCCGCGGAGGCGCCAGAGGGATGTGCAGCCCGGCCGTCGCTTAATTGCGCCCAGCCCCGAGGCAGCAGCCAATGGAGCCAAGCGGCAGCGAATGACAAACCCCACCCTGTCCCCCGAGGGGATGTGAGCTAAGGGGAGCGCGTGGATGGTGCGTGCCCGCAACAAGTGCCGAGCCCGCGCCTGCCCGGCCCTGGGGGGCTGCCCTGCCCTGCCCGACACGTGCGCCGCAGGTCGCTGCTCCAGGGACCTGCCTCTGGAGCTGCCAGCCTGCCCCGCGGCACAGTCGAGCTTCAGCGTCGCTGCTGTTGTTCCTGGCAGTGCGCATCGTGCGCAGCCCCCCTCCCCTGGTCTGCCTGGAGCCCTGGCTCAGCGGGTCCTGCTTAGACACATGGAGAAGGATCCCGGCTCGCCGAGGCACAGAGCCTGTTTCTCCTTCCTAAGTGTTGCCAGCGCTTCCTGGAAGTCCTGAATCGCTCACAGCGCTGTGAGTTCATGCACCTTCTTGCCAAGCCTCAGTCTGCAGGATCTGGGGAGGCTGCACCGAAAGCCCTGCCTGGTCTCCCTAGCTCACTTGCGCTTCCTCTGGGGTCTCTCTCTGCTGTGGCCCCCTCTTTACTCTCGCACATGAAGATGCACTTGCAACGGGCTCTGGTGGTCCTCTGCCTGCTGAGCTTTGCCACCGTCAGCCTCTCGCTCTCCTCTTGCACCAGCCTAGACCTTGACCACATCAAGAAGAAGAGGGTGGAGGCCATTAGGGGGCAGATCCTGAGCAAACTGAGGCTCACAAGCCCCCCCGAGACAGTGGGACCAGCTCATGTGCCCTACCAGATCCTGGCCCTGTATAACAGCACCCGGGAGCTGCTGGAGGAGATGGAGGAGGAGAAGGAGGAGAGCTGCGCTCAAGACAGTCTCGAGTCCGCCTACTACGCCAAGGAGATCCACAAATTTGACATGATCCAAGGTCTCCCTGAGCACAGTAAGTTCCCTGTCATCCTCTGCTCTGGCCTTCAGGTAGGGTGATCAGACAGCAAATGTGAAAAATCAGGACGGGGTGGGGGGGGTAATAGGAGTCTATATAAGAAAAAGACCCAAAAATCAGGACTGTCCCAATAAAATCAGGACATCTGGTCACCCTATTTTCAGGGCATCATCCTGGAAGGAATCCAAGGCTGAGCAGGAGGCACTAACTGCATGAAGCTGAGAGGCAAGGCTGCCTATGGGCTTCTTAGATATGGGAAGAAAAGGGCAGAGGGAGTAAGGGGAAGAAGGAAAGGACACCCAAGCCTTTGGGTTGGGACGGAGGAATGAGAATGCAGGAAGAATACTCAGGACTTCCATCGGGAAGGGACGAAGTTTCCTGGTGGGGTCATTCACAGACCCTGATGGTCATTCCAAGCTAGGAGGCAGATTTCTGGATAATTGTGGCCACATCTGCTTTGGCCTGAACCACCTCTAACCAAGAGAAAAGCGATGGTCGTAGCAGTCACCTGAAAAAAGCAACAAAAAGGAGATTGAGCCACACCACATTGGCTGTAAAGTGTGTGCTTGACAATACATAGGTGTGGGTTTGTATGCATGTGCATATGGTCATAAAGATGTCTACAAAGGTGAATGTGTGGGCAGAGGCCTATTTGTGTGTGTGTATACACACTATATGATACATTGTCAGTCTGCATCTGCATATGTTATATCTATGTGCACACATGCATTTGTGCAAGTAGGTGTGTACATGTATGTGTGAGAACCACCAGTGTGTGTGTCTGAGATAGGTATCTACATTTCTTACTGGTGAGATAAGAGTACTTGTGTGTTTCAGGCCTGTGTGAGGATGGAGTGACATATGTTTGTTTCTGTGTCTTGCAGTATACCCGAGTGGGTGTGAGATGTGCGCGTCTGTGTGTGTTTGTACATGCTTGGGAAGAGTCAGTGTGTTGGAATGTGCAGTGTTTCTTGGTGTGTGTATCTGCTCATATGGGGAAGTTGAGATCCATTTGTTTTTGCATGTCTTTGAAAATACATGTTCAGTGAATGTGACTCGTGTTTACAACAAAGATTTTCAAAGCGCAGTACAAGGGAAGGAAGTTTGGCTAATGCTGAGAGACTGCACAGACAGAAACCCTCAGTCTGAGGGCAGATAGAATTCTGGGAACCCCCTTCCTACCACTAGGTGTCCTCCTGGGCTCTGAAATTACTGCTTATGGGGCTAGGGGGCAGCAAGTGTGGGTATTGCAGGACTGCAGAAAGTCATTGGACAGAATGGGGGTGGGAAGAGTTGCAGAAAGAGTGTGTAGGGGAGCTTGGAGAGAAGCTTGGGGAAATGAGACAAGACCGGGGTCTGGAAAAAAAATTAATTTTTAAAACTATTAAAAAAAAAAAAAAGCCAAGCGCTAGCTGGAGAGCAGCCCCGCAGCAGGTGGAGGAGTTTGAGCATTGGCAACAGGGCAGGCAAGGGACGGGCTTTTCAGTGTCTTGGAATAACATCAGCCCAGACTCTAGCCAGGGAATAGCAAGCCCTGCCAATGTCTGAAGCCCTGAGATCCTGAAGGAGAGGGGAAGGGATGAAAGAGACATACAGGAGAGTAGAGGAGAAAGAAGAAAGGAAAGGAAAAAAGATGGGGGTGGGGGAGGAAGAAGAGGAAAGAGTTTGAGGCTTGTAGGCTGAATTTACCCCCGAGGACTAGTGGCAGAAATCTAAGAGTGTCTGACACGTGGACAACAGAGTCCCAGGCATCAGGCCAAATTCATCTGTGGCAAAACTCTGCTGGCTTCAGTGGTTACAGCGGGGATGGATTTGACCCATTCACTCTGTGCAGAGTGTGGTCAGATGCAGAGAAGACAAAGATATGGGTGCTGAGGAAGGCAGACAGACATGGAGGAGATGCTGAGGAGACAGAAAGCAGGTGCTGAGGAGAGACAGAAACTGAGGAGATGTAACTGCTGAGGAGATTCAGCCACTGAGGGGAGACAGAGGAGATGCTGAGAAAATATTAAGATATTAAGATACTGATATTAAGACACTGCATACATGCAGAGACCCAGATGCTGAGGAAATACTGAACAGATGCA
The DNA here is from genome assembly GCF_007399415.2 of Gopherus evgoodei. Classification (NCBI taxonomy): domain Eukaryota; kingdom Metazoa; phylum Chordata; order Testudines; family Testudinidae; genus Gopherus; species Gopherus evgoodei. The sequence continues at coordinate 44,655,643 of NC_044325.1, forward strand.
GACACTGAGGGGATGCTGAGGAGACAGATGTTGAGGGGACAGATAATGAACAGAGGATCACACAGATGCTGAGTAGGTGCAGAGCAGACACCAAAGTAGAAGTTGAGGAGATGCAGATGCAGAGGAGATCCCAATGGGACACAGACATCAAGGAGACACTGAAAAACAGATCTTGAGCAAGTGCAGAGAAGACACTGAGCAAACACAGATGCAGACAGTAACCAGATTCAGGTGCAGATACAGAGACCTAGAGCCTGAGCAGACACAAACCCTCAGCAGATTCGGAAGCTGAGTGGACGTAGGCACTGAGCAATCCATTCAGTCAGTGCTGGAGATTCCCCAGTTCTGGAAGACAATGGAGGACATGCCATCATGTCACAATGCAGGCTGTTCCCTGATGCTGTAGTATTGCACTGGGGATGCTGTTTTGGTGCCAGAGGTTCCTGGCACTGTTGTACTGAAGGAGCTGCGTCTCAGTGGTGGCAGTTTCAGATTGCAGCCATACTGCCAGCTTTACATTACTCTTACCATGATGAAGTGGAATAAGGGATACAATGGAGTAATGCAACTAATTTCATTTAATCTCTAGCAGACTGTATGCCATATGGTTATATGATTAGCTATCTTCTCAGGAGACACCAGGACTCAAGGAGCAGGAGAGACTGCAAGGCAGGAAGGAGGACTGTTAGCCACTTATTACAATATTTATATCTTACAATAATGACATTAATGGTGCTCTGCAAACACGTTGGTAGGGCAGATCTCTGTCCTGAGCTGCTTACAGTCAAAATCAGACACACTATAAACAAATATAGTTTGGGGGGAGGGATAGCTCTGTGGTTTGAGCATGGGCCTGCTAAACTCAGGGTTGCGAGTTCAATCTCTGAGGGAGCCATTTAGGGAACTGGGGTAAAAAATCTTTCTGGGGATTAGTCCTGCTTTGAGCAGGGGGTTGGACTAGATTACCTCCTGAGGTACCTTCCAACCCCAATATTCTATGAAAATAGTGTCAGACAGCACAGCAGGGTAAGATGAGGTGAAAGGAGAGGGTTTGGATGCTATCTCTAGAGGGGTAGAAGGAGGATGGTTTGTACTAGGAAAGAAGGAGCCTGTTCAAATGCAGGAGCAATGAGAAAAGATAATTGGAGTGTGATGGTGCGGGACTCACCCCTGCAGCACCTCCTGCTGATCATCTCCAGGAATTAGCATTTCCAGCCTCCAGAGCACCCTCTGCAGGCCAGTGTCCTGCTGTTGCTGGCCCTCATGTCCCTCCCAGGACCCACTGCCCTTTGTCTTTGGGGTGCTGCCCCCTAGCAATACCCCCATAGTCTCAAGGTCTCCCCACCCAGGGGAACCCCCGTCTATCCCCACCTTGCCTCAGTCATGGGCTACTGCCAGTCACCATCTAGCCTCCGCTCACTGGGGCAGACTGCAGTGTCAAAGCCACTCATCACAGGCAAGGGGGGTTTGGACCTGCTGTCTCTGCCTACCCGTGGGCTGCCCCCTGCAACCCTAGTACCTAATTGGCTTTCCACTAGGCCACAGCCTGGGGAGTTTCTAGGCCAGAGCTCCCCAGCTCCCTAGGCCTTCCTCAAGCCCTGCTCCACTCAAGGTACCTTCTCTCAGGACCATTCCTCTCAAAGCTAGAGAGAGTCTATTAGCCTCTGGCCCTCAGCCCTCTTATAGGGCCAGCTGTGGCATGATTGGGGCATGGCCCCAGCTGTGGCTGCTTCCCCCAATCAGCCTAGCTTTTCCTTCCCTGCCACAACCCTCTCCCCAGGCTATTTTAACCCTTTAAGCCTTTTAAGGCAGGAGCAGATGACCACCCTACTAGAGGCTGGCATTTGAGGTGCATTGGCACACCTTGGCAGGGGGAGAGCAGGAATGGAAGAGCAGGGGGTGGTGCAGGCCAGGACCAGGGGCGGTTCTAGGGATTTTGCCGCCCCAAGCATGGCAGGCAGGCTGCCTCCAGCGGTTTGCCTGTGGAGGGTCTGCTGGTCCTGTGGCTTCAGCGGACCTCCCGCAGTCCACTGAAGCTGCGGGACCAGCAGACCCTCCGCAGGCAAGCCGCCAAGGGCAGCCTGCCTGCTGCCCTTGCGGCGCCGGCAGAGCGCCCCCCGCGACTTGCCGCCCCAAGCACGTGCTTGGCATGCTGGGGCCTGGAGCTGCCCCTAGCCAGGACAGAGGTGCATTAGAAGGGGTGAGGGGGAAAGTTGCCACATTCCTGGGCCACTACCTGCCAGACTCTTTTTAATCATAGAAATATAGGGCTGGAAGGGACCTCAAGAGGTTATCAAGTCCAGTCCCCTGGGCTGGGGAAGAACCAAGTCAACCTAGACCATCCCTGAGAGGTGTTTGTCCAACCTGTTCTCAAAAACTTCCAATGAGGGGGATTCTACAACCTCCCGCAGAAGCCTATTCCAGAGTTTAACTACTAATATCTAACCTAAATCTCTCTTGCTTCAGATTAAGTGCATTACTTTTTGTCCTATCTTCAGTGGACATGGAGAACAATTGATCCCCATCCTATTTATAACAGCCCTTAACCTATTTGCAGGCTGTTATCGGGCCTCCCCTCAGTCTTCTTTTCTCAAGACTAAACATGTCCAGTTCTTTCAACCTTTCCTCATAGGACAGGTTTCTAAACCTCCTATAATTTGTGTTGCTGTCCCCTGGACACTCTCCGGTTGTCCGTATCTTTCCTAAAGAGTGGCACCCAGAATTGGACACAGAACTCCAGCTGAGCCAGTGCCAAGTAGAGCGGGACAATTACCGCCCATGTCTTACATATGACATTCTTGTTAATACACCCCAGAAAGATATTAGGCTTTTTCACAACTGTATCACATTGTTGACTCATATTCAACTTGAGATACACTCCCAGATCCTTTTCAGCAGTACAACCATCTAGCCAGTTATGCCCATTTTATAGCTGTGCATTTAATTTTTCCTTCCTAAGTGTGGTACTTTGTACTTTTTTAAAATTGCATTTAATCTTGTTGATTTCAGATAAATTCTCCAATTTGTCAAGGCTGTTTTGAATTCTAATCCTGTCCTCCAAAGTACGTGCAATCCCACCCAACTTGGTGTCACCTGCATATTTTATAAGCATACTCTCCACTCCATCATCTAAGTCATTCATGGAAATATTGAGTAGTACCAGACCCAGGACTGACCCCTGTGGTACTCCGCTAGATTTGTTCTCCCAGTCTGATAGTGAACCATTGATAACTGCTCTTTGAGTATAGTCTTTCAACCAGTTGTGCACCACCTTATAGTCATTTTATCTGGCCCACATTTCCCTAGTTTGCTTATGAGTGTGTCATGTGGGAGTGTATCAAAAGCCTTATTAAAATCAAGATATATCATGTCTAATTGTTCCCCACATCCACTTTGAGGCCAGTAACCTTGTCAAAGGAAATTAGATGTGTTTGGCATGATTTGATGACAAATCCATGCTGGCTGTTCCTTGAAACTCTATTATCCTCTAGGTGCCTATAAACTGATTACTCATTTATTCCAGTATTTTTCCAGGTATTAAAGTCAAGCTGACAGGTCTATAATTCCCTGGCTCCTCTTTGTTCCTCCTTTTAAAGATAGGTACTTTTTCCAGTCCTCTGGGATCTCACCCATCCTCCAGGAGTTCTCAAAGATAATTGGTAACGGTTCTGAGATTGCTTCAGCTAGTTCCTTAAGTACCCTAGGGTGAATTTCATCAGGCCCTGCCCACTTTAATACATCTGACTTATCTAAATAGTCTTTAACCTGTGCTTTCCCTATTTCTTAACATATTCCCCCGCCCCTTGTTGTTAATATTAATTGTGTTAAGTACTTGGTCACCTTTAACCTTTTTAGTGAAGACTGAAGCAAAATAGACATAAACACCTCTGCCATCTTGATGTCATCAGTTATTAGCCTTCCTTCCCCTTTAAACAGAGGACCTACACTTTCCCTTATCTTTTTCTTGCTCCTACTGCATTCAAAGAGCCTCTTCTTATTTCCTTCTATGTCCCTTGCTAGGTGTAACTCATTTTGTGCCTTAGCCTTTCTGATTTTTCTCCATACATGCTTGTGCTATTCTTTTGTACTCCCCCTTAGCAATCCATCCATGTTTCCACTTTTTGTAGGATTCCTTTTTGATTTTCAGGTCATTAAAGAGCTCCTGATGGATCCATATTGGCTCCTTACTATTCTTCCTATCTTTCCTTTAAATCAGGAGAGTTTGCAGTTGTTGGAAATGTTGTGTTTTGCCATACTACTCTTCAAACTGATGTCTGGGTAGTTAAAGTCCCCCATCACTACCAGGTGTCTTATTCTGCTAGTCTCTTATTTTGATTAGCACTAAAATTATTTAACCTTCCCCATCCAGATCCAGAATGCCCAGCTCATGACTGAACACTGGGTTTAAAGTGTTATTTGAACTGACTTCCTGGGACTGGCCAGTGTATGTCCTGGGGAGAGACATCTTGGGAACTGAGCTGCCAGAGGAGACGTGTCAAATTCAGTCCTGGTTTAAGCAGCCACATCCCCACTGAAGTCAGTGGAGTTTAATCCACTTACACCAGGGTTGAATTTGGCCCTATGTCTTCAAAAGTGGCTAATGTTCAACTGTCCCCTGACTCTGTCATTCTCAGATGGTGATCTTAGAGTAAGTTCTGAGCCAAAAGCCAGTCGTACTCCAGTGAAGGATCTTAGGGGCTGATACAGACAAGTCTCACACGTACACATACCCATGCTCAAAACTTCCCTAACTCCAAACCTTCAGCTGAACAACTCACTGGCGTGGAGACCTCATCCTTCTCCAGGACACCAACTTGCCAATGGGGAAAGCTGAGGAGGGAGCTTGCACCAGGGCGAACCTGGTCATGTTAGAAAAGCAGGCTCCTGGTCCTGTCCATGATCAGAGCTGTTCAGTCACTTGAGGGAATGCTCTTTCTGCTGTGCTACCCAGGGCACTAGCGCACAGCATGGGAAGGTGGCCATTGCTCAAGGAAGGTCTCACTTCCCTAGAGAGCAGAGTTTTCTGTCCTAGGTAATCAGCAAAACCCTCCCAAACACAGACTGTTTTTGTTTGGGCAAATGGCAGCCCCTGTTCCCATCCCATTCCCAGCCTTGCAAGCAGTACATGGGGGAGGAGCTGAATACCATTGGCTTAAAAGAGTCTCCTAATTTATTTCTAAAGGGACAGTAGTGCCACTACAGTCCTCTCCCCAGATCTGCCCATTTCTGCCATCCACACCAAGCAGCCTGTAGAACACTGGTTTTCAAACTGTGGGTCGCGACCCAGTGCTGGTAACGGAATGTAAGGCACTGGGACACAGCGGCTCTCGTCAGCACCACCAACTGGGCCGTTAAAAATCCTGTTGGCAGTGCTGCCTGGCTAAGGCAGGCTACTCTCTACCTGTTCTGACACCGCACTGCACCTCGGAAGGGGCCAGCAGCAGGTCCAGCTCCTAGGTGGGGGGCCTATGGGACTCCACGCACTGCCCCGCCCCCCGCCCCAAGCACTTGCACACCTCCACCTAGAAGCCGGACCTGCTGCTGGCCGCTTCCAGGGCACAGCGCAGTCCACAGTGCTCCTCCTACACCCCAAGCACCTCATCCCCAGCTCCGTTAGGTTGCTGGCATCAACTATTTTCTTCACTGGGTCACCAGAAAAAAAAGTTTTAAAATCACTGCTGTAGGGAGCTCCAAACTACTATTATCCCATTGTCAGAGCCCAGCCCGCACTCAGAGCCATATGCCACAATTAATAAATGGCAAGTGTGAGTCACCCACTTCTCAGACCTGAGGCAAGCAGCCTATTTTGGAGACCAGAAGAGAGAGACAACCAGAGAGACCAACAGTTACCTGGGGAAAGCAGGAGAGAGACAGATGTTGGAGGCATGATGCCTTCTGTGTTTTCCTTCACATACACAGATGGCTGGATTCAGCATGTAGGCTACCTGTATCTGCACTGTACTGCACAGATGGGATTTCAAGGGGACAAACGAGTGAGGGTCACAGGGAATATGGGGTGAGGGAGCAGCAGCCAAAGATAGTCAAATATCCTGCTACCACACTCCCAACTCATGGGTGTGTCTGGAGGCTCTGCTGTATTAGAGTTGGGGTGGTGAGAGAGGTGAGATTCATTAAAGAAGAGAAGGATGCCATTGTCTCTCCAAAGCACATAAATCTGGAGACAAAAACCTATAAGAACCAACCTTAAAAGAATAATCAGAATAATGCCCTTCTGCCTATCCAAGTCCCTCTACTCCAGGAATCCAGGGTTTCCTGAGATTCAGGTGACTCAGACCCAGCTACGTTTTGAGTGCTGACTGGATGGTCTCAGAGAGAAAGACTCATATCTGCCAGCGAGTGATCGTGCCTGGCCTCATGTCACAAAACAGAGGCCATCTTGGGAGACGGGTGCAGTTATATCAAACACACTGGGTCCTTTGGTCATTGTCCCTCCACGTCCAAATCCCTCAACTGCAGAGACCCAAAAGTCTAAATCCTCTCCCTCATATTATTCAACATATATATGAGCCATTGGCGGAGCTGGTGAGACAACATGGGCAGAAGTGCCATCAGACAATACCCAGATCCACTTCTCCTTTGTATCAAACAAAACAGCACCATCTCCCAGCTCATTTAGAGCCTTCCTGAAATTAGCACTTGGATAAGAGCAGCTAGCTAATAGTGACTCAGGCAAAGCTGAGGTTACATTGGTTGGAAGAAGGAAGCACTTTGAAAAACTTGCTTTCTGTATCACATCCTCTACTATCGAAGGCATCTGCTTTCAGATTGTTGAGTCAGCTCACAGCCCTGAGCCCTTTTGGGCTTCTTGGTGCTGCTGGACACCCAAATATGCAATGGGGCAAAAAACGCTCCATTCAGTGATGAATGGCCATCAGCCGGCACTCCACCCTATCAGACACAGACCATATTCATGCATTCATATTCTCCAGGCTCAGTTACTGCAACTCATGTGATCTACAAATGAAGCACCAGACTCTGGAACAGGTGTAGCTGGTTCCAAATGCCTGTCTGCTTAGGTAGATCCCTGTGCTGGTGTCTGATCAAGCCCAGAGTCCAGTTTGAAGTCTCTGTCCTGATATTCAAACTCCTTCTCTGCACCTCTGGTGGGGCTGGCTCTAACTTCCTGAGAGGTCAATCACCTCTTCCTCTGTGACCAGGACTTCCAGTGACAGCTCCATCCCACCAGATCAATGAAACAGGCAAGTGGGCAAGGCTAATGAGTGTTGGAGACAGAGATTTCATGGGAGTTGGGCCCAGACTACCACAAGAGACAGGACTGAGCACTGACTGCATTCAGAATGAAACACAGAACTCATCAGCTTAGCTTTCTCTCAACAAAGCCTTTTTTGTACAGCACATACATAGTAAATGGAAGCAACTATAAACAAGCTATTTCTCTTACATGCTGAAAAAAGAAAGAAAGAAAGAAAGATTATTTCTACCAGTAAATACTTGGGAAGTGCTCAGATAACACGGTGATGAGGCTAGAAAGAAAGCTTAGGCAGACAGAAAGAAGAGGATGTGGTGACAGCAGGAGAGGGAAAAGGTATAGAAACAATAACCTTTCTCTAGTACTTTTTAGCTATGGATCTCAGGGTCTGTTATACACATTATTAACTAAGCCTTAACTGCACTGCACATAGGGTAAAGTATGTACGTGGATACAGGAATCACTTCATCTACCACTGACAGGCAGCCACTTCTGGAATGGAAGTGCCACCTGGCTAATAGTGACTAGCAACACTATAAAACAGTTTAGGACAGGAAGTGAAGTGAAAGACAGTATCCACCTGGAACCACAGAGTGGTCCTAGGGGCAGAATGGAATTGCCTGTTAATATGCCCTAGGACTATTAACGAGCATATGGGCCAACGCCTTGATTTCATGTGTCATTGGAGATACAGCACCTTTCTGTGGAGTGAAACTAAGAACTCATGGTTTGCTACAAGAAACTACCTGCCCATTACCACAGCACGGCTCGGCATTTCCTCAGTCTGCTGCTGAGTTGTGAGTATGAGCAGTCCTGTCTGCTGCTGCTGCTGTAGGGATCTGAACCATTTCTGGGATAATCACCAAGCATCAGTCTCCTGGATGAGAGCAATGCATCAGATAAATCCTGCTTGATGGGGAAGTTGTTACAACCATGCTCCCAAAGAAGCCAACGGCAAAACTCCCAAGCAAGTTCAATGAGAGCAGCATTTTGTCTTACACCTTGGCTTGGCTGGAAAGCCAGAGCATCCAGGGGGTGAATCTCCATGAACTCTTGCACTCCTGCTCTCTGAGTCTGGGTGTAAATCAAGAGAAGGGCCTTTGTCATGACTGGATTAAACCAGTGGCATGCTGAGCAGAATTTGGCCCTGGGAATTTGTGGTGGGAGCTTATGTCCATTTGTGGATAGGTTTGTCATCTCTCCAAGGTGCTGGTTTAACACTAGCCCCTCTCTTCAGAGCCTGCCGACCTGTTTCCTTTGGAAGCTGATGGTGCTGTGAAGAGAAATGTCTGAGACCAGGGTGTTATTTCAGGATTAACAGGGCCTCCTGTCTGTTCGTCACATGTTGGGACTGCAGCAGGAACATGGGATAGTGCTTTTCTTAAGACCAACACAAATGTCACATCAAATGACACAATAGAGCAGTGCTTAGGGCCCCACTGAGGGCCCATTCACTATGCTGGGTCTGCAGCACGTGAGAAGCTGCATGCTCTATGCTGCTAGCAGTAAACCAGCATATGGGAGCAGAGAGGAGTAGGGACTGAAGGGGCCAGGGTGATGCTGGTTTCAGAGGTGGAAGTCATGAGGGCTGTTCTGTACCCAGGATGAAGGTGAAGCATGAATTCAGGGAGCTGCACTCCCAGGTATGGCTGGGCAGTTCTGTAAGCCTAGGGCACAGGAGCAATCAGGGCAGAGGAAAGGGGAGGGGGAGAACAGAGGCAGTAGAATATGTTAGGTGAGGTGAGGCTCATTCTGTGGGGCCTCTGTCTCATACTACATCCATTCTCCAGGCCCCTCCCTTCCCTTCCTGTTGGGTATCTGGGGTCTGAGTACTTTCTCCCAGCAGGCTGCCCCGTTCTGTTATTTCCAGTCCATTTGTCTAATCTCTCTAGGTCCCTTGGGATTATTTCTCTGTCCTTGCTGGTGTCTGCGGCTAGTATCAGATGTAAGTCCTTCATCCAGTCCATCAATGAAGATTGACTTATTGCCAAGCCCTACAGATCCCACTAGACAACACCTCCAAAGTCCCCTCCTTGCCTCATGCTTTGTGGTCTCTGGCCAGTTTTCATTCCAGGAGACAGCGCCATATCCAAATAGTTTTTTCTAAGGAGAATTTTATGAAACTAAGGTTCAAAGACAACTGGACCATGTCCTGTGCTCAGAAATGGTGATGTAAATCCAGAGGTACTTGCTTGCCTTTAGTGGGGTGGGACTTGTGTTCATGAAGCCTTGTCTACTCCAGAAAAATGTTGTTCAACTCCCTTGGTGGGAGCGTTAGTGCAGATGAGGATTGCATGGCCACTGGCATTTTAAACCTGTGTGATTAGACCTGCTCTGAGCTGGGTCAGATGACATGGAATAAAAAATGCTGGTGACTGGTCTACCTGGGGCTCTCTATTGCTGTGGCTGGTTAAGCTGAAACAATGGTAGCATCATTGGGAAAATTTTGCAGAAAAATCCCTGGTTTAGAGCAGGGTTGGGTGGAGAATTTGCCCGCATCTGTTTTCTTCAGCCAGGACAGTCAGATTGCAGTGGAAACATGGCAGAAGTTCGAATGGCAGGCTGTGTTCAGAATGCTCCTTGCCAACCCACTGCCGCTCACAAGGTTACCTGTCTGTTCTGCCCAGGCGCTCCTACTCTGGCCCTTGGCTCTCAGCCTCCCTCTCTGTCTCCTAGATGAGTTGGGCATCTGCCCCAAGAGCATCACCTCCAACGTGTTCCGCTTCAACGTGTCCTCAGCAGAGAAGAACAGCACCAGTCTGTTCCGGGCTGAATTCCGGGTGCTGCGAGTGCCCAACCCAAGCTCCAAACGCAGTGAGCAGCGCATCGAGCTCTTCCAGGTGAGTGTCTCTCCCCCACCTCCATGCACTGGGGGCAGGAGGAGGGGGTAGCTTGGCTGCGGCTCTCAGGGCTAAACAGAGCTAGAGTGTGCAAAGGCGGGGGGCAGGAAAGGGCTAAAACCCTCTTAATTCCCCCAGCGTAGGCAGTCACCTCAGCCTGACCTTTTCAGGTCCTTCTCTCCCCTGGGTCTTTGCTGTCTCTTTTCCTGCTCACTCATTCTCAGATGCCATGGGTATCCTGGCATGATGCCCTTTCCTAGAGGTTCCCATCTGCTGCAGTATTCCAGTGTTCCATGTCTCTCTGGAGTTACACCCCTATTTATTGTACTTACATGGCCCCCCATCACCACAGCATCTGAGAACTTCACAATTTTTAATGAATTTATCCTCACAAGACACCCGTGAGGCGGGTAAGTGCTATTATCCTCATTTTACAGATGGAACTGAGGCACAGAGAGACTAAGGGGCATGCCCAAGGTCACACAGGATGATGGTGAGAGCAGGAATTGAACCCGGTGCTCCTTCAGCCTAGGCTAGCACTCTCTCAACCCTCCCCTGCCACTGGGACACAGCAGGAGAAGGTCTGGCCAGTTCTTTTAAGAGCAGGATGCTTTGTAAAGGCCTCATGCAATGCTCCAGTTTGTGCACAGAGCGTGGGTGACAGAGTATTCCGGAAGGAAAGATGGGGCCATTCCCAGTCTGTCCCTCCCTGGCACACTCCTCCTGGATTAGTTTATAACAAACCTAACCCTGGTGGGGAAACAGAGAATGTGTGGTACCCCTGCTCCCCAGCCATGCTGCACTGGCTGATTCCCTTTGTGTCTCCTCCCCACACAGATCCTCCGGCCTGACGAACACATAGCAAAGCAGCGCTACCTCAGTGGCAGGAATGTGCAGACGAGGGGCTCTGCAGAGTGGCTGTCCTTCGATGTCACTGAGACTGTGCGTGAGTGGCTCCTGCGCAGAGGTAGGGGTCTTGCTGTCTCAGAGGTGCCTGGGTGAAGGGTCTGGTTCACTCGGGGAGCCACCAGTGCCATTCCTTCAGATAATGTAGAGAGGAAAACCTCATCTCCCTCTAGCAAAGGGTAGTTCCCTCAGTCCGAGGCAGGTCATGATAGCTGCAAATTTTCCTACTCTTCAAGAGCCTGAGCTCCCTTAGAACTGCAAACAACGTGGTGGGACCAAGAATCCTGATTCTCATGCCTGTTTAAAGTCTCACAGGTGTAAAGATGAGGGAATACCAGAGGCTTTCAGTCTAATGCATTTGTCTGACACATTTAGCTAGATAGAGGCCACAGTATTACAGTACAAAGGTGACTGAGAACATATTAATAGTTTTGCCTCTGCTACCATTCAGCAGAGCCAGCAAACAGTTATGGGGTAACTCTCAGTACTCCTTGTAGTTGGATCACAGGTATCATGAGTCACAGCTGGATTACCCTCACAGCTGGAACCTGGCTGTCACTGAAGGCTGGAATGCAGGCTCTTGGCATGAAGCCAGTCTTGGGAAGAATGAGCCGTGAGTTTGTTAGCTCCTCCTATTTTAAAGCAGTCCAACTTCTGTCCTTAATGGCCTGAGTTCAGTGCCTGTATCACACTTAGCTTTGGGCAGTCCTGCTGGCTGATACTGTGAAATGCAAGTGGTCATAAAGTGGATGGTGCTTAGATATCAAGGTGACAGGTACCTTAGCAATACCATAGATAGCCAGCCATTTCCATTCATACAAAGACATAGAATAGAAGCTTCTGTAAGAATCTAGTGTCAACAGATTCCTGCTATCATGAGAACCTCTCTTGTGAGCACACAGTATGGCAGGTCTCAGGAAGTTTTCGTTAATATGAAGAAACACATTACCCCAGGAAAATCTGTATGACTTAGATGGAAAATCAACAAAAACAGGAGGATGCAGCTGCTGTGCTGATCAGGGCTTGGCAAAATGCTCCCAGTGAAACATTTATTCATGTCAAACTCACTTGACTTCAGGTCTCTTCCTTCAGCAGTAGATGGAGGCCTGTTAATGGAGCAGTGATGGGGAGGAAAACTGACAACATAAACACTCAGGGCCAGATTTGAACACAAAGGGTTCAGATTCTAATAGCACTCACTGAAGAAAACAGATGCTGTTAGGTGCTAAGTACTTTAGAAAATCTAGCCATAAATGTCCTTCTCCCCTCAGGAGAAGTTTCCTTTTAACAAGGGCATGGCTGTTGGTACAAGTGAAGCCTTCTCATTCTCTTTTTTTAAGATGATAGCTGGTCCTCACCTCCCATGTCATCCAGCAGTCCTTGAGCTGAGCCCAGATCCTAGGAGCTATGGGGTTTCTGACCTCCCTGGGACTCTCTTCAAAGTTGGAGGACAGTTCATATAGCTAGAATGTGTTTCTCATGGGGTCACCTCTTCCTCTGCAGAGTCCAACCTGGGTTTGGAGATCAGCATCCATTGTCCATGTCACACCTTTCAGCCCAATGGAGACATCTTGGAAAACTTTAACGAGGTGCTGGAGGTCAAGTTCAAAGGTGACAAGGGACAAGGGTTGGGGGAACCTTATGGGAGAGGGAAGCATGGAGCAGCTGCAGAAGAACTGAATCTCCAGCTTGAACTGAATGTTTGAGTATTTTACACCCAGGGAACTCCATGTACATATAAAAAGCGACAAAGAGTCCTGTGGCATCTTTTAGACTAACAGACGTTTTGGAACATAAGCTTTCGTGGGTAAATACTCACTTCGTCAGACATGCATCTGATGAAGTGGGTATTCACTCACGAAAGCTTATGCTCCAAATATCTGTTAGTCTATAAGGTGCCACAGGACTCTTTATCGCTTTTTACAGATCCAGACTAACATGGCTACCCCTCTGATACATATATATGTAGTGATTATAGATATGGGTTTGCATATGGATTGTTTCACTGCATGAATTCTGTGTTTAGATCAGTGTGCGTGCCAGTAAGTGCATGCATGAGTGTATATATATGTGTGCGTGGATGGATGTGTGCAGAAAGGGGTAATTTTGTGTTGTAACTTCTCTCTGGGAAATTTGACTCTGCTGAATTCTCAGATTTCTCATGAGATTCTGTTTTTCACTCTGGTTTCCAGATAGGGTGGCTGAAGCACCAGGAGTTGGACATACTACTTGAGGTGGCACAGAGAGACAGTGGCTTGGCTGGGTTAAGAACTAGGAATCTCTTGGCTCTGAGCCCTGGGCTGTAGCCACTAGCCCCCACCAGCTCGATTTCTGAGGCTATTTCTGCAGAGTGCCAGTGATCTGACATTGTTAAACCATTCATCTTTCTGCCTGTCCTGGGACTGAAGCCAAGAGAGAAGGGGACTGATTAACAGCCTGACCAGCAGTTTGCAAATAGTAAAACAAGTGGCCCAAAAGCCTCTATTTCAGGCCAGTGGCAACCAAATTCACACTGGCCAAGTAAGGGTCCAGTTTGGTAGCAGTCCGGGAAGAAGTCCAGGAGTGAATGTAATAGAGAGATTGAGTCCCCTTCTCTCTAGATTAGGAGTGGGAGCAAGCATTACACAGTCCTGTTCAGGTCGCTGAAAGGTCTTCTGGGGTCTCTTCTCCACACCTTCCTTGGTCCATACACTCCCCATTTCTACTTTGAGGCTAACCCTTTACAGGAGGGTGCCTTTTTCTGTCCTCAGGCATCGACAGTGAAGATGACCATGGGCGTGGGGACTTGGGGCGACTGAAGAAGCAGAGGGGCCTTCACAACCCCCACCTGATTTTGATGATGTTACCCCCCCATCGGCTTGAGAGTCCAGCTCTGGGAGGCTACAGGAAGAAACGAGCTCTAGACACCAATTACTGCTTCCGGTAAGCAAGGACCCCACCTACTCATGGTGTTATCCTTCCCCCTCAGTCAAGCAGCAGCAGGATCACCTCTTCTGGGACAGCTGCTGTTTTTTCTGCTATCAGTCTGAGCTGGAACTTGCCATGTCATCCAACCAAGGCCGGGGCTTGCTGAACATTGTGTGCCCATTCTTGGGCATTATGATTTGTTTCTGATGTTCCACTTCTGATTTTAAAAGGAATTTTCATATGTATCCATGCTCTTTCTCTTTCCCTTCCCGACACCTTGATGGGGGTGTCCCTGGTGGTAGAAGTTGAGCACTGCCATATTTGCAGACTTCCCTCTCTCTTGCTACTCCCAGCTCTGTTTGTTGTAGCCGAGCAGCATGGTCACCCAAAACTCTGTTTCTCCCAGAGGCACTTTCCGTAGCACTGGGCCAAGTCATGCAGTCAGAACAGGCATTGGAGATAATAGCTCCTTCTGCTCAAAAGACTATATCCTTCAATGGGCATGAAACCATTGAGCCATGTCAGGGAGGGGCAGATGCTCCCATCTCTCCTATGTCCTTGGATTCACTTTGTGCCAATGTTTTGTGGCAGGAACATGGAGGAGAACTGCTGTGTGCGTCCTCTCTACATCGACTTCCGACAGGACCTGGGTTGGAAATGGGTCCATGAGCCCAAGGGCTACTTCGCCAACTTCTGTTCAGGCCCTTGCCCATACCTCCGCAGCGCAGACACAACCCACAGCACGGTATAACAGGCATTTGATACTGACAGGGGCTTCTAATGGCGGTGGCTGCTTGTGGCTTGCAGCTTTAACCTCCTAGGGGTTGATCTATTTCATTCTCCCAAGCGAAGTAGGGGCAAGCTAGGCCAGTGCCAGGAAACCTCAGTGTGCTGCAGGCAATGGTGAGGGTGGTTCAGGTGGGGGCAGTCTTCCTTTGGAGTCAGTACTGAACCCATGCCGCAGCCCACTGTTCAGAAGCTTCGTGTGGCTGTCTGTGAAATGAGATTTTAAACAGCCATGCTGACCACCTGTGGGCATTAAAGATCCCCGGGTACTTTCTTTGGCAGCATTGGGGGTGTGTGTGTAATGGATGGGGTGTTAATCCAAATGCTCGAGTCAAGTTTCAACTCCAGTAATTACATTCTGCTTCCTAAGCGCCTCCTGCAGTTTCCACTGGATATAGGATTCTTCTGCACTTTCTGTTGTAAACTGTCACCGAACACTGCTGGGCACTTGTAAACAGCTGCTGCCTAATACCCCAGTGATGGGTGAAGTGGATGCTCTGCATTCCAGTGGTGGGTGAAGTGATTCTGGGTGTAGATAGGACTATATATTCCCCCCACTGTGCATGTGGAGAGGAGAAAATCCATAAAAAGCTGTGATAGTTGCATGGAGCAGGAGAAAGTGGTTACATGGGAAATTTCCCTCTCTGCAGAGGTATCTTTCCTCACTGCAGGACACCTGCATGGGCTGTGGGAGAAGTCCACTAAGCAGGATGATCCACATATAAAATCTGCAGAAGGCTAATGCCTCTAGGTCACTAGTGGGTTACCCTTCTAGGTAACCCACTCATGATGACCCTAGGACATGGTCAGTCCTTGAGAGGAACATCACCTTGAGACTGGCCAGAGTCCTAAAGGTTAAATATCTACAAGAAAAGGGAGACATGCTGGGGCTGTGTGCATGAGGATGGTGCAGGCTTAGCGGCAAAGACTCCAGTGCCCTGCTGAACCTGCAAAAGGGAACAAAAGAAATAGGAATGCAGGGGTTGCTCTTGCCTAGGGAGGGGAAATGGCAGCAAGACAGAGAGAAGGCAGAATTGCTCACTAGCTACTTTGCTTCAAGCTTCATTAAAAATGCCACTGGTAACAGGATACTCAATGCAATGATAGCTAAGTGGGTAAGGGAGGGATCTCAAGAAGCAGGTTAAAACTGTCATGCTGACTTGAGCATATGCACATCAGCAAGGCCTGACTGAGCTGAAGGGCTAGCAGCAGTGGGAGTACTGGAACCAAGGAAATGACTAGAGAACAAATGCTGGAAGCAGGGTAGAGGGTGGATGGGACCAATGGCTCCATGGGGATGAGATCTCCTTCCCAGGGCACAGGAAAAGGGCAAGTGTATGTAGAGGGGGGCACGTTCTGTTAGGCAGCTTTCTGGAAGTCAGTTGGGCTGAATCAGTGTAAATGTAAGGGGAATTTGGGCTGGTTCCTATTTTTGAAGGAACAATGAAAAAAGCAGGAAATTAGTGAGCAACAAGATTAATTATAAAACCTTGGTCACTATTAGAACGGTGATCTAGTCTGGCAGTTTGTCAGCAGTGCCTAGGGGCAAATACTGTGAGAAACAGATTCTTTACAAATAATCACTTTGAGCCAACTTCACTTCTGTCTCAAGGAGTGTACAGCATTTCAGGGAGGGGGATGTCCCAGAGGGAAGCTAAAGAAATGGGGATTAGATGGATCTATATAATAAAATAGGACGTTTCCATAGCACTGTACAACCCCAAGGATCACAAACCACTTAGACCAGGGATGGGCAAACTTTTTGGCACGAGGGCTACATCTGGGTATGGAAACTGTATGGCAGGCCATGAATGCTTATGAAATTGGGGGTTGGGGTGTGGGGTCTCAGGTGGGGCCAGAAATGAGGAGTTCAGGGTGTGGGAGGGGACTTCCAGGCTAGGGCAGGGGGTTGGGGTGCGGGCTCTGACTGGGCGTGCGGGCTCTGGGGTGGGGCTGGGGATGAGGGATTGGGGGTGCAGAAGGGTTCTCTGGGCTGGACTGAGGGGTTTGGAGGGTGGCAGAGGGATCAAGGCTGAGGTAGTGGGTCAGGGGTGCAGGCTCCAGGCAGCGCTTGCCTCAAGTGGCATGTCCCTCCACTGGCTCCTACCTGGAGGCATGGTCAGGCGGCTCTGCATTGCTCCCCCATCCGCAGGTGCCACCCCTGCAGCTCCCATTAGTTGTGGTTCCCAGCCAATGGGAGCTGTGGGGGCTATGCTTGGGGTGGGGGCAGCATAGGAGCCAGAGGGGAGCCATGCTGCTGCTTCCAGGAGCCATGCAGAGCCACGACATGCACAGAGTGGGACAACCCCCTGACCCTGCTCCCCAGCTGGAGCAAGAGAGTGGTGCAAGCCCCGGACCCCTCTCTGGCGGGAGCTCTAGGGCCAGATTAAAACATCTGAAGGGCTGGATGTGGCCCCTGGGCCACCTCTGACTTAGATTATGGGCCAAACTTTCCTTTCATTTAAAATAGGGCCAACTCCAGTGCAGTCAATGGGACCGGACTGGGACAAGTAAGAGTAGATTTTCACCTTGTAAATGTAGAAGTCACCCACCACTGAAATGCAGCCACCTTTGAGGAGAAACATGGCAATTGCTATAAGACAGTTATGTGACTAGAGAGTATAATCCTCAGTGGTTCAGGGCCAGCTGGGAAGAGGAATCCAGTGGGGTCCCACAGGACTCTGTTCTGGCACCAATACTATATTGTAATGACTTGGAGGATGGAGTGGAGCGAGCACATCAGATGGTTCAAAGCTGGGAGGGAATCGAGGATACTGGAGAAGGCTGGATTAAATCCAGTACTATCGGGAGAAGTTGGCTGAAATCAACAACACTGATTTTTTCAGCTGCTTTTTATGGAGCTCAGCACAACCTGGCTCCAGGCTAGTTACACCCTGCCTTTGGTTAAAAGCATAAATTTTGATACCATAAGCCATGCCAATGCCCAGCTGCGAAGAGGAGTTAGTTGTTACTCAGGCTGCATTTGTGCTCCATAGACCACTCGTTTTAATTATCAAAGCAAATGGACTTGGCAATCAATAATAAAGGCTCATTCAAGGCTGGGCAGATTAGAAACATTCAAAGACAGGCCCTATTTTGGGGCAAACCTACGGAGAGTGTCCCTGCCCAGTCAGTCAAGTACTATAGTGCCTGAGTGATATAAATGCCGAGAGACCAGCTCTGCTGATCCCACTGGAGTGGAAAAGCATCATATGGTAGCCCCAGTAGCCTCAGGCATCTCCAACCTACTTCCTACATGTGTTTTGTTTCTGCAGGTGCTGGGCCTGTATCAACACGCTGAATCCAGAGGCGTCTGCCTCGCCCTGCTGTGTCCCCCCAGGACCTGGAGTCCCTCACCATCCTGTATTATGTTGGAGGACCCCCAAAGTGGAGCAGCTCTCCAACATGGTGGTGAAAATCTGCAAGTGCAGCTGAAAGGCACCCAGCCCTACCCAAAGCTGAGAGAGAAACTGTTACAGCTACTCTCCGGCTCCCAGAGTAACATGAAGGGAACAAGGGGGCCAGAGACCTGAGCACACTAAGGCCTGGGCTTCTAACCCTGCAGTTCAGGACATATCAACCCACTTTGGGGATCCCTTTGGAACATTTATCTGTCTTGGTGGCTCCATGTACTTCTCTCCGAGAGTCACTTTGGTGATGTTGAGACGACACTCTTCAGAATGGCCTGGACATTTGGTGGGGAAGAAGAGGGGCCACTGAATGGAGAAACTGCACATGTTTTGGAGGCAGGGATAGCTGAGAATGGGAAGCAGGAAAGTGTGATGAGCGTGTTGGAAAGGAGGAAGGGAGGCTGGACAATCCTTCCTGTTCTGGTCCAGATATCCTGGGACTCCAGCCCTCTCTCTGTCCTGAAGAATCAGGATTTCTTTATGACAGGACAATAAGTTAAAAAAAAAAAAAAAAGTTCACCAAGAAGGGGATCTGAGAGACACACTCAGGCCTCTTGTTGCCTCAGAGCTGGGATGCCAGGAGTCCCACAACTTACACTGTATCCTGCAAATCACAAAGGTCCATTCTGTAGCTCCTGAATACTGAGGTCTAAATCCAAATCACAAGCCCCACATTCAAGCTGCTCAGATGGGCTGATCTGAGAAGAGAAGGGAAGGGTGTGCTAACTCCATTCACAGAAGGCTTGATGTCTCCATTCTCCTTGCCATACAGCTCCTCTCCCCTCCTGGAGGTCCTACTAGATGGTTTTGTGTGTCAGTGCAGGTACCGTTGCTCCTGTGGGTACCTGATTTGGACCCATCCAGTCTTGGGTTGTTCCCCCAAAGGACCCTGTGTTTGTTGTGGTGCATGAGGTGCCTTAAGGAATTCTGCATCTCTCCTGCACAGGGACCTAGCCAGGCTCACCTGCCAAGGTTTCAAAAACAATATTAATCTTAAAACCATTGTAAAAAAATAAATATTTTTTGGGGAAATGGAATTTTCTGACCAGAGGCAATATTTGCTGAAGGAGTAGAGGTTTTATCATATCAGAATTCTGTTCTAGCTGCAACATAGGCTAGGGTGACTGCGAGATCTGCCCCCCACTCAGAACCACTTGTCCCATTCTCACTGAGCACGATGGCTAGCTAGAAACTCACAAGATGAGAAAGCTCCTCTTCCTCCATTTCCAAATAAAACACTCAGCCTGAAGGCCAGGTCAAGACCCATGCAGTCCACCCAAATGGTATCAGTTCTGTATGTGCCACATCCCAGCTAGGCCCTCGGACATGCAGTCACCTCCACCAGGTGCCATCAGGCAGACACAACCTCCCTGTCAATGCAATAAATAAAAAATAAATAACTAAAAAATGGATGGAGTCCAACACATAGGGCAACGCACTTACAGATAGCCTGCCACAGTGTACACTACAGTCACTGTGGCTTAACAACTTCAACATGGGTCGGTTGGATATGCTCTGTCTGCAGTCTGCCAAGTGAGAGAAAACCAAGTAGAGTCACAGCCTGTCACAACATGGGCACACAGACATATATCGTTTCCAAACAGGACTTGCGCACACACATACAATACCAAGAAATTGTCCCATAGACACATTCAGGCAGCTTCAGTCTGCCAAACCTAGCCACCCAGTTCTACTGTACAGCCTCAGAGACCTGCCCAAGCGCGATATGCACCCACTGCTCTCACCTAGAGTTCCCACAAAGAGAGGCATGTATTTCCAGAGCATACGCTACACTATCTCCTGCAACTTGGACACTTCTGGAAAGAGTGGGACCCACAAATAGACCCAATCCAATAGCATCATGCACACACAGACCCTCTGACTCAGACAGCCAAAGTCACTCCTAGTCATGTTCTTAGGACCATAGGACATGTTGCCTCATCCCCAACAACTCAGTGCTGGTAGCCTATACTCATCACCAGCCAAGCTTCCGCGTGGGCCTCTTCTCCTTTAGGTGTAGTTCTTCCATCAGGTCCCAGTTTGATCCTCCTCCTCCAAAATGCAGGCAGCTGCTGCTCACCTCATTGTGGTACTGCCCCAACACAGAATTCCAGGCATTTTAATGAGACATGAAAAAAAATCTAGATGGTTGGCTGGCAACTAGTGGTTGGCTGCCCTTTTGGCCAGGATCCTGCAGCGAAGGAACACCGGCTCTGATAAAAGGGCCCTTCCCACTCACTGACTAACTTTATCCCTTTCATTTTTCTTCAGGTCTCCTTGACCTGTAGTCGCTTGTGATGAAACTAGTAGCTCTGCCCTGCCTTGCAGCACACACTTATTATTGTGTGTGCTGGTGCTTTCCCTACTGAAAGATGAGTGAGGGAGTACACTGTGACTACAATAATGTACTGATAGACATGCTGTAAATGCCTGGCTAGATAGACGGGGAAATCCAGATGCCAGCTGGCAAAGGAATCCCTTCTAATCTCTTGGCAGCAACCCCCTGGGAGGTTTTGGTTTACAAGTTGGAGCCTGCTCTCTGGTTATCATTCCTCTTTGGCCTTGGGATTGGCCCTGCTGCCCATTCAACTGAAGGGCTCCCTTTCTCTAAAAAAAAAAAAAAAGAAAAAAAAAGGGGGGGAGGCTACAAAGGGATGAACTAGAGCACAATGCCTTCTAATACTTGACGCAGCACTTCACAGACATTCACTAATTAATGCTGGCAAATGGAGAAACGTAAGGCTCAGAGAGGGGACATGACTTCCCAATGCCACAGAGGGTGCTAGTGGCAGAGAAAGAATTAGAATTTAGGAGTTCCTGGCTCTCAATCTGGCCCGCAGACCACTAGACCCTCACCTCTCCTCCTATCTGGGGAGCTGCTTCCTGGAATGGCAGGCTGAGTCAAGAGTGGCATGGATGACTTAGTGGTTAAATCATAGGCCTCAGAGTGTGACAAACTGGCTTGTATTCTGCCACTGCTTTGCCATGCGGTCAAAGACAAGTCATCTCCCCTCTCTGGGACTCAGCTTTCCTGTATGTAAATGGGGATTGAGGAGAGGGCTGTTTGGTTACAGATCAGCTGTGAGATAACCCAGCAGCACTTGGTTAATGGCAGGTTGAATAGATTCCTGAGCCCAGTACCAAGAGCAGGTTGTTTCAGAACATTGGGGCTGGGGAAGGAGGGCAAAGGCAGAAAGCTGTTCCCCCTGTGGTCTGCTGCAATGGGGAAAGCAAGTGTGGACTGTAGGAAAGCAGATAAAAGCAGTGGCTCCTCACTACCTGTACTGAATACACACCTAATAACTCCCCCACCAGGAGCAAACTTAGGTAGGCTCAACATAATCACTTATCTCAATGTAGCAGACGCTGCGCTCAGAAACACAAGAGAGGAAGAAAGGAGTACTCTGCACTGCCATATGTGAGACCACTGGTATGATAATATGTGGCAGCCCCTTGTTTCTCAGGTTTTGTATGCTCTACAGTAGCATACAAAAGACCTAGGTCTGAATCTCGGTGCCATGCAACTCTGGTTGCAATGTTCTGCACTGTTACACAGGGGAACTACCTAGCTTATTGCACTAATAGAAGGCACTCAGCTACTATGGCGATGAGTATGATATATGAACCATTACAGAAAAACATGTTGTCCTAGACCCTTGCTGTATGTGCTGACTGTGCTCTCCACTGGCCCTAGCTATTCAACAGGCATACGGGAAAACAAGTGGACCACCCCCATCCCCTGTGTGAATTGGAGTGTGCTCCTTCCCCTATTCTGGTTTCCTGCCAACAGACTTCAGTGCACAAAGGAAATGAGATTACCTAGAAGAAAAAAGGAATAAGGGGCATACACCATTCACACAAACCTTTGTTTCACTGAAAACAGTATCAGCTTTGCTCCAACTCACTAAGTTTCAGGTCTCTCTCACTTTTCTCTGTGTTACATTTGACGTCTTCCATTCTTCAAGTTCATAAATCCCTTTCTGTACTTTCTGACTGCCACTAAACTGTCTTGTGTTTACCTGAGGTACTCATCCCATCAGAGGCAGAGAATAAAGGGGCCTCCAGCCATCACCTGGACTGCAGACCGAAATAGCCATGGCCTCCCAGGGGAGCTCACTGTTGTCAACGGTTTGTGATGACAGATTTTGATGGTGGAGCTGGGTTCTCAATGCAGGACAGAGTCCATAGCACTTGGAGAGCTGGGGACAATTCTGGGGTCGGTTTCACTGTACAGAAAAGGTTTCTCGCTTATTAAAAGGATATCTGCAACATGTAGCTCCTGGAATCTGTATTAAGGGGCTCACCTCTCTCCAACACTGCTCCACAGGTGATGTCAGGCAGAAGAATGGCTCAGAAAAATTGAAGAGGTCACTGCTGCTAGTACACAAGGAGCCCACAAGGGTGACATCCTCAGTCCACACACAGTGCAGAACAACAGTAACTGAAAAGGCTGACGAGCTCCAGGCACCCATATTAATGATCTTTACATAGCAGCAACAATTAGACAAATTAGGGAGGGGAAAACATACTCTTTGACTCAAAAAACATGTTAGAATTTTAAATTGGAGCCCTTAAAATGGGTTACCCAAAAGGTGAATAAAATGAGTCACTAATATGCACCTTATGATGCTTAGTAAAGGAGCAGCTAGGCTTCCAGGTGGCTGCTTTGCAAATCTCTTCTATAGTATCCACTTTTTCTCCTGGAAGCAACCTGAGCCCTCGCCCAATGGACGTTTACAAAGGACCCCTTCTCAGAGTGATGCTTCAAGAACAGGGGAACAAATCCATGGAGAAGTCAATACTTCACAAGCTGCTTTGCATTTCTGTATTGCTACAGAACCCACAGAAGGAATCAGCTAATCTGAAACACTTTTGTCTTTTCTAGGTAAAATGTGAGAGCCTTCAGGTCATGCTGCATGAATGTAGGATCCTTTCTTTGTCACATCCTGAGTTGCTCTGAAGGAAAGGAGACAAGGGACACCTTTTGCTCAGTGTGAAAGCTGGGATTTGTCTTGGGAATTCAGCTGAGCACAAGAAGAAAGGCAGCAAATTAAAAATTGCATCAAATGGTTGTGATTTCTCCTAATCTTCTATCTGATGGAATTGCAATTGAAAATGCCACCTGTGTCCACAGATTTAAAAGGAGGATGGCACTGTATTCTGGACCATCTTGGGCTCCTCCAGGGAGGTGGATTGCATGGAATTTGGACTTCAGTTGCTTGGCTGCTTTTAGAACACTCCTAAGTACAGGATGTTGCACAAGGAAGGTGGCACTAGATTCGAGAGAACTAAAACACAGCAGCCAGGTCTTTTCAGGTACCAGGGCTTTTCTCTAGGCTGCACTGGAAAAAATATTTTAAAATCAGGTATTTAGCACCCAGAGAGGGAACTAACTGTATTAAAAACTCATAAGGAGAAAGCTTTTCAGACTAGGTTGTACTTGCCACTGGTTGCTTGTGTTAGAGACTTAAGAAGGACATTAATGTTTGAGTCAGGGAGAACTTGGCACTTCAGGGTCAGTCTCACAAGCTATATCCATAAGAGAAGGATGTTCTTATCATCGTGAATCAGTTCCTATTGATTATGAAATGAAGAGTCCAGGACTTGGCTAAGGACAGTTGCACACACAGGTTGTTCCATGGTTAACCTGGAATTATGAGAATCCACTTCATCTTGTCCTTTTGTACTTTTCTCAGCACCTGGGGAAAGAGGGAGAAAGGAGGGAAGGTTCACAGCAGGCTGCAATTTCAGGGAACAAAGAATGTGTCTATCCCTAGTGCAAGAGGCCCCTATATCTGCGGCAGAACTGAGGCACTTTACAGCTGTGGCTTGTGGCAAACGTGTATTATTAGAATTTCCCACATCCTGCACATCTGGTAAAATACTTGTGGATTGAAGCTCCATTCCCTGTGATGTATGCTGGAACTGCCAAGCCAAATTGCTCTGATGCTGACTTTCTCAGCTATGTGGACTGCTGTGAATGTCACAAGATTCTCTTCTGCCCATTTCAGAGTGGGCAGAAGAAGAGCTACAATGTTCCCCCGCCCCCATACATGTGGTAAGAAACCACCACAGTATTGTCTAAATGGACTGATGCAAAAAGTGTAAATGTAGAATGGCATGTGATGCAGAAGTACAGGTGAATCCTTTTCGTTTTCAGTCTGCTCCTATAAAGATGCTTCTGGTTCTTTGAGCACTTATCTGGTTCATACGAACTCTCTTGGCAAGGAAACTGGCATCTGTCATTACTATGGTCCAGGCAGGATGTGAGCATGAAAATCCCTTGAGAAAAGTAGCAGGCGTGTCTCACCAGAGCAGAGATTTCCTGACATTCTTCTGGCAGGGTTTTCTTCTGCAGAAAATGAAATTAGTCCTATTGTGAGAGCAGAAGAAAGTAATGATTTGCTGTGAGCCAAGGAGCTGCAGGACAGTATGGTACTTAGAGGATGTCTTGGTCACTAGTGAAACAATATTCTAGAGCCTTTCATGAGACAAACATTTGTGGGCTTTCTAAGGTGATGAAACAGGCTTGTAAAGAGACAAGATCCTCTGATAGTTCCAGAGTGTGCTCAATGATTTATGATAAAGCCTATGGATGAAAGAAAATAACATTTTCTAAACCACAGCCAGAGCCTTTGGAAGAGATTGACTTACCAACTATCTAAATATGACAGAACTTGATCTCCTTACCAGTGAAGGGCATCTGCTACCATACTATATTATTACCATTTATTATTTGTATTGCATAATACCCAAATACCTCATTAGAATCTGGACCCTTTGTGCTAAGTGTTGTACAAACACATAGAAAGACACAACCTGTGTCTTGAAGAGCAGGAAAATGAGTGTAACACACAATAGAAAGAAAGGGGAGGTAGGACAAAGGAATGGTGGTAAAATCTGACTGTAGCATACCTTAGCAATAAGCACAATGTGATGACTATACATCATTTTAAAGTAATTTTTATTTTTTACTAATTCCAACTGCCTTCAACCCAGCATCATTGGTTGGCTACAATCAGAATCTTTGTGAAAATTTGCAGAGTCACAATTTATGGCAGCACCTGCTGCTATTTTCATTCCTAGGTATTTCTCATGAGATGCTAGTGATCGTATATGGAGACATGAGTTTTGCATGTCTGTGGATGCTAAGAATTCTCCAGCTGATATTAGGCCAAGAGATTCCATCTTGAATTTCTGGTACTAGAAACAAGAGAGAAAAGGCTTTCATCAAACTGTCCTTAACAGACAGGAAGAGATGAGGTGCTGGGAACATTTGCTTACATCATCTCCTTTTGAAAGGTCAGAGGCATAAGGAGAGAACGTTTCTTGAGCGTGAGGAAAGTAAGGCAAAATTCTGTAACCATTTGAAATGATGGAAGGAACTCATTTGTCTGGTATTTTCCCTGTCTGAGGAACTAGTTAAATTCTATCTATAAGGTGTTGCCTTATATATTAAAATGTACACACTTGGTCTGAGGTGG
This sequence comes from Gopherus evgoodei, assembly GCF_007399415.2. Classification (NCBI taxonomy): domain Eukaryota; kingdom Metazoa; phylum Chordata; order Testudines; family Testudinidae; genus Gopherus; species Gopherus evgoodei. The sequence goes on from NC_044325.1 coordinate 44,681,207, forward strand.
AGATGGACATAGGAGACAGAAGGGTGGAGAGTCTCTGGGTTAGGCTAAAAGGGGTAAAAACACAGGTGATGTCGTGCTGGAGTCTACTACAGGCCACCTAATCAGGCAGAAGAGGTGGATGAGGCTTTTTTCAAACAATTAACAAAATCATCCAAAGCCCAAGATTGGTGGTGATGGGGGACTTCAACTACCCAGATATATGTTGGGAAAATAACACCGCGGGGCACAGACTATCCAATAAGTTCCTGGACTGCATTGCAGACAACTTTTTATTTCAGAAAGTTGAAAAAGCTACTAGGGGGGAAGCTGTTCTAGACTTGATCTTAACTAATAGGGAGGAACTTGTTGAGAATTTGAAAGTAGAAGGAAGCTTGGGTGAAAGTGATTTGAACTCATAGAATTTGCAATTCTAAGGAAAGGTAGAAGGGAGTACAGCAGAATAGAGACCATGGATTTCAGGAAGGCGGATTTTGGTAAGCTCAGAGAGCTGATAGGCAAGGTCCCATGGGAATTAAGACTGAGGGGAAAAACAACTGAGGAAGTTGGCAGTTTTTCAAAGGGACGCTATTAAGGGCCCAAAAGCAAGTATTCCGATGGTTAGGAAAGATAGAAAATGTGGCAAAAGACCACCTTGGCTTACCCTTGAGATCTTGCGGGACCTACAAAATAAAAAGGCATCATATAAAAAATGGAAACTAGGTCAGATCACGAAGGATGAATATAGGCAAATAACCCAGGAATGCAGAGGCAAGATTAGACAAGCAAAGGCACAAAATGAGCTCAAACTAGCTATGGGAATAAAGGGAAACAAGAAGACTTTTTATCAATACATTAGAAGCAAGAGGAAGACTAAGGACAGGGTAGGCCCACTGCTCAATGAGGAGGGGGGAACAGTAACGGGAGACTTGGAAATGGCAGAGATGCTTAATGACTTCTTTGTTTCGGTCTTCACTGAGAAGTCTGAAGGAATGTCTAGTATAGTGAATGCTTACGAGAAGAGGGTAGGTTTAGAAGAGAAAATAACGAAAGAGCAAGTAAAAAATCACTTAGAAAAGTTAGATGCCTGCAAGTCACCAGGGCCTGATGAAATGCATCCTAGAATACTCAAGGAGTTAATAGAAGAGGTATCTGAGCCTCTAGCTATTATCTTTGGGAATCATGGGAGACGGGGGAGATTCCAGAAGACTGGAAGGGGCAAATATAGTGCCCATCTATAAAAAGGGAAATAAAAACAACCCAGGAAATTACAGACCTGTTAGTTTAACTTCTGTGCCAGGGAAGATAATGGAGCAGGTAATCAAAGGCATCATCTGCAAACACTTGGAAGGTGGTAAGGTAATAGGGAATAGCCAGCATGGATTTGTAAAGAACAAATCATGTCAAACAATCTGATAGCGTTCTTTGATAGGATAACGAGCCTTGTGGATAAGGGAGAAGCGGTGGATGTGATATACCTAGACTTTAGTAAGGCATTTGATACGGTCTCGCATGATATTCTTATAGATAAGCTAGGAAGTACAACTTAGATGGGGCTACTATAAGGTGGGTGCATAACTGGCTGGATAACCGTACTCAGAGAGTAGTTTGTTAATGGCTCCCAATCCTGCTGGAAAGGTATAACAAGTGGGGTTCCGCAGGGGTCTGTTTTGGGACCGGTTCTGTTCAATATCTTCATCAACGATTTAGATGTTGGCATAGAAAGTACGCTTATTAAGTTTGCGGATGATACCAAACTGGGAGGGATTGCAACTGCTTTGGAGGACAGGGTCAAAATTCAAAATGATCTGGACAAGTTGGAGAAATGGTCTGAGGTAAACAGGATGAAGTTCAATAAAGATAAATGCAAAGTGCTCCACTTAGGAAGGAACAATCAGTTTCACACATACAGAATGGGAAGAGACTGTCTAGGAAGGAGTATGGCAGAAAGAGATCTAGGGGTCATAGTGGACCACAAGCTTAATATGAGTCAACAGTGTGATACTGTTGCAAAAAAAAGCAAACGTGATTCTGGGATGCATAAACAGGTGTGTTGTAAACAAGACACGAGAAGTCATTCTTCCGCTTTACTCTGCGCTGGTTAGGCCTCAACTGGAGTATTGTGTCCAGTTCTGGCACCGCATTTCAAGAAAGATGTGGAGAAATTGGAGAGGGTCCAGAGAAGAGCAACAAGAATGATTAAAGGTCTTGAGAAATGACCTATGAAGGAAGGCTGAAGGAATTGGGTTTGTTTAGTTTGGAAAAGAGAAGACTGAGAGGGGACCTGATAGCAGTTTTCAGGTATCTAAAAGGGTGTCATCAGGAGGAGGGAGAAAAACTTGTTCACGTTAGCCTCTAATGATAGAACAAGAACAATGGGCTTAAACTGCAGCAAGGGAGATTTAGGTTGGACATTAGGAAAAAGTTCCTAACTGTCAGGGTAGTTAAACACTGGAATAGATTGCCTAGGGAAGTTGTGGAATCTCCATCGCTGGAGATATTTAAGAGTAGGTTAGATAATGTCTATCAGGGATGGTCTAGACAGTATTTGTCCTGCCATGAGGGCAGGGGACTGGACTCGATGACCTCAAGAGGTCCCTTCCAGTCCTAGAGTCTATGAGTCTATGAGTCTATGAATCTCCAAAGGAACCTGGGGACATGGCTGCAGGAAGTCAGTAACTTGATTTGTTAGTATAAGGATTTGCCCAAGGACTTACTCTTTCCCTTTGGTAGCTATTGTAGTATTCAAGCTGTGGAAATTAGGTCAGTAAAGGTATTATGTTCCACTAAAGAAGTTTGTTGGCTTTGGGGTAGAAGTGTACTGAGCTTAGGAGTCTGTCTTTTCTTGCTTTCTTTAAGGCCAATTCCATTTTTTTGTCTGAACAGGTCAGATACAGAGTTGCCCCTTCCCAAGGAACATCATTCTCTTAGAGAACACTGCACTCTTGGCATGGATTTTAGTGAGAAGGCCCAGATATTACTCTCCTCTTTAGGGAGTCTTATCTGATCACTGAATATACCACAAAAGTTTTCTCACCAGGGTCTCCCCAAACATAAGCAAATCTCACTTTTGGTTGAAAACAATGGGTAAAACACTTTTGTAAATGTCAGGAATATTCTTTCACTTAACAGAAGGGAAAGAATACTCTGACCAGCTCAGAGCCTGACCACCACCTCAGTTCTGTGGCTCATGTACTACACATTAAACTCCTCAGGGAGGCAATTTCAAAGTCAGAATCTGACTCTGAAGAGGATGGAGAACTTTCTCCTCCTCCACAGAGACTCCAGGGAGATGGACTTGATTTCTCTTTGGCTTCTCAGGGAAGGAAGATCTGTCGGGCTTCCTTACATGAGAGCTTGGCTCTCTGCCTTGTTTGTGAGGGCTTCTTGCTCTTGTGTGTTTAGTAGAGGACTAACCTCTATGTTAGAGTAAGTGGCAGGGAAGCTGTAGAGATTCTGATTTCCCTGAGGCCTAACTGAGGTAGCCTGCTAGCTTCTGATCAGAAATTAAACAGGCAGAGAAGAGAAGGGTCACCTGCACTACTAGGCTCTGCAGCCAGTTAATATGGGAGCTGGAAGTCTGTTTCACACATTACTGGCACATGCCATCTGCTGCTGCCAGTGGCCATTGCAGATACAGCAGTTGATGTGGACCCTCTTATTTTAATCTTTGTTTTTCCATTTTTCCAGGCATTGCCTGAGGGGTGAACATCAGCAACTTCTCCTCATTAAGGCAGAGTGGAAACCAGGTCCTGAGAGCACTAGCAGCAGGGACCCAAGTAGCAGGAAGACTTCTTTCTTCTGATATATCCTTCATCCTGTCCATCACTTGTCTGCCAGTCACCTGAGGAGGACCTGGTAGCACTGATTACTGGAACTGCAGTGTGTACTGCAGGAATGATAGGGAGGCAAATGTAACCGGGAAGGAGAGAGACCAGATCTTAGCAGCCTGTTCAGTGTGGGGTCCAATATAAACAGTAGGAGCCTGTGTGTTGCTCGGGAAAATGGTCTGTTATAATTGTTCCATTTGCTGTTTGACAGGAGAAGAATATGGAAAATATGGGAAATCTTGTTGGTTATTTAATGAACCTAGAAGCTGAGCAGGGCCTGAAGATATTTGCTCTGCATTTTAGGGAGCAGTGGGTTTTCAACCCTATGCAATCTCCAGCTGCTGATGCACTCCTCTAATGCAGGCAGAATTATCTTCATAGCATTAGCCAAACTTTGACTGGAGTGGTACAACAAGCCCCTACTGCAGCTGATAGAAGCCACCTGTCCCTTGGGCTTCAGGTCTGATTCTGGAAACATCAGCCAATCATGAAAAAGTTTAGAAAGCAGAAATAAATGGGAGGAGAAAGTAAAATACAAAAATAAGCCACACCAAATACAAACCTCCAGCAATGAAACAACATGACATTACAGTCAGATTTTAAAATAACTGAAAATATAAACCATACAAACAAAATGAAATTCCTTTATTCAAACTGAGTATTTCCATGGCTTCCTGCCAAAATTCAGATGGCAGCCATGAGGATTTCTCTCGTCACATGGTCTGTTTGTCTTCTGTCATTGGTTGTCATGTGTGAGCAGTGCTCAGAGGGTAGAGAACTGTGTCTGTTACAGGACTAGGATGGGCTGAAATGGCTGAGTGGATGAGGCTTCATCTTCAACTTGGACCTTGGAAGCACTATGCAGACAGCTAGAGGACCTCTGTCTTATGTGAGTGTCTCTATGGCTGGTGGATGGAAGGAGGGTTGGGAGAGGAGAAGGAATCCTGGGGGCTCAGTGGCAGAAGCTCTGAGAGGGAATGGTGCCATCAGCTTAGAGCCTTACCATCAGTTCCCACAGACATGTAACTTCTCTCCTCTCCTCAGAGAGTTCTTTGAAATGTGCAGCAGGGCCTCACTGTCACCTCTACTGGGTGTTAAAGGAATGGTAGTGTGATGCACAGCACTGCTGCTTCATCCCTTCCCTAGCACCCAGGAGCGGTACATTGAGCTTCTCACCTGGTGCTCAGGGTTAATCCATCACTGCGAGTAGGAGCTGGAAAAGACACAAGACAAAGCCTGTGAGTGACCTCAGAGGGGCATTCAGAGTGTAAAACACCACTGCACTGACCCAGTGGATGCAGAAGTAATTAGCACTAGAAATCTGGAACTCCCTGTCAGACTGCAACCACACAAGAGCTACACACAAATGCATAGATCAATATGCTAAGCCTGTCTGAATAAACTAACAGCTTAAAAGCCATAAACACTTCTCACCATCCCCTGGATAATAACTACCCCTTCAGCTGCTTATGACTGCTCTCCGCCTGACCCATCTGGCTCCTCACAACATCCTCCTACAGCCATGCTACTGATTTGTCTTTTTCCTCTTCAGTATATTTGGTCTCTTCCATTCTGTGTCTTTTCCTCCCTTGCTTGCTGGTCAGGAACCTCTAGCCTCCCAAAAGAAGGAGCTGAGGGGCTCATTGCTGCAGGGGTGACTCTCTGAATGAATAATTTGGGGAATGGGAAGAATGTTTTCCTTCCACTGTCAGAATGGAGTTTAATTCTTAGCTCTGCATTTTCCCACTTTGATAGGTTAAGGCAAATTCTGAGTCATCTTCACTTCTTTTACTTAAAAAAATTTATTTGATGTTCATTTAAAAAAAAAAAATCCAGAAGGTCTAGTAATGCAGCATGTTTTGTTTGAATAGGTCATGTTTTTGGTTATCAGGTGGGCAAAGCTTTTCCTGTATATTTAGGAAATCAGTTTGCTTCTAGATTTGAACACCACTTGTTGGGAGCTGTGTTTATTAAAAATAAATGCACTTGGAACCAGAATGCCAATTATGTGCACTTGGACTGGTTACTGGTCCAGAAATCTGCATTCAGCATCCTATTGTCCCTCTGTATTCACCTGCTATATTAATGCCAGTGCAATGGAAGGGAAATGAAGTCACACAAGCCACCCATCCAATCTCGGCACTCATCCTCCTGCTCCACAGAGACTCCCTTGCCTCTCTTTTCGCATGTAACCATGTAACACAAATGGCCCTGTCCACATACACTAACATGAACTCATATTTCACGAGTTCTTTGTGCCTGGATGTCTTGAAGGCTCACGCAGGGAGGGGCATTCCTAGGCATATGTAGAAATTGATGAGTCCCTTTCTTCAGAGCGGCCACTGGGCACTACTGCAATACAAATATTAAACAATCTAAGTAAATCCATGGGGCATTCCCCTTTGAGGCTGTTGCTGGCCTGTTCACCATCCTCAAATGGGTGCTAGGTGACAAAAAGGGACAGATTTCTTGTTAGCAAAAGGAACCTTAGAAATAGGCTTGGAATTAGATTGTCTCAATCCCCAGACTACGATAATTGAGTCTCTTTGTTCAAAAGATTCAGGAGACTGAGTCACTATGTATAACAGACTGAATCCCCTTATCCTCCACTTCCCAGGAGTTGTTAGAACACAAGTCTGTCTGGCTATGTATCCAGGTACTACCATGTCCTCTATGACTAACATCTGAGCACTTCATAACATTATGAATTTATCCTCAGAGCACTTCTGTGCAACAAGGAAGTTGCATCTCCATTTCACAGATAGGGCACTGAAGCACAAAGGCCATGTGATTTGCCTAAGATAACACAGTGAGTCTGTGGTAGAGCTAGGAAACCAAATCTCTTGATTTCTAGTCTTAAATGCAAGACCTTCCTCCTTCCTACATGGGCTGATAACCCTAGAAAACTCATCTCTCTTGGCTCCATGCAGAGGGACTTTCCAATCCTACAGTGTTGCTCATGCTTCCCTTGGTAACATACAGCTTGAATCTGAAAGGAGGTAAATTGATAGACAATATATATATCCTAGAGTGGATGACATTAGCAACAGGGACAGCTGACAAGTGAAGACCAACCTGCCTCCTTCCCCACCTTTTCTGGGCACAAGTCCAGTTTGGCTTACTGGACTATGTAGGCTCAAGAAAGCAACAGCACCATGTCACAAAACCCTGCCTGGGTAGGTAACACAAAAGGGCTGCCCACAGCTGCAAGCATTTGAGTGAAATTTCCCTGCATGAAAAGGCTGGTGAGCAGCCTCACTAGGAAGGAGAGACAGGCTTGAGGAGGCCAGTGTGACCCCTACTGTCTGCCCCATGCAACAGAGAAGACAGAGATTTACCTTTCCATCCAACACCACTACAAAGTCACTGTGCTCTGGATAAACCCAAGATCTGTTTCCCCTTATTCACCTCTGCTCTGGCACTTTGAGTGCAGAAGGTGAGGGTCTGCAAGGATTCTAAAAAACAATACTGGCCACCCCAAGCTGGTATTAAACTCCCAAGGTTATAGCTTTTCTCTGACCTTGGATGGGTAGATGCTGCCACTACCCAAGTGCACCCCCCCTCCCCTCCACAATTTTTAGAACCCAGGAAGGTGCACTTGCGAATTCCTTCCTGTCGGGTACCCTCAAGTTCTTTCACCCCCCCCTCCGGGGAAGAGCTGAGACAGAAAACAAAGGAAACTTGCTGTTGCCAACAGCTAATTAAACAACATATGCACAAACCTCTTAGGACACAAAACCCCAATCCTGTTCTTAAAAACTTAGTCTTTTTGCTAGGTCTTAAAAAAAAAAAAACAATTACAAAAATGAAGCATCAAGATAGCTCTTCTGAGGTTCAGCATAAAGGTTACAAGCAAAACAAAAGCATTTGGGGGTTAGCACAGAGGAGTCCACAAGCCGATAAGAATAAAAGAAATAACCCTAATCGCATCTTCCTAGACACTCCTCATCTACCTACATATCTGGGGATCACGAGTAGTTCTAGGTATGATTTGATGATTTTCATACCTGGTTTAAAGCTTTTTACAGCATAGTTTCAGTCCTGTCCCTGCTTTGTTCCCTCTCTCTGGAGAACAGCAAAGGATAGAGAAAGGGGAAGTTTTCCCTCAATTTAAAAAAGTTCTAGACCTCCCACTGGCTCTTTTAGTCAGGTGCCCATTCTCTTCTTTTTAACCTATGGGCTTTTTTTAACCCTTTACAGGTAAAGCAAGTAGAGAACAGCTACTAACGGATTTTATAGCTAACTGGCTGACTGGGTGTCCATAAAAGGGAGCCCTCCTCCCCCACACTTCATTTATAACAACTACAAAGTTCTTGTGCTCTGTATAAACACAGATCTGTTTCCCCTTATTAATCTCTCCACTCCCAGGTTGTTTGCAGTACTTGCTTCTCCCTGCTCTGGCTCTGTCCTTCCCCCTTCAATTCCCATGAGTCTTGCCACACTCTCAACCTATTCACTCTAATTTTTTGCCTATTTTCTCTACTGCAAACCAAGAGTAAATCAATGCCACAAAAAGACATCCAGTTCAGTGGAGGGGCAGAGTCAATTCCTGTATTGGTAGCAAGGTATCAAAGGACCACATACAATACAGTAGAAGTAAAAGAAAGGTTACTCACCCCTGTGCAGTAACTGAGTTTCTTTGAGATGGTTGTCCCAGTGGGCGCGACACTTTAGGTGATTCTCTGCTCCTGCACTTGTAATTATAGATTTTAGTAACAGTGCCTGATTGGGGTCACACATGCACGGTCTCTATCTTGCACTGCCTCAGGCAATTATGTAGCGCTGTGTGATCAACCCTCCCTGGATTCCTTCTCTACTGCAGAGCCCTCTAGTGTGAACAAACTCCAAAGAGGGGAGGAAGGAGGGTAGTGAAGCACCCATGGGGACAACCATCTCGAAGAACCTCAGTTACTGCACAGGATGAGTAATCTTCTCTTCTTCATTGACGAGTGTCCCTGTGGCTGCTCCACTTTAGGTGACTGTAGAGCAGTGCTCCTCTGTGGAAGGGAGGGGCTTCAGAGTTGCATGGCAGTTGATAAAACCATAATTCCAAGTACAGCTTCTGATGCCGAGTGTGCTCTATGGTATAGTGTTGTGTGAAGGTATGGACTGTTGCCCAGGTGGCCGCTTTGGAGATGTCCATTACAGGCACATTATTGAGGAAAGCTATTGATGTAGAGAGTGCTCTGGTAGAATGAGTGTCCCTGGCTGGAGTTGTATCTGATGATGGCAACGGCAAAAGTCTGTGCAGCCGGGGATCCATTTTAACAGCCTTTGTTTGGGTCTGGTGTCTCCCTTATATCGTTCTGTGATGGAAGAAATCACTTTGGTGACTTTCTGAAAGACTCTGTCCTCTCAATGTAAAAAGCTAGTGCCCTATGGGTGTCTAGGGTATGAAGCATTGCTTCTTGTTTGTTCCTGTGAATTTTTTTTTGGAAAATGATGGGAGATGAATGGGATAATTCAAATGAACAATTAAACTATTTTAGGTAGAAACTCGGGGTGTGCTCGTAGAGTAACTTTATTTTTGAAAAATATTGTGTATGGGGGATGTGCCATGAAGTCCTCCAGTTCTCCCACTCGTTGGGTGGATGTGATAGTGACAAGGAAGGCCGCCTTCATCAAGAAGTGAGCATGTTGCTAATGGTTCAAAAGGGGGCTCCATAAGGCACTGCAGCACCAGATTGAGGTCCCATGATGGAGTGGGGGCTCATATTTCTGCATAGAGGTTAAGAAGACCCTAGAGAGAATGTTTAATGGTAGGGTGGGTGAACATTGAGAACTTGTCCACTTTGTGGTGAATGCTGTGACTACCCCAAGGTGTACTCTGATGGAGTTCATCGAGAAACCCAACTTCTTGAGTTCCACGATGTAATCCAATACCACTGTTAAAGGAGAGGTAGTTGTCATAGTTTACCTATACTGCCATCATGTATAGAATCTCTTCCATTTGTGAAGGTAGGTATACCAGGTAGTAGAGCTTCTGCTGTTTAAAAGAATGTCTCTTATCTCCTCCTAACAGTCATTTAATTGTCTTGGAAACATGGAGTAGCCATGACTTCAGGTGGAGTCTTGCTATGTTCGGATGATAGACCCGGGCCACACCGAGAGACAGGACATAAGATAGAAGTGGAAGTGTGGTGGCACACAGCCATCTTCAGGAGGTAAGGAAACCATGTTTGCCTGGCCACATGGAGGCTATCAAGATGACTTTGGAGTTGTCAGTCCTTATCTTGTGTATGATCCTGGCTAGGAGAGAGGTTGTAGGAAAAGTATATAGTAGATGTGTATCCCATTTGAGGAGAAAAGCATCATCAAGAGATCATGGTCTCAGTCCAGCTCTGGAGCAGAAGTAAGGGCACTTGGCTGGTTTTTCGCAAAGAGATCTATAGTTGGGAACCCTTTGCATCTGAATATGTTCTAAAGTACCCTGGTGTTCATTTCCCACTCAGGTCCTGGGAAAATTTTCTGCTCAGTGCACCTGCTGTGGTGTTTTGGCATCCTGGTAGATAAGAGGTTGAGATGTCGATGTAGCGAATGCACCAATTCCATAGTTGCATCGCTTCTGTGCACAGGGAGTGTGACTGTGCCCCTCCTTGGCGTTTTATAAAACACATACAAGTAGCATTGTCTGTCAGCACTTTTATAGCCTTGTCATTGATTAAGGGTAGGAAGTGTGAACATATATCGTGGACTGCAGATGAACTCCAGTCTCTGAATGGATGTGACTGTTGATTTTTGTTTGTTTTCCTGTAGACTCAGCTGTGCGAGAGAGCTACTGTCTTTTGGATAGTCCCATCATTGGAATAGAGATTGTGAGACTCTGTTGTTCAGTTCCCATTCATGATACTGGGAAAATTGTCTGCTCAATATGTCTACTGTCGTGTTCTGGTAACCGGGGAGGTAGGATGCTGGAATGTGTATGTTGTGGTTTATGCACCAGTTCCAAAACTTTATGGCCTTTGTGCATAGGGAGTGAGAGCGGGATCCTCCCTGTCAATTTATATAGAACATACAGGTGATGTTTTCGGTCACCATGTGTAGTGTTTCGTTCTTTATCAATGGGAGGAAGTGAAGACAGGCATTGTGAACCGCACATAGTTGAGGAGGTTGATGTGTAATTGAGTCTGCATAGAAGACCATCTCCCTTGAATTGTATGCTGATCCAGGTGCGCACCCCAGCCAATCAAGGCATATGTTGTAATTAGCATGGATGCTGGATCCTGGTGTAAAAGGACCCCTGAACATACATTGTCTGGTTGTGTCCAGTGTAGGAATTCCTTGATTTTTGGTGGCATTGTGAGGCTCCTGTTCAAGTAAGCAGGTATGTGCCAATATCTGTGGTCTGTTCATGACTACTGAGATAAGGTTGGTCAGTGTCATGAATCTGTTAATCGGTAATGATGCCCTGGCCTCTATGGCATCTAGGTGGGCTCTGATGAAGTCCAGTTGTTGTACCGGAAATAGGATTGATTTTTGTTCATTTATCTGTAGCCCTAAATTCTGGAAGAGATGGATCGTCCATTGAGTGATTTCGATTGTTTCTGATCGAGTGTGGCCTTTGAGTAGGCAGTCGTCCAGATGTGGAAATATTATAATCCCTTGTTTGTGCAAATGTGTTGCCACTACCACAAGGGTTTGAGGAGACTCTCGGTGCAATGGAAAGGCCAAAAGGTAGAACTCTGTATTAGTAGTGGTCACTTCCCACTGTGAACCAGAGGAACCTTCTGTGAGCGGGATTATGGTGATGTGGAAGTAGGTGTCTTGTAGGTTGAGGGTTGAGAGCCAGTCCCCCGTTTACAGTGCTGGTATTACTGTGGTCATTGTGACCACCTTGAATCTGGGGCCTTGTACAAACCTGTTGAACTTTCTGAGATCTAGAATGGGTCTCCGTTTTTCTTCTGGGTTAAGAGGTAATGGGAGTTGAATCCCTTCCCCTTGTGTTGTGTAGGAACTAGTTCCACGGCACCTAACTGCAGAAGATGGTTGTGACGGGTTGGATCACAGAAACCCCCTGGGAGCTGCCACCTGATGTGCCAAGACTACTTCTACCCCTGCTTTCCCTGCCAGCTCAGGACCCCAGCACCCTGTCTTGCTGAGCCAGACACTTTTGTCTGCTCCAACAAAGACCCAGGGTCTGAATTATTTGCCCCAAAGCTGCAGGTTTACCTGAAAGCAGCTAACAGAAGTGTTCCTGTCTTTAACACTCAGATGCCCAACTCCCAATAGGGTCTAAACTCAAATAAATTCATTTTATCCTGTATAAAAGCTTATACAGGGTAAACTCATAAATTGTTCGCCCTCTATAACACTGATAGAGAGATATGCACAGCTGTTTGTTCCCCCAGGTTTTAATACATACTCTAGGTCAATTAATAGGTAAAAAGTGATTTTATTAAATACAGAAAGTAGGATTTAAGTGGTTCCAAGTAGTAACAGACAGAACAAAGTAAGTCACCAAGCACAATAAAATAAAATGCGCAAATCTATGTCTAATCAAACTGAATACAGATAATCTCACCTTCAGAGATGCTTCAGTAAGTTTTTTCCTCAGACTGGACACCTTGCAGGCCTGGGCACAATTCTTTCCCCTGGTACAGCTCTTGTTTCAGCTCAGGTGGTAGCTAGGGGATTCTTCATGATGGCTCCTCTCTCCCCTTTGTTCTGTTTCACCCCTTTATACATCTTTTGCATAAGGCGGGAATTCCTTGTCCCGCTCTGGGTTCCCACCCCTTCCTTCTCAATGGAAAGACACCAACTTAAAGATGGATTCCAGCTCAGGTGACATGATCACATGTCACTGCAGGACTTCATTGCCCACTTGCCAGCACACACATATACAGGAAAACTTATAGGTAAAACACATCCATCTGCAGACAATTGTCCTGGTTAATGGGAGTCATCAAGAGTCCAAACCACCATTAATGGCCCACACTTTGCATAATTACAATAGGCCATCAGAGTTATATTTTATATTTCTAGTTTCAGATACAAAAGTGATACATTTATACAAATAGGATGATCACACTCAGTAGATTATAAGCTCTGTAATGATACCTTACAAGAGACCTTTGCATGAAGCATATTCCAGTTACATTATATTAACTCATTAGCATTTTTTTTATAAAATTACATAGACTGCAACATCACGGGTGATTTACTTCTTGTTGTAGCAGATGCTCATGAGAAGGGTCCCTGAAGAGGAATGGGAAGGGCAGTAGGGTGTGTGAGCAGGAGGTGAAAGGGATAGCATAGCCTCATCTTACGATCTCTAAAATCCATTGGTCCATAGTGATTGATGCCCAGACATGGTAAAAAAGGCATAATCACTGGCCAACGACGTGGCTGGTATTCACGCTGTCAGGTAAGGGAGGTCATCCAGACCTCAACCAAATTTTCAAAATTGTTGCTTGACTGATGTGGATTATGACGTAGAGGACTGGGTTTGACTGGCTCTATGTCTCTGTGACCTTTGTCTGTGCCTTTAGGGGTCGTATAGTCGTTGCTGTTTGTGTGGGAACAAGGAGTCTCTGCTGCGTTGATATGACCGGGAATGTCTCTGTTTCATCGCACGTGTATATATCCTGAGTGTATGGAGAGTCACTTGGGAATCTTTCATCGAGGGGAGGATCTCATTGGTTTTGGCAGAGAAAAGTTTTTCTCTGTAGAATTGAAGATCTTCCACTTTTACTTAAGAACATAACATAAGAACAGCCATACTGGGTCAGACCAAAGGTCCATCTAGCCCAGTATCCTGTCTTCCAACACTGGCAAAAGCCAGGTGCTTCAGAAGGAATGAACAGAACAGGTAATCATCAAGTGATCCATCTCCTGTCACCCATTCCCAGCTTCTGGAAAACAGAAGCTAGGGACACCATTTCTGCCCATCCTGGCTAACAGCCACTGATGGACCTATCCTCCATGAATTTATCTATTTGGACATCTTTCAGAATTCCTGAGGATTGCAGCCATGATGTCTTGCACATTACCACGCCTTGACATCTCCCTGTGTGGACTGGGAGGGTTAGGATACCGTTGGCAGTACGCTGCCATGGATCCCAGTAAGGTCACTGTGGTGGAAATGGTGGCGGCATCCAGGGGTGTACATACCATCCTTGAGTTTCAGGTCTGGAGTGGTATTCCTGGTGTTCTGGTGGACCTGGTCTGGTAGCTGTGTGGATAGGCAAGGAGTGATGGAAGGAGTAGATTTCCCCTTCATCATCATTATCCTCATCTCTGGATAAAGGAGGAGCTGATTTGGGTGGTGTGGTATGTTGGCATGGTACCGCGTGTGATGGAGTAAGGTCGGTGCCAAGGAGACCAGATCTTTATGGCGGAGAAACTGCTGCAGTACCAAGAACATCAGTGCCGAGGAGGATGTTGTCGGCAATACCAATGGCTTTACCACAGTTGTCAGTGCCGACGGTCATACACTATGCGCTGTGGAGGCAGAAGGTGGAGGCATAGACTATATCGCTGCTGAGATGCTTGGTGCCGCATGTTTGAGCGGCTTCAGCTATACCAAGGCAGGAAAGGTAGGTTTCCCTTTTTGCCTTTTTCCAAGCCAATCCGCTTAGGATCTTTTGCTTGCGCAGTACCCATGGTACCAGATGGTCCTGCTACTTCCAAGATGGATGGCTCTCAGTTCAGTTGGTACCGACATGGTCTGACAGGTCGGGAAATCTCTCTTTTTGGTGGGTTCTTGTGATAGTGATGTGAGAGCCCGTTTCTTTGTTGCCTTTTGGAGGGAGGTGCTCCTTCCTCTGAGAGGGTAGTGGGGAACATCTTTCCAACACTGTCATTGGAGACTGTTGTCCAAGAGGGGTCTGTGATCCAGGATTGGATGCCGGGCACAGAGACTTCTCCATCATGATGAGTTTTAACTGTTGGTCTCTTGCCTTCCTGGCATAGACTTTTAAATTGCGGCAGTGGAAACACTTTTGTGAAATGCAAGTCTCACCAAGAGAGCGGACACACTGTGAATGCCTGTCCAACACCATGATTGATGGCCGGCAAGTAAGACAACCTTTAAACCCCAAGGAACTGACCAGGCCCCCTAGAATAGGGTTTTTCCGAGGAGGGAGGGTAACTATACTATGCTAAAAGGTATACTAATAACTAGAACTAAAACTTCTAAGATAAGAATATTTTTTTAAGAAAAGCAAAATAAATGGGGAAGAGGTAGAGTAGTTAACTATGAACTAACTAACTAACTGGGTTATGAACTGGTACCCTAAAGTTAGAACTAGACTAAAGAGAAAGTTCAGAGGTGCTCCCAAGTACTCCATCTCAAGCCGAGGGCAGTAGAGAAGGAACGGAGGGCGCAGGGGTTTGGTCGCACAATGCTATGTAACCGCCAGAAGTAGTGCAAGATGGGGAAAGCGCATGTGTGACCCAACCAGGTACTGCTACTAAAAATCTCCGCTTACAAGCGCAGGGGCAGGAGCAGAGAAAGCTCCATAAAAGGGAGGAGGCAGCGGTGCCCAAACTGTTGCCCTGCTCCCCATGCCATCCCTTCCCTTGAGGCCCACCCCCATGCTGCCCCTTCTCCCTGAGCTACCGCCCTCAAGCCGCCCATTCCCCAAGGCCCCACCCCGTGCTGCCTCTTCCCCTGAGGCCCTGCTCACGTGCTGCCTCTTCTTCCCAAGACCCCATCCCCCGCTCGCTCCTCTCCGCCGCCTCCCCCTCACAACTAGTAAAAAAGTGCCCTCCCACTTTTAAAAGTGATGGGACCATGGTCCCCCACCCCCCTGTTCTGGTGCCCCTGCACAGAGGTGCAGATTCACCTAAAGTGGAGCACTTACAGGGACACTCCTCAAAGAAGAACCGGGGGATCATATGAGTTCTCCAAATCTTTGCACGATTGATCCTGAAGGGCATTTCCAAAAAGGTGAGATCGTGAGTTGAGTCCCCACCACCTCAAAACTGAGAACTGACAGAGCTCAGCCAGCTGCAGGGCAACCCTCCCCCCTGCCAGTCCCCCACACCGTTCTTATTCTGAAGGCTCAAACAAGAGGTCACTGCCTCTCCAGCTTACGAGTTTTCTTCTAGGCTCCTACAGTTCAGGCTAGGTTCCAAGTCAGCTTTCAACAGGGGACCTGATTTAAGAGTCCATCCCCTCCTCCCTCTCCTATTTCCCCAGCCCCATGTCTGTTTTCAGCAGACCTGAAATGCTCTCCAGGCTTGGACTGGCCTCTCATTAGCATTCAACCAGGAGATAACAGGAAACAGCTTCTTCCTCTCATAAAACAAAAGCACGAGAAGTGCAAGAGGCAGACCATTCTCACGAGTTTAGGAATAAGTGTATTTTTGTTTAATTAGAAGTGAGCACAGCCCCTCAGATTTAGCTGAGAGGTGATGGCTGAGTTTGACATTACCCTGTTATCATCATCTGAGGAGGGCTTAGAAAAATGCTGCCTTCAAAAAGGAGCTTTAGATTATGTTGGGATTAATGAGAGTTTCCCATATGACTCAGATAGGTGGATAAACACAAAAACAATTGTAATCATGCACCGCTGTTTAGTTTTAGAGCTCTAAGTTCATTGTGAAGCTACTGTAATGTACATGGGTAGAGCCTCTGATGTCTGCTCACTAATAGTTACAGAGTCACACTCTGCCCTCCTTCTCCATGCAACAATGTGAAACAGACTAAGAGAAAAGGTGTTATACTACCACCTCACTCTCTTCTGGCCCCTCTGCACTGGTATTAGGGCCTCAGTCTCTGCACTGCTCTGGGCCAATAATCCCACAACTACTGTACCAGGATCAACAGTGACTCTGGCTCTCCATCTGCCATCTTTTCATGCCTGTGGGAGTCAGCTGCTTCTCTATGGCCCTGAGATTGTAGGAAGGGGACTGAGGGGAGGGAGGGGGCCCTGGATAGCTTTGGGATGCTTCAAAGGACAATGGTTTTAGGAGGATATTTCTTGGAACAGATGTGAAACCAAATACTCGCCATCACAGCAGACCTCCATCTACTCAAAAAGGGAAACATAACAGTGGGATTCACCTCCCTTCACCACATCAAGCCCTGCTTCTCTCCAAATTCCTATGATACAGGGCAGATCATGTTTCCTGCTAATCCCCTTTTGGCAGCGCTACAGGAAGGGAGCACTATAGGAAGGGCAGAAAGAGGTGCTCACAGAATGTCATAACCATTGGTGGCACAGACTGTGCACAGGATGGAGGGTTCTGCTAGAGGAGCTTTGGTCTATGTGGAAGATGCTGGGGTTCTGACCACTGCTCCCTCTAGGCAGTTCAATAAGTTTATCAGATAGCTAGCCTGTTTTGAAAGGATTTATGGGGATGTGTTTGCATTACTATATTCCTGTGCTAGGGTTAGTGGCGAGGTGTCATAAGAAGCAGTTCGCTAGTGCCATGAGGTATTTCACACCCTGAGCAGCCAGGCCAGTCTCAGGTGAAGGTCACTCGAGGTGCCCATTTGAAGTTACTTTTCAAAGTCAAAACCACATGCGCAGTCAGTCACAGAAACAAGAGAAAGCCAGAAGGGTGGCAATGAAGAGTGGAATTAACGGGATTAGTGGTATGGAGGAGAGGAATCAGCGACAAAGTGTGGAAACCCGAGTGAGCCCTGTTCTCAGCTGCTACTGCTGAAGGATTTGGACAGATTCAGCTGGTCTGACCACACTGACTGTAACTGTAGCCAACGTTCCCTTGGGGGCTGTGTTATCAACATAAAAATAAATACATTGGTGCTCAACAACCCACTGCTTCCTCAAGCTAGAGAGAAGCCTGAGAGAAACTGAGGGATCCTGGAAAGGGCAGCAGCTGGGAATCTCACCTTCCTGCAGCAAATGCCTGAGTGACTGATACAGGCTGTGCACACTAGCCTCATCATTTATGCTACATTTTCTGTCCTTGTCCTCTATGGTCCCAGGGAACTGGGACCCACTACCTAGAGATACAAGAATCTCCCATCTCCAGGACAGTTTCTGTATCTATACCTGGGCAAATAATGTGCAATAATTTTTAAATTAATCTGCATCTGTTTTGTTCACACCCTTTTTGTATTTGTCTGAAAGTTTTTCATGAGCACAAATGCCAGTGTAAAGTGAATTTTAAGCTTGCACATTTGAATACCCGAGGAAAGCAATTCTTAAACTCATTTTCCCTGAATATGCACACAAGAAACTGGATGATAAGGTGACACTTATCCAATCAGGGAGCACATAAAGTGCCATGTGTGAATTATGTGGCCAACTCCTACTAAGCAACTCAACTCCAATTTCATATTTCATGTAGCAAGTCATAAATGAAATTCATGGGAAATGTCGTCAATTCTGGATAATTAAAAAAAAACCCCAAACCTGAGAAAATCATCATCTGCCTATTGATTTTCTGCAAACTGAAAAATTCTGGGGCTGAGCTACACTGATCACTGATTCTGAAGAATCAAACAATAGTCACTAAAGGTGCGTTCTCTCACAACCAGCAGCAAGAAGAGTCCATCCACTCTTCTAAAACACCTGGCCATAGTGGTCCGCGCATTCATCACCTTCAGGCTAGACTGCTGTACTTCTCTCTTCCTCAGCCTAAAGAAGAAATTTGTGAAGAAACTACTAATAATGTACCGGATAGCAGTCTGTCTCCTAAATGGATTAGGCCCAAGACAGCATATCATGCCAGTATCCCTCAACCAGCATTAGCTCCCCGTGCACTTAGGGATCCAATTCAAAGCCCTCAGTGAGATGGGTGCATTTTATTTCAAAGATTGACTGTCCTTCAGGAGTCCCCACCATGCAGCTGGATACCTCGGGCACTCAGATATTTACAGCTGGAGTCAGATGAATGTCTATAGTAGGTAGATAATTAACACCATTGGACAACCTCTTGGTATAATTATTAAGCCCAGATGCAGATGAGAGTCACAGAAGGCAGAGTTTTCTCCTCAGCAGGCCTAAGACCCTGGGACACCCTCCCAAAAGAGATCAGGAAGAGTCCTTCCCCATTGTAATACTCACTTGTTCCCTACAGCATTTCCCAAAGAACCAGAATCAAAGGAAACTAGACTATATGTCAGAGCCCAAGTTTTAACCTAGACCAGGGGAAAGAAGTGACATTTGTGCCTGAATCAGGAGCCATGAGTACCCCCAAAGTAGGACAGAAAACCAACTACTCTTTACTTCTCCCAACCCAGCTGTGCTCAATGTAGTTTTAATTCCCTCTTGGCAGCCACTTCTTGCTAACATCACCAACCTAAGAGTTAGCAGACTAATACTCTGTGATTATTAACCAGCCTGGCTGATAAATGTGCAACTTCCGTCAGAATTGGAGCCGGACATACCTCTGCCCTGGTTTTATACAACACTGTTTTGTTTGTAACTCCTTGTATTGTTATTGTGTTATATACATTTATGTCAAGACACTCAAAGCCCGAGATAGGTGTTCTTTGGTTTGGAGCTTTTACAATAAAAATAAGTAAAATAAAATAAAGTAAAAGTAAAATAAAACTCTCTTTCTCAGACACTCACAGGTTGGGGGCAGCAGGACAGAAACATCAGGAGAAGAGATGAAGGGGAAACCACCAACATCCCACTGGGATAGAAATGGATCATGGGTGACTCCCACTGGACCCCTAAAACCGATCACCTTAGTAGATGTCCCAGCAGCATCCCCTTCACCAGGCATACACTGAACATCATGTTGAAATGAAGGGTAAATTGCCCTTTCGGATCTCTTCTGTATTGAGACTCTTGCTTCTGATTAAGTATCTGTAAAAATCTCTCTCAGTAATAGAGAAGCTGGCCAGGAACTGCTATTCTGGTCTTATAATAGTACCCTTCACTCTCCAGTCTTCTCCCTGAAACTTCTGCCTTGTGTTGCCACTTTCAGCATGGATGAATAATGAATAAAGAAGTGTGTAACTTTGTAGCTGGTTGGAGACCTTCCTCAGTGCTGCAGTGCTACCTGCCTCCTTGCCTGTGTTCAGATGCTAAAAATCCAGGGGGGAAAAGAGATACCTTTTATACAAGGGAAACCTCTTTTTCTTGAGATAGGCACAGAACAATTTATAATTTCAGGTACTGTGTCTCTACAAAGGGGTGGAAAGTAAAACATTAAGATATGGCAAAGAGTGTGCCCCACATGCCTGATATTGTTAGTTTCTTTAATGGAAACCATTACTGAATGAATAGGCCCTCAGAGGTGACTGGCTCAAACTGAGTAACAAACTGACTAGCCCATAGCCTTGTGGCTTCATCATCTGCACACAACCAGCTTGAACACTGTGCCTGCCACAAAGGCCATTCCTGGAACTGAACAGACCCACCATAAACTTCAGCACAGGCCATTCACTCAGCAAGCAACAGCCAGGCAGCCTCAGGAGGGTGGGATTGCTCTTCTTAATCCTGGCTGATTACTTTGCTAGCACACAGTGTGTTGTTAAATTCCATTAGGGAGAAAATAGCAGAGGAATAGTTTTCTCTAGGGACCCTCAGTCTAAGGCAGGGTGAATCTAAACCTGGTTCATATAGAGGGCCTAGAGTTTTCTCCAGTGGAACTGGTAATGTAATGGTTGCCCATATGGTCTGATTTTCAGAGTTGCGTGGCAACCACTACTTCCATTTAGTCAATGTGGGGGAGGGGGAGAGAAGCAGGTTGCGGATGTACAACACCTGAGAAAATCAGAGGAACTAGAGGTTAAGATTCCTAATCTGAATTTGTTGCTTGGCTCAGAACCTGGGTGGTGTTGTCACAGCAAAGTGACACTCACCTTGCTCTCTGATCCACCATCACGAGTTCAAGTCAGGCTCACAGAATCCATAAAAAACGGTTACTCACCTTTTGTAACTGTTCTTCGAGATGTGTTGCTCATGTCCATTTCATTGTAGGTGTGAGTGCTCGCTACATGCACTGGTGCCAGAAGTTTTTACCCTCAGTGGTGTCTGTAGGAGATTGGCTCTGGCGCCCTTTGGAACAGTGAGCATATGTGCCGGTATAAGGGCGCCACCGACCCCCTCCTCCCTCAGTTCCTTCTTGCCGGAACTCCGACAGAGGGAAAGGAGGGAATGGACATGAGCAACATATCTAGAAGAACAACAGTTACGAAAGGTGAGTAACCATTTTTTCTTTGAGTGCTTGCTCAATGTCCATTTGATTGTAGATGACTCCCAAGCAGTACCTTCGGAGGTAGGTAAGAGTTCACAGATGTGTCGATTGCAAAGCTCTGACAAATCCAGCATCATCCCTGGGTTGCTATCACCCAGATGGCGTAATACATCAAAATGTGTACCGATGACCATGTCACGGCTTTACAGATGTCCTGGATGGGGACATAGGCCAGGAAGGCAGCCGAAGACGCCTGATCCCTAGTAGAGTGAGCATTCACTATCGGTGGAGGCACTGCCTGTGTCAACTCATAACAAGTACGGATGCAGGTGGTGATCCAGTTCGAAATCCTCTGAGAAGACACCAGAAGGCCCTTCATCCTGTGATAAAGAGCTGTGTCGAACTGTGGAAGGGATTGCTGCGCTCCAGATAGAAAGCCAGGGTGCGCCTGAGATCTAGAGTGTGCAGACACCTCTCCTCATTGGTCGTGTAAGGCTTTGGACACAACACCAGGAGGAAGACATCCTAGTTGACATGGAACTGCGACACTGCCTTTGGCAGGAAGGCTGGATGAGGTGGCTCTGAAATGAGGGCTTTAAACTCAGACACTCGCATGGCCAAGGTAATGGCTACAAGGAATGCAACCTTCCACGACAGGTGCAAGAGAGCAAGAGATGAGAGACTCAAAAGGAGAACTGGTGAGACTGGAGAGGGCCAGGTTGAGATCCCATTGGGTAACCGGATCTCATAAGAACGTAAGAATGGCCCTTCTGGGTCAGACTAAAGGTCCATCTAGCCCAGTAAAGACAGTTACTCACCTTTGTAACTGTTGTTCTTCGAGATGTGTTGCTCATATCCATTCCAATTAGGTGTGCGCAAGCCGCGTGCACGTTCGTCGGAAGATTTTTACCCTAGCAACACCTGGCGGGTCGGTGGGGAGCCCCCTGGCGTGGCGCCGCTATGGCACCGGATATATACCCCTGCCGACCCATCCGCTCCTCAGTTCCTTCTTGCCGGCTACTCTGACAGTGGGGAAGGAGGGCGGGTTTTGGAATGGATGAGCAACACATCTCGAAGAACAACAGTTACAAAGGTGAGTAACCGTCTTTTCTTCTTTGAGTGCTTGCTCATATCCATTCCAATTAGGTGAATCCCAAGCCTTACCTAAAAGCAGCAAAGAATCCTGTGGCACCTTATAGACTAACAGACGTTTTGGAGCATGAGCTTTCGTGGGTGAATACCCACTTCCTCAGATGCATGAGCATCATGCATCTGAGGAAGTGGGTATTCACCCACGAAAGCTCATGCTCCAAAACGTCTGTTAGTCTATAAGGTGCCACAGGATTCTTTGCTGCTTTTACAGATCCAGACTAACACGGCTACCCTCTGATACTTGAAGCCTTACCTAGGCGGTGGGGTCGGAGTGAGAAACTGCAGAATGCAAGACTGCTAAGCCGAAGGCTGCATCATCTCTGGATTGTTGGACCAGGGCATAATGGGAGGTAAAGTTGTGTATCGAAGACCATGCAGCTGCTTGGCATATCTCCTGAATAGGCACTCGAGCTAAGAAGGCGGCCGACGAGGCCTGAGCCCTGGTCGAATGTGCGGTAATATGACCCGGAGAGGTGTGAGCTAGATCGTAGCACACCCAGATGCACGCTGTTACCCAGGACGAAATCCTCTGGGTAGAGATGGCCTGGCCTTTCATCCGGTCCACCACTGCAACAAACAGTTGGGGCGTTTTGCGGAAGGGGCTCGTACGGTCAATATAGAAGGCGAGCGCCCTACGGACGTCAAGCGAATGTAACTTCTGCTCCGTACGTCATGCATGCGGTTTGGGGAAGAAGACCGGGAGGAATATGTCCTGGTTGAGATGAAAGGCCGAGACTACTTTAGGGAGGAATGCCGGATATGGGCGTAGCTGCACCTTGTCCTTGTGCAACACTGTGTATGGTGTGTCCACCATCAGAGCCTGAAGTTCAGAGACTCTCCTAGCCGATGTAATGGCTACCAGGAAGGCAGTCTTCCATGACAAATATAAGAGCAAGCAGGTTGCCAATGGCTCGAACAGGGGGGACGTAAGTTTCGTTAGAACTAAATTGAGGTCCCAGGAAGGGGCGGGGCATCGCACAAGAGGAAATAGACGCTCCAGGCCTTTGAGGAACCTCAAAACCATAGGGTGGGAGAAAACAGAGTAAACGCCTTCGCCGGGGTGGAAAGTAGAGATAGCTGCTAAGTGTACTCGCAAGGATGAGATCGCGAGGCCCCGTTGTTTGAGATGCCAGAGGTAATCCAAAATAGTGGGGATGGAAACCTCCGTAGGTGCAACATCCCGCGTGTGACACCAGCAAGAGAACCGTTTCCACTTGGCTAAGTAAGTAGACCGAGTAGAAGGTTTCCTGCTACCCAGGAGTATCTCTTGTACTGGGGCAGAGCAGCGTAATTCCTATCGGGTTAACCATGCAGGAGCCACGCTGTCAAGTGGAGGGATTGCAGGTTTGGGTGGAGAAGCCTGCCGTGGTCCTGTGTTATCAGGTCCTGATGGAGGGGCAGGGGGATTGGGTCGGCTATCGAGTGGTCCAGTAACGTGGTGTACCAGTGTTTCCGGGGCCACGCAGGGGCTATCAAAATCAGTCGAGCCCTGTCCCTGCGAAGCTTTACGAGAACCCTGTGCACCATCGGGAAGGGTGGAAAGGCGTAAAGCAGGTGGTTCGCCCAAGAGATTAGGAAGGCATCAGATATTGAGTCCAGGGCGAGACCCTGGAAGGAGCAGAACCTCTGACACTTCTGGTTGTTGTGGGAAGGTCTATGTGGGGAAAGCCCCACTTCTGGAAGATGGAGTGAACAATGTCCGGGCGAAGCGACCACTCGTGGGCGAGAAAGGATCTGCTGAGATGGTTTGCCAGGGTATTCCAGACTCCTGGGAGGAAGGATGCTACAAGGTCTATAGAGTGGGCTATACAAAATTCCCCACAGTTGGATCGCCTCCTGACAAAGGGGGGAGGATCGAGTCCTGCCCTGCTTGTTGATGTAGTGTATTGCTGTTGTGTTGTCCGTAAGCACTAGAACACAACGGCCTTGTAGATGATGTTGGAACATCTGGCAGGCGAGGCGGACTGCTCTCAGCTCCCGGACGTTTCTGTGCAAGGACAGCTCTTGAGCTGACCAGAGGCCTTGCGTGCGGTGATGGCCTAGGTGTGCCCCCCAGCCAAGAGACAGGCATCCGTTGTTAGGGACACTGAGGGTTGTCTCGGTTGGAACGGCATCCCTGCGCACACCAGGGAAGGCGTTAGCCACCAGTTGAGGGAGCCTAAGATGACTTGAGGAACGGTGACGACCATGTCTATGGAGTCCCTGCCTGGGCGGTAAATTGAGGCAAGCCAGGCTTGGAGGGGATGCAGGCGTAGTTTGGCATGCTTGGTTACAAAAGTGCAGGCAGCCATGTGACCGAGAAGGCTGAGGCAGGTATGGGCCGAGGTCGTCGGGAAAGTTTGAAGGCTTTCTATGGCCGAGACTAGCGTCCGAACCCGGGGTAACGGAAGGCAAGCTGTTGCGAGCTTGCAGTCTAGAATGGCCCCAATGAATTCTATTCTTTGAGTGGGCACTAGAGTAGACTTCTCTAGATTGATCATCAGGCCCAACCGCTCGAATAGGCTCGTGATGGTGGCCACATCCCTGGTGACTTGGGCCTCGGATGTCCCGTGGACCAGCCAATCGTCTAGGTAAGGAAAGACGCTTATGCGCCGACGATGGAGAAAGGTGGCCACTACTGCCATGCACTTTGTAAACACACGCGGGGCGGTGGAGAGGCCAAACGGAAGGACTACAAATTGAAAATGGTGGTGGTGCACCATAAACCGTAGGTACCGTCTGTGCGTAGGGTAAATTGAGATGTGAAAGTATGCATCCTTCATGTCAAGAGCAGCGTACCTGTCTCTGGGATCCAAGGATGGGATGATGGTCCCCAATGACACCATGGGGAACTTCAACTTTTTCAGAAAGGCGTTGAGACCGCGCAGGTCTAGGATGGGACGGAGACCTCCTTTTGCTTTGGGAATTAGGAAATATTGGGAGTAAAATCCCTTGCCCCTGAACTCCTCTGGCACCTCCTCTATAGCGCTGATTGAGAGGAGCGTGCGGACCTCCTGCCAGAGGAATTGCTCGTGAGAGGGGTCCCTGAAGAGGGATGGGGAGGGCGGGTGGAAGGGAGGGGGCAAAACAAATTGAAGATGGTATCCAAATTCCACCGTGCGTAGGACCCAACGGTCTGAGGTTAATTGGGCCCACGCAGGGAGGAAGGAGGAAAGGCGGTTGGAGAACTGAAGAGGATCCTGGGAAAGGACTGGTGCTCTGCTCTCGGGCGCACCTTCAAAAGTTCGATTTTGGTCCCGCTGATGGTTTGGCGTGAGCGTTATTCTGGCCCCCTTGGGAACCCCATTGTCTCCTGCGGTTCCCGCGACCACGTCTCCTGCTAAAGTGTTGTCATGGCCTGGGCGGGGGATAAGGGCGCTGAGGCTGGGTACGGAAGGACCATCTTTGGGTTTGCGGAGTATGCATCCCGAGGGAATGCATTATGACTCGATTGTCTTTGAGACTCTGGAGTCTAGGGTCCATTTTCTGAGAGAAAAGGCCCTGTCCCTCAAACGGAAGGTCCTGAATAGTGTGTTGCAGTTCAGGAGGTAGACCCGAGACCTGCAACCACGATAGTCTCCTCATTGTAATGCCCGAGGCCACTGTTCTGGCTGCCGAATCAGCAGCATCGAGTGAGGCCTGCAGGGAAGTCCGTGCTACTTTCTTCCCCTCCTCCAGAAGGGCTTGGAATTCTGGGCGGGAGTCCTGTGGGACTAGTTCAGTGAATTTACCCACCGACTGCCAGGTGTTATAATTGTATCTGCTGAGTAGGGCCTGTTGGTTGGCCACTCGCAGTTGGAGGCCTCTGGCGGAGTAGACTTTACGCCCCAATAGATCCATCCTTCTAGCCTCCCGCGATTTTGGGGCAGGAGCTTGCTGGCCATGGCGCTCTCTCTCATTCACAGACTGAGTGACCAGAGAACATGGCGGAGGATAGGTATATAAATATTTGTACCCTTTAGAGGGTACCATGTACTTCCTTTCCACGCCTCTGGCCGTAGGAGGGATAGACGCTGGAGACTGCCAAATGGTGTCTGCTTTGGCTTGGATAGACCGGATGAATAGCAAAGCCACGCGAGTTGGTGCATCTGCCAACAATATGTCTATGACCGGGTCTTCCACCTCCGGGACCTCCTCCACCTAGAGGTTGATATTTAAGGCGACTCGCCTTAGAAGGTCCTGGTCGGCTTGGAGGTCAATCGGGGGCGGGTCCGATGAGGTGGTACCAGCCACTGCCTTGTCTGGCGATGAGGAGGACGACAGACCCGGCACGACTGGATCATGCAGTGACTCCTGTTCTTGAGGAACATTAGGGTCCGGGAACACCTGAGGGTCCGGCGCCAGAGCTGAGTCGTCTGTACCCACTGGAGGAGGGCGGCTAACAGTGGCCTCTGGTGCTAGGTGTTCCGACGGGGCAGAACGAGATGGTACTGTAGGCTCGCCTTGGGCCTGATGATATGCCCAAGGTATCCAGAAGGAGCACTGAGGCACTTGTTTCTGTGCCCTGAGCCTCCTGAAGGAGATGGCTCTGCGGGTCTGAATCCCCATACACGGCGCTGTCAGCGCGTGAAGACTCAGATGGGTGCCATGATGGCCATGGCGGAACAGAGTGCACGTGAGGAGGGGCCCTGGGCGCAGGGTACTGTACGTCATGCCGTGCCGGAGAGCAGTACTGGGAGTCGTACCGGTGCCGAGAGGTTGACCGGGACCTGCAACCAGCGCGGTGCTGGGAGGTCGACCGGGATCGTGAAGCTCAGTGATAAGAGCGGCTGCGGCAAGAACAGTGCTGGGAGCTGGACCACTGTCTGGAGTACCGGTCCGGAGAGCAGGATCTTGAGTGGTGCCGTGACGACCAGTACCGAGAAGGGGATCGGTACTGGGACTGCGAGCGACGCCTGGACCGGGACTGGCGGCGAGATCGGGAACGCTGGCGAGACCTCGACCTCGAGTGGTGCCTGCCTGCGGCGTCGATGGAAGGTGGCCTGACCAGGGCCGGCTTCCCCGCTGACGCAACAATCCGCACCGGCGGTGCTGGGGGTTGAGGGAGGGTGGGCTCCATTAGAGCAATGAGTTCCCTCACCATTGAAAAGGTGTCTGGCGTGGTGGGAACGAGAAGCTCTACCGAGACATGTGCCAGGGAGCCGTCACGCACCGGACTCGACAGCTCTTGCATGGCTGGAATCAACGGTGCCGAGATCGCCGGTGCCGCGGCAGTTGTTGGTGCCGGGCAACTCAGTCTTGGCTGATGCTCTGACTGCAGCACGGGTATTGGAGCCGCAGGAGCCTTGGCCTTCTTGGCACGCGGGGAGAAGGAGCGGTGCCGGGCTGTCTTCTGTGCCGGTGACGGCTGGTGCTGGGGCGTCTTGGCGGTGCCGGCGCTCTCCAGTGCCGACGAGGCACTTCTCCCCGGCGCGGACTGTGCGGCACTCGGTGCCGAAGCTGGAAGAGTGAGCGCCGCCTCCATTAGGAGCTGCTTAAGGCGAAAGTCTCGCTCCTTTTTTGTCTGCGGCTTAAATGATTTGCAAATCTGGCACTTATCTGTGAGATGGGATTTCCCCAGGCACTTTAGGCAGGAGTCGTGGGGGTCTCCCGCTGGCATCGGCCAGTGGCAGGCCGAGCACGGTTTGAAGCCCGGTGAACCAGGCATGGGCCTGGGCACCGGGAGAGGGGAAGGGGCTAATCCCCAACCCTCTAAGTATATACACTAACTACGTTAATAAAGGTTAATGAAGTATAAACTACAACTATAACTATACAACTATATATACAATAAGTACTAGAACGGTGAATAGCTAGGGAAGTGGAGATCAGCTAAGCCGCGCTCCACTGTTCCAACGACCGACACGGGCGGTAAGAGGGAACTGAGGAGCAGATGGGTCGGCAGGGGTATATATCCGGTGCCATAGCGGCGCCACGCCAGGGGGTGTCCCGCCGACCCGCCAGGTGTTGCTAGGGTAAAAGTCTTCTGACGAACGTGCACGCGGCGCGCGCACACCTAATTGGAATGGATATGAGCAAGCACTCGAAGAAGAACCTGTCTTCCAGCAGTGGCCAGTGCCAGGTGCCCCAGAGGGAATGAACAGAACAGGTAATCATCAAGTGATCCATCCCCTGTTGCTCATTCACAGCTTCTGGCAAACAGAGGCTAGGGACACCATTCCTGCCCTTCCTGGCTAAAAGCCATCGATGGACCTATCCTCTAGGAATGTATCTAGTTCTTTTTTGAACCCTGTTATGGTCTTGGCCTTCACAACATCTACTGGCAAGGAGTTCCACAGGTTGACTCTGCATTGTGTGAAGAAATACTTCCTTTTATTTGTTTTAAACCTGCTGCCTATTAATTTCATTTGGTGACCCCTAGTTCTTGTGTTATGAGAAGTAGTAAACAACACTTCCTTATCTACTTTCTCTATACCAGTCATGATTTTATAGATCTCAAGCAAATCTCCCCTTAGCCATCTCTTTTCCAAGCTGAAAAGTCCCAGTCTTATTAATCTCTCCTCATATGGAAGCCATTCCATACCCCCTAATCATTTTTGTTGCCCTTTTCTGAACCTTTTCCAATTCCAACATATCTTTTTTGAGATGGGGCGACCACATCTGCATACAGTATTCAAGATGTGGGCATACCACGGATTTATATAGAGGCAACATGATATTTTCTGTCCTATTTTCTATCCCCTTCTTAATTATTCCCAGCATTCTGTTCACTTTTTTGACTGCCACCGCACATTGAGTGGATGTTTTCAGAGACCTATCCAAAATGACTCCAAGATCTCTTTCTTGAGTGGTAACAGCTAATTCAGACCCCATCATTTTACATGTACAGTTGGGATTATGTTTTCCAATGTGCATTACTTTGCATTTATCAACATTAAATTTCATCTGCCATTTTGTTGCCCAGTCACCCAGTTTTGAGAGATCCTTTTGTAGCTCTTCGCAGTCTGCCTGGGTCTTAACTATCTTTAGTAATTTTGTATCATCTGCGAATTTTGCCACGTCACTGTTTACCCCTTTTTCCAGATCATTTATGAATATGTTGAATAGGACTAGTCCCAGAACAGACCCCTGGGGGACACCACTATTTACCTCTCTCCATTCTGAAAACTGACCATTTATACCTACCCTCTGTTTCTCGGACTGGAGGAAACAGTCTACCAAGGCCCTTCAGGAACCTGATTGTCATCTTATGTGAGAGCACCGATCTATCCTGGACATGAGGGGGGAAGGCCAATATGACTGCCAAGTGCACCTTGACTGATGAAAAGGCAAGGCTGTGGTGCTTTAAATGCAGCAGAGAATCCAGGATGGATTGCAGAGATGCGCCCACCAGAGAAATATTCCGCTCTGATGCCCAGCAGGAGATGTGCTTCCACTTTGCAAGGTAGGTCTCCCTAGTGGAGGGCTTTCTGCTTTCCAGGAGAACCTGCTGGACCTGACTGATGCAGGCTTGCTCCTTGGAGCTTAGACATGGAGCATCCATGCCATGAGGTGGAGAGAAGTTTGGTTTGGGTGCAGCAACCTCTCATGATCCTAGGAGAGCAGGTCCAGATGGTCGGGGAGAGCCCACGGAGCTGCTACTGCCAAGTGCATGAGCGTGCCGAACCAATGCTGATGAGGCCAGGCTGGCACAATTATAATGACTTGTGCCTTATCCTTCTTGATCTTGGAAAGGACCCTGATGAACATTGGGATTGGTGGGAAGGCATACATTAGAGCCCCCAACCATGATAGGAGAAAGGCATTGGATAGCGAGCTGCTGTCGAGGTCCTGCAGAGAGCAGAACTGGTGACATTTTCTGTTCTGCTTGGTAGTGAACAGGTCCACTTGGGGAGCTCCCCACTTTTGATGACCTCTGAGGGGAGGGACCACTCATGGTGAGAGAAGAACCTGCTCAGGTGATCAGCTAGTATGTTCCGAACGCCAGGGAGATGGGAGGCTTCCAGGTGGATCGCATGCTGGATACAGAAGTCCCACAGGCGAAGGGCCTCCTGACACAAGGCCAATAATCTGGCTCCCTCCTGTCTGTTGACATAGAGCATGGCAGCCATGTTGTCTGTCAGCACCTGTACCACTCGACCAGATAGATGGGGTAGAAATACCTCACAAGCTAGGAGGATGGCCCAAAGCTCTCAGATATTTATGTGATGCGACAACTCCTCTCGCAACCATAGTCCTTGAGTCTTGAGGGCACCAAGGTGTGCTTCCCAACTGAGGTCAGATGCATCCGACACTAGGGATGCTGTGAGTCTTGGAGTCACAAATGGAACATCTTCCATCAGCGGGTGTAAGTTGGACCACCATTGTAGGGAGGTGAGTACCTGGGGTGGGATCATGAGAAGCCTGTTTAAAGAGTGTATGGCTGGGGAACAAACCAGCAACAACCACATTTGAAGGAGTGTTAGCCATAGTCTTTTGTGCCAGACAACATAGGTGCACAAGGGTATGTGCTCCAGGTAGAGCAGTCCCTTGGGTATGGTGAATCGGGGCAACCACCCTGGGCCCTGTGCTTTGGGGGCCCCTGCAGGCTGGTGTGATTGGCCAGCGTGATCAGTCTTGGAAATGACGGGTCGGTCCCAGAAGTGACGGATTCGTCACTTCCACTCCAGGCCCTGGCCCCAGGAGTCTGAGGCAGAACCGAGCACTGATGATCTTGTGCACCTTGTGTGATCAGATCTGACATTGCCTTGAACCTGGTTTGTGGCAAAAATGCTCTGGCCTGGGTGGAGTCGAAGACAGCTCCTATGAACTCTATCCTCTGAACAAGGACCAATGTTGATTTTTGTTCATTTATCAACAGGCCCAGAGCTTCGCAAGTGGGTTGCAGAGCCCAGACACTGCATTGTACCTGCTGCTCAGAGCGGCCCTTGATGAGCCAGTCATCGAGATAAGGAAAATATCTGGATACCCCGATGCCTGAGGTAGGCTGTGACTACCACCATGCACTTTGTAACCACTCTTGGTGCCATTGCTAGGCAGAACAGGAGCACAGGGAACTTCCCACAAACTATAGGAATCTCCTGTGGCCTATATCTCCTGCTCCTTCTGTGGTAAGGTTCTGCTCTGGCCTAGCTCGTGAACATGTGTGTGTGCTGAGGTTTAAATCTCTTCCTAGCATGGGCCAGGGGGGTACTGTACAGGCCCAGAGCAGAGTGGTCCTAGAGTCTTTCAGGCCGTGTAATCTACTGTCCGTTTGTTCAGCAAACAGAGCCAACCTGTCAAATGGGAAATCCTGGATAGATTGTTGGACTTCCACTGGCAGGCCAGATGACTGCAGCCACAATGCCCGCCTCATTGACACCACCGACACCATGGCTCTGGCAGTGGAATCCGCTGCGTCTGAGGTAGCCTGGAGGGAGGCCCCTGCAATTGCTCTATCTTCATCTAATACGGCATTGAACTTCTGCTTAAAGTCCTGCGGGAGCGAGACAGTAAACTTGGCCATGGATTGCCATACATTAAAATGATATCTGCCAAGCAGGGCCTGGTGATTTGCAATGCGAAACTGCAGGCTGGCTGTAGAATAAATTTTCTTGCTATATATGAGTCATTTCGTGTCTTTATTCTTGGGGGGTTGAGCTGGGCTAACCCTGCCTTTCGCACTTGTTGGGTGCTGCTACTACTAGCGACCCGGAGGTGAGGGCGTGTACAAGTACTCAAACCCTTTTGCAGGGACGCAATATTTGCGCTCTGCCCTCTTGGACATAGGTGGTAAGGATGACGGGGTCTGCCACAAGACTTTTAAGATGTTGAGCACCCCATCATGGACAGGAAGGGCCACCCTTGCTGGCGCTGCTGCGGCCAGTACGTCAAGTAGAGAGTCCGCTAGTTTGGACATCTCCGCCTTCAATCCCAGGTTCGCTGCAACCTGTTTAAGCTCCTCATGGTCTTTGACATCATCTTGAGGCACCATCTGCAAGGGCCCTGCTACTTCCTCATCAGGCAATAAGGAGGCGGAGACCAGCCCAGAGTGAGGGGCGGGTTCCCTGTTCCTTGCCTGGAGAGCCACATGTCCTGGAGGGAGTGGTTCCTGGGCACCTTGGCCCAACCCGACATCCAAGCTCTGGGGGATAGGAGGGTGATACACTGATGCTGAAGACCCTGAGACTAAGCGCTGGGTCTCAGAACTCCCAGCTTGGGAACATGCTCATGGATATACCTCTGCCAGGGGCTCGGGCTTTGACACTGTGGCCACGTACATATAGATTGGCCCTGGGGAAAACCTGCTGACTGTGCAAATGGTGGTAGGTCTTTTGGGGCTGGCAACTCTTCACTCTCAGAGCCTGAGGACCAATAATCTTCTTCAGGTGACCACGATGGCATCACCATAGGGTAGAATTTCCTGCTGTATCTGTCTGCCTCATGCCTGCCATTCAGGGAGCAGGAACCAGGAACCTGCTGAGCCATGTCGCATATCCAGTGACCGGCGGTATTGTGCATAGGCCCGGTAATAAACTGGGGAGCGATACCACTTGTTCTGAGGACGATGTGCAGGCTCTGACGACCAGGACCAGGAGTGTGGGGACCATCTATGATGCTCTGGTGACTGATGACCGGTGTTGAGGATCTGACGACCAGTATTGGGGCAGTGGTAACTGGCAAGGCTCCGAGGAGCGGTGCCGGGACTCCTGAGAGTGCCAAGGCGGCTCTGGTGAGCAGTGCTTGGGAACTGGTGAGCAGTGCCTGCCAGGTGATTGTTGCTAGGGTTCTGGGAACCGATGGCGTGCCTCTGTAGCCCGGTATTGTGGGTCTGGTGACTAGCGTCAGGATCCCAGGGCTTGGTGCCTTGTGTCTGGCAATCTGTGCTGGAAATTTGTCAACTGGTTGCGGGTCTGTGCAGCTCTGGAGGTTGCTGGCACAGCACTGGAGAGTGAGATTGGGCTGGGGTATGGTGCCACAGGGGTGAATTATGATGGGGTGCCATTAAAGACTTTTACCTTGAAACGGATAGGAGGGAGGGGTCCTTGGGCCTTTCCTCCTGAGGAGTGGGCGGGATGGAGAGGGAGAAGATGTCGTCTGCCGCTTGAAAGGCTTCCGGGGTGGATGGCACCATGAGGTACCGCATGCCTCTACCACTCCCCAGAGTAGGAGACAGATCGTGGGGTGGGCTTATTTGTGGATCACTGATTGGCATGGGTTTCTTACAGCTATTGAAAGGTTTGAAGCCCAAGGAGCAGGGCATGCCCCATCTTTGGACTAAGTCCTTCAGGGGACTAGCTATCACTAAAGTATACTAAACTATGAAGAACTGCTAACTATCACCTAACTACAACTATTTTCAAAGAAAAAAGTTTAAAGAACCACTGAAAGGAGACCACTTGCTAGAGCAAGGGGAGTGTTCCAGCACCAACACTGGCCGGTAAGAAGGAACTGAGGGAGAGAGGGAGGGGGCCAATGGCACTCTTATACCAGCGCATATGCACGCCAATCCAGAGGCACCAGAGCTGGTCCCCTATGGATACCACTGTGGGTAAAAACTTCCGGCACCAGTGCAGTGGCGAGCACACATCCCTACAATGGAATGGACATGAGCAAGCACTCGAAGAACTAGTATTTTCTTACACCTGCAGTACTACCTGTAAGTGGATTCTTATCTGAGCAGATTGGTTGCCAGCTTCTCTAGTGCCTGTGTTTCTCACTTCCACAGAACCGCAGACTCACCTTCTCCTGGGTTACCTGCCTCTCTCACTCTTCTTCTCTTTGCTGAGACCCAAAGTCTACCACCCCCAGCAAGGCAATCAGAGTTACCTCTGAGGACAGAGGAAGAAGAATGGGCTGGGAGTCCAAAGGTGGCTGCTGTTACCTTAAATTGGCCCTGCCTGCACTGTCTTTCTCTTTCTCTGCCCTACAACTGTGCCACTGGATCTGGAACGGCTGGAAAAAGATTTGGATCTGGCGAATAGAAGCTGGGGGCCAACTTCCAAAGGACCTGGAAAATGGAAAAGATGGCTTAGCTTGGGGCTGTCCCTCCCTCCTTCTGCACAGAAGCCTCCCCATTACTTGACCCTCACATCCCTTATGCTAACAACCATCAGAAGGCAGCAATAGCCCAGTGGGTATGTCTGGAACAACAGGGACACAAACAGCTTTTCCATGTGTCTCTGTTTATGGTAGTGTGACTGCAGACCCATCCTGCCCCAAGGGATTATAACATACCCAGAGATATACATTGGTACAGACATGTGAAAGAGGCTTAGAGCCTCTGTTTTAAATCTTGGTCCCAATATCATCAATGGGCGTTTTTCACATTGACTTCCATTGAGCCAGGATTTCACCCTCTGTATGTTGGTGTCTGACTGGCCTTCTCAGACAAGTGTGCCTCTTTCACTCCATGTTATAGATCAGAAAGGGCAGGACTCATCCAGGAGTAGTCTCTACAGCTGATCAGTAGAGGAGGAGGAAGATGCAGCTCTAAACCCTGCAAAGATACCACCGTATAATCAAATGGGCAGAAGGATCTCTCCACTGGCTTCTTTGATAGCCTCTCCCAACTCAAAAGTCAGTCAAAGCCCTGCCCACTAGGGAGCAGGACCAATCCCAGGGTGCTCCATGAGTTTGCTCAAGTAATACTCTCCTGAACCTATTTTCCCCAGTGGATGTGGTTGTGCTGCTTCCCAATTCACTACCCTGAAGGTTTCCATGTCAGGACCTAATAAACTGAGTTTGAATTGGCCAAGCAGAGAGTGAATGCTCCTTCTGACACTTCAGAATCCATGTGGAACTTTCAGGCTGAGAGACAGAAGGGAGGGTATTTTGCCTGCATCCTCCCTTGCTGACCCTGGGGCTGTGCATAGAACTGCCCTGTTTAATCTCTTGCCTTTCCAGGTTACTATCCATTCTACTTCTAGGATGAGTCCTTCAGAACAACCTCCCTTCTCTCTTACCCAAAGTCATGCCATACTGTATCTGAGCTAGACTGCATGCTCCTCAGGGCAGGGCCCATGTCTCCAATCTCTCTAGTCAGTGCCAGGCACATGTCGGGCACTACTTATAAGTGAAATGATAATCAAACCTTATGATGAGAGAAACAAGGGCTACAGAACAAAGAAGTGAGAGATTATGTCATACTCTATCTAAAAAACTGAGGAACCACCTGATCAGCATCCTATACAGCAAACAGGAAAACATCAAAAAAGAGCTCTCCAACCTGGAGACTCTCATTAATAACCAAACTTCTATACAAACGGACTTCACTAGAATAAGACAGGAGATCTACATTACTCACTTCACCTCTCTTCAAAGGAAAAAGGACTGTAAGCTGTCTAAACTCCTACCTGCCACATGGGGCCACAACAGTGGTACCCCTAACCCACCCAGCAATATCGTCAATCTATCCAACTACACACTCAGCCCAGAAGAAAAGTCTGTCCTATCTCGGGGACTCTCTTTCTGCCCTGCCACCCCCACCAACATGATACAGTTCTGTGGTGATCTGGAAGCCTACTTTCGCCGTCTCCGACTCAAAGAATACTTCCAGGACAACACTGAACAGTGCACTGATACACGGGTGCCCTCCCACCAACAGCACAAGAAAAAGAACTCCACATGGACTCCTCCTGAGGGTCGAAATGACAGCCTGGACCTATACATTGAATGCTTCCGCCGGTGTGCACAGGCAGAAATCGTGGAACAACAACATCGCTTGCCTCACAACCTAAGCCGTGCAGAACGCAATGCCATCCACAGCCTCAGAAACCACCCTGACATTATCATCAAAGAGGCTGATAAAGGAGGTGCTGTTGTCATCATGAACAGGTCTGACTATCAAAGGGAGGCAGCCAGACAACTCTCCAATACCAAATTCTACAGGCCACTTCCCTCAGATCCCACTGAGGAATACACTAAGAAACTACAGCATCTACTCAGGACACTCCCTACACTAACACCAGAAGAAATCAACATACCCCTAGAGCCCCGACCAGGGTTATTCTATCTACTACCCAAGATCCACAAACCCGGAAATCCTGGACGCCCCATCATCTCGGGCATTGGCACTCTCACTGAAGGACTGTCTGGATATATGGACCCTCTACTCAGACCCTATGCCACCAGCACTCCCAGCTATCTCCGCGACACCACTGATTTCCTGAGGAAACTACAATGCATTGGTGACCTCCCAGAAAACACCATCCTAGCCACCATGGATGTAGAGGCTCTCTACACAAACATCCCACACACAGATGGAATACAAGCTGTCAAGAACACCATCCCTGATGATGCCACAGCACAACTGGCTGCTGAGCTCTGTGCCTTTATACTTACACACAACTATTTCAAATTTGATGACAATATATATCTCCAGATCAGTGGCACTGCTATGGGCACCCGCATGGCCCCACAATATGCCAATATCTTCATGGCCGACCTGGAACAACGCTTCCTCAGCTCTCGTCCACTCACACCCCTTCTCTATCTACGCTACATTGATGACATCTTCGTCATCTGGACCCATGGGAAGGAGACTCTGGAAAAATTCCACCATGATTTCAACAGCTTCCACCCCACCATCAACCTCAGCCTGGACCAATCTACACGGGAGGTCCACTTTCTTGACACCACGGTGCAAATAAGTGATGGTCACATTAACACCACCCTATATCGAAAACCCACCGACCGCTATGCCTACCTTCATGCCTCCAGCTTCCATCCCGGGCACATCACACGATCCATTGTCTACAGCCAAGCACTGAGGTACAACCGCATCTGCTCTAACCCCTCAGACAGAGACCAACACCTACAAAATCTCCACCAAGCATTCTCAAAACTACAATACCCGCATGAGGAAATAAGGAAACAGATCAACAGAGCCAGACGTGTACCCAGAAGCCTCCTACTGCAAGACAAACCCAAGAGAGAAACCAACAGGACTCCACTGGCCATCACATACAGCCCCCAGCTAAAATCCCTCCAACGCATCATCAAGGATCTACAACCCATCCTGGACAATGATCCCACACTTTCACAGGCCTTGGGTGGCAGGCCAATCCTTGCCCACAGACAACCTGCCAACCTGAAACATATTCTCACCAGTAACTGCACACCACACCATAATAACTCTAGCTCAGGAACCAATCCATGCAACAAACCTCGATGCCAACTCTGCCCACATATCTACACCAGCGACACCATCAGAGGACCTAACCAGATCAGCCACACCATCACTGGTTCATTCACCTGCACATCCACCAATGTAATATACGCCATCATATGCCAGCAATGCCCCTCTGCTATGTACATCGGCCAAACTGGACAGTCTCTACGGAAAAGGATAAATGGACACAAATCAGACATTAGGAATGGCAATATACAAAAACCTGTAGGAGAGCACTTCAACCTCCCTGGCCACACTATAGCAGACCTTAAGGTGGCCATCCTGCAGCAAAAAAACTTCAGGACCAGACTTCAAAGAGAAACTGCTGAGCTTCAGTTCATCTGCAAATTTGACACCATCAGCTCAGGATTGAACAAAGACTTTGAATGGCTTGCCAATTACAGAACCAGTTTCTCCTCTCTTGGTTTTCACACCTCAACTGCTAGAACAGGGCCTCATCCTCCCTGATTGAACTGACCTCGTTATCTCTAGCTTGCTTGCTAGCACACATATATATACCTGCCCCTGGATATTTCCATTACATGCATCTGAGGAAGTGGGTATTCACCCACGAAAGCTCATGCTCCAAAACGTCTGTTAGTCTATAAGGTGCCACAGGATTCTTTGCTGCTTTGACAGATCCAGACTAACACGGCTACCCTCTGATACAGAACAAAGAAGGTACTGGGTTGCAGAGGGAGAGGAGGAAAAATGGCATAGTCCCTCAGGCACCTGGAAAAGGAGGGCCTAAAGTTGAACTGGGCAAAGTATCTTCCTCTCACATTTCCAAGAGCAACAATCCCTTCTCTCCAGTTATTCTGCTCACTGAAATAGCACAAACTACTCTTGGAGCTGTAACACCTTTCTTCCGGGGCAAGGAGAAGGCTTTAAGTGGCTTACCCAGCAAGTCATGCTTCCATTAGCCCTCCTCCAAGCTCTAAGCTCTGTCACTCGAGCTTATACAACAAGCTCTGGCCTAAACTCTTCATTTCAGATTCAGAGAGGCAGGTTTGCCCTGGGTCAGCTAGCCACATCCTGCAGGAGAGGACTAAGATTTCTACCTCATGTGTTCACTTCAACTTGAACACTCCCAGTACGAATGGTTACATCCCTCCCTTGAAGAGGATCTCACAATTACCAAGGGACCCATACTATCTAGCTTACATTTCCTACAGTTCTAGACTGTTACTGTCTATTGTCCCTCTACTGACAATTTCCCTCACACGTGCTCTGCATTAATTCCGGGAAGATGCTCACAGAAATAGGGAGGGGTTGCTGCCTGCAGTTACAGTAGACATATACAGGATCAACA
This sequence comes from Gopherus evgoodei, assembly GCF_007399415.2. NCBI lineage: Eukaryota > Metazoa > Chordata > Testudines > Testudinidae > Gopherus > Gopherus evgoodei. The sequence goes on from NC_044325.1 coordinate 44,719,614, forward strand.
GAAGGAGATACTTTCAGCAATGGCCAGAAGGGAGTCGGAGAATACATTGCATGTAGAGGGTTTGCTTCCTGCAAGGCTGAAGACTGTAGGGTGGCAATGGCAGGAGCTCTGGAGGCAGCAACCGAGAGAAGAACAGTGCTCAACAGACTGGCATGTTCATGCAGGATTACATAAATCAGCTTGGTCAGATCATAGGGACTGAGTTTTCTTTTTCCCCAGGGGTGCTCCACCTCCACTTCACCCCAAGACCCTGCCCCCACTTCACCCTCCCCTGAGGCCTCACTCTCACCCCCTCTCTTCCTGCCCCCACTCCACCCCTCCTTCAAGGCTCCATCCTCACTCCTTCTCTTTCCGCCCGTTCCGCTCCTCCCCGAGGCCCCGCCCTCGCTCTGCCTCTTCCCTCTCTCGCTCCAACCCTTCCCCAAGGCCCCGCTTGCCCACCGCTCGCTGCTTTCCACCCTCCCGCAAGTGTCTCTCTCAGCTGCTTCAACAGCTGATTGGTGGCAGCTGCTCGAACAGCCATGGCTAGTGGGTGCTAAGCACCCGCTATTTTTTCCCATTGGGTCAGATCCTCAGGACTGGACTTTTAATCCTATACATATCATGGCCCCAATACTCTGCAGCAAACGGGTTTTGAATTGTGCAAACTAAAATTCTGCACCAACTACATATACATTAAAATAGAGAAATTGTGTTATTTATTTTCATATTGAATCCCATTTTACACTGTCCCCACCCACATTATCAGGTCTGAGAAGGCTGCAGATTTTTCGGTTAACTGTTGTTAAAACTGCTGGTAGTAAAGCTAAAGGTTTTGGCAGGTGGTAAAGCGTGGGAGGAAGTTTGGAACTGTACAAGAATTGCATTAGCTGGATGTTTTTGCTAAATGATCAGCAATGAAATTGTTAATGTTAATATTGGAAATGTCATCCTTAAATTTCAGAGCTAACCCCCCCACTAGAGATGAATGGGGCAGGTCACTTCTTTTTGAGCTATTGTTTCAGGCTGTGCAGACTCAGGCAGAAATCACTGCATCAGAGACTCAAGTCATGTTCTCATGGTTTTCTTAGCAACCATAAGGGCTAAAAATATAATTATTTAAAAATTAAAGCTCAGATTCTGGAGCTCAATTGTGCTGCAAATTCCATGGCTGCAGCATCACAGAATACACAGGGCCTTGGCAATAACATCACATACAGTTTTGGTTCATCTAAACCAACATCATATCTGTTCTGCAGACACTTTTGAAGCAACGGAAAAAGATCAGGTTCTTGTTCCCTAGACACCAGTCCCAGAGGAACCTTTTTGAATTAAGCAGTCATGAACCAGAGAAGTAAGAAAATTAGAGAAGACAAATCCATATGACATACCTAGAGTAACCCTTTCTGGACAGAGAGGCTTTATTACAAGACAGAAACGTAAAAGTAAAAAATGCCCTGGCTTTTTAAAGGCCAAACAGAAACAGCAGAGCGTCCCTTAGCCAAAGCTAAAAGCAAAGGTGGCTCATTTTAGTCAAGCTCTCCTTTCAACCATATTTCTAGGGATTCTTCATCTCCACCTCTCCTTGCCAGACTCAGCCCCAGCTACTCCTCAGTAAGTCCTTCTGACAGTGTCCCAGGAGGAATTAGTTCCACCCTCAGATGGCCCCAGGGCTGCTACTTGCAAACCACTGCACTCAGGGTAAGAAACTGTGTCTTTTTCTCTAGCCAGAGGTTTGGCCCCTTCCCTGCCAGCTCCTGGAGATCAACACAGTCCATCATTCCATTCCTTTACTCTTCTCACCTTGTCTGTGGGACTTGCACTCACCTGTGGATTTTGTGCCTGGCTCATAGGATGCTGCGCTGTTAAGGCTGTTCTGGAATCCATTCAGCTGCCCTTCTGTAGAAGTTACCCTGGCAGATAAAAGCACTGGATTAGAACGAGATCAGCATGGAAAGGCCAGGCCAGTGAGAGACACTAAGTCATATAGGCCACTGGGGCTCAGAGATGGGAGCCACAAAACACTACCTGAATGTGGAAAGAAATGGGCAGTGCCAGCAGGAAGCTCAAGAAAGGTAAAAGGGAGATAAGTGAGCCCACAAGCACCTGCAAGAGCCACTCCTATATGCCTCAAACAGCTGTTTGTCCTGAGTGCCCCTGTGCCTGGCTCTGAGAGAAGCAGATGGGAAGTGAAGGAAAAAGCATTTGGTTTTGAGCTGCCAAGTCACAGAACACACTTAATAGTACCATGGGGTCCATACTACTCAGTGCTCTGAAACAGAAAAAAAAACCAGTTACTTACCTTCTTGTAATTGTTGCTCTTCGAGATGTGTTGTTCATGTCAATTCCAATCAGGTGTGCACACGCCATGTGCATGGTCATCGGAAACTTTTCCCTTACATGCATCTGACGAAGTGGGTATTCACCCACAAAAGCTTATGCTCCAATACATCTGTTAGTCTATAAAGTGCCACAGGACTCTTTGTTGCTGTTTTCCCTTAGCAGCTCCCGTCAGGTTGGCTAGGGAGCCCCTGGAGTGGCACCTTCATGGCGCTAAATATATGGCACTGCCAACCTGACTCCCCCTTCAGTTCCTTCTTGCCACCTACTCCAACAGAGGGGAAGGAGGGAGGGTATTGGAATGGATGTGAACAACACATCTCAAAGAACAATACTTACAAGAAGGTGAGTAACCATTTTTTCTTCTTTGAGTGTTCGTTCACATTGTTTCCAATCAGGTGACTCCCAAGCTCTCCCCTGGAGGTGGGGTTGGAGTTAAGGAACCACTGATTGGAGAACTGCCCTGTCAAAAGCTGAATCCTCTCTGCCATGCTGTGTGATGGCATAGTGGGTAGTAAACGTGTGCATGGATGACCAGGTCACTGTTCTGCACATCTCCTGGATGGGCACCTGGGCCAGGAAAGCTGTGGATGAGGCTTGAACCCACGTCGGTGGCTCTGTAATAGGTGTAGCTGGAACCTTGGCGAAGTCGTAGCAAGTACGGATGCAGTCCATTATCCATAACGAAATGTGCTGTGAGGAGACTGGAAGCACTTTCATCCGATCTGCCACCGCTATGAACAGTTGATTCAATTTCCTGAAAGTTTCGTGCACTCAGTGTAGAACGCTTGCGCTCTCGGATGTCTAGCGAATGAAGTCTCTGCTCCCACGCACTGGCATGCAGCTTGGGATAGAAGACTGGTAGAAAAATGTCTTGTCCAATGTGGAATTGAGATACCAGCTTGGGCAGGAAGGCTGGGTGAGGCCTGAGCTACACCTTGTCCTTATGGAAGACCGTGGGAGGGTAGAGGGTGGAGGTCAGTGCTTTCAACTTGGACACCCTCCTAGCTGAAGTGATGGCAACCAGGAACTCTATCTTCCACGAGAGATACAGAAGGGAGCATGTAGCCAGTGGTTCAAACGGGGCTCCCATTAGTCTGGAGAGAACCAGATTGAGATCAAGTGGGTATAGGTGGTCGAGAACGTGGGTATAGTCTTTCCAAACCCTTTAGGAAACGGCCCACCATGGAGTTGGCAAATACAGAGAGCCCCGACTTTCCCGGGTGAAATGCCAAGATGACTGCAAGGTGTACCCTGATGGATGATCCTGCCAACCTTTGCTGTTTCAGATGCAGTAGGTATTCCAGGATGAGTAGTATAGATGTCTGAAGCGGAGATGTGTGATGCTGCTCACACCAGCACAAGAACCTTTTCCACTTAGCTAGATAAGTGAACCTAGTGGAAGGTTTCCTGCTACCAAGCAACACCTCTTTCACCAAATTTGAGCACTGGAGGTCTGTTGGGTTTAACCATGAAGCTTCCAAGCCATGAGATGAAGGGATTGGAGGTCTGGGTGAAGGAGGCGACCATGGTCTTGTGTAATCAGATCTGGGTAAAGTGGTAGTGCTATCGAGGCGTCCACTGACATCTCCAGAAGCAAGGAGTACCAACGTTGTTGGGGCCATGTCGGGGCCAGCATGATCACATCAGCTTTGTCTCTGCGGATCTCGAGCAGCATCTTGTAAATGAGTGGGACCAGTGGGAAGGCATACATGAAGTAGTCACCCCAAGGTAGCAAGAATGCGTCCGAGATGGAGCCCGGACGGTGTTTCTGGAAGGAGCAGAACGTTGGACACTTCCTGTTGCTCCTGGTGGTGAACAGGTCCACCTGGGGAAAGCCCCACCTTTGGAAGATGGAATGTAAGACGTCCAGATGGACTGACCACTCATGGTTGAGAAACAACCTGTTGAGACAGTCTGCAATCTTGTTCTGCAGGCCTGGGAGACTATTCCCTGGAGACGTTCCTGAGTGGGCTATAAAGAAATCCCAAAGCTGGAGAGCTTCGTGACAGAGAAGGGAGGAGTGGGCTCTGCCCTTTTTGTTATGTAAAACCATGGTGGTGGTATTCTTGGTCAACACCCCCACGCACTGACCTTGTAAGGTCTTGGCAGGCTAGTCTCACCGCTCTGAGCACCTTTATATTGATGTGAGAGCAGATCTTGGACTGCAACCACCTGCCCTGCATCTGTAGCTCTCCAAGGTGGGCCTCCGCAACCCAGGTCTGATGGCATCCATTGCCAAGGTCATGGATGGCTGAGGAGGCGCTGAATAGAACTCCCTCACAGTCCAGTCACCAGCATAGTGTGTCCAGGACTCGTCTCAGCACTGTTTACTACCGAGACCAAACTGTGTCTGCCTTGGTGATAAACTGAAGCGATAATTGAGAATAAACTGGCCTGAGTCTCAGTCTGGCATGTCTGAACCACATCGGTGTATGCTGCCATGTGTCCGAGAAGACTCAGGCATACCCTTTGCAGTCGTGGTGGGGTATCTCTTGAGAGTCTGAATGATTCCTGTTAGTGCTTGGAATCTGGACCCCCAGTAGTATCGCTCTCGCCTGAACTGAGTCTAGCAGCTCTGCCCCAATGAATTCTATTCTTTGGGTCGTGTGACAGCGTTGAACTTATCTACGTTGAGGAGGCGACCCCAGTCTCTGGAAGGTATTTGTGACTAACTGCACTTGGAACTCCACCTGTTCCCTGGAACGCCCCCACAGCAGCCAATCGTCGAGGTAGGGATACAGCTGTACCTGCTCTTGAGGAGAAAGGTCGCATCCACTGGACATGCACTTGGTGAAACACTCAGGGGGCTGTTGATAAACTGAATTGGAGCACCGTGAACTGGTAGTGCTTGTGATCGACCACAAACCTCAGGAAACCTCTGTGGGCCGGACAAATGGCTATGTGGAAGTATGCATCTTTCATGTTGAGGGCAGCATACCAGTCCCCTAGATCCAGGGAAGGAATAATTGAGCTCAGGGAGACCATGTGGAACTTCAACTTTACCATAAACTGGTTGAGTCCTCGCAGGTCTAAGATGGGTCTGAGACACCCGCCCCCCCCTTTGCTTTTGGGATTAGGAAGTAACAGGAGTAGAACCCCTTGCCCCATAGCTCCCGAGGAAGCTCCTCCACTACCCCTAAGGCGAGAAGCGATTGCACCTCCTGTACAAGGAGTTGCTCATGAGAAGGGTCCCTGAAGAGGGATGGGGAACGGGGCTGGGAGGGCGCTGAGGAGCAGAATTGGAGAGAATATCCCACCTCTACCGTGCGAAGGACCCAACGGTCCAATGTTATAGCGGACCATGTATGGTAGAAGTGGAATAAACAGTTCAGAAAGCAGGGAGAAGGATCCGGCATGAAGTCTGGTATGCCGTCCTCAGGCATCCCCTCAAAACCCTTGTTTGAATCCTGACTGTGGCTTAGTCAGGCCCTGGCCCTGGACTGACAACTGGTTAGACGGCCTATGCCTATTGTTCCTGCCCTTACGGTGGTAAAGGTCCTGGCATGGGTGGGGTTGATATTGCCTCTGCTGCTGCTGGGGTTGAGGTTTGAAAGGTTTTCTCTGGGTAGCAGGCGTATGCATCCCTAGAGACTTCATTGTTGCCCTTGAATCTTTGAGTCTCAAATCTGTCTGGTTTGAAAACAGCCCTGCGTCATCAAAGGGAAGGTCCTGCAGGCTCTGTGGGCCTGGAGCCAGAAGGTTCTCCTCATGACCACCCCTGAGGAGATGATTCGTACTGCCGAGTCGGCCGCATCAAGGGAGGCCCGAAGGGACGTCCTGGCCACCGCCTTCCCCTCCTCAGCCAGAACTGAGAACTCTGCTCTGATTCTGCAGGGAGCATCTCTTTGTATTTGGACATAGTGTCCCAAGAGTTAAAGTTACACCTGCTGAGGATAGCCTGCTGGTTGGCTATCCTCAGCTGTAGGCCCCCAGCGGCATACACTTTCCTGCCAAAGAGGTCTATACGTTTGGCCTCCTTAGTCTTGGGGGCTGGTGCCTGTTGCCCTGGCGCTCTTTTTCATTTACCGTCGAGACCACCAAAGAGCAGGAGTGTGGGTGAGAGAATAAAAACTCGTATCCCTTGGAGGGGACAAAGTATTTTCTCTCTACACCCCTGGTGGTGGGCGGAATGGAGGTTGGAGTCTGCCACGGGGTCTTGTTGTTGTTCTGAATTATTTTAATATTGGCAGTGCCACTCTGGAAGGACCCTCCAAAGTGAGGATGTCCCCCATTGTGTCCTCCGATTTGGCTGTCTCCTCTCCCTGTAGACCCATATTATGGGTGGAGTAGGTCCTTGTGAGCCCCATGGTCAATGGGTGGAGGACCTGAGGCTCACGCTCCTGACACCATCTCATCAGGCGAGGATGATGATGAAGCAATCGGGATTACAGGGTCCTCATGACTCTCAACCTGCCCTAGCTGTTCCTGGGCTGTGCTAGGTTCCCCTGTTGTTCCAGCCCAATCAGGAGTGTCCTGGGCTACAGGTGGCACTGGACCTGCATTCCTCAACTGCTCTGCTGTTTGAGGGGGCGTCTGGTGAGGGCCACTTCCGTTGCCCAAGGGGCAGGTGTATTCCTCGGTGAGTGGGAGGGGTGACGTCCTGAGGCCACTGACCTGGAAGCCCTTGAAGGGGTACCCTGGGCCTGGTGGTAAGCTCAGGGGGTTCAGAAGGGCCATTGTGTGGGGGGTAGCCACTGCAGCTGCCATGCTGTTTTGACGTCTCTTCAGAGCTTCCTGGACCTATGCCTACTGCGCCTTGAATAAATGATTTGTCTTGGAGTCCGAGGGCAATGACCAAGGTGGTGCAGATGACCACTGTGCCAGTGGCTGGTGCTGTGAAGAAGAGGTTGGGGATCAGTGTCACGGTGACCCCGTCGAGGATGGGAACTGGCTGTCCCTTGAATGAGACCGGTGCCGCAAATACAGTGCCGGGGAACAGCTGCTGCGCCCTGGTGCCGTAGGATGGTGCCGATCCTCTGAGGGTTTCCTAGATCAGCACTGACCCCTCAATGTCGAAGATGTAGATTTCCTCTCACCTGGTGCCATGCGAACTTGTACCATGGATGGTGCTGGGGAGTGGTGTTGTGGGGATGCGGATCAGGAATGGTGCTGGGAACGGGGACAAGGACTTGCCTCTAGATGGTACCAATCTAGGTGGTGCCAGAGGCTTCTCTCTGATAGTTGAGGCGCCATAATTTCAATGAGATCCTTAGAAGCCTCAAAAAGTGTCCGAGGCGGAGGGTTGCTCCAACACCTCCACCAGGCACTGCCCTGCAGGAGAGTCACTAAGTGCCGGACTCAACGGTACCAGCTGCTTGGTGTCTGAGTCTTTCCTTTGGAGCAGCAGAGCATCCCCTGATCATCTCGCAGGCCCTCTGAGGGAGAGTACCCTCTGTCTGTCTTCTTATGCCTCGTGTGGCCCCAGAGACATGGAGTGATACCAGGGCACTGCTCTTTGCTGTGGTGCCGGGGATTTCCAGTTCTGAGGGTCCCTCCCGCCAGAGTCCTTCATTGGCACCAAGTTGCAGACCGATGCCGGGGCACTTTGAACCAACAAACTCAAGCCTGGGGATGGGCGATCTGGTGCCACAGGATGGAGTGCAGCTTCCATCAATAGTTGTTTTAAACAGAAGTCCCGCTCCTTCTTGGTTCTAGGCTTGAAATCCTTATAAATCTATAGTGCTCTGACTGATACGCCTCCCCTAAGCACCTAAGGCACAAGTCATGAGGGTCACTATTGGCACAGACTTCCGGCAAACACCGCAAGACTTAAACCTCTGGGCTTGCAGCATGCCTTGCAGCCCAAGGCAGGGTGATGGGATACAAATGATCCCAGTCACCAATCTCTACTACTACCTATACTAACAACACTAATCACTAAAACTACGAAGAACTAGGCACTAGGCTAAGGGAGCACTTGCAAGCAAGTGAACGCAGTTCCAGTATCGCCACGAATGGTAAGAAGGAACTGAAGGGGGGTCAGGTCAGTAGGGTTATATATTGAGCGCCATGAAGGCGCCACTCCAGGGGGCTCCCTAGCCGAGCTGACGGGAGGTGCCAAGGGAAAAGTTTCTGACAACCATGCACACGGCACGGACACACCTGATTGAAATCGACGTGAACAAGCACTCGAAGAACATCTTTGTTAAGCCATTTGGTAGGACACTACCACACACAGGGAGGGAGGTTACAGAGAGGGCTGTGTTCAAAGCTAAGATCAGGATCTCACACGCTGACTCCAGCTGGGGAAGCACACAGAGTCACTGAGCTGTAAGCTGAGAGTGACACACAAGAAAAATCCAATCCTTACGCACTTCATAAAGCAGATGCCCCTTCAGGGCCGTTTGCAGTTAGTACAAAAGTTTGGGGCACAAAGAGAATAAATCCTCTTGGCCTTTGTGCGGTTCAACTGTGCTTCCTTTATCAGGGGAGTATCACTCTCATAGTGAGATTAGCACTTTCTCCTGCTTGAAAATGGATTAACTCACAGAGAACTCTAGATCAAACTAGATGATCATAATGGTCCATTCTGGCCTTAAAATCTATGAATCTATTCCCTTCTCACTGCTCCTCCCTCTCTCCCTGATCCCTCCTGACTCCGCCTCCTGGCTCTCTGTCTCTATCCTTTCTGACTACTTCATGGCCCTCCTGACTTTCTATTCTGGTCACTCCAGACTCTCCTGCTCAGCACTCCTGTGCCTTTCACAATTCTTCCTCCTCCTCCCCTGACTCCCCTCTGCTGCACAAGTTCATAATAACTTTCAGCTCTCCTCAGCGATAAGAATAGTACTCTCCAATCCCCATGTGATGTGCTGATGACTAACAGACTCAGGCACATGTGAGCAACGTCTGAATTGTTGAATGACACTTTTTGTCTTCAGATTTCAGTCAGTAAGTTGCCAGAAAGGTGCTCCTGACAGCTGTATGGCCAGGCAGGGGCACCTGTATTTTTCTCAGCTGGGTTGCATGGAGTAAATTGGGATCCTGTGGAGAGGGCTCTGATATGACATTTGCATGGAACAACCTTTGCCTTAGCTCAGTCATAGTCTTAAATGCTATTGTCAAATGACATGCTGGATTCCATGTTTATTGTTTTCAGGATAGTTCTGGATCCACTGTGCCCATGGTTTCTTACTGCCAATGCTGCAAACTTCAGCCAGGACCAGACAGCCCAGCTGCACTCTTTCTGCCTCTTACATAAAGATTCTGCACTCATAATTTAGCTGCCGATTCTGTCAGTGCTGCATGAGTCAGAGTCGAATCCAGCTCACTCCTGTAGCTGTGTGAAGTCTGCAGGACTAATAGATAAAAAGATGTTGTGTCAGTAAAGTCTGCAGATGTGACACTAAGACACGTGTAGAGCCGAGGGCGGGAGGATCATGCTTCTATCCATAACTGCAATTAAACAGAACTCTCTCTCTCTGGTGGCATCCCACACACCTGCCCGCCATCTTCTTTTTCTACAGACTCTTTCTCTCTGTAAACTCGTCTACTCCTGCAGTTTCAAATATCACCTCTATGCAGATGATTCTCAGATCTACATCTTTGCCCCAATCCCTTGCCATCTATTTATTCTCACATCTCAAATTCTCTCGTGTCCTCTTAGAGGTCCCACTGTCGTTCATACTTCCCAAACTGAACTGATTATCTTTCCTTCCAATTCCTCTCTTCTCCATCCCTGGGTTGCCTGACAACTTCAATGTCTTTCCCCTTTTCCAGGCCTCAGTGTCTGTCAACTTTGGTTCTTCTCCCCACCAGTCCTTCTCTTGCTAAGTTCTGCTTTTTCTTCCTGTTTAATGTCTCTAAAACTGCCCTTTCTCCATTCTCACCTTTGCATAAACTCTCATCAGTGCCTTGATTCTCTCTTAGCCTGATGACTGCCTTGGAATGGGAGCTGACATCCTTCACTTTCTTCTAAGCTGTCTGGCACAGACTGCAGATCTAGAGGGAGCTGCTCTTCTACGGGTTATGGGGGATCTAAATGTTGACCCTCTTTGTTACAACTTATTCTTGGGAAACTAATGGGGTAAGGGGAACAGAACTGATCCCAGAAAATTCACATAATACAAGAACTGAGGTTCGACCAGAGGACAGCACCAGATGTGACGAGCCAGTGCCAGTAGGGCTTGTTCCTCTTTGTTGTTCTTGGATTGGGTGCTTCTCCATGTGTGTCTGTGTGTATGATGTGAGGCTGGCCAAGGGCTAAGAGCTGCAGACCTAGTGAGCCCAGCTGTGTCAGTGTGTTAAATCAAGGCACTTCTCTCAGATGCACTGATACAGCTCCCAAAAAATGTCGAAGGGTCAAGCTGCCTGATTAACCCAGGCATTCAGGAGCTAAAACAACAAGCACGCCTCTGTGCAGCAGTAGCAGAAAGTGAAAGGGGTCCCAATAACAACCGTATGCTTCCTCTGTTGCTGTCTATCCTCTCCACGGTGGGCACTTTGCTTTTGTGTGAGATACACCCAGCACACTTGAGACACTTCATGTCTGCCAAGGAATAAACAAACATGGGAAGGATAGGGTTCAAACCAGAACCAAAGTGATTTGCAGAGCTCTCTCTGCAGCCACCTCCTCTGATTTCTGCATATATGCCAGGGTTGGCCAGTCCTTGCTAAGGCAGCTGGCTATAGCCAATATCAGATTGCATTCAGGACTCCACCCGATTCTGAGGTGGATTTGCAGAAGCCTGAAGAAAGGCATTATCTCCTCCTTGTTCCTGCGTTGGTTATGACAGTGCAGAACTCTTGAACCTTTCGCAGATAATGCTGGTACCACACAAAGTAAATATATAAAAGAATAATAGTGCAGAAGGATTCTTTTTGGGAATGGATATTTGACATACTAATCAACTTCATTTTCTTTGAGCCACAGTACTACTGGCTACAGGGAACAATCAGTCAGAGCTGGTGTCTGAATGGGAATATTGGGAAATAGCATTAACACAAAAGCTCAATACACGAGATTGTGCTACGCTGATCAACATCACAATCAGGTTCTGTCAGTCAACAGTTGGCCAAAGACCGGCCTATGGGTCTCCCTAGGCTCTATGCATGCTGGTGCCATGAATTGTATGGTTTCTTTTCTCCACTTGGTGCTTTCTCTCCCTTGTCTGCAGTGTTCTTTTCTTTGAATGATGGTTCTGCTCACTAGCTTTTCAAGGCTCTGTTTTACCTGGTGCTGTCACAGTTCTGGTTTTAAAAAGCAGTTCTCAGAATAGCAACTGTTAAAAATAGCATTGTAGCATTTCATATTTATTGTATCTCAGTCACTCCAAACCAAATGTTCCGAGATTACAAGTGGAATTTTTTTTTTCCTATCTACCAATCATGCCAACTCACTTTAGGCTCTGAAAGTCAAGCTGATATATTTCTGCTTTGCACATCATCATCTGTAATGAAAGTTCTGCAGACCAAGTGCTGCCCTCAGTGACATCTGCCTGACCCCACTATTTATAAATGCTGCTTCAATGACAGTGTGATCTCACTGTCTCCAAATTCTGCCCTTGGTAACACCTGGATGACCCCAACAAAGGATATAATTTTGGCCTGCAGAACCACCATTACTGATGATAGCGTACAGGATGGAAAGAACCCAGCTTGACTCCTGGAATCCAGGACAAGTTTGCGGTGCTAGCAGTTAGAAAAGCCATCTTTCTATTTGTAATCTGAGCACATTTAATCTGGAAATTATTGAGAGACAAACATGGAACCCATGAGACCATTTTATGGAGTCACATTTCTAACAAAGCTGCACTTTAAACAGTTCCTTTCAGTGCCATGGTCTTTTCCCATACCTTAATGTAGGCCCCAGTTTTCTGCTCCATTACCTTAGTAAGGAGTCTGCCTTAGACACAACCACAACAAGGACACCCTTCCTCTTTCCCAAACTGGGAGACTGAGAAAAGAAAACGGAACAGGAATAGAAAAAAGACAAGCCTTGCTTGTCTGATTGTTCCATTACTTTTTTCTTTTGTGTCCTGAGTTACTAAATGAGCCAGTAATGTTCATCTTTAGAATCTCTATCTTGTTTGTAGCTGAGGTTTCCCGCTCTCATGCTTCTCCTGCTCTTCTGGACACCATATGTGCTGGCTGAGTGAGATGATCATACTTGCAAGGAAGAGATGGTTCAGGGAGACAAAATTGCCTACACAGCCTGGAGGAAACTCTAAAAACAGCTTTGAAAAGGAAATGTGATTATATTAAGCTACAAACAGCAGAGACAGAGAATAAAATGGTCTTAGAGAAATTAGAAAAATGAATCACAGAATCATTAGGATTGGAATGATTAAAATGAGACTTTCCCTCAGTGAATGAAAGTCAGTATATTCCATTAAAAGAAATAGGCAGGGCTGAGATCTCTTGGGAGGAAGGAGGCCTGGAAAGTAGTCAAGACAGAGTTAAGGGAGATGGTGGACAGCAAATTAGGGATGTGCTGGAAATCCCTTATGGCAGCCCAAAAGCAAATGATACACTGTGTTTTATGTAAAGAGGCACAGTATCATGTCATTGACTAGGGATGTGGTAGTTTTACTTTCGGATATAACCACTTTTGGAATATTACAATTCCACCTCAACACAAGCGTAACATTGACAAATAGGAGAGGGTCCAATAAGTAAAATGAGATGACTGACACCTTGGTGGGTAGGACTACTACATGAGGAGAGGTTAAAGAAATCTCAGTACGTATAACTATAACTAGGAACCTTGAAGATGGGAAGGAGAGGATTCAAAGGATGTCAAGCACTGTATTTAGGAGGGAGAGGGTTTTCTGGAAGGAGTATCCATGAGCAGCAGGATGAAACAAACCAAAGGAAAAATCTGGGCTGCACATCAGGAGAAGTTTCCTAGCAATAAGGTTGATTAGACTCTTGTATTGTCTCCCAGGCGAAGTGACGGAATTCCTGCTACTGGAGTTATTTAAAAGCAGGCTGAACATAGCATCAGAGAATCTCTGTACAGAAGAGCTGGAGAATGGAGAGAATTGACTGAAGCATGGAAGACATCTTTTTAATCTCTAATCTCTGTGATTCTTTGAGGAAGAATTTCCTCCATTCACCCTGCTTTGTACATGGTACCTCCGGTCTTTCTCTGCTTTGGATGGATAGATTAGGTAGGATGGACAGACAGTGGTTTGAAAATGGTCAGCTTCCAGTATGGTAGAAGAATAGCTGGACACTGCTTCTTTCCATGTAAGTGAAAAAATATTATTGTGAGATCACGTGAATGGCAAGAATGGGTTTGGAGCCTTGTCCTGGAGTCCGAAAGGCAACTCAGAAAGTATTTCCGGAGTGGCTCCTTGCAGCCTTCGATACTTGGATTACGTTTCAGAAATTTTGCAGGAATCTTCTGCTCCTCCCTCCCCCTCCCCTTTCTGTGCATTTTTGGTGCTGAGCTTTTTCCGGTTTTCCCACACTCCTGCCTGTCACAGAGCAGAAACCACAAAAATGCAGCGAAGTAAAGTCTGTCCAAGAAGCTGCCATTCCACCTCACAAGGATAAACATTCTCTCTGCCAACAAGTGAGCACAGCACACCGGCATCTTCAAATACACATCCCTGCTGCCCAGCAAAGGAACCCACTGACACGGCCTGTCACCTGTACTAACATGAGCCACCCCAGCACAAAGGGAATCAGATGGTGAATTCACCAGCACAGACCTGCCAGACCTCATGATCACAGCCACCCTCACTGTGTCAACCAATCCTGCTAATGTCCTGTTTTCTTTTTAAATAGTTTTGGGGGATGAATTTTATCTCAACATAGACATTGTGCAGGCAGGAAATATACCAGCTTCTCCAGCACCTCTGCCCCTGTTCCTCCAAAACACCTTGCTACTCCAGTCCTGCTCCCTCAGCCCCCCAACCACAGCATTGCCAATGCACCTCTATTCTGCACCTGAGCACTTCCACAGGGGGGCTTTTGGAAAAATAACTACTTTTTATTAAAGCTTCTCTCTTAAATACGGAAGGGGATGTGAGGAGTCAGAGAATCTGGCAGGAATCAAACAGAACTGAGGGGAGGGGGTTATAAATGTGGTTTCCCCCACATCAGAGTTTTAGAGATTAAAACAAGTCCAAAGACGGGTAAGGAAAAGGGTTGGAGAGACTTCAATATGAGGACACATTGCAAAGATGGGGACTTTTCAGTCTACAGAGAAGAAGAATGAAAGGGGGCATGATACAGAGAGATATAACAATGAATTGTACAGATAAAATTACCCTCTCATAACACAGGAACAAGGGGATGCTTAAGGAAATTAAAAGGCCACAAACTTGAAACTGACAAAAGGATTTTTTTTGTTTTTACACAGCTCATAACTAATCTGTGGAACTCACTACCACAGGATAGGTCCTAGGCCAAAAGCTTAGTAGGGTTCAAATAGCATTGGACATTTATGTGGGAAATGACATAAATATACATAAAGCATACATGGAGATACAAACTCTCATGCTTCGGGACAAACCAACCACTAGCTGATGGGGTTAGGAAGAAACTTCTCCTATAGGCAGCTGAGCCCATTATGGATAGTTCTGGGGGACAGGCACAGTGCAGGCAAGAAATCTACCAGCTTCTCCAGCACAGTTCTGTCCATGCACTTCTAACACAACTTGTTACTGCAGTCTTGCTCCCCCAAGAAGCACCTGCCACTCCCCATTGTCAGAGACAGGGTAGAGGCCTAGGTAGCCCACTTCTCCGATCCTGTATGGCAATTTCTATGTCTCCATATTTGTATGAAGCTATGGCCCTACTTACACTCTGAGGTAAAGCTCCATTTTAGGGTACAACTACTCCAGTGTATCAAGTCCAGATTCTTCCAAGGTCTCAATTCAGGAAGAAAGCCCCAAAGGATCTCTATCAAAAACACTTATTGGCAATGTGTTCATAGAATTATAGATTATTAGGGTTGGAAGGGACCTCAGAAGATCATCTAGTCCAACCCCCTGCTCAAAGCTGGACCAATCCCCAAATGGCCCCCTCAAGGATTGAACTCACAACTCTGGGTTTAGCAGGCCAATGCTCAAACCACTGAGCTATCCCTCCCCCCTATGCCTTCCTCATAGATTTCTCTGGCACAGGGAAAACTTACTTGGAAATCCTCTGGGCTGCCACTTTTCTGACCACTCCCTGCCTATGATTGGCTGGAGGCTTGGGGACCAGGTGAGAGGATGTACTCTGGGATGGCATCACTTTATGTGAACTAGTTGACTTCTGGATGCTGGAAATGGCACTTGATGTCTTGCGGGCACCAGAATCAGCTGGCATGGATATATTGGCGGAGCTGGATGGTGGGTGGTTGGCAAAAAGAGCCTGGTAGAAAACAAGATACAGGAATTGGTTATTTTCCCTTTGCAACTCCACTGGGAGAACCCATGTGGTGAGGAGCCTTGCCTGGGAAGACAGAGCCCCAGCCTGGTGAAGGGGACCACCTAACTAGAAGGCTCCTGGGACAGTCTCAGAGATAGATACAAACTGAGGGTGACTGATTCCATGAAGGAGTTTTTATAGCAAAATTCTACAGTTTTGGAAAGTCAGGGTTAGTTCTAGAAATGCCGACAAACTCTACTACTGTGGCACAACACAGCAGGTGCTACAACACTGACTCCCATATCCAACTTCCCACTAGTCTTTGAGCTAAGTTGTGGAATCTCCGTCTCTGGAGATATTTAAGAGTCAGTTAGATAAATGTCTATTAGGGATGGTCTAGACAGTATTTGGTCCTGCCATGAGGGCAGGGGACTGGACTCGATGACCTCTCGAGGTCCCTTCCAGTCCTAGAGTCTATGAGTCTAATAGGAAGCCCTAAATTACCCTCACAGAAGCAAAGAGCACTAAGAGGGCAACTGATAAAGAGGATTTCTCCCTGACTGAGGCTCTGGGGATGCTTTGGGGAGAGAGGAAGGTTGCCAGTCACGAAGGGAGAGATATGCTGAAGGTTTGGGAGATGGGGCAAAATAGCCTGTGCACTGCAAGGCACTAAAGAACAAGGACACAGGTGGCAGAGCAAGGGAATGGCTCTCTGCCCGGATTCAAAGCAGCACTCAATTCTCTTTAAAAAGTTGCAACCTGCCTGGAACTCTGCCTTATCTTTCTTCAAAGCTGCTTAGTTAGATCCCCAGTTCAAAGCAGCGAATTATAGCCATGTGGCTTAGTGGTGAAGAGTCTGTTATGAAAGATGAGAGGAAAGGGTGAGCACTAGCCAGTCTTCTGGGAAAGGGTGAGGCTTCAGTGCACTTGGTTGCATTTGTCCTGAGTTTCTTTCTCTGGTGAGGAACACACAGAGGCATAGTGAGTGGGCTCCAGGCTCCAGAGAAAACCACAATCTGAGGGTTGGCAGAGTCCCAGCATAAAGACAGGAAAAGCCCCTCTCCCCCACAATTCTCTGGCAAATGGCAGGGCACTCGTGTGGGAGGGAGTTTCTGACAGGCAGAGCCTGGGGGAGAAAGGGGAACGTGAGAGCCAAACCAGGCCTTTTCCACTACAATTCACTGACAAGATCTGCTGAGCTTTCTACTCCTCATTAACCTCTCCATGTCCTGCAGCTCCATTTTGATCCTGGATTCCTGAGCAGGCATAACTATAAATGACAAGTCAGGGGGAAGGCAGTAAATACCACACTCTTGGCTTAGTCCAGTACAGCTGAGAGCCTATCATATTATCAGGGAAGGGATGGAGTTTCCCCACTCACTGTGCTTTCCTCCCCTGACCCTGAGACCTCTCCTCACTGCATCCCATTTGATGCCACGCACAATAATTTTTTTTCAAAAGTGCTTTTCCCTTGTTACTAAAATCCTGACACCTAGAGTTTGCAAACCTCTTGCTCTGTACAGTCTATGTCACCTCCCCAAACATACTCAGGCAAGAAGGTCAGTCACTCAGGAGGAAGAATAAACAAGAATTCTTATAACACAGGCTGATCATCAGAGGCAGGGCCGAGACCTGCCTAAGGGAAGGTTAGGTCTGTTTTGCTTGGGGACAACAGACTTCTGAAAGGCCTCTGTCTCCACACTGTTGTGAGATTCTGGCTGCCTTCCACCGCAGCCAGGGTGTAGAGACTAGGGTTGAGACTGACCATGGCTTCTGGATCCAGCTACAAAGCATGCTGTCCTGCTGTGAACCCTATGGGGGCGGGGCGGGAAACCAGAAGAAGCTACTGTGCAAACAAAGGGCAGCAGGGGAGGCCAGACAGAGAAAGGGATGGGAAGAGATTTCAGCACATACACACATGAAGGAGAGCCCTCATCATTCAGGATCCACAGAGTCCAGCTCTAGGGAGAACTGAAGCATGGAAGAAGCTTTGATATAAACAGCCCAGGAGCATCCAGTACCCAACAGTTATTACTTTATTAAGGGAAACATCCTGACCAGGGCTCACAATGCTGGAGATTTGGACTGGTTGCTGAGGAGACCCATGCCCTCCCCTGTGGAAGGTTCCGAGGGGCACAAATCTGCATAATATTTAGCACAGTACAGGACTTTGCATCTTCAAAACACTGCAAAAACTTTAGCTAATTAATCCCCGCAACACTCCTGGAAGACAGGTCTGGAGTATTAACCCCATTTTATAGGTGGGCACTCTGGGCCACAGAGAGGGCAAGTGACCTGCCACAGATGGAGTCACCCTCAGAGCTAGAGTTAGAACTCAGGAGTTCCTGGGTCTCAGTCCTGTGCTCACACCAATAGCTCACACCTCTCCTCATTTTATACAGAAACAAAGTACAAACAGAATGATAGCTGCACAAAAAGAATGCTTTTTAATTAGAAAATGTCACAAGTACAACCTGCCAGTCACGGTGAGGCACATGGTAAGGTATCAGCAAGCAGAAACCAGCTTCCTGTACCTACTCACAATTAAAGTGAGGAGGTACCAGAAGTTTTAACTAAAACAGTTATGCTAATGATCTTCAAAAACAGAAATAAGAAGGATCCTGCCACTTACCCTCCCATATATCCAACATCTATCCCTAGCAAAGTAATGGAACAAATGCTGACAGTCAAATCAATAAATAATCACTAAGCCTGAGAATGACAGAATCATAAGCAATAAGCAGAAACGAGTATTTATAAAGATTAGCTCACGAGACAAACATATTTGCCTTTTGGGACAGAATTACAAAATAAGTGGGTAAAATTTGGTGGGGTTTTAGATGTTTGTAAAGCATTTGCTACAGTTTTCTATTACATTTGTTCACAAAGTTCAGTCAAATCAGCGTGGATATGGCAGAAAACTGGCTGAGTGACTAAACAAAGGGGCAAAAGTAATGATAATTGGCAAAATACTGAGTTGTGGAAAGGGAACTCTAGTGTGGAACCAGGGTGGTCAGTGTAAGGGCCAATCTGATGTAAGGACTTCATTAATGCTCTAGGAAAAGGTGAGCATGTTAATAGAATTCACAAATTACAGTACAGTGGGTCCTGCTTTGTGAACTATTCAGGAGAGGGACTGTCTTGATATATGTTAAAATAAACTGACTGTATGCTTTCTCCTTCTACCCAAACCTTTGTACGAAGTTTGTTTTCTTAAACTGTGAGCTTTTGGGGACACAAACTGGGTTTTATTATATATTTGCAAAGCATTCAGCACATTGTGTATGCTGCCATAAATAAATAAATAAATAAAACGAGATTAGAAACATGGGGGCAGCACTTCAGGTGGTATAAATCAACATACCAGCACTGACTTCAGTGGAGTTGTTTTATTTTACAGTGGAACCTCAGAGTTACAAACACCTTGGGAATGGAGGCTGTTCAGAGCTCTGAAATGTCTGTAACTTTGAACAAAACATTATGGTTGTTCTTTCAAAAGTTTACAACTAAACATTGTCTTAATGCAGCTTTGAAACTACTATGCAGAAGAAAAATGCTGCTTTTAACCATCTTAATTTAAGCGAAACAAATATAAAACCAGTTTCCTTACCTTGTCAAAACTCTTTTTTAAAGCTTCCCCCTTTTTTAGTAGTTTATGTTTAACACAGTCCTGTATTGTACAGTATTTGCTTTTCTTTTCATCTCTGCTGCCTGACTGCGTACGTCCGGTTGCAAATGAGGTGGGTGGTTGACTGGTGATTTGTAACTCTGGTGTTCGTAACTCTGAGGTTCTGCTGTACATAAACTAAAGATATGACCCCACAGGTAGCAAATAAAAATTTGATTCACCTTGGAAAACTGCAGTTAACACATGTGCAGAAAAAATAATCCAAGGGAGAAAGCTGGGAAAAAGAAATGGATGAAGATGGAGGGAGGGAGCTAATTAGTCTTTAATGCAACACGGTAGCAAAAATGGTCAATGCATGTTAGGCTCCTCTCAGAGAGGCCTTGCATCCCAGAGCAAGGAGTGGGGGAGTTCCAGTGCAGCCACACTTTCTTTGAATGCCCACATTCCCAATGAGACACTGGCAAATTAGAGGACATCCAGAAAAGAATACAATCAATTAGTTATGGGGAAAGTTAAATCTCCTTAGCTTAGCTAGGCACCAACTAACTTGGGACCATGCAACTTTCTGAAAGGTATAAGGGGAGAGAGGAAATATTTAGCAACCGGGGATGAACTGGACACAGTATTTATATCAGAAAACTGTTTAAATTACTGACTGAAACTGTAACCATGAGTGACCCCAATACTCATTATCATTTGTTGAATGTCTTATCTGCCCCTTTCTGACACAAGGCTGCACTGATAGGGATCATTTCACTATATGACTGAACTAGGGTTGTTTTAATTTAGCATATTTCCCATTTCCCATATGCAATGTTTGGGATAAAGCTCTAGATCTAGTAGCTGCCCACACACATACAATAGATACAGGCTAAGCAGACAGAACAAATCTACAGAGGGGAGGAGAAGCCTCCATGACAATTAGTGGCATCTCTCCAGTAGAGGGAACAATCAGAAAGTAAACACTGATCATTTAATTGCCTAAGCAAGGGCATCTTTGGTAACAACATCCAGGTCAGATCATGTCACTCATCGCTCCCTTCGGTCCATACAAAATGTTGCTGCTGATAAACTTTCTTCCTTTCCTGTTGGTTTGATCATGTAACTCCTGTTCCTTGAACCACTCCAGTATCAGATTTAAGCTTCTTGTCATCACCTTCAAAGCTCTACATAACTCTGCCCCTCCCTACTTATCCTTCCTTGTCAAGCTTCATGTTGGGTCTCTGTCCCCTTCACTCAGCCAGTGCTCCCAACCTCCTCCGTCTGTCAAATTCTCACACAATCACCCTTGTGCCTTCTCCCATGCAGCGCCCTATGAATGGTACAATATCCCTGAGCTCCTCCAAAAAGGACCAATCTTTTCCAAATTTAAATTGCTCTTTAAGAGCCAAATGGTTGCCTACAGTGAATCAAGTTGACTTGTATATAAATTGTCTATATTGTTATTCCCCTTCCCCTCCTGAGTCTCAGTCCAGTGTCCTGTTGACAGGACCACAGAATCAAGGGTGCCAGGGACCAGGAACTGGACAGTCTGGAAAATGAATAAAATTAGATTTAGTACAACTTCTCGACCCTGATTAAGGTTCTGAGGGAAGAACTCAGGACCTATTAGAAGAGGTGAACCCAAAGCCAGGGAACCTGGAGGCTGGTGTGCTGCACTTCTCTAAACTCAGAGGTCTGAGGTGAAGGTCTTATTCTCCTCTGTACCATTCCCCAAGGCTGTGCTGATAGAGTCTCCAAATTCTCCTGCCAGTCTTCTCTCCCCTCCCCCACATTACACACAGTGCTGTAAGTGCTCTGAGAAGCAGGAGCAACTCCCAGATGAATGCGGAATTTTTCTGGCTTTGTGCAATGAATTTTCTTGGATCAGAGCAACAAGAGTTGGTTGTGTCCAGGCTGCCCTCCCAGCACTGTGAGTGTGCAGTACATAGGGAGCCCTCAGCAATGTGAGGAAGGCTGTGAAAGACCCATTGATGCTACCCAATGACCTACCCCAACCCCAGGCACCCTGCCTGCGAGAACACATCGTTCTTCTTCGAGTGATTGCTCACATCCATTCCAGTTAGGTGTGCGCGCCGCGCGTGCACGTTCGTCGGAAACTTTTTACCCTAGCAACTCCAGTGGGCCGGCAGGTCGCCCCCTGGAGTGGCGCCGCCATGGCGCCCAATATATATCCCTGCCGGCCCGCCCGCTCCTCAGTTCCTTCTTACCGCCGTGTCGGTCGTTGGAACTGTGGAGCGCGGCATAGCTGTCCTCCACGTCCCTAGCTCTCCTAGTTATCTATCGTTATCTATTGTTATTCTCTAGTTCCATTACAGTTGTTAAATAGTTTGTTAAGTTGATAGTTAAGTTAATTAGTTGTAAAGTACTTTTTCGCCGGGGGCTTAGCCCTTCCCGGCACCCGGCACCGGGCTCATGCCTGGTTCGCCGGGCTTCAAGCAGTGTGCGGCCTGCAAGAAGCCCATGCCTACCAGCGATCCCCACGAAGCGTGCCTGAAGTGCCTCGGGGAATCGCACAGATCTGACAAGTGCCGCATCTGTAAGGCCTTTAAGCCGAGGACAAAGAAGGAGAGGGATCAAAGGCTCCGAACTCTCCTGATGGAGGCGGCACTTGACCCGACGGCTTCGCAGGCCGTGGTATCGGCACCGGCACCGGATCGCTCCGGCACCGAGAAGACTCCTCGGCACCGACCCTCTCCGGCACTGGAATCAGAGCCAAGGCCGTCGAAGTCTGATACTCCGGCCAGGCAGACCCGGCTAGAGCGCCCGGCCTCGACATCGGCCGCGGCGCCGCCGGCACCGTCAGCACCGTTGACTCCGGGCCCGGCGGGTCCGTTGAGTCCGGTGCCGCCGAGCTCCCCCATGAGATCTGGGGTTGAGATAGTGGTCCCATCCACACCGGAGACCTTCGCCTCGGCTCGGGACCTTATTGCCCTGACGGAGCCTACTCGGCTGCCACCCCCGGTACCTCCGGTGCGGGTCGCGTCCAGAGGCAAGCCCATGATGTCGGCACCGCCCACAGACAGTCAGTCGTTCCCGATCCAGGTCCCGACGTCTTGGGTGCTCCAGATCCCGACGCCGCTCGCAGTCCCGGCACCGCTCCCCTCAGCGGTACCGGTCGCACTCGCGGCACCGGTCGGCATCGAGACGGTCGCGGTCAGGCTCCAGTCGACACCGGCACCGCGACTCCAGGAGCAGGTCCCGACGCTACTCGCCGCACCGGTCGACCTCCCGGCACCGAGCTGGTGGCAGGTCCCGGTCCCGGTCTCGCTCGACCTCCCGGCACCGAGCTGGTGGCAGGTCCCGGTCGACCTCCCGGCACCGAGCTGGTGGCAGGTCCCGGTCCCGGTCGATCTCCCGGCACCGAGCTGGTAGTAGGTCCCGGCACCGAAGCGGCGCCCGGCACCGAAGCGGCGCCCGGCACCGTGACAGATCCCGGTCCCGGTCCCGATCCCGGCACCGATATGACTCCCGGCACCGGTCCCCGGCACCGAGACGATCCTCCGTGCCGGCCCGCGCAGACCCGTACTATCCAGGGTCGGCCCCACCGTGGCCCTCGAGGCAGCCGTCCGTATCCTCCCAGACGGACAGCGGCTATGCGCTGGGCACCGACCGGCAGGCGGCGCTGTTTGCTGATCCGCCGCTGCAGGACCAAGGCCCACAACAGTGGGGATTCTGGACACCCTGGGCGTACCATCAGGCCCAGGGCCCCCAGCAGCTCCCTGCTAGGCCGGCGACTGCGGAGCGTAGGGCCCCTGAAGCCTCCTTGTCTCGCCCCCCTCACTCCCCGGAAGGGGACGAAGGGTCCAAACAGCAGGACTCCGCTGTGGCTCCGGACACAGAGGCGAGGGCTGAGGAAGACCCTCAGTTGGACACTATTGTGCCTGGGGTCTCATCATCCTCCTCCGCGGATGAGGCGGTGGCGGGTACCTCCTCCAACAGTCCCCCCCCGCTGGATCTTAGAGCGCACCAGGACCTCCTCAGGCGATTGGCTCAAAACCTGAATCTGCAGGCAGAGGAGGTCTCGGAGATAGAGGACCCAATTGTTACCATCCTCTCTTCTGATGCTCCCACCAGGGTCGCCCTGCCCTTCATACGGACCATCCAGGCCAATGCCAATACTATCTGGCAGTCCCCGGCCTCCATCCCTCCGACAGCGAAAGGAGTCGAGAGAAAGTACATGGCCCCTTCTAGGGGCTATGAATATCTACATGTTCACCCCACTCCCGGTTCACTGGTAGTGCAATCGGTGAACGATAGGGAGCGTCACGGCCAGGAGGCTCCGGCCCCCAAGTCCAGAGAGGCCAGGCGGATGGACCTCCTTGGCCGTAAGGTGTATTCGGCTGGGGCGCTGCAGCTCAGGGTCTCCAACCAGCAGGCCCTGCTGAGCAGATATGCCTTTGATTCCTGGGTGGCAGTGGACAAATTTAAGGAGCTGCTGCCACAGGATGCTCGCCAAGAGTTCACGGCCATCTTGGACGAAGGCAAGAAGGTCGCACGCACGGCCTTGCAAGCCTCCTTGGACGCTGCGGACTCGGCTGCCCGTACCCTTGCGTCAGGAGTTACGATGCGTCGCATCTCCTGGCTGCAGGTTTCCGGCCTTCCGCCGGAACTCCAGCATACTATACAAGACCTTCCTTTCGAAGGCCAGGGCCTGTTTTCTGACAAAACAGACCCCAGACTCAAGAGTCTGAAAGACAACCGAGTCGTTATGCGGTCCCTCGGGATGCACACTCCCGTGACGCAGCGTAGACCCTTCCGGCCACAACAACAACAACAACAACAACAACAACGCAGGCCGTTTTCCCAGTTCCGCCAGCGGCAGGACCTTTACAGGCGCCGCGGCAGGAACGGGAGGCGCAGGCAGTCGGGGAACCAAGGGGGACAGAACCAAGGCTCCTCAAAACCCCCGCCTGGTCCTAAGCCTTCATTTTGAAGGGGCGCTCGAGGGCGCAGTAACAGTTTCCCCTATGGATCCTTCCCCCCCGTTTTCCAACCACCTTTCGTTTTTCCTCCCGGCGTGGTCCCAAATAACATCAGACCGCTGGGTCTTAAGCGTGGTGCAGACGGGGTACCGCCTGCAGTTTGTTTAGTTTCCTCCTTCCCGCCCTCCTTCCTCGTCCCTCTTCAGGGACCCCTCTCACGAGCAATTCCTTCGGCAGGAGGTGCAGACGCTCCTCAGCAAAGGAGCTATAGAGGCGGTTCCCGAAAACGAGAAAGGCAAGGGGTTTTATTCCCGCTACTTTCTGATCCCCAAGACCAAGGGGGGCCTCAGGCCTATCCTCGACCTGCGAGAGCTCAACAAATACCTCGTGAAGTTGAAGTTCCGCATGGTATCCCTGGGGACCATTATTCCATCCCTGGATCCGGGAGACTGGTACGCCGCCCTCGACATGCAGGACGCGTATTTCCACATTGCCATTTGGCCGCGCCACAGACGCTTCCTCCGCTTCGTTGTGGGGGCTCGTCATTATCAATTTGCGGTCCTCCCGTTTGGCCTGTCCACGGCCCCGAGGGTGTTTACAAAATGCATGGCAGTTGTCGTGGCGCATCTTCGGCGCAACCGTGTCCACGTGTTCCCTTATCTGGACGATTGGTTGATTCGGGGCACGTCGGAACAGCAGGTGAACAGCCATGTCCGTGTGATCACCGGCATGTTTGCGAGTCTGGGCCTCTTGATAAACACAGACAAGTCCACCCTGAGGCCCACTCAGAAGGTGGAATTTATCGGGGCCGTCCTGGACGCCACTGTGGGCAGGGCCTCGCTGCCTCGGCAGCGGTTCCAGACCATGGCGGCGATCGTTCAACGCTTGCGGTCAGCCCCGTTGACGTCAGTGAGGACATGTCTAACCCTGTTAGGCCACATGGCGGCGTGCACTTTTGTGACCGACTACGCTCGGCTCCGCATGAGGCCTCTCCAGCTGTGGCTTATCAGTCATTACAGGCCAAGGCAACCGTTAGACATGTTAATCACAATCCCCCAGAAGGTCTTAGATTCCCTCGGCTGGTGGTTGGACCAGTCCGTATTGTGTGCGGGTCTTCCCTTTCACCCGTCTCAGCCCTCGGTATCCCTGACAACGGATGCCTCAGATCTAGGCTGGGGGGCCCACCTAGGGACCCTGCGGACGCAGGGCCTATGGTCCCAGGAGGAGGTGGGGCTACACATCAACATGAGGGAGTTGAGAGCGGTCCGCCTTGCTTGCCAAACGTTTTGTCATCAGCTTCAGGGTCGTTGTGTAGCCGTGTTCACGGACAACATGATGACCATGTATTATATCAACAAGCAGGGCGGCACCAGGTCCTCCTCCCTGTGCCTCGAGGCGATACGACTCTGGGACTTTTGCGTAGCCCACTCCATTCACCTCAGGGCTTCCTTCCTTCCCGGAGTACGGAACACGCTGGCGGATCGATTGAGCAGATCCTTCCTGTCACACGAGTGGTCCCTTCGCCCGGACGTCGCTCTCTCCATTTTCCGGAGGTGGGGTTATCCCCGGGTGGACCTCTTTGCGTCCAAGGGGAACAGGAAGTGCCAAGCGTTCTGCTCCTTTCAGGGCAGGGAGCCGGGGTCGATAGCGGATGCCTTCCTCATCCAGTGGTCGACCCACCTGTACTATGCGTTTCCTCCGTTCCCTCTGGTTCACAAGGTCCTCCTGAAGGTGCGCAGAGACAGGGCTCGTGTGATCATGGTGGCCCCGGCATGGCCCAGACAGCACTGGTACACCATGCTGCTAGACTTGGCCGTAGCCGACCCAGTTCCCCTGCCCCTTCATCCGGACCTGATTACCCAGGACCACGGGTCTCTCTGTCACCCAGACCTGCAGTCGCTGCACCTAGCGGCGTGGCTCCTGCGTGGCTAACTGGTTCCGAGCTGCGCTGCTCCACGCCTGTGAGAGAGGTGCTCTTGAGCAGCAGGAAACCGTCCACAAGAGCCACATATTCGGCAAAATGGAAACGCTTCTCCTGTTGGTGCGTAGAGAGAAATCTCCGCCCTATGGAAGTTTCGGTATCCGAAATCTTAGACTATGTTTGGTCCCTCAAAGAACGTGGTCTGGCCTTATCGTCGTTGCGAGTCCATCTGGCAGCTATCTCCACCTTTCACCCGGGTGCGGACGGTCGCTCCGTTTTTTCTCACCCGACGGTGTCGAGATTTCTTAAAGGGCTGGAACGGTTATTCCCTAACGTCCGTCCCCCTGCTCCAACCTGGGATCTTAACCTGGTGTTGTCCCGGCTCATGGGGCCCCCCTTTGAGCCGTTAGCTACTTGCTCCCTGCTTTACCTCTCTTGGAAGGCTGCCTTTCTAGTAGCTATCACCTCAGCTAGACGGGTGTCGGAACTCCGAGCCCTTGTGGTAGACCCCCCATATACGGTCTTCCACAAAGATAAGGTACAGCTTAGACCACACCCTGCCTTTCTACCCAAGGTGGTCTCAGCCTTCCACGTCAACCAAGAGATTTTCCTCCCGGTTTTTTTCCCAAAACCTCACTCCTCAGGCAGGGAGCAGCAGCTCCACTCGCTGGATGTCCGTAGAGCTCTCGCGTTCTACATAGAGAGGACCAAACCCTTCCGCAAATCCCCCCAGCTTTTCGTGGCGGTAGCGGACCGTATGAAAGGGCTTCCTATCTCCTCCCAGAGGTTATCCTCGTGGGTTACGTCCTGTATCAGAACCTGTTATGACTTGGCCCATGTCCCTACGGGCCGTGTGACTGCGCATTCTACCAGGGCGCAGGCGTCGTCGCTGGCTTTCCTTGCCCGTGTGCCCATCCAGGAAATCTGTCGGGCAGCGACCTGGTCATCGGTCCACACCTTTGCTTCCCACTACGCCCTGGTACAGCAGTCGAGAGAGGATGCGGCCTTCGGA
This sequence comes from Gopherus evgoodei, assembly GCF_007399415.2. Classification (NCBI taxonomy): domain Eukaryota; kingdom Metazoa; phylum Chordata; order Testudines; family Testudinidae; genus Gopherus; species Gopherus evgoodei. The sequence goes on from NC_044325.1 coordinate 44,746,727, forward strand.
ACTGCAGTGCTCCATGCCGCGACTTCTCACTCCGACCCCACCGCCTAGGTATGGCTTGGGAGTCACCTAACTGGAATGGATGTGAGCAATCACTCGAAGAAGAAAAGACGGTTACTCACCTTTGTAACTGTTGTTCTTCGAGATGTGTTGCTCACATCCATTCCACACCCGCCCTCCTTCCCCACTGTCGGAGTAGCCGGCAAGAAGGAACTGAGGAGCGGGCGGGCCGGCAGGGATATATATTGGGCGCCATGGCGGCGCCACTCCAGGGGGCGACCTGCCGGCCCACTGGAGTTGCTAGGGTAAAAAGTTTCCGACGAACGTGCACGCGCGGCGCGCACACCTAACTGGAATGGATGTGAGCAACACATCTCGAAGAACAACAGTTACAAAGGTGAGTAACCGTCTTTTTCTGTGGGCCCTACCTCAGGATGCCAATAAACACTTCTCATTCCCAACCTCCAAGCCAGACTGCTTGAGAAAAGGAATGGAGGAAAACTCATCAGCATGAGATGACACCTCAGAAAAGGGCTTTTTGTGAGTGCAGATTTAAGGTACGGCAAGGGAGGACAGAGGGAGAAAGCGAGATGAAGGAAGTGAGGAATGGGGGAAGGAAAGAGACACAGAGAGAGAGAGAAGGAAAAGTTTTAAGCCAGAGGTTCCCAAACTGTGTTGTGTGCAGAGTGGGCTGGTCACCTGTTCCTGGCTCCTCCCCTTATATCCAGCTGCTACAGTGATTAAATACTTTCCTGATGTGCTTTTTCCACACAAGCCATTGGTGTCATTGTGGAAGTAGAGCATTGGCATAAGGATGTTTTATCATTGCAAAGAGGTGAGACCCAGGCATTGTGAAATGGCAAAAAAGCAGGAGGATTTGGATGCAGCAAGCAGGACAGTGGATTGGGGCCGGGGGAGGAGACAGACAACGAGTGGAGTGAGATGGGGCTTGGACAATGGTGAGCAGGTAGGGAGGTAGGAGGCCTGGGTGACAATGAGTGGGAGATGGGTAAGGCCCAAGTGATAATGAGCAGGTGGTGGAGGTCCAGGTGCAGTGAGTGGAGAGGAAGTGGGGAGGCACAGATAATGGTGAGTGGGAGGAGAAGGCAGGAAGCCACAGTGAAAATGAGCAGGATGGTGACCAGGCAGTTGTGAGTGGAAGGGAGTGAGGGATGGGGCTTGGGCCAAAGTGAGTGGGAGGAGGTAATGGGATGGGGGAGTTGTAAGGGTAGGTGGGGGGAGCCAAACAGTGGTGAGTGACAAAGACAGGGCAGGCAAGAGTAAACAGGAGAGGGAGGTGGTAGTAGGGAGGGGATGGTGAGTCTGTTAGGATTGAGAGGGGTGCTCTGGCTACTGAGCAGGAGAGGTCAGTGGAATTGTGCCTGGGATGGGAGATCTGTCTGTCACCAGGCAAAGACAAGACAAGACACTCTATTAAGACTTGGCTTCCAATATAAGGAAGTCTGAGGGTATGTCTACACTGCAATTAAAAACCTGCAGCTGGTCTGAGCCAGCTGACTCAGGCTTGCAGGGCTGCTTAATTGCACTGTAGATGTTCAGGGTCGAGCTGAAGCCAGGAATCTAGGACCTGCAAGGTGGGAGAGTCCCAAAGCTCTGGCTGCAGCCTGAACCTCTATGCAGCAATTAAACAGCCCCTTAGCTTAGGAGCGTCAGCCTTAGTCAGCTGGTATGGGCCAGACGTGGGTGTCTAATTGCAGTGTAGACATACCCTGAGTGTTAAGCAAATCTTTTTCTTCATTAATGGCAATTTCAGAGCTGCCTGAGCCTGTGGCATGGCAATGGCCTTGATACTGCAGCTCTGAACTGTTCGGCTCAAGGGGGGCGGGGGGAGGGGGAGAAGAGTGGAGGCTTAACAAAGAATCACTTTAACAGAAACTCCTGAGTAATGGCTTTGCCCTAGGCCAAAAATAACATCAGCTCAATGTCGGCAATTAGAAGAGGGCTCAGCCAGGCCCCCATGGTCAGCTCCAGCCTCTTCACAGGCACAGCCCAGCTCGACTTGCAGTGCTACCCTATGCTCAGCAGCAGCCACGGCTGTCCACCCAGAGCCCCTTGGACAGAGATGAAAGAAGGGTCCTCTACTCCTGCTCAGAGGGGTAGCAAGTGGCAGGGGGGGGAAGAGGAGTTTGGGGAAGGAAAGGGGACAGTTCAGACAGAAGTTGCCTCCCCCTCTGATTTCCCTCCCAGAATGGTGGGAATTGAGCCTAAGCTGTTTGTTAGGGACCCTGCAGTAACTAGTAATTCATGCCCCTGATATGGGGGCGGGGGCCCCACATACTTAGTTCTTGCTTGTGTTTGAGGCCATCCCTGCCAGACTGCCCAGCAGATACCAATAGCTCCCCCTAACCTGGGTCAAACAATCTATGCTGAGTGGAGGTCCAAGCACATGAAGAACCCCCCTGCTGTTTCAGACACCAAGCAAAATGAAGGAAACCCTGCGCTTCATGACAAATGAGGTAACTGGTGCTTTATAAACCCCTGCAGGGTCTCCATCTAGGGTGGGGAGATGCTGCTCCAGACCAGCTACCAAAACACTGCCATTCATTACATGGGACTCATACAGGACACAAGGAATTGAGAGAGAACTGGATAAAATTTAAAAGAGAACTGGATAAATTCATGGTGGTGAAGTCCATAAATGGCTATTAGCCAGGATGGGTAAGGTATGATGTCCCTAGCCTCTGTTTGTCAGAGGATGGAGATGGATGGCAGGAGAGAGATCACTTAATCATTGCCTGTTAGGTTCACTCCCTCTGGGGCACCTGGCATTGGCCACTGTCGGTAGACAGGATACTGGGCTAGATGGACCTTTGGTCTGACCGGTACGGCCGTTCTTATGTTCCTATGTCATTTTCATTTTCTTCCTGCCTTGACAGCACTGTGTCTTCCTCTGTCCCTTACAATGGTGTCAAGGGAATGACGCTGTGCCAAATGGCTGAGTGCCTAGCAAGTAAAGGAAGCATTAGCTGCACTGACTGATAATGATGGGTGTTCAGCAGGCCCTGGCAGGGGCGGCCCCAACTTTTTTGCTGAACTGAGGACGGCAGTCAGGCTGCCTTCGGTGGCTTGCCTGCGGGAGGTCCCTGGTCCTGGCGGCTTGCCTGCGGGAGACCCACCGGTCCCGTGGCTTCGGCATACCTGCTGCCGAATTGCCGCCGAATCCGCAGGACCGGCGGACTGCTTGGAGCAATGGTGCCTGGAGCCACCATTGGGCCCTGGGAGGTGTGGGAGAAGCTCATGCCTGGGCTCAGGCTCTATACCTGTGTCTATTGTGTATCCAAAGCTCTTAGAATATTCCTGGCACAGATGAACCTTATTCCCTCACAGGAATAAAGCAATCCAGGTAATGTTTGGTCTTCATTGTGGTGAAGTCATTTTCCTATCAGTCTTCATTGTTTGGTGCATGGGTACTGCAGTGTGTGGGAAAGGATTTAGTCAAGCTGCAGCCGAAACAGAGACCACTGATACCAATGTTACAGGGCAGAGATACATGCCAACACAGCTATGAGACTCTGGGGAATGGAGACACACAAATGTAGCAATGACACCCATATAGGTAAACCACATGTGCCCTTGGTGGACACAAACACATGCCACCACAACTATGGGATTTACAGACAAAGAATCTCTGGGCCCAATGAGGCTGGGCTGTGACTCAGGCACTAGGTAGGACAGTGAAGAGCAGCACTCAGATAGCCAACTAGAGAGGGATCCTGATCCATCCAGCAGGGAGGCCAAGAGGGACAGCAGCATTAGGCGGCTATCAGAATCACTGAATATAAGTTCAGTCCTATCCTCGTAACCCACAAGCGGTGCTTCCTCCCCACAAAACCTTGTGCCATGTCCTGGGAGTGAAACTGCTCCAAGCCAGCCCACAGGTGTAGAAACCAGCAGTGGCCATTCTCAGGCCAACTTTTGTCTCAGTTACCTGGTGCCGGGCTCGGCTCTGCTCCAAGAGCTGTCGAGACTGAAGCTTCTGCTGCTGCAGTTGCTGCACGGCAAAATGGAGCTGATAGCTGCCAGCAGTTGGCTGATACTTGGGATGTGCCAGCTGGCTTCCCGTCACCTTGCTGTGGACACAGTTCTCTAATTCTCCTTCCCAGGCGAAGCTGTTATTCTTTAGAACCCTGAGAAGAGAAGAGCCATCACACACGTTATCCATCTCCATTACCCTGCATGCAAGGCTAGGGGAACTGCTGTCCACAGGGCATCACTGCTCCCCAAGGAGTCATTGGTAACTTGACAGGCATGCAATTAGCAACAAGTGGGTGGCACTGGCAAGTAGAACACACGATACAAATGTTGCATGTCAGCTGTGGGCCTGGTAAGGAGGATCTGCCTCCACCCAGGAGAGTGTCTGGAAGTCTGGACTGGGCCTGTTACTATCCTTGTTACCAAGCCTGAGGTGAACAATTGTAGAGGAACAAGAGGGAAAATCCAAGAGTGACATTAGGACATGGCCATGGCTGTCCAGCTAGCACTGAGGGGAGACAGTCAGCCTTGCAGCACCCAGAGTCAGGGATCCAGAGTTAAGTGGCCAAGCTGAGGATTAGTGTAATTGGGGAACTACACTCTTCTCCACTAGGCCCATGGGTTTTGTGGAGAGCAAGTAACAGAGTGACAGGGTCACAAGGTGTCCTGGAGAACCTGGGATACTTGAGCAATCCAGATTCCCTGCACTAACTGACCACATGCCACATGGTCCACTGAATCTGCCCAATAAAACCTTTAAGTCCATTGCTTGAGCTGCCTATGTCCCCACTGAGTTCATTCTTCTCTCCCATTGTGCCCCATGTCTAGACATTCCCTTTGGATCTCATGTGTCGTGAAGTATAGACTTTCCTTAAAGTTCCTGTGCACACTGTAATTGACTGGGATACAGATGATGCTTGTATTTGCTGCATCCTACCACGAGTGCAGAGAGGTGGTAGTGTTTCTGGGTTTGGGAATGTCACCCCAGTTTCTTCACTTCATAGAGTTCCAAAAAATAAACAACCCCCCCCAAAGCCCCTCAATTAAGCAATCAACCAATTGGAACAATTAAGCAATGAACCAATTTTGCAACAATTATTTTTAAATCTAGATTGGATGCTTTCTAAAAGATCCATTCTAGGAATTATTTTGGAGATGTTCTATGGCCAGTGTTATGTAGGAGGTCTGACCAGATGATCACAGTCATCCCTTCTGGCCTTGGAATCTATGAATCTACAAACCCCCGACTCCCCTGAACCTGGTACCATCCCCCCTGCAATCCTGGCCACTACAGTGATCCAGAGAAACATCTTGAGGATGATCTTAAAAAGGCCAAACTCAGTTACCCAACCCCCAACACACACTTTCTGTTGCTGAACCACTAGGAAAGGGCAGGGACGCTGCAAGAAGTTCAAGTGGATCCATCTCCACACCCAACCTCTCAGCAGCAATGGAGCAAAGCAGCCCTGCATAGCAAGGGACATTGGTTGTCAGCATTTCCATCCTGCTTCCTGTGAGGCACCCACGCCCATTTGTCCTATCTCAGGCACTTTCCAGGCTCCTCCATTGTGCTGTCTGCAGGGGACCTCACACCATAGGCCACCCTTCATCATCATATAAAAAACCGATTAGAATCCTGTACAAAAGATTCTGGCCCCCACCTCATTGAGTCTTAAATTGTCATCTCTGACTCTTTTCCAAGTGCTTGGGAGGAAGTGTGGTCTAATGAATTCAGACCTGGGACTCAGAAAATCAGGGTTCTAATCCTAGCTCTCCCACTAACTCAGTAGGTTACCTTGGGCAAATCACTTTACCACGCTGTGCCTCTGTTTCCCCTCCTACCCATTGTCTTTCTTTTCTAAACAGACTGTAACTCTTTGGGGGCAGAGACTCTCTCTCACTACGTGTTTGTACTGCACCTATATATATATGTATATCTTTTAAATGTCCTGTCTTTGGCATTTCACTGTTCTTCAGTTTCCCCCTTACAGTACCTGCTTTATTTCTCCCCAGTCCCCTTCCTTCCTTCCATCCTATCTCCTCTCAGATATTACCTTTCCTGTTGTTTCTGTTGCAGCTCCTTGTCAGGACTGACAAGGGGAAGAGGGGGGAAGCCGGTACAAATTACAGGAGCCTGGCGGTCCAAAAGGGGGCCTGGGGCCCAGCTTCGTTGGCCCTGTTTAGCCGGTCCACCCTTGCTGGGAGGCCCGAAATTTTTTTTCACCGGGGCCCAAAGCTACTCTTGGCAGCCCTGCTCTTTGGTCACTTCTCTCCTTCCCATTTACACCCAAACAAAATGAGGGAGAGCCAAACACTAAGGTGTCTATTGCCTAGGAGTGCACGCCCCCTCTTTTCCCCAGGTGAACAGTGTAGTCCTTGCTCTCCAACACGGCTGGATCCTGTCCTGCAGCTCTGCCAGCAATCGCTCAGCTCTATGCATCATGCATATGACACAGACTAAGCAGGGGAAATGTTGCAAGCCCCTCAACACTGCCCCCCACTGGGCACAAGATGCCAGAAGTGTAAATACAAAGAAATGTATCACAATCACAAGGCATATTTAGAAACTTGGAAATGATCTCCATCTGGTGCCTCATCAGCCCTGCTTGCCCCCAAAACTGGTTATTATCAGGTTGTTATCATCTGGCCCTTTCCCCATATCCTTGGTGTAACACTGGCTCTCCCACTGCATTGATCCTGACTCTATCCCCACTTCCAGGTGGTAAAGCCCCTGGACTCTGCTGACAGCATGTGAAACAGCTGCAGCAGCTGTGCTCCTCTCTGAGAGAAAGAGATTTTGCTGGAACTGGAATGCACTCCTCTGGGGACAGATGGAATCACTGCAGACCATCCTTTGAAGAACCAAAAAAACAAAACAGCAATGCTCACTGGCCCCAGTAGACATGAAGGTCACTCAAAAGCAAAGTTGGAATTAGTCTGGCACTCAGCAGGCAGCCAGAGGAGGACCCTCTCATCAATGGCAAGGAAGAATCTTGAGCTGTGGTCCCTCAATTACAAACTACTCACACTACATTCTACTTGCTCATTTGCCTGTGGTGTGTAATTTCTCTCACACCTTCAATTTCTCCTCCGTATTGTCACGGTAAAAGGTAGTGAGTGGATTTTGTACCTGACTAGTAATTTTCATGGTCACATCTCTCCTTAAACCCCATTCTATTCCTGGAGCTTCCCACTAATAATCTACCAAGCACAAGGGAAAACAAGCAATGCTCACCTCATTTAGAGACTGGTCATCAATATGCTAAGGGTCTGAACCGTCTGACTGACATTAAGCAGCCTCCATCTCCTTGGTGTATGTACCTGGATCACCCTTCCTAACAGTATTCAGTAAAGAGTAAGAGTCTGCTGATCATGGCTGCTTTCTGTAAGCTCCTTGGGACAGGCACCTATGGTTCTAAAGTGCAGCTCCCATCCTGACTGAGAATCAAGACATAATACAGAACTAAGGCTTGTGAGGGTGAAGTGAGTCAAGCAGTTCTGAGGGCACTCAGACAAGGTACCCAACTGATCCTGGAGCTCAGCGCCTGCTCCAAATCTCCCAGAGATCTTCCTCCAGTTAAGAACCTGCACAGCATAAATTTCTATCCTTCAATGAATAAGAATGCCTGAGAAGCTAAAGACATGGTTGCTGACTATGGATCTTTCTTGAACTTACGCAAGCCATGATGAAGTGAAAGAGATATACTGATGTGATGTGAACACCTGTGAAGATAGCTTTAAATTGCCCCCAGTCTAATCAGTAAGACTTGCTGTTGAATGGATGAAACACAAAGGAGGCCCATATCTGTGTTTCAGGAAAAGGGTGCATATCTTGCAGGAGTCAGATATAAAGGCAATAGAGACATATTCACTGAGCTAAAGTCATGGTGAGCAGCAGCAGATATCTTTCTGCAGGTATCGTACCAAAAACCTGAAGGGATCACATTTAACCTACACATTTGATGCTGTAAGAGATGACTGTGACACTTGTAGACCAGGTGCCGGCCCGTGCCAAGGCCCCTGGGCCACACTGAGCACTGACAAATGCATAGCTGGAAACCAGTCTGCTTCACCTGTGTGTTAGGATTGTTAAAATAGGTATTAGAGTTATAAGAATGTGTTTAGACTTCATGAAATGCTTGTAGAATACTACATGTATTAATCTTACTTATATAATCTTACTTGCTTAGTAGAGGCCTGTGTCCCATGTTATAAGGTATTATTTAAGTGTTTGTTCTGTAAATATAAAAAAGTTTGCTAAGACTGTAAACCCCCACAGCTGGGGAGAAGCATCATCAAGTGTAAAATACTAGTTTATCACAAGAGGTGTCATCTCCTCCCCAACAAAGTAAGGCCTATAGACACCAGAAAAACCATTGTGGAACATCAGTGGACAAAAGACTGATGATTGTTTCCCCATGAAGCTGGTCATGCAAAAGCCCTTATCCCATCACAGCTTGAATGCTGGGGGAACAGCATAAAAATCCTTGTTAAATAGAAATTATCACCACTATGATACTTGGAATTCAGAGGGGGCAATATTTCTATGAATTAGCAAGGGATCCCTAAGCTGCTTAGTTTGTTTAAGCCCTAAAGGATATATAGCGCTTGCATATATGGCAGCTACTATCACCCTTTGAAATCTAAGACTGTAACTCATTTGTGGGTGTATGTTTCCCTTCTTTAATCTTGTAAAATAACTAGGGCTGTCAATTAATCACAGTTAACTTATGCGACTAACTCAAAAAAATTAACCGCAATTCATCGCAGTTTTAATCGCACTGTTAAACCATAGAATAGCAATTGAAATGTATTAAACATTTTGGATGGTTTTTCTACATTTTTTAATTTTTTATTACAAATATTTGCACTGTAAAAATGATTTTAAAATAGTATTTTTCAATTCACTTCATACAAGTACTGTAATGCAATCTCTGGTGTGAAAGTGCAACTTACAAATGTAGATTTTTTTTGTTCCATAACTGCACTCAAAACCAAAACAATGTAAAACTTCATAGCCTACAAGTCCACTCAGTCCTATTTCTTGCTCATCCAATCACGAAGCCAAACAAGTTTATTTACATTTACGGGAGATAATGCTGCTCACTCCTTATTTACAATGTCACCAGAAAGTGAGAACAAGCATTCGCATGGAACTTTTGTAGCTGGCGTTGCAGGGCATTTAAGTGCCAGATATGCTAAATACTCATAGGCCCCTTTATGATTCGCCCACCTTTCCAGAGGACACACTTCCATGCTGATGACGCTCATTAAAAAAAGTGTGTTAATTAAATATGTGACTGAACTCCTTGGGAGAGAATTGTATGTGCCCTGTTCTGTTTTACCCACTTTCTGCCATATATTTCATGTTATTGCAGTCTCGGATGCAGCATATGTTGTTCATGTAAAGAACATTTTCACTGCAGATTTGACAAAATGCAAAGAAGGTACCAATGTGAGATTTCTAAAAATAGCTACAGCACTCAACCCAAGGTTTAAGAATTTAAAGTGCCTTCCAAAATATGAGATGGATGAGGTATAAAGCATGCATTCAGAAGTCTTAAAAGAGCAACACTTTGATGTGGAAACTACAGAACCTGAACCACCGAAAGAGAAAATCAACCTCCTGCTGGTGGCATCTGACTCAGATAATGAAAATGAACATGCATCAGTCTGCACTGCTTTGGACTGTTATTGAGCAGAACCCATCATCGGCATGGATGTATGTCCCCTGGAATGATGCTTGAAGCATGAAGGGACACACGAATCTTTAGTGCATCTGGCACACCGGCTACAACAGTGCTATGAGAATGCTTGTTTTCACTTTCAGGTGACATCGTAAACAAGAAGTGGGCAGCATTATCTTCTGCAAATGTAAACGAACTTGTTTGTCTGAGTGATTGGCTGAACAAGAAGTAGGACTGAGTGGACTTGCAGGCTCTAAAATTTTACATTGTTTTATTTTTGAATGCAGTTTTTTTGTACATAATTCTACATTTGTAAATTCAACTTTCATGATAAAGAGACTGCAATACGGTACTTGCATTAGGTGAATTGAAAAATACTATTTCTTCTGTTTTTTTACAGTGCAAATACTTGTACAGTAACTCCTAGCTTAATGTTGTAGTTATGTTCCTGAAAAATGTTACTTTAAGTGAAACCATGTTAAGCTAATCCAATTTCCTCATAAGAATTAATGTAAATGGGGGGGTTAGGTTCCAGGGAAATTTTTTTCGCACTTGGCTGAGCCCTCAAGGGTTAACACGTTGTTGTTAATGTAGCCTGACATTCTACAAGCAGCACTAATGGAGGTAGGAGACACAATAGTCACATGGCAGTGGCTGCAAATATTCCCTGTGGAAACTGAACGTGATGATGAACCCACGCTATTCCACTGGAGTGCACCACTCCCTCCACTTTCAAAAGTGAATATTATTGTGATTTTTGGTGGGGGTGCATGTGTGTGAGACAGACACACACACACACACAGTGTGTGTGTGACAGAGAGATGTGCATTGCCTCTTTAAATACGCTGACCCTGCTCTAAGTACACTGCCTTTTTAAGTAGATCAGCAAGTTGAGGCTGCAGCTGCTGACAGCAAGCTCCCTCCCTGCTGAGCCCTGTCGTGTCCCCACCTGCTCTGTGGAGATGGGGTACAGGAGCAGGTGGAGGGAGACACCTTGACATCAGCACCTCTCCCCCACCCCCTGCACAGCAAGCAGGAGGCTCCAAGGAGCAGCTCCAAGGCAGAGTGCAGGAGCAGCACATGGCATTGCAGGGAGGGACACCTGGACTGCCCGGCAATTGATAGCCTGCTGGGAGGCTGCCACACAGGGAACTTAGGGAAGCAGGGAGCTGATGGGGAGCTGCTGGCCCACCCTCATTCTAAGCCACCACCATCTCGCTCTGACAGGCTGCTCTTCCTGCAAGCGGTGAACGAAGCAGGTGGCTGCCAAACAACATTATAAGGGAGCACTGCGCAACTTTAAATAAGCATGTTCTCTAATTAATCAGTGATGTAGCAACAAAATAACGTTAACCGGGATGACGTTAAGTGAGAAGTTACTGTAATGAAAAAGAAATATAAAGAGAGCACTGTACACTTCGTATTGTGTTGTAATTGAAATCAATATATTTGAAAATATAGAAAACATCCCAAAATATTTAAATAAATGGTATTCTATTATTAACAGCACAATTAATCATACGATTACATTTTTTAATCGCTTGACAGCCCTAACAATAACTCTTTATTTCTTTTCCCTAATTAATAAATCTTTAAAATAGTTTACTACAGGACTGGCTACAAGCATTGCTTTTGGTGATAGATCTAAGGTACAACTTACCTGGGGTGACTGGTCTTTCGGGGCTAGGAGTAACCTGAATATTGTTGTGATTTTTGGTGTAAGGGAACATTTATCACAAAAGAAGGATTGCCTGGGTGGCAAGATAGACTGGAATGTTCAAGGGGACAGTCTGTGACTCCATGTTAAGGCTGTCATTATGCTTGAGTCGTTCACATTTAATACTTGGTTGGTCAAATCTAATTATAGATTAGATTGGGGTTTGTAACAATCTGCCCTGAGGTTGGCATGCACTTTCGTGAGCCACACCAGACAGCCTGACAATGACATTGTCCATTTTACAGCCAGCATTTTCTCTGTGACTTACAGATGATACTCAGGGGCTGTGGCCTGTGGTGGAGTGAAGGCCACTGGCTGAGTCACAGAACTGAATGCTTCAGAGGACTATTTCCCAGATGTTCCGTACCACAAAGGTACTTCATTCCTTTCTCTTTCAGCTTTCTGGTGATGGACATGCACTATCATAGAAATGCAGATTGGGGTTTGCTGGTCCAAGTTTCAATGAATGCAATAGGACTGTTGGTGTGATTTTGGGTTCACCTTCTCCAAATGCCTCTCTAAAGCATGTGTTTGCCTTTGGTCTCTAGGCTGAGCTCTTCTCCTTATTTAACCTGACTCTGTATGATCTATAGGCTACAGCGAGATTTATAGGGTGGACTCTAACACAGTTCAGCTTGATTGTTCCTGGCCAGGAAAAACATATGGAAATCAAGTTATCACTATTTTGGGGAAAGCCACGACCGTAATAAATTCTGGCTAACTTGTTTTCCTGTAGCGTAGACACAATTTTATATACAACTCACCTGTGCTCTACTGTCCATGATGCTACTCTACACCCAGGGAATCCCAGCAGTGCCCATTTACAGAGATCACATCAATACAAGTTGCTTTCTGTCTATGTTTCACTTTGATGGTTTGTAAAACTGTTAATGATGGGATGGGGATATTTTTTCCATTAGGCTTCATGGCTTTTATTTCCTTCTGAATTGAGCTGAAATTAACATAGTTACACTTCATCTAACTACAACTTCAATAGGTGGCAGTGTGGCCTTCCTGGTAGAGGCCATGGAGCTCCCAGTGCAGGACTTGGGATCATACGCAGACACGGGTGCCTGCCTCTCAGCTCTGCATCACTACATATAGTATATTATAAAATCAGCTATGACCCATACACGGCAATGCCTGCCCACGTGGATGAGATGGGAATTGGGGTTAGTCTCTCTGAATCATGGCACTATTACCGGCTACATGCTCTAAACATCCAACCTCCTTTCTTTGTCTGCCATGCTAACAGGGCAGCTTAGTGCTCTAGTTCCCTACCCTCAAACTCTGTCTGACGGCTGGCTTATTAAAGAGGGTCTCCCTCGGGCTATGCCTGAAGCCAACACTCTTGTCTCATGTATCTTACAGGAGGCTCAGGACAGTAACTGACACCTGCATGACTAATTTTCAATGGAATGCTTTCACTTAGGTGATCTGTGTTTCTCCCTCTTCCTCCTCCTCCTGAGCCACATAGGGTTGAGTCCTCCTTTTTTCCAGCTTGGGATTGTCACTGAGGCCTGCTGTTTGCCTAGACACTCATTTGCATATTCTCTCTCTCCCTCTTGTGTGCATGCACATGGGCATGTGCACATCCACACCCACAAATGGGAAACAAACACTCCTGCCTGTGCCACCAGAGGAAATTGTGTTTCAGTCTGTCAGTCAGGCTGGTTGTGAGCAATCTTCTCCCAGCTCACTTGGAATTATTGATGGATTGCTTAGTAGAGGCTTGGCTAGGATTCAGGCCTTCAGTATGTGCTGCCAATCTCAGCCTGGGCGCTATGGCCCATCCTTCACAAGCTAGAACTTCTGTCCTTCCAGCAGCTCTTAGGACAACATGGTATTTCTGGCAAGAGAGCCATTATGTTCCTTTCTTTGACCTGTTTTTTCCAGAGATCCTGGGCAATAATTCTACCTCCTCCTAAGGTGACTAGGTGTCCGGTTTTTTATCTCAACACCTGGTCAAAAAGGGATCCTGGCAGCTCCAGTCAGCACCGCTGGCCGGGCTGTTGACTGTCTGGTTGGCAGCACAGTGCAGCGGGGCTGGCAGGCTCCCTGCTAGCCCCCGCACCATTCGGCTCTCAGGAAGCAGCCAGCATGTCCCCCACTCTGACTCCTATGTGTAGGGGCAGCCAGGGGGCTCCGCACGCTGTCTCTGCAGCTCCCATTGGCTGGGAATTGCAGCCAATGAGAACTGCAGGGGTGGTGCCTGCAGATGGGGCAGAGTTGCCTGGATGAGCCTCAGCATAGGAGCTGGAGCTGGAGCAGGGATGTGCTGCTGCTTCAGGTAAGCTCTGCCCGGAGCCTGCACCCCGGTCTCCTCCCTGCACCTCAACCTCCTGCCCCTGCCCCAGCCCTGATCCTCCTTCCCAACTTCGAACCCCTCAATCCCAGCCCGGAATACCCTCCTACACCCCAAATCCCTCATCCCCAGCCTCACCACAGAGTCTTCACCCCCAGCCAGAGCCCTCCCTCCCATGCCTCAATCCCCTGCCTCAGCTCAGAGCCCCTCCCATACTCCGAACCCCTCTGCTTCACCTCCCAGCCCAGAGACCCCTCCTGCATCCCAAACCCCTCATCTCCAGCCCCAACCCAGAGCCCACACCCCAAGCCAAAGCCCTCACTCCCTCCCACGCCCCAACACTCTGCCCCAGCCCTGATCTCCCTCCCGCCCTCCAAACTCCTCAGTCCCAGCCCAGAGCACCCTCCTATAGCCCAAACTCCTCAACCCCAGCCTCACCCCAGAGTCTGCACTCCCAGCCGGAGCCTTCACTCCCTCCCTAAACCCGAACTCCCTGCCCCAGCCTGGAGCCCCCTCCCACACCCTGAATCCCTCATTTCTGGACCCACCCTGGAACCCGCATTCCCAGCCCAGAGCCCGTACCTCCTCTCACATCCCAACTCCTTGCCTCAGCCCAGAGCCCCCTTCTAAACTCCGAATCCCTCGGCTTCACCCTCCAGCCCGGAGCCCCCTCCTCATCCTTGGTCCCACCCCAGAGCCTGCAACCCAGGCCAGAGCCCTCACCCCCTCTCGCATCCCAACCCACTGCCTCAGCCTGGACTCCCCTCCTGCACTCTGAACTCCTCATTTCTGGCTTCATCCTGGAGCCTGCATCCCCAGCCAGAGCTCTCATCCCCTCCCACATCCCAGCCCAGGATCTCTTCACTGATACATCTCCTTGTGGATGGAGACACAAGCAACATCCTTGAAGCCAGTGGACTATGCCTGTGCTGAGGCCAGATATTAGAGGTGAGTCTGTTCATTGACTTGGAAGGAGAAGAAAAAGCCCAGCTGGATCCCTTCACCCAAGGGAAGGGATATGGGGTGCAGCCTTCATGAGAAGAACCCGAACTGGACTTCTGTGCCTAGCTGGAATGGAGTTAGAGAGCCTCTTAAAGAAATGAAAATTAAAAATCTAAACCTGCAGGGAGCATACGCTCACAGCAGCTCAGGCTCTATGAATGCTGTATTGATTAGAACCATCTCCCTTGAAGCTAGTGCCTGCTGAAATAATATTAGTAAATAATAACAGCTTGCATAGCTATAGCACCTTTTATTCCAAAGTATCTCAAATCATTTTACTAACTTGAATTAAAGGTCATTTCACCCACTATACAATGCAGTCACCTCTAGGATGGGACATGATAGCTGTTTAACAGCGGACAGCAGAAAGAAGTAAAGACAAATCTTTATCCAATTGAAGCTGCATTGAGAAAGCCAGTGTATAGAATGTAATCACTCAAACCGGAATTTAGCCATGAAACTGGGGCTCAAGCTTCCACCCATATGACAAGTGACAAGGGATCTTTAAGAATCACCAAGGGATAAAGGCCTTAATTTCAGTCCCCCCAGTCCCCTCATGCTGGGCCCTGGTTCAGTACTGAACTCAGGCAACAACAACACTTCCTGCAGTACCTTGGTGTTCCTTGAGGGTTGCCTATGCAACTACAGACTTATGTATCATTTCAAAAGTAAGTAACTCAGGATCCTAAGTCTCAGTGAAAATCAATGGGATTTAGGTTCCTAAGTGAACTTAAGTTACTTTTGAAAATGGGACTTCAGCGTTTTTGAAAACATTACCCCCAGTCTAACCTGTGAGAGTGATAGGATCACAGCAAAAGGTGGGATGGCTCCATGGCTACCAAACTAAAAAAGAATTTATCCTCCCGTTGAGGAAACAAATTGACAATGAAAGTATTTCACATCCTGTTCTGTAATGCCTGGAGTTAAGGAGGAACAAGGGTCACTGTGCCAAGAAGCAACAAGGGAGGCCAGTGCCGGTTTAGAAATCAGCACTCCCACCTTGCCAAGGAATGCAAGACAACCTTGGGCAATACCTCTTTGCCTATGGGGCATCAGGTGCTGCGACAAAGCCAAGAAGCTTTCAGAGCAAAGCCCTCGCAGGCACCAGCTGGCACAAAGCAGTTAATAGTCTAATGAATGAGTCTGTCTGGTGTGGCAGCTCCCAGCATCCTGGTGACTTGTGCTCAAGCATTCAGAGAACACAGAACATTTTCTTTGGCACAGTCTGTACCGCCTCCATCCCTAACAACAGGCCCTTGACTCATGCTGGCTGTGAAGTGATGATAAACATGGTGGGACACAGCCCAGAACACTGGGGTCCTGGCTGGGGTGCAGGGCAGTGCCACTTGCCTTCCGGTCCTCCTCTTCTCTCTTGCTCTTATTTTTTTTAAACAGAGCAATGAGCCTCTGCAGCTGGCTTTTTCCCAGGCCCTGATGTTACTGGGGATGTCTAAGAATCAGTGACTTTGATCCAGGGTGGCCAGCAATAGCCTGCTCTGTAGTATGGCTGGTGTATCATGGGAGCCCCAAACACTCAGCTGTGAATATGCTGGGAACAGAGATGACTCTCCGGATGCCAGAGGAGAACAAAGTGCTTTTGACATTCCTGAGTTAGTTACTGTCAGCATATTGGGGATTCTCTGTAACAAAGGGAGCTTTACCAGAGCTCACTCTCAACAGCCCAGGTACATGCAGATGGATAAGGGACAGGTTGCAGCTGGCCCTTATAAAACTGGGATACCATCATATGGTCTGCAATCTGCTTTCAAAAAAACACTGCAGAGAGAAGCCAAGGAAAAGCTTTTAAAATTAATGAGCAGACTGTCCAGGCTAGCTTGGCAAGGCTAGTGGAACTGCAGCCTGGGTTCAAATCCAGTTCAAAGTGACAAATACAATCTCCAGTGATATCTGAAGGTGTTGCAGAGCTGTAGGAGAGTTCCTGTCCCTCTGCATCAATCAGCCTCTCCCTCTTTACTGTGATGAGGTGCAGCTGTGGGCAACTTGAAACTGTCCAGTTCTCCAGCCTCTCTAGCATCCTACCTGCCCCTTCCCAGCTGTCACAGTTATAGAAAAAGGTGAGAGAAGCAGTCATTCACTAAGTCCCATGAAAGACTAGGAGGGGTACAAGGGAAACATGAAGGACAGACTCAGAATTGACAGGAGTGTTAAAAAGGCTGGAGAGGAAAATGACATGAACAGGAGTGGTTTTGCAGACTGGCTCCTGTTGCCAATCCCTAGAGTATTTCACTGCCCAAATAAACTATCTATGACAGGCAGCAATTCAGGCATAATGGGACACTTCAATATGCAGCAACTACTAGAAGCCCCCTTTGGCTATTTCCCCCTTTCTGCTGGGAGCCCTCATAATGTTAAAATAAGCTAATTTAGAATCATAAGAATTATGGAGGACATCCAGCCCTCCCAGTGCAAGATCAGGCCATCTGCCAGCACTTTGCGCAGTCTAGTGATCAGTGTCCACAGTGATGGAATGTAGGAGAGAGCTCCACAGGTTGATACAGCTCAACATCAGGGGGTTTTCCCTGAGAATCTAGCCTACATTTGCCTTTTCTCAGTTTCATCACATCACCCATCGCTATATCCTTTTACCTGCTTAGGGCCTAACCCTTCACTTACTTGTACTTATGTCCCCTCAGTTACAATGCAACCAAAGTAGACATATTTAGTGCCTTTAATCTTTCCCTATAACTCAGTCCCTCCAGCCATATGATCATTTATTGCTCTTCTTTTGAACTCTCTCCTATTTGTCAATGTTTTTGATAATGAGGTGCCTAGAACTGAATGCAATACTCCAGATGTGAAAGTGCTGGAGCTGTAGAGAGAAACGGCATTCCTCCCCTGCTCCTTAACTTGATGATTCTACAAAAGCTGCTAAAAAAAAAATCACACTGGGCTTTTTTTAAAGCCTTATACCATTGCAAACTCACATCTAATTTGCTGTCCACTTCTGTCCCTCAGTCTCTGTTAGATCTTCCTGTTTCTCTCTGCCACTGAGTATCTGGCTTTTGGAACAAAGCCAATTTTCTTGGAGCAAAGGCAATATGACATCTACCCCGTGTTGCTACAGATTAGGAAGGAAGGGTGTTGGCAGAACTGGACATGAAGGCCCAGGAATGGAATAGCTAGGAGTGCTGCAGGTCAGGACTGAGATGCCTGAGGACAGCTGTGCTATAGCCCAGCACTGTAATAACAGATGGTACTGCAGGGCAGGATTGAAGGGCACTGGCACAGCTGTGCAGGGGAAGCCTGAAGAGAATTTACCTAAACTATTCTTGGATTTAGCTGGCATTATCAGCCTCTCACTTTCAGAAGCACTAAACCTGCCAGTCTTGTGAAATGAAATGTTTAGTTTTCAGTGGAGCCAGTTTTTGCTGGGCCTTAGCAGCATCCTTGGGTCCATGCCAAGCACACTATGTTGCCAGTCTCTCTGATCTGGGGAATACTTGGCAGGTAAGCAGTTTTGGATTTTTTCTCTTTACACAGGGAAGCTTTGAAAATTCACTAGTACAGAGACTAAATCAAGAAGAAAGTAGCAGCCAGCTGGCTGGAAAGTTCAATGCCTCCATCCCATAGCTGCTCATCAGGTCACTGGAGATTCAGTAAAGGCAGCCGAGCATGTCTCCTCCATGTGATCCAGATTAACAAGATCACACAGTACACGGCAGCTTTACTCTCAGTTAGTGCAAGTGGAGGGGAAGGAGGTGGTCCTGGCCTCTAGTTGCCTGCACATGCTTCCACACCTGCATACAGAGGCCCAGTCTGCCATAACATTTTAACAGCATGGCACAGATGTGATGAGATTAGCAGTGATGGAAAGGGAGTGTGCTACTATTCCCCCCCCCCTTCATGAAAGGGTGTTGGGAAAAGGGCTTACTTAAATCTGACATGCAGTTGCGTGAACTGGCCTCTCACGCCAATTTCAAAGCATTAAACAGATGTGAAGCTCAAGTAGAGCAGCTGGACCATTTATGGAGAGTGAGTCACACCACTGCACTGGCCAGTTTTGCCTTGACTAGGAAAAGTGCTCACATTGGGCTGGTCTACACTGGAGGTGCGTGGGGGGTTTCGAACTAAGATACGCAACTTCAGCTACGTTATTTGCCTAGCTGAAGTCGCCGTATCTTAGTTCGACTTACTTGGCTGTCCTCATGGCGGCAAGTCGACTGCGCTTACTCCTCCTGCCAAGGTGGAGTACGGGCGTCAATTAGCAGATCGATTTATCGCGTCCAGACGAGACGCAATAAATCGATCCCCGATACATTGAACACTACCCACCGGATTTATCCATTGATGTCAGATTTAAATTAGAGGAAATACATTAGAGAGAATAAATGAAGACTCGGCACACCACTTCTGAAAGGTTGCCGACCCCAAACTAGAACATGCTTCTGACTGTGGCTCAGTAATTAAGCCCTGCTGAGCTAATACCTGCATGGAGAGATGCTTTCTCTCCAGGAACGGAAGGGTTAAGGCACAGCCAATAAGCAAGCCTTGCGCCCTGTAGTGCCTCCTTTGAAAAGCCGCTTACACAGTTTACAGGGAGAGAGTGAGAGTGCAGCTGCCATCCCAGCCAACATTTGGTTCATATTACAGCGAATAAATCTCCCCCTTCCCCTTTTCTTTTTTTCCTTTTTATATTAAAAGCCCATCAAACACATTTTTTTCTCTTTAATATTTTCCATTAAATTTCCTCCTGCGTTGGCTTTCCCAGAGCACCATACTCCTTGCTGTTTGTGCATTAGCAGCATCTGGAAGATCCCACTGAGTAAAGAAACTGGGGATGGAGGGAATGGCTGAAGCCTCAGCTCCTCTAGCAAGAGGCAAGGGAGAAGTAACTGTTGGGCTAAACTGGTGCAGCCTAGAGCATTCCCACAAAAAAAACCAGCCCAGATTGTGCTTGGCTGCTGCATGGGTGCCTAAAGGACTGGAGGAGGAGGGAGACAAAGAGCCTCCCCTTCATCTATCCCTGCATCCACAGTACAGGGGAAGGCCACAGTTAAGCAGAAGCAGAATGACTCCACAGAACTAGTGCCTCTGCCCCCACTAGCTTTCCTATAAGGGGAAGGTCAACCTGGCACTGTGCTGCTTCAAGGGGTGCTGCTCAGACATTATCCTGCCTTAGGCCCAATGGCTCCTGCAGTAGCTCAGTACTGTCTCTGACCTGGGCTGGTGGTTTCATGTCACACTGTGGCCCTTGTTTTTTGTCAGAATTGTAAATATCGATCACTCACTTAAGGGGAAAAAGCCTAGAGAATATGGCAATTTTCTAAAAAACCCATACATATAAGGAAATGCCCAGTGAAGCTCATGCTTCTAACTACTTCTGTCCAATTTGCATGACCTTCCATCCCATTCATGTCACTCCTTGTGTGTGAGACAGACACACTCCGATGAAAGCTCTTTAGAGAAAGACTTGATCAAGTTAGCAATAGAGGCTAGGACCAGTGGAGAATGAAGCTTTGGTTTCATGCTAATACGTCTGTGGCATCTCATCAATTCTCTACCCTCGGTGCCCACAGCATACTAAGTACCTAATTTATAATCCAGCTCTTAAGAGTACGTCTGCACATACCACCACCACAGGCTGCAACATTCAAGTGCTGTCTGCACAGCTATTTTTAAGAGCACTAGAATGAGCCCCACAAGCTCAAGTCTAATGACCTGGTGTGGGAGATTCACTCCTGTGAGCTCCAAAACTGTAGGCATACCCTAAGAGGTTCATAGCGTTCGGTAAGGAAGATACAGGCTACTACTGAGCATTAGAGAATGACAATACTTTTACATATGAAAGCCTGTATACAGTGAGGGAATTGTCTTGAAGGTGATCCAGTTTTGGTGCAGAGATGGAAAAGTCTATCTTGTTGGTGATTGCAGATGGCCTTGAAGAACGGAGAAGTAGTTGACTGTAGTGATCTAAAAAGAGGTGCCCATTGCCATAAAAGGTGCAGTAGCACACATGCAGCAAGAGAAAGGTGCTCTGTAAATATAATCTAGCTTAGGCATCAAGGGCCATAATATCGAACTGCTATAAAATACAGTCAAATAAGAGAAGAAAACAAAAAAGTTAAGGTGGTCTGTCAATCTAATGTGATGAGAATAGGTGTTTATGGCTAAAGCCTTGTCTATGCCAGGAAATTAGGTTGGTATAACTACATCACTCAGGGGAGTGAAAAATCCACAGCCCTGAGTGATGCAGTTAAACCAACCTAACCCCCAGTGTAGACAGTGCTAGGTCAACAGGAGAATTCTTCCATCGACTTAGCTACTGCCTCTTGGGGAGGTGGAGTACCTATATGGGGAGAGTACCCCTGCAGCATAGGTACCATCTTCACTGAAGCACTGCAGCTGCACTGCTGATACCTTTTAAACGTAGACAAGCCCTAGGATGCTTTTGGTTTTTGGTTGTTCAACAGGCAATGATACAAGGGCAGAGTTAAGGTAGTTTGGGTAACATCAACTTTGCATTTCCAGGTTTTCCAATGTTCATAGTTTTCTCAAAAAACACACCACTTCCTTAAATGGCTTTTCCCTTGTGTAACTGATAGTCAACTCCTGAACTCCATTTTATGAAGTGTTGGGGGAATTTCCCTCTTTTAAAAATATTTAAACATTACACAATGTCACAAATATGATGAACTTGCAAGCTGCACAGGGATGAGCCTAGCTCCTCCCCACATTACATCCCTGTTTCCTTGGGTAGATTCCTCCATCTTGCTCCCCAGACTGGATTTTGATAGGGTGACAGAGCGTGTGGAAACATGCAAAGTGGAATTATTTGGGAGCCCTTTCCAACCTGCTTAAAAAAAAAAAAAAAAACAGTTACTAACTTTTCCGTAACTGCTGTTCTTCAAGATGTGTTGCATATATCCATTCCAATGTAGATGTATGTGTGTCCCAGGTACAGTTGCTGGAATTTTTTTCTAGTGATATCCGTCGGATCGGCTCCGGTGCCCTCTGGTCCCGCACACTCATAGCACCAGTATAAAGGGTCCCGCCAACCCCACGTCCCTTCAGTTTCTTCTTACCGACTGAATCAGGTAAAAGGGGATGGAGTGCAGTTCTTGGAATGGATATATGCAACATATCTCGAAGAACAACCGTTACAGAAATGTTAGTAACATTCAAGTGCTTGCACATGTCCATTCCCATGCAGATGACTCACAAGCAGTTGCACAGCAGGCAGCCTCAGAGTTCAAGTACAAGCTGACTGCAATAGTGCATGGCAGAAGTTGGCATTATCTCTGGCAATGGCATAGTGTGTTGGGCAATGGCATAGTGTGCTGAGAATGTGTGCACTGAGGACCAGGTTGCTGCCTTACAGATATCTTGAATAGGAACTTGCTGCTTCAAGAGCAGAAGGTACTCCAAAATAAGTTGCAATGAAGATTATGCAGGTGGAACATCAAGTTAGGAAGACCAGGTGGAGAATCGTTCCCACTCTACCAGGTAAGAAAACCCTGGTGGAGGGTTTTCTACTGCCCAGTAGGATTCTACTGACCTGCTCTGAGCGAGCTTGTTCCTCAGGACTCAGCCATGGAGGTTCCAGGCCATTAAATGAAGAGAGCTGAAGTTCAGGTGGAGCAGCCAACTGTTGTCTCAGAAGATCAGGTCCAAGTGTAGCCAAAGCCGGATTGGGGTCTCCGCTGAAAGACAGGGTGATGAACCAGTGCTGTCTGGGCCACATGGGGGCTATGAGACTGGCCTGTCCTCGGTTCTGCTTGATCTTCATCAGAACCTTCTGTATCAATTGAATTGGGGGGAAAGGTGTAATACAGATGAGTAGTCCATGCTAACACGAAGATGTCTGTAAGAGACCCCGGGGCTGTGGCCCCACAGGGAGCAGAACTGATGGCATTTTCTGTTGTTGCAGGCAGCAAACAGGTCTATAAGGGGAGTCCCCCACCACTGGGGGATGTCCCCTAAGATGCAGAATCGGCAGCATCCAAGGCTGCCTGCAGGGAGGTCTGGGTTACTGTCTTCCCTTCTTCGACTACTGAAGAGAACTCCCGTCTGGCCTCTTGAGGGAGCATGTCCTTAAATTTTTGCATCGCCTCCCACATATTAAAATCATAGTTAAGGCTCACACTGGAGAAGCTTTGGTTATGCATTCCTTAGGGTGGCTATAAGTACATGTGCCACATGTCTTATAATCTTTGCATTGTGTGGTTGTGGCTTATGTCACTGGGCTGTTCCTCTGCGGTGGTCAAAGCTTCAGACAGCAGCACTGCACAAAGTTACTGGGTCAAATTCTGGTCTTAGTAAATACCAGTGCCTTTCCTCTATATTTTGGTTGTGGAACTGAGACCAATGTTTTCCCCGCTCTGTTTTATTTCATGACACCGTTGAAGATTTTCTAAAGTAGTCTGACTTTGCCAATTCACAACCATTATTGGAAAAGGTCAGGCAGGGGAACCATAGAGAGGGGTAGGCTAGGGAGAGAGGGAGCACATCGGCCAGTGTGGAGGGAGCCGATGCAAGATAACTATGACTAAGCTGAGGGGAGCGTTGGGTTGCCATGCTGGCTGCTCTGAGGCTAGAAGATCTCTTGGAGTCTACATGGGTATTGCACCATTTATAACACAAACTTCATCCCACATAGGCATGAATTACATCCCCCTCTCTCTAAGTAGCTACCAACTTCCCCAGAGCTATTGGAAAATACTTTGCCTGGAGGAAGCCATTTCAACAGTTTCCCAGTTTAGATGTTTTCAAGCTAGAAGAAGTAGAACACTATGAGTAAACTTTTCAAAGTCAGTACAGATCCTTCTAGGAAAGCCCCCAGAGCTAGAAAGTACCTCATTTGAAGAAAATCACACTTTAGAGAGAAACAAACCTACTGAAGTAGCCTGCAGGGCAGCTGACAGGCAGACTGATTACATTTTGGTGAAATTAGGGATGTAGGATCCAAACAAAAAAAAAAGGCATTAAAATGGAATGGGAAGTTCAGTCTGAACTACGGCACTGCCATGGTTGCTTCCTGATATATAGGCATTTGGTGCCAGAAGAGAAAACCATATTAAAAATCCTCCTCAATGAACATCAGAGGCTAGAACTGCCACCCTCCCACTTCCTCAATCTGTTGATACTTTCCAAGCATCTGTCCCCTCTATTCCAAAGCATCTGAGGCTGGTGGTGACATGTCTGGACTGGACCACAGGGAATTGTGAGGAGGGAGTGGAAAGGTGGTTCTATTTATTTTAAAGCCCCATCTGAACAGAGTATGGTCTCCAAGAGCAGCAGAGCAGAAATTGCTACAGTTTCTGGCACCTTGTCCTTAGGGATCATAACTAGAGGCCTGACCTTTTGCCAGAGGAGACTCTCTTGGTTACTGATGCCTTAGGTCTGCTTGCACTTCCTTTATTTTAGGACTGTACAGAAACCAATCCCCACTTCACCCCAGGGCTGCTCTGCAAATATCCAACCTCCCACTGTAGTTCCATCATCTTCTTTTCCTTGCAATACCCAACATGGCATATGGCATTTCCAGAGAGCCAAGGCTCCTGTGGAAAACTAGAAGGTGATGTGGAGGACTGACTGGGCCCACTGAAATAGACTGAGGCAAGTGGGTGGCATCTACAGTGTCTCATTGAAGTCACTTAATTTGCTGGGTGGAGGGAGGGAAAAGCACCTGTACTCTGTTTAACTGAGTACCTCTGTTGGTTAGACCAGAGGATGGGGAGTCAGTACTCCTGTCTTCTATACCCTGCTCTGACAGATTCAGTGCGTGTCCTTGAGCAAGTCACTGCACCTTTCTGTATCCAAGTTTCCCCTCTCTACAATGGGCATAATGATACTGACCCCTCCACACTCCATCATCACATGGGTTTGTAAGGCTTAGTAGCTGTAAGTCCCTTTCCCATTCAGGTGGCTATAGCAATGTAAATTATTAAAATTACGACACCAATTTGGGGGAGGCAACAGAGAAGGGGGGACACTGGGTAGAAAGCATTAAAAACACCAAAGAAAAACTAAATTGTCTACTACTTTTATAGGGACAACTGTGTGCAAGGTGCTTCGCAGATAAGAGTGGCATAAGAGGCCCTGAGACAAAGTGTGCAAATGTAATAGCAAACACTAGTTCTAGCACGAAAACCTTTGGTTAATTGTTTTCTCCTACTTCCCCTCCCTCCAAGCACGTGCACTGAAGTATGTGACACAGGAAGGCTGGGGGCAGAAGCACTGCACGAGGCTGAGGCAACATACCTGGCAGCTGCTAAAACAAAACTTCAAAAGACCCAGTTCCCTTTGAAAACCCATCAGGCAGGAGCCACTCCTCCCCTTCAGCTTCCCTATGAGTTGGTACACTTAACCATTTCAGCATGTTTGGCAGCCCTGCAGCCAGTTCCAGAGCAGGTGGTGGAGTGGAAAATTGTGAAAGAGCCCCAAATCACTGTTGTCTCCCTCTTCCTCACTTCTCCCAGCAGGACACAATGTGCATGCTGACCAAGCAGTCCTAGTGACAGACCAAAGTAGTGCATACTCATTGCAGGTTCTGGGTTCATGTTTCTGCAAAAATGAGATGCCAAGGCCTAGAACTGCCACAATGAGTTCGGTGGTGGCCAGTGTCCTCTAGCAAACTGTTGTGTCTGACAACAAAGATAGCCTGTCACTACAGAACAAGAAGGAGGGGTGAATCCTCAGCTAGTACCCAGAATGACATGGAGAACTAGCATGAGCTAGGACAAGCTCAAGTCCCAGCCTTACTTGTCCAGGATTATCTTGATTAAATGTCCCCCTCTTAGGCCCTGCCTATACTAGATGACAGAGGTGCACAAAACTGTTGCTTGGAACATCTTGAATTCCCAGCAGCTTGTAAAATACCAGTGCCTCCACACACAACTGCCAGCCAGGCGGCTGGGAGTGCAAGTACCGGGTTTAATTCATAAAACCTAGAGGTAAGGTTTTAGTTTCAGTCCAGCTGAACTGGCATCACATTATTTACAACGGTCTCTCCCTAACGTGGGCAGGAGGGCAAGAGATGTTGCACAGTTCAGCTAGTCATCCCACTCCATGCCACTGTGTCCAGCTTTTCCCCCAGAATGTGATAAGGATGAAGGACTGAGGATTGTGGAGTAGATAGAGTTAAGGCTGCTCGATTAGAGGTGTACATTTGATTGTTTCCAGATTGAATGAGTTTGGATCGGACCTTCATTTGTTTGTATCTTTGAATTTTATACAGATTTTGTACTTTTTAATGATTGAGCAGCAGCTACATCTATGGCCAGGTACCGTAGGAATCAAGGCAGCATTTCATAAACGAAAGTCTTATTCAAGGTACTCAATCCCCCTTCCTAGGGCCAACACAGGATTGCTCCCCATAACACTTAAAGGAAATTGATTAGTTATGCAGAAGTTCCTCCACCCAGAAGAAGAGATGGGCACTATAGGATAGGTGTTGCAGGAATCCCAGCAAGCACTGATACAGCAACAGTGCTGTGCTGTGTGTGGATACATCATAGTTGTGGTTGGAGATGCTAAATCCTTGCAAACCCACCCATTTTTTATAGTGATAACACTCCAGGAGTTTTCTCTCAATGTAGATAAGTCAAGTCTACAGTGCATCAGACAGAGATTATAACAATATGTTGAGTGTTTGTCTGAGGCCTGGTCTACACTACGCGTTTAAACCGATTTTAGCAGCGTTAAACCAATTTAACGTTGTACCAGTCCACACTACGAGGCCCTTTATATCGATATAAAGGGCTCTTTATATCGTTTTCTGTACTCCTCCCCAACGAGAGGAGTAGCGCTAAAATTGGTATTACCATATCGGATTAGGGTTAGTGTGGCTGCAAATCGACGGTATTGGCCTCCAGGCAGTATCCCACAGTGCACCGTAACCACTCTGGACAGCAATCTCAGCTCGGATGCAGTGGCCAGGTAAACAGGAAAAGCCCCGCAAAATTTTGATTTTCATTTCCTGTTTGCCCAGTGTGGAGCTCTGATCAGCACGGGTGGCAATGCAGTCCCAAATCCAAAAAGAGCTCCAGCATGGACCATACGGGAGATACTGAATCTGATCGCTGTATGGGGAAACAAATCTGTTCTATCAGAGCTCCATTACAGAAGACGAAATGCCAAAGTGTTTGAAAAAAAAAATCTACAGACTACACAGTGCTGCGTGACAAGCGTAACGGGAAGCCAGAGACTCAAATGGACGCTCATGGAGAGAGGGAGGGGGTACTGAGGACTCCAGCTATCCCACAGTCCACAGCAGTCTCCGAAAAGTATTTGCATTCTTGGCTGAGCTCCCAATGCCTGTAGGGTCAAACACACTGTCCGGCGTGGTTCAGGGAATAGCTCGTCAATTTACTCCCTCCCCACCCCACGTGAAAGAAAAGGGAAAGAAATCGTTTCTTGACTTTTTTCAATGTCACCCTATGTCTACTGAATGCTGCTGGTAGACATGATGCTGCAGCAGTGAAGAGCAGTATCCGCTCCTCTCCCCTCCCCGATGGCAGATGGTGCAGTAGGACTGGTAACCGTCCTTATCAACCTGTGAGTGCTCCTGGCTGGCTTCAGGTGAGGCTGGCTTGGGGAGCCTGGCTGAAAATAGGAATGACTCCTGGTCATTCCCAGTAGATGGTACAGAACGGCTGGTAACTGTCTTCATCATAGCAACTGGGGGCTGAGCTTCAATCAGCCCTCTCCCTTTCATGTGAAAAGACAAGATTCTGTACTGCCTGGACTATCACAGCAGTGGGATGCTGGGCTCCTCTCCCCCACACTGCTTAATGTCCTGCCTGGACTATCATAGCACCAGAAGGCTGCCTCCCCCTCATTTTATGTCACTAACAACTCAGTGTTTCTTATTCCTGCATTCTTTATTACTTCATGACACAAATGGGGGGGGGGGGGACACTGCCACGGTAGCCCAGGAAGGTTGGAGGAGGAGGGAAGCAATGGGTGTGGTTGTTGCAGGGACACCCCCTGTGAATGGCATGTAGCTCATCATTTCTGTGGGATCTGACACAGAGCAGCTGTACTCTCTGATACATTGCTTCTCTAGTACATTTGCCCCATAATCTAGGCAGGACTGACTCTATTTTTAGAAACCATAAAGGAGGGATTGATTCGGGGAGTCATTCCCAGTTTTGCTTTTGTGCCCCCGGCCGATCTCAGCCAGGGGCACCCATGACAGCAGCAGACAGCACAGAAGGACAGTCATCTCATTGCCAAATTACACTGGCAGCAGACGGTACAGAACGACTGGTAACCATCTCTGCTATCATGCAAAAGCAAATGAATGCTGCTGTGTAGCGCTGGAGTATCACCTCTGTCCGCCGCATCCAGTACACATACGGTGACTGTGAAAAATAAAAAGCTGAACAGGCTCCATGGTTGCCGTGCTATGGCGTCTGCCAGGGCAATCCAGGGAAAAAGAGCGCGAAATGATTGTCTGCCGTTGCTTTCCCGGAGGAAGGAATGACTGACGACATTTACCCAGAACCACCCGCGACAATGATTTTTGCCCCATCAGCCACTGGGCTCTCAACCCAGAATTCTAAGGGGCAGGGGAGACTGTGGGAACTATGGGATAGCTATGGAATAGCTACCCACAGTGCAATGCTCCGGAAATCGACTCTAGCCTCGGACCATGGACGCACACCACCGAATTAATGTGCTTAGTGTGGCCGCGTGCACTCGACTTTATACAATCTGTTTTATAAAACCGGTTTATGTAAAATCGGAATAATCCCGTAGTGTAGACGTACCCTGAGATGCGTTCAC
Source organism: Gopherus evgoodei (assembly GCF_007399415.2). Lineage (NCBI taxonomy): Eukaryota > Metazoa > Chordata > Testudines > Testudinidae > Gopherus > Gopherus evgoodei. The sequence continues at coordinate 44,775,177 of NC_044325.1, forward strand.
AAAGGCCACATCTATACAGACCCCTGTAACCATGCTTAAGCAAAGCTCCTGAAGTCTGTTAACAGATTTCTATCAAAGGCTAGGAGTGACACTATTACTGACTAGGATTGTCTGGGGAGTGTAACAAGGAAGTATGGAGCTGGTGACTGGAAGATGGTTTGTAGGTGGCTTCAGCGGAAAGTAGTGCCATTTGCTAAAAGGAGAAGCTTGGTAACATGTGCCATGCTTGTGACTTTCTAAAGATCCAAAGAGTCACATAGTGACAAAAGGTAGGATCTAAGATAGAGAAAAGGTGAGTAATGAGGTTAGAAGGCCAGCAGCAGTTCACTGTGGCAGAAGCTATCTAGATTACTGCCTCGTGTGCACTGTATAACATACAACTACATGCCTCAAGGCCAAGTGGGATGTTGATAAATGATATGCAAACAATCTGGGGCACCGAGGAACCAAGTAGAGCAACTTAACCTTAAGTTCATTGAGCTAAAGGATGCTGACCATAATGAAAAACTCGTCCAGTGAAAGCTGCTCAGGATACTCCAGAGTTGCATGTGAACAATGAATCAAGCTCCAAACAACAGTCTTCTAATTTTCCGTAACAGAGATATTCCTCTGAAATGCCAGACCTGGTGAATCTGTTGATAGTTTCAGGTACTGACATGCCCAAAAAATCTCAATAAATTTACATATGCAATTTGATCCACTCAGATGGTCTCCGAGCACAAATGGTCTTCCTGCCTGTCATGGGGTCTCTCTATCCCATGCTGGTTCAGCAGCCACAGGGTTAACAAACCAACTGCCTGCTTTCTCAGCCAGAGCTGATTGGCAGACCCACAGCATAAAAATATAAAAGGGCTGCAAGACAGGAGGATGGGGTGGCTGCCAGAGAGACAGAGGGATAGCAGAGAGAGGATCCCTCCAGCAAACTGGTGAGGAATTGCCAGACAAGTCATCACACCAAAGAAGATGGGGAAGATTATAAAGGTAGGAAGTAGCTCAGGGAACAGCAAGGGACTGAGAAGGACCGATTCTGGCAGTTCCAAATTAGGGCCCAGGCTGCAAACCATTGGAGTTGATAGGCATGGGTTTCCCTACATACCTCAGCCTGGGGACTCTTAAGGTATGTCTACACTGCAATAAAACCCCACACAACACTGAGTTTCAGAACCTGGGTCAAATGACTTGGGCTCACAGGGCTCAGGCTGCAGGCTATAAACTGCTGTGTAGATGTTTGAGCTCAGGTTGTAGCCTGGGCTCAGAAACTTTGCAGGAGGGGGGGGCAGGTTTCAGAGCCCAGTCTCCAGCCTGAACCAGAACATCTACACTGCAGTTTTTAGCCCTGCAGCCCAAGTCAGCTGACCCAGGCAAGCTGCTGGTCTTTTACCGCAGTGTAGACATACCCTCTGAGAAGGTTAAAAAACGGTTAGCTACCTTTTCGTAAGTGTTGTTCTTCAAGATGTACTGTTCATGTCTATTACGCGTTAGGTGTACATGCGCCGCATGCATGAGTGTTGGAAACTTTTCCCTTAGCGGTACCTGTCGGGCCGGCAGGGCCCCTGCCTGAACAGCGCCACTGCACCATGTATATATACCCCTGCTGGCTCGACCCCCTCCAGTTCCTTCTTGCCAGCAACTCTGACAGAGGGGTAGGAGGGCTGGTGGTGGAATGGACATGAACAACACATCTCGAAGAACAACACTTACGAAAAGGTAGGTAACCATTTTTTCTTCTTGGACTGCTTGTTCACGTCCATTCCACATTAGGTGAATCACAAGCTTACCTTCGGAGGAGGGTAGGATCATGGAACAATTGATCGGAGGACCGCCCCACCAACCGCTGCATCCTCTCAGGCCTGCTGGCTGACCACATAGTGGGTTGTAAAGGTATGCACCAACGACCAGGTGGCTGCTTTGCAGATCTCCTGGACTGAGACCTGTGCCAGGAAAGCCGCTGAAGCTGCTTGCACCCTGGTCGAGTGGGGTGTGACCGCTGGGGCCAGAACACCTGCGAGGTCATAACATGCCTGAATGCAGTCTGCAATCCAGGAGGAGATCTGCTGCGTCGACACCAGAAGGCCTCTCATCCTTTCCGCCATGAACAGCTGCATGGATTTATGAAAGGGTTTGGTGTGCTCCAAGCAGAACGCCAATGCTTGACGGACATCCATGGTGTGCAGGCTGCGGTGACTCGGGTTCGCAGGGGGGTTGGGGAAAAACACCAGCAGACAAATGTCCTGGCCCAGATGGAACTGTGAGAACACCTTTGGGAGGAACTTGAGGTGTGGGCGAAGCTGCACCTTGTCTTTATGAAATACTGTATACGCCGGCTCTGAGGTGAGTGCCCTCAGCTCAGATACCCTTCTGGCTGAGGTAATGGCCACCAGAAATGCCATCTTCCAAGAAAGGTGGAGGAAGAAGCAGTTGGCAAATGGCTCGAACGGGGGCCCCATGAGCTTAGAAAGGACGACTAAGTTGAGACTCCATGGAGGGACTGGGGGGCATGAGTAAGGGAACACTCTCTCCAGTCCTTTAAGAAACCACCCCACTATTGGGTGGGAGAACACCAAGCCCCCTGAAAACCCCGGGTGGAAGGCGGAGATGGCTGCCAGATGCACCCTGATCAAGGACGGGGCCAGCCCCTGCTGCTTGAAATGCAGTAGGTACTCTAGAATGGTAGGCACCAGAGCCTGGTATGGCGGAACCAGTTGGGGCTCACACCAGCATGAGAACCTCTTCCACTTGGCCAGATAAGTTGCCCTGGTAGAAGGCTTCCTACTATTAAGTAGAACCTGCTGCACAGGGAAGTAGCACTGGCTCTCCAAAGTGTTCAACCACAAAGCTTCCACACCATCAGATGCAGTGATTGCAGGTCGGGATGGAGTTGCTGCTCTCCGTCCTGCAGGTCGGGGTGGAGTTGCTGCCCTCCGTCCTGCATGATGAAGTCCCGGTGTAGGGGCAGGGTTACTGGGGCTTCCACCAACAGCTCCAGGAGTGTGGTGGTGCCAGGCCGGGGCGATGAGGATAACCACCGCCCCGTTCCTGCGCACCTTGAGTGGACTTTGTGCACCAGAGGAGGCGTGGGGGAAGGCGTATTTCAATTCCCCTCCCCACAGAATCACGAACGCATCTGCTATTGAGCCCAGGCTGCAGCCCTGGAACGAGCAGAACTGCGGGCACTGGGCGTTGCAAACAGGTCTACCTGGGGAAAACCCCACTTGCAGAAGAGCGAATACACAACGTCCGCTCCGAGCGTCCACTCGTGCATGCGGTACGACCTGCTGAGGTGGTCGGCCAGTTCGTTCCGCACCCTTGGGAGATGTGACACCTCAAGGTGAATGGCGTGGGTTATGCAAAAGTTCCAGAGGAGGAGAGCCTCGTGGCAGAGTGGCGAGGAGTGGGCTCTGCCCTGCTTGTTTATCTAAAACATTGCGGTCATATTGTCCATCAGAACTGTCACGCTGTGGCCACTCAAAGTGGCATGAAAGGTCTGGCAGGCTAAACAAACCACCCTGAGCTCCTTCACATTGATATAGAGCGACTGCTCCGCTCCCAACCACAAGCCCTGAGTCCTGAGATCTCCTAGGTGAGCACCCCATATGAGGTCTGACACGTCTGTCACAAGCATCAGGTCCGGCCGTTGTGCAGCAAAGGGGATGCCTTCACAAACCACGGTCTGGGACAGCCACCACCACAGGGAGTCTAACTCATCCCCCCGGGGCTGTCACTACCAAGTCCAGGGGGTCCCTGCCTGGGCGGTATACACGGGTGAGCCAAGCCTACAGGAGCCATGCTCCTGAGTTTCAGTCTGGCATGCTTGACCACGTGTGCATGCTGCCACGTGGCCCAGCCGCCTCAGGCAGCATCTGGCCATTGTAGTGGGAAACTGGCACAGGGAGTTCACTGCTTGCTGGATGGCCAGGAATCGTGATACTGGGAGGCTCGCCTTTACCTGTACTGCATCTAGGACCGCCCCTATGAATTCCACTCTCTGCGTTGGAATGAGGGTGGACTTGGGGATGTTGACCAGGAGCCCCAGCATGTGGAATAGTCTCAGGGCCACTTGCACATGGGACCAAACCTCCTCTCTGGACTGGAACGCCAGGAGCCAGTCATCAAGGGATGGGTAAACTCGAACCCTCTGCCTCCGTAAGAAGGCCACCACTACCGCCATTCATTGTGTGAACACCTGCGGGGCCGAAGCTAGGCCAAATGGGAGAACTGTGAACTGGTAATGTTCTTAGTTCACAGTGAAGCGCAGGAATCGGCGATGCGCCGAGTGGATGGCAATATGAAAGTACGCATCCTTCACGTTGAGGGCAGCGTACCAGTCCCCCGGATCCAGGGAAGGGATGATGGTGCCCAGAGAGACCATGAGGAACTGAGCCTTGACTAGGAACTTGTTGAGCCCTCACAGGTCCAGAATGGGTCGAAGGCCTCCTTTGGCCTTGGGAATGAGGAAGTAGTGGGAGTAGAACCCTTTCCCTCTTAGGTCCTTCGGTACCAACTCTACTGCCCTCACCTCTAGGAGCGTGTGAACCTCCTTTTTCAGGAGGTGCTTGTGAGAAGGGTCCCTGAAGAGGGACAGAGAAGGAGGGTGGAAGGTAGGCAGAGAGGAGAACTGCAGCCTGTAACCACTTTGCACCATGCGTAACACCCAGCGGTCCAACATAATACTGGACCATGCATGGAAGAAATGGGACAGGCGGTCCAGGAAGCAAGGAGATGAATCCGGTGACTGGTCCAGTACGCTGTCCTCGAGCACACCTTCAAAAGCCTAGTTTAGGGCCTGCCTGAGACTTATGCTGGCCTTGGCTCCAGCCTGGCCTATTGGAGCTATTATTATTATTATTACACTGCCTCCTATTATCCCCATTTTGCCTGCAGTAGGGCTCCTGCCTAGGATGAGGTTGGTAGTGATGCTGAGGAAGAGGCTGCAGCTTGAAGGGCTTTCTTTGGGTCACTGGGGTGTGCATACCCAGCGACTTGAGGGTGGCCCTCAAGTCCTTGAGGCTATGCAGCTTTGAGTCCATCTGGTCTGAAAAGAGCCCGGAACCTTCGAAGGGGAGGTCCTGGAGTGAGTTCTGGACCTCAGGCGGCAGATCTGACTCCTGCAGCCACGCCGAGTGTTGCATGACCATGCCAGATGCAATGGTCCTGGTTGCCGCATCCGCCGAATTCAAGGACGCTTGGAGAGAGGTCTTCGCTATGGCCTTGCCTTTGTTCACCAGCGCCGTAAATTCCTGTTGGGAACCCTGCAGGAGGCTGTCCTTAAACTTCCCCACTGCTGCCCAGGAGCTGAGGTTATACTTGTTGAGGATGACCTGTTGGTTAGCAATCCTCAACTGGAGGCCCTCTGAGGAATACACCTTCCTGCCAAACAAGTCCAGGTGCTTCGCTTCCTTGGCCTTAGGTGCCGGGGCCTGCTGCCCATGGCGCTCTTTCTCATTTACTGCCGAGACTACAAGGGAACTTGGGCTTGGGTGGCAAAACAAGAAGTCATACCCCTTTGATGAGGCGAAGTACTTGCGTTCCACATCTTTGGCTGTTGGAGTGCTGGAGGCCGGGATCTGCCATATAGTCTTATAGTTTGACTGTATGGTCTTAATACAAAGAAGCCCTATTCTGGATGGACCCTCTGTGCTCAGAATGTTCACCATGGGGTCCTCCTGTTCAACCGTCTCCTTGGCCTGTAACCCCAAATTATGAGCAACCTTATGCAGCAGCTCTTCGTGGGCTCTGTGGTCTATTAGCGGAGGTCCTGATACCACTGTGCCTGCCACCACTTCATCCGGGATGACGAGGAGGTCAGCAGCTGCTCCGCTTCCTCCTGCTGGTCCCCTTGGTCCCCCCTCTCCCGAAGGAGGGGCATCCAGCTCGGACCATGGGGCGGCACTGAATTTGGTGTTGGTTTCTCTGGTCTCTCGCTTGGCGATGGTGCAGGCGGTCTGGACACCGTGGCTTCCTGCATGGAGGAGCGTCGGTGCGGGGACCAGAACTGGTGCACAGAGTAGCTGGCCCTGGAGGGAGCCCCTTGCCACTGGTGGTAGGTCCAGGGGGTCCTGAAGGGCCAGTGTCCCGGCCTGGTGATCTCTGCCGTCTAGTGCCCAGTGCAGGTCTGTATTGCCCCAAGTCGGCGCCGGACTCTGGTGACGCCGAGTGCGAAGGCCACAGCGATGCCGTCGAACTGTGCTGGTGGGAGATTGACGAGTGGCTTCTTGCCGATTGGGAACGGGACCAGTGTCAGTGCTCGCGAGACCGGGACCGGTGTCGGTGCTCCCGAGACCTGGACCAGGACCAGTGACTTCTGGAAGCCTTTGGCAATGGCCAGCTTGCCTTCTCCTGGTGCCGGTCTCTGGAGGGTGCCAGAGAACGTTGGGTCCCTTGCATTAATCCCGTGCGCTGACTCGTCTCTGGTACCAAGGCTTCCCTCTGCATCAGGGGTAACAGAGTCCGCAGACTCGATACTCGACCAGTCCCAATGCCAAGAACGATGCCAGGACGGTGACCTTGAATGGTGCACCATTGCCAGCTTTCCCCTCAATGGCACTGCGGGCCCGGGTGCCAAAGGCTTCTCCCTGATCGGGAGAGGGCTCACCACCGACAACCTGATGAGGTCCTTCGCTGCCTGAAAGGTGTCAGGCATGGAGGGCTGATCCAATACTCCCTTGAGACTGTTGTCCTCACTGAGTTCACTTAGGACTGGACTCGGAGGGACTTGTGGGGCCAGTACAATGCCCATACCACTCTTTCCGGTGCCAGGGCTCTTAGATGGCGCCGGTGTCCTTTGTGGGGCTTGGCCTTAGGCTGCACCAGGGAGGATGAGCGGTGCCGGGGCCTACTTTTCTCTGGGGCCGATGGCTTGCCTCGCACCAGGTCTCTTGACAACTTCGGGGCACTTCACACTGAGGAGGCTGGAGCCGGCGTCAGGCGCTCTGGGCCCGATGGCTGCAGCGCTCTTCCCATCAACAACTGCTTCAAGCGAAAGTCTCTCTTTCTTTGTTCTAGGCTTAAATGCCTTGCAAATCTTACACCTCTCTGTTTGGTGTGCTTCCCCCAGGCAACGTAGACAGGAGTCGTGGGGGTCACTAACTGGCATAGGCTTGCAGCACGTGGCGCAAGCCTTAAACCCGTGGGCCTGCAGCATGCCCTGTGGCCTGGGGCGGGTGCTGGAAGCCTCCAAGCACCTAATCCATTAAATGTCCACACAATAGAATGCTAACAAACTGATAGCAGCTAAGTACTCTAAAGCTAAGGGATTGCTTCTCATAGGAGAGCAAGAGGTTGCTCCAACGCCGCTGTGGATGGTAAGAAGGAACTGGAGGGGGTCGAGCCAGCAGGGGTATATATGGACGGCACAGTGGCACCGCTCAGGTAGGGGCCCCGTCGACTCGATGGGTACCACTAAGGGAAAAGTTTCTGACGCTCGTGCACATGGCGCGCATATACCTAATGTGGAATGGACATGAACAAGCACTTGAAGAAGAACTAGAGCTGATTAGCCTGTATAGGAACTACAGAACTTCCGCTTCCCCATTATCCTAAAGACAGACTACTGAAGACCCAGCTGGAAGTGAGGTCAGTCCTTGACAAGAACTTCACAAATGCAGAGTTGGGCGTGATGGCATACGGGAGGATGGGGAGGGAAATGGAGCCAGGTTGGTATAGCTCCCCAACACGTCTCAAGCAGAACTAACAGATAAAGACCCCCATATTACACTGCTGCCTACTCCATGACTCTTCTTTTTCTTAGAGTACGTGTAAAGTGCCTCAGGTTGCATGTGACTAGGATTCATCACCAAATTTGGTCCGTGGGTTGGATCACTAGCTTCCCTGGTTTGGTCTGAGTACTGATGAGGAGTGTGATGTGAATACTGATCCATGAGCTTTCGTGGGCTACAGCTCACTTCTTCAGATGCATCCGAAAAAGTGAACTGTAGCCCATGAAAGCTTATGCTGAAATAAATTTGTTAGTCTCTAAGATGCCACAAGTACTCCTGTTCTTTTTGCAGAAACAAACTAACATGGCTGCTACTCTGAAAACTGATCCATGACTTATCCCTCTTATGCTTCATAATCGAAGAGATTTGTGTATATGTTTAGTTCTCTTTAAATAACTTCTACAGGTCCTTTTCATATTTAAGCTATGTAATCTAGTGGCAGGAAGATGGAGTTTCACAAACAATTGGAAAAATGACTCAGACCTTACAAAAGCCTTTTCAAAAAGGAATGTGCAAAGAAAGAAGATCCTTGAAAGAAAGAAAGAAAAGTTGAAATGACTGTCAGATGGACTAACAGTAAACAAAAATCCAAACTGCTTGAGATAGAGCCAAATAATCCAAAATTTTAAAAAAATTGGATAGTAATGGAGCGTTACCCTGCCAAGAGTTACTCACTGAATACCTCTTCCACTTTAAGCCATAGATCTTTCCTGAAGGCTGCAGAAAGATAAGTTGAACTTACGGAGAGCAGTAAAAACCATCAGTGATCAACAAGTTCTTGCACATACAATCAGCAATTTCAGCTTTAGATGGAGAACCCAACTGCAAATTTATAATAGGAAAGGGTTTGATATTATGGTCAGGTGATTTGAAAACTCCAACTGATGACCTCAAGTTGGCGCTATTAATAGCAGATAGGTCAAATGTGACAGAGCTTTTCTGATGACTTTTGGAAACAGATGGAAAAGAATGCATACAGGAACTCTTGACTCAGGTCTAGGAGGAAAGCATCTATCAGTGAGCCAGATCTCACCCTCTCCTGGAACATAAAGAAGATACTGCACCTTCTGCCATTACAAATGGGTCTATTTATAGTGTACTTCATCTGTAAAAGAGAATGAGGTGATCAGAGTCCTTGAAGAAACCACTTGCATGGGGTTGTGTACTTCCAGTTGAAATCATCTGTTATGCCTATCTTGTAGAACTGGAAGGGACCCTGAAAGGTCACTGAGTCCAGCCCCCTGCCTTCATTAGCAGGACCAAGTACTGATTTTGCCCCAGAACACTAATTAGCCCCCTCAAGGACTAAACTCACAACCCTGGGTTTAGCAGGCCTATGCTCAATCCACTGAGCTATCCCTCCCCCTAGTTAAGTACTCTCTCTTTGAGAATTTGAAGTGCTTGTGATTAGATCTGCTAAATACACCTTTCCCAACAGTGAATAAAAAGTAAATTCTCTGCACCAGGTCACCTAATACATGGCTTTGTCACTGCTGGCCAATTCATTCCTGACTGAGGGAGGAGAGCTTTCAAAGGCCATTCAAATCACTCTCAGCTCCAACAAATTATGCACAGATTGGAAATCAGAGGAGCCAAAAGAGTCTCAATTGTGAGATGGCCAAACTGAACTCCTCAACCGTGCTCAAAGCATGTTACTATCACAGCTGATAGAAAGACTGCATGAAACTCCACCCAATGCATAGCACATACAGTAAAACCTCAGAGTTACCAACACCAGAAATACGAACGGACCGGTCAACCATACACTTCATTTGGAAATGGAAGTATGCAATCAGGCAGCAGAGACAAAAAAAAACAAATACTGTACAGTACAATACTGTGTTAAATGTAAACTACTAAAAAAAAAGGAAAAGTTTAAAAAAAATTTGATAAGGTAAGGAAATTGTTTTTGTGTTTGTTTCATTTAAGATTAAGATGGCTAAAAGCAGCATTTTTCTTCTGCATAGTAAAGTTTCAAAGTTGTAATAAGTCAAGCTTCAGCTGTAAACTTTTGAAAGGTTCTACTGTAGAACCTCAGAGTTATGAACACCTCAGGAATGGAGGTTGTTCATAATTTTGAACAAGATGTTATGGTAGTTCTTTCAATAGTATACAACTGAACAGTGACTTAATAACACTTTGGAACTTTACTATGCCGAAGAAAAAATGCTGCTTTCCCTTTTTTTTTTTTTTTAAATAGTTTACATTTAACAGTACTATACTGTATTTGCTTTTTTTTTTTTTTTTTTTTTTTTTTTTTTGTCTCTGCTGCTGCCTGATTGTGTACTTCCAGCTCCAGCTGAGGTGTGTGGTTGACTGGTCAGTTTGTAACTCTGGTGATCGTAACTCAGAAGTTCTACTGTACTGTATATATAGGTTTTGCCCAACACAACAGATAGTCCAAACCAGTGGTGGGCAACCTGCAGCTCGCTTGCAGCCCATCAGGGTGATCTGATTGTAGACCCCAAGACATTTTGCTGACACTGACCATCTGCAGCCCTGGCCCCCCGCAGCTCCTAGTTTCTGGCCAATGGGAGCTGTGGGAAGTGGTAGCCAGCACGTTGCCCACTGCTGTCCTACACCTTTCCAGAGACAGCCAGAGGAAACCAAGTAATCTTGCTACTACTAGTATGTTGTCTTTAACCAGCACTGCAAATGTCTCATTTTAAGTCCAGCAAATGGTGTCATAGGGGCAAGAAGCCATAAATTTCAGAAAGATTCTTATTCACAAATTAGTTTAGATATGAAGAGCCCATTATGACTCACCTGCTGTCCTGTATAGCACAAGCCAAAGACTCTCACCCATTTTAAACTGTTTCACACGTGAAATCTCAAAGGTGAATGATCTCTGAATCTCTTGATATCTGTTTGATTAGTTGAGGACTTGGAATCTCAAACAGCTCCTATGAACTCCAAGTCTCCATCAGAGTGAATGTGCATTTCTCAAGATTTGTCCTCAGTCCTCAAGACAATTAAAGCACAGATATCACCTGCACCAACCTCTAGTGACTCCAACGAGTCCTTCAAAGCTGATCCATATTCAAACCTGAGCATCTTCAATTTCTTTTAGGATCCTGAATGAAATGAAAGGGAGCAGACATGTCTCCTCTTGCTCTTCTTCCCCTTTATTCTCTATATTAAGGAGGAAGTAGATTAGTCCACACATGAAGCGGTCTTCTCCTCAGATATTCTAGAGACCAGGAAGTCTCACAGATGGGTTTTGAAGCAACCTTCATTGCCAGCTTTGAAGATGTTCATAGCTCAGACATGCTGCACTCATCACAGAGAGGCAAATTAGCCTGCAAAGGTTTTTCCAGAAGCAGGAAACTATGCAGAGACTCCTGCTCTCTATGAGTACTGGGGGTAAAGGCCACATAAGCCATGCCCCTACTCCAAGTGGTGACCCTCACCCAGATTCTGAACATCACAATCAATCAATTACATCTATGTATTGCCAGATATGAACTTTTTAAATCCCCACCTTCTATTTAGGTCCACCATGTCAGATGGCAAGAGTTGGAGAGGACAGGAGAAGATTGCTACTGAGCCAGATAAGAACTCAGATTCAACTATAAAAGCCATGCAACATTAGCAGCTAACGCTAACTCTGTAATGTGTTCAGCAGCTCTCTCATTCTAAAAATTCCCCTTTCTAAAAGGTCAATGTCACAGGGCTAGTATCTGGTACAATTACTCCCTCAAGAATGTTGAACTTCACTGTGTTGTAGCCACTGTTACTTAGGCCTGATCTACACCTAAATCTTAGCAATCTAGGTATGTTGCTCAGGGATGTGAAAAATTCACACTCCTGAGAGATATATTTAAACCAACCTAATCTCTGCTATAGACACCACTAGGTCAACGGAAGAAGTCCAGCATCAACCTAGCTACTGCCTCTTGAGGAGGCAGATTAACTACAGTGACAGAAAAACCCCTTCTGTCGCTGTAACAAATGTTAACACTGACGGCACTCCAGTGACACTATAGTGCCGTAGCTGTGCCACTGTAGCATCTGTAGTGTAGACATATCCTTAGCTGCTTAACTACAGTTCTTGAACTTCAGTAGACATGTAGCAGTTTGGCCAGCATGGCATCTGCCAGCTGGCTTGCCCTTTGCAGAGGGCAAAAAGATTATTAATTCAAGTTCTGTGAATCCAGTGCAATGATGAGTGGAAATTGTAACACCTCAACTTAACCTCACACCTTGCTTTCATGAATCCACAGTTGTGTGGGACTAGTATCACAGAGCTATCTGCACTTAATATGGAGTTCTAGAGACCAATAATCCCCATTACCCTTACCGTATCCCTGACACATTAAAGGGACTATGCTGCTTCCACACTATATCAAAGTCAACTTAATGGGCCCTTGGCAGACCACCCAAGCCATTTGGCATACAGCCCAAGTCACTTGGCCTCACTAGATTCCTCGCTCTACCCACTGCCTAAATACCCTGGCCTCTTGCACTTTGCGCAAAGTGGCCATCTATTCTTAGTTTCAAGATAGCACCAGAAACTACCTGGGAAATACTGAAAACAATATTTAACACCAGTGTTACTAATCATAACAACTCTTAACACTCCCTAAAAAAACCCTGGCTGTCTGAGGAGGGTGCTAGCCTTTGTATCTCCCCCATATTACACAGCATGCTTAGGCTTCACGAGCTTGGGCCAACAGCTTTCTGAAGATGGTCTATTGGCAAAGCTGTCACCACATGTTGGGAAAACTGAAATACTCCCTGGCTTTTTTTTTTTAAGTCCCCCCCCCACCTTTTTAAAAGAGGTTTTTGTTAAATGCTGAAGCCTTGCATGGCTCACAAAAAGCTGCTGATTGATACCTGCAGCCCAGAGAAGCCCTGGAGAATAACAGGCTGTCATGGTGCCAACATCATACAACTCACAAACTCCAGCATCAGCTGCAAAACTCCCCTGGACATAAAGCACTTGGGAAAGTAAAGCAGCAAAGCCTGATTCCCTGGTGCAGGGCTCTGGGGGAACCCTCACAAAGCAGGAGCAGGGGCTTTCAGGGACAGGAAATGTTTCTTTCTACAATTCATGCTTTTGGCAGGGGATTCTTGTTTATATCACAGGATAAAACACCAAACTGTGAATGCCGTGCTCATCCTGGGAAAAGCCAAGCCAAAGCATGACCCTGGGCTGGATGGAAAATGTGAGCATGAACTGGCTTAACAGTCAGGCTGTGGTGGAAACTTCACTGTCCAAGAGGAGGTAGCCCAGAGGAGAGGCCTGATGGGAAGGGGGGATTTCCCTCAGTTAGGGGAGTTAGAGGCCCTTTGAGCTACCTCCTGATATGGCAGCACTCTTGCTTGGTTACTGAAGTCCTATTTGGATAAGATCTCTCCACTCATCTCAGCCAGACTCCAGGGCCCCTCTGTCCAGCTTCATTCACAGCTGACTTTAGGGATAGCTACGTGGAGACTGTCCCTCATGAGGGCTGACTTATATTGTGCCACCCTACTTAGAACTCTGGATTCTCCACATTTTCCTGAGAGAGATAGTTGCTGGGAGATTGAAGACAATCCTATCTCAATCCATCTTCAACTACGTTTCCATCTGTAAAACACTGGGGGTCTTGAGCATAGCTGCTCATACGTCTGTCTCCTGCTGTAACTGAACCCCCTTCTCTTGCATTTCAAACACACTCAGCACTGAGCCATCTGTTCCTTTCCCCAGGAGGCTCCCTCATTCTTTCTTGAGACAGTGCAGATCTGGAAATCTCCAAAATGTTCACACTGAATTTAATCTCAGGACAGTCCTGGAGAGTTTCAGGCCAACAGAGGGAAAGTAGCTGACTTGCCTCATCCCTCCAAGCCTAGGCTATAGAGAGGTGTCTCCATTTCTACAAAAGGGTGGGGAAATGCAGAAAATTCAGCTCTAATATTTCAGTGCCTCTTTTTGACCTGTAGGAATGGTACAGTTCAGAGATGAGCCCCTGAATATTTTTGTTTTTGAGCTAGGTGGTTCTGCCCTGAAAGTGATGCAGAAAGGACTCTCCTCTGCAAAACTTCCCGGTACTTTTCTCACTTTCACAGCTCAAATTAGCTCCGAATTAATTCCACCAGCTATAGCACAGCAGCATGGCTTTCGTTCCCATCTTACTACCTGCAAGGCTGAACAACATACAAGACTCCAGGTCCCTGTGTGGGGAAGAGCCAAGGATGGATAAAAATACTGCTGGGGGAAAAACAAACAACCCAGAGGACAGGGGAGAAGCCAGACATTCGTGGGATTCCCTGACAGCTCCATGCAGAAGGAAGGGCTGGGCTGGAAAAAACAGGACCCAGGTTCCTGCCAAGCTGTCTGAGGCCCGTCCTTTCCAATTCGCTCAAAGAAACAGCCAAGGCTCCCTCGTAACCCTTTCAGCACTCAACCGGGACGAAAGGCTGCCCTGGACATTAAACCACTGAATGCCAAATGCTACAGCCCTCTCCTTCCTCAAGAGCATTAAACAGAACAGCTGGGCTCCCCCCCAACAGTGAAACTCAGATGAGAACTCAGGACATTAACTCTACAAGCACCACATTATACTGAAGGAGAGGATTAGTCATGTGGAAGGAAGAAGAGAGACCCAGATGCCACTTTGTAATGTGCAATTTCTGCAACCCCACAGGACATTTGAATAAAACCCATGGAGAGCAAGAAGAGAGAAAGGAGCTATAAGATAGCTACTGCCAGACACTAGCACTATTCAAATACCCCTATGTCAAGTTAAATACGAAGGAGCAAAAAAACAACAGTAGCTGTGAAGTTAGCCACTTAGCCAGAGTAACGTAACGAGCAATGGTAGCCGAGAGACACGGACAGGAGATGATTGGAGGAGTAAGAGAAATAGGATGTACCTATTTCAGAATGAAAAGTCCATACACGTTGCTGAGTTTTACATTAACTGCAACCACCAAAGACAAAGACCTGGACATCATTGTGGGCAGCTCAGTGTGTAGCAATGGATAAAAAAGCCAACAAGATGTTAGGATGCATAAGCAATGGGATGGAAAATAATGCTGAAAAATATAATGTCATTATATAATTCAATGGTATGTCCTCACTTGGAGTAGTGTCATCAGTTCTAGTCACTGCTATAGAAAAACAGAGTCAGACAACAATTAGAGGTCTGTAAAGCCTCCATATGGATACTGAAACAGTTGAGACTGTTTAGTTTAGGAGAAGACAAATAAGAGTGGGCATGAGAGAGACATTACTATGAAAGGTATAGAGAACATAAACTGAGCACTCCTATTTACTCTCTTGTATAATACAAAAACAAGGGGACATTCAATGAAATTGAAAGGCAACCAATTTAAAAAACTGATAAAAGAAAACCTTCACATAATGCATAATTAATCTGTGGAACTCACTCTTACAGCATATAATTAAAGTCAAGTTCTTACCAGGATTCACATAAAGGACCAGACACTTATGAGTAACGAGGAGGTCCACAGTTGGAACCCAGAAAATATTGTAAGAACTATTAACCCATTCTGCTTCCAGGCATAAGCCAACCACTAGCTGATGGGGATTAGGAAGGACTTTCCCCTATGGATAAATTATTCTATTATTGCCCATTACAAGGTTCTTGTATCTTCCTCTGAAACATCAGTACTGGTTGTTCCACATACAGGATACTGAAAGAGAAGGATCAGTTGTTTGATCCAAGATGGCAGTTCCAGTGTTTAGAATGGGTGGAAGATGGTTTGTGGAGGTAACTAAGTGAGCTAGCCTAGGCCCTTAATACGTAAGAAGGGACTGTGAGCAGATGGCAAATCTTCATCTCCCACTACATCCTCCTGGTATCTTCCATCACGTTAGAGCTTGGTGATCAGGAGGGTTAAGCCCTGAGACATGTGAATGAGAACACCTCCACTGAAGGACACAAAGGGGTGAAGGCTGCATAATGAAAGAGATCCCACCACATTACCTCAAACGAGACTGCAAAAGGGGACTATAACTGCTCAGGGCCAAGCAGAGAAAGCAAGGTAAACAGGAGACAACTCTTCATTCAATCAGAGCCAGTCAGAAAAAGAGGCTCCCAAGTTCCTAATTCTATAAAGCCCTCCCAGAAGCAGCTGAGAGTAAAGGCCCCACTCACACAAGCTGACTTGTGCGCCACTCTGCCCTGCTGTGAAGCCCCAGCTCTTGCCTCCAGCTCACAGCCCCAGCACTGGCTCCTATATGCTCACTGCACTCGGCCCAAAACCCCCTTTGCCTCTGGAAAGGGTCCTGAGATTAATCTCATTTATTACCTCGGAAAAGTAACAGCACAGCAGCTGCCAGCCAAGTCCGATTCAAACAACGTCTGAGGGGCCGAGGCTGCAGGGCCAGGCCTCAGACTGTCTGGGCAAGTCATGAGCTTTCTTCCTTTCCTCTCCCAGAGGCTCCAGACAGACAGACAAGACCTAGGCTGTGGGAAGCAGGGTTCCTTCAAGACGGTGCCAACCCATGATGCTGAGGCTCAGAGCAGGCTGGCGAATAATAGGACCTACCATCACAGGCTGATCTAGTGTGATTTATCCAATATACAAACTATCAAGGCTGGTCATGCATCTCCATGTTTGACTAACCTGATTTGCTCCCACAGTTAGGTTGTCATCAGTGTGCATGGGGGCAGGACAAGATATGGGTGAGTGTAGGGATGGAGCAGCTGCACGTACCAACTTAAACTCATCCTGTCTCTAGTTTACACATGCCTAGACAGTATCCCCCCAACCTAGTGTGGTGAGAACAGAAGGTGAAAGTTCAGTTCAAAAATCTATGTTTCTCAGACACACACTGCTCTTCCAATGTCACAGCCGAGGGCTGAGGTGCCAGGGTACTGCCAAGGGGAAGCTAGCAGGAGCCCAGTAACAAACTGTAACTACCGTCCACTTCTAATCTCCCTCAGTCAATAAAGTTAATTGATCCAAGTCTTCAAGACAGAGAGGCCTCTAGTGGGATCAGAGCTCAAGGGCTGCCTTGATGCAAGTGGTGGACCCTGACCTCTTGAGGTCCCTTCTATCCCTACATTCCTGTGATCCTACAGACTCACAATGTGCCTGTCCTAATATAAGACATTTATCTGTCTGATAGGGACTCTTCTATGAGATAGGTTTCAGAGTGGTAGTCGTGTTAGTCTGTATCAGCAAAAACAACGAGGAGTCCTTGTGGCACCTTAGAGACTAACAAATTTATTTGGGCACAAGCTTTCGTGGGCTAGAACCCACTTCATCGGATGCATGAAGTGAAAAATACAGCAGCAGGTATAAATACATGAAAGGATGGGGGTTGCTTTACCAAGTGTCAGGTCAATCTAACGAGATAAATCAATTAACAGCAGGATACCAAGGGAGGAAAAATAACCTTTGAAGTGGTAAGAGAGTGGCCCATTACAGACAGTAGACAAAAAAGTGTGAGGAACAGTAGGGAGAAATTAGTATTGAGGAAATTAAGTTTAGGTTTTATAATGATCCAACCACTCCCAGTCTTTATTCAGGCCTAATCTGATGGCATCCAGTTTGCAAATTAATTCCAGTTCTGCAACTTCACATTGGTGTCTGATTTTGAAGTTTTTGTTGTTGAAGAATTGCCACTTTTAGGTCTGTTATTGAGTGACCAGAGAGATTGAAGTGATCTCCTACTGGTTTTTGAAAGTTATGATTCCTGATGCCAGATTTATGTCCATTTATTCTTTTGCGCAGAGATTGTCCAGTTTGGCCAATGTACATGGCAGAGGGGCATTGGTTGCACATGATGGCATATATCACATTGGTAGATAGTGCTCCCGTATTTTTCACTTCATGCATCCAATGAAGTGGGTTCTAGCCCACGAAAGCTTATGCCCAAATAAATTTGTTAGTCTCTAAGGCGCCACAAGGACTCCTTGTTGTTTTTTCTATGAGATATTTTTCCTAACACAGTGCTGGCCATTGCAGGCAGCAAGACAAAGTCATCCACAGAGGACACTGAGCTGGGGCCACTCCCAGTGACTTCACAGATGGTAAATCACAGACAGCAGCACCAGGATAACCTGCGCCAGATTTACCTTGTGCTAAAGATTCTTCCTTCCCCACCCTAGGCATGAGGTAGCATAACCTGCTACTGGCAGGAACAAGAGGGAAGTACATGGAGGTGGAGAGATTGGGGTGTAAAAAAAAGGGAATTGTGTGGGGACTGCAGTGCGAAGCAGATAGATTGTGCTGTGCAATGCAGAGAGACAGAGCCCATTGTTACTCTGGCCCTCAGAGAGGGGGTGGGAGGAGACCAGGAAAGGGAAAGGCACAGACAGGGTCAGGGGAACTCGACAGACAGGTGGCTAAGATGATGCAGTGCTGGAGTCAGTAGGCTTGGCTGCTCCTGTTCTGGCACTTGTGTGCTGCCTCACCAGGGAGGTGCGAAGGTCAGTGTAGAGTTTGCTAAGGCTGAACTGAGGGACTATTGTGTAGCACTCAGTAGCTGCTGCTCTTGCCCTACATTTCCTCTGGGAGGGATCACTGCAGTTCAGGCTTCTCAGCCTTCAAGTTAGCCTGCATCCAGTCTGTGTGAAAACAGTTAGGCCCTGCTCATGTGGCAAAACAGGGCATGGGGCAGTGGGGAAGTTGTCCACTCCTCACACAGGACTGTGGGGCACCTAAAGCAAGGAGCTCAAAGACAGCAACTCCACATTCATCCTTGAGACACAGGGATACAGGAAAGAGCAGGTCTCAGATGACAAAAAAACAGCCTCTGCCCCCACCCCAAATCTCTGCCCTTGGCTCCTCCTCCCTTTTCTCATAACTAGAAGCCTCCCTATAGCAAACTCTACCCCATGGCTCCCTGTTGCTGCCTCTGCCCTGCCTCTGCCAACTTGACCCCAACCCTGCTTCAATCCCCATGCAGGTTGTCATCATATCTTGCCTTAATACTTTGGATTCCCCAAATCTCAGCTCATTACACCAGTCTATGTAGAATGCTACTACCTCAGTCATCTGTACACAGCAACACAGCCCCATTACCTGCCTTTCCTCCCATCACCACTAGAGCCCCTAGTTTCATCATATTTTAATTCTTCTCAGGATCCAGTTGAAGATTGTCCTTGTTTTTATAATCCTTCATTGACTCTGAGCTGATTCCCCCTGTGCTTAGCTTGCCTATTGTTGGCATCCACTCTGTCTCTCAAGAACGTATTGTGCTTATCTGTTATTTTTGGGTGTAGTAAGAGAGATTGGGGGGGCGGGGTGAGGATTCAGGGAGGCAGCCAGTTGCTGTCAAAGATTGCTGGGAAAGAAAACAGTAATTTAAAACCCCACATCTGCAAAATTTAAATAATTTTAGATCCTACCCAAAATGGGAAAAGAGGAGATGCATCCCCCTTCCTCATAACAAAAGGTACAAGTGCCTCCTGGATACCAAGAATCAAAGCCACTCCTCTCATGCCTTTAAAGATTAGGGAATTCCTGGGACCAATTTTGCCAACCACTTCCAAAAACTTCCAGCTTTTCCTTTGACAATTGCTGCAAAGGTTGCTTATTCATTGACAATACAAGAATATAACCTAGAGGGTAATAGGGTAATAAGGAATAGTCAACATGGACTTGTCAAGAACAAATCATGACAAATCAACCTACATTTCCTCCTTTGACAAGATTACTGGCCTTGTGGATAGGGAGAAGCAGTAGACATGATATATCTTGACTTTAATAAAGCTTTTAACACTGTCCCATAAGGCAGTCTCATAAGCAAACTAGGGAAATGTGGTCTAGATGAAATTACTCTCAAACTGGCTGAAAAACTGTAGTCAAGAGTAGTTATCAATGACTCACCATCAAACTGGGAGAACACATCTACGGGAGTCTTACAGGAGTCTCTCTTGGGTCAGATACCATTCAATGTTCTGATGAATGACTTGGATAATGGAGCGGAGAGAATGCTTATAAAGTTTGTGGATGACACGAAGCTAAGAGATGTTGCAAGCATTTTGGAGGACAGGATTAGAATTCAAAATGACCTTGACATATTGGAGAACTGGTCTGTAAACAATAAGATGAAATTCAGTAAAGATAACTGCCAAGTGCTACACTTAAGAAAAATCAAATGCACAATTACAAAATGAGGAATAACTGGCTGGGCAGTAATACTGCTGAAAAGGATATGAGGATTATAGTGGATCACAAGTTAAACAGGAGTCAATAACATGATGCAGTTGCAAAAAGGGCTAATATTCTTCAGTGTATTAACAGGAGTCTCATATGTAAGACATGGGAGGTAATTGTTCTGTTCTATTCGGCAGAGGTGAGGCCTCAGCTGGAGTACTGTGTTCAGTTCTCGGCACTACACTTTCAGAAAGATGCGGACAAACTGGAGAATCCAGAGGAGAGCAACAAAAGTGACATAAGGTTTAAAAAATCTGATCTATGAGGAAAAGTTAAAAAAACTGGGTGTTCAGTCTTGAGAAAAGACAACTGAAGATGGACCTGATAATAGTATACAAATATGTTAAGGGATGCTATAAAGAGAACAGTGATGAGTTGTTCTTCATGTGCACCAAGGGCTGGACAAGAAGTAATCTTAATTTGCTGAAAAAGAGATTTAGATTAGATATTAGGAAAAACTTTCTAACTATAAGGATAGTTAAGCACTGGAATAGGCTTCCAAGGAAGGTTACGAAATCCTCAACAATGGATGTTTTTAAGAACAGGTTAGACAGTATCTGTCTGGGTTTACTTGGTCCGGCCCCAGCATAGAAGGGGTATGGACTTGATGACCTCTTGAGGTCCCTTTCAGTCCTACATTTCTATGATTTCTCTGAATAACGGTATGGTCAACTCCATACGCTTTGATTCTGGAGTAGTCCTTCAAGACCTCTTCTTCAGAGAGAATTCCAATGACTCCAAGTCTCTCTTCAGAGCAGTGGATAACAGTACTCAGAACTCTGCACTCTGAATTGTCCAGCAGCTCTCAAAAATTCTCCTTTTAATTTGTAGGCAGCTCTAAAGGTTTTGGATTCCATTATTCTGGCCTTTTGATGCAGGCAGCCATGCAGACAAGACACACCCCTCCAAATGAAGAGTCTCGAGACATCTCTTCTGTTTGCTGTGTGCTCTGGAGATAAAGGCATCACAGGTCAAAAACTCTTTGAGGGAATGTACCACTCGCAGGCATTGTAAGGCATCATGACTAACACTGGCAAGGCACTACGGTATGAATTATTTGGAGGGTTTTACATATAAAATAAATAAATTATTTATATATAAAATACTTACAGGCACTAAACTACACAACTGGAGTGAGGCAATAGTTCTGGGGCTGCTTGTACCAGAACAGAGCAGGGCATTATGGGGGTGGAGATTTTATAACCATGGATGGATTGTCAGATCTGCAGCTATGCACGTGCAGCCTCTAACAGCGAAACTGATTCAGAGTGATACCATGATCATGAGGCTTACAGCAGAGATCTGCAAAGGAAGGAAGAGTCCTACTGAGTAGCCCTTTGCCCTGTGAAACCTGAGGCCCATTCCCATTGGTACAGTCAGTATGGAGGAGGAGATGGAAGAAATACAAGGTTGCCTGCACTCTACTGCTCTCGCAGGCTACACAGGAGAGGAAGGAGGCTGTACACCTGTTGGATAGGTTCTTTATTTGGATTAGGTAATAATTCCCTTGGCTGGGTTCCAAGAACAGAATTGCTGCCTCTCTCAATAATTCTACACCCCAAGGCAAACACTGTACTAGGGCAGGCACAGGCCAGGAATTCATTTCTCACATTCCTCTTCTACAGGCAGGGGGAAAGGCACTGACTGGTGAAACAAGAGCCACTTAGCCTGAGCTTTCCAGTACAGATTTCAATCCTCCTGTTGCAGGGTCCATTTGGGGGGACCAGCCAGAGCACACTCCTTCCCCCTGTGCCCCTCAAGTTTTATTAGCCACCATCCAGCAGCTTTCCTGCTTTTAATAACAAGCATTACTAATTATTTGCACTTAACGTGGCACTTTCAATCCATAGAATTCAAGCACTTTAGAGGGTTAGGCTCCTTATCCCTATTTTACAAAGCAGAAACTGAGGCAGAAAGGGAGGAAGAGAAGCAACTTTCCTACAGGTAGTCGGGGCTGAACAAGGAATAGAATTCAGGAGATCCTAGTCCTGTACTCAATCTTGTACAAAACGGCAGCCCTGCTTAGCTCCTAGCCTCAGTAACGCCAGCCAAAGCCCCATTCAGAATCCTTTGGACACATCCTCCCTCTCCCACCCTTGGGCAGTTATCCCCATCAGAATCACATAAAGTCCTCTGTTCAGAGTCTGAGGGGTATATTAACCACTAATACAAATTCCTATGCTCTCATATGATTAGAAAAAATGAGGAGAGAGCAGAAGGAAACCACTGAAAGGGAGACTCCCAGGAAAGAAGGTCTCTGCTGATTATTCCTTTGTCTTCAACCTCCCCGCCAACTTTGCATCCAGGGAAAAGCCTAACCAAACTCAGGCCCTGATGGAGTTTTCTGTGCCATCAGGTAGGGAAATGTGCCCTGGATAAGTGCTTGGAGGGAAACTACTTAGAGAGATATCTCCTAATCATCCAACCTGCCCAGCCCCTCCTCCTCCCTTCACCATGGCCCTGCCACCCAGGGCTGACGAGGGGTGCGGAAGCTGGTACAAATTACCGGGACCCGGTGGTCTGGAAGGGGGCCCGGGGCTGGTTTCGTAGGCCTTGTTTAGCTGGTCCACCCTTGTGGGGGGGCCCGAAAAAATTTTTTAACTGGGGCCCGAACCCGCTGTCAGCGGTCCTGCTGCCACCACCTGGGACCAAGGGCTATTTTCACAGGCTGTGTTTCTGACGGAACTGGGAGATGCTGGGAACTGTGTTTCTTTACACCTGGAAAAAAGATTTCCTGAGCAAGAAGCTATTGAGGAAAGTGAACAAGCTCCTGGCCCTTGTGCACTACATCCATCTCTCTTAAAAAGCCAGAAGCAGCCGGATTAACTTACCTGACTGCTGAGGAGGTAGGCCTGCTGTCAGTTGTGGAAGTATCTGGCTGAACAGCCCACATTGACCCTCCTGTGTTAAGTGCTGACCGGTGGCTAAGAGGGAAGGCTGTGCTCCCTCTGCTTACAGCTCCGCTTGCCATGTTCAGGTTTGTTAACTAAAAAGACAGATGAAAATACATCAGACACTACAAAGACCCAAGAAAGTAACTGCTAGTGGCTCGGAGAAAGATACAAACCATTGGCTAGACAGTCTGATAATGGAAGGAAGACACCTGTAGACAGGGCAGATGAGAGGTGGGGGAAGCTGGTACAAATTACCGGGGCCTGCCTTCCCCGGCCCTGTTTTACCGGTCTACCCTTGCTGGAGGGCCCGAAAAAAATTTTCCCTGGGGCCTGAACCCGCTCTCGGCGGTCCTGCCTGTAGAAACCTTCCCCTCCTCCCTGGAGAAAAGTTCTCTTGGACTAGAGCAAAGCTGTGCTGGCTGCATAAAGCAGTGAGGAGGGCCACTGTCAAAGCCATCCCACTCTGAATGGCTTCCAGCATCAATGCTTCATTGTAACACATCCATGCAGTGGAGCACTGGGGAGGAAAAGGGCAAGGGCAAGGGCAGGGGCAGAATTCACAAAGGAAAGCAGCACTGGGCCCTGCACCACTGATTATAATTCAGACAATGAAACCATGAAAGTCATAAACCAGCTGCAAGCATTTACAAAAGCCAGATGCTCCTCCTTGTCCCCTACTTCCCCAGGTCACTGAGCCAGATCACTCTATATATTTATAATTGACCCATTACCATTTTACTTACATAAGATTCCCACCAAATTCTGTCCCAAATGGGAGAAATTTTCCACCCCCCTTGAAGCTGTTCACCCAATTAGGTTACCAGTCAATTAATGTCAGCTCTGAAGTGCGACAGGGGTTGTTGCATTTGCTTGATCAATTTATTAAAAAATTGCATACATATTTAATAACACAAGTATTACTTGTTCAACTGTATCTTTCTCCCATTACCCTTCTTGGGCCACTCATCTTCTTGAGAGTGCAAACTCTGAGCACGCACCGGCTTACTATATTTGAAGAGCATCTAGCAACAACGGGACACTGATTCTAACTACTGCAATGTAAGTATTAAATTGCAGACAAAAAACTATGTTAAAAGACCATTATTAAGGTTAGGGAATGCTAGAATTTAGACTGTCCAGGCAACCTTAATTCAGACCCCGTGTGTATATGCATTATGATATGGTCTTTAATTACATGATCACATACTATTTTTTCCACAGGATCTCTGCCTCATTCAGTGCACAAAATGGACCTGCTCTGGGGATGAATCAGGGTTTGTACTGAAGGAGACTGTTGTATGCAGGACACCTAGGTTAAGGCAGCTGAATGCTGACCTGGAGAACTGAATTCTATCCCTGCCTCTGCCACAAGGTTCTTGTGTGATGCTAGTCAAATCACTTAAACCAAACTTTTCATAGGTGGTCACTGATTGTGTGTTTCTCATTTTCTGGGTGTCTACTTGAGGCCTTGGGGTCTGATTTACAGAAGTGCTGAATGCTCCCAGCTGCAGCTGAAGTCAATGGGATCTGTGCTTTGAACATATAAAGTGCTGTATGATGCTAAAGTATTCTGAAAAATGAGATCCTAGGGGTCTCAAATTGGACATTCAAAATTGGATATTTTTGACCTTACTCTCTGTGCCTCAGTTTGCCACCTGTAAAATGGGGATGATAATACCATCACCTCACTTCACTTCATAGTGGTTATGAAGATTAATTAATTGTTTGTCAAGAACTCAGATACTATGGTGACAGCACTGAGAAAAGCCCATTTTGAGGAAAGTAATAATTCTGTCTTCAGAGCAGTACAGTAAATAAGGCCTGGGGCCCCACACTGAACAATGAGAAGACAAAATATTGAATAGCAGCTCTTTAAGTAAGCACCATCTGTTCTGTGCACTGAATGAGATGGGTCCTCTGGAAAAAACAGCACGCGATCATCTAATTAAAGACAATCATAATGCATACACACAAGTGGGTCAAATTAAGGCTGCACAGGCAACCTTCCTTCTGGTATTTTCTAGCTTTTGAGTGCTTGACATTGCAACTATAACTGTTATTTTAATATAGTTTTTTGTGTGTAACTTCCTAGGTTTTTAAAAAACAAATTGACACCCTCCCTTCCCCTACAAATTCCATCATATGGCATCATATTAACAATCACATGGATGATCAGCAGGGTTGGAACCTTTACATCTACTGTCCAGATCTCTGTCACTTGAAATACTGGAGTAACTAAGAGCAGTAGAGGATGTCAGCCTCTATGTGGACCAGCACTAGAGGGGACAAGGCACTAGTGGGCATAGACACTTCTGCCCATACCCCCTAGTTGACCCCTTCTGTCCCATTCCCTCCTAGTCCTGTCTCTTCCCCACCCCAGCTCCTTACTTTAGCTAGTCCCAGTCTCCATTATTCAGGTTTGTCATTCCAGACCCAGTCTCCTTACGCAAGAATACCTAGTCTCATCCTTCCAGAGTCCCAATCTCTGCTCCAGACTCTCAATCCTACCTCTCCTTGCTCAGTCAGCCCCAGCTCCCCTCATCCCTGGCTCCTCATTCAATTGGTCTCCTTTTCTCCACTTCTTGTCTCCAGTCGCTTGTCTCCTCCAGGACATCACCTCACCAGGCTCCTCACCCAACCTCAGTGCCCATCCCCAGCTTCTTGTCCCACCCTCTTTACTGGTTCAGTCTCAGTTCTCTCCCTGCATCCTAGCTCCTCATCAAATCTGTTTTCCCTCCTTCCCACCGCCCCACTGGTTCCCAGACCCAGTCTCCTTGCCCAGTGAATCCTAGTCTCTTGATCATCCCATCTTTCAGTCCCACTTTCTCCTCTTCCCCCATGAGCCTCCAGTCTCCTTGTATTTATTTACTCCCCACTCACAACTTTAACTCTCATTTTTCTGCTCTTCCCCCATGAGCCTCCAGTCTCCTTGTATTTATTTACTCCCCACTCACAACTTTAACTCTCATTTTTCTGCATTTCAGTCACGCAGTTTCCTCCTCCATGCTGCCTGGGCCTAGCAGGTGGTCATGGAACACAGGAGAGACAAGCTCCCCACTTTCTGTTACAGTGCCCAGCCCTGGCCTAAAATTACTGAGAAAGTCCTGTTAAGCCCCAAGATGGAGCATTTTCAGTATGGATGGCCTCTTCAGGGAATATAGCTGCTAGAATCTATGAAATCTCTAATGAATATATTCAAACTGTACTTTTTCAAAGGCTTATAATTTGGCCAAATTTCAGCAGATTTTCACAGGGATGATGCAAAGGCCAGCCACTCACCTGCCTAATTTAAAGTCCCTGCTCCAAAGCATGGGGAAACTAGAACATCTCAAAGAAAAAACTGCCAGAATTTTTAAACATGCATAAACCAACATATTTCTCCTAGTCTCATTTCTCTGAAAACATAAGCATTTTCACTGAAAATTTCCCCAAAAAATTCAGCCTGAGGCAGATGCCTGCCATGGAAAATTTCA
Source organism: Gopherus evgoodei (assembly GCF_007399415.2). NCBI lineage: Eukaryota > Metazoa > Chordata > Testudines > Testudinidae > Gopherus > Gopherus evgoodei. The sequence goes on from NC_044325.1 coordinate 44,801,379, forward strand.
GCCCAAACAGTTAAAGTTTGGCAAAGTTATAAGCAACTGAAAACATGGTCTTTCTATGGAAAGTCTTATGCAACTTAGTTGGTGCCACCAGCCCTGCCTATACCAATAACAACAAAGAATGTTATTTTAATGACTTTCTTCTGAGAGAACAAACACTGAGCCCTTCTGTAGCTTTGTATAAATATGAAGCATTTATATTATGGTAGCAGCTAAAGATCACAAACCAGACTGGACCTCATTTTACTAGGTGCTGGACAAACATTTAATAAATGACAGTAACTGCCTGTAAACAGTTTACAGTCTATAAAGACAAGAGATAACAGGTGGATGAGGCAAACACTACAGGATGTGTACAATTCTTAGCCAGTCAGTAGTAGTGATGAAAACGCTGCTAGAGAAGGCCTATGCAGAGGGGGCTTGATCCAACCCATCCCTCAACACACTAATATCAAGCTCCATTTAGTGACATGTATCACCTCTCCACCCCCAATCTGATACCTTGGTGCATTTTTCCCTCTGATATGGTTTATTTTAAAGCTGCCTTTCCAGCCAAAATAGATGAGAAAATAGCCAAGTGTGAAAGGTAAGGATATTTCACACATTCCAGCTAGACAGGTGTTTAAATTACAGCAGGATCAAATACAGGCAATGGATTCAGACAGAACTAGAAAGAACGTAAAGCTTACTTACAGACAGCCCACCCACTGGGTGCAACGGCTTGTTTTTACTGCTCCATGCTCTAGTAAGTTTCAGTTGCTAAAATTAGCCTGCAAGAGTCTTGGCATGGCAGATTCCTGGGTACCCCCTCACCTCAGTGTCTGTGCCAAACAGCTAGACCTTGATTTTCCTAGTGGTGACTGTCATTACTGGTTATCTGATAAACTGCCCACTCTCTTTCAGACACAGGGAAGTGTTTAGCAACAGATGAGTTTGGACATGGAAGAGCACAATTTGTAGTACCCAGCCCAAAGGCTGCAGCAGAAACTACTTATAGAAAAATCTGCTGCTTCAGGGATGGAAAATGGAGCAAACAGAACAGTAGGACTAGTGGAGCTCAAATAAGGAACTGGTGATTAGTTTGGAACTAAAGCAAAACTTTTGCCTGATTTCTATACTGAGCTGAATTCACACAACGACCTTATCAGGCTGGACACTTAAACCCAAGTGCTGCATTAGCCTAGTCCTACTGCTGGTTTCTGCATCAGTGCAGGTCTCCATTGGTACTGTCCAGGGAGTCCAGAGGGATCCCAGCAGACCATTCCTCCTGCTCAAGGAACCACTTGTATTCACTCCAGCTCTCTTTGTGCACTTGCCCCAGCTTTCAGTGTGGATCACTTTAAATTAGGTCAGGAAGAAAAGGTGTTCTAGAAACAGAGCTGGGAGTCAGTTTAAAGAGTACAGCCTCTCATCACTCCACAACATGGCCTGCTCTAGTGCCTTCTCCAAAGACCCTCCTCAACCCCAAAGAGGGATTGAAAAGTCCTGCTGCCTTGGAGCATGGCACCCCAATGCCACAGAATTCTTTGGCAGCCCTATACATCCTACAACCCCATGCTCTTTAAGAGAACACTAGTGAGATAACTTTCCCCTTTCAGACAGATTACTGTAGGGCAGGCACAGCCCAAAGTTCCTCTTCCTCGTGTCCAGGATCAATCCCTTTAGTCTCTGGTGCCTCATAAGGAACAAGATTACAGCATCATTTCTGGGATCAGACAGAGGATCATTCCACTAGCAAAATCAGAGGCTGTCAAATTTTACACCACCTCACCAGGGCTTCTTCTAGTCATACTAGGAAAGCTAAGACATTACCATACGGATGTGCTATTTGAAAGGCCACAGGACTTGACACTGTCATCTTTGCTAGTGGATAGTAAGGACCAATAGGCAATCCCCATTCAATTCCCACTGGGGTTCTGTAGCACGGAGCATTGGGTAGCTGTTGTGCACCACTGGAGTTGATGGAATGACTCAGAATTCTCTTTGTGGAGTGCACATTCCCACACATCTTCTCATGGACGCCTCCTTCTCCAGCACAGATGAGCAGGGCTGAATAGCTAGTGGCTGTAATTTAGGATTGAGAGGCAGCAGCAGAGTTGTAGTAAGGGGAGGATGCCTCAGCATTCGCTAAGATAAGTTTTATGAACTAAGTTGCCAAGTTTTGCTTGGAATGTATTTTCCTGTAGAAGCTGACTGAAAAATTTAAAATTAGTACTCAACAGTAATTATCCTGACAAGCCTCCAAACCACCCCATACTCAAGGATCTTCATAATTTTGCTGCTCTCCACTTATCCATTCTTGTCACTTATTGTCACCAACAATGCTTCATCCACACATTTGTCTGCTTCTCAAACAAATGGTTCTGTGCTTTCTTCCATGCTGCCCCTTACATATGGCATGCCCTCTGTGAATCGACCTGTACAGCAACTAAACTGCCTCCTTCAAAACTCTCCCCAAGACCCTCCTCTGCAGTCTTAGCTATGAGATCAGTCAATTATATCTGAGGGGGGGGAGGGGTCACCTAATTTTCTTCATTTAAGAAAAGAAGTACTTTTTGATGGTGTGTCTCTTCCTCCATTCTTCATGTTACTTTTCATGAACTGTAAGCCATTTGGGGCAGTGACTATGTTTCTGTATGTCAGCTAGCACAATGGAGCCCCATTTTTGCTGGAGCCTCTGAGTGCTACTGTAATACAAATATTAATTATGATTAATAATTTATTCCACACTCCAGACCGGTGTGTTGCATTTTACAGAGATGCCACATGCATCTCTGTTCTAGGCCAAACCTGACTGAGTGGGTCCAACAACAGTGCTGGAGGAACTGGGAGCACTGGAGCCGGCCCGTCTGCCTTGCTTTCCTCCGTGTTTTGTGCTGCCAGAATGTAACAGGCCTTCCCAATGTGGGAAACATTGCTGGATCTTAACTTGTCTCTTTTCTGGACAGCAAAAGGAAACCCCAAACCACCAACCTCTTATTAAACCCACAAATCACTGTTTGTGGGACAAAATACATACATTAAGGGCCCTTCGGAGAAACCACACAGTACACACTCACTACTCCAGGGTCACCTTCTCATGACCCAGGTCAGCTTTCTGGCCACACTCAACCAGTACACATCCACTTCAAGACAGTTTCATTTCATGCACAGATTTGCATTTGCTGAGAAGACCAGCCAGAAGAAATGAGAACTGGGGCTAACGGGATGGGAGGTGTGAAATCTGTGTGCGCACCAAGGCTGATCTGGCCAAAGGCCTGTGACATTCCTTCCTGCTTGCTGAGCTTACCAGCTTACAGGATATACATATGCATACAGAGCACAAGTGTTCCAGTCTCCAGAAAACGTTCCAGACAAAGACCTGCCAGAGACATTCCTGGGAAACCTGACAAACTTAGAGATTTCTTTGTAGCGTCTCCAGCGTATGCATCCATTTAACAATTAAAAAAAAACAAGTTAGTGCTGCCGCCGTGGATGGCTAAATTCGCCTTTTGCTTCTTCTCAGAGTTAGGCTCTCATTTAAGCACTCTACCGCAAAACTTCCCACTGGGAGTGATTTCAATGGGGCATGATGTGTCAAATGAATGATGACCAGGGCACAATCTTCCTCAAACGTGAGTTCCTAGCTGCACATCCTGCCCCATTTGGCAGCTTGGCAACTCTGCAGATTACAGGGCCACTTCACCGTAACAAAAGCCTCTGCTTCCATTCCCTCTGGAGCCTCAGAGCAGTAGGAGGGGCACAATTCCTGTGCTGCAGAAAGCACATTGACATTTTCTCCTCCTACAGCCTCTGCTGAGACCCTTCACATTATTACTGATTTGCACAAGTCAGCACTGTCAGAAGTAACATCCATCCGTGAGAACAAGCAGTGTGTGAAGAACAGCTAAGGGGTGAGGAATAGTGGCTCTACAAGGATGCAGAGGGAGAAAGCCACATACAGCAAACCAAAGAGTTACAGAAAGGAAACAAAGCAGCTTGAGATATCTAGGAGATAGGCTGAGCCACAGCAAGAAACTAAAAACACTGATGATTACCCTGCTGTACATGGATTTTTATTCCTGTCCTGAGTTTTGTGGTTTTAGTCTAATCTCTACTTAGCTGCCCGAACACACAGTTCCCAGGTCCAGGATAGAAGGAGTTGAGCTGTGTATTCACACATGCACTTTGCTTTGTGGCACGTTTAGGCCATGTCTGCACTCGCAATCTTACAACTTCACAACTGTACTGATGCAGCTGTACTGCTGTATGATCTCCCGTGTAGTTGCTTTTTGCCGATAGGAGAGAGCTCTCCTATCGACATAATTAAATCACCCGCAATGAGCGGTGGTAGCTATGTCAGCAGGAGAGCAATTCCCGCCAACATAGTGCTGTCCATATCTGTGCTTCTGTTGCTGTAACTTATGTCATTCAGAGGGGTGTTTTTTCACACCCGAACGACATAAGTTATAGCAACAGAAGTGCAAGTGTAAACATAGCCTTAGCAAACTATGGCTAAGGGGACTTCAAGCTGCATAGTAAGAGACAGACAGGCAGCATTGAAAGGAGCTGCACAGGTTTGGGTTTGATCACCGATACCTAGTGGAAGGTCCTTATTCTAGGGTTCCTGTGGCAGACTATTCCTACAAGGTCACCCTGAGGCACTGCATGCTGGCCACCCCAAAGCCGCCACCCCAAACCCCCCCCCCCAGGTTTAAGCAAACTTTTCTGGTTTCTGCTAAAATCCACTTTTTATCCAAATGAAAAATGTAGAGCAAGAGAAATGCCACATTCTCCTGGGGATCTGTCAGCACATTTGCAGGAGCCCTGGCTGCTGGACCTTGGGCACTGGCTGGCTGTATAGCGGAAAAGGAGACAGCTCATGCTAGCTCTCGCCTGGGTGGTCTGATGTTATCCCTTTGATTAAACTCCTTGGCTGGAAGAGCTGGAGCTGTTCCTAAGGATAGCTGAGTCCTGAAACCTCACACTCTCCTTCATGGAGAGGGGCAGTGCTCTTATCAGGTTTCCCCTCCTACTCCTCCCTGCAAAGCTGGCCCAATTCAACACATTCTTCTGTTCACTAATATTAATAACCACAAAGTGAAACAGTGTGGTTGATATCAGCAGCAGACCCCCCGCCCCTGTGATATGAGACCTCACACAGATCCTGTGCTTGAGGAGAGACCCTCTTTTTACCATACAGCATATTTCAGAGAAAACGGTGTACAGTACCCACAGAAAGAGGCATATACACATCCATGTGCCACCTGTCCCTTTGCACGCCGGCAAAACACAATTATAACATGCTCCCTGCAGAAGCTCTGCCAAGCATGAAAACAAGCAGCCACCTTGTGCTCTAGATACATTTTACGAGTGAACTTCAGAAGTAACACACTGTAAAGAACACTGTTGTAACTAAGTTAGCAGGTAAAAAGGCCTGGATTACTGTTGCGAGGTCCTCATCTAACAGGGAAGGCCATAGCCATGGATGGGAAAAGAAGCTGTTTTGACTACTGCTTCTTGGTTTGGCCCTCCAGAAGCAGCAGAGGATCCAGTAAGACCCCTAGTTTATTAACCAAGTTACCAAAAAGTAGGAAAAACCCCCTCACGGCGAAGGGGAGCATATTGATTCAGACATTTCTTAACGCTGCATCCCCCAACACTGCTTCTAATTCATGTGTCATGAGCCTCAAACAGCTTTTTCATCCAGACCCCAAACTGAGCCAGGCAAACTGAGCAACTGAAGTGTCAGTACCCAGAGGAACAAAGACCTAGAGCTGTGTGTCAGCCTACTGACAGCACTGCAGCCCAAACCACCACACATATTCATCAAGATATGAACACAATCTTGTCCATCACCAGGAGCTCAACCAACAAAAACCAGTATAGACTTAATGCCATGACTAGGCCTAACACTGAAGAGAGTCAGGGAAATACAAGAAATCCAGTTATTGCTAGTACTACTTCACCACAATCATCTCAATAACCTTACACATAAAATAAAGATTATCTTGTCTAGAACGCAAAAAACGTGGGAAAGGAGAAAGCATCACAAAGGTGGGAGAAGCAGCAGAGCATGCAGATTCCTCATAGAGTTAAGGACTCACATTAGCATAGGAACATAAAAATTGCCAGATCAGTTCAGAGCAGCGGTCCAGCAAATTCAGTATTCTTTCTGAGCAATGCTTCAAAGGCAGGTGCAAGAGACCCCATAGTGGACAATTGTGAAATAACCTGCTTAAAGGGGAAGTTTCTTTCTAATCTCTATCGGTGGTTGGCTTATGCCTCAAAAGTTGAAGGTCTATTCCTTACATAATTTTTGTTATCCTGTCTAATGTAACTGTGCCTGTTCTTATTGTATATAAGTATATCTGATACGGTTTTGAATCCTGTTAAGCTCTTGACCTGAATAATATCTTGTGGCAGTGCATTCCACAGGTTAAGCGTGTTCTGGGTAAATAAGTATTTTCTTTTATCGGTTTTAAATTGGTTGCCTTCCAATGTATTTGAATGTTCCCTTGTTCTATCATGAGATAGTGTAAATGAAGTTTACGTGATTTATGTTCCCTATGCCATTCATTGTTCTGTATAGCTCCGTCGTGTCCCCTTGAACACACCTCCTCCCTAAACTAAAAGTCTTAATCTTTTCAATCTCTCTTTATACAGAAATCTTTCCCTGCCACTAATCATTGCAATCACCCATCTCTGAATTCCTTCTCTTTTTGCTATATCCTGTTACAGATACAGTGACCAGAACTGAACACAGTATTCCATGTGAGGGCATATCGTTGTTTTTTGTTTAATAGCATATTATTTTCTATCCCACTCTTTATACATCCTAATATTTTGTTTTCTCTCGACTTCTTGCACAGCAGATGAGCAGTCCAGAATGAAACTCAAGTCTTTTTTCTTAGTGATTACATTTAATTTAGATTCCTCTAATATGAGTAGTAATATTTATTCCTTACAATTTGCATAACTTATTTGCTTGTCTGTTGTGTTACCCAGTCACCCAGCATCAAGTGTCTTAGTTTTTTCTAATCTTCACTAATGTAAGCACCATCTGTAAATTTTGCCATTTCTTGCCCTCCCTCCCCTTTTTTCCACATAATTAATAACTTTAAACACCACTTTCAATGTTTTACTCCCATTAGTCTTTTGTCATGTTAAAAATTGGTCAGTTATTCCTACTCTTTGTTTTCTGTCTCAGGCAGTTTCAAATCTACGACAGAACATTACCTCTCAGTCCGTGACTAGTTGCCTCTTTTAAAGGACTCTGTCAAAGGGTTTTTGAAAGTCCAAATAGTATTAACCAGTTCTCTTTTATTTACTATTTTGGTAATGAGCTCAAAGAATTCTAATAAATCAGACACAGAGTTTTTTGTCTCTATCTTATGTTTCTCTTGGTGGTTTACAATTCGCATTTTAAATTATTTCAACCAATATATCTGATACTGAAGAAAGGCTCACCAAGAATATCCTTTAGCCTTTTAAAAAAAATAATGATGTGTTATCCTCTGGTACAGTAACTGACTTTAATAAGAGAGAGTGAAAGTTTTTGTTAGCAGCTCGGTCACTTCATTTTTACATTCTTTCAGAATTCTTGGAGGAAAGCCATCCAGTCGAGGGGACTACCTGCTCTTTATCAGGTTATTTCATTCCTTCCTCTTTTGACACCTCAGTCTCATAGTACCTCAACTTCATTATCTGAAAAGAATAAATTCCAGGGTAGGTGTCTTCCCAACATCGTCTGTGGTGAAATCTGATGCAAATCCACTTCTCTGCAATGCACTTATTCTCCTTAAATTATCTTTCTCTCTGGTAGTCCAGAGCTGGGACACACTGATTTTCTCAGGTTTCCTGCTTCTGATATACTCAAAAATGTCTTGCTTATATTTGCATCTCTTTAGCTATCAGCTCTTAAAATTTCCTGTTGAACCTTGCCATTTCAGCAGTCAGTTGGTTTAATAATTACAAGAAATTTAAGCATCTTAGTACAGAGGGTGGAACATAAAAGAGTAAGAAAAGAAATGTTAACTGGATGTTCTGGGGCAAGGGAAAAGTGCAGATAGGAACACCAGGGATTAGAGACAGTAAAAGAGCTTTAAAAGACAATGCTGCAAGCTAGAAGTTGAGCATATGTAGTTCACTAACCTCATCCCAATACCCATTTTTTCCCAGGTCCCCAGACAATTTAATGCACAGGACAGTCTTACTGAATGATGCAGTGAAGTATATTTAATGAAGGGTATATCGCTGCCAAACATGAAGCAAAGCCCTTCTCTTTTCCTGACATGGAGGGACTTCAGTCTGCAACAAGTAAGTTTACTTTCTGCACATCTAACACCCGCCCCCAAAATAAAATAAAATTAAAAAAGGCTTTTACCTTTTCAAAAATGATCTCTTCTGTGGCATAGGTTTCTAATGGTATTAAGCACAAAAATTCTTCCTTGAAAATTTCACCATCATCAAATCTAACAAACAATAGCTGGACTGTGTCACTTAAATCACTTGTTTCATCCACTGCAAGAGACATGTATTTGACGTTTTTTAAATCAGAAAACAGTGCTGACAAACAATCCTTGTAAATTACCTCCAATCTTTGCACTGCCGTGAAATGAGACAGGAGAACTTGCTTATCATGGTTCACATCACCCTTGCTTTTATCTCTGGAAAAAGCTCCTCTAGCATTTCCAACATGCACTCCTTCACAAGCTCCGCATCAAGGAAAGGCTTTTTCTTTGTAGCTAGTACCAACATTATCCAGAGAGAAGCAGTTGTTGCTTTTTCTTGTACAATTGATGAAGTAGTGAGAATATTTGAAGTGTGATATGAAGGCTTCAGATTGAAATTCTGTCATGTCTTGCAACACTGCCAGGAGGATAGGCCACATTGAAGTTACTGTGTTTGACTCAAAGTTGTGCCTCACGTTGATGACTTTACAGATGTATACAGTGGTTTGGAATATTAAACACAAAGGTTTTGCGTTTAAATGAGGTGGCATAATAAAAAGAAAATTTGTTGCCAGTTTGGGTTAAGAGCTCAGTTTTCACTGTTGACTTTGCGACATTTACTCTCACACATTGATTTTTCATTCCATTTCCATCGCTAATGAAAAAATGGGTGGCATTCTAGCTCAATCAGAGCCGGTGCTATTATGAGAACTTAAGATCCAGTAAGTATCCAAGTGAGACAAGTATCCAAGTGTTTATACTCTGGTCACCCTTCCCCTCTCCCTAGAGTGAGAGAGCCCAGGCACTGGGCTGAATTTCCTTTCTTATCCCAAGTTGTGAACATCTATTTCAGCTTTGTCTTTGGCATTACCTCACACCTCTACACATAGATCTGTGTCGGGGTTGTCAACGTTCAGTCACAAAGTTCTAAAACACAAACTATGGCCATATTAATCTTCAATACAGAAGCAAAGCTTTTAGAAACTGTATATCCCAAAATACATTGTCCCAGTTGTTCAGGTCAAAATGGAGCATTGGATGCTGAAACCTGTCATCTCTGAAGACTGCATTTCCATATAAAAAAATGAGGAACTGCAATCAGCAGGAAAGTGAGGGAAGGTCTGGGATCCTAACTAATTGTAGTGTGGCCTTCAAATGAGGTCCTCCCACCCAGTCTGGGTTTCCTTCTATAGAGGACCCTGGAACCATCCTAAACCTAACCCATCTATGAGTACATAACTTGGGGGACCCTGGAAGCATGAAAGCAACACTAGCCACTCTCCTTATACAAACAACATATTTCCAGACTTACAACTGCCTTTTACAAAATACTGGAATGCCCTCAGATTCAATCATTCATGTCTGCTGCCTGGCTCTCCCTTGCTGTCCCTACTGATTATGGGGATAGAAGCATTTCCTTCAAACCAGTTCTCTCATCTTCCTCCCCATTCCCAATTCAGTCATGTCATAAACAGATAGTTAAGGGTTAATGTCTCTTTCACCTGTAAAGGGTTAACAAACAGTGACCTGCAACACCTGACCAGAGGACCAATCAGGAGACAAAATACTTTCAAATCTCGGTGGAGGGAAGCCTTTGTTTGTGTTTTTTGGGTTTTGCTTTATTCTCTCTGGGCTCTGAGAGTGACCACATGTACCTACAGGCTCTCTAATCTTCTATTCCAATTTGGTAAGTATAAAGGTAGAAAGGCGGTACAGTCTTTTTATTTGTTTTCCTTTATTTGCAAATGTGTATTTGGCTGGAAGTATTTTAAATTGTATTTCTATTGGAGGAGGCTATTTCTCCAATTTCTTAAGCTGACAGACCCTGTAACTTTTTACCATCTAAATTGCAGAGATAGACCTTTTACTTTTTTCTTTCTTTTTAGTAAAAGTTTTGCTTTTAAGACCTGTCTGATTTTTTCCCCTTGTTGAGGCTCAAGGGAATTGAGTCTGTACTTAACAGGGAAGGAGAAGAGAGGGGAAGGATGGAACCCCTTTGTTTTAGATTCACGGAGTGTGAATCTGTCTCTCTCTCCAGGAGACCTAATTTCTCTGTGTTGTGATTCAAGGAGTTTGAATCACAGAAATCTTCCAGGGTAACCCAGGGAGGGGAAGGCTGACAAAGGCAATGGTGAGGAAAGGGGTTTACTTTCCTTGTGTTAAAATCTAGGGAGTCTGGGTCTTGGGGGTCCCCAGGGAAGGTTTTGGGGGGACCAGAGTGTATCAGGCATTCGAATTCCTGATTAGTGGCAGCTTATCAGATCTAAGCTGGTAATTAAGCTTAGAGGAATTCATGCTAGTACCCCAACTTCTGGACTCTAAGGTTCAGATTGGGGAAAGATACTATGACAAGTCAGTCATAACATAAAAATGTGTGTGTACTCTGCATCACAATTAGTTACCATGAAAGCATTTAGGCCTTTGTAAGATGGTGAAAGCTATTACTACCTCCATGCAAATTTGTCTCAGCAGCAGTGATGGAAAAGGGAAGCCAGATAAAACCATGAGACTCCCATCAGCCTTTGTAAATAGTGGCCAAAGGGCAGCTGGAGCTCTTTATGCAAAGACTAGGAGACACTAACAAGTAGACCTGTGTGGGAATCAGATTTTTCACTTCAGGGATAGCTTCACAATTTTGAAATTTCCTTCATTCCAAACAGTTGGGGTGGGGGGTAGGGGGGAATGGTTTCAGGTCAATCAAAACATTGTGTTTCAAAATTAGACTAAAATATTTAAATTTTGTTGACTTTTTCGTTATATATTTTATAATATAAAACAACTGAAAAAGTAATTTCAAAATAGAAAATCAAAATAATCTGCTTCAAAAATGCTGAAATGAAACATTTCAATCTCATCAAAACCTTTTTTCAATTTTCATTTAGAAACAATTTTTTGTCAAAGGCAATGTATTTCCATGACACATTTTACTTTTGATGAATCAACACTGTCTGACAGAAAAAATGTTCCACCAGAAAATTTCTGAACAACTCTACTGACAAGCTTTTGAAATAAAAGAAAAGTCTATATTCTATTCCAAGTATATTTAGAGTTGGTGCAAAGTGCCAGATTGATAGTTTTGGGGATTGAACACTATGGGCAGCAGCAATTCAAGCTTCTCTCATCGTTCCCTCCAATGTCAATCCAGACTTAGAGGGATCATCTTCTCTAGGGGCAAGACATCAGTTCAGGTTCCATGACTGATTCAGTTCTTGTCTTCTCCATTGAGTCTGCCAAAAAGAGGGCCAAATTCTAAAGGGGTTTTGGTAGCATGGCTATCTGTTCATTAGGGACCAACTAAGATCATCAATGAACTTCATGCAAGGGTCAGTGAACAGCTGTCAGATTTAGTCAAAGCTACTAGGACTGAACTGGGACCACTAGCCTAGAGGCAGAAGAGTCCATAATCTATTCAACTCGGAGTCAGCCAGGTGCCTAAAAGTTTTTTTAAATGTTAAAACAAAATAAGTCACATCTATCCCAGTGCTAGGCTTCACAATAGACATTCAAAAACACCCAATAAAACAATAAAATAAAAACAGGAACAGCAGTATATACAACTCACTAGAACAAACAGCTATTCATCAGAAAACATAGCAAAACGTCTCCATCCAGAACCCACCTCAGCTATCTCCAAATATCCTTTCAAGTAGATGGGCTTTACAGTGTTCCTGATAATCAGCTAATTTGGACTATTCGGTACCAGGTGCGGGATGGGAAAGTGTTATTTCCAAAGTGGAGGATCTAGCTTGTGTGTCTCAGTTGACTACAAGTGCAGCAGGTATTTCATGGGGAGAGGTAGTCTCTCATGTAGGTAGAGTCCAGGTTATTTAGGACACTGTAACTCAAAACCAACCCCTTAAAACACTAGCTGGAAAGCCACAGGCAGCTAGCACAGACCATGAAGTACAATGTCATATGTTCCTGGAAAGATGTCCTTTTTAGCAAAAGGGCTGCAGCATTCTACACTAGCTTGAATTTCAGAATGGAGTTAAGATTTGAATGGAATATGTTTTATCAAAACCCCATTAACCTGCCACATGTTCTGTCTAGACTTCCAGTGCTATCATACTGCTTGCCCAGGCATTTCTACAGAAACAGACACACCTTCTGCTGTGCTAATCGGTCTGATACTGTTTTCTGATTCCCATATGATGCTGTTACGCAGGGTCATCTACACACAAAGCTCATGGTAACTACTCTTTACCAGGGCCAGCTTTAGCAAGTGCAGAGCCCGATTTGTACTCATCTGGCGACGCTCCGTGTCTTTGGTGGCACTCAAGGACCCTGAAGGGCCTGCCGCCGACATGCCACTGAAGACCCGCCGGAGTGCCACCAGGTGAGTAAAAATTAAAAAGGCGCCGGCCTGGGGCCCTCTTAGGTGCCAGCGCGGGGCCCTCTTAGGCACAGGGTCCGATTCCGGGGTGAATCGGCCTAAAACCGACCCTGCTCTTTACAAGGCACTGTCAGGAAATAAATCAATGGTAGCACAGCACATTCATCTGATAGATGTTGGCACAAGCAGTACAACACAAGAGTGCTTTCACTTAAAGTCCTCATTTAGTCTCAAGCACATGCAAATACAACAGGTTATAGAGCACCCCAAATTAATAGGTACCCCAAAGGTCTGGAGTAGTCTTAAGTGGTCAACAGCCTTTTGATGGCCAGCCTTTCATCTGTCATTAGGGACCTTAAGATGGATTCACACCAGAGTTCACTTGACCCAATCCTCTTTCCCCTTTTTATGCTCGAAGTATCACATAGCTTGTCAATCACCAATAGCCACTGAGCAAGCAATTTGTTAAGCAAGACGTTTCAAGCCATTAGTTATACAGATGTGTTTTTGCAGAGTCTGCAGTCTCATGGGCCCTAACAAAAACACACCAGAAATCAAATATAAACAAACTTCCTGTCTTTCAGAACTGCATGCTTCACAGTTTAAAAGAAAGCCCAACAGGATGATGCAGAGTCATGCTCAATTCTCATGGCCTAGTTATGCTAAGACTGCTACAGAGGCCTTACAGCTGCTCTTGGCAATAAGCATAATAATTGATAGTCCAGTTACTGGCAGTGGCCTAGGCACTTTGCTAGGCTGTTAAAATCTCCCCTTATAATGCCATACTCCAGCATTTGACAAGTCAATGGAGGAATGAGGCAGATGACTTTAAGGGAGTAAAAAAAATGAGAAATAAGATTTGGGAAAGACCTACTTCCCCATCGATCTTCTCCACTGACAGCTGGGGCAGATTTCTTCCTTAGAGTGCATTTTTTAGTACTTTGTCCAGTCTAACCATTTGAGCAACAGGGTTTCAAGCACTTCCCTATGCAATTTAACTATAATCTAGGAGAACTTTAGTCCCTAATCCCACAGCAGCAAAAGGGAAGGAAATCCACTTCCATGAGATTCTCTCTTCCCAGAACAGTCTGTCCCAGTCCTTGGCTCTGACTTAGGAGAATGTGCCCATCTTTTCCATTGTCACCAGGGAAACCTTACTGCCCACATACCTGCTGTGTAAGGAGGCTGATGTGGCTGGGTGGGGAATATTGCCTGGTTGCTTGCTTTTCCGCCAGCCGCTGCAGCTCTGCTGCTACAATACTGTGGTTGTAGCGTCTGCTCTGGGAAGAGCTGTTTTCTGCGTCTTTGTGCACCCTGGCTGAGCCCATGCACTGCCCACTTGGACTGCGATGGCACGAACCTGCCAAACATACAGTTTTCATCCACTTAGAAAAGTAAAGCAATGTTTTGGGCTGCAGAGAGCTCCCCATGCCCTTTGAGGAGGGAGCTAAGACACTGAATTAAATAGGAGAGACTTGTACATTTGCAACAATTAGAAATAAAAGCCGGCAGGAAACTTCTGCAACAGGCTCCATTGTGCACATCTGAGCTTCTCCACACCAAGACTGAACCCTCATTCACCTCAGGATAGAGCAGCTAATGGCACCCAGTTCCAATGGGCATTGGTGGTCTGTGCTCACATATTAATTATCTGTATTAGAGCAGTGACTGCAATTGAAGCAGCCAATGTGTGGGGATTTGAAAGACAGAAGATATTTTTGTACTCAACCTAGAAAGTGAGGGGATGTTTGGAAGCCAAGTGTGTAGAGGGAAGTTGCCTCTGAAGAAACATACCTCTTTCTTGTGTTAGTTGGACCTAAAACAATTTAAAGCATGGACACTTGGCTTCCTATTCAAAGAGGATCAGTAACAGGTTGAACACAGACATTACAACCTCTTACCAAGACAAAATCAATATAGAAAAATAATTAGAAGACATTCACAGACTGAAATCTGGTTGGAGGGTCATAACAGAAGATTATGATAGACAGCAAAGCAATGATGAGGGGAGGTGTCTTGGCAGGTCGATAGTGTTAGATCTGGATTTAATATTTTCATTAATGATTGGGAAGATGGGAATATTGATAAGATTCATAGGTGAATTAGGAGAAGCTGTAAACACCAATGAGGACAAAGAAATAAAATGACGGGGCACAGAAAGATCAGAAACATGGGCAGGAAGTAACAAAATGAGATTATATTTGAAAAAGATACAGGTAATACATCTGGAAAGATAACACAGAAGCCAGGTACTCTTACGGGAGGAAGAAAAACTTATAAAGCAGGAAGAGATGAGAGAGAATGGGCAACAAATTGAAAAGGAGTGTGTAATGTGATACGGTTATAAAAAAAGTCAGTACAGTTTGCGGCTGCACAAACAGTGGCATCACGTCACAGATCAGAGAATTATGGTCTTTCCCTTCTTTAATGTGATCCGACCTGTGACACTACACCATTTCTAGAAAGCTGCTGACAAATTGGTGAGAATTTAGAGAATAGCTACAAAAATTATCAGGGAGCTTGAGAGAGACTGGGTTATGAGGAAAGATAACAGAAGCGGGGACATGGTGACAGTCTTCAAGTACTTAATGTCTGTGAATACCAGGAGAGGAGAGGAATTATTTAGAGAAAGGTAAAACAAAGTAAAACTAAGAGCACTGGGATGAATTTAAAAGGGTAAATTTTTGGCTGAATTATTGGGAAACCTTTCCTGGAAGTGAGTCTCTCAAATCACCTCTAATGGCAAATGGGAGAAGCAGCCCCAGCACTAGGAACTTTTAAAACTAGACCAGACAAAACAGTGGTAAATGCATAGTAGGAAATAATCTGCTTTGGCTCCTTGGAAGGCACCTAATGAGACTATCAGCTCTGGTTTCTAGGCTTCTCTGAATTCCAGAAAGTAGATCATTCAGACAATTGTATTTAGTTTCAGGATTCCAGAGGCAGCAGGCATACTCCCTGATCCTCTCTACTAGACACCTCTAGCAGGCACTATACCCAGGATGGCCTCACCAAAAGAGCATGGAAGCTGCCTATGGGATGAAAGGCATGTTTGGTATTTTTCATACAAAAGCTCTAATGACTTTGCTTAAAAGCAAATGGATCCCTTTAAATAAGCTACTGAGCAGGTGCATCAGGTTTATTTTAATGCCAGAAAGCTCACCACATTATATAAAGCAGTCTCAGTGAACATGTGACAGAGTTTGTTGTCCACTTCAAACCCAGCTCTGCAGGGTCATTGCAGAGGGAAACCCACTCATAGTTAAAGCTTGTATACATGGGCACACTCAGGAACATTGATCTGAACTGAGAAAAGCTGTGAATTTAAAGTGGATTAGTTAAACTGCATTAAACCCCTGTGTTAATACACTCATTCAGACATAAAGGAGCCTTAATTTACTTACTAAGCAAATATGTAAAGAACATATGGCATTTTCCTCAAAAGTAGGGGTGGTAGTGTGGATGTGCTGACCAATTTTCAATATAGGTTACATTCTGCCTTCCTAAACCTCTGCCTCCATCAGTTTCTGATGGATATGCTTTATTTTTCTCTTCAGCTATCTTATTCTGTTCGGTAGCATTGCTCAACCTCTTTCCACCCTAGAGATATCTGTGCTTCAATACAGAATGAAAAATCCCTACATGTAATTTGTAAGATGTTTTGAGGTATGCCAAGATGAAAGGGCCTAGGGAAATAAGAAGTTATGTTGTAATTAACATTCCCTTAAACACTGCCCCATTCAGATTTTACTTGGAGGCCTTGACCATTCTCTGAACCTGTGACTAAACTGCCACTTCTACTGGATGAGTCTCCTGCAAATCAAATAGGAATCCCCAGCAACAAGAACCCTGCATAGCCCCATAGAGGACTTTTATATTACTGAAACTGCCCTGAAACTGTTAACAACATATCATCATGTATCAATGCTGTGTCAGGGCTTGTCTACACCACAAAGTTGCAGCGCTGGTGAGGGGGTTACAGCGCTGCAACTTAGGAGGTGTACACATCTGCAGGGCATCACCAGCGCTGCAACTCCCTGTTTGCAGCGCTGGCCGTACTCCCGTTTTTTCACGGGTGTAGAGGATCCAGCGCTGGTGATCCAGCGCTGGTAATCAAGTGTAGACACCAGCGCTTTTCTTGACCTCCGTGGAATAAGCAGGTATCCCAGCATACCTGAGGAAGCCTCTGGTAATCAAGCAGGTCTCCTTCCTCGGTTTGCTCTCGCGTTCCCCGAACCCCCGAGCAAGCAGGTCTCCTTCCCTGCGGTTTGCAGGGGGGTTCGGGGAACGCGAGAGCAAACCGCGGCGAAGCTGGTCTCCTTCCCCGGTTTGCTCTCGCGTTCCCCGAATCTCCGAGCAAGCAGGTCTCCTTCCCTGCGGTTTGCTCGGGGGTTCGGGGAACGCGAGAGCAAACCGCGGCGAAGCTGGTCTCCTTCCCCGGTTTGCTCTCGCGTTCCCCGAACCCCCGAGCAAGCAGGTCTCCTTCCCTGCGGTTTGCTCGGGGGTTCGGGGAACGCGAGAGCAAACCGCGGCAAAGCTGGTCTCCTTCCCCGGTTTGCTCTCGCGTTCCCCGAACCCCGAGCAAGCAGGTCTTCTTCCCTGCGGTTTGCAGAGGGGTTCGGGGAACGCGAGAGCAAACCGCGGCGAAGCTGGTCTCCTTCCCCGGTTTGCTCTCGCGTTCCCCGAACCCCCGAGCAAGCAGGTCTCCTTCCCTGCGGTTTGCAGGGGAGTTCGGGGAACGCGAGAGCAAACCGCGGCGAAGCTGGTCTCCTTCCCCGGTTTGCTCTCGCGTTCCCCGAACCCCCGAGCAAGCAGGTCTCCTTCCCTGTGGTTTGCAGGGGAGTTCGGGGAACGCGAGAGCAAACCGTGGCGAAGCTGGTCTCCTTCCCCGGTTTGCTCTCGCGTTCCCCGAACCCCCCTTGAAGCCGCCCAACAGCGCTGCAGTGAGGCCACATCTAACACCACTTGCAGCGCTGGTTGCTGTAAGTGTGGCCACTCTGCAGCGCTGGCCCTATACAGCTGTACTAATACAGCTGTAACAACCAGCGCTGCAAAATTGTAGATGTAGACATACCCTCAGTTGTGCAGTTGAGCACAACTACCCCTTCTCCAATACATCATTTCCCACCTCTGCCATTCCGGCAAGACCCTTTCATTCCAAGCTGAATGAACTAGTTCAATTCTCCATTTATCAGCACAGAAAGCAGGAATTATTAGTAGGGAGAGGCTGTTTTATCCCAAAAATGAATTTAGTGCCGATGAAAGGAGCTAGATTCACAACCCTGAAAATTAAACATTTCTGGCTATCACAGAGCAGGTAAAGGCTATGCACACGTTGCCCTGACCAAGCAGCCTCTACTCTATCTTCATGGCAACTGAATTAGCAAATGTGAGATTGATCACTATAGAGACAGAAGCCCAGCTTGGACAATATGAAGAATTCTCCAATTCTAGGAGGAATCTTGACTGACAAAAGATGGGATTTACCCAATGACATGTTCACACATCCTGACTGCCCAGCATACTCACCTGCTTTTGCAGAGGATGGTCGGGACAGTCTTTGGCTGTAGATCTGAGTAGCACTTTGAAATGATGAGAAGGGCCCAATGGTGTAGCTGCCAGACCGACAACGATGCAACCCTGCATGGTTAGACGTCTGGTGGGACACTGGGTTTGTGGAGACAGACCAGTTGTCAGGGATTGTATTCTGGCTCTGGAAAGAAGGTGGGGAGGGTGGGGACTGAGTCAGTTTGGGACCAGCTAGAGAAGCCAGAGAGGAATGGTGACCAGGCACCTGTGTTTTTTTAGAGGCTGTGGCATGAGATGACAACTGGGAACTGATGCTTCTCTGGAGCGTGGCACCAGGAACAGAGGAGGAAGCACGAGGGTGGTTGCACCGGAGTAATTTTGCCTCATCTTCTGTGGAAGACAGGGGCCCTGTTAAAACAATACAAACAAGACAATCAGAATGTTTCGTAAGTTAAACAGCTTTCCAGAACCCCAAAGACAACAGCAATGTGGCCAAGGGGCCTGTGCTTATTGGCCTGATGAAGCCAAGAAAAAACTCAACCACCAGCAAGGGCTGGCAAGAACCAAGCTCTGATTCAGACATATCCTTTCTCCAGGCTCAAAATATCTTGCAGAGCCCTTTTACCACAAAAGACAGATTATTTCTTCGCCCAGTAATCTTCCCCCAGAGTTGGGACTGGGATTCTCTCAGCTTGTTCTGCATTTAGATTCTGACCACTGTAGTTTCTCAATCTGCTAAGTAGTTCTAAATCTACTAAGCAAGTGTGGTTTCTACCTCAGTCATTTGCTGGAAAGCTAACTCTGCCCTGATTTGGATGGATTCACTTACGGGATTGCCTGGCTTCTTTGGACTTGTCTCTCAGTTCTTCTCCACTTGAGTCTGCCACTGAATGTTGGGGCTTATTCCTTTTCACTTGTTCCACCATCTCAGGAAGATCTTAAATGAGTTTTGAAAGTCAGGAAGCAGAACAGATTAACCTACTTGTACCATAAGAAATGGACTGCAGCGTTTCAATATTGCAGAGATGCTGGATTCTTCCCAATATTTATTGTGGCTACTCCCCCCGCCCTTTTCTAACATCATTGTCTGTTGCCTTGATTCATAGCATTAGCTAATGCAGACCTCAAGACAGAAACCTACCCTTTCCTTATGCTGGGATCACTAATCACTTAGCTATCAGACCCACCCTCTCTGGGTTCTGCACCCTTACCCTGTGCAAGGACACCCTATCACGACGGTGTCACACTCACCACCCCCAGGCTCCCCAAATCTTTACTGGGCTTTCTACTTAGACCTAGATAATGCCCCGTTGGGATTTTACATTCTCCCCAACTCTATACTGGGTCACCATAGCCAACCCTTGTTTCTTATAAGCTCTCTGTCTCAGTTCTGCACAATATACTTACCTCCTTGGGCCCTGCTTTCTGACTGGTTAATGCTGCTGCTAGGCTTCATGGTCCTGGGGTTTGTTCCCAGAAAGACACTTGCTGACTTATTCTTGTGTGTGTAAAATGTCAGCACCTCCTCCAGGTCACTCTCACTGAGATACAGAGGAAAAGAAAGGGCCTAAGTGAGGATTCCAGGAGCTTCTGCCATTGCATGACAGTCACAAAGGAAACAGATTATGAGGCTGAAGAGAAACAAGCCAGAGAAATTATTGGTCTCCTCAGCCTTCCAGGGAAGGAATGCCTGGAACTGGAACATGCTCTGGTCTGTATTGTGAAGGAGAACAGCTCAGAAGAACTCCCAGGTGCCACTCCCAGGATGTGGCAGGGAAAATTCAGGGAATTCAGGAACCTCCCAAGGCTAAACAGAGAGCAAAAGCAAATCTTACATACTATTTTGGGGAGTTCTGTTTCATAGGAAGAGTGCAGCTCTGAGCAGCGGTCATCAGCAGGACTCCACAAGTGCTCGCTCAGGTGCTTATCAAACCTAGGGCCATGAACACTAACAGAATCCAGCATGGCCTCTGTTTTATATTCATCATTAATGGTTTCATCCCAAGAGTAAGGGAAGGGCCTAGTAATTAACCAATGCCACAGAGTCACTAAGGGGAGCAGTCGACATTTTTGTGGGTCCCACAAAAATATTTCACATTTCTTGTTATCATTTTCTTGTTACAGAATTACAGTTACAGAATTACATAGTAAAATCCTGCCCCAATGTTTTAGGCCTCTGTCACGTCTGGGACAAGTGCCAGTCACTCAGCTTTCAATTCATAGCAATTTTGAGCTGTATTTCTAGTATCATGAATAGCTGTTTTCCTTTCCTTTCCTGCTCTTTGATGCTGCTTTAGCATCATCTCGTGATCATGTAGTATGGTAGAGGCCAAAAGCAACCCTGTATTCAAAACCTGACACATTATTTTAATATTTCTGTACAAAATATACCTTGTGAGGTATCATTTGAAAATTAGCAACTTGCTGGTGAATAATATCATGGTGAAATGTGTGTAGGAACACTATATGTACAATTATGAACACAAACTGAAATTATGACTGCAATGTATTTACTGGACACGTCTGAGGAAGGGGTAAACCTGTTCCTAAAAGACAAAGGACAAGCTAATGCATCTAGCCAGGTGTCGAAGTTGATTGGCAGCCACCTGTCAAGTGGCCATTCTTTGGCAACCAAGTGGGGCAGGAACAGATTGATCTGCATTTTTAGCAAGTAACAACATGGAACCTCTTTCACCAGGAGATTCCATATCTCTGTCCTCACAGCAGGAAGGAACTTTATCTAGGTATAACCCTCAAAAAATGCATTTCAAAGGGTGACTGGACTATAAAAGGGAGGGACAAAACCACCCCAGGATCGCTCTTTCTTTCTCTCCCTTTCTTTCACCTAAGATGACAAGGGAACCAGGCCTTTGACTTTGGGGGATGATCCTCTTTTGGAATTTTAGTCAGAAATGTTGCCGGGAGCATATGGCAAGGATTTTACCCTGAACCAAATCCAGATTGTTAAGTTTTAGCTACTAGAAAGCATTTTATCTTTATTTCTCTTGTAACCTTTCTGACTTCAATACTTTGTACTTGTATTCCCTTAAAAATCTCTCTTTGTAGTTAAATAAACTTGTTTTAATCAAAACTAATCTAGTACTGTGTATAAACTGAACTGTTTGGGTAACTCCAGTTAAAGTGGAAAACTGTTGCACACTGAACCCTTACAGGGACAACAGACCTCTAACATCTGAGCTTCCCAGGAGCAGACTGGACAATGCAGAACACATGTTTTGGGGAAATTTTGGGACTGTGAATGTGTTGAGGTCACCCTGCAGGTAGTAATCAAGGCTGCTGGAAGCCAGAGTGTGACTGGTGGGTTGCTAACAGGCTGCTGGGGTCAGAGTTGTTGTACCAGGGCTATAGCTATATACAGCCACTCAGGATGTGACCTGCATGCTGTTTGGCTCTTTGTGAGCAGTCGAGGTTGGGACATACTACAGCAAAGCACTGTGTGGCACCGAAGATTGCAGGGCAAACAGTGATAAATCCTCACTGGTCTGGATTGTACCCCAGAATGTGACAATTGCACACAGAGTAAGCAAGCCAGCAGAGGGTTACTGCCAGCAACAGTCACAACATATGACAGTCCAGCAAGGTAAAGTAAATTAATTGCGAGCAGTCACAATTCTGCAAGATACCCTTTGCATATTCACACTTACAGGATGTGCCTCTGGTGCCCCGGAGCCTTGGCAAAAGCAGCACCTATTCAGACAAGTCTTTCAACCTTCGGGGCACACGGCAAAGCTCATTTTTTCCTCTCAGGCATTTGAAGGGTAGGAATATGTAATGGTGAGGAACTGTTGGATAGAAGGGTTACTTAAGCTTTTGGGTTGCCTGGTTTGTTGGTAGTGGGTTACAGTGAATTGTACTGAAGAATGATGGTTGGATATTAATTTTGTTGTATTTTTAAGTTGTGTCAAAGATGTCAAAAGCCTATGACTAGGCACTCTTTGAGCATATATATACACATTTAAATAAAACAAATACATACATAAATAAATGACCACATCGTGGCACCAAATTTATGAAGGGACAGTTGGATAAACTCTGGTTATCAAGCAGTAACTCTTAGATTCCATCTTCTCCAGGGTCTCTCAGATTATACTGTAGAACAAGCACTCACTATCAAAAGGGATGGCTTGAGCTGCTGGAAACAGATTAGATGATTTATACCAGAAGTACCCATGCTCAGTAATGTCCGACACCATAGCTTTCAGATGTACCTGATGCATCCTATGAAGCAGAGAGAACATGTCTAGAAACTTCAATCCTCAGCAGCAATGTCTTTTGCTACTTTCTTTTGTATCTCAGGAAGATGGTCACAGCAAAAGAAGTGTTCAGTTCCAAGCTCGAGATAATATCTGGCCACAATTGCCTGGTAACTGCAACATGGACTCCCAATATTCCTAAAGAGTACACATTTCTGCCCAAGACATCAATTTTCTTAGTATCCCTGTCCAGTGGAATAGACTGCAGACTGACCAACTCCAGAGTCAGTCTTTTTACCACCCACAGAGACCATCAGAGAACCTAAAGTCTGGTATGAAGAAATGAGAATCCCTGTTGTGGGACCAGGAACAAGCAATCTGCTTTCCTGGTAACAGCAATATAGATGCTGAGGTCAGCCAGATATTCTAAGCCACTTCTCTTCCTCTGCACTATGGTGATGAATATTTAATAATAATAATGGAGATATACCCATCTCCTAGAACTGGAAGGGACCTTGAAAGGTCATTGAGTCCAGCCCCCTGCCTTCACTAGCAGGACCAAGTACTGATTTTGCCCCAGATCCCCAAGTGGCCCCCTCAAGGATTGAACTCACAACCCTGGGTTTAGCAGACCAATGCTATCCCTCCCCTCGAGAGGAGGGGTCCTTCCTTGGACCACAGTAATCTCCTACTCTAAAGAGTCTACCATCCAAATCAGCAACTCTTGAAACAAATTATTGTCATCAGAAAGTAAAACAGATACAGTCATCATGATATCATCAGGAGACGGAGAAGACACTGAAGCTTCCGGATCAGTAACAGAGGTCTAGCTGACATCACCCCTGCTTTCTCCTCATCCAAATCCAGTAAATCACTGCCAATGTTGATCAGACATGAATGAGAGAAAAGTTCCACAACTGGTTATAGCAAAGGACGTGGAGATTGCGCCTTAGCTCTCTTAGACAAGTGTGTTAAGAGGCAATTTAAAAGTGTTCTCCTCTATAGCCCCTGGCCCCCATGAAGTTGCGAGAAGTCTGTCAATATGGTCACATCATCCATAGGTTAAATAAGGAACAAAGAAAAACCAGTGTAAGATTTTCCCAGAGGATCTGAGAGGCCTTGGAGAAGAAATTCCTCATCAATGGCTGTCTTCAAGAAGAACTGAATATAATCACATGGATGTAATATTGCATAATATTGTTTTTCATACCACCCCAACTGACACTGAGGATTTACCTTGTATGCAATATACATTTACAACCAGATTCTAGCAAGTTTAAGACAGGTCAAATCTGGGACCTATAAAACTGCAGAGTGCTGGTCCTTTAACATTAATGAACCGCTCACAGTTAATTGTTTTAGCAGAAAGGGAAAGAAGCCATGGCCATGGCAAGGAGCGTACTTCACCTCCCTCCATGCCTTAGGAGGCATAGTCCCAGATGGTACCTGGAATTCAAGGAAGATGGCAAGGGTTGGATGTGCTTGTGAAGACAGGAATTTGAGAAGCAGAGCCATGATGGAAGCTTAACCACAGAAGATCAGGGCAATCTCAGCAGCAGCCCTGGCCTTATTTTCCTTCTAAGGTGTGACTGCATTTGCTCCAGTATGACAGAGAGTGGATATTACAGACTATGAGCATTTACAGGGCCTGGATAGAGCCCATATTGTCCTTTAGGTCTAATGGCAAAAACATCCATCATACATTCCATGCAACAGATACTGATGACACTGCAGCAGTTTGGGGAGGTAGGATGGCGCAGTATAAGAGCAGAAGGGATGCAATGTGCTACTTTATAACAAGGAGTAAAAGTCCATTCCTACCTTGCCTTAGTAACAAAGTCCTGAAAACCTTCAGCATTCACACTCTCCTCTTCCTCTTCTTCCTGTTTCCTTTTTGATCTTGTCTGAACCATTTGCTCAGTTTCCTGCAAATAAGTATATTAGTTACCTATCACTCCGCCTCTCTATGCAGCTTCAAGTGCTGGGACACAGGTATTGCCCAAAGGGAAGGGATTCCAGAGCAATTTCATGGTATCTAGAACAAGGGGATTGCCTGATTCCATAACAGCCAAATTGATAGTGCATTTCATTCTGCATATTTGCTTGCCTTAAAGCAGTACTGGTTTGGACACGCTGCAGAACCTGTAATTGCAGAGGGTCCACAGAGACAGAGACACGTTAATCTCTTCACTCTACACACATTATTAAAAGTGATATGCTGAACAGCCCCGTCTAGCCTGATCAAGTGAGTGCTTTTGCTAAGGATGCCACCTCCTTATTAAGACATGGGGTAAAAGGATGTCCCCCTTTGCTAACTCTGGGTTCCCTCTATTTCTGCTGCTCCTGCCTCTAGTGGAGGATTCCTCCTAGCAGTTTTTGTTCCAACCTACTTATTCCCAACTGAAGCATGGCAGGGGGAGAGCAAAAACAAAATTATATTGGAAAGGCTTAATCAAGTGGGTCTACAGGGCACTCCCCCACTCCGAGAACTCACCTCTAGATTTGTCTCTTGGCATGTGTCAGTGAGATAGAGGGGTTATATACTGGGACCAAACATGAAAAAATATGTAGCCAAAACAGTCTTTCAATAGCTTAAAATGAGAGGTTACTCACCTTGCTGTAGTAACTGGAGTTCTTTGAGACGCGTGTTGCTGTGGGTGCTCCGCTTTAGGTGCACATGCACCTCTGTACCTTTGATTGAAGATTTTTGGTAGCAGTGCCCATTTGTGTTGCTCATGTGCCCTACACATCCTTGTGGCATGTATCGAGGCTCATAGGGCTGCTCAGATGAACTTCCCTCCGTTCTTTCTCTACTGCGAAGCCCACAGAGGCAGCTTCAAAGCAGAGAGGAGGAGGGCAGGTAGTGGAGCACACACAAGGACACACATCTCAAAGAACTCTAGTTACTGTACAAAGTGAATAACTTCTCTTTCTTCGAGTAGTGTTCCCGTGGGTGCTCCACTTTAGGTGATTCCCTTGCAGTAACCCTTTAAGGACATGGGAGTTCATCACTGAAGAAAAAACTGGTGCCTACTGTAGCATCTGATCTTGCAGTATGAACTAAGGCACAGTGGCTGGCAAATGGGTGCACCGAGGACCATGTTGCAGCCCTGCAGAATGTCTGAGTAGGGCTATAGTTGTAGACTTGTAATCTAATAGAGTGTGTGACCACTCTTAGGGGAGCTGTAATCTCAGTGAAACTATAACAGGCAATAAAGCATCCAGAGATCCATTCAGAAAGCCTCTGACTGAAGGTAGTTCTAGGGGAGCACCTAAATGCAATAGAAATAAAGAGTCCGGGGGTCCTCCTGAATGGCCTAGTTTTGTCCAACTGCAAGACTAATGCCCTCTTATCATCTGTGTATGAAAGGAAGACTCCTGTGTACACTGATGTGACTTTCAAAAAAAGAAAATTAAGGTGAATAATTTGGTAGATGTGAAATTCAGAAGACACTGTGACAAAGCTCCAAGTCTGTATTGGTGGGTCCCGCACTTCCTGGGGGATTCAGTGGCCTCAGAAGCTCACTAAGGCCCTCAATATGACCTCCTTTTCCCAGTATGGCGGCAAAAGTTATAGTTTATTGAGCTATTTTCATCACAGGCCAGTATGGGAGATGGGAAGGTGGAATACTCACAGTCTCTGTTGCTCCTTAGAGCTCTACAGGCACCGTTTGATCTCCTGCCTGGACCACAGTTTGTTTTCCCTCTCAAAGGGATCTCTGTAGATCATATAGGGAGGAAGGGGGGAACCTGGGCCTGCCCTCTTGTCATAAACAGATTGTTAAGGGTTAATGTCTCTTCTACCTGTAAAGGGTTACAAGCAGGGAACAGGACACCTGACCAGAAGACCAATCAGAAGACAAGATACTTTTAAATTTGGGTGGAGGGAAGCTTTTGTGTGTGTTCTTTGTCTGTTGTGTGTTCTTCTCTCGGAAGGTCTGAGAGAGACCAGACATTACTACAGGCTCTCTAAGTTTCTTTTCAAATAGTAAGTAAAAACAGGCGGTTTAGGCTTTTTGATTGTTTTACTCTATTTGCAATTGTGGATCTGGCTGGTTAACTTTTATATGTGTAGTTGCTGGGAATATTTTGATTTGTATTGGTACTGGGGGGAAAGTCTCTTTCTAGTGTCTGTAAGCTATAGGACCCTGTAATATTTACATCTTGAAGTTACAGAGATAATTCTTTACTTTTTCCTTTCTTTTATTAAAAGATTTCTTTTAGAGAACCTGATTGATTTTTTTTTCTTGTTTTCCTTGTTTTATTCCAGTCGATTGGGATAACTCACCAGGACGGGTGGGGGAGACGGGAGGGGGGAGAGATAGAATCTCTCCCTGTTTGCCTTGAATCTGTTTGCCTCTTTGTGGAAGGGAAGGGAGATGCTTCTCTGTATGGTGATTTAAGAGGTTGGATCAGTATCTCTCAGGATAGCCCAGGGAGGGAAATTCTGGGAGGGGGAAAGGTGGGGGAATGGTTTATTTCTTCTTGTTTTAAGAACCCAAGGGATCTGGGTTCTTGGGGTCCCCAGGGAAGGTTGGGGAGGTCAGAGTGCCCCAAAACACTATATTTTGGGGTGGTGGCAGTGCTATCAGATCTAAGCTGGTAATTAAGCTTAGAGGATTCAGGTGCTAGTATCTCATTTTCTGAACTCCAAGGTTCAGATCTGAGAGGGAATGCTATGACACCTCTACTCCGGGTTCCAGCCCAGGAACCCTAATGATAGCTGCTATTAGCGGCTTCCCTCCTCCACTGATGCTGCTTTGATTCTCTGGGCCACTTCCCCGTGCTCCCCTTTCCCAAGCTTCACCCTTACCTCAGGGCTCAGTAATGCTTGCTCTTCTCCAGCTCCTTTCACCTGGGCTCCTTGAGAGAGAACTGGAAAGTAGAGCTTTTAAAGCAGTATAAGTGGGACATTAATTGGTCCCAGCTCCATTAGCCTATCAGCCTTAACTGACTCTCTCAGTTAATTGAGGTCAGGTGCCGGCATTAGCCTAACAATCTTAACTGGTTAAATTGGCCTCAGGTGTCTTGATTGGCCTGGAGTAGCCCTTGTTTGGCTATCCAGGGAACATGGATCTGCTCATTCTGAGGCTGATATACCTGCCTTTCACTACCCACTTATATCCTTCTGGCCTGAGTCCGTCACAACACCTTAAATAAAAACGTTGGGTGGGGCTGTAAAGATACCTTCTCCTTGGAGAACAAAATAAAAGGAGGGTCTGCCATTAGAGCCCCCGTATCCCCAAACATTCAAGCAGAAGTGATGGCCACCAAAAAGGCTGTCTTCATAGACAAATGTAGCAGTGAGCACATAGCCAATAGCTCAAAGGGCTGTTTCATGAGATAGTTAAGAACCAGACTGAGATCCCAAAGCAATGTAGGTACTCTAATCTGTGGAAAAATATTTAGGAATCTCACTGTGGTAAGATGAATGAATACCAAGAAACCTTCTACTGGCACATGTAAAGCTGTTATTGCTGCTAAATATATCTTGATGGAACTCCTAGAAAGGCCTGAATTTTTCAGTTCCAACAAGTAATCCAAGACTGAGAAAAGAGATGACTGGATAGGAGAAAAATCCAAAAGTTACACCAAAGATTACATAGTCTCCATTTCTGAAGGTATGTCTCGTAGATTCCGTTCTCCTAATTAAAAGTGTATTTTGTACTTCCGATGAAAAAGACAGCTTCTAGTCCCAAGAACCATTGAGGAACTAAACTTGCAGTTGCAGAACATTCACATTGGGGTGAAGTGTCTGACCAACATCCTGAGACAACAGTTAAGGTTGGATGGGAAACCACCATAGAGGACAGGAAGTGAGTTTGACCAGATAAGGAAACCAAACTTGCCTTGGCCAAGTTGATGCAATCAAAATGACTTTGGCTTGGTCCTGTCTGATCTTGATACGGATCTTTAAGAGCAACGGAGTTGGAGGGTACGCATAAAAAAGACCATTAGTTCATGTAATGAGGAAAATGTCACTTAGATATTGAGAACTGAGTGCCTCCCTGAAACAGAATTTCCTGCTCGGTGAAACTGGAGATGGAGCTCGCTTGGCCGCAGGCTTGCCTTTTGATTGCAGGACCCGCACCGGAGGTTGAGGAAGCGTAGGCTCAGTCAAAGCAATCAGGTCCCGAGCCGAAGCAAATGTCTCCGGCGTCGAGGGAACCATTAGCTTGACCCCAGATCTTATGGGGGAGCTGTGAGGGACAGGACTTGACGGACCTCCCGGGCCTGGAGTCGACGGAATCCCTGGCATCAGTGCCGCGGCAGAAGATGGTGCCGGACGCTCCGTCCGCGTCTGCTTGGCTGGAGTGGCAGACGTCGAAGGCCTTGCTTCGGGGCCCGGTGCCGGGAGGGCTGGTGCCAAGGCGTTTTCCCGGTGCCGGAGCGGTCCGGTGCCGGAGTGGAGCCAGCGCTCAGCTTCGAGGCTGGAGGGTTAAGCGCTGCTTTCATTAAGAGGGTCTTTAAGCGCTGATCCCTCTCCTTTTTTGTTCTTGGCTTAAATGCCTTACAAATGCGGCACTTTTCAGAGATATGCGATTCCCCAAGGCACTTCAAGCAGGCGTCATGGGGATGGCTCGTTGGCATCGGCTTCTTGCAGGCCAAGCACTGTTTAAACCCTGGCAAACCGGGCATGAGCCCAGCGCCGGGCGCGGGGGAGGGCTAGAGCCCAAGCCCGCTAACTATATACAACAAGTACTACAACTAACAACTAATATTATAAACTCTAACTACAACTATAACTATATACAACTATTAGAACAACGAGACAATGGAGAGCTAGGGACGTGGAGGACAGCTATGCCGCGCTCCACAGTTCCAACGACTGACACGGCGATAAGAAGGAACTGAGGAGCGGGCGGGCTGGCAGGGGTATATATCAGGCGTCATGCCGGTGCCACTCTAGGGTGCGACCTGCCGGCCCACCGGAGTTGCTAGGGTAAAAATCTTCCAATGAAAGTGCATGCGCGGCGCGCACACCTAACTGGAATGGATATGAGCAATCACTCGATGAAGAACAGAATTTCCTGCGCTTTGTGTTGGCTGCCATGGCAAAGGGGTTGACTTCTGGAAATCCTCAAGCTATGAAAAAATTTTGTGGAGGACTCAAGATTCCAATTCCCATGAGTAATTTAGGGAGAAATGTCAGCTGAGGGTGTTGATGATGGTGTTTTGGTTTAACTGGAAGATAAGAAACTGATATCACTATTTGACTGGCAATGCAGCAGTTTCAAAGCTTTATTGCTTCAGTGCAGAGTGAGTGGGGAATGTGCTTAACCCTGATGATTAATGTAATATATGTGCGCTATGTTGTCTGTCAAGATCTTGATGGACTTGTTTTTGAGTAGGGGGGAAAAGGTAGAGAGAAGCATTTCTGAACTTTTTTAATCCCAACAGATTGGCATGCAAGCACTATTCCTGTTGTGACTATTTTCCTTGGACTGCAGGAAGACTATGATTGTTGGGTAATAAATTGTCCTGAGCCACCCCTGCCGACATCAAAGATACAACCTGGCATTTTGCATCACAAAAACACAAGCTGCCATGTGTCCCAGCAGTTGCAGACATACTCTTGCTGGAACTTGAGGGCTGAGCTGCACTTTTTGGATAAGGTCCTTCAAAGAAAGGAATATGTTGAGAGGGAAATAAGCTCTACCTGTTATCGAATCCAGAAATACTCCAATAAAGAGAATTCATTGTGGAGGGGGTCAAGATTTATTTCTCAAGATTTATCTGTAGGCCTAGACTTTGTAATAGTAAAATTATTGTTTGAATGGCTGACCAAACCTCCTGATAAGACCGCCCCTTGAGGAGCCAGTGGAACAATGAAAGTAGGCAGCTACCATAATTTGTGGGAACATCCTTAGGATGGATGACAGGCCAAAGAGTAGGACCTGGTATTTGTAATGATTGTGGCTGAATGTGAAACAAAGAAATATTTTGTGAGAGTAATAAATCACTATGTGAAAGTAGGCATCTTTGAGATTGAGGGTCACAAACCAGTGCCCTAATTCTAGGGAGGGAATAATAGTTGCTAGGAACACAATCCTGAATTTCAGATGTTCAGTTGTCTAAGATCTAGTATCAGTCTCCAACCCCCGTTTTTTGTGGGTATCAGAAAATATCATGAATAGAACTCTTTTCCCTGTGTTGAAGTGGGGCTGGTTCTATGGTTTCTAGACTTGAGAGTCTCCTGTGCCAGCAACTGATTGCAAGAGGGTCCCTGAAGAGGGACAGGGAAGGGGGTTGGAAGGACAGGATGGCAGTAAACTGGATAGCATAACCCGAAATAATGGACTCTAATACCCATTTGTCCAATGTTATAGCCTCCCATCCTTGATGAAATAGAGAGATGGTGTCCAACTTGAGAAAGAAAGGAGTTGTCATGTAGCTGAGAGAACCTCATCACTGGGTAGTCTGAACTCATGACCAACCATCAAAACTGGCATATGGATGATACAGTATTTAAGACTGGGATGAGGTAGTTGCAAGCTTTTTCTTTGAAAACCTCAACCTCTTAAGCTGTTGGTCCTGGAAAATTGAGCAGGGTTGGATCTTCGCGTTAACTGAGACTTGCTAAACTGTCTTTTATTTGCAGGTGTGTATATCCTCAAAGACCTAAGTGTGGCTCTAAAGTCCTTCAGGGTATGAAGAAGTCATCCGTGAAATCTGAAAAACTTCTGGCCATCAAAAGGTTAATCTTCCATGGTCAATTGTACCTCCTACAGAAACCCAGACAAATGAAACCAGGATGCTCACCTCATTACTACTGCGGTGGAAACAGACCTACCTGCAGTGTCTACAGCTTTGAGCGATGGCTGCAGTGAAGATATTGCTAAGAGCTGACCCACCTTTATTATGGTATTGAAATGTTCTCAATGTTCCTGTGGTAAATGGTCAATAAAAGCATTAAACTTCTGTAGTCTACACAGTCATTTTTAACATCAGCACCTGGTGGTTAGCTATCTTGAACTGAAGTGTTGCAGACAAGTAGCTCTCATGACCAAAGAGGTCTTGATATTGCTGGTCCTTATTAAACGGGGTGCCTTGTTGGGTCTGTTGTCTGCCCCTTTCATTGACTGCATCCACAACTAAAGAATCTGGTGTTTGATGAGCAAATTAAAACTCACAATTCTGCAACATAATTTTTGGTTTTTTAATCAGCCCTCTTACATTTGGTGCGAGCGGGAGGGGGAAGATGGAGAGGGAGGGGCATTGCTGGAGTTTCCCAGATGGACCTGGCTGGCTCAAGGAGGGTTTCGTTAACTGGCAGTGCCACCTGTGCTGAGGTAGAGGTGTGCAATATGTCCAGGAGCTTGTGATGGGAATCCTGGATTTCTTCCCGGGAATTCACAGGTGTCAGTCAGCAGCCAGAGGTGCTGGAACAATTTTTATAGTGGGGATGCTGAGAGCCACTGAACCAAACTGTAAACCCTGTATATGATGGAAACCACTTCAAGCCAGGGGGTGCAGCAGCACCCCCAGCACCCATAGTTCCAGCACCTACCTTAGCAACCCACTTCATTATGTCCTGGAATTGCCTAAAGTCATCAGCTAATGATGGTAGTGGTGGCCTCACTGCCTTATCAGGTGACAATGATGAGATGTTTGTAATGGGGGGCAACCTCTTTGTTCACCTTTGCCCCCTGCTCCTCAAAGGTCTCCTCGGGCTCAGAATGGGGAGGAAGATTGGATAGTACTGGTGAACAAGGTTTTCTGTGTGCCCTGAGAGACTGAGCTGAAGTCCCTTGACACTGCTGGCAGTATATTGTCTATGAATCTCAGCAAGGCTAATGAGGGAGACCAGAAGGCATGGCAGGAGGTATCCAACACTGGTCATCCCAAGCGCTTGTAGGCAGGGGTCTGGTGCCCTGCCTCTGTTGCATCTGCAATGCGGAATAACATCTGGAATAAATTGGAGAGCTTTGAACAGAAAGTTCAGAGTCTGAATCAGAATGCTCATCCACATTTGTATCAGAGGTGGCAACTTCTCCTTATGGATAGCAGAAGATGGAAAAGAGGTAGGTCTCATGAAAACATGAGCAGTTGGTGACCTAGCTGACTCCAGTACTGAAAAGTGTCCAGAGGTCACAAAGAGCAGATACTCAGGCTCATTAGGAGGGACTCTTGTTTTCAGTGCTAAAAAAACAAAATTCCTCCAATAAAACAAAACATGAAAATCCACGTGTTTCCATGATTAAAATGAGACTTGAACTTTAGTTTCCCTAACCACAACAGACAGTAGAACCCAATATATCCGAACATCCATTATCCAGCTCTCCATATTAACCGAACCACTTGCCACCTAAGGCTAATCACTTGAGCCACAATCTTAAAATAAGAGATGAAAAGCTCTTTGCCAATTCTGATTATCCAAATTTTTAATTATTCAATCTCACCTTGGTCCCAGTTAGATCAGATAACTGGTCCTCTACTGTAAATTTAAAGTGCATTCAAAAATCAACCACAAGAGGGGGAAGTTGCATTCATTGATTAAGTGATATGGTACTTTCAGTAAAATTTAGTTAATATCTGTTTTTATTTTTTCACAAAATGTAAAAAACTAAAGATTTTCTGTAAAAACACAAATTCTGCATTTTTCCATGGCAAATGGATTTCTAGGATCCCTGCTCATTAGGTACCAAAAGGCCTTGTGGATACTCTCTCCAACGCATCATCAGGGACCTACAACCCATCCTGGACAATGATCCCACATTTTCACAGGTCTTGGGTGGCAGGCCAGTCCTTGCCCACAGGCAACCTGCCAACCTGAAACATATTCTCACCAGTAACTGCACACCGCACCACAGTAACTGTAGCTCAGGAACCAATCCATGCAACAAACCTCGATGCTAACTCTGCCCACATATCTACACCAGCGACACCATCACAGGACCTAACCAGATCAGCCACACCATCACCGGTTCATTCACCTGCACATCCACCAATGTAATATATGCCATCATATGCCAGCAATGCCCCTCTGCTATGTACATCGGCCAAACTGGACAGTCGCTACGGAAAAGGATAAACGGACACAAATCAGATATCAGGAATGGCAATATACAAAAACCTGTAGGAGAACACTTCAACCTCCCTGGCCACACTACAGCAGACCTTAAGGTGGCCATTCTGCAGCAAAAAAACTTCAGGACCAGACTTCAAAGAGAAACTGCTGAGCTTCAGTTCATCTGCAAATTTGACACCATCAGCTCAAGATTAAACAAAGACTGTGAATGGCTTGCCAATTACAGAACCAGTTTCTCCTCCCTTGGTTTTCACACCTCAACTGCTAGAATAGGGCCTCATCCTCCCTGATTGAACTACCTCATTATCTCTAGCTTGCCTGCATATATACACCTGCCCCTGGAAATTTCCACTACATGCATCTGACTACATGCATCACCCACGAAAGCTCATGCTCCAAAACGTCTGTTAGTTTATAAGGTGCCACAGGACTCTTTGCTGCTTTTGCAGATCCAGACTAACATGGCTAACCCTCTGATACTTGTGGATACTGGAATTCCTGCAGTTCCAGGAGCACAACAGAACTCGGTACTGGCACTAATGTTGCAGACACTAATGATGTTGTTGGTATCAAGGAGTCTAGGATTCCATGGAAGCCAGTCTCTTGGAAATAATAAGAGAAAGTTACTCACCTTGCAGTAACTGAGGTTCTTCGAGATGTGTGTCCCTGTGGGTGTTCCACTCTAGGTGACGCTGCGTCCTGGCACTGTTGATCGGAGATTTTCAGTAGCAGTGCCTGGCTGGGGCGCACGCACCCAGATGGTATCTACCGTCTAGTTGGAATCTTCCTGAGTGCGTGCGCCCCACACCCTCCTCAGTTCCTTCTCTACCATGGAGCATCCGACTAGTACTCCAAAGTAGAGGGGAGGAGGGCGGGGAGTGGAGCACCCACAGAGAGAAACATCTCGAAGAACCTCAGTTACTGCAAGGTGAGTAACTTTCTCTTCTTCGAGTGCTGTCCCTGTGGGTGCTCCACTCTAGGTGAATGTGTAGCAGCACCCACTATGGTTGGTGGGACTTTGGAGATGCGGCAGTGAGTACTGAAGACAGCACTGTATGGCCTACTATTGCATTTGCCGAGGTGTCTTGCGTGAGAGCACAGTGTTTTGCAAACGTGCGTTCAGATGACCATGTAGCCGCCTTGCAGATATCAGGAATGGGAACGTTGTGTAAGAAGGCAATGGATGCCGACATGGCTCTAGTGGAATGAGTTCTAATGTTGTTGGGCAGTTGAAGATTCTTCGCCCAGTAACAGGATCTGATGCAGTCAGAGATCCACTTGGACAGACGTTGTTTAGAGATGGCCGTGCCCTTTGATCTTTCGGCAATGGAAACGAAGAGTCGTGGAGACTTGCGAAATGGTTTAGTCTGTTCTAAATAAAAGGCAAATTTGAAAAGCTTATTGTAATCATCAAAATCATAGCTGGCGAGGAGAGCAGAATAGTTTGCAATCCTGAATTGTAGTGTAGAGGATGTATAAACCTTGCGGCCCAGGACATCAAGGCGTCTAAGGTCCTTGTCTTGCGGGATGGGTCGATATTGTGACTGTTTGGTCCGCTGTGCAACTGCATCAATGACAAGAGAGTTCAGTGATGGATGAGAAAAAAGGAAGCCTGCGTCCTTTGAAGGAACGTAGTATTTACGTTCGATCTTCTTACAAGTTGGTACTAGGGAAGCTGGGGTTTGCCAGAGAGTGTCAGCATGCTCCATGAGTGCTTCATTTATAGGGAGCGCGATTTTCGAGGGCGCAGATGGTTGAAGGATTTTGAGGAGTTTGTGCTGAGTCTCCTGAACCTCTTCCAAGGGGATATCCTGACTAAGTGCAACCCTCCTAAAAAGATCCTGAAATTGTTTGCAGTCGTCCACGGTCTGTGGAGGTGGAGGGAGAATAGCTTCATCTGAGGCTAATGGAGAGTTAGGGTTAGGTGAGTCAGGATATGGTGCGTAGCTCCCAGTCTCAGGAGGGGGCTCAGGCACCCTGGAAGTGGATGGAGCAGGAGTTTGAGGCACCGATGGAAGATGATTGGTAGGAGGATTCTGCCATGGGTACCACTGCAGCCAAGGCATGGGGTAGGAGAACCCAGGCATCACCCACGGGGGGGGGGCAACATAGGGAAACTGAGGCTGCTGAGCTTGAGCCATAACCGGTGGTGGTAAAGGTGCCTGTGGAGCAGAAGCAGGAGGGGAGAACTCCGCTTGCGGCTGTAGTTCAAGGTCACCGTCGGGGAAAGCCAGTTCAGGTGGAGAAAGTGGCAGGTCAAGAAAGGAGTCCTCTGTATCTGGGAGCGGAGAATGTGGCTCAGGTGGCACTAAAAGGTCACTTTGAGTGAGAAGCTGTTGCTCCTGCACCCTAGGCTGGACTAAGCCTGCTCTCTGCTCTAGCTCTTTAGTCGGCGAGAGTGAGAGAGAGTGTCCTTCTATGTTTTGCCTAGCAGTGCCCTGCAGGGGGTCTGCTGCTGGTGCGCGGGCAGAAGAGTGGCTGGGTGCCAACCCTCTTCGTGGCACCGAGGCTGATCGCGCTGTCGGCACTGCAGCTATTTTCGTTGTTGAGGCAGAGTACACTGGCGGGACCGCGGCCGCTTTTAGCACTGAAACTGACCAGGCTGTAAGTGCTGCGGCCATTCTGGGTGTCGGAGCCGAATGTGCTGCTGGCACCGCAGCAGTTGCCGGTGCTGAGGAGGAACGTGGTGCCGGTGCTGAAGCCTTTCTCAGTGCCGAAGAGGAGTGAGTTGTCCGAGCCGCAGTCGTTTGCGGTGCTGAGGGGACCAAGTCAGTAGGTGCCTTCCCCGTGCGGGAGGTCTGGTCCCTGCCTTTAAGCTCTGTCAGAGCGGTTCCTGAGGCATTAGGAGAGGCTGAAACACCTGTCTTTCAGGCTGTCAGCACAGGGGGTAGGGATCTCGCCGGAGACCCCCTACCCTTGTTAGAGTCTCGTCTGTGAGACTGTTGAGCTTCTTGCCTCCGCTCCAAGGAGGGTGAAGCAACGCTCCTCACCGGTTCAGATCTGGCTGGGGAGCGTGTTCTATCCTTCCCGTCTCCGACAGCGGCTGCAGGGATTTTTCTATCATGATGATCTTGAGGCGCAGATCCCTGTCACAACGAGCTCTTGACTTGAGGCTCGCACAATGGAGGCACTTCGCGGGGATGTGGGTGTCCCCTAGGCACTTCACACAATGAGAGTGGCCATCTGAGCGTGGCATGGAGTCCTGACAGGAGATGCATCTTTTAAAACCTGAAGGTCCTGGCATTATGAGTTAGAGAAGAGTGTCTCAATGGGAGACAAGCCTGAGGGTTTTTGGTTTGTTTTTTTTTAAACAAAGTAACTAACTATGTAACTATACTAAAGGAAGGGAAACAACTGGGAAGTAATTAATAATTATTTCTAGGTTCTTTGTTACTGTTTCCTAAAGATATCAGGGAAGAGAAAGTAGCACTGCCCCTAGTCCTGTCTTCAGCCGAGGACGGTTGAGAAGGAACTGAGGAGGGTGTGGGTCGCACGCACTCAGGAAGATTCCAACTAGACAGGAGATACCATCTGGGTGCGTGCGCCCCAACCAGACACTGCTACCGAAAATCTCCGATCGACAGCGCCGGGACGCACCGTCACCTAGAGTGGAGCACCCACAGGGACAGCACTTGAAGAACAACATTCGGTACTGACCCCTTTACCAGTGTAATATGGGTCTTAGCTGAAATGTTAGCGTGTATCAGGGTACCTGAAGTACTTAGAGTATCACTAGCACTCCTCTCAGGACCTGAGGTTTCCAGTGACCAGATCTTCTATGATGAAGAATTCTCTATTCTGTTCCTCTTATCCTTTTCCTTATACTTTGAGAAGCTCTTGGTACTGGTAGTGCAGTTACTGATACCTCAATCATGGATATTGATGGAGACTGTTTTCTATATTGTCTTCCTTTTGGTGACCGTGATCTTGACAATGGGGCACTGACAGAAGTGGAGAGTCCCTATATGCGGCGTTCTCTACCACCAGGTCAGCATCTGATCTCAAGGTTTGCTTCACCATTAAGAGCCTATAATTTATTTCCCTGTTACTCTTGGATCTTCCTTTAAAAGAAGATCAGATCTTACACTTGCTGGGAATATGAGAATCTCCCAACCAGCAAATGCACTGGGAATGTCCACCACTAACATGGATTGCTTCTCAGCAAGACAGGCACCTTTTAGAGACCAGCATCCCTGTACAAGAAAATTTGTTCAAGCCCCTCAATTGGTGGGGGAAGGCGAGATTTTTTTTTTTTTTTTAAAGAAAGGGAAAAAAGGGGGGGAATGTTCCAACAACTGTAAGGTTACTAAATCTACTACTACTGAGACCTACCTATAAAAGCTAAAACACAAATACAAGAGGGAACAAGCACACAGCAATGAGGCACACTGCTAGACTCCATCTCTGGCCAAGGCAGTTCAAAGGAACTGATATCAATTCGCCCATGCAACCCTATATAGCCTTGGTACAGGGCATGAGGATGTGTAGGGCATAAGCATGGGCTGAATGGACACTGCTACCAGAAATCTCTGATCAAAGGCGCAGGGCACTTGTGCAACTAAAGTGGAGCACCCACAGGGACACTACTTGAAGAAACTGTTTATGTTCTAAACCCAAGTGAGTGTTCTCACTTGTTCTAAAATAAGAAAATGTAATTGTAAACTGATTTATTACTGGTTTTACAGTTTTATTTTGTAAATTTACTTGAGAGTTAGCAGAAAATCCTTGTGTTTGAACAGAATCTTTGAATGGAAATTATATCCAAAGTAGCCATGTTCTTGGACCACCAACAAAGCGGCTTGGCTGTTCTGTGTTTACTCCTCACACAGTAAGTCAGGCAGCACTAGGCACATAGGGCACATGCAGGAGCTGATTTGGTTCACTCCCTATTTTGCTCTGACAGGTCAGGTTGCCAGATGTCAGTCCAGACACAAACTCCTGTGAGTGGATGTCCTCCCCTAACCAGTGGGAGCTGGATGTGCTGCAGAGGCACCATGCACAGCAGCCCCTGAGACAGGTTTACTATTTTAACTTCTCTCAGTTAAGTGGGTGGAGAAGATAGACCCCAAAAGGAAACAAAACAACATAAATCAGCAAGGAAGCACAGTGCTGAGAATGGGGTCAGTTGCATCTGCAGAGGTGAAGAGTGTTAGAGGGACTTTTAACACCTTCCTATCAGAGATCATGTAGACTATTACAAATTTTTTCTCTTTTCAGTATATTAAGGTGATGGTAAAATATTTCATATATTTGTATCTCAAAGCTGTTCTCTGCAGGTGCATCACAATAATGCACTAAAGACTGAGGTACCCTACAGAAAAAACTGAGTCAGTTACATGTTTCTTTACTGGGTATCTCTCTTTCCTGATGTCTACGGACAGGAGTTTATTTTATTTGAAATGTAAACAGTTTTGTCATCTTGAGTTTGTCACAGATCAATACAGTATGTTTGTAGCCTAGATTTATATGGAGTAATTCCAGAAAGTTTCATGTGCAGTTGAGCGCCTAGTTACTGTGCTAGACATACAACTGCAGTCACAGTGTCATCTGATAATTTCCATAGACAATTACTATGATTGAACATGAAACCACAATGAGGTATAGAAACCTAAATATTAGAGCAGACCAATAATCTGCCTAGACTGGTGTCTCTTCTTTGATAGTGGCCAATGACAGACACTTTAGAGGAAAATATCAGAAACACAGTCATGAACAGCTCTGCCTCATGATAAATGCATGCAGAGTTTACATACAAAAATCTTCATTTAAGCCATAAACATTTCCAAGGGTTCATGAGTCTCAGAAGTCCTAAATAATCTAATAGACATCTGTCTGTGTGTGTCTGGGTGACCCCTATGGAACTGGTTGTCCTTAAATGTTCAATGGATTAGAAAATCAAGGGACTGCTGCTGTAGAGGATGGAGGGGAGGTGGGGTTTGGCACTGGTTTGTTGTGTTACACATCCCAATCTGCGTGGAAGTAACAGGAACAAGGAAGCTCTGGCACTGATCTGGATCATGCACTCATCTGGGTCCAAGTGGGCTCAGCTACCATAGGAAGAGGAATTTGAGATAAAGCCACTCACCTTGTTATAACAGACTATGAATTCACCCAGCTGGTGAGCCAGGATGCGCCTACGATCATTCAGGGCCAGACGTCGACTGGGGAGTAGCATCCTCAAAGACTGCTGAAGATTGCTGGCTGCTCGTTTCAGAAAGCGTATCACCAGCTCCTGCCGCCAAGGGAGACAGCATTAACAAGAGAGTTTAAAAGGGCAGGTGCAATGTGTGGAGTGGAGGGCATAGGGGTTGCTAGATCATCCCATGATGGATAGAGAAGAAATGCTGTTCTGTGGATGTGGTATGACATGTAGCAGGTAAGAGTACATTTCAGAATGGATGTGGTGGTGGATGCTTTTTAACCTACTCCCACAAATTCCCAAGATAAGGGGGAGAAGAACTGTGCATCACTTCCTAGACTGGGACAGTGATGGGAGTACTTCGAGAATATCTGTCTGAGGAAAGTGTAGCTGTGGAGATGTGGAAAATCAAGCAACATCAATAATGGAGTGTCCCTATCCAGAAAAACATTTTATAAAAGAGCATTGTCAAAAGTATCATGTAGAAGGAGCCCAGGGATAATGACAAAACCCCTCCAAGACAGGACTCCTCTCCTCCCCACCACAATGGAGGAGGATCTTGGGGTTCTTTTGGCCTACCACAGATCAGATACAACCACTGGTCAGAAATGAATTCCTGTTCCCTGCATCATCATATCCCCTGTATGACCTCTGGCCAGATACCCACTCCAACCTCCCATCATGTCAGCCCCCTCATGCCACCTCTGATGGGGAGGGAATACAGCAAGTCAGGCCCCAAGGCAAGGCGCCTGCTGTGGATGTTCAGTTTTGAATCCTTTTTGTCTCCCCTCTGGATTTGTTTTTGGTTAGATGCTCTGCTAGTGCATAAATGAGCTGCCTCACAGCCAGAGCATTGGATTTCACAGCTCGCCTCTCACTGCCATTACACTAGGCTGGTTTGATCTGTTATTTTAAACATTTTTAGCAGCACAGCAGACAAAGTGAATGTAAAAAAGCCAGTTTCAATTTTCCACTTGGAAAGCAGGGGTAATATTTTCCACTGAGCCGACTGATTATTTCTGACACTTGGTTTTATCTTCAAGCTGCACTGGCTGTTTCCCCATAGCCTGCTTTTAGCAAGAGCCCATTTGGGTTTGCAAAAAGCCCAGCATATCATCTGATGTTGTCTTTCAGGAGTGTTAGAGAGGGGATATTGGGCTTGCTGAACTCCTTAAAATGGCTGATTCAGATAGGGAGACTTCACTGTATTGTCTGAGGAAATCCAGGGACATTCAACAACAGCATTAGAGAGAATCCTTTTTTTCCCCCTCTGTCTCTGCAAAGAAGAAAGGGAAGATCCTATAAGATACAGCTACCTGCAAAGAGTAAGAGTGTGGATGGGGAAGAAGGCTAAGCCAGGTACCCACTCAACTTGAGCAGATTCAAGCATTCTGTTTCTATAAAAAGCTGCTGGTCCCTTTATGATTCAGCTGGAAAATCCAGGCACTGGCAAGACATCTCAGAGAAAATCCTGCCAGGAAACAGGAATTCAACAGCAGGTACGGTCAGAGGTAGGAATGCAGGAAGAGAAGGCTGAGTTGGATGGAGTGTTAAGCATGCTCAGTTCACGAAGAGCTGTCTATGCTGAACTTACTCGGAAGTCAGTCAGTATCTCTGCCTGGCCTGCATGCTATGAACCTGGCACCAGTTCCTCGATAAAGAAGGAGATGTATGCACAATTTCAGGAACCAGGACCTTTCTAACCTCATTCTTTCTGAGGGTGGGAACTGGCCTCCACTCTCTCAGGGCAGTTCCCCATTAGGCTCCTCTTGCCCAACACAGATTCTTACCATCTGCTCATCCTCCTTAGCAGCCCAGGCAGCATTGTGGATCTGGTCCCCAGCCTCCTTCATCAGACGCAGCTGAACACGATGCAGGTAGGCAGAGAAAGCCCTGCGAGCCTGCACTTTGCTGTGGAAGCCAAGACAGTGGTCAGATATACAGCACCATAGACTGAACAGCCCCTATCTGGACTACTTACGAATCTAATTACAGTCACCCAAATCCTCCAATACGCAAAAGCATCTGGGGATAAGGAGAAAGAGGGCTTCTTTGTCCCTAATTTATTCTTAATGTACCTTCATTCCATCAGGTTGGGGCAGGGGCGCCAGAGGATACTACAGGGAACAGGCAAGCATTCTCTGAGCAAAGACAACCTCTGGAGATGGAGTGACCTCCTTCCCTTCCCACATCCTTAGCAGCCCAGTCAGAAGGTCAGTCATGTGCACACCAGCCAAGCAGAATATTCCCAGCCCACTCTGAAGCTCCTTGGTGCTGTCTCTTTATGATAATTTTGAACACAGCACTAGCAATCACAAATCAAACTGAAAGGCTCTGTCCCAAAGACAGAGCTTCTAAAGGAGGCCCTGCAGTTCTTACTGGGTGAGTGAGGGGACCTCTCCCCATCTAAATGAAACCTCTGTAAAACAAAAGAACAACATTTGTGAAGATGAGCTCTTCCTCAGCCACCCCAGAGTTACAGGCTAGGTTTCACTGAGCAAAGTAAGCAAAGTATGCCATGCAGCTGTCCGAACACATAAGGGAGCTGTGGAAGTGAATCAAGGTGACCAGATGGTACAGGGTGGGATATACAGTTTCATTCTCACTCCTCTACAATTATAGTCATTTTAATGAACAAACATGTTAAGACAGACAACTACCCAAGACTGCTCAACTCCACCCATCTGCAGCCCAGCCTTCAAATCCTCCTCCAGCTCTGAGTGGGCCCAGCTTCCTGCCTCCAGTTACTCCCAAGGACTCTCTGCTTCTCTTTCACCCACTTCACACTTTGTGGCTTTTTTTCCTCCCTTTTTCTTTTTTACACTTCCTTGTACTCAGGACAAGGTATGTCCCCACTATGCCAGATATGGTCTTCTATCTCCTGCTCTCTATTTCTGTCTAAGTACTTATATGGCCCTCACCACTGTAGTAGGTCAGCACCTGGTCCCATCAGGGCCTCTGATCCTTTATCAGGCTCCTCAGCTCAGGAGCCTGCTCCCCTACCACACATATCTACAAAGTGCACTGATACATACTTACAGAACTATGGAAATCATACAAAATAGCAGCAGCACCACTATGGACCACTGCATCAGCCTAAAGTTGATATGGGGAGATAACTATGGAAGTTTAAATGCCATGCACTGTCTGGAGTTATGCCTCTGCTTGGTCATTAATTCTTCAAATTTCTGAAGCCCTGTCACAGAGCTAGGGAGGATCTGAGAAAATGAGTTAATAGGAGGCTCAGGCTGAGACCTCTACTGGGTTATCTCAAGGGTTCGCTTTAACTAAAACACAAGCTTGGTCTCTGCCCTGCAATGAACTCCACAACAGAGAACAACCCCTGTGGCTCCTCAGAGTTCACTGTCCTAGCTTCTAGACAACAAACCCTTTCCCCCGACATGGGACTAACCCAGCCATGAGCAGACTCTGAACTCTGACTAGGAATTAACTCCCAGAATACCAGGCCACTGTAACTCCATGGCAACTCTCTCCTAGGGGCTTTCTCCCTGCCTAGGGTTGCAAATCCCTTCCAGGAGCATCAAAATATCTTGTGACGAAGTCTCTAAGATTCCTTGCTGCTAGGATGAGAGAACAACTCATTGACAGCTCTTTGCCTGTATCTCATTTTCAAAACACAGAACTTGGACCTGCTCTTAATCCCAACATGGAATCAGAG
This sequence comes from Gopherus evgoodei, assembly GCF_007399415.2. Lineage (NCBI taxonomy): Eukaryota > Metazoa > Chordata > Testudines > Testudinidae > Gopherus > Gopherus evgoodei. The sequence goes on from NC_044325.1 coordinate 44,844,734, forward strand.
GAGACCTCTGGAGATAGAATGTTACCTTGTCTCCTGCAATCTCTGTCTTGCACTTGAGACCCAGAAGAAGAAAAAAGCATTAAACAGAGGCCTCAAAAGTAGGGGCAGACACAGCTTCCTCTACTGGTGATTCCCCTGGGGATCGCATAGTGGGGAATATAATAATATCCCCAATAATTGTCACTACCTATCAATACTGCTAGAAGGATGAGAGGCAGAGAAGCTGGCTGGATAGGCCCAGCTGGAGGACTGAGGAACATCCTGTCTCTCAGAAGGGCTGCATGGGACAGGTCTGGTTTCTTTCGGATGAGATTTTCATAACTTCAGCTCCTCAGCCCGCTGACTCTGCAGCCAAGCTTTCCATCAGTGACAAAATCAGACGGGGCCAAGTCCAGCACAATCCTTGCACATGAAATCACTGCATGCCTTACGCTGTGTGGAGCTCCTTAGCTGCTCCGGGGGAATCCCAATGGGGCTGGGTGCTGAGTAGGAATCTGCCAGAAACTTTTGACAGAAGCCTGCATTCTTAGCAGGACTTGGCTGCCCTGTGTGTGAGTGGGTGAGGTCAGTACTGCTGTGTCTGCTTTGAAAACCTGTTTCCAAATTTTCCCCTCTACAGACACCACAGCAGCACGTGTCTCAGCCAAAGCAAGATAATAGTGCAACCTAAATTCCTCCTGATGTTTCCTGAGGCCTCCCAGCCTCATGGAAACTAATTTGGGAAAGAAGAGGCAGGTCACATAGTGGTCAATGAAATCTTGTTTTCTATAAGCTTGGACAATTTTGTATAAGATATGACAAACAATCAAAACACCTTTTATCCAGAAGAGGGACAGTCATCCCTATCACCATAATGGTCCCATTCCCCTCTTCTGTTCAGCAAGGGGATACTCCCCCCCCCATCCCTTATAATGTACCCCCCCAGCAGATAGGTACTCTGTCTCTCCAACTTATCGAGAAGAGTAATTACCTTCCTATCTAGTAGGCCACAAGCTGGAGAGTTCCCAAACTTTTCTTCCACCCCACCCTTTTTGCAAACAGTCCAGCCAAGCACCAGAGCACACTCCACCCTATCCTTCCCAACACTGGACAATCAGATCTCTCAGTGCCTCATCACCCTCAAAACACTTCTGTCTTGCTCTCAGGACACTGCAATCTGGCATTTCAGTGGCTATTGCCAGAGTTAGGGATTGTTTGCATAGCAAGCTTCAGAGCGAACCTACAGTACACCAGCTTGCCACACAGTTACATCACACATGGACACTGTTAAAGTGCACTGAAAGTCCCAGAGTGAAGTTCACTAGTATGTCACTGTGCTATAACAGTGTCCAATGGGATGTTACTGCACAGCAAGCTGGTGTTCTGTATATTCACACACTGGCTTGCTGTGCAGTAGCTCACCATGTGGACAAGCCCTTAGAAAAATTCATTTCAAGAACAAAAGCACAAGAATGGGAAGTTTGCTTTTATGAGAGGTGGGAAAGACAGGGGAATTCCATTCTCAGCCTTCATTTGTTGGCTTAATGTACAATAAAAATACAGTACAACGAAAAACAGAAGAGATAATGAACACAAAGGTTTACAGTTCAACAGGAGATCCCTTGCATCAAATCGGAGGAATTTTGAAGGCTGGGGTAGCCAAAGTGAAGCTCAGCCACCTGTTTTAAGAAAACAGCCCATGGAGACTTTAGGTCCCAGTGTGCAATGCTGGGGTCACACATTCTAGGATTGATAAGGTGAAGGCTCCTGCATTTGTCTCCATTTTGTGTAAACTAGATGCCAATGCAGTCTGCAGTTAAGCAAAATCTAGGCATGTTTGTTATAGGCTCTCCCACCTTCCTGTCCCTGGAAGGGTGGGGTTCACAACTTATTGAATATCCCCAGGCTCTGTGTATTCATTGATACTAGTTGCTATGCTTACTGAAATAATCTGCCTACTGACTCTTACCTTAGATTCCCATTCTCCTGCAGAATCTGCAGCAAGTTAAATCGAGGCTCTGGATCCACTTCTTGGAGAAGCAGCTCTGCCCCACCACCTCCAGCTTTCTGTTCAGGGTCTTTCAGCACGTTCTCTCGGCAGACAGCTTCCATCATCTCCGACAGGTTTGGCTTGCATTTCACCTGCATGTCCGTAAGAGAGGCAGCAGTTTCATCCTGAGTTACCTCTATTTCTTCATCCTCATGTACCTCCTCTTCTTCCTCACTCTCTGCATCTGACTTGAGAGGCATTTCCTTTAGCTTGGAAGTCCCTAAAATGAGGAGGAAACCAACAATGGTGAAGAACAACAAAACATCTTTCCTGTTACCCATCACCCCTTCATTTATGCCCACACTCTTTGTTGCCGGAAGTCCAAGAACCCTCTCTAACAGCCAAGTCTTCACCACTGTACTTCATTCTTCACTAGAGCTTTCCACCAAGGATCTCAAAGCAGCTTATAAATCCCTCCTCCCAACACCAGAAGATAACTGAAGGCTACTATCCTTCATTTCCTCCTCTGAACAGTAAGAACAGATAAAATGACTTGTCCAGAATCATATCCTAACTCCATGGCAAAGTCAAGGTTAATACATTACCTGATCTCTGGTTCTTATATTAGTCTGGATTTCCTTGCCTTTGTTTACTCTCATGTACACTAATATACTGCTGATAGAGTGTCTCCCACTGACATAGAGGTGTGCACAAGCGCTTATGTCGGAAAAACTTATGTCACTTGGGAGGGAGGGGGAGGAGGGGTTCACACCCCTAAGCGACAAAAGTTTTGCCAATGTAAGTGCTAGTGTAGAAATGCTCTCAGTCTTTCCAATGTACGCTCCAATGAGCAAGCTTGCCCCTTGCTCCCTGGGCTTAGCTGGTGCCATGGTGGAGATCCAACCTGGAAAACCCTTGACTTTCAGCCTCTTGTGGAGGGTGACAGGAAAGCATAAGCACTCACCTGCTTTCACAGACATTTCTTGTCCCCAGAAAAAGGCTGTGACTACACCTTCAGATGAGGTTTACCCCCACAGCCCTGGTATATGCAGCTGAACTGTGGAGGGAATGGCATATCAGAAGAAGGCCATTCAGAACTAGAATGGAGTGAAAAAATCAATGCTGACCACTGAGTCTCTGCCTTCTGAGCATGATCCTCAGGGCCAAAAGAGCCCACTAAGACCTGCATTATATCTCTTGCAGCCCTGCTCCCTGGGGACTCAATCACATACACCCCTCATTAGCCTGGCTTTACCCTCTTGCCATCTAGAATCCTAGCCATAAATACCTGGCGGTCTTGCCCGTGCTGCTCTCATCTTGCTATGACATTGTCTGCGCTTCCGTACCTCCAGCGACAGGAGCTTCCTCTCATACAATGCAGCATGAAGTTCAGCATTAGAATCCATGGCTTCCAGCCCCAGATCCACTCCCCTGTTAAGAGCAGCTCTGGGAAGCACAATAAAGACAGCAGCCTCAATCACCTTGTCTCCCCCATCATGGCCTACATCTTAGTGTCTGCCTGTTACATTAGAAAAACAATGAAGCCCAACCTAATCTTGCTCTCAGTTAAGCCCATATCATGTTAGAGGGAAAGGCTCTGTCAGAGTCTTGCACAGACTGTGGGATAGCATTTCCCCAAACCACCATGGTGAGGATGCAGACTCAAGGCATGACCCAATAAAGCTCATGTCTCCGTCACCATGCCCCTATTGACTCTGCGGCCCATATGTGAGCTAGTCACACTTTAGGAAACTCCTTCTCAGATGGCAGCTGCTCCAAGCAGAATGGTAGGGAGCCTTGAGAGAGGCGCTAGAAATATAAAGTCATGCAAGACACTGAGGTGGAAGATCCTTAACCCAAATTCCACCTGACATAATCTCTTATTCAGATAACTTGTTCATAAGTGTGGTTAAGTCAGAACCCAGAATTTTAACATAATTCTGGTGGACAAAGTGCCAGCTCTTGTGCAATCCTGTCCCAATCTAAGCAAAAACCCTGAGGCATTGCACTGCTCTGTGGGGAGACAGGAACATGACAACTGAGCCAGAGCAAAGAGCTCCAGCAGAAAGCACCTGAGTGTAACTAGAGCAACCAGAGAGCTTCCTGCTGCCTTCCCCTCTGCTTCCCACACCCTTGGGATCTACCAAAAAAAGAGACATGGACACCTGAGGTCTGTGAATCTCATCCCTTACAGAAGAAACAGTCTGTACCATTCTGTATCACCTGGGAGGGTCCGATCATGAACGAGAGAGACCCTCCAACATTCTTTGAGTCTCACCACAGCAAGTATGAGATGAAAAGCCCCAAAAACCTGTCCCCTAAAAACTTAGCTCTCTAAGAACAGGGCAATGGGTTGTTCACAGGGTTCACTTTACAGAGCTGGTTATTAGGAGGGGGGCAACTTCAGTCTGTCAGGTTTTCCCACAGAGATCCACCTACTGATGGCAGGATGAGTGCTGGGGTTCCTAGCTACTGACCTGGTTTCTGTGAGCTGATGCCAGAACAGTATGAACTAATAGTAAAGCCCTACAAATGCAGGCACTCTTTTTTTAAATAGACACTTACTGGGCTCTTCCAGAAACTGGGCCTCTTCTCATCCTGGCCCTGCGGAGGAAGATAGGGAAGCAGGTTACAGGGTAGCACCACAAACTCATTCTATATCACTGGAAGATTTGCCAAGCTCTCCAAGTCCTTGGCATACAAAGGGAGGCCACCCAAGTTTGCAGAGTTCCTTGAAAACCCCACCTCAAAGAAGGGCAATAAGGCCCTGACACAGGAAGTCCAAGCAGCTCTCTTTCAATAGGAATTTGTTTTCCTTTAGCTCATATTGAAGGATCTGCCAGCTGGAGCCAAAGGGCTAACAAACATCCCCCAAAGCACGAAGGCAAGTGAGACCTGGGCGTATGGCTAAAATTATATTCCTGATGCTGGGATTCCAGCTATAAGGGCCTCCAATCATGACACCCCATCTTCATCAGCAACATTACTTCTCACTCCCAAATGGGCTTCCTGTGGAGCCCAGACTAGGGAGAGAAAACTATTGCAGGCCCAGACACAGGACCACTGATGCTGGGTGCAGCTTTCAGTGGAGGTCCACACAGCAGCATGCGTTGCTGTGTCCTTCAGAGTGCTGAGTGGAGAGGTAGGGCTTCCAACAGTGCTTGCACAGCTGGTGGTACATATGGCAGCACTGGAGCTTTGGCAAAGGCTTCAGTGCCTATCCTACAAGAGGGAGCATTCTGTAGTGTGAAGCTGAATTCAAAGCAAGGGGTATAAGGAACTGTTGCAACCTCTGTATAACCCTCAGTGGCTTCTAAGCCTGTAAATGTGTGTATTCCTCATTATACAATGCCACTGAGTATTACTCATTCAATGCACCCTCCTTCTCTTTCCTCCCCTGCCCCGTGGTTGCTTTCCCATGCCCTTTGCACACTATGCTGTGCATCTCCTTCTCCTCCTGCAAATGTCCAAAGATGGGCCTTTCCAAGCTTTAGGGACCCTCTGAAGACTTTGTTTGGAGGGACAGGTAGCTTTGTATTCACTTGTGTACCGAGGAAATAACGTATGGCTATTCCCACCCTTATAGGTCACAACACAGTGGCCAACAATATTGTAGCTATTTAGAGCTATTCCTCTTTGCTCTATTTCAGTCCCCTCTGTTCCTTCTCCCAGGTGTTCCCTATACAGTGCAGGCTGCCAGAGCCGGCTCTCCTGTTTCCTACCTGTCCTGGAAGAGACGTATGGCCAGCATATAATTCATTGTTGTCTTGTGCTCTAAGTAGGATCTGGAAAGGCAGGTGGAGGGGACTGATTAAAGCTCAGGCCAACACAATGAAAAGGTGAAGGAGGCCTTACACAGAATGAAGACGTTCATAAAATACACCCTAACAGAAAGGCATTGAAACAATATGGTGCAATTCAACAGGCAAGGGGAGAGAAGAAAGTCAGTCACTGCCTGGCACCTAAACATTGTGGGAGGCAGGCACAGTGTGTGGTGAAAAAAGCAAACCAGGACATAAGGGAAAAGGAAAAGCAGAATCTAGTGTCATCCAGGGGTGAAGCCCATTCTGTACCTGTGGCTCTGAGGGTGGGATACACAGCATGCATCAGGGTAACCGGAGGAGAGAGGGGGAGCTGATAGTTCTGTCCCCCATCCCCAACCACAAACCTGGTTTCAATTCACATACACATCCTATTACCAAAAACAGAGAGACAGGGAGACACTGAGCCAACACACTGGGGATTTCTCCTCACCCATAAAGATCCCATGTTAGTGGCGTTGGGAATATCCGGATGAAACCTCCCCTCCGCTCATTCTCTTCCTTCACTCGACGCAGAACTTTTATCTGGGATCAGAGAAAGAAACAAGATCCAAGTAAAACAGATAGTAGGAGTGAAAATTATCCTCTGGGCAGGGCCTCGATTCCAGAGGATGAGGCTGCCATTAACCCTGCAATTGTGGGAGTGACTAGTGTAAATTTGACATCATTATACAATAATGTCATCCTACATGTAAGCACTGAAGGATCCTAAAGCTTTTTAGAGCAGGAATGGGCAAATTACAGCCCGGGGACTGCATCTGGCCATTCAGATGTTTGAATCAGCCCTCGAGCTCCTGCTGGGGAGTGGGGTCCAGAGCTTGCCCTGCTCTGGCAATCCAGCTGAGGAGTGGGGTCAGGGGCTTGCCCCGCTTCATGCGTGCAGTGGCTCGGCGGGGCTCCTGGAAGCAGCAGCATGTCCCCTCTCCAACTCCTAAGTGGAGGGGCAGCCAGGGGACTCCGCATGCTGCCCCCACCCCAAGCGCCGCCTCCACAGCTCCCATTGGCTGGCAATGGGAGCTGCAGGGGTGGTGCCTGCGGACAGGACAGCGTGCAGAGTTGCCTGGTTGCGCCTCCGCATAGAAGCTGGAGGAGGGGACATGCTGCTGCTTCCAGGAGCTGTTTGAGGTAAGTGTCACCCAGAGCCTGCACTCCTGACCCTCTCCTATGCCCCAACCCCCTGCTCCAGCCCCGATCCCCGGCCCGCCCTCCAAATCCCTCCAGGTCCCAGCCTGGAGCACCCTACTGCATCCCAGAGCCTGCACCCGCAGCTGGAGCCCTCACCCCCCTCCCGCACTCCCACCCCCATTTTGTGAGCAATCATGGCCCACCATACAATTTCCATACCCAGATGGGCCATTGGCCCAAAAAGTTTGCCCACGACTGTTTTACAGCATATATGCCACTCTTGTCATAGCAGGGGGAGGGGTCCCTCTGGGATGGAGCCACTATTAACAGTAAAATTCAGCAGTTTCACTCAGAATAACCATTTTCTAAAGGTCTCCCTTATCACTTTGTTTGTCCCACTCTGGGGCCAGACAGCCCTCTCATGAGGCAGTGGATATTTGGCAGCAACAACTGTTTAATCCAAAATTACATTGGATTATTAAATTACTTGTGTTCCCTCATCCCCACATGTTTGTCCCAAAGCCAAGGTACATACAGTATCAGATATTTAACAGCCCTTACCTCCTCCATGGACAGACCCAGCATGGAGCCACTCTGCTTTCCGAACTACCTTTTCCCTGCCTGAGGACACCACGTTTTTCACCTCAGCATCACTGGCAGACAGAGGGCGGACACGCTGTAGAAAACATAGTCTGATACAGATGTTTGTCACTCTTATTCCCTCTCTAAACTTATTTTAAAAATTAATAGCTAAATTCAAATTCCAAGCACCCATGCTCAGGAGAATCCATGTTCCAGGGCACCAGAGCCAGGATTCACACTCCCAGTCTCCAACTGCGCAGGATGCCACACTCCATTGGGCACTAATGTCAGGATTCACACTCCCAGTTTTTGAGAACAGTAGGATACCAGGCATTAGTGCCAACATTCACATACCTAACCCCCTTTCAGAAAACCATGACACATACCCCAGAGGCACTGCAGCGAGGATTTTCACTCCCAGCCCCCAGCACCAAAAGATTAACAGCCCATGGGCATCAGAACCAGGATTAACAGTCTCAGGCCCCAGGCAAGTGAGATCCACATCCCAGGGGGCACCAAGTCAGGATTCACCCTCCCAGCCAGGCTGCAAGGACTCTAGTAATTAATTAGAGAGATGAAGTTGCAGGAGGAAAAAGATGGGACATTCATTTCAATATCCATCATGCTCTCTTCTCAGCTCACAAATCTGAAAGACCACAATCTGATGCTCCTGGGATTCAACAGAGACTTTTCCTCTTCATACAGCCATACTCCACAGCCAAGTGGCTATCACAGATTAAAAACAGAAGGCAAAGGAAGACTAGAAAAGCAAGAACCTAAAAAAGGAAGGATTTGCAGAAGTTCTAGCACACAAAGTCTTAACCTGAAGTCAGGGCCTGATAGTCACAATAGATCAATTGATGAGCCTGGAATCAGAAGTATTTGAAAAGCAGCAGAACTGTCAGGTCCTAAGAAATTGACAAAAACTTAGATCAGTGGTGACCAAACACAATTCTGACGGATAGTGGAACAGTTTAACTGAGGCCCTTGGTACAGCTCAGGAAGGTTTCCTCTGTAGAAAGACACAAAAAAGACGAGCCTAGCTCATTCCGCCAGATGGCATTCAACCCCCCTTCTTAGCACAGAAGTGAAGAACGAGGAAGAACCTCAAATTGATTAAACCATGGGAGTATCCCACAGACACATACTGAAATGAAGATGAATGCAAGATCCAGTTGTATTCTTATTTGTAAGGATCATCGGAACTAGTAAGTAAAACGATATAATTTCGTTGTGGCAACCTCCACAAAACCACAAGCACAATGACAGAAGCTGAGGATGAAGTTGCAACAGGAATGGATGTTGCACTGGAGCAGGTTGGGTCAAGCTGCGAGGCAATTCATGTGGTGAGAACCAGAGGGAAAGCTGACATAGCAGGTGCCAACTGAAAATGTTTCATTACAGCCTATTGAAAAGTGATTAGATAGAAAGGACCCCAAAGAGGTCTGGCTGGGGAAAAAAATGAATGAGTAAACAGGAGGCACTAGAGTCACTGCATTTAAAGCCAGAATGGACCACTCAATCAACTAGTCTGATCTCCTGTATATCACAGGCCACCAACACCACCCATTGAACCCAACAACCACAATTAGACCAAAGTATTACAACCCACAGGAAACTAGACTATTATGTGCCACAGGCATAGAATAGGAGAGACCAAGGTGCATCAGTGCCCCAGGCCCCTGCAATGACAGATAAAATGATTAAATGAAATATACCCAGATGATCCTGGCAAGTGACGCACACACATAGGCTACAAAGGAAGGCAAAAAACCCCAAGATCACTGCCAATCTGACCTGGTGGAAAATTCCTTCCTGAGCCCAAAAATGGTGATCAGTCAGACTCTGAGCATGTTGGTTATTCCATATCCTTTCTCCCTGCATTCGCTCCCCTACGTCACCACTATCAACTCCTTTGCCTCACTATCTTAACTCTCCAAAATCTTCCACCATCCATCCACTTCCTAAAAACCTTTCCTTGACTCCAACACTATACCCACCACATCATAAATGATTCTTAAAGAAAACATTAGAAGAGAATTTTTCATCTTACATGCTTTCCATGGCCCTATCCCTGGAGGTAAGGCAGTCTCTTCACTGCAGATGGGGGAAACAAGCAGAGAGGGGAAATCAGTTATTCAGTGTCAAAGCTGAACGTAGAACTCAGCCGTTTCTGGCTCTCAACCACATGCTCAATTCTACAGAGACTGTACTGTTGTCTAAGTGCTGAGGAAAGAAACTCTCTCTAATCTTCTTTACCTCTTGTCCAACAACTTCCTCTAATATTTCAGTGTAAGTTTCACTCTGATCATAGCACAGAAACCTCTCTCCTCTGAGTAGATAATGACTTCAGAAGGTTCTTGCTCCCTCCTTGACCACAGTGCATCTTTTGAAGAACTGTGGACAAGACCACCTGCTGGACCTGCTTCCAAAGATGGGCACATGCCTCTGAGTCCCACACCATGGCCCTACCCTGATCTAACCATCCATGGCAGCTACTACAAGATCATTCCCGTTATGGAACTTACTTTTACCCTTAACCTTAGCTTTGACTTATGCTGAGGACATACAACTCAAAATATTTTCTAACGCCTTTAACAAATCCTTTCTTGTCACCCTCTCAGCTCATCTTGCTCTAGTGCATTTGTGACTTCAACACTTGTTTCAGATGGCTGTCTCAAGGACAATAATTATTTCTTCTCTTGGGCAAGAGAAGCCCTTCTCCAATACAATTCTATCTTCTCTAGCCTCCTTTACCCAGACCTCTTCTGTCTCTGGCCTCCATGACCTAGGCAAAATCCTACACTCCTCTCCACCCACAATTGTGATATTGTTCCTATTTGTTACTGCTATTCCACCCTGACTACTGCAGTTTCCTTCTCTATGGTCTCCCCAAATCCCAGGTCTCCAGGCTCCAGCATGCAAATGCTAGTGCCACCGTCTTGCACCTTTGTGGACAGGTGATCACACCAGTTTGACTTTTAAAAACAATCTTGCCGCTGCTGAGAACCTTCTCCCTGCAGCTCCTGCCATCTGGAATAATCTTCTTGTATCTCTCCATCTCCATTCAAATCTCAGATGAAACATCCTTTCTCCTTTACCTCTGAATCTCTTTACCTGGGCTATTTAGTTCTGCAACACATTCTGGGATAATTTGTATCAAAGGTATTATAAAAGATAAAATTTAAAATTTTTTCTTTCAAATCAATAAATTAAATTGAATAAAGCCTTACTAACTTTGTGTTTGTTAGTCGAGACTGTGCAGAGATCGGGCACTACAAGAGACAGACAATTGGAATAAAAATCTCATGTTCTGCCAAGACACCTTCAGCTCTGACAAGGTGGGACATGCCCTGTAGCATGAGGGCCATAGCTAAAAAGTCCAGGTGAACGGCTATGGGGTCCCACCACCTCCTTTTCCGATTTTGCCTATGCCCTGCACAAACGCATTCTGCATCACCTCCATCCCCAGCAATCATCATAATAACCTTCAGGCAAATGCTCAAATGTTTAGACCTTCTGAGTACATGCACAATCTGGAACAACAGAAAAGACAACTCCACGTGACAGAAGCAACCAACCAACTTATCTCAACCGTCAAGACCAAAGTTATCTTGTTTGTACTAGATAAATATTTTTCATTTGCATTAACACCTACTAGCCATTAAAGGAAAGTGATGCTGTTCAGTTGAACTGTGCAGAGCAGAGAGGAAAAATCCCAAGAGGGAAAACCCTGGGAGTCCCAGGAGCCATTTCATTGAATAGCCAAGATATTCCAGTTCCGAGGGAGAAACGGGATGCTGTCCAACATTCCATTACAAGGGCAGAAATGAGAAAATAGCAGCACTTTGCACAGCAGTCTGAGAACAAATAAGCCTCCAATTGGCACTGGGATAATACCCTAGTCCAGCTTACTAAGAAAGTGATGGAGAATAAGCATTCACATAGGAGGAGAAATTCTTCTTGCCTGTGGTGGTGTCCAGATTGCCTCCCTCCTTGCTGACACACAAGAACAGCAAAGGGCTTAAGATATTATCTTGAAAGGATCTGTCATTTCAAGCAGTGCTGCGGCCAAGTACCTCCTTTAGATTGGTCTATGCACAAGAAGCTACAGCTCCCCCTTTACTGCTTAGGATTCACTGAAAGAACTCTAGCCCAAACCAATGGTCAATTACAAAGAAAGCAAGTAATTGCTCCATTTCTCTGGAGGGTACCAGTGCTCAGGAAGTGAACTAAAGAAATCACACAAGAAAATCTTAACAGAGAAAGATTTCCATGCACCTGGGCTCCAGTCACTATGCCAACTGCAGGCAGCTCACAAACTCTCATTGAAATTAAAACTCTTTGATTTAAAATTCAGTGCACAGTGCCTGTGAGGTGAGAAATGCCTCTGAGAAAACAAATGGGCTGGAAACTCCCGACCCCACCAACATTTGTGGGATCCATCTGGCTGACAGAGAGAGATGAGGGAAGAGCAGTCTTTCAGAGATCCAGCATTTTAACAGCAGAAGGGACACTGGACATTCACCATGAGCCATATGCGGCCTCAGTCCAAAGGGAAAGGAGATGAAAGAAACCAGGGGCAAAGAGGAAATAAGTCTCTAATTTCAAATATGAAAGCTCTTACTGCCTCGGATATGGTCTTACAAACACTCAAAAAGCTGTGGGATTCCTGAAGCTAGTCACCCACAATGAAACTGACTGGGACTCACATAGTACAGTCGCATCCCATAAGCCTCCTCTTCTACAGTTGTGCTAGGATTCCAGGGGCCTCACTACAGTCACTTGCAGGCTCTTTCACCTTTGGGCAAAACTGATTAAAGCTGCTGTCCTGGAATTCTCCTCAGAGCTGCAACACGAAGTCCTGGGTTGCTGAACTTGCTTACCTGAGGCTTCTGAAAGGGATTTCTTCTGGCAGACTCAGATGAGTGATGGGCTACCCGGCTTGATCGCTGGCCCGGATCCTGGCACACAAAACCTTTGGGAGTAAGGAGACATGTAAGAAGAAGAGGTTACTCACCTGGTGCAACAACGGTGGTTCTTTAAGATGCATCCCCCCACCATGGGCATTCCACTTCACATGCAAGTGCACCCCATGCACCTTTGACTGGAGACCCAAGCAATGATCTTACATGCCCTTATGCTCACAATACCATGGCTATATTGAGCTGTGAAGATGAACTGTGCTCAGTTCCCTTTCTATTGCAAAGTCTCACAAAGGAAACTCTGAAACAGAGAGGAAGGAGGGCAGGGAATGGAGCAAATGTAAGGGGATACACCTTGAAGAACCAGATACTGCAGTCCTTCTTGGAGAAGTGTCCCGATGGGTGCTCCACTTCAGGTGACTCCAGAGCAGTATCCCCACAGGGAGGAGGGCTCCAGAGTCAGGTGCAGCACTGAAAACAAAACCACATTGCCAACTGCTGCATCAGATCTAAAGGCATGGACCAAGGCCTAATGTTTGGAGAAGATATGTATTGAAGACCACATAGCGGTTGTGCAAATCTCAGGGACTAGAACATCTGTAAGTAATGCCACAGACGCTGATTGCAACTTTGTAGAGTGAACTAACACCCTTGAATTGCTAACCGCATCATAACATGCAAAAATAAGCCCAGAGATCCACCTCATTAGCTTATTGGGTGAAGACTGTAGATCTGTTAGATCTGGCTTCAATGGAAGTAAGTAGTCTAGGAGACATCTGACATTTTTTGGCCCTATCCAGATAGAAGGCCAATGTCTTCTAACACGTAAAGTCTGAAAGAAAGCCTTCTGTTGAGAATTGTGTGGTTTTGGGGGAAAACTCAGAAAAATGAATGCATTGACTAAGATGCAACTCAGATGACACCTTAGGTAGGAATTTAGGGTGTGAACGTAAGGAAACCTGGTCTTTGAAGAATACCATGAAAGGATGGCCTATCATGAAGACCCCAGTTTCTCCAACTCTTCAGGCTGACATTATGGCTACCAAAAAACACCATTTTCATAGGCAGGTGAAGAAAGGAACCGGTCGCCATTGGTTCAAATGTAGGTCTTGTTGAGACATCTAAGAACTAGATTGTGATCCCAAGTCAGAGTGGGGTTTTTCATTTGAGGGAAAAGGTTTCCAAAACTTTTGATGAAACTCAGAGTTATTGGGTGAGTGAACACTGAGAACACTTTCATTGGGGAATGAAAGGCTGTTATGGTAGCCAAGTGAACCTGGACCAATCTGGTTGATAATCCTGTTTTCTTCGGTTCCAGCAGGTGATCTAGGATAATCAAGAATGAGGAAGATGCAAGTGTAAGTCACTGGAGTTTACTTCAATGGCTAAATCTTTTCCATATTTGAAGGTGAGTATTTTGGATAGATTCTTCACTATTTTTTAATAACACCTGTTGTACCTCCACAGAACAGGCATACTCTAGTCCTATAAACCATTGAGGTGCCATGCCCCGAGGCGGAAAACTCCTGGGATGGGATGAAGCAATTAACCGATGTCTTGGGAGAGGTAATGAGGGATGATCAGAAGCTTGATCACTGGACAGAGGAACAGGCAAAACAAGTAAGGATGCCAAGCTTGCCTCAACTACATTGGGAATCTTAGAATAGCCTGGCTTTGTCCTGTCTGATTCTGTTCATCATACTCATTATTAGAGGTGTTGGGGAAAATATTGTCCATGATTGGAGGAGGGTATGCCCCAGAGAATGACCACCTAGACCGCCTCTTGAACATAAAAGATGATGCTTCCTGTTTATAGAGGTGGCAAAGGGGTCCACTTCTGGAAAACTCCAAGTCTGAAATATGCCTTGGAGGGCCTGAGAGTCCAACTTCCATTTGTAGGCCTGGGAGAAGCACCTGCTGAGAGCATCAACCACAGTGTTTTGAATACTAGGGAGGTAGATTGTTGAAATGCGTATGCAATGGCTCATGCACTAGTTCCGCAACATTACTGCTTCAGCGCCCATGGGAGGGAAGGGGGAGTTAGATCTCCCTCCTCCTTCCTGGACTACATAAAACATGTAGCCCACATTGTCCATCACGATCCTGATGAGAGGCAGAAAATAAGGACAGGCATTTCTGACTGCCCTGAGTTCCAACAGGTGATGTGGAAACTGGTTTCTTGAGGCAACCGTCTGCCCTGGATTGTATGAGCATCGAGATGAGCTCCCCATCCCAAAAGGATACATCCATCGTTATGGTGACTGTCAGAAAAAAGGAATTCCTGCATCAATATTTTGATGATCTTTCTACCAGTCTAGGGAATCTTTCACCTACCAGGGAACTGAAACCTGTTTGTCTAAGCTGCATTTCTTTGGTAACTAGACTGCTCTGAGCTACCCCTTGAAGAATGAAGGCACAACCTTGAATAATCTTTTACAAAAGTACAACCTGCCATGTGACCTAGGAGTTGGAGGCAGTTTCCCACTGAGATTTGAAGGCGCTCAAACAGTCTTGGCTAGATCTAATAACATTGTGAATCTGTCCATATGAAGGTAGGCCCTGGTCTTCAATGAATCGAAGGATGCCCCTATGAACTGTATTTTTTTGTACTGAGGTCAACGTGCATTTTTTTACATTGAGTTGAGGACCTAATTCCAGGAACATCAAAAGGGCACTCTGCATGGCTGACTGCACTGCTTTGTAAGACCAATCCTTGAACGACCAATCATTGAGGTACAGAAATACTAAGATTGCCTCTCAACAAAGCTAAGTGCCTCTGAAAATACTTTTGAAAAAATACTCTTGGAGCTGAAGAGAGTCTGAGGGGGAGCATCTAGTACTGAAAATTATCCTGGCCTAAATCAAAAACAGGTATCTTCTGTGAGATAGATGTATCAGTTTATGGAAATAAGTGTCCTGTAGATCGATGGCTGAAAACCAACCCCCTGAATTTAGTGAAGGAATTATAGCGGTCAGAGTTACCATCCTGAACTTCTGAGACTTCACACATTTGTTTAGTAGTCTTAAATCTCAAATCAGTCTTCACTCTCCAATTTTCTTTAGTATAGGAAAAGTACCTTGAGGAAAAACCCTTTCCCTTATGTTGAGCATGAACAGGCTCTATCACTCCTAAATGAAGAAGTGAGCTTATCTCCTGGTCTCAATAATAACTTGTGAGAGGGGTCCCTGAAAAGGGAAAGGGGGGTGGAAGGAGGGGAAGGAGGGAGGAACAGTGAATGGTGTAGCCAATGTTACCATCTTCAAGATCCAATTTTCTATGATAATCTGTTCCCATGCATGTTGAAAATGGGTAAATCACGGTCCAAATGGGGGAGGTGGGGAACTTGTTGCAGATGTGAACTAAAGTTCGGGATGATTCAACCCTTGACCAATCCCTCAAATTAGTGTTTGATTCTGGCTGAGCACTTGGGCCACACAGATGAACAATTCTTTTCCTCTGTAATCTACATTTCTTTCTCGTGGATCCAATGGGTCTCTGGAACCACAACATTGGATTGGCCAGTATCTCTGGGTGCTTTGTGGCCTACTAAATTTTCTTTTGTTCACAGAGGTATAAACTCACAGAGATCGTAATTTGGCTTTGGAGTCTTTCAAAGTGTTCAGGGACTTCTCTGTGCTTTCTGAAAACAACTTCAGAGGCGAGGTCCTCTACAATGCTCTGGACTTCTCAGGAAAAGCTGGACAGTTGGAGCTAGGATGCCCTGCACATAACTACCACCACAGAGATGGAATGTTGTCTACCACATCTCAGGACACTTGAAGGGATGTCCTGATCACTAATTGTCCCTTAGTGGTGATGGTCTGAAATCGCTCTCTTTGGTGGAAGTGCTCGATAAAAGCAGTAAATTTCCTGTAGTTTGTGTAATATTTTGCCATGAACGCCCAGTAATTCTCAATCTGAAATTGCAGGGTCACATATGAGTAGGACTTCCAGGTGGTTCTAGTCTATTACATAGGATCGATTTGGTATGGTGGTGTTTCACATGCTCATTCACCACATCCACCACAAGAGAATTAGGTGGGGGTGGGAGAGTAAAAATTTGGGGTCCTTGGTGTGGGGATACAGTATTCTTTTATCTGCTCATTTGCAAGATGGTATGCTGCTGGAGTCTGCGAAACCATCTTCATCGGATCCAAAAGTGTCTCATTGATAGGTAGTGCAAATCTGGTGGTGTTGCTGACTGCAGAATGTCCATCAATTTGTGTTGTGATTCTTGACCTCTTCACGTGGTTTAGGAGAGCATCCGCCACCTATTTTATGAGATCTTGAAACTCCTGGCTCATCAGCCACCGACGGTGATGGAGGCATAACCGTCTCATCTGGAGACAAGGAGATGGTGATTTGAGGGTACCCTTCTCGTCTGCACTAGCTTCCTGTTCTTTGAATGTCTCCTCCTGTTGAGGAATGGGCTGGGATGAGGTAACTGTATCTCTCTCTTATCTCAATGAGCAAAACTCAATACCTTGGAAAACTGTCACCAGTATGCCACTCTGGGGTCCCATTATTGTCATTGTGAAGGTATATGATAGAAGAAGGGTGGCATCCAAGGCTGTTTCCATCCATGATGACTTTCCCAAAATTCCTCTCTCTCTCTCTCTCTCTCTCTCTGTATGTCGAAGAGTGGGTTCCTATGCAGACAGATAGGAGAGCCTTCATGCAGAGAAAAGAGACTGAAAAGGAGGTCTGCATCATCATCCTCAACATCATCCAATGAAGGATCCCAATAGTAAAGGGTGGTGAAAGGCAGTGTTGGAGATAGATAGGAGTCCGCTGACTGAATGGGTCTTGGTTAAGAGGCACTCAGTATCCATGAGCTGGAGACTCCTGTTCATCTGATACTGATAAATCACCCTTCAAGTACCAAAATGTTTGTGGTACCAAATGGGGAGTTTCAGAGGAGTTCTGTTGGAGGAGCAGTTTTTGTAGTTTGTGGATTGTATGTATAGTGTGTGTGTGTGTGTGTGTGTAGGCTGCTAGGGGCAGTGTGCTGGGAGAGCAGCGCGAGCCCTGATTATTAGGGGGCGGGCTTACCTGATTAGGGGCCTTATAAAAGTAGCCAGCCAGTCAGGCAGCGGCACAGACAGCTGCAGCGGCACAGGAGCCAGCAAACAGAGCTGCCAACAGGGGAGTTTCAGAGGGAGTTCTGTTGGAGGTTGCAGGGGAGACCAAGACAGAGGAACCGACAGGCTTGTTAAGGGTGTGGGTGGTGGTCTGATGCCTGCTGGGGGTTTGTGTTGTGTTCTGTTCCATGCACTACCAGGCTTTAGGTGGGAAGGCTATGACTGATACAGAGGTAGCAGTGAAAGACACAATGAGGATGACTGGATGTGGAAGCTGCAGCATGTACATTATCCTGGAAGGGGTACCTGAAAAGAGTTTTGTCAGCATGAAGTGCCGCCCTGATAGAGCTGATGGAAGAAAAGATCAGAGGACTGGAGATGCACGCGGAAACTCTGGTTGAATTTAGAAGGGGGTTTGGGCAGATGATGGAGCACAGACACAAGGGGCTGAGGGATAAGCTCAGACGTGCAGATGGAAACAGGACCAAAGAATTCAGAGGAGAGACTGCTGGGGGAGGAAAGTGGACGGTGGAAGCATGTGACTAAAGAACCAGGCAGAGGAAAAGACAGGCCAGTGAAGGAGAAACAGAACTCAGGAACAGGTTTGCAGAGTTGGAAAATGAAGAGAGAACTAGCAGGTGGTCACTGAAGGAAGAGGGGCAAGGAAAAAGAGAAGAGCTGAAGTCCTACAGGAGGAGGGGAGGAGTCATGGAGGCAACACCAAATATAAGCCCCAGAAGATTGCAGGGTAATAGGAATCGAGAGGACTTGCAGCCAGTGGGTGCGGGGGATAGACCAGAGAATCACACTGTCACCAGGAAAAGGCAGATCTACGTGATTGGAGACTCCTTACTGAGAAGAATAAACAGGCCTGTAACTAGAGCTGATCGGGAGAACAGAAGGGTGTGCTGTCTGCCGGGTGCTAAGATACAGGATGTGGACCTGAGGCTGAAAAGGATCCTAGCGGGAGCGGGAAAGAATCTGTTGATTGTCCTTCATGTGGGAACAAATGATGTGGCTAGATACTCTCTGGAATGTATCAAGGGAGACTGTGCAAGACTGGGGAAGACATTTAAGGAAATCGAGTCTCAGGTGATCTTCAGTGGAATTCTTCCAGTTGCTAGAGAAGGGCAACAAAGGTGTTACAAGATTATGGCGGTTAACAGATGGCTCAGGCAATGGTGCTATAAGGAGGGCTTTGGGTTGTACGGCCATTGGGAAGCATTTACGGATAGAAGACTGTTCTCTTGGGCTGGACTTCACCTGAGTAAGGAGGGAAATAGACTTCTAGGATGGAGGCTCGCCAAATTGATTAAGAGAGCTTTAAACTAGGAATTTGGGGGAGATGTTTGGGAGATGTCCAGGAGATCTCCACGCCAGAATTTAACCTTGAGAGGGAAGTAAACAAAGTAAGAGGTGATACAGCTGTGGACAGAAGAATTGAGACAAGGAGGAAGGGTAGTGTAGATAGCAGACTAACAGGGGATGCTGGTGGTAGAATGTCTTTGCCTAACAGGATAAAGAATGTCAGTGAAGCCAAACGGCAAAAATTAAAATGTCTGTACACTAATGCAAGGAGCCTATGGAACAAAATGGAGGAACTAGAGCTACTGGTGCAGGAAGTGAAACCGGATATTATTGGGATAACAGAAACATGGTGGAATAGTAGTCATGACTGGAGTACAGGTATTGAAGGCTATGTGCTGTTTAGGAAAGACAGAAATAAAGGCAAAGGTGGTGGAGTAGCATTGTACATCAATGAGGAGGTTAACTGTAAAGAAATAAGAAGTGATGGAATGGACAAGACAGAGTCTGTCTGGGCAAAAATCACACTTGGAAAGAAAGCTACCAGAGCGTCCCCTGAGATAGTGCTTGGGGTATGCTACAGACCACCGGGATCTGATTTGGATATGGATAGAGACCTCTTTAATGTTTTTAAGGAAGTAAACACTAATGGGAAATGTGTGATCATGGGAGACTTTAACTTCCCAGATATAGACTGGAGGACAAGTTCTAGCAAGAATAATAGGGCTCAGATTTTTCTGGATGTGATAGCAGATGGATTTCTTTACCAAGTAGTTGAAGAACCAACAAGAAGGGATGCCATTTTAGATTTGGTTTTGGTGAGTAGTGAGGACCTCATAGAAGAAATGGTGTAGGGACAACCTTGGTTCGAGTGATCATGAGCTGATTCAGTTCAACTAGATGGAAGGATAAACAAAAATAGATCTGGGACTAGAGTTTTTGACTTCAAAAGGGCTAACTTTAAAGAATTAAGGAAATTAGTTAGGGAAGTGGACTGGACTGAAGAACTTGTGGATCTAAATGCAGAGGAGGCCTGGAATTACTTTGTCGCAGCTGCAGAAGCTATCAGAAGCCTGCATTCCAAGAAAGGGGAAAAAAAACATAGGCAGGAGTTGTAGACCAAGTTGGATGAGCAAGTATCTCAGAGAGGTGATTAAGAAAAAGCAGAAAGCCTACAAGGAGTGGAAGAAGGGTGGGATTAGTGAGGAAAGCTACCTTAGTGAGGTCAGAACATGTAGGGATAAAGTGAGAAAGGCTAAAAGCTAAGTAGAGTTGGACCTTGCAAAAGGAATTAAAACAATAGTAAAAGGTTCTATAGCCATATAAATAAGAAGAAAACAAAGAAAGAAGAAGTGGGACCGCTAAATACTGAGGATGGAAAGGATGTTAAGGATAACCTAGGCATGGCCCAATATCTAAATAAGTACTTTGCCTCAGTCTTTAATAAGGCTAATGAGGAGCTTAGGAATAATGGAAGGATGACAAATGGGAATGAGGATATGGAGGTGGATATTACCACATCTGAGGTAGAAGCCAAACTTGAACAGCTCAATGGGACAAAATCGGAGGCCCCAGACAATCTTCATCCGAGAATATTAAAGGAACTGGTGCATGAAATTGCAAGCCCATTAGCAAGAATTTTTAATGAATCGGTAAACTCAGGGGTTGTACCGTACGACTGGAGAATTGCTAACGTAGTTCCTTTCTTTAAGAAAGGAAAAAAAGAGATCCGAGTAACTATAGGCCTGTTAGTTTGACATCTGTTGTATGCAAGGGTTTGGAAAAAATTTTGAAGGAGAAAGTAGTTAAGGACATTGAGGTCAATGGTAATTGGGACAAATTACAACATGGTTTTACTAAGGGTAGATCGTGCCAAAACAACTTGATCTCCTCCTTTGAGAAGGTGACAGATTATTTAGACAAAGGAAATGCAGTAGACCTAATTTACCTCGATTTCAGTAAGGCATTTGACACGGTTCCACATGGGGAATTATTAATTAAATTGGAAAAGATGGGGATCAATATGAAAATTGAAGGGTGGATAAGGAACTGGTTAAAGGGGAGACTCCAGCGGGTCGTACTGAAGGGTGAACTGTCAGGCTGGAAGGAGGTTACTAGTGGAGTTCCTCAAGGATCAGTTTTGGGACCAATCTTATTTAACCTTTTTATTACTGACCTTGGCACAAAAAGCGGGAATGTGCTAATAAAGTTTGCGGATGACACAGAGCTGGGGGGTATTGCTAACACAGAGAAGGACCGGGATATCATACAGGAAGATCTGGATGACCTTGTAAACTGGAGTAATAGTAATAGGATGAAATGTAATAATGAAAAGTGCAAGGTCATGCACTTAGGGATTAATAATAAGAATTTTAGATATACATTAGGGACGCATCAGTTGGAAGCAACAGAGGAGGAGAAGGACCTTGGAGTATTTGTTGATTGCAGGATTACTATGAGCCGCCAATGTGATATGACCGTTAAAAAAGTTAATGCGGTTTTAGGATGCATCAGGCGAAGGATTTCCAGCAAAGATAAGGAGGTGTTAGTACCGTTATATAAGGCACTGGTGAGACCTCACCTGGAATACTGTGTGCAGTTCTGACCTCCCATGTTTAAGAAGGATGAATTCAAACTGGAACAGGTTCAGAGATGGGCTACTAGGATGATCCGAGGAATGGAAAACCTGTTTTATGAAAGGAGACTCAAAGAGCTTGGCTTGTTTAGTCTAGCCAAAAGAAGGCTGAGGGAGGATATGCTTGCTCTTTATAAATATATCAGAGGGATTAATATTAGGGAGGGAGAGGAATTATTTAAGCTTAGTACCAATGTAGACACAAGCACAAATGGGTATAAACTGGACACTAGGAAGTTTAGACTTGAAATTAGACGAAGGTTTCTAACCATTAGAGAAGTGAAGTTCTGGAACAGCCTTCCAAGGGGAGTAGTGGGGGCAAAAATATCTGGCTTTAAGACTAAGCTTGATAAGTTTATGGAAGGGATGGTATGATAGGATAGCTTAACTTTGGCAATTGAGCTTTGATTATCAGCAGATAAGTATGCCAGAGGTTAGTGATGGGATGTTGGATGGGATGGGATCTGAGTTACTGCAGAGAATTCTTTCCTGAGTGCTGGCTGGTGAGTCTTGCCCACATGCTCAGGGTTTAGCTGATCGCCATATTTGGGGTTGGGAAGGAATTTTCCTCCAGGGCAGATTGGCAGAGGCCCTGGAGGTTTTTCGCCTTCCTCTGCAGCATGGGGCATGGGTCACTTGCTAGTGGATTCTCTGCAGCTTGAGGTCTTCAAACCACAATTTGAATACTTCAATAACTTGGACATAGGTTAGGGGTTTGTTATAGAAGTGGATGGGTAGGGTTCTGTGGCCTGCTTTGTGCAGGAGGTCAGACTAGATGATCACATTGGTCCCTTCTGACCCTAAAGTCTTTGAGTGACAGAACCGATATGTTGGTGTTTGTGTCTATAGAGACAGATGGTACCGAAGATTTAGAGTGCTCTGAGGTGGGTGCCAGAGGAGTCAGACACTTAGGCTTGTTCAGTACAGAGGAAACCATTGGGGAAGGTGCTGACAGTAAAGCTGTGCATCCAATAATACTGGCCTGGAGGAATGTTTCTCCTTGCCCTCTTGTCTGAATAGTACTGATGCTTGGTCAGAGCAGTGTTTGCTCTTGGAAGAGCTTCAGGGCTATCCAGCCCCGCCGCTATCAAAAGAGTCCTTTGCCTCTACAGTACTAAGCCAAAAAATTTAAGCTTCTGAAACAGCTGGGAGACAGATGTCATTTAGGAACAGGCTCCTTAAGAAGGAAGTTGGAGCTTCTCTTCCTGGGACCGTTCAAGGAAGTCTCTGGAGTCTTCCCCTTTCTGGGGACAGTTGAACCAAGATCAAAGGGGTGCTGGATCTGCCCAGAGACTGGTGTACCAGCGGAAGGGGGTGTTTCCTGACCTGGCTCTGCAGCAGGACAAAGGAAAAACTCAATCATTAGTAGCTTCAATTTTATGTCCTGGTTCCTGCTTGCTCTGAATTTAAGGATCAGACAGAAGTGATACTTCTGAGGGACGTGCAAATCTCCAATGCAGCAAACACATTTGGAGTGGTTGCTAATCAGAATGGCCTCCCAGCAAGTGAGACAACATCTGAACCCTGATGAGCTGGCCATGCCTTTCCCAAGGAAGACAAGCCTTCCCAGAGGGAGGAGACAGGAACAAAACTAATCCTCTCAACTACTAAACTATCAAACTATCTAAAAACTAAAAACTCACTACTAGGAGGAAAAAACAAACTTTTAGTTGAAGCCCATTCAAGGCGGATATGCTAAAGCTCCATCTCAGGCTGTGACAGTTAAGAAGAAGCTGAGGGCAGTTCATCCATGAAGCCCCACATAGCATTGGTTTGGGGCATGAGGGTGTGCAGGGCACATGCATGGGTCGAACAAACACTGCTAATGAAAATCTCCAGTTGAAGGTGTGTGGGATGCATGCACACCTGAAGTGCAGCACATACAGGGACACTATTCCATAAACCACCTTTAATTTCTGGGAGAGTTGGGCAGCTCCTGAAACACAACCTAGCATTCCTACCAACAGTTTTATCAACCACGAACCCAGGTGTGTGTTTCCCTGAACAAGGTCCCAAAAGATTTTTTTTCCCCTCAGTATGCCTTGGTTTATTTAACTCTCAAGTCCTCCCCCATCCCTCCCCCCTCATTGCATAATATTTATGCCTTAGAACCAGAACGCATGCCCTTGAAAAGCCAGCATTTAAAAAGAAGGGTTGCTAAAGAACACAGAGGAGTGCCCTCTTCCATTCAGTGGCTAAGCGTGCTATGTTGGGAGCATTTTTCTACCTCTTTTCGGGCCCAAAAAGAAAGACATCAAAAATAGAACCAACACCTCTCAACAAGTAATGTAAAATATTAGTTGCAGGGTACTCTATTAGCTAAACACTTCTACACATTCCAATTATGCAGATCTTCACACCCACAACTCCACATTTGTACAGCCTAATCACAACTTACTAACACTGCCTTCACTTTGGAGCATTCAACCCTACAAAAACATTTTTTCATTTCTCTTTAACTCCCTTGAGTAGGCTGTAAAATGCAGTCACACATTTTGGGGAGTCAAGGAAACATACAGCTTTACAAACCAAACGAGATTTCAAAACATTTAAAAGAAGGAATTGCTCGGCCTGCACAACAGCAGTCCACTGGGAAGCATCTCTTCTGGTCCCCTTCGCATCTAATACATTCAACACCATTCCCACAACTTATTACAGCCTGACCCACACAAACACTCATCACAACAAACCTCCACACACCATCTTGTTCTACAATCCAATACACTAACTCACCCCCTATCCAAATACATCTGACAAGCCAGAACACTTACCCACACACCCTCAACATAGTATAACTATCCAATACACCATATCCACCCACCTAAAATTCCATCCAAGCAACTCAAGACACACACCGTCCCCATAACTCAATGCACCTACTCTTCTTAACTCATACACCTCCATCCATTATAATACATACACAAACCCTAAAACCTGACACATCTACCCAAGCCTAATATAATACACCATACAAAACTGCACCTTAACATGCAGTAAAGAGTCATGTTGAAGTTTCTATTGCACTCACCTACAAGGGTAAACATGTCCGAAATCATGCTAGCTTTGATCTTCAGGTCCAAAGGAGCATCACTGTCCCCATATGCAACAAGAGACAGGAGGAGTCAGTTATTTGGCAGTTCATGGAAAGCATCAATGCCCAACACAGATTCCCTTTCATCATATTCCCAGTGGATCAGTTCTCAGAGAGCACAAACCGAATGGAAGATATGGGGAAAGTCTAGTTGATTATCTTTGTATCACAAAAATAGTGGATGAATTATGTCTGCCTCTAAACACTGTATCTATTCAATTATAATCCGTTCCCACATTCCCTTTGGGCATCATTTGGGGAGGGCTGTTAGCTCTTCTTGGGAAGAGACTGGGTTTCCATGTACCTCTACAACACATAGCAGAATGGGTGTAATTGCAATACGAATGTTAAACAGTAACCACCCATCCATATAAAATGACAGATCAATGGATGCTAAGAAGCAGTGAACAAATGATCAGAGAAAGTAGATGGACCCTGAAGGGGTCAGACAGATACAGGAGTCAGATAGAAGGGGAAATGCAAAGCATGTATGTCCACAGAGCTAAACTGAAATTCATCTGGACTGAAAAACAGGCTAAGCCCTGGCAGCCAAGAGTTCTGTATTGTAGGACCATAAGGACACTATGCTCTGTGGTTCTGTGGAAGATGAATGGGGTACAGAGGCTGGCACCAGTGGCAAAGTAGCAGGAAAGAGGAGAGAATGCAATAATACTAGGTCAGGTATGCAGGCATATATGTATGAAACACTGGATCAGAAAAATAATTTCAGTGGCTACAATCTGAATGGACTTAAGACATGGGCAAAATGGGTACTGGGGAGGCTAGAAAGGAGGATGTTCCAGTAACAGACAAGAAACTGCATGGACAAGTTTATAGCTGTGTGGACAGGGAGGAAGGGACAGATCTCTGACACATTGTGGATTTGGAAACAACTTGTGTGAGAGAAGAAAAATGAATAGTCAAATATGACCCTAGGTTATGAGATATTAGCCATAGTAACA
Source organism: Gopherus evgoodei (assembly GCF_007399415.2). Lineage (NCBI taxonomy): Eukaryota > Metazoa > Chordata > Testudines > Testudinidae > Gopherus > Gopherus evgoodei. The sequence goes on from NC_044325.1 coordinate 44,870,231, forward strand.
AAGAAATAGTTAGAAAGCAAACAGAACCGCAATTGGACTCCTTCAGAATTCCTGATGCACCCAGGTCACTATGAAAAGGAACAGCAAAGAAGATCCACTCTGTAAGCCCATTAATAATGGAACAATATACCATGGATTTCATTCAGCCATGCCCGCCCAGGGCATGCACTTGGTGTGGCCAGAGATTCCGCCATCTTTACTGAGGTCCCAGCCCTTTCATTTCTTGAAGCTGGGAATCACTTACCAGGCCAGGGATGGGGATAAGTTCACCTCCAGTAGCCAGGGCTTGAGAGTAGCATCAATAAGGACATCAAAACCATACAGCTCTGAAAACACAAATGGTGTCATTTTCATACACAATAGCAGCCCAGAGAGCCCAGAAAATGCCCAGTTTGAGCCTCTGTTGGGGCACTCCTGCCAGCTGACTCATCCGAGGCTTACCGATCCCTCTAGCTCAGATACCCTCTCAGATGGGAGTCTGGCTTCCCTAGAATGGGGGCTAAAGACACTACCAGCTCTGGGGGAGTCCAGAAAACTAGCCCCAGGAAAACCTGGAGAAAGAAGGATGAGAAAGGGAGAGGCACAGGCAGGAACAGCAAACAAAGGTAGAAGAGAGAAGAAGAGAGAGGAAGAATTAGAAACACTTGCCTCCCCACGACCTAGCTGTCCAGACCCTAGCATGTGCAGAATTGTGCTACCTACATTTTCACACAGAGGCATAAAGCAACGCAATCAAATCATCCCATCTTCCAACACTTTCATTAACTCCACTTTATTTCCAGGATCCTATTTAAAACAAAAATTCACCCTCTTTGCTTTTAAAACCCTTTATGTCTTCCCTAGTCTGCCACATGGACCTCCATTCTTTTTACCATCACAATCTCTCCATTTACTCATCTAGCACTAGCTTTCCCTCTGTACTCCCACATAATCCCCAGGTGGGTGCAAGATCCTTCTTCTCTGTAGCTCCTGCCACTTTGACAGCCTCCCAGTAACTTCACTTTACTGATGCTCCACCACGTTGCAAATCACTGTTAAAAGAAAAAGCCTCTCGCTAAATGCTCTCTCACTCAGAATGTATTACATGTGCTAGATGCACTCCTCTTTAATTGGTGAGACTGAAGCCAGCTTCCCATTCCAGGACTGATTTTATTCCCTTCTATACAGCACATTCTCTCATTTTGGGACACAACTTACAAGAAAGATGGTACAACAAATATGACTGAGTAAGTTGGCACCAACGCAATTTCTTGGCACACCACTAAGTGTTAGAGACAGTTAACACCAGCGCAACTTATGCACATTCTTTTTAAATATTGCAGAACATGGGATTGGCACAGGGGAAGGATTTCCATTTAATTGATCAGTTACAAGAGCAATAGAATTACTGTGCCATGCTGCTCTCCTCGAATTCTGGCCCCAGCATTTTGTCACCTGCTTCACATTCATGCGGGCTCTGGTGAGCTGGACTGTTTGACAAGATCCTCCTTTGCAGGCAGCTGTTCAAGAGCTCATGTAGCTTGCGACAATAAGTTACTGAGCTACTGGGGGGACTTGGAGGAGAAGGAAATGGCAGCACAATTTGTGAATGTTGCCTGCATGTTTTTCTGGGCCCTGTAGCCAGACACTGAGTGGGAAGCAAAACAGCACAGAACTAATCAGTTGGTCCAGCCCAAGAAAGTGAGGCTGATCTGCATCAGGGTTTCTTGTTTCCCAGGATGGGAAGGCTCTGGCAGGGGAGAGGGAAAGAGGAGGAGGTTATGAGTGTGAACATTTAAGGGTTTTGAACAAGAAAAAAAAAAAACCTCATGTATAAGCTAAGCACATTCTTCCAAAAGATAGTCTAAGCTAAAGTGAGGACTCTGTAGTTTCTAGTGTACAAAACCTGAGGGACAGCCAAGCAGCTAGATGGAAAAGGTGAGTGGGTCAATAGCAACTGCTGGTCTGCAACCTCTCAAACTCTAAGCCAGGGGCGGCCAAATTTTTTGGCCCAAGGGCTGCATCTGGGTATGGAAATTGTATGGCAAGCCATGAATGCTGATGAAAATGGGGGCTGGGTGCAGGAGGGAGTGAGAGCTCTGGCTAGTGGTGCAGGTTTGGGATAGGGCCAGAAATGAGGGATTCAGGATCCAGGAGGGGGCTCCAGGCTGGGGCAGGGGATTGGGGTGCACATGTGAGGGCTCTGGCCGGGGGTGTGGGCTCTGGGGTGCAGGAGGATGGGACTGAGGGGTTTGGAGGGCAGGTGGGGGATCGGGGTTGGGGTACTGCAGGGGGTCAGGGGTGCAGGCTCTGGGTGGCGCTTACCTCAAACAACTCCTGGAAGCAGCAGCATGTCCTCCCTCCGGCTCCTACACGGAAGTATGGTCAGACAGCTCTACATGCTGCCCCATTGCAGATGCTGCCCCTGCAGCTCCCACTGGCCACAGCTGACAGCCAATGGGAACTGCAGGGGTGGTGCTTGGGGCAGGGGCAATGTGCGGAGCCCCCTGACTTCCCCTACCTTAGCTATCAACTTCACTTCCATGTGTCTCTCCATCATTCTCTCTCACTCTTTTTCCCCCTTTTCCCATCCTTACCCCCCATCCCCTCAATGTCCCATCCCTCCTTTCCTCCACTCCTATATATAAGTGAAACTAAGAAGACACTTGCTAGTCAGCATCCTGATTATTCTGCTTGTATAGCATTCCTTTCCCTATCTTTTGTCTTATTTATTGACATACTAAGTTCTCTGGGGCAGGAACCAAGTCTTACGTGTTTTTGTACATTGCTGTTGCTGATTTATATGCTGCTCTTACATTTATAGAGAGGATGGGATACGTGTGCCAAACGGGACCAAGATTGATCCCTTTTACTTTTACAGGGCATACACTGGATGCTTCTACCACAAATGCTTCTACACAGTTCTGCAAGAAAAGAGTAAGCTAAAATGGGGGGGGGCATTGTGAGCAGGGGTTTGTTGTTTTCTAAATGATCTATACACTCTTGGGCTTTCTCTCTATATAAAGAGCAATGGTGTTTTAAAATCCAGTGTCACATCTGTGTGTTATATGCTACATCTATCACATGCCCCAGAAGAGGTAAATTGCAAACCTAGACCATTCTCAGAGCTGGAATTTAAGATCTGGGGATATGGGGAGGGGGGCGGGGGTAGGACTAGTCCCAGGAGCTGGAAAGCAGGACCAAGAAGTCTTAGCTGTCAGGGGAAGTACTAGGCAGATGACCCACACTCCATGAATATGCCTAGAGATCCCAGTTACAGGCAGGGTCTGGACTCCATTCAGACTTCTGATGCTTAAAGCAGCACTTGTCAATCAGGGATCTGTTGCCCTCCCTCCAGTGATGCTGCAAGCTCGTTGCAGGGGGCCACGGGGCCCTAAAGCTGAAGTGTGGGGGCCCCCCAAGGCCCAGCACACCATGGGGCTGAAACTGGAGCAGAGCCGTGGGGAGCTCTGAGCCCAGATGTCCCCTAGGGGGATGGGGGGTGAAGCCAGGAACAGAGGCACAAGTTTGAAGCCCGCAGCTCTGGCACCCCCACAGGGCTGAAGCCAGGAGCAGAGCCATGGGTCTAAAGCCCTGATGCCCCTGCAGGGCAGAACCACCCCCTTCACAGCTAAAGCCCCATCTCTCTTCTGCCTGGTGGCTGAAGTCCAGAAGCCCTGAGCCCTGCATGGCTAAAGCTTCAAGCTGCCCTCATCACTCCCGTGACTGAAGCCAGGAACCCAGAGGCCCCTCTGCTGGCCCCTGGAGTTTTTATAGTATGTTGCTGGGAGGAGCCTCAGAAAGAAAAAGGTTGAGAACCCCTGGTTTAAGGCATATGGGGACTTGGTGTTTGGATCCCCTCACAGCAGTTTGGTGAGAAGTCCAACAGGTGGAGCTCAGTTAGAACTGAGATATTCAGCACAGTGGGCATCCTGACACTGACTGGGAACTACTACACACAAATCCTAGGTAAAAAAATCCAGCATCCCACATCCCCTAGAAGGGTTTCATTAGCCTACGTCCCACTTTTGAGAATGAACCAGGACGATTTCACACTGAAAAATGCCTCACTCTCACCCCATCTTATCTTCATCTGCAGGCAAAGGTACTGAACTCACAGGTAAGCAGCATAAAGAGGGGAAACCCCTGTGAAAACACCAGAGAGCAAAAGTGTCTCCTCTGCAGCTGTAGCCAGGATGCCTGGCTGTCACTTCCTGTTGTAGAGGGATCAGAGAGAGCAAACTGATTGAAAGATGACTGTATGCTAGGATTTCCCTTTAGTTGTGTCAAGGGCAGCATCAGGTCTGTGACAGCCCACCTTGCATCCCAATGTTGAGGAAATACGGGGAGCTAGCAGATAGGCAATCAGGTTTCCTCAGATCCTTAACCTACTCCCCTTCTTAAGCTACTGTGAACCACAAAAACCTATTTCATCCTCATACAATTTCAAAGGCTCAAGCAAGATATCAGAAGGCAGCATCTGATGCCAAGTCTTAAGAACATGAGCTCCCACTCAGCAAAAGGATCACTGCAATCAGGGCTCCCAAACCCACCCCCCCAGAAGGCTTAGGGTTATCTCCCTCCCTTACAGGGGAAAAGGAAGCTTTCCTGCATAACTAATAGCAAAGCAACGCTTCTCATTCTTTACCAGCCAAACTCTTTTCCATCCTCATGCAGTCTCCTGGAAGGTGTGAGGTAGCCCTAGAGTCTAGCCACAGGTCAGCTCCCCAGAGTGCACAGAGGTATAACTCAGCTCTGCAATCCCCATAAGGAAGACGGGGCTTAGTGTTCAACATGGCTAAGCTACTTTGAAGAGGACATTACATTTCTTTTCATTCCAAAGGAAGTTCAGAGCTGGCTAAATGCTGCCTCCACCACTCTTTAATTCTCAGCATCCTGCCGCATGAGAAAGAGGGTACATCTGCAGATCCAGGTACTGCTACAGCATTAATCTCCCTAACAGCCAGGTGACCCTCAGAATTAAAAACAAATATCACACTCCTCATATGTAGGAGTGAGTTAGCTGATTAGATAACAAGGGGTGTAACTATGAGGGAAAGCCACACCAAAGCAAAGTTTTAGATTTAGTTCTGAGTTGTGTGAGGTCCAAAGTCATCCTTCTCTGTTGAAGGAATTTCAGACTAGATCCAGTTCTATGAAAGTACACTCACAAGACACTCGTTATTACTTAAATTTAATTGATTCAGTGGAACAGAGTCATTGTAGAAGGTTATGGCTGCAGGAGAGGTGATCTTTCAGGCAGCTTGGACCAGTCTTATAGAGGGCTCTAAATATCAGGACAGGGACTCAACCAGTCTATGTATTCACTCAGGAGCCTGAGCCAAAGCAGGGACAAGAGCAGCAGGGTGATGGTGCATGACAACCATGGCAAGCTGCTGCATTTTATACTAGGTGAAGCTTTTCAGCAGGAAGGAAGGATTTATTCCTAGAAAATTAATTGTAATAATCAGGCACAGAGGGAGGGACACACACACTCAAGAACTGCAATAATATTGTGGCAGCTTGCAGATATAATTGGGCATTTTTCTTTCATAATGGTTATTTAGGCCTCCAAGAGCAGATAATGGAGGATGTCAGATACAGTCTTCAAAAGCATTTCCCAATTCCTATCAGCATCACCTTAATCTTGCTTGGGCTCAGCATTAGCCAGCTGCTCTCATCCAGGTGTCAATTTCAGGTAGGCCCTGCAAGTGCTCTGAGATGGTAGTTAGCACTCAGCTCTACTTTTTATGTACAGTGCAATCTGCATATTTTGGCACTCCAGTCCATGTTGTCTCACCAGCTCCCCCAATGGTTCATATAGATGTTGAACAACATAAGGGAGAGCACTGAGCTTTAGGAGACTCTACAGGTGAGGACTTCGGAAGTTGAGTGACAGTTGCTCAAGACAACCATCTAAGGTTGCATCTGAGAAAGATAGGAGTCATTTCAGGGCCTTTCCCTTCATCCCTACAGCTTCTTAGATGTGGTATAGGAATATTAGTTCATCAAGGGTATCCTTGGCTTCCAGCTGGAGCAGAGTTTTCCAAAAATAATTAAGTTAGAGCGCAGACCACAGTGCTAGTTTCTTCCTGCTGTCAAAGGAAAGCTCTTATTTCTGCTTGGAGAAGGAAGTGGTCTAATCAGTGGCTCTCAAACCAGGGGTACATGTAGCCCTGGGGGAACAACAACTCATCTAGACATTTGCCTATTTTTACAACAGGCTACATAAAAAGCACTAGCAAAGCAGTATAACTAAAATTTCATTCAGACTATGACTTGTCTATACTGCTCCATATACTGTACAGTGAAATGTAAGTATTACATATATTATACACACACACACCCCAATTGATTTTATAATTATAGATAAAATGAGAGTAAGCAATTTTTCAGTAATAGGTGCTGCTTGTATTTTTATGTTGAATTTTGTAAGCAAGTCATTTTTAAGTGAGGTGAAATGTGGGGGTACATGATACAAATCAGACTCTTGAGAGTGGTACAGTAGTCTGGAAAGGTTCAGAGTCACCAGTTTAAATCACAATAAGAGAATAATTAATTCATTCTCCTTCAGCTCTCTTAAAACTCTCCTCTGCCATACAGCATTCTTTGAAAACTTTGAAACAGTGACATGCTGGCAGACTAGGTACCAGCTCGTGCCAAAACCCCAGGCCATTTGACTTGTATATCAATATAGATTAAAGTGGTTGTTAATTGTATAAGAATGTATTTAGTGTACAAATTTCATGAAAACTAATGGGATATTAATATATTATTTTCATTTATCTGTAGCCTGTTATAATATAATAAAACCTTTACATTATATATACACACCTCTAAATAAATAACCTATCAAATGAGAAAGAAACCTTGCATAAAGAAAGTGAAGAATTTTAACAAGAAAGTACTAATTTCTGCACATATGAAGGCAAGTGGTCATTGTGTGTGATAATCAGATATCAAAGACTCTAAATGTACTCCTCTCTCTCTCTCTCTCTCTCTCTCTCTCTCTCTCTCTCCAGTCAAAGAAAGAACCCATGTGGGTGGTGACTATCAGCTTATTTTCTATAAGAAGCAGTTACAAGTATGGATTCAGGTAAAGATCCTGTTTCTCTGGATTGTTTGGACTCTTACAGGGAAGGGTACCAAATGCAAAGCAAAGATGCCCCCAGACATCTCGGTACCCTGAAAGACTTTTGGAAAACAGGTCATTTATTACATTTGCCACCATTTTGGAATTACAGACTTCTTAACCTGTACATATATTCTAATCTCTCAATAGCTTATTTATTTCTTTTTCTTAGCTAATAAATCTATAGTTAGTTTACTATAGAACTGGCTACCACCGTCATCTTCGGTATGAGGTCTAGAATGCAACTCGACCTGGGTGAGTGACTGGTCTCTGGGGCTGCAAGTAACTTGGATTATTTGCAATTTTTGGTATAAGTGACCATTTTATAAGTAAGTTCAGTTTATCTGGGTGGAGAGAGAGAGTGGAGATGTAAAGGTATTGTCTATGACTCTATGGTAAGGCTGTTAGAGTGATCCAGAGTTTCACATTTGGTACTGCCTTGGCGAAATCTAATTATAGAACACACCACCTGGGTCAGGGTGTCTACCCTGCTTTGACAGTCTTCACTGTGATAGGAACTCATGGTCAGGAGCCACTTGAGAGACAGAATGACAAACTGTTAGGCTGCGGGTGTACTAAGACTATCACTCATGCTGACCAATATTGTTTCCTTGCACTCCCTTGTCTGTCTGTATCCACCTGTTGTCTCCTTGTCTTAGACTTAGACTACAAATTCCTAAGTGCTGGGGCTACCCTTTTGTTCTGTTGTATACAACAGTGATCAGCAACGCTTTGGCACAGGGCCCGTCAGGGGAATCTGCTGGTGGGCCGGGTCAGTTTGTTTACCTGCAGCGGCCACAGGTTCGACCAAGATTGCAACTCCACTGGCTGTAGGTTTGCCGTTCCAGGCCAATGGAGGCTGCAGGAACAGGCGGCCAGCACATCCCTCAGCCCAAGCCACTTCTCGCAGGCCCCATTGGCCTGAAATGGCAAAACTCTGGTGTACAGCATCTACCACAATAGGGACCTGCTCCATGACTCGAGCTCCTCTGTGCTACTACAGTATAAATACTGATACAGAGACAGTTCGTACACATACCAGCCAGAAGATCCAGTCCAGGGTTAAGGCTGGCAGGCTGTAAGAGACTGGAGATTACCTGTGAAAGAGTTACGGTAAAGGCTCAAAATATAGCCTAATACACCATCTCATATTAGAGGCACCATCTGCCTGGATATTGACACAAGCCGACACAGAGAGATTTGTAAACTTCATTGCGACATTGAAAAAAAAAACACCTCTCTATCTCCAGGAAGCCTTTGGTGTCTGGAGATCAAGGAAGACCAGCAGAATTCCAGGTTAGTGTGGTGTCTGGATTTACAAATTAATGGATTAATGCAAAGGATTTTGATTAGCTGCATTTGAGCTGAGAAAGAGCCTACAGCACCTTCAGTTTACTCATCATGGAGTGTAGACCAGTGATGGAGAGAGTATTCTAGGGGGCAAGGTGAACATACACTAGTTCTGCAGTACCAGCCAGGATTCCTGTGATGCAGACCATGGAAGGACAATTTATCAGCAATAAGATCATGGGTGGTGTGATCCAGTGCTCAGGGCAGTGGTCCCCAAACTAGGGGGGCACAGAGGAACGCTTGTGAGGGCACAGGAGGCCCAGGCCAGCACAACCCAGTCGCACTCTGCCCTGGCCCTGCCTCCAGCCTTGCCCCCACCCCACAGGCTGAGATCCATTCCTGGCCCAAGACCTGCCCCCAGCTGTGGCCCCCTTACCCCTGCCTGCATCCCTCCCCCCCTCCCCACTGGGAGCTGCAGCATAGCCCTGGCTCCTGATGGGAGAGGGGGGTGCAGACAGGGGTAAGGGGGGGGCATAACACTGAAAAGTTTGACGACCCTTGGCTTAGGGGAAAGGTTGTGTCTCATTACATCACATTAGTTCTACATACCCACTATTAGAAAATGACACATCCTTTCTTCCAAGAAACAGTTGTTCTTAAGTTCTGTGCAAAGAGAAAAAAAGTTTCCCCATCTCCATATAGCATCCCTGGAAAGTCACTGGATGGCAAAGGATGAAAAATGGCCAGCAGACTTCAAAGGACATGCACTAATGTCCTGTATTATATCCAAAATGATTGAGGTCATTGAGAGAAGCACTAGTTACTACAAAAGAACAAAGTTGTCTGTGGGAGAGGCGCAGGAGCTCCTGCACTTCCATACAAACCTGGGACTGGTCCACTAGGTTCCACTTCAAACGCCTGTATTCATGCCAGTCAGTCATAGTGAGATGGTCAAGTGGACCATTCAGCCACCCAAAATTCTCCAGGTTCAAGTATGAAACAACCAGGAGTAAATTCCAGGAGAATCTATGTGACAAGTTCTCACAAGCAAGAAAACCCATTATGCCCAGCAGAATCTACACTATCATCTGGGGAGTGGTAATACTCACAACAATGGACAAGAGAGCTGCAATATCCACTGAGAGTTCATGATAACATTAAGTCTCAGTAGAGCCAACCAGTAGTGCACGGCTCTAGAGTGGCATCAGAGCACGCATGAGTGTCTGTTTCTACTATACCACACCTTGACAGTCCCATGAAAGCCTGCTAGCAGCACTGTTCTGAGCAATTCAGCCCTAGGACACCCTTTCAAAGCTGTTCTTGCTTAAGACACTATATCACTGTCCTGCCAAGATCAAGTAATATCCTGAGTATTCTGGTCTTCCCCTTTTGAGGGTGGAAAAAATGCAACATCCTAGCTGCTGGACTGATCTTTGCCAATAGTGAGAGGGGACCCATTATATTGCCTCTTCTTCAGGCTGTTTCAATGAGTGCAGAGAAGGGTTGTAGCACTGGAGCCTTGCTGCCTTCACGCCATCCCCGATCAACCACCCTGGGGAAAGGTTGATGTTTGTTTCAAAGTGGGCCTCAGCACAATAGTAGGGCCTTTCTTAGCCCACCCAGAAGCCCAGACTCCAGGAGGCAAAAACAAACAAACAATGAAGTCTTTAACTGGCTTGAACCCAGGCACTCCAAAGTCACTGCCGCCTCATACTGAATCACCTCTGCAAAGGCCTATCCAAAGTACTATCCCATCCTCCCTCAAAGTTAACCTGTTGCTGTCAGAGCCTGTATCCTGCAGCTTTCCCAGAGCCTGCATAAAACACAGGTCAAGTTGTTAGATTCTCTGTTTGGAGGAAATTAACACCTTCACCCCTTATCTCCAGACTGCATCCGATTCCATGTGACACTAGTTTGACCTTGCTCCTCTGCCTTTTGGGAATGGGGAAGGGAGGATGTGTCCATTTCCCCTATTACCTCCAAGGAGCAGGACATTCCTTCCTGCACAGAGGACATATGGAGTATTAGAGCCTCTCCACAAGAATCCCATGCACTGCTACAGGCTGGGGACCCGACTGGCTAAACAGCAGTTCTGCAGAAAAGGACCTGGGGATTACAGTGGACAAGAAGCTGGATATAAATCAGCAGCGTCCCCTTGTGCAAGAAGGCCAACAGCATATTGGGCAGTATTAGTAGGAGCATTGCCAGCAGATCAAGGGAAGTGATTATTTCCCTCTATTCGGCACTGATGAGGCCACACCTGGAGTATTCCGTTCGGTTTTGGTCCCACCACCACAGAAGAGACGTGGACAAATTGGAGAGAGTCCAGCGGAGGGCAACGAAAATTAGTAGGGAGCTAGGGCATATGACTTACGAGGAGAAGCTAAGGGAACTGGAGTTATTCAGTCTGCAGAAGAGAAGAGTGAAGGGGGATTTGATAGCAGGCTTCAACTACCTGAAGGGGGGTTCCAAAGAGAATGCAGGCTGTTCTCAGTGGTGGCAGAAGACAAAATAAGAAGCAATGGTCTCAAGTTGCAGTGGGGGAGATCTAGGTTGGATACTAGGCAACACTTTCACTAGGAGGGTGGTGAAGCACTGGAATGGGTTACCTAGAGAGGTGATGGAATCTCCTTCCTTAGAGGTTTTTAAGGCCTGGCTTGACAAAACCCTGGCTGGGATGATTTAGTTGGTGTTGGTCCTGTTTTAAGCAAGGGATTGGACTAGATGACGTCCTGAGATCTCTTCCAACCCTAATATTCTATGATCTTCTCCCTGAATGCATTACTGTATTACTTTGACCTTAGAATACTGGCATTTTCCAGACTGCCTGCCAAATGAATGCGTAGTGAGAATGTATATATAATGTCTGCAGCCAGACCACCTACGCCTGTGATTCAGTCACATTTCTCAAGCTACGTAGGGTCAAACCAGGTCATTGCTTCAGTGAGAGAACCCACACACAGAAAAAACTCAGGGTGCTTCAGAAAGTGGTGCTGGTGATTTAAGTAGGTGGCATTCTCCTTGCTGGTTCAAAAATCAAAGCAGTGCCCCAATGGGATGACAGGAGTCACTATATTTACACTTAGAAATGCTGACTTTGGAATGAGACAAAAATCAAGGGCCTGATCATTTGTGGTCATTAAGGACCCTGTGATTCTTTTAACTGTAGTTCAGTGAGTCCTGGGATTCTGGCCAAATTCTAACTCAAGTAATTACTTCTGCCCCTAAATTCCCACTGCAATTTTTATTGGAAATTGCTTTTTTCTTCTTCACTTCCTGCCTTAAAGTTTTGGAGCAAGCTGTGCACTGTTGAACAGCAGTCACATCCCATCCCAGACAGGGATGCATTTTAGTATTAGGGAAAGCAATTGTTTGTGTAGTGTTTTGGGATCCTTCAGGATGAAGGGGCTAGAAAACTGAGAACTTGATTAGGCAGAGGAGTCCTCACCACAAGGGAAAGGGCTTCAGAAGGAAACCAAGCTTGCTACCTTGTGTGGGTCTTTCTAGAGTTGGTGCAGTCAGAAGCTGCAAATGCCCCAGAAGACGAGATTCCTCTTATAAGCATGTTTCTAAAGCCAGACCAATTCCATTACAGGAGAAGTCTTCTTAGGGAACAATCTGGGGCAGCCAATGACATGGGCTCAGGCTTCATAGATTAGCTGGTGAACCAGTTCAGGCAGCTTTATCAGTTCTGAGCCCCACAGCTCAGTTTCCTTGAGAGCCACAACTTAAGAATTTCACTTGCAGCCTAATTTTAATGAGGAGTTAAGAGCCATTTAGAAACCACAAGCCACAGCCAGCAGGAGCATCAGCTGGCAGCTGCATAGACCAAAGCAACAAGTTCTCACAGCTTTGTGCTCTCCCACCCCCCACAAACATGGCTGCAATAAAATTTATACACCTCCCCTACAATGTTCTTCTATGCTGAACTGCAGACCTGCCAGTGAAACTGCTCATGAGTAGGCAGACGATCGGTAGGACTGGTTGCTGTTAGGACTTGGCAGGCTGGCCAGCTACTGCCACATTCATTGCCAACATTCTCCCAAAGTCCCCAGCAGTACCCCAACCAGGTGGAAGAGGAGAGGAGTGTCTAACCTACAGAATGAGCATATGTGAGAACCAGGATGGCATGGGGAAAGACTTATCTCCAGCACCATAGAAAACTGGGCCAGGAACACAGTGTAGGCCAGCCTCTACCCCATCCCAACAGAGGAGAGAACAAGGTTCCGGAGTATGACTTGACTAGAGAGATCCTCCAGTAAGCTACAGTAAGGAGAAACTCCAGTAAGCTACAAAGATAAAATAGACAAGCCTGACTGACCCAGTCTTTTAGATAGTCCATCTTTCCCAGCGTGTCATTTCCAGGCTGCATTGTTTGCTATCAAAAGAAAGGAAGCAACAGAGAGAAAGTGGCCTTCAAAGAGATTCCACCTTCTGCCATTCATGTCTCATTCAGTTTTTTCACTAACATTTGTGACTGCAGAGTCAGTCATCTTGAACATCCCCAGCTGGCAAGTGTCCTTGCTGTAAACGGAAACAGCAGGGGCAAGGCATCACAGGGTGAGCACAGGGCACTGGGATAAATATTGGGCAATGGAGGAAGGCAAGGGACAGCTCGGGCTCTTCAGGACCATGGCCAACCACTTGGCTGAGAGGGGGAGAGAAGGTGGCAGCAAGTACAGAACTCCAGGAATGCCTCTGGCTCCCTTGAGAAGCACCATGGCTCCTGCTTAAGCTCTCTTTCCTAGGAAGCTCTTAATTCATGTTTATACTCAAACATATGGAATGAAAGAAGGTTTGTGGGACAGCAGCCCTGTGGGAGGCGTGGGGGGGAGGGGAAGCAACCAAGAGGGTGATTTAAGTCCAATCCTGGGGAGGCAGCAGGAAGTGGGATAACCTTAAAGCCAGACCCAGCACAGAGGACATACGGAGTATAAGAGCCTCTCCACAAGCTGGTGAGAGTAAACTTAAGACAAGGGCTAAGAGGGGGAGGAGGAGGGAGAAACACAGGGGAGATGACCAGGTCTCTATTGGGCTGTTGATATTTTTAGAGTAGGTGCTAAACTGCTACTTCATTAAAAACAATGGAAACTTAGCAGTCAGATGGAAGTCATTTCCAAGAGTTCTGGTAACTCTGAAAGAAGGGATCAAAGCTACACAGAAAAGCAAAGGCCCTGCAACCAGGGCCAGCTCCAGGGTTTTTGCTGCCCCAAACAGCAAAAAAAGCGCCACAACTGTGATCCGCTTTACCACCGCCGCTTCAGTCTTCGGCAGCTGGTCCTTCGCTCCGAGACGGAGTGAGGGACCCACCGTCGAATTGCTGCCGAAGAGCCGGACGTGCCGCTTCTCTCCGTTGGCCACCCCAAGCACCTGCTTGCTGGGCTGGTGCCTGGAGCCAGCCCTGCCTGCAAGTTGGCCAGCTTTCAGAGGTAACCTGCCACCTGATACCATACATGCCCAGGCATACCTCCTCACTGGGTCCCTCTTTCTATCCTGTCAGCTCCCAGGATCCAAACTGGACAGCATTAACATTACACTCATGGAGATATATGTAGTGCTGCCAACCTTCAAGAATCCCACATCAGAAGGGATTTTCCTGTCATGGCTGTGCTCAGACAGCCTATTCCCCTTGGTCCCTGAACACAGGGCAGCCTAAAGTACTAGTAGCCTTTAGTGCAAGCACTGACTGAGCATAAGACTGATTCTGCACTCAGCAATCTTCTACTTTGGGACTCCTGCCTTCTGTGTTTGCAGAGAGCAGCTGGAAGCAGGAGGAGGCCGCCTCAGGGAAGCCTGAGGAGCTGCCATTGGAAAGCAGTAGGAGGCATGCACTGGTACCAGCCGCCGCTTTTTGGAACTGTTCCAAGCTTCCCCTTCCCATTGCCAATACATAGCTCTGTATACAGCGTCAGCCAGAGGTAGGCTCTGCCGCCTCCATGTGGTACAGTCACACAAAAGCAAGCCCAGAAGGCATCACCAATACCCATATGCAACAAGCCTTCCTTCTAGGGACCGGTCTCACAGCAATGTGTGCTCCACCCATCGCCCTTTCCAGGACCACTAATGGGCCAGCAACTCCAGTATGCCCAACACCTTGTAGGTTCCCTCTGAACTGTTCCGCTCATCGTAAAATCCAGCACTCCTCCCCTCACAGGACCTCCTATGTGCGACGGTGACTCTGGGGTCAATCCCGCAGTCTGGGATGTCTGCACAGAGAGCAAAACCCAAAATTTCCCTCTGTTGCTAGCCCAATATGGAGTCCAAGCTTTTCCACACAACACCTGGGCTGGAAGCAGCAGGTAACAGACACCCAGGAGAAAAGGGAACCTGCAACAGCCCCATATGTTAAGACAACACCTGGGCTCCTTACCAAAGCAGCTGCCACGGTGTGGAAGAAAGGTTTTACAGGCTGTGGCAATGGCCAACTCAGCAGAAATAATGGTCTTAATAATCAGGTCCTCCACATTGGCCATCAGTGCTGTGAGGGGGAAAAAAAACAAAAAAAAAAAAACAGAATGTGAAGCAGGGATTGCACTCATGTGCAAATGCTCTCCTGGGTTTGCATGTGAATCTGAGTATGGATGACTCCACAGGTAACATCAAGCAAATGAGGGCATGTGTGGACACTCAGAGGAACAAGAGATCATGAGTGCATACATGAATACCCCAAGGCAGGAGCACTCAAGTGAATTCTCACAGGAGTGCAAGAACAAATGCAAGCAAGCAAGCATAAGCAGGAGCATATAGCATGCATGACAGCACAATTAAGCATGAGTGATCACTCACCCACCCACAATGTTTTAAGGATTAACTAATCAAGAGTGTTAGAGAAACTCTCATGCTCAAGGGCACAAACCAAACTAATGGGGATCAGGAAAAAACTCTGTTGGCAGCTCCCTTTTGATACTGGCCACTGAACTAGATAAACCTCTGGTCTAATTTAGTACAGCAATTACTATTTTCCATATGTGGGGGAATACGTGTGTACGTATGCCTAGGTATGCAAAGTCTGAGCATCTGTACAAGAGGGTGCATGAATGTGTGCACATGAGTGGGTACATAAGTGTTCTTGCATGTGCATAAGAATACAGAAACTGCTGTCCCAGATCAGACTGGCGTTCTTAGCCTAGCATTCTGTCTCTGACACCAGCACCAGAGCAAGATGCAAGAAACCCATAACTGAACAATTATGGAATAACCAATTCATTGGAATGTCTTCCTAATTTCTCTCAGTGGTTGGTTATTTAGGAGAGTTTATCGCTTTACACTGGATATCATAAAGTGTAACAATGTTCTAATGATCTGTATCAATATCTAATCATGTGTGCAACTGAGAGAACATTAATTGGTGCAAGTGAGCATGAGTGACTGCATAACCATGCACATAAAATTGAGAAAGGCTTAGTTCCACTTAGAAACCTGATTCCAGTCCCTTCCTCCATCCTCTAAGTTCTCTGGCAATACTTATAGGATGGGCATAGCAGCTGTCAAATAGTGTTACTAAGGACTCAGTGTTAGGCAAGTTGTCCCTTAAGAGAAAATTCCTTGGATTCTGCTGTGCAGATGCATCAAAGCAGACCTGGTAAAGGTATGGAAGAGAGCTGTTCTACAGAACATAAGCACCCAGATGGCCAACAAAACTCAGCAAAAACCTGGGGCATGAAAAAGTGATATCACATCCATGAGTCATTCAAAATGACACAGGTAACCAGCCATTTGTTCACGAAACTGCAGGGTTCGAGAGGTTGATGACTCACCAGACTGAACAAGCCACGGGAGCCATGGAGGGAGGGGAAGCATTTAGGGTGATACCAGAAGGTATAACTAGGAGGAACGGGAGGACATTAAGAAAGGGAAACTTAGGAAGAATATCAGGAAACACCCTGACAGTTTGTTGAACTATATGCCAGGCAAGATAAGGTTTGGAGTCCTCCCCACTGGGAACATTGAGAACTAGGCCTGGCCATAGCCCTAGAGAATATATCACAGGGAACAATCCTGCCCTCTGCCCTGAGATGGAACCTAGTAGGGGTCTTCCCAGGATTTCTTGCTGGTGGACACAAGGAAGGAACCAAACGGGGGTCTCTACTCACTCGTTGTGTCTCTCCCTTCTTGTTTCAGGTACCTCAGCATCGCACTCATACTCCACTTGTTCCCATAATCCTCCACTTCAGGGTCATCACAGCTAAAACAAACCAAGGAAGCATGGCTCACATAATTGGCCTGTGCATCAGGATCACCACTCTAACCTTTGAAAGCCATACTTAGATGCAGTCATACAAAATTTGCTCCCCCACCCTGGTGTGAATTTGGTTCTGCCTCCAAGAACCAACGCCCATCCTCTCATCTCTTTGGCAATTCTAAGTACCTGACATAGTCTCCACTCTTCTTGTTGACACTGTAGTTGGTCAGATGCATGAACTGGTTTTTAATGTTCTTAGTTCCCTGGTCATATCTCACAGTCGCAAACCTAAGAATAAGGACAAAAAACTCAAGCTACACTTTCTGGGGAAGGCAAGCAGCTTGCTAGATGGGACTTATTAGGCAGACAATTCAGTCGCTGCAATTACAGATGTAAAAGACCTAAATTAGGTACAATCTAATGCAAACCATCAAAGAACATTTCCCAGAGCTGTATCCAGTCTGGTTTCCAACGTTCCAAAGGAAGGGACTCCCAATCCTTCTTCCAAGAGATTATTTCACAGCCCAACACCATATATCCCACTGTCAAGAAGATTAAGTAGTCGTCAGTTTAAATTGACCATAAGCAAATCTCATCCCATTCCTCCTAGTTACAGAGATACTGCTCTTAACCTTGTCCTTCCCATCCATGGATTTATTATGGAGGTTGTCATAAACAGATAGTTAAGGGTTAATGTCTCTTTTACCTGTAAAGGGTTAAGAAGCTCAGTAAAACTGGCTGACATCTGACCAGAGGACCAATAAGGGGACAAGATACTTTCAAATCTTGGTGGGGGGAAGTCTTTTGTTTGTGCTCTTTGTTTAGGGGGTTGTTCGCTCTTGGGACTAAGACGGACCAGACGTAAATCCAGGCTCTTCAAATCTTTCTGAATCAGTCTCTCATGTTTCAAACTTGTAAGCAACAGCCAGGCAAGGCATGTTAGTCTCATTTCTGTTTTCTCAACTTGTAAATGTTCCTTTTTGCTGAGAGGATTTTACCTCTGTTTGCTGTAACTTTGAACCTAAGGCTAGAGGAGGTTCCTCTGGGCTATATGAATCTGATTACCCTGTAAAGTATTTTCCATCCTGGTTTTACAGAGACGATTTTTACCTTTCTTTAATTAAAAGCTTTCTTTTTAAGAACCTGATTGATTTTTCCTTGTTTTAAGATCCAAGGGGATTGGATCCGGACTCACCAGGAATTGGTGGGGGAAAGGAGGGGGGGATGGTTAAATTCGCCTTGTGTTAAGATCCAAGGGGTTGGATCAGTATTCACCAGGAACTTGGAGAAAAAGCCTCTCAAGGCTGCCCAGGGAGGGGAAGGTTTTTGGGGGACAGGAAGTGTTCCAGACACTAAAATTTCTGGATGGTGGCAGTGTTACCAGATCTAAGCTAGTAATTAAGCTTAGAAGTGTCCGTGCAGGTCTCCACATCTGTACCCTAAAGTTCAGAGTGGGGGAGGAACCTTGACAGAGGTGTTGGTAGCAAGTCTATATTTAAGGTGCGCCCCTAAAGTAGGAATCCAATCTCTTATGCATGAAAAATATAGTGTATCCTCCCAAAAGTGACAGCACTAATACTGAGCACAGAATTACTGTTCTATACAAGTTTACAACTAAGGCTTGGTCTATACTACTGACTTAGGTCATTAAAACTATGTTTCTCAGGGGTGTGGAATATCCATATCCCTAAGCAATGTAGTTATACCAACCTAACTCCAGTGTAGACAGCACTATGTTTATGGGAGAGCTTCTCTCATCAAGATAGCTACCGCCTCTCGGTGAGGTGGAGTACCTATGCCGATGGGCGAAGCTCTCCTGTTGGCATAGATAGTGTCTTCACTAAGTGCTACAATGGTTGAGCTACACCACTGCAGCATTGTAAGTGTAGACAAGCCCTAAAACAGTTTATTTAGGATTTAAAATTAATTAAAATGGGCCACTGAAGAAATGTAGCACTCAGTGTCAGATTTTTTCCAGACCTCTAATCTGAACAGACTCCCTAAACACAGTGAAACCTTGTCTGTTTTAGATTGGTTTGGGGGTTGTTCTGGTGAAACTTGCAAGGCCTTACATGCAACTTGATAGCATCTCTCAGTGTGGATGCAATATAAAAAACTTTGAACACTCCATCTGATCAATCCCAAATTTCAGGGAACCCTGTTGATTTTGATGAAAACTGGAAAAATCAAAAGGGGGAAAATGGGGAACACAATGAGCCATTGGTTAGCAGAGCTACCAGATTCAACTGCCCTCTAATTGTTGGTTGATGGCAGTCATTAACACATTCCAGCATAATACCCATTATTTTAACTCTTCCCGTCCCCTCCAATAGTTTGAAAATGTTGACACCATGAACGAGAAAGGCATGAAGAAAGTGGAAGAATATGGCCAGGTCTACACTAAAAAGTTAAGTTGACCCAACTTCATCACTCAGCGTGTGAAAAACTCACATCTCTGAGTAACATAGTTAAGCTGACCTAACCCTGATGTAGACAGTGCTAGATCAATTAAATAATTCTTCTGTCAACCTTGCTACCACCTCTCGTGGAGACAGATTGCCAACAAAAATGGGATTGTTGCTGTAGTGAGTGGTTACAGTGAAGCACTATAGCAGCACAGCTGCAGCCTTCCTAGTGAAGACATACCCTAAGAAAGGTGGGGGTAAGAGGGAAGCACACAGAGCCCAAGGATCAGGGGAAAGAGAGAAGTTCCTGAAATACAAGTGAATGGGCAGGTCACACAGGGAGCTTGTGGCTGAGGAATGGGGGACAGCAACAAGCCCCTGGTATATGTTCAAAGAACTCAGTCTAAAGAAACAACAAAAAGTGTGCCACTCTTCAGTTTTATTAATGGTCATTCCCCGTTATTTTTTATAAGTGAAAGTGTCTTTCACAGGGGCTGAAGGATACCAGTGTCTACTAAAGAGAATTCTCAAAGAGCTGCCCTCTTTCAAAATGGCTGCCATCTCTCATTGTTCTCAGTGTGACTGCCCTCAGTTGGTGGCTATTTTGAGAAGAGTGTCTCACTGTCAGTGGGACAGAGTATTGACACTATCTAAAAACTATACAGTCGTGATTAAGGCATTTTAGTGTTTGTGGACACACATTAGTTTAAACTGATTTGTTAAAAACAGATTTTGTTCATTTTTTGCTGCTCATGGTGTTATTCCAAGGCAGCGATAAAGTTCCTGCTGAAGGATAAACATTCAGTTATAAAGAATAGCAAGGGACGAAGTTACCATTAATCATAAAAAGTTAAGATTTAATCCATGTAGAAGATTTCAGTTAGCTTTAGCTACAGAGGAAGTTAGAAGATTGGTTGGATAGCCTCACTGTATATTTCCATATTTTAACATGACTGAATTTCATATATTTAACCCTGACTATGGATTTCCAAGGTTTAACAGATTTGGGATCATTACAACATCTCAAATATATATTACCCTAAATGATGGATATGTACTCTCTACCTTACCTCCATTTTAACAGTTTCTGTCTAGGAAACTATCTCAAATGTTTGTTGGTTATGACATTCTCAGCTTTGCCATCTTAACCATCCTGGACAGAGTTCATTCTTTCCTCCAACCCCTTGATCATTTCTGTAGCTTGTGTCCAAGTATCACTCTGGTAATGAGAAACCCGTTTCTAACAGCAGTATTATCAGGTTTGGTGGCCCTAGAACAAGGGCAGGCAAACTTTTTGGCCTGAGGGCCATATCGAGTTTTAGAAACTGTATGGAGGGCCGGTTAGGGGAGGCTGTGCCACCCCAAACAGGCAGGCATGGCCCGGCCCCCGCCCCCATGCAACCTCCCCCCCACTTCCCACCCCTGACAGCCCCCCGGGATTCCTGCCTCATCCAGTCACCCCTTCTCCTTGACTGCCCCTGGATCGCCAGCCCCTAACTTCCCCCTGCCCCTAACTGCTCCCCACTGCCCCATCCAACACCCCCTCTCCTTCCAGACTGCCTCGCCCCCGGGATCTCTGTCCCATCCAGCCGCCCCTTCTCCCTAACTGCCCCTGGAACCCCTGCCCCCATTCAACCCCCCTGTTCCCTGCCCTCTGACCACCCCAATCCCTTACCACCACCCCCAAACTCCCCTGTCCCCTTACCACGCTACCTGGAGCACTAGTGGCTGGTAGGTGTTGCAGTCCCCCATTCCTCAGCCACAAGCTCCCTGTGTGACCTGCCCATTCACTTGTATTTCAGGAACTTCCCTCTTTCCCCTGATCCTTGGGCTCTGTGTGCTTCCCTCTTACCCCCACCTTTCTTAGGGTATGTCTTCACTAGGAAGGCTGCAGCTGCCCCAGGAACTCGCCGCTCCACCGCTCAGAGCATTGCGCCGGTGATGCAGTGAGCTGAGGCTGCGGGAGAGGGGAACAGCAGGGAAGGGGCTGGGGGCTAGCCTCCCGAGACAGGAGCTCAGGGGCCAGGGAGAATGGTCCCGTGGGCCAGATGTGGTCTGGCCATAGATTGCCCACCTCTGCCCTAGAGTCAGAGTATAACTGTTCTTCCTTCTCTGGCTGTGATGCCTCTGTGCATGAAGCCCATTCAAAACATCTCACTGACCATTTCTGTAGCCACATCACTGCCAAAAAAAAAAAAAAAAAAAAAAAAAAGACAGCCAAACAAACAAACTCATGAGCGTATCCAGAACCTGAGGCATCACATAAGTAGCACAGAGAAATCAGAAAACCAAGACAATCATATGGGGAAAAGAGGTGAGAAATAGGACAGTAATACAAATGGGAATGGGTGTACAAATGTAGTGTGCTGGCAATTAGGCCATCCCACGACTTGTAAATAGAGACAGAAACCAATTTCAGGAAAAAACACTACTCTATTTTTCCTCAGGGGCCTGAAACTGCCACCTGCCACAGAGAAGAGTGATTCAGTTCCCACACTGCCCACAATCAGCTATGTGATACTAATCACTGCTGGTCACAGAGATTACTGCATTCTCAGTACTTCCAAACCCAAGTATTTTATCTCCCATTCTTACAACTTCTCCCTTCCCTAGAGAGCTTCACCATCTACTGGATAGCCGCAGTTCCAGATTCCAAATACAATTCAGTGATAGAAAACTTACATTCTAGTAGTGTCTTTCACTCAGAGGGATCTCAAAGTGCACTACAACTCTGTACAAACAAAACTCTCTCTCCACGACTGAAATGCAGACACGTTGAGGTTAGAATGTGGTGGCAGTTGAACAGCACATAGCAGTACTGCACAACAGTAGGTGAAATCAATCTATCCACTTGAAATGAAGGGGATTTAAACAATGCAATTTCTCTGGCTGGAACATGGCCAGGACACAAAAGTCATTGTACCAGCTCTTATAGAAAGTGACCTGGGGTCACAAATGAAAGATCCAAGGTATAGATAGATTCATAGATACCAAGACCAGAAGGGATCATTGTGATCATCTACTCTGAACTCCTGTATAACAGACCATAAAACTTCTCCAAAAATAATTCTTAGAGCATACCTTTTAGAAGTATATTTAGAAAAACAATTTTGATTTAAAAATTGCCAGTGATGGAGAATCAGCCATGACATTGGGTAAATTGTTCCAATTGCTAATTACCATCAATGTTAAACATTTATGCCTTCTTTCCTGTCTGAATTTGTCTAGTTTCAGCTTCCATGTTGTATCTTTCTCTGGTACACTGAAGAAAAGACGGTTACTCACCTTTGTAACTGTTGTTCTTCGAGATGTGTTGCTCATATCCATTCCAGTTAGGTGTACGCGCCGCGCGTGCACATTCGTCGGAAAACTTTTACCCTAGCAACTCAGTGGGCCGGCAGGTCGCCCCCTAGAGTGGCGCCACCATGGCGCTCCATATATACTCCTGCCGGCCCACCCGCTCCTCAGTTCCTTCTTGCCGGCTACTCCGACAGTGGGGAAGGAGGGCGGGTGCGGAATGGATATGAGCAACACATCTCGAAGAACAACAGTTACAAAGGTGAGTAACCGTCTTTTCTTCTTCGAGTGATTGCTCATATCCATTCCAGTTAGGTGAATCCCAAGCCTTACAAAGGCGGTGGGGTCGGAGTGAAATGTGGCAGAATAAAACTGCCGAGCCAGAGGCTACAGCCTCTCTTGAACCAGGCATACTGCGAAGCAAAGGTAAGGACCGAGGACCAATGGAGCTTCGCGACAGGTCTCGTGGGTAGAAACACAAGCCAGCAAGGCGGCAGATGAAGCCTGAGCCCTGGTAGAATGCACGGTGATGTGGCTTGGGGAAATATGAGCCAAATCATAACAAGTGGGGATGTCCGCCATCACCCAAGATGAGATCCTCTGAGAGGAAAACAAGCAAGCCCTCCCTTTGGCCCGCTACCGGGGCAGAGCTGGGGCACCTTAGGAAATGATTCTGTCAGCACAACATAATGCGAGCACTCCACAGATGTCCAAGGAGTGCAACGGTTATGCCCATTGCGTTGAGCTGTGGGTAACATGAAAGGCCAAAACACCTTAGGGAGGAAAGCCGGGTGCGGTCATAACTGCACCTTGTCTTTGTGGAACCTTCGTAAGAGCTCTGATCTCAGAGACCCGTCTGGCCAAGACTAGGTTGAGGCCCCAGGGCGGGGCTGGGCGGCGCACCCGAGGGTGCAAGCGCTCCAAGCCCTTGAGGGACCTCGAACCCATAGTGGGACACTGAACGTCCATCTTAGCCTGCTGGAAGGTAGGGATGGCTGCTGAGAGTATGCTCAGCGCTGATACCGCCAGGTCCTGCCGCTGAAGGCCAGAGGCAGGCCAAATAGAGGGGATCGAGACCTCAGCAGGAGCAAGATCGAGCGTACTGCAGCTGTAAAGGAAACGCTTCCACCTGGCTTGGTACGTTGACCAGGCGGAAGGCTGCCTGTCACCCCGACTCAGGTACGTGAGGCGAAGAGGCTGCAGGTCCAAGTGACGAAGCCTGTCATTGCCCTGAGTGATGAGGTCTGGGCTGACAGGCCGAGCAACGTGGTATGTCAGTGCGTAACGAACCAGTGGGAACAGCGGGAAGGCATAATGCAGTTGGCCGTTCCACGGCATCAGGAATGCGTCCAAGATCGATTCCGAGGAGAGACCTTGGAAGGAGCAGAACACCTGGCATTTCCTGCACTCGCGGTGAGCGAACAGGTCTGTGTGAGGAACCATTTCCACTTCCGGAAAGCGGGACGCCTCACATGGGGCAGAGTGATGACTCGTAAGACAGGAAAGACCTGCTGAGTCAAAGAGATAAGACGTTCCGAACGCCTGGGAGAAAGGACGTCGCCAGCTCCATCGAGTGGGCCATGCAAAAGACCCGGAAATGGATGGCCTCCTGACAAAAAAAGGGGGGAGGACTATGTCCCCCCTGAATGCTTATGAAGCACCTGGCCATTGTGTTGGCTGTAAACACCGAGATACAACGGCCTCGCAGCTGCCGCTGGAACCCCTGGCATGCCAGGCGGACTACTCTCATTTTTGGGGCATTAATGAGGAATGCCAGCTCCCTAGAAGACCGAAGGCCTTAAGCTCGGAGGTGATCATGAGCACTCGAGCAGAGAGATGATGCGTCCGCCGTCAGGGGCAGTGAGGGCTGGGGCGGATGAAACCGCATCCTGTCCACACCAAGGAGGGAGTTAGCCACCACTCTAGGGAGCCTAAGGCGTTCGAGGGAACGGTGACTACCATGACCATTGGCTCCCTGTGCAAGCGGTACGCCGAGGTGGGCCGGACTTGGAGAGGACGGAGGCGGAGCTTGGCGCGTTTGGTTACAAACTTGCGGGCAACCATGGGCCCAGGAGACTGAGACAAGAACGAGCTGAGGTCGTTGGGAAAGCCTTCAGACCTCAGATGATTGATGCCATCGCCTAAAACCGCAGTTGCGATAAGCAGGCTCCGGCTAGGTAGGAGACCAAGATAGCCCCTAGGAAGCCCAACCTCTGCGTGGGAACCAGAGCGGATTGCTCTAAAGTAATCATCAGGCCTTGATCTGTGAATAAGACCGTGACGATGCCCACGGGCTGAGTGGTTTGTGTGTCAGAGTCTCCTCGGATAAGCGAATCGTCCCAATACGGAAAAACGCATATCCGACATAGCTACGGTAGGCGGCGACTATGGCCGTAAACCGGGAGTATTCACCGCTGGCTATAAAGCGGAGGCATCTCCCATGCGGAGGGAAGATGGCATTGCGAAAGTACGCGTCCTTCCTATCCAGGGCGGCATAGTAGCCCCCCGGAGGCAAGGATGGAATAATGGTTCCCAGGGATACCATGCAGAACTTCAACCTTATCCCAAACCGGTTGAGTCCATGCAGGACCAGGGAGGTCTGAGACCTGTGGTCGAGTGGGGGACTAGGGCATAACGGGAGTAAAACCCCTAGCCCCTTTCGTCCGCTGAAGGGGGACAGGGCTGGAGCAATTTAAAGGTGGTACCTATGCTCCATCGTGCTCAGGACCCAGCGATCTAAAAGTAACTGGGGCCATGCCAGGAGAAAGCGGGATCAGGATCCCGTCCTGCGACTGGTACACCGCCCTCCGGCGAACCTTGGAAGGTCCGTCTTTGGTCCCAGTGGTAATTGCGAGGGACCTTGACTTTGGCTTTTTAGGGGGCCTGACGTTTGTCTGCGACCACCTTGGCCTTGCCGTTTTCCAGAGTTCTGCCTCTGGCTAGGCATAGAGTATGGCGGCTGGGGCCATAAAGGCCTGCGTTTGGTCGCAGGCGTATACATGCTGAGACGCATTAGGACTCTATTGTCCAGCAGGCTTCGCAGTCTGGGGCTGTCTCTGCCGCGAAGATGCCTTTACCAACAAAGGGTAAATTCTTTCCCCCGTCCTCCAAGACGGCAGCGAACTCTAGGTGGGAGGTTCGAGGGAGAAACTCCTCCACCCAGGTGCTATAATTATCGCAGCTAAGCAAGGCTTGTTGCTTTGCTACCCAGAGGTGCAGGGCCCCTGCAGAGTACACCTTGCATTCGCCAAGGCTCTTTCTGCTTCGGGGCTGGCGCCCGCTGGCCATGATATCAGGATCGTGGTCCTGAGCATAAAATCCGCGCATATGGGGTGACACGGATGCTGGAGGTACTAAAAGAGGGCACGGGCCGAGTCTCTGACTCACTCGGACCTTGCCCAACTCGGCACCGGGGACCGGCATCGGGAGGCGTATCGGTACCTGGAACGAGATCCAGACCTGCAACCAGAACGGTGTCGGGAGGTCGACCGAGATCTCGAGGCTCGTAGAAGAGCTACAGGAGTCAAGGTACCTGCCCCGGTGTCAGATGTCGGAACGGTGCCGATAGCGGGTCGGCGAACGGGATACCGACCGGTGCAGTGAGTGTGACCAGTACCGAGGAAAACAGTACCGGAACTGCCAGTGGTGTCCGGCGTGCCGACAGGACTTGGAGCGTCTGCGGGACCGTGATCATGGACGGTGCCGCTCTGCTGTACTGACAGGGGACAGTCCCTTGAAGAGACCGTATTACCCGTACCGGCGGTGCCCGGGTCAGGCAGCACTGACTCCGTCATGGCACTGAGAGCCCTCGCCGTTGGTAACATCTCCGGCGCGCAGGGAACAGCAGGCTCAACCACGGTGCGTACTGGGGAGCTGTCAGGCACCGGATTCGACGGCCCTCATGGGGCCGGGATCCACGGTACCGAGGTCATCAGAGCTTCGGTAGGTGCCGGTGCCGGGAGAACCGAGTTATATAAGCCGTCTGGCTGGGGTGCCGTCAGCACTGAAGCAGCGGGAGTAATACGCTCAACCACGGCGCGTGCCGGGGAGCCGTCGGGCACCGGATTCGATAGCCCTTGTGGGACTGGAATCGACGGCGCCGATGGAAGCAGCCGGAACAGGAGCTCAACCACGGCGCGTGCCTGGGAGCCGTCAGGCACCGGATTCTACGGCCCTTGCGGGACCGGGATCGACGGTGCCGACGTCATCGGTGCCGCAGCAGGTGTCGGTGCCGGGCGATCCGACTTAGACTAGCCCTCTGGCCACGGTGCCGTTGGCACGGAAGCAGCCGGAAAATTAGCTCGACCACGGCGCGTGCCGGGGAGCCGTCAGGCACCGGATACTACGGCCCTTGCGGGACCGGGATCGACGGTGCCGACGTCATCGGTGCCGCAGCAGGTGTCGGTGCCGGGCGATCCGACGTAGACGAGCTCTCTGGCTGCGGTGCCGTTGGCACGGAAGCAGCCGGAGCAATACGCTCAACCACGGCGCGTGCCGGGGAGCCGTCAGGCACCGGATTCTACGGCCCTTGTGGGACCGGGATCGACGGTGCCGACGCCATCGGTGCCGCAGCAGGTGTCGGTGCCGGGCGATCCGACGTAGACGAGCCCTCTGGCTGCGGTGCCGTTGGCACGGAAGCAGCCGGAGCAATACGCTCAACCACGGCGCGTGCCGGGGAGCCGTCAGGCACCGGATTCTACGGCCCGTGTGGGACCGGGATCGACGGTGCCGACGCCATCGGTGCCGCAGCAGGTGTCGGTGCCGGGCGATCCGACGTAGACGAGCCCTCTGGCTGCGGTGCCGCTGGCACGGAAGCAGCAGGAGCAATACGCTCAACCACGGCGCGTGCCGGGGAGCCGTCAGGCACCGGATTCCACGGCCCTTGTGGGACCGGGATCGACGGTGACGACGTCATCGGTGCCGTAGCAGGCGTCAGCGCCGGGCGATCCGACTAGACGAGCTCTCTGGCTGCGGTGCCGCTGGCACGGAAGTGGCAGGAGCAATACGCTCAACCACGGCGTGTGCCGGGGAGCCGTCAGGCACCGGATTCTACGGCCCTTATGGGACCGGGATCGACGGTGACGACGTCATCGGTGCCGTAGTAGGTGTCAGCGACGGGCGATCCGACTAGACGAGCTCTCTGGCTGCGGTGCCGCTGGCACGGAAGCAGCAGGAGCAATACGCTCAACCACGGCGCGTGCCGGGGAGCCGTCAGGCACCGGATTCTACGGCCCTCGTGGGACCGGGATCGACGGTGCCGACGTCGTCGGTGCCGGGCGAGCCATCTTAGACGAGCTGTCTAGCTGTGGTGCAGCTGGCACAGAAGCAGCAGGAGCAGTAAGCTCTACCACGGCGCGAGCCGGGGAGCTGCCAGGCACCGGATTCCCTGGTCCTGGGGGACTGGAATCGACGGAGCCGAAGTCATCGGTGCCTCTGCAGGCCGGATAACGCAACTGAGGCGAGCTCTCTGGCTGCGATGCAGGTGGCACGGAAGTAGCGGGAGCAGGGGGCTCAACCACGGCGCGTGCCGGGGAGCCGCCAGGCACCAGCAGGAATCGTAGACTCTCTCGACCTCGGAAGAAGGGAACGGTGCCGAGTCGACATCGGTGCCGGCGACGGTCGGTGCCGAAAGGCCTTGGTGGTACCGGCGGGGTCCGGTGCCGAGGAGGCGCTTCTGCCCGCCGCTTGAACATCGGTCCGCGCCCAAGGTGGAGGGGCAAGTGAAAGTCCCGCACCTTTTTGTTCTCGGCTTAAAAGCCTTGCAAATGGGGCACTTATCTGTCAAGTGTGATTCCCTGAGGCACTTCAAACAGGAGTCATGTAGGTCTCTCTTCGGCCGCGGCTTCTGGCAAGCCGGGCCCCTTTTGAAAACCCGGTGAGCCATTCATGGCTCCGGCACTGGGCTCATGGAAGGGGCTACTTCCTGAACCCCGCTAACTAAACTAACCATGTTAGCAAAGAAACACGTATAACCATACAAATATATATATAAAAGTGTTATAACTGCATAATTATATACGAGAAAACGAGTAGCTAGGGAAGTGGAGGTCAGCTAAGCCGCGCTCCACTGTTCCAACGACCGACACGGGCGGTAAGAAGGAACTGAGGAGCGGGTGGGCCGGCAGGAGTATATATGGAGCGCCATGGTGGCGCCACTCTAGGGGGCGACCTGCCGGCCCACTGAGTTGCTAGGGTAAAAGTTTTCCGACGAATGTGCACGCGCGGCGCGTACACCTAACTGGAATGGATATGAGCAATCACTCGAAGAAGAACCTATTATTAAATATTTGTTCCTCATGTAGATACTTACAGAGCATAATCAAGTCACTCCTTAACCTTCTCTTTGTTAAGCTAAACAGAATGAGCTACCTGAGTCATGGATTAAGGCATGTTTTCTAATCCTTTAGATCATTTTTGTGGCTGTTCTCTGAATTCTCTGACTTATCAACATTGTTCTTGAATTGTGGATGCCTGAATTGGACACAGTACTCCAGGAGTGGTAGCACCAGTGCCAAATACAGAGATAAAATTACCTCCACTCTGACCTGAGATTCCCCTATTTGTGCATGTCAGATTGCACTGGCCCTTTTGGCCAAAGCGTTGCACTGGGAGCTCGCATTTAGCTGATTCATCACCACAACACTCAGATCTTTTTCAAAGAGTGTCTGCTTCCCAGGATAGAGTCTTTCCCATCTTGTAAATATGGCCTACATTCTTTGTTCCTTGATAGATACATTTCTATTGAGCTATATTAAAACGTATATTGTTTGATCACACCCAGTTTAATCAAGAGATCCAGATCGCTCTGTATTCATGACCTGTTGTTGCAGGGTGGTCCCCTGCTCCTGCCCTGAAGAGCTTAAAACAGCCCAGGAGAGGGCTGGGGCAAGAAGCCTGGGCTGATTGGGCAAAGTAGGCTCAGCTGTGGCCATGCCCCAGTAAGGCCCAGCTGGCCCCTATAAGAGGCTGTAGAGGGAGATGGGCCTGGCTGCAGGGAGCTAGAGACAAAGTATCTGAGTGGAGCAGGGTTGGGGACAGGCTGAGGAACTGGGGCGCTCCAGCCTGGGAAGCCCCAGGCTGCAGCCTAGCATTGGGGCCTTTTCTAGGTACTGGGGGTTGCAGAGAGCAGCCCAGGGGTAGGCCAAGGCAGCAGGTCGAAACCCTCCTTGCCAGTGATGAGTAGGCTGATACTGCAGTCTGCCCCAGGGCGTGGGGCTAGAAAATGACTTGGGTGGCAGTTCCCTGGGGTGGGGAGACCCTAAGACTAAGGGGTTACTGCCAGGAGCAACACCCCAGATAGAAGGGCATTGGGTCCAGGGAGGGACACAGGGGCCAGAGGACAGGCAGATCACTGGCCCACAGAGGGTGTTCCAGAGCTGGAACCGAGCTAATTCCCAGAAGTTACCAGCAGGAGATGCCGCAGGGGTGAGTCTGCATGTCTACACCTGTCCTCTGCATTATTTACAATTCTCCCAATTTTGGGGTCATCTGAAAACTTTCAGTGATGGAGTTTGTTTTCTTCCAAGTCACTGAAAAAAATGTTAAATACTGTAGGGCCAAGAACCGATCCCTGCAGGACCCCATTAGAAACACATCCATCTAATAACTCCCCATTTATAATTACATCAACACCGACCAGCTAGTTTTTAATCCATTTCATCTGTGCCATGTAGATTTTCTCTCTCTCTGGTGTTCTAATCAAAAGGTCTTGCAATACCATACCAAACGTCATACAGAAGTTTAAAAGTATATTAGATCAACACTGTTTACTTTTATCAAACTTGTAATCTCATAAAAACATCTCAAGCTAATTTGATAGGACCAATTTTCCATAAATCCATTGATTTGGTATTAATTATATTACCCTCCTTTAATTCTTTATTAAAAGGATCCCCATATCTGCTGCTCCATTATCTTGTCCAGGATCAATATCAGACTGACAAGCCTATAAATTAGCCAAGTCATTCTGTTAACCCTTTTCAAATATTGGCACAACATTAACTTTCTGTCTGTCTTCTGGAACTTCTCCAAGTCTTATTTAAAATCAGCATTAATGCTCCAGTGAGCTCCTCAACCAACTCTTATAAAACTCTTGGATGCAAGTTATCTGGACGTGCTTATTTAAAAAATGTCTAACTTTAGTAGCGGCTGCTTAACAGCCTCCTACGGGACTAGTGGAATAGAAAGAGTGTTATGACCTTATGACATGACAATATCTATTTTTCACCCAAATTTACAACAGAAATTTCTAGGGCATTCATCAACAGTCTCTAGAAGCAAGAAAGGTGACAAAGCAAAGAGACAATAACTCCAATAGCACAGCACTCCTTTGTACCACACTGTTGCAGTGAGTTTAGTATTGACTTGGGAGGAAAAAGCATCCCCCAAAAATCACCAACACTATTTCATGCAGAACCATGAGTTTTCAAGAGAGATCACTCATCCAAAAGGAATCTAGGGTCAACTGTACTTGTGAAATGTGACAGAATCACAGCCTAAAGTAGCATGGCGGTAAAATCCCCTTCCCATACTTAGTGCTACCCACTGCTTGTATCAGAGACAGAGAAACACAAGTCATATTGTTCCCAATAACTTACTTCCATTTCCAGGGCTTGTCGCTGTGCAGCCCTAACCCCCAGTCCTGCAGATATCAGTCCAAAACCCCATCCTACCAAAGAATCCTATCCCTCCCCTTAGCATATATTTTTTAACAGGACCGTAAGTGAGTGAAGTTACTGGAACCCATTATTCAAATATACAAGAGATTAGTTTCAACTAGCCTACCCCCGCCCCCAATAGAACTAGTACATCCCACCCTAAAATACAGTTAAGGGATGGGAAAGGTCCAGCTGAGGCAGACTATGCACATAGGTGCAGTCTGACTACTAGCAGCAAACACCAAAGCTTATGAAACATACATGGCAGCCGCCAAGCTTGAGGTGCTCCCTGACAGCTTCCCCCTCTCCCATACCAGCTTCCCTTTTCTCAGCATGAGAATAGCCAGGAACCACATACATTCCAACTCTGAATCCAAATACTGTAAGTGAAGGGTGATGCTCAGACATGCCACAGCCTTGTTATGCCTGCTTGCAATCTCAGCCTGAGCAGAGATGTTGCCACTCCACATTTAGGTCACTAGAATCCCACCATAGAGCCCAACTTTAGCCTTATCTAACCAGGCCACATGTCTGCCTCCCCTTTGGCTGCATCCTCTGTTGGATCCTAGTGGGAAAGCAGCAGCAGCAGCAAGCAGTAAGTGTGGTGGTGTGGCAAGCCAACCTGCCTGCTGCCAGGTATAGAAAGTGAGGGGCTTGTTAGTTTCCTCAGTCAGACCCCAGAGAGATCCTCTAATCTCCAGCCAGCCCAGAGACCTGTAAATCTTCAAACCCACAATTCACAACAGATGCCCCAACCAGACCTTGCTCTCCGATCTAAGAAACCCTACCAGACACCAAATCTCTGCTCTTGAAAAATACTTCATCTACCAGCACCCAAACAGACCTCATTTCTTCCCCAACCCCAGGACCCACCACCTATCCCAGACATCACAGCACACATTACCCCCTAGTCACTCCCAGAAGAGCACTCAGCCATGTTAGCACCTGTAGCTCAAGCACCCCCAGAATCCACCCGCATTTTCCACCTGCCTACACCAACACTCCCAGACATCCACCTATCTCCCTACCTGCCTTAGCCTCCTAGCTTTCAGGTTTTGTACAGCTCCAGGTCTTATGCCCCCACTGCTTAGGGAAGGGTATATTAACCATAAGGTGAAGTTTACAGTCCTATGTAAACTTGGCAAATATGGGGTAATTAATCAGGACACTAAAGGAGTCTGGGAGAGATGGAGGACAGGACAAAAGGCCTGTTAACAGACATGGGGGAAGCAGTATCGTTAACTCCGCTCTTATTGCATGGGTGCTACAGAAAAGAGACAAGTGAGCAGTGGTCTTTCCCTGACTGTACACAAAAGCCATCTAAAACAGGGGTTCTCAACCTTTTTATTTCTGAGTCCCTACCCTCCATTATGCTACAAAAACTCCACAGCTGTGCCACAACTGTTTTTCTGCACATAAAAGCCAGGGCCAGCATTAGAGGATAGCAAGCAGGGCAACTGCCCGGGGCCCCACACCACAGCTTTCCAGGGCCCCCTAAGTTGTTCAGGATTCAGCTTCAGCCCCAGGTCAGGGTGGCAAGGCTTGGAGCCCCAGGCTTCAGCACCCTGTGGTGGGGTTTTGGCTTTCTGCCCTGCGCCCCAGCAAGTCTTAATGCTGGCACTGCTTGGAGCACCCCATGAAAACTGCTCGCAGTCCCCTAGGAGGCCCTGAACCCCTGGTTGAGAACCATTGATCTAAACCAACTCTCTGAATCTAAGAATCCCTACTTCTAATTATGGAATCTCCCTCTTTACACTTCACAGTTGCTCTTGGCTCCACTGGACTGTCAAGGGCTCCCTGCTTAGGGCACTAAGACTAAACGGAAAGCCACTTGCACCTTCCCTAGTCTTTGCTCTTTCAAGACTTGCTGTTTAAGGCAAATGTCTCAACCAGGGTTGCCAACTTCCTAATCGCACAAAACTGAACATCCTTGCCCCAGCACTTCCCTCAGTCATTCAATTCCCCACTCCCTCTATTGCTTGCTCTCCCTAACCCTCACTCTCTTTCACCAAGCTGGGGCAGGGGGTTGGGTGCAGGAGAGGATCAGGGCTCTAGATGGGGCTGAGGGGTTTGGGGATTGGGAGAGGGCTCAGGGCTGGGGTGTGGAAGGGGTTGTGGAGTGCAGGCCCAGCTGGGCTGCACTTACCTCAGGCCCAGTCAGCAGCACAGCAAGGCTAAGGCAGGCTCCCTGGCTTCGCATTGCTCCTGGAAGTGGTCGGCGTGTCCAACTCCTAGGTGCAGGAGCCAGAGGGCTCTGCACAGTGCCTGTCCCCCACGGGCACCAGCCCTGAAGCTCCCATTGGCCATAGTTCCTGGCCAATGGGAGCTGCGGAGCTGGCGCTCGGTTGAAAACTGCATACCTAGGAACCCTTGTCTCAATCAGTTGCTATGAGCTGCTGCTGAACTATGACTGACAGACAGACAGACAGACATCAACATGATGCCCCGAGAAAGCTGCTCCATGGGCTAGAACTGGTAGAAAGGGGTTACAAATATTTCCACCCTTACACAGTACAAGGGCTGCAGCCCCAAAGTGCAGCTAGGAATCTTTCCCCTACAGAATGGGAGCACAACACTGGTCCTGGGTCTTGCCTCTGTTCCAGCGCCTGCTCCTAATCACACACCACAGATCCCCAGCCTGTGATATCAATTATCTCCACAGCAGAACAAGTAGTGGAGCAGTACACCAGGTAGGTGCAGCAGTAGAAGTTGAGCAGTTAACCCCATTAGCACATTGGTGCTGGTGACAGTGTATGGTGGAGCTCCTATACCCAAAGCCAGATGAATCTATTCAAATGTCTTCGCGCTAAAGAGCGATAGGAAAAGCCACAGTGCAAGAAATGCAAAAACTGGGACAGAACTTCGAGAGACCAACAGGTGCAGGAAATAGGGTCTCTTGTGAAAAGATGCAGGAACAAGCTAACATATGGGTTTCAAACTCTCATCCTACCATTAAGACTATTTTTCACCTTTGCTGGGTTGTGGCTATAATGAACATCTGCAGTGAAGAGAAGGTAACTTAAACTAGTCCAGCTCCTTTTCTGACAATTCAACACAAGGAGTCTGCTGGAAAGGGAATAGGGTAATGCAATCTTAATCAGTTTCCTTCCGCAGCCCCTTCCATGCATAATGCATCTGCTGCTGCCCAAAAAGGTGGGGATAGGAAGGAGAGAAAGATGCAAGAAGAAAAAAAAACACACAGTAAAGTAAGCAAAAGGAGAGAAAACAAAGAGCAGAGTCCAATGGGTAGAGCCAGACAGTCTGATAGCTCCTTTCCTTTAAGGTTCTCCAAGTGCCAAAGGCAGGAGACAAGAGGTCATACAGTTAGACTTAGTGGGACCCCTCAGTCTCCTTACCACGTAACGGTGAAATGCTAAAGGAACAATCACTATAGCATATGCAGTTACTGTGTAAGAGCCATTTTCTTCTCTCATTCTTTGACAAAATTTTCTCCGGACCCTCAGAAGAGCTGCTACTGTTGTCTGTGGGAGTATGCAGCTCTAACTGTGGAGTCCAGCCCATGGATACCTATTAAGAACTAAACCCTATCACAATGCCTCTCTAATTCCCATGGGAGCTGTATGGGTGTAGCCAAGGGCATCATCTGGCCCTGATTCAAGAACATTATTTGGCTTCCCTACCCTATCACCACAGAGATAGTACGGAACGAGGCCTCATCTCTTTATTTACATGATGGGGAAACTCAGGTACAATTGGGGAAGTGAGCTGCCCAAGGCCTGGTCTACACTATGATTTTAGGTCAAATGTAGCAGCGTTACCTTGATTTAAGCCTCGACCCATCTACACGACAAAGCCTTTTTTCCACTTAAAGGGCTCTTTAAATTGATTTCTTTACTCCACCTCCAATGAGGGGATTAGCCCTAAAATCGGCCTTGCCAGGTTGAATTTGGGGTAGTGTGGATGCAATTAGACAGTATTGGCCTGTGGGAGCTATCCCAGAGTGCTCCATTGTGACTGCTCTGGACAGCGCTCTCAACTCAGATGCACTGGCCAGGTAGACAGGAAAAGGCCAGCAAACTTTTGAATCTTATTTCCTGTTTGGCTAGCAAAACAAAATGACAAAATATTAGAAAAAGTCTCAAAGGCAGGGCCACCCAGAGGATTCAGGGGGCCTGGGGAAAAGTAATTTTGGATGCCCCTTCCATAAAAAAAGTTGCAATGCTATAGAATACTATATTCTCGTGGGGGCCCACTGGTCCCCCTGGGCAGCCCTGCTCAAAGGGCATGAAAGACAGAGGCCATAACAGGGATGCAAAGCAGTGCCGTGTGAAAATTAAGGAGCTAAGGCAAGCCTACCAAAAAAACAGAGGAAAACAGCAACTCCGGATCAGAGCCCTGAACATGCTGCTTCTATGATGAGCTGCATGCCATGCTAGGGGGTGCAGCCACCACTACCCTAACACTGTGCTTTGACTCAGTCAATGGAGAATCATGCAACACGGAAGCGGGTTTTGAGGATGAAGATAGGTCATAGCAAGGAAGTGGAGAAACCGGTTTCCCCAGCACCCTGGACCTGGAGCCATTAACCCCTGAACCCACTCAAGGTGTGCTCCCAGACCCTGAAGGCAAAGAAGGGGCCTCTGGTGAGTGTACCTTTGTAAATATTACACATGGTTTAAAAGCAAGCGTGTTTAATAATTTGCCCTGGCATTTGTGGCCAGTACAGCTACTGGAAAAGTCTATTAGTGTATGGAGATGGAGCGGAAATCCTCCAGGGACATCCCCATAAAGCTCTTCTGGATGTACTCCCAAAGCCTTGGTAGGACACTTTACCACGCCAGGCCAGTAGCATGTAGTCAGGAATCATTACATAACAAAGCATGGCAGCATATGATCCCAGTGTTTGCTGGCATTCAAACATCTTTTGTTCTTTACCTTGCTGTGTTATCCTCAGGAAAGTGATATCATTCATGGTCACCTGGCTGAAACAGGGTGCTTTTATTAAGGGGATATTCAGAGGTGCCCATTCCTGTGGCTGAACAGAAATGTTCCCCGCTGTTAGCCACGCAGTGGGGGAAGGGATGACATGTGAGATCTCTCACACCAAACCGGCAGGCCCACACTACAAGAGGCAAAATGTGACCTTGTAACGAAAGCACATGTGTTGTGTAATGTCAACAGCAAGGTTTAATGTGAAAGTGCACCCCTTGTTCTCTAAAATGTCTAACTACCACTCTCCCTTTTCTTCCACCAGCTGCAAATGTTTCTCCTTCACAGAGGCTAGCGAAGATTAGAAGGCGGCAAAAAAAAAAAAAAAAAAAAAAAAAAACACACTTGGGATGAAATGTTCTCTGAGTTCCTGCTGTCCTCCCACACTGACAGAGCACAGCAGAATACATAGAGGCAGACAATATCAGAGTGCAGGAAAGCAATATGAAGGCAAGAAGAGGTGGCGGGCTGAAGAGAGTAAGTGGCAGGCTGAAGATGATGGTGAGGTCAGCTTGCTGACAGAAGGCAAGAGTTGATGCTGAGGCTGCTGGAAGATCAAAGTCATATGCTCCAGCATATCACTGAGCTGCAGGAAAGGCAGCAGGAGCACAGACCACTGCTACAGTCCCTACGTAACCAACAGCCCTTCTCCCCAAGTTCCATAGCCTCCTCACCCAGATGTCCAAGAATGTGGTGGGGGGCCTCTGGCCACCCAGCCACTCCACCCCAGAGGATTGGCCATGCAACAGAAGGCTGGCCTTCAATAAGTTTTAAAGTGCAGTGTGGCCTTGTCCTTCTGTCCTGGGCTACCTTGGCAGATATCCCCCTATTTGTGTGATGAATTAATAAAGATTGCATGAATGTGAAGCAACAATGACTTCAGTACCTCTGAAAGTGGTGACCAATGGGGGGGGGGGGAGGGGAGGGTGGCTAGCCTACAGGGAAGTAGAGTGAACCAAGGGGTGGGGGTGGGGGCGGGGGGGCGGGTTTCATCAAGGAGAAACAAACAGAACTTTCACACTGTTGCCTGGCCAGTCATGAAACTGGTTTTCAAAGCTTCTCTAATACGCACTGCACCCCCGTGTACTCTAACCGCCCTGGTGTTTGGCTGTGCATAATCAGTAGCAAGGCAATTTGCCTCAACCTCCCATCCTGCCATAAATGTGTCTCACTTACTCTCACAGATACTGTGGAGCGCACAGCAAGCAGTAATAACTATGGGAATATTGGTTTGGCTGAGGGCTGAGTCAGTAAACTGCACCAGCATGCTTTTAAATGTCCAAATGCACATTTTACCACCATTCTGCACTTGCTCAGCCTATAGTTGAACAGTTCCTGACTACTGTGCAGGCTGCTTGTGTATGGCTTCATGAGCCATGGCATTAAGGGGTAGGCTGGGTCCCCAAGAATAACTATAGCATTTCAACATCCCCAATGATTATTTTCTGGTCGGGAAGAAAGTCCCTTCCTGCAGCTTTTGAAACAGACCAGAGTTCCTGAAGATGTAAGCATCATGTACCTTTCCCAGCCATCCCACATTGATGCTGGTGAAACATCCCTTGTGATCCACCAGTTTTTGCAGCAGCATTGAAAAAAGTATCCCTTGTGGTTTATGTACTCATTGGCTTGGTGCTGCGGTGCCAAGACAGACAGAACCCATATCCCTATCGCCCCACCACCGTTAAGGAATCCCATTTAAGCAAAGCCATCCACTATGACCTGCACATTTCCCAGAGGCATTACCCTTGACACCAGCAGCTCTTTGGATTGCGTTGGCTACTTGGATCACAGCAGCCCCCACAGTAGTTTTGCCCACTCCAAATTGATGCCTGACTGACCCGTAGCTGTCTGGCGTTACAAGCTTCCACAGGGCTATTACCACTCACTTCTCAACTGTGAGGGCTTTCATCTTGGTATTCTGGCGCTTCAGGGCAAGGGAAAGCAAGTCAAAAGTTCCATGAAAGTACCTTTACGCATGCGAAAGTTTTGCAGCCACTGGGAATCATGCAGACCTGCATCACTATATGGAGCCACCAGTCTGTGCTCGTTTCCCAGGCCCAGAATCGGCTTTCCACAGCATGAACCTGCACCATTAACACCATGATGTGCACATTGCCAGGGCCCGTACTTTGTGAGAAGTTTGTGTCCATGTCTATGCCTCACTCATCAACATGCTGCCATCACCTGCTCACCTGGTTTTGCTTTGGCAGGTTCTGCTTCTGCATATACTCCAGGATAATGTGTGCAGTGTTTACAGTGCTCAAAATTGCCGTGGTGATGTGAGCGGGCTCCATGATCCCAGTGCTATAGCATTGGGCTGAAAAAAGGCACAAAACAATTGTCTGCTCTGATGGAGGGAGGGGCGACTGACAACATGGCTTACAGGGAATTAAAATCCACAAAAGGGGTGGCTTTGCATCAAGGAGAAACACAAACAACTGTCTCACAGAATGGCCCCCTCAAGGACTGAACTCAAAAGCCTGGGTTTGCAGGCCACTGATTTCACAGAGAGAGGGAAGGAGGGAGGAAGGAAGCAAGCAAATGAATACAAAACAAATTGGGTCTATTTCTTGTTTTGATCTACTCTATCTTTTAGATCTTTAGCTGGCAGCAGACAGTGCAGTTTGACTGCTAGCCATCATCTCCTGGCTGCTTGCCAGAAAACGGTGCAGTAGGACTGTAGCCATCGTCATCTCCTGGGTGCTCGGCAGAAGATGGGAATGACCTGGCTGAGTCACTCCTGTCTGCCCCGGTGCCCCTGACTGACCTCACTGAGGTCGGCTAAAAGAGCACCCAGAAGTATGACGATGAGGGCTACTAGTCGTAACCCACCATCTGCTGCCAAAAGGCAATGAGCTGCTGCTGTGTAGCAATGCAGGCCCATGTCTGCCAGCACGCAGGAGACTTATGGTGATGGTCAGCTGTACGGGCTCCATGCTTGTTGTGGTATGGCATCTGCACAGGTAACTCAGGAAAAAAGGCATGAAACTATTGTTTGCTGTTGCTTTCACCAGAAGGGGGCAGGGGGGCTGACAACATGTACCCAGAATCACCCATGACACTGTTTTTGCCCTGTCAGGCACTGGGACCTCAACCCAGAATTCCAGTGGGCGGCGGAGACTGAAGGAACTGTTGGATAGCTACCTGTAACGTTGCACTGTGGAAGTTGATGCTAGCCTCAGTACTGTGGACACAGTCTGCCGACTTAATGCACATAGAGGATTTTTTTTGTGGGGACACAATTGACTGTATAAAAACAATTTCTGAAAAACCAACTTCTATAAATTCAACCTAATTTGATAGTGTAGACATACCTCAGAGACACAGCAAACGGCTAAACAGGCAGTTGATTTCAAGCCACCTGACTCAGCATACTATGCTTTACCACAAGACTATTCTTCCTTTCTATAAGCTCAAAACCCCAGTCTAATGTAAGAAGTGATGAGCCAGTGGTGATAATCCAAACTTGACCCCTAAGTGGATGTGCTTGTCCATGGCCACTGTGCTGGATGGAGGTGCCTGTGAAAGGATCATGAGAATGATCCCCAGCCCTCCATTGCAGGAATTCGTTATGCTCCCCAAATAGCCAGGGCCCGCAAGGCAGGGGTTACTAGGAGTGGGGGGGACTGGGCTGCTGCAGCAAGCTCTGGCCACAGCACATCCTGTGAGGTAATGTGAATTCCTTGGCTCACAGGGAGCACCTGAATTCTTTGGAAGCCACAGGAATTCAGCAGAGAAAAAGGTAAATATCCCAGCAGAGCCAGTGCTAATTAGCAAGCAGGGCTACTGAAGGAGGGGGCACTGCAGACTCTGGAGTTCAGTGAGCTCAGATGGCAGGAAGGCAGCCCACTGTCAGACATTATGAGGCTCAGCTGCCAGCTCAGGCATTACTGGAACTCTCGTGTCATTCTTAAGTACACATTCACCTCCCCCTCAGCTACTGCTCCTTCGGTCCTTCACAAGCACATTTGGTTTTCAGCTCAATTTGTTGCTTTACAAAAAAAAAATTCTGTTTCAGTGAAATTCAGACTACAAAGTTCCTGCTGGGCTGGAACCCTTCCAGTGATTCAGGACCAGAAATGGAGCTGACTAAAAACAGAAAATTCAGGTAGTAAAGACCAAGTTTAAAACAAAACTGAAGACATTTTTCTAGAACACCAAAAAACAACCATTGTGCATCAACACCCCCTAATGGTCACAACAGCAAGGCACACATTTCCCAAAGCCACCAGGCAGGATGGGGCACACACACAAAGGGGAAGTCCCTGAAAAAGATTCAGGCTCATTTCCATTTCATAATACGCTAAACAGAAGGAAAAACTGGGAGGGACAGAATGAAACTTCTCTACTTTGCAGGCTATGGGCAGTAGAAACCATTCAAACCTTAACTGTTACCCCCCTCCTCCCTTTGCATTCCAAGCATAAGGCTCTCTGATTGAAGGGGGATCAGAAACAGAAAAACACCACACAATTAAGACAACCAGCCAATTTTACAGCAGGTCAGAGGAGACATCTACCTGCTAGTACCATGAGATACAAGGAGGCATTCAAAATCAGTTTGATGCCTCTTTGAATACCCCCCATGGGTTATCTTTCTGGTTTTATCTAGACTAAGATTGAAAGGTGTGTATTTGAACAAGTCAGCTAACATAATTCAGAAGTCTGTAGCAGGCCTAGGCTCCCCCTAAGCTTTAGCTATCCAAGATTGGAAGTTTTTCTAGAAGACATGCTTTAACTCAGAGGTGGGCAAAGTATAGCCTGCAGGCCACATCCGGCCCACAGGACCGTCCTGCCTGGCCCCTGAGCTCCCAGGCAGGGAGGCTTGCCCCTGGCCCCTCTCCTGCTGTTCCCCCTCCCCTGCAGCATCACTTAACTGCACCACCCGGGCAGCTCAGTACTGGTGCACCCCTCATGGGGGGGCGGCAGGGGAGAGCAGGGAGTGAGGTTCACCCGCAGCCTCAGGGGAGCAGGTGGGCAGTGCGGATGGCAGGAGTGCTGCAAACACGGGCGGGTGGAGTATTCAGGAGGAGCACCAGCTGTCCACACAGCCAGCCAGAGAAAAGCAGCGCCTTAAAGGGGAAGCCACCGCTTCTCTCTGGCTGCACGGCTGCCCCTGCTCCTCCTGTGTCCTCCGCCCATGTTCACAAGGTCACATTCTGAAAGGGGCTGGAGGGGGAGCCCCGGGGGGTGGTCAGGGGACAAGGAGCAGGGGGGGGTCGGATGGGTCAGGAAGTGGGAGGGGGCAGAGGGTAGGCTGTCTGGGGAGGCACACCCTTCACTACCTGGCCCTCCATACCATTTTGCAACCCCAGTGTGGTCCTCGGGCCAAAAAAAGTTTACTCACTCCTGCTCTAACTCATCCAGAACTCATGAGCTTGATGCAGAAGGCACCTGATGAAATTCTATGCCAGTGTTATGTAGAAGATTAGACTAGATAATAATGATCTCTTCTGGTCTTGCATCTTAATCCTGATCAGTTTAGCACATTACAAGCAATGTGCTTTGACTATATTAGGTTTTTAAAAAGTATTAGCTAATATGTTCTAATGATACACCTTTAAATCAAATCTGGACAAGACCCTAAGGGACAGCATGGCATACCTCTGTCTCACAGAGAAGCCTTGTTCTTGTTTCAGGCACTGAGAGAACTGAAAGATCATCACCAATTCAAAACGAACGGACACAGGACTGAAAGAGTGGACTACTGGATTAGGAACATTGACAGTTGGCAGCTGGGCAAGACCAGAATAGTAGGGGGTACTACAGGGCAAGATAAGAGGCAGTGACAGAGCTGTTTGATGCTGT
The DNA here is from genome assembly GCF_007399415.2 of Gopherus evgoodei. Classification (NCBI taxonomy): domain Eukaryota; kingdom Metazoa; phylum Chordata; order Testudines; family Testudinidae; genus Gopherus; species Gopherus evgoodei. The sequence goes on from NC_044325.1 coordinate 44,911,928, forward strand.
TACCCTTGTTGCTGCTCTGAAAGCTGGACTATCAGCTTCGATGGCCTACTGTTACACCCCACAGAAGCTTCCTCTGAGGAAAGAGCAAGCCACAATAGAGCCTGCTCTTGTGTCAGGCACCTCAACTCAGGGCACCTTGAATTCTGCCCAACACTCACTTCTCAAAGCAAGAAAACAGGACTTAACAGTGCAAATGGAACAGCTGCATTCAGAACTTCTGAGAAGGTTCAAAAGCTTGAATAACCCAGAAGACTTCTTCATTCGATCTCTGCTTCCTCACTCCTACCTGAGGGAGCTTTCCTATGCTCCACCTCCTGTCATTCTGCGTAGATGGGAAACACACAGCAATGCAGCATCAGAGCCTAAACCTATTTCCTCTGTTCCAGAGCCTCACTTCCAAACATAGATCACCTCATGTCAAGTCAGGCTCTACCTTGGAAGCCAGACACAGGGAGGTTTCAGCTCAAGCAAACAGGCATCAGCTCATGCATGCTCTTTAGTCCCTCACATCAAGAAAAATCATGTCATACGGGGCCTCCACATGTTCTATCATCAGTAGCTCTTCTCTGCCAAGAGGCATCAGCTCTACCCCCACTGGGGCTCCCTGAGGCATGGCATGAGCTGCACACTAGCTTTCAGGGGGATGCAGCAGAACTGGCAAGGAGCAAATACAGGCAAATAAAAAAAGTCACTTTTTGGAGACTAGCCAGGTTTTGAGAATACAAGTGCAGAATACAGGTGCAATGTCATTGCTCTGATCAGCAAGAGAGGTCCCTAAACCTGGTCTCCACATGCACAAAGCCCTCACCCCCACTACATCTATGCCATGTCCATCTGTGCCACACTATGCTTTCACCACATATCATCCCCTAGACCTCCCAGGAGCCCTACCATACCCTGTTTCCACTCCTAAACACTGCAGCTTCTACAATGGGGAAGGAAACCCAGCCTCCATTCACAGTCACAAGTGTTGAACCCTTCTCCTTCACAGTCTGAGGTTGACCCAGCCTTAGCCAAAGCACCAATAGTCCATAAGCCCTTAAAGGGGTCTCTCTGGGCATTTATACCACACCAGAGAGACAAACAAGAACCTGGAGCTCCAGGATCTTGTGTCCAGGCACACAAATCCAGGGCAAGGGGAAAAATATCATAAGACATTGAAAACAAAGGTTGTTAGTGCCACCTAGAGGTCACACAGAAGGAAACATGTAATCCGGGGTCAGCAACCTTTCAAAAGTGTTGTGCCGAGTCTTCATTTATTCACTCTAATTTAAGGGGAGGGGAGGGGGGACAGGGATAGCTCAGTGGTTTGAGAATTGGCTTGCTAAACCCAGGGTTGTGAGCTCAATCCTTGAGGGGGCCACTTAAGGATCTGGGGCAAAAAATCAGCACTCAGTCCTGCTAGTGAAGGCAGGGGGCTGGACTTGATCTTTCAGGGTCCCTTCCAGTTCTATGAGATAGGTATATCTCCATATATTTATTTTTTTTATTATTATTATTATTATTATTATTATTATTATTATTATTATTAAGGTTTCACATGCCAGTAATACATTTTAATGTTTTTAGAAGGTCTTTCTATAAGTCTATAATATTTCAACTATTGTTGTAAGTAAAGTAAATAAGCTTTATTAATGTTTAAGAAGCTTCATTTAAAATTAAAATGCAGAGCCCCCTAAACCAGTGGCCAGGACCCAGGCAGTGAGTGCCACTGAAAATCAGCTCACATGCCCTAGGTTGCCTACCCCTGATCTACTCTCTCACATTCCTCAACCCTTAACCCCCATTATATGACTTTACACTGTTTCTGCTCCATCCAATTGCTAGATATACCTGGGGGATTGCCATCACCTGCTCCACCTACTCACCAGCTCTGCAAATTTGTGGGGGGAGGAGGCAGCTGAAGATTCATTGAGGAAGTTGATAGGAGTAGGCTTATTTCCATCATTTAAAAGTACTCCACATAAGCCCCACTGTGAGCTATCAACTGTGGGGCAGCAGCACAGCTATGGGTCACTCTACCAGGGTCAGGCTAATTCCCTGACCTCAGGTGACACTCCCCAGGATGTGCTTCTGATTTTACCTTTGGCACCAATTCTGTAATAATGCATCAGGTATCCTGTAGCTGATGGAACTATGTCTACAAGAGATCTGGCCTTTGAGAGTAGCATGCAGACCCTCCACAACACCTCACACCAGACAGACTGGCCTCCACTTACATTAGCCCCTTCTAAAAAAGAATACAAGGTGTGGATGTGGGGGCAGATAAAGTACAGTAGCTACTGTAGGGTAAGCAAGTTTAAGATGTGCTGTCTGCGCACAGATTCCACTCCTGGTGCCTGTGCACTACCTGTGCTCAAGTCAGATTTTTTGGCCAGCGACGTCCATCTGGTGGTCATGCCTGTGCCCTTGCAACCTCCCCATCTGAGGGCACAAATGGCTGAATGGACCCAACTGCCTCAATTCTTCACCAATACAAAAAGGCACAGGGATAGAACTCCATTAGCGGATGAGGGCGAGTTGAGAAATCTGTATGGACAACGCATCTCAAAGAGCCAGCCACAGTTGCTGTGAGATAAGTAGCCATTCTTTGAGCAATTGCTAACAGATTCCACTCATGGTGACTAACAAGCAGCTGTCTATTTGCTTAGAGGTGGGTAGGAGTCCCGTTTGAATAGTGACTGCAGGACAATCCTACCAAAACGGGCATTCAGTCTGAGACCCATAATAGGTGAGGTATGGGAATATTGCTCAAACAAGCAATTTAAGCTGACTGAGCCCTAGTGGAAAGAGCTGATATGGCCTGGCTAACTCACAGCAAGTTCTAACACTGCGAGACCCACTTGGATAACCTTGGAGTAGATAAAGGTCACCCTTTGATTTTGTCAGCAAATGCAACAAGTAGCATGTGTTGCCAAATGTCTTAGTTCTATCCAAACAGAAAGACAATGCCCTCACTACATCCAGTGCATGAAGCTTTGCTTTACTCAGGGTTAGAATAAAGCTTAAGGAAGAATAAAGAGGTGAATGAACTGATTTACACACAACTCAGACAACACTGGGCAGAAAGAGTAAGGTCTAAGGAGAATCCTGCCTTGCAAAATACTGACATAAGCCTCAATCTCCCCATCCCTCCTAGCTGAGGTAATGTCAATTAAAACCATTTTCCTAGCAGCCATCTGTTAAAAGCTTGCTAAAAACTCAGAGGCAACACATCAACACTGCCAGTGACATATTAAGGCCCCATGGAGGACAGGGCTCTCAAACTGTGGGAAAAACATGCATGAGAATCTTCAATAATGGTCACTGGAGACTGGGGAAACAGTGTGGCCACAGATAGGAGAGCAATTTGCAGATACTGCTGTCAGAGGGATTCTTATGGAGCTGATGGAAGGTCCAGAATTGCTGTCTGGACTAACTGCTAGCCCTGAAGCAAAGACTAGTGCCATCAGGGAGAAAGATGGTGTTGAGAAGCTCATAGAAAAATATACAGCTAATGAAAAGAGGTTATGTTTGGTCAAAGATTTCCTGCTCTCAGCAGAACATTCTGAACCTGAGCAGAGCAGCTTCTCTCAGCAGGATTCCTTTATCCAGTATCAAGGTAGTCAGGCGTACGGATACTGGATATGGGTGCAGAATCCAGCCATTGCTCTGGAAACTAGATGGTAAATAGGTTCTGCAGTTGTGTTGACAGATTAACCAGATCTGAGTACAAGAATTGTTTTGGCCATGCTGGAATTATGATGCAAGCAGCATTCTGCCTCAGTTTCTTCAAGATCCTTAGTATCATTGGAACTGGTGGAAAGGCACACAGTAGCCTGCTGTCCACAAGATGAGAAGGCATCTGTGGACTTTCTCCCTCCTGTCCAACACAATTTGACACTTATTTGCAACAAGCCACAATAGGTATACTTCTAGGACACCTTCATTTGCAAAAGATGTGATGCAGAACTGAGACTCTGAAAGACCAATTGTGTTTTTTTGGAAAGGACCCTGCTGAGCTGGTCTACCAGAGTGTTCTGAAGACCCAGATGGTGCAGAACTACCAATGAAATCTGACACAGAATGCATCACTCCCCACAGTAATATGGCTTCTGGAAAGAGATGGGGATAATCTTGCTATCCCCTTACCAACTTAATACAAGGCAGTGGTTCTCAAGCAGGGGTATGTGTACCCCAGGGGGTACACAGGGGTCTTCTGAGAGTACATCAATTAATCTAGATATTTGCCTCATTTTACAAAATGCTATATAGAAAGCATTAGGGAAGTCAGTACAAACTAAAATTGTATACGAGACAATGACTTGTTTATACTGCTCTATACAGTATACACAGATGTAAGTACAATATTTATATTCCAATTGATTTTATAATTACATGGTAAAAATGAGAGTAAGCAGTTTCAGTAACAGTGTGCTCTGACACTTTTGTATTTTTATGTCTGATTTTGTAAGCAAGTAGTTTAAGTGAGGTGAAATATAGGGGTATGCAAGACAAATGAGACTCCTGAAAGGGGTACAGTAGTCTCAAAAGGTTGAGAGCCACGGATATAGGGCATTGCTGTGGTGTTGAATCAGCAATTCAAGTGCTGACAGACATTAAGAAGGGACAGAAAAAGCTGCATGCCAGGGAGATTGCCCTGACCTCTAAATTGTTCGCGTGCAGACTTGCTTCCTGAGGAGACCACAGTCCTTGACTTTTCAATAGCTCAAGAGGAGCCCTTCCTGAATGAAGGCATCGGTTACCAATATCTTTGTAGGAAAAGATTATGGAACTCCACTGCATATCTAAAGTGGTTCTGTTAATCAATTTGACAATTCTAGTGGGACCATGACAATCATGTCCATGCAGCATCTGCTGGAGAGCTACTGATCTCAGCCATTTTCTACCTAGATCAATGCTCTCAGGGTTCCCTCTTCACTTTGAACTCTGAGGTATAGATGTGGGGACGCACATGAAAAACCCCCTAAGCTTATTTCTACCAGCTTAGGTTAAAAACTTCCAAGGCACAAATCCCTCCTTGTCCTTAGATGAGCACAGCTGCCACCACCAAGTGAGTTAGACAAAGATTCAGGAAAAGAACCACTTGGAATTCCTGTTTCTCTGAAATATTCCTCCCCTCCCCCAGCCCCTTCACCCCCTTTCCTGGGAAGGCTTCAGACCGACCAAAGTGAGCACAGACCAGATGTTTAAAAACAGGATTTTATGATAAAGTAAAAGAAGCACCTCTGTAAAATCAGGATGGAAGGTAATTTACAAGGTAATCAGATTCAAAAGAGGTTTTCCCCTCTAGGCAAAACTTTAAAGTTACAAGAACAGGGATAAACCTCCCTCTTAGCACAGGGAAAATTTACAAGCTAAAACAAAAAGATAATCTAATGCATTCTTACTATTTCTGTAATACTAGATGCTTAGGTCAGGTATGGCTTAGGGAGATGTATTTTCCCTGCCCTGGTTCCTCACTGACCCAGAGAAAAAAAGGAAACCAAAACAAAAACCTTCCCACACAGATTTGAAAGTATCTTCGCCCCTTATTGGTCTTTTTGGCCAGGTGCCAACCAGGTTATTTGAGCTTCTTAACCCTTTACAGGTAAAGGAGGGATTAACCCTTTACATGGTAAGGAGGGATTTTATGCTACCCTTAACTGTATGTTTATGACAGATGCTGTAGTTTGGCACACTGTGTGATTATAAGTGTAAAACCATTTGTCCTAGAAGCCTTCAACATCCTCATTTGTGGTGTTGTGGGGGCTAAAGCTGATCAAGTGGTCTAATATTGTATGAAATCTTTGCTACTGAAGGTAAGCCCTCACTAATTTGGAGTCTAACATTGCTCATGTGAAGTTTATAGTATGAGTTGGAATCTGAGGATTTCACTGTTAATTTTGAAACCTAGAGAGATGGAGAATTTCAGGATTGTCTTTGCTAAGTCACCTGTGGTGGTGGTGGTGATCTTCCCTGAATTAGCCAATTGTCCAGGTAAAAGTGTACCTGGACTCTTGTCTCCTTAGATGAACTGCCACTAATGCCAGGTATTTAGTAAAAGGCCCTTAGAGTTGTGGAGAGGCCAAAGGTTAGAACTCTGTATTGGTAGTGGGAAGTTCCTATCAGGAATCGAAGGGGTTTTTGTGAACCAGATATACGGAGATATGAAAATAGGCATGCTGCAGGTTGAGAGCCATGAACTAGTCCATGAAATCTAAATTCCTTTCATTAGAAGTCAGGGTCCACCATTTTGCATCTGAAATAGTGAGCAAAGAGGTTGAGACAAAGATCAAGGGTGGGTTTACTGCCTTTCTACTTTAAGATTCAGAAATAGTAGAAATAAAAATCACTTGCTCCTGAACTTCAAGGGCAGTTCCTCCCCTGGTTCCTGCTCCCAGTTGTAAGAGGTAGTCTACCTCCTCTCTCAATAATCTCTTGAGAGAGGTGTCCCTGGAAAAGGACCAGAAGGGGACAAGAGGTTTGGAAGAGACTGAAAAATGCATGGGACATCTCTTCCTTATGATCTGAGGGACCCAGTGGCCCAAGGTAATTCCAGCCCAAGCTTCTTAAAAAGGTGGTTGCCAAAGGGGGAGGGGGGAAGAGAGAAAAGGGGTAAAATAGATCTTGTGGTGGTCCATCCAGGCTGTTAGACCTGCTGCCCATTCAAAGCCCCAGTCTTCAGGGCAGCTGAGCAGGAACCAATGGGTTACCACCAATGAAATCTCTGCATCTTCCTTGGAGGCTCAGACAATCATGGAGACTGCCACTAATACTGCATTGAGAAACACTTCCTGAGGTATAGCTGGTGTTTACATTGCTTTCTTTTAGGATTGTCATAACTATAAAAAGGGAAGAATATACAAGAGGGTTGTTACAATATTATAAAATCCCTCCAGGCCAGAGACAAAATCCTTTTACCTGTAAAGGCTTAAGCCCAGGTGACCTGGCTGACACTGACCCAAAGGACCAATAAGGGGACAAGATACTTTCAAATGGGGGAGAGGGGGGAGAAAGGAGGGGAAGGGGCTGGAGAGAGAAGGCAGGTTTTGTTTGTGCTTTGTTTTGGTGTTCAGTCTTGGAACTAAGAGGGACCGGACACCAATCCATGTTCTCCAAATCTTTCTGAACAAGTCTCATATTTCAAACTTGTAACAGACAGGCAAGGGATATTGGTTTCTCTTTGTTTTCTCAACTTGTGAATGTTCCCTTTGCAAGAGGGATGTTTTGCTGCAACTTTGAAACTAAGGCTAGAGGAGGTTCCTCTGGGCTCTTTGAATCTGATTACCCTGTAAAAGTTATTTTCCATCCTGATTTTTACAGAGATGATTTTTACCTTTTCCTTTTAATAAAATCCTTCTAAGAACCTGACTGATTTTTCCACTGTCCAGAGACCCAAGGGTTTGTGTCTTTGATCACTTGGTTAGGATATTATTCTCAAGCCTCCCCAGGAAAGGGGGAGTAAGGGCTTGGGGGGATATTTTGGGGAAGAGGAACTCCCAGTGGTCTCCTCTTTCTGGTTAAATCACACCAGGTTTTAACCTAAGCTGGTAGAAATAAGCTTGGGGGTTTTCATACAGGTCCCCACATCCGTACTCTAGAGTTCAGACTGGGGAAGGAACCCTGACAAGGGCAGTGGTTCTCAACCAGGGTACGCATAGGTTTTCCCAGGGAGTACAACTCCTTGTTTAGTTTTACAACAGGCTACATAAAAAGCACTAGCGAAGTCAATGCAAATTAAAATTTCATGCAGACAATGGCTTGTTTATACTGGTTCTATATACACTATCAATTGGAATATAAAATATGGTACTTTTAATTGTATTTTATAGTTATATGGTAAAAATGAGAGTAAGCAATTTCAGTAATAGTGTGCTGTGAAACTTTTGCTTTTGTATAAGAGGTTTTATAAGCAAGTAGTTTAAGTGAGATGAAACTTGCGGTATGTAAGACAAAAAATCAGACTCCTGAAAGGGATCCAGTAGCCTGAAAAGGTTGAGAGCCACTGTTTTAGGCGATGGGACAGAGACCCAAAGAGCATAGAGTTGCCTGGAATCCTTCAAAGTATGTGGTGCCTTACCAGTGCCACTGCTAAACAGATGACATCCCATTCGAAGGAAGCTCTCTATTACTGCTTAGATCTCCCTTGGGATCCCTGAGGGCTGAAACTATGACCTCTTCATGGATATTGGTGTGGCCATTGTTTGCACCTCTTGTCAGGCACATTCAGTGCAGCCTGTGGAGATGTTTGAGCAGTTAATTGGCTATCAGCCACAAGAGATTATGGTTCCTCCTGATGCTTCTTGGGTAATTTATCTAAGAAATTGGAGAATTGTCCAAGTTCAAAAAAATCTTATTGTGGGAATAGTGCTTCATAATTTGCTTCCTTCATTTGTAGGCTTTCAACCAACAAGGTTGAGCTTTTGTGGGGTCCTCTCACATGGGTATTTTGTAGGACTTACTGTTTTGTTCTCTCTGATACAGCTTGTACCACAAGAGTGCCAGGCATGGGATGCTAACAAAAATATTCAGAGGCATGATATCTTCTGTCTGCTGTCTTGAAGTTAGTAGACAGAAGCTGGTGTCTGCACATCCATTTGGCACATTACAACAGACCATCGCTGACTGGCACAGCCAACTTTCCTCAAGTTAGATCAAGTATTATTCAAGAGTTTAGTCCTGCCTCAGGGCAGGTGACTTGACTATGACCAATTGAGATCCTTCTAGGCTTACATTTCTATGAGTCTCTTCTACAGTCTCTAGAAGGACATACAGGGTATCAGCCATCTGTTTTATTAGGTCCTGGAAGACAATGAATTAATCCTCTGAAGTCAGTGAAGGTACTGTCACTGCCTCATCAGGGCAGGACAATATTGGAGCTGGGATTTGATGCTCCTGCTCAGGAGAATGCTTTTCTTCTCCATTCTTCTCCTCTTGCCTCTTCACAAGTGAGTTGACTTCTACAACTGCTGGAAACTGAATTGGTCTCTTCAGCTCTGGATACAGTGGGGAATGCTGGCTTTCAGAAATAGGGCCAAATAGCCCAGGGATCCAGTATGATTGGTGCAGGAAGGAGAGTGGGGAGGAGTGCACATCAATGATACCAGGACAGGTGCTCACTATGATGATGTGTTCTTAACTCCTCTAACTGAATAACATCTAGATCTTTTTTACTTCCCCCCGAGTGATCCAGAGGGGGGATGGAAGATGAGGGGATGATTTCCCAATACATTTTAGGGAAGAGGAGAAGGAATATACCTCCTCTAACAGAAGGACAATTCTGTCAGAAGTACCCTGCCTATGAACCAGGGAGGTTTGCATAGAAGTCTCTTCCCTGGACACATGGACATTCTACAATAGCGGGGTGGGGGGACATGTTAAATTACCTCCTGGAATACCTTAACATTGTTTTTAATACTAGGCCCACCAAATGATGTGATAAATGTAGAAGTGCCAGATACAGAAGTACACTGTGCTGGGGCCAGTACTAGAGGGAGTATATTCCTAAGCCTTAGATGGTACCACCTGAGCTGCCTTAAATATCAGCACTGAGGTACCATCAAGTGTCTTTTCCAACTTATGACTTGCTTTGACTTCAGCTGACATAACTCAACTTCCTTGACACCAGCAGGAGGCCCAACCTGTGTCTGGGGTCATCTTTAGAACAATGCTCTTTCCTGCCTCTGCCAGACATCAACGCTGATGACTGGTGGACAAATGAGGCCTTTCAGAGGAAGTAGCCTAGGAGTGCAACTCACCAGGGCACTGAGGGAGATGGACAGAACCACACAGAGGCTTCTCCTAAGCTATTCCAGAGTCTGAGGAAGCCTGCACTGACTTCTCCAGCAGGAAGAACTTCAGCCTCACCTCACTCACTGTATGGGTGCACTTCTTGCAGAGTCTATTGCTAAAGAATCTCTAAGTTTTAGTCAGGAGGAGATCAGATGAGAAACAAACATTCACATAAAAAAGAACCTGACACATTAGAAAAGGGCAGACAAACACAGTGACAATTTTTTTTAAAGTGCTTGTACACAAATGTTAGAAGTCTAAATAATAAGATGGGTGAACTAGAGTACCTCCTGTTAAAGGTATATGTAGGCATCACAGAAACCTGGTGGAATGAGCACAAATCAGTGGGACAATCATTCTGGAGTACAAAATAATATTGGAAGGACAAAACAGGATGTGTGGTGGGAGGGAAGGTAGCATTATATGTGAAAGAAAATGTAGAATCAAATGAAGTAAAAATCTTAAATGAATCCATGTTTCATAGAATCTCTATGGACAGTAATTCCATGCTCTTACAAGAATATAAGAGTAGAGATCTATTATCGACCACCTGACTGGGACAGTGATAGTGACAATAAAATGCTAAGGGAGATGAGAGGCTATCAAAATAAAGAATTCAATAGTAAGGGATTTCAATTATCTCCATATTGACTGGATACATCACCTCAGGACAAAATACAGAGACAAAATTTCTCAGTAATTTAAATGACTGCTTCTCCGAGCAGCTGGGACAGGAATCCACAAGGGGAAGGCAATTATCGATTTAGTCCTGAGTGGAGTGCAGGATCTGGTCCAAGAGGTAACTATAACAGGACCACTTGGAAATCGTGACCATAACAGTTTAACATTCCTATGGTGGGAAGAACACCTCAATAGCCCAACACTGGCATTTAATTTCAGAAAGGAGGAGAACTATGCAAAAATCCGGTTAGTTAAACAGAAATTAAAAAGGTACAGTGACAAGAGCAAAATCCCTGCAAACTGCATGAATACTTTTCAAAAACACAACAGAGGCCAACTTAAATGTATACCCCAAATTAAAAAAAAAGAACAGTAAAAAAAACAGTAAAAGCCACCATGGCTTACCAACCATAGAAAGGAAGCAGTGAGATAAAAAGGCATCTTTTAAAAGAGGAAGTCAAATCCTGGTGAGGTAAATGGAAAGGAGCATAAACACTGCCAAATTAAATGTAATAAGAAAAGCCAAAAAAAGAGTTTGAAGAACAGCCAGCCAAAAACTCAAAAGATAATAAAATGTTAAAGTACATCAGAAGCAGGAAGTCTGCTAAACAACCAGTGAAATCGCAGAACTATTAACTAGGGTTTGTAACCTGTCCTTTAAATTGACTTCTGTACCCAATGACTGGAAGATAGCTAATGTAACGCCAATATTTAAAAAGAGCTCTAGAGGTGATCCCAGCAATTACAGACCAGTAAGTTTAACATCAGTACTGGGCAAATTAGTTGAAACAATAGTAAAGAATGAAATTATCAGACATGTAGAAGAACAAAGTGTTGGGCAAAAGTCAACATGGTTTCTGTAAAGGGAAATCATGTCTTACTAATCTATTAGACAGGGGCGGCTCTAGGTATTTTGCCTCCCCAAGCACGGCAGGCAGGCTGCCTTCAGCCACTTGCCTTAAGAAGGTCCCCGGTCCCGTGGCACACCTGCGGGAGGTCCACCAAAGCCACAGGACCAGTGGACCCTCCGCAGGCATGCCGCCAAAGGCAGCCTGCCTGCTGCCCTCGCAGCGACCAGCAGAGTGCCCCCTCCCCCGTGGCTTGCTGCCTCAGGCATGTGCTTGGCTGGTGCCTGGAGCAGCCCCTGCTATTAGAGTTCTTTGAAGAGATCAACAAACATGTCGACAAGGGGAATCCAGTGGATATAATGTACATAGATTTCCAGAAAGCCTTTGACAAGGTCCCTCAAAGGCTATTACATAAAGTAAGTTGTCATGGGATAAGAGGGAAGATCCTTTCATGGATTGAGAACTGGTTAAAAGATAGGGAACAAAGGGTAGGAATAAATGTTAAATTTTCAGAATGGAGAGGGGTAACTAGTGGTGTTCCCCAAAGGTCAGTCCTAGGACCAATCCTGTTCAACTTATTCATAAATGATCTCAAGAAAGGGGTAAACAGTGAGGTGACAAAGTCTGCAGAAGATACTAAATGGCTCAAGGTAGTTAAGACCAAAACAGACTGAAGAACTTCAAAAAGATTTCACAAAATTAAGTGATGGGCAACAAAATGGCAAATGAAATTTAATGTGGATAAATGTAAAATAATGCACATTGGAAAAAATAACCCCAACTATACATACAATATGATGGGGGCTAATTTAGTTACAACGAATCAGGAAAGATCTTTGAGTCATCATAGATAGTTCTCTGAAGTGGTTTGTGCAGTGTGTAGCGGCAGTCAAAAAAGCAAACAGGATGTTAGGAATCATTAAAAAAGGAGAGAATAAGAATATCATATTGCCCTTATATAAATCAACTGTACACCCACATCTTGAATACTGTGTACAGATGTGGTTGCCTCATCTCAAAAAAAAGATATACTGGCATTAGAAAAGGTTCAGAGAAGGGCAACTAAAATGATTGGGGTTTGGAATGGGTCCCATATGACGAGAGATTAAAAAGCCTAGGACTTTTCAGCTGGGAAAAGAAGAGACTGAGGAGAGATGATAGAGGTATATAAGATCATGAGTAGCGTGGAGAAATTGAATAAGGAAAAGTTATTTACATGTTCCCATAATATAAGAACTAGGGCCACCAAATGAAATTAAAGGAGATTCATCTTCATACAGTGCACAGTCAACCTGTGGAACTCCTTGCCTGAGGAGGTTGTGATGGCTCGGACTATAACAGGGTTTAAAAGAGAACTGGATGAATTCATGGAGGTTAAGTCCATTAATGGCTATTAGCCAGGATGGGTAAGGAATGCTGTCCCTAGCCTCTGTCTGTCAGAGGTGGAGATGGGTGGCAAGAGAGTTCACTCCCTCTGGGGCACCTGGCATTGGCCAGTGTCGGCAGATCGGATGCTAGGCTGGATGGACCTTTGGTCTGACCCAGTATGGCCTCTTATATTCTTACATATACCAACTGGCAAAAGGAAACTAATTCTTGCTCGCAAATGAGCTATCCTAAAATCAAAGGTGAATCGTAGACTGCTCAAGAGAAGCAGACGGTGCTGGGGCTGTGCCTGGTCTCTAGGTACCCTTCCCTCAACTACTCCCAGGCAAAGTGGACACAACCATCTCTCAGTTCCTTCTTGCTACCTGTGGAGCCCCATTGACTAGCCAAAAAGAATCTGATCTCAAGTATGTGGGGTGCAGGTGCACAAAAATGGGATCTGTGTGGACAATCACTCCAAGAATTTGCTTTATCAAGACTTTTCCCCTCCCATAACCAAGTCATTAAAATCAGTTATTCCAATGCAGTCTGAGGCATGGGGGGAAGGGAGGGGGACACGACACACCAGCATCACTAAATACCTACAGCTAAAACTTTGAGGCACGCCTTCTCTGCCAGGCCTCAATCAAAGATGAGCATGGCAAAGGTAGGGAGAAGCTCTCTTGATCCTAATGCTTCAGGTTCAACTGCCTTGAGGGAAGGGGTGTGCATCCTACCTGGCTAGTCCTTCCTCGTAGAGGTAGGCAACAAGTGGATCATAGGACGTCACCAGTACATACAGGCGCACATCGAATTTGAAGTCTGGAAGAAGATTAGCAGGAATCAGTGACCACAAATACTTCAAGAGCCACTAGAATCTGAACCCAGCTGAGGGGGGAGCAGCAGATCCTCTGAGAGCAACGGAAGTGTAAAATAGACAGCAGAGTCTATCAGCTTCTGCTCACTTGATGTTCAGAGCCTGGGTTTGAAGAATCTCTTCCACCCCCCAACCATAGCTCTAGGGTACTGGAGAGATTTACTTATCAAAGAATGCATGGCAACCCAAATAGCTATCCATAGGCTGCTGAGACCATTTGGTCAGGAAACTCAGAGGAAGCAGTCAATTCCTACACACTCACCATCTATGAGCAGGGGGTTGTTGATGTAGCGGGACACCAGGATATTCTCTTCCAGGGAAATCTGGTTCGGCTACAGAACAAGACAGCATCAATCCAAGAGTGAGGAAACCACAAATCCAAGGGCTGATTTTAACAAAAGCCTTTTAATTCTAAAGTCATTCTGTGCTGTAGAAACTGCTACTAGGGGAAAGTCTGGCCAATAACAGGGTATTTAGGGTAATCAGACCCTGATCAGAAGCTTAATCAGGGTGTTACTACATTTCCAAAGCACCTGCCGTCCCAGAGATCCCAAAGTGCTTTACACATTATATAAATTTAAAATTACACACAAGTGTTCTCCTGCATTAGTCTCAATAGCTGTTTAAGAGCTACACAGCAAGTTAGAGGCTGGAAGTCTCAAATGACAGTCACGTTGACTTCCTACTACTGTGATGTTAGGTATATTGACCAAGCACAGGATTAGGGGGTTCGCTTTCTTCTCAGGCATCCAGGACTGGCTATTGGTGGAGGGAGATCCAGGAATAGAAGGAGTAAATCCTGTGCCAAGATCTTAATTTCAGGGGTCTCCAGCATATCGAAGGAGGGAGCCAAGAGTGGGGGAGATGACCACCTCACACCTTCAATCTCTGTGGTCAGCTCCAGGGCTGTTACCCAACTACTCACCCTGCCTAGCTGAGCTCCCCTTATCCCAGTGTCAGATAGCAGTGAGGCTGCTGTACTGACATGGGAGCTCATGATAGGAAGCTCCATTATAGATCTACAAATAAATACACAAAGCCCTGGGCAACCAGATACGCTCTTCAGCAACACAGGCACAGATCACTGTCTGGGGTGGGAAGCTGTGTAGCTTGCAGGAAGCAACCTTTTCAGGAGACTTACTCTTCACTGTCTGTAAATCCCTCTTTCCGCCCCTTGCCACTAAAAATGGTCCAGATTAGTTAAGATTCTTGTCCCAGTTTGTGAAGGAGTCAAATCTAATCCACCTCCCTGTCTTTCATTCACTTGTGTCTGGAGATCCACACTGCTCCTGTTCTGGCCAAGGGAAATCTAAGCTAACTAAAGAATCAGAGAGCTCAGGCTCTCTTGGTATGACACAAAAATGGCAGTGTGTTTTATTCTGGATCAGAGAAATAGTTGAGAATTTATTTTTTTTAAAAACACTTTCCATTAACAGATTCTAGAAAAAAAAAAACACTCCCCGTGTTGAGGTCACACTAAGAAAAGGGAAATCTATGGGCCAAACCAGCTGACATACTGCTGGAATAGATACAGAGAGAGATCCCAGGAGGGCCCTTTCCTCAGTTCATGGCTACCTGCCCATCACTTGAGCATGCACTCCCTCTCCTTCAAACAAAGAGCAAAGCTGAGTGCAGCTCTGGAAAGAGTTACTTCATGCACTTGGCTAGCTGCTCCCTTATTCCATGGGAAAGGATCCAGGTAGAGGACAGATGAGGCAACCTGGTCCCTTTGCTGCAGGGACAGAGGAGGGAGTAAGTGAACATAAAGCGACTCAGCAACCAGCTTGGTAGTATGCCAGGAACATTTGACCCATTAGTGCCTAAGGCTCAGAATCCCCTCAACCTCTCTTGGCAATTGAGTCTCAACTGGAGCCACTAGTGAGAAACTGATTCTCTGCACAGCACGCAAAGGGCAAGGCAACTACTACAGCCAGCACATTGTGCTCAGAGCATCAGCCTTCGAGAGGCCTGGCACCATCAGCACCATGAATCCCAGAGCCCTCTGTATTCAGAACAAAGACCTCTCCCTACCACTGGGGGATTTCACTTTGATGAAAGTTACTTAACTAATTGGGGCGATCAAATGGCCATGGGAGAAGACAACTTAGGGCCCGTGAAGGTAAGATGTACAATGATGAATATAGGATCCAGCTCTCCATGTCTGACAGCCTGGGAGCCCCACTCCTACAGCTTTCCCCTCCCCCCCCCCCCCCCCCCCAAGGCAGCCTTCACCATTAGGGAAGCCCAGGATGCAGCTGCACAGCAATTCATATTGCATCAGGAACAGTCTTCTGGTTACTGCTGCATCTGAGACTTAAAAGGCATGTGTTGCAGGACATGAATCATGGAAAAAATAGGATGCTGTGAGGCATGCCAGCTGCTTGGGGGGTGCTGATCACCTACCAGAAACAATGGTGCTGAAACTGACAGCAGTGTCACCGGCTCGTGAGATTACCATGGCACTTGCCAAAGGGTGAAACTAGGAGGGAATGGAATGCAGCATTATCTGGGGAAGGTCAGCATTCTGCTGAACACTTACATTGTTGATCAGGTAGACACCTCGCCCCCTGGAAGAGGCCACAGGTTTCACTATCCAGGGACCCCTGTCCTTTGAATAAGAACCTAGTCAAGAGAGAAGCATGAATCTGAAAAGTCTTCCAACTTTCTGCAAAGGGCTGCCAGGGTGTTCCCCACAATGGGAACTCTTACAGAGCTTCTAACAGTTCTAGCATGAACGAACAATTCCTTCACTTGTCCTGTTTTTCCCTGTGGTGTCAGAAAGCCCCAAAATGCCCTCAGTAAGCCTGATCACTTAAGCTGGACACTGGCTTCTCTTCTGTCTGGTATTCCTCCTGGTGCTTCCCCCTCCCGCTAGCATTCCCAGATGTTAGCCAAAGATGCTATGGTATTGGTCTACAGCAATTCTTAAGGATAAGCCCTCCGATGCTCAGACCCATTAGTCCTCAGGCACTAGGATCTTTCATCTGTAGCTGATAATGCTGAAGGGCTCAGACCTCACACTGAGGCCATGGACTCAGCTAGGCATGGGGTAAGCAACACTCATAGGACAGGGATGACATAAACAAGCCAAAAAAGCCTGTTTCCAGTAGTGTTATTTTAGCCTCCCTTCCCTGCAATTTTGTTGTTCACAACACAAGCTGAGTTGTTTCTCTCAGGGGCCCAAGCACAAAACTGGATAAGAACAATCCCCTCCATACACCTAATTACTCCCTGGCTGCTGTTCAGGGGCTGGGCATTGCTACCCAGTCACTTACTGCAGAACTCCTGGTACTCTGTTGGCAGAATGAAGGTCTGAGGTAAGATGTGGAATGTCTTGAACCCATGGGTATATTGCATGCGACTAACATTCTTGTACAACCGGTCTTTCCGGGTCAGTTCATATGACCTGAAATTACAAAAGCAGCAGCTGCGTCTTCTCAATGAAGCATCTCTCAGCAATCAGTGTCCTAGCACTGAGGGTTTAGCTACTAGGGCTCTCGGCTCTACCAGGGTATGGCTACGTTTGGAATTTCAAAGTGCTGCCGTGGCAGCGCTTTGAAGTGTGAGTGTAGTTGGAACGGCAGTGCTGGGAGAGAGCTCTCCCAGCGCTGCATGTAAACCACATCCTTTACGGGTGTAGCGTGCAGCCCTGATTACACTGACGCTTTACAGTGCTGTATCTTGCAGCGCTCAGGGGGGTGTTTTTTCACACCCCTGAGCGTGAAAGTTGCAGCGCTGTAAAGTGTGAGTGTAGCCATGGCCCCAGAGAAACCTCAATCCCAAACTGCAGGATCCCCTTCTATTCCAGTCCAGTGTCTCCCTTTAGCTTTGCCAATATCCCTCAATCCTCATCTGCAGCACTCATGCTACTCCTGTCATTAGCCTCCCAAGGCAGAGACTGACCCGAACTGTAGTTTTAGTGACATGGACAAACATCTACCAGGGCCTACAAAGAACCCACCCAACCCCCTTCAATTGTGCACCAAATAAAATGAGATGCCCAGTACCTGGGCTAGAAAGGCAAGTGCACTAAACCTAAGTGCGGTCTGTCTATTGCCAGAAAGGAATGGAAGATAGAATATGTGGCTCTGTCCTGATGCTCTGGGATCTGTGCATCACCCACCCCACACATTACTTGGAGACATTGATTTTCAGACACTAGTGAATTTGTTCAGCAAAGCTCTTACCTGGGGAAGTGGTTAACTTTCTGAATATCTGAGAGAGTGCGCAGCAGGTAGGGCTTCAGGTGGGATCCCGTCCACATGAGGTTATAATCACTACTGTTGGGGTGTACCTGAGGATGGGACAAAGCCAAGGACAGATGAGACAGACCATACTACCACTAGTAACAAGCACTCTGCCCTCTACTTTGAGGGACCTGGGAAGTTTCTAGCCTAAGCGTCCCATCTACCCCCTCATGGATTGGTCACCATTACAGTTTGTGATATTTCTAACCCAAGGTGTTAGACACTTTTGCTAGGAGAGCTATTAAATAGCTGTCATATCCCAACCCTAGATACAGCTGTTGGGAAAAAGCTATTTTCATAAGCAGTCTAAATCCATTTATAAAGCATTCCGAAGTCCCGAAGTCCTGGGAGACTGAACCCCAATCCATCTCTTAAAAGAACTCACTCACAGGTACCTGCTGAAATACCCTTGACTGTACACAGGGTGTCGATATAGAACCTGGTAGGTGCTAGAGAATGATAAGTATTATAAATGCATCACCACACATGCTCCTGCCTGCTATCTTAATGTGTGAAATGAGGCTCCAAAAGGGAGAAGAAAATTAAACAAGATCAACCTGTATTCTTCCAGCTAAGGATACTTCGAAAACTGGGTTTACAATCAGAGAACAGAGCACCCCTGCAGGATGGTGCAATTGTGTAGTGTTCCCTGATAGATTGGCTGAAGGTTAAAAGCACCACAGGCCCAGGATCATGTGCTATATTTTGATTCAGAAAGAAGCTCAGAATTTCAACCTTTGCAGCACGTGTTCTAAACTCAGTGGCTCTCAATATCCTTTAGATCTGGTGCACACACCTCATGGAATCCATGGGCAGTCAGAATGCTGCGCACCAAGCGGCTGTCTGTTTTCACAATCTTATAAGACAAGCGATAGCGCTCTGTGAAGAAGGCAAGAGATGGAGTTAGTGACAGCAGCTGAGGTACTGACAGCCTGAGCACTCAACAACAGCAAAGCAAGATACATGAACTCTGCACCACTTCAAGAGGGAAAAGAGTGCCACTGCACTTTGCACATTGCAGTTATACATTTTATTAAAGCTAATGTTTAAAATCCAATTTACACACGTTAAGAGGGAAGGTACTGTACATGTGGGGTCAGGCTCAAGTTGTAACCGATACCTGTAATCCCTCCTAAGGTTCACAGGATCCATACATAGTACATAACCAGCAGAGACGCAGATTGGTGTGTGAGAGTTTTTAAAACATCAGTGGATAATTGGTCTCAGGTACGCCACTCAGAATGTATTTAGAGTCCAAGTCAGTATTGGTGTAGTGAATAAGTACATGAGTGGGGTGCATCCCTTGGTTTGTCAGGGGAGGAAGTGGGTTATTTTCCTGACTGGCATTCTCAGTTACTCAACCTGATACTGAGGATGTCCCGTGATGTGCTTTGTGTAGATGTCTCTGGACCACCTGATGGTGTCGGACACCATGAGCAGTCTCATGAGCTGGGCGTAGCGCTGACTGACTCCACATGCTCTCAGCACTGGCTCATTGTGGAGGTCCCATGCCACCAAGGCCTCCATGACCAGGGCGTGAATCTGGACCTTGTAGCCCTGGGCTTTCAGGGTGTCGGCCAGCAGGGTGTATTTCAGCACCTTCTGAGTTCAGGTTGCGAGGAAGGCCAGTGACCTGTTTTCAAATGGCACCGTTATGTCCACCACGAGGACCTTCTTTTCCATGTTGGTCATGACGACGTCAGCTCACAGTCAGCTGTCTGTCCCAGGAATGGCAGAGTCGACGGCGATCTTCCCCAGGGATAGCAGGATGGTTTTCACCAACCAGTTTTGGATGGTGGTGTGGTGGTGCCAACAGGCTCCAGAGTGGTGTCGGCATCCACACAGGATGTGAAGTAGGGTCTTGTTGGAGTAGCCACACTTTGCATACTGCAGTTATATTACATCCCTGATGAGTCTCTAGATGCAATAGCACTTGGCAAAGCACAGGGTTACACAAGATCCCTGTGCAACTCCGAATGGAATAGCACATGGTGATGCAGCATTGGATTATACCAATCCCACAGTGGTCAAATATCTGCCTTTAGTCAGTCCAGTCTCTTATGACATAAGAGGTACCATTTGTTCTCAGACTTTCCAGATATTTGATTGCCAACAAACCCCTGATTTCTTTACAGCTCTCTTCATAGGCTCTTTTGCAACACTTCAGAGTGTTCTCAATATCTTCTGCACACCTCAAAATAGGCCCATGCAGCCAAGACTGTTTGGTTCATGCCACAGGCCTCACCTCCCCTGAAGCACCCATTGGCTGCGGTTCCCCATTCCCAACCAATGGGAGCTGTTGGGGGTGGTGCCTGCAGGCAAGGGCAACACAGAGCCTTCTGCACCCATCCCCTAGGGGCCGCAGGGAAGTGGTGCCAGGTACTTCAGGGAGCCTGCCTTAGCCCCAAGCACCACAGGAGTGGCAATCCCATGGGTTGTAGTTTGCCCACTCCGATCTAGAGTCTAATACAAACACAGGTCAATGAACCATTTAGAGGCAACTAGGTCCAGTCCAGAACCAAGTGTCTCATTCAAGGGAGAACGGCCACTCTTCACAACTCAGGCCTCTAGCTGCAGAATATTTTCTAAACAAGTGGCTGTCAGCATTGGCTTGAACAAGAAAATATTGTTACTAGTCCCAAAACATGGCCAATCCAGATAGTTTCTCCTGAGATTTTTTTTCCCCCCCTCACCTCAAAAAAGGAGGAAGGCACCTGCTTAGAGGCTACACAGCCCCTCTCCTCACCACAGCAAGCCTAGAGTTGGCACAGGTAATTGCACCCACCTCCAATCAGTCGAATGTAACTGTCCTTGGTCAGAATGGCTTCTGCATGAAACACCAATATGGGGATCCTCCTGCAGCCGCCAGTCCACATGATACATGGGTGATCCCTGCAACAGAGATGGTTAACAACATGAGAGCAACTGAGTCTCATGGGTATACAGTGGATTACTCACTAAGAAGGAGTCCTGGTTTAGTCCCCCCCCCAGCAGTGTCATACATTCCTAGGCTTGCACACCAGCCTGCAAGTGTGATATGCAGGCAAAAGTTAGCTTAAAGTATGAGTAAATCCTAACCCAAAACCTTCTTTTTGCTTTGGTCCAATCCAGAACAAAGCAGGTCTCATTCAAGGGAGAAAGTCAACCTTCATAACAAAGGCTTCTAGTTGGGGGATGTTTTTCAGACAGCATTGGCTTGACCAAGAACAAGAACAACCCGTGACCAATTCCAACACAACCAATCCAGACAGCTTCTCCTGACATCCCTTCTTTCCCGCTTTCATTTTACCTTGGGCTTTTATATTTAATTGATATGACTAGCTGGTTAATTAACTTGCACAACTTGACCTCAAGAGGAGCCTCACCCTTCTGCGCTAAAGGTCTCAGGAATCGCATCTCTACACAAAGCATGAGCCACACCCAAGGACAGAGGAATACAGCACTAATACCAAGCAAAGCAGGAGCCACTCCACTGTATAAGGATTGCATACCAGAGCACTGCTGCCCTGCTTCAGGTCTGTATTCTCAAGCGCATTAAGTGCACTGTTCTGGCATCCTGGGCTCAAATTAAACAGGAATCACACATTGTTCTACACGAGTGATGCTATCTACACCCTCTTTTTAACTTGTGTCAAAGACAATAGGATTGCAGCCCAGAATTCCACAGATTGTCCATGGCCACTCAGCAGCCTATGGAGACTATAGGTGCCAAAATCCAATAACCTATTTTGAGCCAAGCAGCCAGGCCACATTGCATACTGGGAACAGTGGCCTCTATTAAAAGGAGAGAATAGTTGCAATCTGTGCAATTTGATCCCAGTTCAGTCCAACCCTTAGCTGTTCGGGTATAGCCCCTTTTGTACCTCAGTCTTGCTTCTGCTTTTTGGTTTTGCAGATTTTTTAAAAAAAGTTTTTTTGTTGAGGTACTTAAACACAGAACACTACAAGACAAGCCTGGCAACAGGAATATAACTTTAAGATTGGCTTAAATGACAGTGCCCTGTTGTTGCCTAGCACTGGCCACATCTCACTATGCAGTGTCAACATGACACTGCCTTAAAGCCCCAGACTATCACAGTGCAAAAACACTGATGTTTGTATGTGTTCGAAGGCTCAACACCAGGAAGGAGCACCATATCTATCAGCAGATCAGGGACTGGATTTTACCTGCACTGAGATTGCCAGTTCCAGGACATGGAAGGGAAAAGCCTGCAACAAGAGTTGTAAAGACACATTCACCAGACTTGGCAACTTATGAATCCTGATTGATACTGAAGTTGTGAAATTGCTTTATCACAGAATGCTCCTCTGTCCATATCCAGCATGGACTGATAACCTATAAAATGTCCACATCAGACTAAGGACAATAGTAAGTACTTAACTTAAACAACTGTAGTCTGACCAGATAAGAGATATGCTCAGCCGGTTAGCTGGGACTGGGAGAAAGTAATTCCCCAACTTGTCTGCAAGGAGTGGGAAAGCGGAGAAAACTTGTTTTAGAATCTTATACATGGTGTCTGCATTTAACATGTTTGTCATAAACAGATAGTTAAGGGTTAATAGAACAGGAGTACTTCATGTCTCTTTTGCCTGTAAAGGGTTAACAAGTTCAGTGAGCCTGGCTGTCACCTGACCAGAGGACCAATCAGGGGACAGGATACTTTCAAATCTTTGAGGGAGGGAAGTTTGTGTGTGCTGTTAGTGTTTGGTTGTTGTTCACTCTGGGGGCTCAGAGGGACCAGACATGCAACCAGGTTTCTCTCCAATCTCTCTGATACAGTCTCTTATGTCCAGAATAGTAAGTACTAGGTAGATAAGGCAAGTTAGGCTTATGTTTGTATTCTTTATTTGCAAATTGTATTTGGCTGGAAGGAGTTCAAATTTGTATTTTGCTGAAAAGATTTTAATTTGTACTTGTATACTTAGGCTGGGAGGGTATTCCCAGTGTCTATAGCTGAAAGACCCTGTAACATATTCCATCTTAAATTTACAAAGATAATTTTTACTGTTTTCTTTCTTTAATTAAAAGCTTTTCTTGTTTAAGAACCTGGTTGTTTTTTTATTCTGGTGAGACCACAGGGGACTGGGTCTGGATCCACCAGGGAACTGGTAGGGAGAAAGGAGGGAAGGGGGACAGAAAGTAATCCTAACAGAGAAAATTAACCTCTCTCTCTCAGGGAGAGTCTGGGAGGGGGGGGAAGGTGAATTTTCCTGTTTTAAGATTCAAGGAGTTTGAATCACAGTAATCTTCCAGGGTAACCCAGGGAGGGGAAGTCTGGGGGAGGCAACGGTGAGGGAAAGGGTTTACTTTCCCTGTGTAAAGATCCAGAAGGACTGGGTCTTGGGGTCCCTAGGCAAGGTTTTTGGGGGGGACCAGTGTACCAGGCACTGGAACTCCTGGTTGGTGGCAGCGCTACAAGTACTAAGCTGGTAATTGAGCTTAGAGGAATTCATGCTGGTACCCCATCTTTTGGACACTAAGGTTCAGAGTGGGGAATTATACCATGACAATGTTATTCCTACCACATGTGCCTTGAAGATATAAACTGTGGGCCCAGAACACCAACCCAATTGGAGTTCTGAGAAAGGGTAAATCTGAGGGGTCAGCACTGAGTCTAGAGACTGGGCAAGGGACCACCTGACTGCACCTCTCAGGCGGGAGTGCTAGAAAGAAGATCTGCATCCTAAGAGTGTACCCAGAGATCCTAGGACAGTAGCAATGGCAGGTTTCCATTCAGAGTAAGTAATGGAAATACCCAGGGATTCAGCAGTCTTGTGACTGCCAAGAGGGGGCACTCCTCTGGAGCTGTGACAAGACTAAGCAGCTGAAGAGAAAAGCAGCACAAACCATTGAAAGCTATTATGTAAATAAAAAAGGCACAAAAAGCAAATTTGTCATTCTAAGCAGATAAAGCTCAGAGTCCTAATAGCTCACTGCTAAAGGAAATCAAACATGAATAGTTATAGAAAAGCAAACACCCTGGGAGGGTGTAGAACATCTTCCAGATCTACATGGATCAATCAAAGAAAAAAGACACATACAGAAGGGTGGATATGCACAGCATGTAAGATTTTTGGCATTATCTGTAGCTTCTTCAGATGCATGCCAGAGCAATGTTGCTTGTTTTGCCTGACTAACACCCTATTAGGTGAGGTTAAAGCCCAGGGTCTGAGCTGACAACACTGCAGCAGATACCAGCTAGTTTGCTAGGCCTGCGTCAGACTGTGTACTAGGAAGTGAATATTCAAAGTACCTAATGTAGCCTTACCCCTGGAAGCATTTACTCTTGCTCACCATAGAACTCAGTCCAGGATACATGACGACTCAGTGTACTGGGTAGGAAGAGAGCCTCTCACCTCCAATTCTTGCTTCAAATCCTACCCAGGTTGATAGTGGACCCCAAAAATCTGTTCAGATAATATGCAAAGTTCTCACAGTTGTGTTGGTCCCAGGATATTAGAGGGATAAGATAGGTGATGCAATATCTTTTACTGGACAGACTTCTATTGATGAAAGACAAGTTTTTTAACATGCACTTCTTCAGACCTGACCTGAGGAAGAGCTCTGAGTAAGCTCTAAAGTTCAGACAATATGAAATAAATCCATGGCTTCAATGCAATTTCCACTAAACAGGGGTCTACATCACAAAAACCACCAGCACAATTGTCCTCCCTCCACCTTTACAATCTCAGGAGAAAGGCCGATAATTGAAAGAACCATAACATCTGAATTCTGTTTAGGGCAGGGGAAGGCACAACTGTGTGAGGTACAAAGGATTCAGTGTCCAAGGGCTCCTTTTTAGAGCAGTGGGCATTATACAGGCTTCTCTTGCTTGTGCCCCGGCTAGATCCCTGTGACCTATACACACTGCCCATCTGTTTTTATCATTCTTTGAATCTGTTGAATTCTGAGCTTAGTGGTCCTTCTCTCACCTACCCACCAACCCAGTATTAAAATAGGCTGCCACTTTTCACCAGTGATAAACTTTAAAAAAACATCATTCAGTAATATACTTGTCTGTACCCTTGGGTTAAAACTGCATAGAGAAGTACCTGTGTACCTTCCCCCGCTTTCTGCATTTCTAGACAGAGGTGCACAAGAAGGCTCCCATATGGGCTCCTTCTCAAGACTGAGGTAAAGCAGTAATCTGTATGGGCCCCCTCCCCACTTGGGATAGAAAAGTTTTCCTCATAGACCATCATATGTATCAGACCAAATGTGCTGCATTTGAAAGAGAAACAAATATTGCCTTTCCCTAAATAAAGGCAAGCCCCATCCGTGCTCCCTCCCCCAACTAGACCAGACTATTCATGCCTGAGCCCTCCTATCTGGCCCCAGAAACCTCCCACCCACACTTTATTGAATTCAGTTGCTCACCCAAGGCCACTGTGCAGCAGCAACAAATCTGTGCACAGGCTAGCACCTTACATAAGTGGGAATAGAGCCAAAACAGCATGAAGAGGCTTTAGGTTAAGCTCTGCCCTGAGGATTTGCAGTGAGACCACCAGGGCTCAGACTATCCTCCAAGAAACTGTTTACATTCATCCCCAGCATGACCTTGATCATCTGGTGCAGACATTGTGACTGAAGGACACAAACTTGGGCCCTGTTACCCCTTCCCTGGGATGCTGGAGGACAACTGGCTAGCTCAATTTTGTCTGGAGCAATAGGTAGAGGCCCTCTGTATAGTCAGCTTGGGGAAGCCTTTGCCTCCAAGTCCCTGCTATGCTGAGAGTGATTTTTGAGAAAGAAGGGAACCCAGCTTGTTAAAGCAAACTCAGCTAATGTGGGAGCAGGATACCATTCGGGAAATGGACAATTCTGGAGCACCACAGATGGAAGGAGGTGCTAGACAAAGCTGGGGATTAGGGCTGACAAGAACTCAAAGATGAGTGGAAGTAATATGCTTCCTATTAAGCTTAAATAGAACATGGCAGGCAAGAGCACTCAAATGCCCTGCATTACACAGCAGGCTGCGCTGCAACTCTGTGCTCCCACACATGAAAACCAAAGCAAATGCAGCCAGCAGAACTGGGGCTACCCAAATTTTCCTGAATGGCACCAAAGAGAATCCACCCCAGATGAGAAAGGGATGCCAGTGAGTCATGAAAGAATGTACTAATAGATAGAAAGCCAGAAAATGAGTGGAGCAAGAGAAATCATAGAATATCAGGGTTGGAAGGACCTCAGAAGGTCATCTAGTCCAACCCCCTGCTCAAAGCAGGCCCAATCCCAGATAGATTTTTGCTCCAAATCCCTAAATGACCCCCTCAAGGACTGAACTCACAAGCCTGGGTTTAGCAGGCCAATGCTCAAACCACTGAGTTATCCCTCCCCACAGCTAAGGCCTCATCCCCTTCCAGAGGCTCCCTTTCTACAGGAAAGGGGTCCTTCTAGGCTTCCCAAAGCAAGGAGTTCTGCACCTATCAACATACCATGTGACCCTCATCCTTCTTTATTATTAAAAGCCCAAGACCCACCCCAGCTATTTCCCTCCTCAGCACACAGGAGGATGCGGGGACAGAGGAAGGATATGGAGACAGAGAGAATGCAGCTGTCACACTAGATAAGTAAATCTCCTCTAAAGACCCCAGTACATTCCAGGTGAAGCATAATGAAGGTTCAGGCACAGTATGTTTTTACTTACTCTGGTCCTTCTTCCACCTCTTCCTCCTCTGACGACAAGCCAGTTTCCTCCAGGTCCCGAGCCATCCCAACTGGCATCTCCAATGGGAGTTTTCATGCAGCCCAGTCACAGTGGTCTCTTAGACCCTTTCATATAGAATCAGTGGATCTAACCAGTGCAGCTACCTGCAATAATCATCAGAAGCATGGGTGTATGACTGAGCAGAATAGCCTAGACACAGAAGTCAACTCACCACTACCTCAACTGTTTCCAGTACACAAATCTACATGGGATATAAACTCTGCTGCTACAGGGCATAAACCAACCTACTTGCTGCCAGAAGGCAGGAAGAAACTTCCTTAACAATCAGGTCTTGTACTTTCCTCTCAATCATCAGAGGTTCTGGCCACTAGTCCGGGACACTTGACTGCACTCACTGGAGATGGATAGCACTGCTAGTTTTTAGTCACTGTGCTACTCCTTTGGGGCCTTCAACCATCATGAAGAATCCCCTGAGGACCCCCTCCCCTCCCCCCATCTAACAGCTCCAGTGCAGGAAATCCCAGGCTAGTTGCCAAAGTGTCATTGGGCTGACTCAGCACCCCAGGGGAGAAAGTTACTTTCCTGTGCACCTGATTCAGACACTAGCTGGAAAAGGTCTGGCTATTTCAGCACTTTCTTCCTCAATGACTTTCCTTACAGGGATATGCTTTAGTCAAACCTCTTCAGGCTTTACCACCTAGGAAGAAGGGGCAGGGGGAGGGATAGCTCAGTGGTTTGAGCATTAGCCTGCTAAACCCAGGGCTGTGAGTTCAATCCTTGAGGGGGCCATTTAGGGAACCGGGGTAAAAAGCTGTGAGGGGTTGGCCCTGCTTTGAGCAGGGGGTTGGATTAGATAACCTCCTGAAGGTCCCTTCCAACCTCATGATTCCAGGACAGCCACGCCGCCTGCTGCCGACCCGCGTTGGCCCAGGTCCTCTGGTCACTGCCCGTGCAGGAGCCTCCGACTCTCCCCGTTAGCCCGGCCAGAAGGGTCGGTGAGGCCTGGGGGCACCACAAGCTGCTTGAGAGAAGGGGCTTCCCAGGGCAGTGGCCCCGCCCCACTACGCCCGCTCACCCGACCCCACCTGCCACCAAGGGGCCCGGCCGCGCTCCGGGGAGGCACCGAGCCCCGCCGAACGCAGCCGCCTCAGGGCTAGCGAGCCCGGGACACCAGGCTTCCGGGCGGCGGCCGCAGCTTCCCCAGCCGCTGGGAACCCGCGTGACTGTCAGGATTCTCAGGGATCGCGTCGGGCGCCGCCTGCCTTCCCCTGGTACCAACAGCCTCGTCTTCCCGGGAGGGGGGCTGAGCTCCGGGCAACTCAGCCCTGGTGGCCGCAGCTCCTTCCGCCTGACGCTTCCCCGGTTACTACAACAACCAACAGGCAGGTAACCGCCCCAACTCCCTGCTGCGCAGGCGTCAGCAGCACCCTCCCTTCGCTCTTCCAGCCGCGCAGGCGCAAACGCTGCATTGCGCTGCGCTCCCTCCTCAGCAAGGCGCAAGCGAACACCTTGCTCGCGCCACTTTCCGCTTCCGCTTCCGCTTCCGCTTCCGCTTCCGCCTCCTCCAACATGGCGACCGATCAAGCCGAAATGTAGGCTGGGCCCATATTTTACGTCTCCGCGCCTCAGGGGCGGAGCCTCCTTAGTGTCTTTGATTCGTGTAGTGACGTATCAATCCACATGGCGTGTGAGTAGCGATAGGTCTAACAGCCAATCAGAGTAGGGGCATGGCTAACAGGGAACCAATCAATGCGCAGAGCATCCAGGGGCTGGGGTGCTCCTGTATAGAGGTGGGGAGTCGCTAGGGCTGCGAGTAGGTGTCCATGAGGGCTGGTCAGAGGATGTGGTGCTGGGGTTTGAGGGAGATCGTGGGGGAGCGGGGCTGGGCTGGGCGTGGATGGGCTCGGGGGATCTGTTGGGGAAGGGCGATAGGGAGGTGATGGGAGTCGGGGCGGAAAGGCGTTGGGGGACTTGTGTGACAGATTTGGGACAAGAGGAAGCAAAGTGGGTTGAAGCCCTGGGACAGTGGAGCGAGGAGTGCAAATCCCTACACTGGCATTGGCGAATACGATGCATTAATGGGGGAGTCGGAGCCTTGATATCATGGTGGTCATTGCCCAGCTTTGCCATACAGGGAGCTCAATACACTATCGATTTTGCAGACGTGTGTTTGGGGTGATGTGGCAAGGTGCAGCTGCCAATCAGGAAGAGGGAAAGGTGGAGAGGATGCACCAAAGGTGTATGAACAGGACCTACTTGGTCAAGTTTGGCCCAGGACCCAGACAATTAAGTGACCTCTCACAGTGAGGCAGCATCATACTTTTCCCTCCCCTTTTGATGGACATACAGATTTCTACCTTTGCATTATGAGGGATGTAGTGCAGGCCTCATCTGGTAGGGGCAGGTCTCTTTATGGGAATCTGTGGGAAGAGAAGGGGACTTTCTGTGGAAAAGCCTGGACTCTGGTTTAAGTGGAAGCATTCTAGGGGGTGGAATCCATGTAGTTTCCTTTTGTGATGCTGATCTCCTGCCTTTGTCCCCAGGAGCAGGTACCAGAGCATGATGAGCCGTTTTCTGAATGTGTTGCGCAGCTGGCTGGTCATGGTGTCCATCATCGCGATGGGAAACACACTGCAGAACTTTCGTGATCACAGCTTCCTCTCCGAGAAGCTGTACACGGGCAAACCCAGCCTTGGTAAGGAGCCCAGGTTGCCCTTCCCGCCCATCAGGAGGCATTACCATATCAGCTATACCTCATGTATCAACATCCTGCCCCAAGTCCTGGAGGACTTTTGTCCACATCTCAGAAGTGAGCCACAATTTGGGTCATAACCTCTTGTGAGCCATATGCTAGCCATAACTCTCAAGGGCAACCAGCACCATCCCCTCTTCAACAGTAAGCCCTTATCTTCTCTGGAGAGTGCCAACCTGTCTCCACTATACCATCTTCTACAGCCTTAGGTCACCTGCCAGCCAAGATCTGGAACCCTTTCTCCAGACAGGTGGGCACTAGATACGACCCTCTCACCAAGCCTGCAAATGCTGCTATTCAGCAGTTCCAGGCAGCAGAGAGTAGACAGCATTGTTCAGCATCCACAACAATGTCCTTTTAACTCCGTGATCTTAGTACGGCTTCTTCAGTGGTGGAACCAGCCATCCTTCCTTTTCCCCCTTGAGGTCTGTGGTTTCTGGAAAGGGTGCATGGTTCCCAACAGCTTCAGAAACACCTACTCAGCTGCCCTTTAATCATCTAGGAAACCTTGTTATTCTCTCCTACTTGCTGTGGATGTAACTGCACTAGCTGGGAGGAGATCTCATGTTCTTCCTTCTCTCCACCAATTTGCCCAGCCTGCAGAGATGATAGCTCATGGGAGGCAACATTCATTTTCCTCATCTGTTTCTTCTCTGCACAGTGAATGGTCTCCAAGCTCGGACCTTTGGCATCTGGACTCTGCTCTCATCAGTGATTCGCTGCTCCTGTGCCATTGACATCCACAACAAGACGTATGTAAGGGAAACACCAGAGAAGGGGTGTCCCTTTTTCCCCATAATGTTCACTTGTCACTGCTATAACAGCTCTTTCCCGTCCTTTTATGGGGTAGCTCTGGGGGTTGTCAATAGCTGCTTCCTGAAATCCCCTTATTGGGCCCCTCTTGGGGTAGGAGTAGACAGTCTTCCCTTGACACACGTAGCTCAAGATGGGGGATTAATTGCTGCTCTCTCAGTATCCTTTATGGGGTAGCTCTTGGAGTAAGAGGTTTAACTACTGCCCCTTGAATTACAGGAGGAAAGGCCACTCACTTGAACCCAACTCTCAGATCAAGCTAATAATTACCAGATCTGACATGGCCTTTTAAGCCTTATAGTGCAGGGGTTCTCAACCTTTTTCTAAGGGCTCAGCAGGGGTGGGGAGGCTTCAGGGAAGGGGCCTTGGGCATAGGCATAGTTTGACTTCTATTTGGGGGCAGGGAAGAGGCAGGTGGGGCTTGAGCCACCTCCACATGGTGGAGTCCAGTGAGGTAGTGCCACCTCCACCCCCTGACTCACCTCAGCAGGCCACCCAGCGGGTCTGGGTTCGGGGGGGCGGAGGCACAACCAAAATATATAACTCAAAGGTGGGGAGCTTCGCTCAAAATGTATGAAAACAGCTTAGGGTGCAGGGAGGGGGTAGCTAGGGTCTGGGTGCAGGCGCACGGTAACTCGGAGGATTTGCTAGGGGCTGTAGGAGGGCAGCTCAGAGTGGAGGTAGGGCATCACTTGGGGCTGTGCGCAGACGGGGTAGCTCAACTTGCGTGGGGGATGGCTAGGGGCTGTGTGCGGGCAGGGGGTAGCTCAGGGTGCAGGGAGGTGAGTACTGTGGGCTGTGTGCGGGCAGGGGGGTAGCTCGGTGCATGGAGGTGGATACTAGGAGCCGTGTGTGGGCTGGGGTAGCTCAGGGTGTAGGGAGAGGGGTATTAGGGGCTGTGTACTGGGAAGATTATCCTGCAGTCCCTGTTCCCAGAAGGGTCTGCCAGCCATGGAGCCAGGTCTCCCCAGCTGGGGGGCTCTTACCAGCTGCCTCTACGGGAGCAAAGATGTCTGGGAACTGAGGAACAGCTTCAACCTAGGGCACCAGCATGAGTGAAAGAAATGCTGCTGTTGCCTGTGCCATGCACCAGCCAGAGCAGCAGCTGTCCCACACTCCCTGGCTCTGGCTTCGGCTTCCTGCCTCCGACCTGGCCAGGGGGCGGGGAGAGGAGGAGCATGGGAGGTGTGGAGCTGCCTCTGGGAACTGCTTTGATCTTGCGCTGCAGTTGGGGGCAGGGGGCAATGCCCTCCATGTCACTAACTCTGTCCATGCACTCAGGGCTTCTGCCCCACAGGGAGCACCAGGGCTCGGGGCTCTGGGATTCAGCCCTGTGCCTCCCTGCTTCAGCCCCACAGGGTGGTGCCAAGGATCAGGGCTTCAGCCACAGGACCCAGCAGCCCCCTTGAAAGGGTTCATGGAACCCCTGGGGGGTCACAGACCCCTGGCGGAGAACCGCCGCTATAGTGTTTCTGATCCTCATTCTGGAACCCTCAGCCCGGTGGCCTCATTACCCTGGCGATATTGGGAGCTTAGCAACACTGCAATCATACTGGTGCATGGTGCCTGTTTGCCAGTGGCTGCTCTGTTAAGGATTATATGGCAACTTATCCCAAGTCACGTGTCATGCACCCTCTTGTGGGGCTGAAGGAAGCACATGTACATGGGTTGTCTTGATTGGGGCCAGCATCAGCTGGTGGTTGTCTTTGTAACTAGAGGGGATGGGCACCAAAGCTGGCTGTTTATTCCTCTGGTAATGGAGGAACTTCTGACTGGCAGTAGTGACAGAGCAGGATGACTTCCATATGTATCTCTAGTACACGCTGGATGAATGACTGTGTGATGGAGAAGGGAGGCTGGTGGTTCCCTCTGCTGGGTATATTTGTAGAGGGGTGAATTCAGGCCAGTTGGTTATGTCTAGGAGTTAGGGGACTGCTGGCAGTTGCCATGGGAGGGGCACATCCTGACCAGCTGGTTGTTTCTTGTAAAGGTTTTGTGTTCTAATAGAGTCTGCAGCAATGCAGTTGCTAGAGGGCAGCAGAGCTCAGGTATTACATCAGCTTAGGTGTTCGATTTGCAGACAGCTCCAGGCCAGAAACAGCCCAAATCAGCTTCTCTTCTTGTATCATGGAGTGCCTCCACCATTCCCCAGTTCCTTGTCCCCTCAAGTTCTTACCACTCCCCTTGTGCACATACACACGCCTTATCCCCCTCTGCCCCTACAATGGCAGTCTGTGCACGTCTGCTTAATGATGCGCTTGATCTCCTCTGCTTCAGTGAAACTTGCCTGCAGCTGGACCCCTTCCTGCAACATCAGATGGTTCCTGTGGTGCCCCCTCATTGAACAGCTCTGGGACAAGGACCTGATGTTGTCCTTAAAGGCTAAGTTCCCAGTGCCACTGATCTCCTCTGAGACATTCTATCATCTCCTCTGTACAGATGGGCTGTGTTTTCTTCCCAAAAGTCCCAGGAAGCTGGATACTACCCTAAGCACTGGCCTCCTGGAGCTGCCTCCCACTCCCATACCCACAGGGGTAAGGGCACTGCCTCCCCAACCTCTTTCTCAGCCCAGTCCAGCTCTGTGCCTCAGACTGACCACTTTCTCTTTCCAGTGCACTGCGCGCTCCTGCCCCTCCCCACTGACTCCACGGCATCTCCTATCCTGCCTGCCTACCCCTGCTCAGTACTCCCAGATCAATTCAGGTTTCCTTTTAAAGTGCCATTCTCCTGCAAAAAGCTCTAAAATGCCATATGGGCCCCATGTTTGTGTCACATTTGCTGTTTACAAGTAAAAAGATGTTTTTTCTTCCCATTTCTTCTCAAAACTCACCCTGGGCTGTGAGAGTCAAGCGAGATGCTTTCCTTTTTGCACACCATCAATAGCGAAGGTTCATCAGGACAAATTCTGACCTCAGTGCCATCTGTGCTACCCCATTCTAGCCGTCTGATGTAACAGATTGGAACTTTAGCAGAATCTTTTACTATGATGCATTGGCTGGAAGAGAATCCAACTAATTCTCTCTCAGCTTGCCTAACAGGAGTCAAAAGCTGCAAAGACTTATTTCAGTCACAGAGAGGTGTGCTGGAGCAATTTTTAGAGTGGGGGTGCTGATGATGGAAACCATGTATTTGGTGTTCGTTATTGCTACTTCAAGATGGGGGTGTGGCAGCACCCCTCGTTCCAGCACCACTGATCACAGAAGTTGGCAGCTCTGACTCCACTACCCCGATAGGAAGGGCCCAGCAAATGAGAAGGGGCCATAGGTACATAGTCACTTTACAGAATAAGGAAGGGTCTACATTAGGAAATTATCAGATCTTCCCAGAGTTCCTCAGCTGGAGTTGATAACTGTTTGGGTTTAGTGTAGACAGGACCAAGCCCTTAAGCCCTCGTTACTGAAAGCATCCTACACTCATCTCTAGGCCCCTTCCTTGACAGTAATGTTTGCACTTTCAGCTGCCATTTTAGCCCTGATTGGCCAGGATTAAGACAGTGTATTGTCAACAACAGGTAACTTTCACCATGTTAAAAAAGCTCTAACACTTTTGTGGGCACAAGGAAGATCTTGAGAGAAAATGCTACAGGCACCAAAGAGGCTGGGAAGGGACCTGTCTGTGGTTTCCCCATCCTGCCCCTACCAGGCTGGAATTGAATCTCACTCCACAGTGTGAGGATGGACTGGGCTGGCTCTCCCCATCCTGCTCTTTTCCTCTCCCTGCCAGGCTTGCGCCTCCACTCCACGCTACCCACTAACTGCTCTCTCTTCTCTTGGCAGCCTCTATCACATCACACTCTTGACCTTCCTCATAGCCATGGGCCACTTCCTCTCTGAAGTGTTTGTTTACGGCACAGCAGCCCCCACGATTGGTGTCCTGGCACCCCTGATGGTGGCAAGTAAGTACAGCTCACTCTGTGATTCCCCTGGGAGCTAGGAGGCTAGGGTAGAGCTCAGATGAGGGGGTGGGGAGAGGTAAAGTTCCCTTCCTGTGGGCAGTGTTTCTGGCACTCACTTGCCTTCCATCTGTGTCTCAGGTTTCTCCATCCTGGGCATGTTAATTGGGCTGCAATACCTGGACATGGATGCAGTGTCACGAAACAAGAAGAAAAACTGAAGCCAATGGTTGCACATAGGTTAGAATCACCTGCCTGCGGACTCCACATCTTTCCTGCCATCTTACCTCCCTGGTCCCCTCTCTGCTTCTCTAGCCCCTGGCCTCCTGCCGTCAGATCATAGTTTGACTTCTCATTAAGGACTCTTCATTAGCAATTGATTTCAACTGTACAGGCAGTGTTTTAATGGTGACCAGTGATAAAAGCCCAGCCCCAAGCCTGCAGGGGCTGTCCCACTGTAGGCATTGCCTGAGACATCCTCAGCTCCCAGGCTGGCAAGAGGACCACTTCCCAGCCATGCCCAGCACAGTTCTGCCCCCGCCACAGGGCATCAGCAGGGAGGAGGAGTAGAGCCACCCATGATCTGCTGGAGATCCCTGGAGGAGGAGACACCAAGTCCAGCCCCTGGTGCCGCGGTGTTTTGTTGTGTGTCTATGTTCATGGGGCAGTTTGTAATAAACAGTAGAAAACTGTGGAGGTTGTAGAGTGTTGCCTTCTACTAGAGAGAGGGAGGGAGGAATGGAGACCCAGCCTGAGTGACAAGGAGCAGCCATCTTTAGCCCACCTCAGCCTGGAGGATAGGTCAGCCCTCCTACCTCCTTCCAATCTCCTGCTCCACAGCCTGATTGCTCACAGTGTACGGACATGAAGTGCAGTGAAAATCTATTGCTGCTTCTTCCTCTTCCCCAGCTTATGAGGGAGAATGAAGTGAACCCAGCTGTTCCTTTACTTCTTCCAATGTGGCTGTGATCCAGCTCCCAGCAGAGACTGTGTGCATAATGTACTGCTTGTGAAAGCAGAGAGGGTCTGGTCGAGGCCTAAGATGGGGAAAGCAGGTGGTGGGAGTTATCAGGGCAGGGGGGGTCTGTGCAGAAGAGGGAGTGAGGATATGAGAGGACATGGGGGAGAATAGGCACTAGTAAACAGACAATTGCTTCAGCTCTCTGGGGCAGGAGCCCCTGCCCCATTCAGTGGAACCACCACAGCAGTTCCAGTGAGAGGGAATTGTGTAGGGAGATGTGTTAACCACATAATGCCCATTGTGTACCATGAAACTGGGCCTGTCCCTCTGCATTTCCATTAGTGGGCTCACACAGCTGCATGGTATGCATCATCTTTACAGCTCTGCCAATGGTAGGCTCCCTGTGAGTAGATTACTGATGGACAACTGTCAGACAGCTGCACCAATACAGCTATTAAATACAAATTATATTTAAAAATACAAGGAATCCAGTGAACATTTTCCCAAGGCCTTTTGATATCACATAGGCCTGTGCCACTCCCACAATCCCCAAAATTGTATTATAATAAATCAGGGTAACCAGTGGAGGAAGGCCACTTAGAGGGAAGACAATACTGGTCCAGGGGCACGCTCCGCATTATCAAGCATCAGTCTAATGGCTCCAAAACTACAGCCTACACAGCACTTACTGGTGGTCCTTAGAGATAACGGATCATGTGCTGACAGCTCTCCTTGTTTCCAGCTACTTCAGCAGATGTCCAGGCTCTTTATTGAACAGAGGCACCTGGAGGCCTGCAGAAGCAGATGGACATGAAGAGGTCCCAGCCTAATTGCTGCTTCTAAAGGCCATGGCTACTGAAGAGAGGCAACAGGAACTGCTTCCACCAAACCAGGGGCCTGAGCTGCCAGCCAGCAGCAAGATAGGATGCCCAAAAATATATTGAGTGGAACAGGGGACCCAGAGGACTAGGTGGCTGTGAAATGTGCAGCTGGGGGGGAAGGGGCAGAGGAACAAAACAGATGGGAGGGGAGATAAAATGGAGAGCAAAGGCAGCGAGGATGATTAATTTTTCCAGGACACTTCAAAATATCTATCACTGTTTTCCTAATCTTTTCTATGTGACTGACTGCTGGAATTGCTAGGTGGCTCTCACCCACTGGAGGAGGGGGGCATTGATCATAGGGAGGCAAACTACAAGACTGCAGCTGGGAAGAGAGATGAGGTCAGTGCTCATGAGTGGAGGAGCAGGCAACAGCAAATGGTGGGGCTGATGGTGAGTGGGAGGGGAGTATCCACAAGCTACTCAGGTGATGTGGTTCCTTATGAAAAAAGGTTTGGGATGCCCTGTGCTAGAGCAACCTTAGCCTGCCTCCCACAGCTAGCTGGATGAGAGGAGGGGAAGTGGGAGCACAACTTGTGTCTGTACCAGCAGAAGGCTCCCACAAAATGTGTATTTTTATAGCACCAACTTTGTGCTTGTGTAGAGTGCTTTCCAGCCAAGGAAGGGGACATAGTCCCTGGCCAAAGGAGCTCACAGTCTAACTCAGTAGTGTTGTCACAGTAGCCCTGAAGGCTGGTGTCAAGCATAAGGTAGGCTATACCCTGGTGCACTTTGCACACATATCCTAGTGCCAGGCCTTGGTCTCTAAAGATGTGAGTGACAGTTGAGCTCTGCCCAGGGCACAGATTGGTGTTTCCCCAGTTCTCTTACAAATTTTTACTCTACAAAATTTCAAAAACCATCAGGGAAGTTTGATTAAAATAGAAAATCACATTAGTCCACAGACTAAAAATCTGGGCTAGGAGGTCCCTGTACAAAAATGGGAACTGACCACAGTTATCATGCACTTTGCAGAGCCTGGGGAAGCATCCTCACACTATGGCCAGGTGAACCACCTGCTCCAGTCACTATGAATACAGGGCAGACCCATCACTTCCAGAGCAAGGGTCACAACTCAGAGCAGGGCTGGTCACAAAGCAAGTGCTGTCTAGTTCTCTCTCCACCAAGAGGTTCCTTCAGAGGATGCACTTGGCCACCCATCGTACACATCTTTGGAAGGGGAGATGAGGGCCACTTGAGGAATGCCACCTTAGGCTCCAAATACTGAGTGCTGTGTTGGAGTCACAGAGCCTGCTCCTCTGAGCCCCAAGCAGACAGATTTGGGGCTCGTGGCTCCACAGAAGCTTTCCCGCTGAGCAATAAGTTCTCCCACAGCAGGACACAGAGGTGAAAGCAGACTGATGAGAGAACCCTGGCTGATCTGTTCCTTCCGATGGCTCCATGAGCAGCTTTCTGGACTCCGGCCCTGATGCTGCCCCCAATGCCATGCTGTGCAGGTACCAGAAGGATACTACAAGTGACAAAGATGGGAAGGGGGGGGTGTGGTAGGCAGTGTCTCCCAGCTCTGCCACCCCTCCCCTTCACAGCTTTGATTCATCAAGGACCACAGGAGCAGTGCTGTCCCCAGGCACCTCTTCCAGCGCTTTCTGCAAAATCAGAGAAAAGGGGCATGGTTAGAGCACCAGATGGCTAGGGCTGGGCTTCAGTGCAAGCCTTGGAGCCCAAAGGTTGGGGTACTCCTGAGATCCTCAACAAATCATGCATGAGAGTTAGACATGTGCAGAGGAAAGGAGAGGGCCCCAAGGAAAAATAGCTAAGACCATCCTCTTTAGAGTTTAGCTAAGATTGCACCCTCATCCCAGGCAGCTCCACTGCTCAGGTGAGGGGTGTTGGAACAGGCAGAGCAGGGGCCCCTTTCCTCTTGGGCAGCCCCCTGGGCTATTGTAAATACATAGTCATGGCAGCATTATGGACCTGAGGTCTTGCCCCACACAGCCAGCTCAGCTAGAGGAAGGACTTCGCCTCCACTGCAAATGAAGCTTCCAAGTGGGGAAGTGCAGAGCAGCATTTGGGGGAAAGGGAGGCAAACTGCGCCCTGTGGTGGGGGAGAAGCACTAATGAAGCAGCATACAGTGTATTTAAACAGGACAGGAACTTCAGCACCGGTGCTATGGTCTCCCCCTGCCCAACTCAAAGCTGAGTGCTGACACTGCTCGCCCTCTCCCCACCCTACCCCCCATTCAGGTCTCAGGGCTGGCACCTCCAGCCCGTCTTCAAGGCTTAGCGCTTAAATAGTATATTTCTTCACCA
Source organism: Gopherus evgoodei (assembly GCF_007399415.2). Lineage (NCBI taxonomy): Eukaryota > Metazoa > Chordata > Testudines > Testudinidae > Gopherus > Gopherus evgoodei. Next base: position 44,949,959 of record NC_044325.1, read on the forward strand.
GAAGAAAGAAAACAACTATATTAAGCCTTTTAGAAGAAAAATTTAGGCTGCTTAATTAGAAAAGCTCCCTGGCCATGAGGTGGAAGGGCTGCTGGGGACAAACCACCCAACTAGTTTTAAAATAGAGCTTTATAAATTTATGAATGGGATTGTATGACAGGGTTGCCAGCCTGAAGCAGCAGGGGACTGGACTTGACCCAGGAGGTCCACTCCAGTATTATGTTCCTATTTCCCTAGGGAATGACTGGCAGAGCCAGAACTCAGCCCTTATGAGACAACCCCACACCGGCTTAAAGGAAAATCCTGCCCCCCACCCCTCCAGCAGCAGTCTTCCTATGCCACCCTGACCTTTCAGAGTTGCTGTAACAGAATCGTAGGCACCTGTCTTTACTACTGTAACCCTTGCTGCTGAATGTGCTCCTGGTGTCAGCCCTTCAGTTACAACAAGAACTTAACCACCATTGTTACATAAGGCCACTCACTGAATTTTATTGGCTGGGAGTGGAGCCTTCAATGGGCCTGCACTCTGGACAGAGAACAGAACTCAAGAGAAACGGTCCTGTTCAACAGACTGGCATTCAGCACTATGCATAGTCCCTGGAACAAAGCTTCCTGCTGTACAGCTGACCCTGCTTCAGAGGGGCTAATGCTAAAGTGCTGCATGGAGACACTGCTGCATTGTCCTACCCAAGTACACCGGACACGTCAACATCCCACAAGCGCTGGACACGACTTTAGCCTGGAGAGCCCTCCTGGGCCTGTCTGAAAGGAGGTCTCTTCTTTCCTTGTTAGTCTGGAGTGCTCAGGGAACGAGAGACAGGCAGGTACTGTAGGCTGCTGCCCTTCAGAGTGGCATATGGGTCTGGGCCCTCCCTTCTCTCCCCACATAGGTGTGTTTGCTAGGCCAGCATATTAGACCTAGAGGCAAAAGTGGAATCCAGCTTCTCCCCATTCAGGAGTCAGAAGGGCAGCTGCCCCATAAGCCCTTTACCACAGCCCTGCCAGTAAGAGATCCCAGTATGTTCCACTCAGAGCTACCCCAGGATTCCCTTCTAGGCACCCCCCTCTGCACCATTTAAGGCAGGCTCTACAGGGCTCCCTGAAGCAGAAACAAACCAAAGAGGCCTTGGTGCTTCAGGACATAGCAAGTACAGGCAGAGTGGGGTAGTGCTAAGCAGTTATCTTCCTGCGGAGTGAGACAAGTCCAAGCCAGGAGTCATGGTCAGAAACACAGGAAAGAGGTTCTCATCTCTCCTCAGTTCAAGAGAAAACCAGGCAGCTTAGAAGCAAGAGATACAAACATAGCTTTATTTTGTGTAGTATCTTTCATACAAACTGCAGCCCAGAAGGTTTTACAGAGTTAAATAATAATAGCTCAAGGGGAGTAGAGAGATCAGGAGAGCTTCAGAAAGGCAGAGGGCTGCAAGGATGCTTTTCTAGACAGCAGGCACTGCAGAGGGGAAGGCTCTTACATCAGCAGTGAGAAGAGTGTTGGCAGGGAGAGAAAAGGCCAAAGTCAGATATGCTGAGAGGTCAGCAGAGTCGAGCTCTGGGAGCTTGGCCAGGGAGGCCTTTGGTGATTTTGAACTGGGGCTTTAAATGAACAGGGAGCCAGTAGAGTCTGAAACCAAACCCATCACAGCTTCATCCCCACTTACCTTTCACCTCTTCTTGAGCTATAGGAACAAAGGGTTAGTAAACCTGCAAACACACATGGCTACACAATCTTGGGAAAGGGAAAAGGCAATGCACACAAGCAGGCACATGCAGTGGGGACGGATGGAAACACCATCCCTGGGAATGGGGTGTGGAAACTGCCTGTGCAGATTTGGGGCAGAGGACGCTAGATATTTGCCACATTGCTAACATGAAAGGTCAGCAGAGCGAAGAGGCGTGTGATCTCCAGGGAGTGGCAAGAACGAGAGAATGTGCTTAGGAATATTCTTCCCATGTCCATCCAGTAAAATTCAAGGAGCTTTGCTAGCTACAATATTTCACTAGAGCCAGATAGCTGAAATTGTGAGGCCCTGGTGAGCCAGGGAGATGATTAAATCCAAGCTTTCCACTCAGCAAGTATCTCAACCCTGAGTCAGGACACCTCACCAGAGCTAAGAGGATTTTGGCTAGACCTCAGCACGCTGTCAGAAATACCTTCACAGCCAGACACATGCGCATACAATAAAACACAACGTTGTCGCCAACAAGCAGCCAAAACAAGGTTCTATCATGCAGTGTAAATGGGACCTTAACAGGGTTCCAGTGCCATTGAGGACATAATGAAGGTGTCATCTCACTGCAAGATAGACCCATGTTTCAGCCAAGCCTGTCAACGTGTCTATATCAGGAAAGCAGGACCTTTAGACACCCTAACTCAGGAAATACAGTTGTTTCCTTACAGCAATGCTGAGTCAGCCTGTATTACACATGTAGAATTTTCAAGTACAGCAGGAGCATGTTCCATGGTGAAAAAAAAACTAGCATTATGGTTGAGAAAGAATTGTGGCTGAAAGCTGAAGCATCCTTGTGCTCATACTTAAAAATATGGTCTATTGATATAAATTATTTGTCATACAATAGAAGAAATTGGAATTTTTTTACAAAACCTGCTGTAGAATAAATTTCAATGCACTCCACATAGTCTTTAGATTTGGCATGAATTGTAAGTTTCACGGATATCTACAAAACAGGCCAAGTTTGAACGAAATCAGTTCTACTATTTTGGAATCATGCATGTTCAAATTTTTTGTTTGATGAAAAAAATTCTTAACATAATTCTGAACAGATGTTGCTTTAAAACTTTGTTGAAAATTTCATTGCTGAGCCGAGACCCAGCATGGAAAATTTTACCCATAAAAGGCATTTGTTTCAGAAAGCAACAAATCAGAGTGTAAGCAAACTATAAAAGAAAGATCAGAATGGATGCTCGAAGCCAGCCTCATCTATACGCTGGGGCGCTACCTGCACCCACTATAATATGGCATGGGTAACATTAGCTAGTTGACACTGCTATGGGACCCTAATGCAAGATGATTGTGATGGCTTCAGACTCTGTGTGCTTGTAACAAAAGCAAGTCACAAGTAGAGATCTGGACGTCTGCCATAGCATTTAAAGAGAAGGGGACATTTGGTCCAAAAGTCTCAAGAGCAGTGGAATACAGAAAGCTAAACAAACAGCTAATTTCAGATGTGAATTGATGCTGGATGGGATAGCAGTGAAAGGACTAACAGTGCTGGTGGCATAGTTATTCTGGAGGGTGAAGCATTCACACTGCCAGTCAATTTAACTCCCACTGAAAAAGAACTTCCAGCTGCAAAGCCACTCCATGTAAGTGGCAAGGTGCATTGATAGAAGATGATTTGTGTGTGGCCACAAGGCAGTTCTTGCTGGAATAAGCAAAGACACACTGTACAGCTCTTGGATAGACCACTGCTAGGAGTGTGGTTCAGTTCTGAAAAGCAACTATGTATAGATGGCCCCTTCTCACTCCACAGAGCCCCTCCCCTCCTCTGTGAGTAGCAGAGTCAGAGATGATTATTTCAACTGCAAAACACACACACACACACACACACACTTTTCAGCTTTATGTTCCTACGACCACTGCGGAGCCAAGAGAGCTATCTCGGAGGAGCTGGCTTCTAGTCCTCTTTCATCAATAGAATCCTTTACTCCATTGAAATTAATCAATCAATCAATCTCCTCCTTCCATGAAAAGGCACCGTCTGGCCTTTGCTCTAGATACTCACTGGCACATTTTAAAAATAGACCACTCAAGCAACCCCTCTTTGCCCCACAGTTAACATGCAGCCACCCACCAGCTGGAAACATAGGCAACATCTTTCCATTTCCCACCAGAGTACTCCCAGTGCCTCCCAGACAGGAAAAACAAAAGGAGCTCTGCTGGGTCAATAAATGAGGTCTATCCCAGATGTGGGGTGGGGGAATGAGCCCCAAAGATGAGTGACCCTCACCAAAAACACTCTGCCAGCTTCCCACTCTCTCACAGAGGAGGCCAATCTGTTAACCTGTGCAAACCCATAGGTCACAGTGGGGTTACACAGGGATCACAGAGGGCAGCATTGGGCCTGCAGCACCTTTCTTTAAGGATGTCATGTGAAAAAGAAAGAGCCCAAATGCAGTTTGCTGAACTGGCAGCTAGAAAAAAACATTTTAGTTGCAAAGTGAACCCGTTTGGTATAGGCATCACAAAGACATGACAACCATGAACCCTCCACCAGGCCACCTGGCAGAGTGGAGCCACAGTTTAATTTATGCATTTCCTGACATGCACATTCAGAAGTGTGACTGTAATTTGGGGACAATCCAGCAGTTCGCTCTTTATTTAACCATTTAATAATTGTTGCTTGCTCCAATTCTGTAGCCCATCTGAAGTAACCAGATTCTTAAGTGTCATCCCCCAACCTCCCTCCCCCATGCCATTCATTAACCCTCTTCTAGTGTAGGTTGCCAAGCTGCAGATAAAAGGCTGCAAGCCCTCTACACCCAAACTCAATTTAAAATCCCAGCCACAGACCTTACTGCAAACTTCCCAAATACATGAGATCAAGGCTTCAAATGAAAATAGCCCCATGAGAGGTTTGTACACCCACTCCAGCCTCTTTTTTGGAACTGTCCCAGAAGACAAACCCCACCACCAGGCAGAAGAACCAGGCTTTGTACTGGTCTGGACATCAGAGCTTTAGGAACATTGGCAGGATTTTCTTGGACTTTGCTCTGCACCTCTGCTGCACAGGGCCATGTGTAAGTGCAGAGTGCCCAGTGCTGCATAGGACAGGGAATATGTGAGGAACCCCTATCCTGCATTGATGAGATACTGCTGCACAACTGCAAGGTTACTGGTACCTAATGTCAGGAATGAGGCCTATGATGGGAGTGTGCAGCTCAGCACTCCATCAGCATGAAGAGGACCGTACTTAACCCAGATCTCCTTAGACTCACCAGTGTTCTGCCCCACCCCTTTTCTATCCTGTGCTCTCGCAGGGAAGGGACCAGGCATGCAGGCGACTTGAGTCTCACAAGCACTCAGGCTGAAATAGGGTGACCAGATAGCAAGGGCGAAAAATCGGGTCAAAGAGTGAGGGTAATAGGCACCTATATAAGACAAAGCCCCAAATATTACTACTCTCCTTATAAAATTGGGACATCTGGTCACCCTTGGCTGACGGCTTACCCTTGACCTGCACCCACCTATGGTCTCTGCCTACACTTGCACTGGAGCACAACCACCTGATGCTCCCTGCTGCGCACCATGCAACAGCTCAATGTTACCAATATACTATCTCAGGCTTGAACAATGGTCTTTGCCAGCTCAGTTTGTTTGCTGCACACCACTGAGCAAATACATGCACAAAACACCTTCAAACATCATGAGCAGGACAGATACTGTTTTGGGGCGGGCAGCCAGGCACAGCAGAGGGTTCAAACAGCAAGAGAACAGCAAAGCATTAAACATCCCTAGGCAGCAGCTGAGAAGCCACTTCTAGCAAAGGGCTGGAATTACAGAGGAAAAAAAGCAGAGAGCTTTATGATTTACAGTTACTCTTCTAACAAAAGGCACCAACCCAATGGCTCCATTATTGCCAAACTCTTTAATATTTCATTTGATTGGCATCATCTCTCTGCACTGTCAGGAACAGCTCTCCGACTCAATCCCAGACAGCACCTCCTGCTGGGGAGGCTGGACAGTGACATTTAAATAACTCCTTAGCCAAGAGGCTGTACAATATTCCTCTCCCCAGCGAATTCTACTGTGAGTAAATGTGCTATCTGCTCTGAAAAGACTAGAGTTTTGCCTTGGAACACCCACCCCACTAGTCCCTAAGCTCCAGCTACCCAAGCAGCCTCAGCTTCAGTCTTCATTCTTCTCAGGACCATCCCCACAAGCTCAAGCCCCATCTCTTCTCTCCTCCTTCCCACCCTGTCTTCTCCCCACCCAGTCTCTGTACCCCAAACACCCCAATGACTCCAGCTGTTGGCACTAGCTGATGCTGCTCCCCAAGGCAGTGCATTTGTTTGGTGCCAGTGCCACTCCTGTGAGCAATTAGATAAGCAGATTAGTGTGATTCTCCTACCTTTGTATGAGAGCTACTGAACGGGGATGGGAAGTGATGGTGTTAAGGCTACAAGCTACATTCCATAATCCGCAATGTGACTGCTGTCCTGGAGTCTCTGTAACAACAGCCACAGGTCATGATCCCAGAAAAGGGGACACAAGCAAGAGAGAGAGACAGAAAAGTCATTCATTCATGGAGAAGGAGGAAACCAATCAAACACCCAGCTGCATGGAGAGCAAGTCGGGTACTTGGCAAAGCTCCTGAAAATACTATAGAATCTTCTGTTGAAAAATCTTTAGCTCAAAGCTCTCCAGGAGGCAATAAATGTGAGCAACATTTCAGCCTCCCCTCTTCTGATGGATGCTTCCATTTTAACCCATCGAGTGTGAGTTAGATCAAAATCTGCTCAAGTGGGGACTTAAAGTATTTGCATATTTGACCAGACTCCCATTTAGTCCATTTATTTTACTGAGAGACCAGCTAGCCCAGGCTATACAACCAACAGGAGGAAGTTTATGGACTGGGAGTTATTAAATCCGTGCAGAAAACTTCTCTTTGTTATGACACTGTTTGTTATAGACCCAGCCTCTTATTCCTGCCCTGCTCCACTTGCTTGGGAAATCCCTAAGTCATAAAGTTCATGCAAAGAAGCCAGACAGAGGTCAGAGCTGTAGGAGAGTCTCTCGGAGGCCTCCAATGAGAGCAGCTCCTGGACGGTTTTGATATTTACCCTGAATTACTCCATGTTTGAAGACCCTTCACCACCAGCATATCCCACCAGTTCTTAATGCGTTTAGTTCCTGGGTCTGCCTGACAGTTCCACAGGAGGGGAGGATGAGTCCTATTGAAATAGCAGCTGTGCCTCCTTCTCTTTGTTTTAACACCTCCTGGATGAGGACCCACAATTTTATTTTAGATTTTCACAAAATGTTCCATTAGTTTATCTGACCTGAGCACAGGCCCGTAATTCATTTGGAAAGAGACCTTGTGGCTAATAACAGAAAGGGGCCTTGTCAGTAGTCTTCACATCTGCTGCCTAAAAGATTGGATATTTCAGGCTCTTGCCACAGCTTCTTTTTGAGCAAGAGGCTGCAGCACTAGCACCTTTCACTGCAGCCCAGTTGCATTACGGATTTACAGATGAAATTTGACACAAGATTAATACATCTTTGGCACTAGAGCTGGAAGATCCATCTCCTTGGAGACCTAGGCTACGTCTTCACTACCCATCTTATCGGCAGGTAGCAATCGATTGCTCGGGGATCGATATATCGCGTCTCATCTAGACGCAATATATCAATCCCCGAACGCGCTTATATAGATTCTGGAACTCCACCAACCCCAACGGAGTTGCGGAGTTGACATGGGGAGCCACGAACATCGATCCCGCGCCATGAGGACGGTGAGTAATTCGATCTTAGATACTTCGACTTCAGCTACATTATTCACATAGCTGAAGTTGCATATCTGAGATCGATTTTCCCCTGTAGTGTAGACCAGCCCCTAGTCTCTGCTAATCCAACATTCCGGCCTCAGTGACCAAGGGAGCTTTAGAAAGCCCTGGGGCAGGATCAATTCAGACAATTTTGTACCTGTAGCGACCAGCTGTATTCTACAACCAAGCTAAACAGTGTTAGTGATTTTCCAGGCTTTCCTGTGTGCATTACTATGCTGGGGAGTTCAATGCTTCACAGTCCCTTAATCCATGCTGTTTGCCATATTGGGGTTCATCTCCCCAGAAAGCTTATTGGATTCAACAAATGGGGGAGGTTACCTGCTGTGGCACAGGTTAAACAAGGGACCCCCAGGTGAATACACTGGAGGGCCCCACATGGGATGGATTTGATGGCCGTTTTTCACCCCTGCTCCGGGATTACATTTGGAGGGTTTGCGTATTTTGTCCAGTATGTTTTATGCTTGTGCCGAGCTATTTCTATAAAAGGTATTTTATTTAAAATACACCTTCCTGGACTGACGGTTGGAGCAGGGTGGCCATGAGGTCTCTTGGAGCTGCTGGTCTCTCCAGATCGGCGCTGTTAGAGATTATCTGGTGGAAGGCGGCACTGTCTTCCAAAAAGGTAAAATTCGATACAGCAGGGAGTTTATCTTATGCATTTTGCCAGCCTCGGACACAGACTGCTTCAGGAGCGCTGGGTGGACGTCTCTGCTTACGTCCTGGAAGAGGAGCCCAGAGCCAGTAAGGACAACAACCAACCCCTCTAAGGGGGAAACATTGAGATTATCAAACAGTGGTTAATTCACCAAAGGCCTCTTCTCTTACACATGCAGCTGCATTAACTGCACAGAGCATGGGAGCATGTGCCCAGCATATAGGAGCATAGACAGGAGCTCTGCAGCCACATCTAGTGGGCTGAGCAAAGGGCTGGGAGCCAGGATGACCAGAATTCTGATTCTAGCTATGCCACTGATCCCTGCTGCAGCCTGGGACAAGACATCATCTTTCTATGACTCACTTTCCTCAACTGCAAAATGGGGCTACAATCAATTACCCAGCTTTTCAGGGGGCTGTGAGGATGTTTGCACAATGCTTTAAACATGGACCTATCTATGGCAATGCTAAGTTTTAACTCCCTCTCGGCAGACACAGCAGGGGTTGTGCATCTCTCTTCCCCCATCTCCCTCATCTATCCCTAGCCATTAATGTAAAAAACAGGACACGTGCCTAGCTCTGCAGGCTTCCTGGAGGCCAATGTTCAGTGACACCCAATGAGAGCAGCTCAGAATATCCACAAACCGCCATACCTGACAGGGCTGAGATCACAGCCATGGGGCTGCAAATACCAGCAAGGAACTTTCCCTTGCCAGGTCGACTGCCAATCACGGGAACAACAGAAGAGAGTCATGATTATTATGGTACTAACCCAGAGACAGAGATTCCAACAGGTGGGGAGAGGACAGAGCAGGGGTCACCCTAAGCTCATAGTAGGGATAGAGCCAGAGGTCAAAGGGGGTTTACTCACTGTCTGTTCACCGTCCATATTGGCCTGCTGTCTCCGGAGATCGGCCTTAATGAACACTGAGAGGTAGAGGGAAGAGGAGAGCCATAAGGACACAACAGAGGACACAAGCAAGTCTCACAGAACTCAGGAGTTACACAGGGGTAGCAAAGGGTTCAAGGAGACACTGGGGGACCAGCAGAGGATCCACCGTTCTGAATGAGGAAGACAGGACTTCCACAGCAGTCAGGCAGCAGAGGGAGGTCCTGGCCCAGCCATGAGGGAGCCTCCTCTGGCTGAGTCCCCAGCCAGGAGCATGGATAGGGGACAGCAGTGGGAAAGCTCACACCACTGGGACCTTCAGCCAGTGACGCAGACCGGCTGCCACAACAAGGAAACAGGAGCAGCACAGCAGGGCGCTGCTGTTCTGGAGCTTGCTCAGCTGGAGCAGCCCGGCAGGCGCTGCAGTAGGGGAACTGCCTTCACTCCACATGCCAAGTCCCACAGTTCACAGTCAGGTGGGGAATCTCTGGGGGAGCTGGTTTACCAGTTATGAAAGTCCCCAGGAGTAGGAAGGAACAAAGAAAGAGGTTTCCCGCCTGCGTCCCAAAGCGATTGATGATCTTCCCTTGGGCAATGGTGAAAATGATCCCGAAAACCTTTAAACACAAAAGTAAGGAATGGAATGGCGCTAACTATACTGTCCTTGCCTGGCCACCATCCCTCAGCCTCTCCCCTCACCCTTTGCCCCTGATTCACCAGGTAAAGGCAGCTTACTAAACAGTTTGCTAGGTCTAATAAGGACTTAGAACCCTCACACACTTGCAGCCGTTCGTCCATTCAGCTGAAGCTAGGTTAGAAACAAGGGCTGAATTTGGATGATGTGCCTCCTTCTGGCTAGGGGAAGGACAACAGAGTCTGCTGGCTGGAATCCCCTGTCACCCAAGGAGTGGGGGATCCTAGACTGCTGGGAGTGATAGTGCAAAGGGGCAGGGAGCTCCAGCATCCTGAAGGACCTTTCTGGGACAAGGGAGGGGGTGGAGGCCACTGAAGTTGAAGATTAAATTCCAGTTTTGACAGCAATAAAATAAGAAAACAAAGGTTTGGGACTGAAGCATGGCCTCTCTCTGGAGCATCAGGTGCTCTCTGTGACAGAGCAGGATACTGCACTGGATTGGCCAATGGTATGAACTGTATCCCTGTGGAACAGGAATCCTCCTGGGCCTAGCAGGGCATTCTAGCAGTGCTGGGCACGGTATGGGGGAGAACGTACCTGTGCTGATACATTAAGGAGGCCTGAAGACGTTCCTTCTGACTCTGGGTACGTTAACTCTGCCGCAAACTCAAAACCCAGCGGTAGGTACCCGGTCATGAAGAATCTGCACAGCAGTACACAGAAAAGGAAAAAGTCAGCAGCTGGTGGAGGGAAAAGTGGGGAAAGGACTATGTGGCTCTGATCCCTGTTTCCTCCTAACCTCAGTGACTGCACAAGACTGGTCTCACAACATTCCATCCCTCCAGCCACCTGATGCACTGACCACATGGCCATGGTCGGGACTCTAGTCCCAACCCACAAATGTTTGTGCCTGCAGCCGTAGTGCAGAAGGCCAGGCCTGCAGGGGCAGGGAGAAGAGAGGCATGGGGGGAAGGGAGCCACCTATTGCTGCCAGGAAGCAGGGTCAGCCAGTGTCATCGGAGTCAGAATGTTAATGCTAGTTTGTAAAGTAAAAGCCTGGAAGAGACTTAGATGGGATGCCGCCCAGCCGAGGGCTATTTTAGAAACCCAGCTGTCACCATGGTTCTCAATCCTTCTCTCCAATGTCTGGAAGGAGCCTGGCAGAGTGTTCAGAGCCAGCTGGGGCAGGGAGGAGTAGTAGGGGCTGCTATACACATCCCTCAGCTCTCCCAGTCAGAGGCTCCAGGAGAGACTTGGGGAGAATACAACACCTTATCCTCCTCCCAGGGAAGAGCTATATAGAGCCTGCCCCACCCTGGCCCCTGCTGCTTCTGGGCTGTGACACCTCTGCCTTCCCTTCTATGCCACTGCAGGGGCCAGAGGGAAGGGGTGTTTCCAGATTAATGTGGGAGAAAGCAGAAAGCCTGGGCTAAATTGGGCAGTCTCTATGCCTTCCTAGGGTTGGCTCCCACTCGGGAGGGAGAATAAGTCCTGTGGAAAGCAGACTGCATGTGAACTTACCCCAGCACGCCTGCAGTCACAAAGACCACCCAGAGGTGGCCTAGGCTCAGGGTGAAGGTATAGGCTACCAAGCCCCCCAGAGACATGATGTAAACCACCAGCGTCGTCTTCCTGAAAGACAAGGCACAGTCAGGAACAGGCCTTTTAGCTTTCATTCAATGTTCTTCTCTAGCCCTTCCCATCCAAGGATCTCAATGCACTTTCCACATGCTAGCAAGGGAAGCTTCACAACCCTCTACCTCCGTGGGAGGAAGAGGAACAACAGCTTCCCTGTCGCATCAACAGGGAAAACTGAGCCAACAGAGAGGAAAGGGACTCAGCTCAAGGTCACTCAGTAAGTCAGTGGCGGAACCAATAATGGAACCCAGGAGTCCTGACTCCCCTGTATCCAGAGGTGAAAGTAAGCCAGTACGGTCTGGTACAGCGTTCCGGCAAGAGCCAGTACGCCGTGGCAGACTGCACCGGTTTCCGCAGCCAGGATTAAAAGGGCTCTGGCCTCCCCGCAGCGGTGGGGAGCTCCGAGCCCTTTAAATCCCACCCGCAGCTCCGGCGGCTGGGCTGGGGCCAGGATTTAAAGGGCTCGGAGCTCCCCGCAGCCACGAGAGCTCTGGGCCCTTTAAATCCCGGCCCCAGCCTGGCAAGGCTCGGGGCTCCCTGCAGCCGCAGGAGTCCCGAGCCCTTTAAATCCCAGCTGGAGCTGCGATGGGGATTTAAAGGGCCCAAAGCCCCAGGCTCTTTAATTTGCCTGTGAGCCCCAGGGCTCCCGGCCACCTCTGCAGCTGGGAGCCCCGGGTTGATTTAAAGGCCCTGGGGCTCCCAGCCACAATCGGTGCCCCAGGGCCTTTAAATCTTGACAGGCCCTGCCTCCTCTGGTTGAGGCCATGCCTTTTCCAGATGAGGCCATGCCCCCCCCTCAGGACTCCGGTAGTACCGGTAAGTCCTGTAAGATACTTTCACCCCTGCCTGTATCCCAATGGTGCAAGACTGTCACGGAGTCACTGGGCAATGCTCTGGAACTGCTCCCCACCAAGCCAGTCAGGACTTTGGGGAGTCTCCTCTCCCTTGGAGCAGACTTGTTCAGGGCAAGATGCTCACACGGGCTTCACCTCCTGGGTCTCTCCTTGGAGCATTCAGCATCCTCTGCCCCTCCGTGCGCTTCCCAGGCGAGCCCGCCCCAGCAGGGTCCTGGGGAAGCCACAGGGTCCTGTGCCCCCACTTTGCAGTTAGATGTTGACTCTCAGCCAGCCAGTAAAACAGAGGTTTATTTGATGACAGGAACAGGGTCTAAAACAGAGCTTGTTGATACAGCAAACCGGACCCCTCGGCCGGGTCCATTCTGGGGGAGCAGTAAGCCAAACCCCCATGTCTGCACTTCACTCCTCGTCCCCAGCCAGCTCTAGACTAACCACCCCCTCCAGCCCCTCCTCCTCCGCTCAGCTACTTTCCCGGGCCAGGAGGTCACCTGATCTCTGTCTCCAACACCTTCAGTTGTCACCTTTGCAGAGAAGGGGCCCAGGCCATCAGCTGCTAGGAGACAGAGTGCCAGGCATTTAGGTGCACTTGCCCCTTCCTCTGCAGCAATCACACACCCTTATTCCACCACCTAGATACTTAAGAACTGCAGAGGGGACACTGAGGCACCAACACAGTATTCAGAGCAAACATTAAGAACTTTCCCAGTTCGTCACAAAGACCAAATGGAGGATTCCTTTGTTTGGGAAGAACATCTCTTCTGTAGAGAAAGAAATTGAGGCAACCTGGAAGATGAGGAATAAGCCCAGGTTCTACCAGCCTATACACAGAGATCACTTCCCCCACCTACCAGCTGCTTAGCAGCCCAGAGCACCACAGCACAATCGTTACAATAGAGAGTGAAGGTGAATTCTGTATCCAAACTGAAACTGATGGAAGTAAAAGAATGATCAGGGTTAATTTAAAAAAAAATTGGATTTACAGAACAAACATTTTAAAAAACTATTTTTATTTTAAATCAGATTTTTTATTCACATGCTGCTAGTTCTTTACCTTCTTCCCATTTTATTGCTACAGTAGATGCTCTGTACTTGCTTCTATAATATCTTCATTGTTAGTTCTCATTTTGCATAGAGATTTTTTCTAATAAAAAGCTTCACATTTAAAATGTTAATCTTTGCTGAAAAACCAAGCCCAGGGCCTCATCAAAACCCTTACTGTAAGATCACCTCATGCTCAAACACAAAAGTGATAAGCAAATCGCCTTTACTATATTTGCAACCAAACACCCACATTCTGATATACTGAACTGCCACAAGTCAAGAAAAGTGAAATGCTTCAGTAGTCACCATCCTTTTTCGATGACGAGCCACGGAGGACCATGGCGGCGGACGAGCATCTGCCAAAATGCCAACAAGCGTCGTTCTCCAGAGGCGTTCAGCAGCATTTTGGTGGGTGCTCGTCCGCTGGCCAGAATGCAGGAGCACTTAGACACCCCAACGGGCGCCATGGTGCCTGTGGGCACCGCGTTTGGGACCCCAAGACTAGGCTATACTCCATTGGGATTTGAACACTTTGAAGTCAGTGGGACTCTTGCTCCTACATCACTTAAGTGCCTAAATACAAGCTATGGAACTTTAGGCTCCTAGTTTTGAAAGTTTTGGCTGGTATGTATAAAAAAGTTCACAATATCTTTGTTTAATAGGCAGAAAACAATGAAAAGTTATTTAGTCTAACACCAAAGCAATTTTGTTTTGAAGTGACAAAGATTTTATGTCCCTATGAGATTTTTTTAAATTACAATTACAATTTTAGCTCCTGGTGCTCCAAACACTTATGTGCATGTTTAACTGTAAGCACCAACCATTATTAAAGTCAATGGGACTGTTCACGTGAGTCAAGTTATGCGCCTGCTTAAGTATCTGCAGGATCAGGGCCTTCATTTTCAGTATTTGGGGTTTTGCATATATTAGTTTTGTAAAATTTAAGCAAGACCCCTGCCAGTAGGGGCATTTAAAAACAAAAACAGCATTTATAATTCAGTTAATTCTAATTTTAGATTAAAAATTAAAAGTGTGGGGGAATGGGGCTCAGCAGGTGGAGTCTGGGTGCGGCGGGGGGGATCAGTGGGGGGGTCTTGGTGCAGGGATAGTGGGGCTTGGCGGGATGGGAGTCCAGATGCAGCTGGTTGAGGGTCAGTGGTGTGGAAGCTCAGGTGCAGGTGCATGGGGGTGGGGTTCATCAGGGTGGGGGTTTGAGTGCAGGGGACTGAGCGGGGTGGGAGGTCTGGTTGCAGGGGTGAGAGTCTGGATGCAGGGATGAGGGTGCAGGGGGGAAGGGCTTGGTGGGGTCCAGATGCAGGGGGGATGGGGCTCAGCAGGGAGGGCTGGGTGCAGGGGGGGTCTGGGTATGGTGGGGTCTGGATGCATGGAGGTTGAACGGACCGGGAAGCAGGTCCCCAAATAGTGACCCCTCCCGCTGTGGCTGACGAGCTGTGGAGGCAAGAAGCAGGAAGGGGAGGGGATGTGGAGCCAGGGAAGGTTTCTGGAGATGGGTCTTACCCTGTCCTTGCCAATCTGTGCAGGGGAAGTGCACTCTTCTCCACTCCCAGTCCAGCTGGGATTAGCATCTGAGCCCGCTGCAGGGTAGGAGCCACCAGGTGGGGCTGGGTGCAGGGGGTAAGGCTCAGCAGGATGGGGTGTCGGGTGTAGGATTCTGGCTGGGCGGGGGGGGGGGGGTCTGACCCAGCACTGGCTCCAGGCATTTCAACAACCCCACCCTTGCAGTGATCTACCTCTTCCCCTGCTGTTCCAGGCACCTGAAACACAAGACCCCGCTGTTGGGGAGGGGCACATGACCACTCTTGCAGCTTCCCTTTGCTTCCCTGTTATATAGTCATTTTTCTGCAGGGTAACAAAGAAATCTGTGAATTCTGCGCATGCACAGTGGGACAGAATTCTCCCAGGAGTAAGCCACTGGCCTCCCACTATCTAAGTCCCCCCAGCCAGAAACTTGAGGGTGCAGAGAGGTTTCTGTTTTCCGCCACAGACTGTATCTGACTACAGATGAAATTACACACAACGCAGTGAACACATACCACACTGACCCACCCTTGGAACCAAGCTAGAGGCCAAAATGTGTTATTTTGAGAGCTGGCATGGTCTCTCTGCACTCTGAGAAGCTGCCAAAGCTTTTCATTGCTGACAGACCACATTCAATGAGAGCACAAACCTGGAGCTAACTCACAGACCCCCCTGACAGACAGGAGGAGAGAATGCGTGGCCATTCCATTCCTGGCTAAGGGAGACAGGGAAGCGGACCTAGTGGCATTAGTCTTTCATGCAAATTCAAAGGTAAATAACACACTTTGAGTGCTGCCCTTCCCTACTTTGATAAGAGGAAGGAGAAGTTCACTCTTTTCACTCAGCTTGGCAGTTTTGTTACCTGATTCTCATGGCCCAGCCTTTGGGGCCATGACACTGTATGACCCCCAAGCCTTCCAGCCCCCATCACTGAAGCATTTGACCTCTTGGGACTGGTAATTTAAAAAACAGGCTTTTTCAGAATTTTAAATTTATTCTCAGTGGAAAGGTTCTGTTAATGTTTGCTGTTTTACAGAAACCCCTATGAACAGCCTGAACCAGCCCAATTTCCTGGCAGTGCCCTCCTCACTCTAGGCTATGTTTATCCTACCATCTCCCTAAAGTTAGTCAGCAGGGTTGCGCCAGAGATTAATTTAGCCCATTCAGTGCACACACCATGCTGCCAATCCCAGCGCTGCCAAAACACGCTCATTCTGCCCCTTCCATGCGACCACAGCCCTCTGAACAAACGGGGGACTGTTTTCACACTGCTGCGAACGGACTCCCAGCTCCTACTGTGCAGCCACAAATCCCTTACACTGTGACCTCTGTGCAGCAATATAGCTCCATTTGGGAGAGTCGGGAATGTCACATGCCATAGCTGTGCCAGTCTGGGCCATGTTGTCAGCATGACAGAGTTGTTAGGGACTGCAAATTACAGAGCAGCAAAAATGCAGTTAGTTGATAGCGTGTGTTCCCACCTCCTAGGGCTACAGTAGCCACAGCTGCCAAAAGAAAGGCACATTAACCCAGCCCAGCTGCACACAGCCACCAGACACAGCAGTAAGTGACTGGCCGACACATCTAGTGATCATTTGCTCCTGCTTTTCTCCCTGCTTCCCGATTCCCCCATAAGTCCTCATCTGCCATCTTAGGGTTGGCCCAAAAGGTCAGTTTCTGCTCTAGACTTGGTCCCTGGACGTGCCAGTACCCATGGCTGGAGCTACAGCTGGGGATACCCAAACAAGCTGTGGGCCCTAAACATACTCACCTAGGGGTAGCTGGCCCTGGGAAGCTTTCCCTTACTGTGGATAGCCTATGCTACCAGAGCCAGAATAAATGCTGTGGTGGGTCCTAGAACGGAAAGGTCATGGAAGCACCCTTCTTCCCATCTCCTACTATTAGAATAAAGCCCTTTCGTACTCTGGCATGCAAGGAAAGCAGGTTAGCACCACCTTAACAAAACCCACTGGTGGCTGGTATACAGGAGCTCACTGTAACCAGGCCAGTCAACGCTCATTGCAAAAAGATTGAGTGAACTAGGGCAGCAGAGACTCCCACCAAGAAAGATCTGGCCCCTGGGAAAGCTCCCAGTCTAAAGCTGCAGGCAATAAAGGGGCCTTTAGCTGGACATTCACAGATGACAGCATGTGCTGCCAAGTATCCCCATAAGTACCAAACCCTAATCTGACCCCAACTCCCACCCCCACCGCTCCATCTGCCTCTGCCTTCAATAAAGTGTCACATACACACACGCACACACACAAAGTGCCTTTGGGCACAGGACTCAATGGACCTCTCACTAAGTAGAACAGAGCCTCTCAGATACTGGTTTGTGAGGCAGAGAACAGGTCTGGTACTATAGGATTCCTCCAACGCTGGGAACTATCTCAGCCTTGACAAAGCAGCCGTGGGCCATTTCTGCTCCTTCCTTCTCAGGGTGCTAAGAACCTGACCAGAGCCATGAAGGGGCTGAACACCACACTGCTCTCTCTCAGCTTCTGGACACAAGACAAGACAGAAAGAAAGTCAGACACGGAAGTCTGCCTCACTCTGTTTCCCTCAGAGAAATGCACCCTCAACTCACCCCCTTCCTCCCAAAGAGAAGGGGCTCCAGATCCCTGCTCTCCCACCTAGCCTCCCCCAAAGAAATCCCCCACACACCGACAATTCATATCCTAACCCTAGCCTTCCCTGCCTATGCAGGTTGCTCTGGCCCTGCTCCAGCTCCCAAAAAGCAGCTCTTCTCCTTTCAGCTCCTTCTGTACAGCCCTTGACAAGACAGCTCTGTGGTAAGCTCTAATCTGGTGGAAGCAGGTGTTTGTCTCTCCACACACAAATAAACTCCACCCTCATGATAGGCCAGACCCAAACCCATTAATCCCTAAACACAAACACCAGAAATAAACCAGAGGCACACAGGAATCCTGGAGAAGTAACTCCATTACCAGTTCTTGTAATAAAGGAATGAGTAGCTCCAGAACCAAAAAGTGTGGCTGGTATCTCCTGGGCTCAGGAAACTTCCAAAATGAGCTCCAAATTCTTGCTTTTACTGCAGGATGATTGGATTTGTGGGAACACAGTTGTTCTCCCCCACCCCGCTGCCCCAGACCTGAGGAAGAGCTCTGTAACAAGCTTGAAAGCTTGCCTCTCTTACCAACAGAAGTCGGTCCAATAAAATATATTACTTCACCCACCTTGTCAAGCCACTGGAAGGCAGAGCTGCCTCCCCTGGGGTTTGCCTTCCATGTGGCAGAGAGTAGGATGGAGTTGTGGAGACACAAGTGTAAGGGACTTACTTGTAGGTTTTGGTTTTATCCAACCAGATGCCAGAGAGCAGAGCTCCAGCCATGCCAGACACTACAATGGTGAGTCCAATTCTTCCAGCATTCACCTCCTCCCCCTATGGGAAGACACACATCAACACAGGAACTAGCTAATGGCCAACAGCAAGTGGGGATGGATGGCTAAAAGGGCCTCAGAGGAGGAGATACTAAAGACCTTTCAAAGCTTGCTGTCCAGTACTGGTCTTTGGTTCAGCTTGTTCAGGATTTACCAGGAATGTAGGAGCAGCAAAGAGTCCTGTGGCACCTTATAGACTAACAGACATATTGGAGCACGAGTTTCATGGGTGAATATCCACGTCGTCGGATGCAATGGGTATTCACCCATGAAAGCTCATGCTCCAATACATCTGTTAGTCCGGAAGGTGCCACAGGACTCTCTGCTGCTTTTACAGATCCAGACTAACATGGCTACCCCTCTGATACAGGAATGTAGGGTAACCCCAGGGAAAAGATGTTCCCAGGTATCCCAGTCCTGGCCTTTCCCAGCAGGAGGTGCTTTAGGGAAAGTTACTGAAGCCCTAGCTATGGAGCACTCCCTTCTCCTCCATGGGAAGGCAATGTTGTGAAAGGTGCAGGAGCAATGACTATCAAGAGGCTCCCAGCTGGTAGTGCTGTAGGGCAGCAGTTCTCAAGCGGTGGTCCATGGCCTTCTGGGGGGTCCATGAGCCGATTTCAGGGAGTCTGCGAGCCCGAGCCCTGGCGCCCCACAGGGCAAAGCCCAGAACCCCTAGGTGCAGTTTGGGAGGGTACGAGGGGCTTTGCCCCCACAAACTGCAGTGCTGTAACCAGACTGGGACAGGCTGGGAGCGGCTACACACTCCTACTTTCTCCTCTCCCCTCTGCCCCCTGACCAGGTTGGAGGTGGGAAGCTGGAGACGGGCAGTGCAAGGCAGCTGCTGCTCTGGCTGGTGCCATGAAGCGGTGGGCCCTGGTGCTGGCCCATCTCCTGCTGCTGCTAGTGCCTGGGGCTGCGTCTGCTCCTCAGCTCCCAGCCCCCTTTGATTGCTCCTGCAGCAGGTAAGAGCAGCCCTGTTGGAGGGACCCAGCTCCAGGGCCAACACAGCCTTCAGGGAGCAGCAACCACACTGCCCCTAGCTACTCCTCTGCCTGCGCCCTTTGCTACACCCCTCTCTGCACACAGCTCCTAGTTATCCCCTCCCCACACCCTGAGCAGTTTTCATACTTTTTGAGCTGAGTTATAATTTTTGGGTGCATTCCCCTGCAATCCTGGGTGGCCTGCGGAGGTGAGTCAGGGGTAGGAGTTGGTGCTCCCTCCCTGGACCCCACTGTGCACAGCTGGCCTAAGTCCCGCCGGGTCCCACCCTCTTCCCCAAAACAGAAGTCAAACTATGTCTATGCCTGACGCCTGCCCAGCAGCCGGAGACTCGAGCCCTGGCGCCCCTCAGGGCAGAAGCCCAGACACCCTCCCACACCTCATGCCCTGAAGTTTCTATAGCATGTTGGAGGGGTGCTCAGAAAGAAAAAGGCTGGGGAATGGGGCACAAGCAGTGACTGAGTGAGTTATAAGAAGAAAGCACAACTGATTATGGTATAGAGGCATAGCCGCTGGTGGAGCTCACTAGCCCAATTCTTTTCCAGAAGAAAATGCTGTAAGGAACAGGGACAGGAGCGATGGCTGCTGCAGAGGAAGTGCACAGTAGCTCCAATACCAAACTCTCCCAGCAGGAGGTGCTGTTGCATCGGGCTCTATACAAACTTTCTTTTGACAGCAATGCTGTAGGAGAGCACATAGCAGGTACTTACTGGATAGTTCTGGATCACCATGCGGTTCAGCAGAGTGGACAGGGCATAGAAGCAACCAGTGTTCAAACCTGAGAGGTGAATAAAAACACAGCACATTCACAGCCTGCCATTCTCCTGCTGGGTGAAGAAAGATTGGAGATATCGTGACCAGATGTCCTGATTTTATAGGGACAGTCCCGATATTTGGGGCTTTTTCGTATATAGGCTCCTATTGCCTCCCACCCCCATCCCGATTTTTCACACTTGCCCTCTGGTCACCCTAGTTGGATACCTAGAGAGGGCTCCACTGAGTGTGGATGTTCTAATCCAGAGACCCAGAAGAGACCCAGGCATCAGGCACTGAGAATGTGGGCACGGTGTTTTACAACGGGGCTGGGGAGTCTGCAGAACAGCTGGCTGCCTTGGCCATGTCAGCTAGCAGAGGAGCTACAAATGGAGGGAAGGCAAGGGGCTGCTGGGCTGGCCAAATTGAGCTCTCTCTCAGCTCAGTGGGTGGGCTGAACCCTGCAGTCTCAGAGTTGCTCCTTATCTGAGTGCAGGGAGATCACAAACATTTTTAGAGCTGATCGGGGACCCAATGGGTCCAGGCCCCAGCACCTCCTCCCTCTAGTGCAATCACTCTTCTCTACCCAGTGGATGGCGCAGCTCACAAATGAGCTCTCCTGACCTCCACGTCCTGCCCTAGCATGACAGCTGCAGAAGACTGGCCTGGGCTATGTTGGGGTCTGTAAGCTGCTCACAGCTGTAAGCTGACTCATTCTTGACTGACCTCATTTACCACCTACTCCACCAGGCCAAGAGAGAACTCTACTCACCCAGATTAGTGCTGGGTTGGCAGCGCCTCCCTTGAGGAGCTCAGATCCAATTAACATTGCAATACCAAGGCCAGTGACCTAGTGTGAGCTGGAAGAGATGTCCCAGCTGGAGGCTTCCTCACAATGGGGAACTGGCTCACTCCCCCCAGCAACAGCCAGCAGGAAGTGGCTCTTCTGGCCAAGAAGTCCTAGTAACTGAGTAGGAGCTAAGCAGCTTGCTGAGCAGTAACAGCACCTTCTCAAGTTACTATGGGCTCGTGTAGTTGGAAAAGTATGATCAGTCACACACAAAGATCACTGAAGTCTTAAA
This sequence comes from Gopherus evgoodei, assembly GCF_007399415.2. Taxonomy (NCBI): domain Eukaryota; kingdom Metazoa; phylum Chordata; order Testudines; family Testudinidae; genus Gopherus; species Gopherus evgoodei. Next base: position 44,970,975 of record NC_044325.1, read on the forward strand.
GAGATGGTAATGCCAGTATAACCCTACCCCCGTGTGGACACTTTATTCCACTACAAGGGTTGCTTTGCTTTAGCTTAAACCCCTTCCCAAGGGACACAAATGACACCAAAAAAACCACCCTTACACCAGAATAAAAGTGTCCATACAGGGGGTCATAGCAGTATTATTCTACTGATATAAATTCTCACCGTAAGTGATGCTGAAAAAGCTTTCCCATGTGGACAAGACCCATAAAGGTCAATTCAATCCTCTTCTCAGAAAGTCATTCACATTTGCAGCTGGTTTCTCTTTAAGGCTTCAGTGATCACTGTGATGGTGGGTGGGGATCATAGGTTCCACCAGTCACAGCCCACACATCCCTGTGCTCAGGATAAACAAAGTTTAAGGTCTCTGTGTTGAGACATCTGCAATCCTTAAAGTGCAAAATTCCCACATCCCCGTCCTTTCTCTCTCTTTCTCTCAAAGCCTGAGTGAACACAGCAGGAAGCACTCCAGGGTACAGTAGAAAGGAGCCGTATAGTAGTCCGAGCACAGGATGCGGAGACAGGCTAATCCCAGCTCTGACACTGACTCCACCTCTGCGACCTGCAGCAAGTCACTTCCCCTTCCCGTGCTTCAGTTTCCCCCAACAGCAGAATGGCAACACCGTCACCACACACATCAACGTTTATGAAGCTCTTTGACAGTGAAAAGCCTTGAGTGGTGCAGCAGCAGCAGCTGGAGTGGAGTTCACACCTCCCTCATGTCCAGCCTCTACCAACACATTGAACTAGGCCATGGTGATGAGTGTGATACAGGGATCTAGCTAGAGTAGAATATATCCAGCAGACAGACATGCATGGCCCAAGGGAGACTGAGCCAGATTGAATGTCATAAACTCCTGAGAGGTGCAGCAGCAAAGGAGGGGATCAGCATCTTATCAGTTCCTGACATGCTCTCTGAACAGGAAACACCCATCCCATTCACTCCAAAAACCACCTAGTACAATAGTGAGTTCCAGGTGGTCAGTGACCTCCAGAGAGATAAGATAGGAGGGACACCAGGGAAAACTCTTCAATGGGAGCCGGCAGCAGGAACACACACCCCAGTGTTGAACCTTGATCTTCACAAGATTTGGCCCTGGCAGGAATGCACAGAGGAACCTGGTGAGGCTGTTGGCCCACTTCACCCCCACCACTCTGGAACACAGAGTTTACTAAGGAACACTTCACTGGTAGGAAGAAGGAACATGAAAGGTCAGCACATGTCCTCTACCTACTGTTGTTTCAGTTCTAAGCTACATGTCAAACAATGTATGTTCACCTATGGAATATCTACACACGAGTGATGCATTTATACCAACCTAAACCCTGGGGTAGACAGCAGGGCTGCCCGGGGGGGGCAAGAGGGGCAATTTGCCACAGGCCCTGGGCTCCGCAGGGGCCCCCACGAGAGTTTTTCGGGGCCCCTGGAGCGGGGTCCTTCACTCGCTCGGGGGCCTCAGAAAACTCTTGCGGGGCTGGGCCCCAGAGCTTCTTCCGCTGCTGGTCTTCGCTGGCGGGGGAGTTCTTCCGCTCCGGGGCAGAAGGACCCCCGCCATCGCATTACCGCTGAAGTGGGATCTGCCGCCGAAGTGCAACCCGGTCTTCGGCGGTAATTCTGTGGCGGGGGGCCCTTCCGTTCAGGGACCCGCCGCCGAAGTGCCCTGAAGACCCACAGCGGGGACCCCCCGCCACCGAATTACCGCCGAAGAGCGGGCTGCACTTCAGCGGCGGGTCCCGCTTTGGCAGTAATTCACCGGCGGGGGGCCCCTGCCGCAGGTCTTCAGGGCACTTCAACAGCGGGTCCCAGAACGGAAGGGCCCCCCGCCGCCGGACAGGGCTGGCTCTAGACATTTCGCCGCACGGGGGGCCCCCTGCCGCTTGCCGGTCCCACGGCTCCGGTGGACCTCCCGCAGGCGTGCCTGCAGATTCTCCACCGGAGCCGCGGGACCAGCGGACCCTCCGCAGGCACGCCTGCGGGAGGTCCACTGGAGCCGCCTGCCACCGATGGCCCCAGGCCCCCGGAATCCTCTGGGCAGCCCTAGTAGACAGCACTATCTTAACAGGAGGGCTTCACCCATCAACATAGCTACCACCTCTCAGGGAGGTGGAGTACTCTCTGATCAGCGTAGGTAGCGTCTTCACTAAGTGCTAGAGTGGCGCAGCTGCACCCATGCACTGCTGCAGCACTGTAAGTGCAGACAAGCCCTCAGACCTGCACAAAGCACTTCATTGCTTTCGGGCCCTCTAAGTCTCAGTTACTTTATCTTTGTTGTTAGGGAACTGAAAGTCAAGGGTGAGTCAGGCAAAGCCAAGTGAGCAGAGGAGGGAAAAAAACAAACAAACAAACAAAACAAAAAACCACCACCACAAGCCAGGAGGAAGAGAAGTTGAAGTCGAAGCCACTAAACAGCCTTTTCAGATCCCCCAGTGACTCTAAAGGGAGGAATTATCCCAGGAGGATCAGATTCTAAAGAAACTCTTCACACTGAGAGGCCCTTCTCAGCACTAGCACTGGGTCACTAATTAGTAACTAATCCCTTCCCCTTCTTCACACTTACACCCACACAGTTTGATGAGCACATTAAGAACAGACCTTCAGCCAGCATCTGTATCGGATTTTCTCAGGGCTTGTCTACATCAGAAAGTTGCAGCGCTGGTGAGGGAGTTACAGCGCTGCAACTTTGAAGGTGTACACATCTGCAGGGCACCACCAGCGCTGCAACTCCCTGTTTGCAGCGCTGGCCGTACTCCCGTTTTGTCTCGGGTGTAGAGGATCCAGCGCTGGTGATCCAGCGCTGGTAATCCAATGTAGACAGTTACCAGCGCTTTTCTTGACCTCCGTGGAAGGAGGAAGCCTCTGGTAATCAAGCTGGTTTCCTTTCCCGGTTTGCTCTCTCGGTCCCGGAGCCACCCAGCAAACCGCAGGGAAGGAGACCTGCTTGCTCGGGGTTCCGGGACCGAGAGAGCAAACCGGGAAAGGAGACCAGCTTCGCCGCGGTTTGCTCTCGCGTTCCCGGAGCCACCCAGCAAACCGCAGGGAAGGAGACCTGCTTGCTCGGGGTTCCGGGACCGAGAGAGCAAACCGGGAACGCCGCGGTTTGCTCTCTCGGTCCCGGAGCCACCCAGCAAACCGCAGGGAAGGAGACCTGCTTGCTCGGGGTTCTGGGACCGAGAGAGCAAACCGGGAAAGGAAACCAGCTTCGCCGCGGTTTGCTCTCTCGGTCCCGGAACCCCGAGCAAGCAGGTCTCCTTCCCTGCAGTTTGCTGGGTGGCTCCGGGACCGAGAGAGCAAACCGCGGCGTTCCCGGTTTGCTCTCTGGGTCCCGGAACCCCGAGCAAGCAGGTCTCCTTCCCTGCGGTTTGCTGGCTGGCTCCGGGACCGAGAGAGCAAACCGCGGCGTTCCCGGTTTGCTCTCTCGGTCCCGGAACCCCGAGCAAGCAGGTCTCCTTCCCTGCGGTTTGCTGGCTGGCTCCGGGACCGAGAGAGCAAACCGCGGCGTTCCCGGTTTGCTCTCTCGGTCCCGGAACCCCGAGCAAGCAGGTCTCCTTCCCTGCGGTTTGCTGGGTGGCTCCGGGACCGAGAGAGCAAACCGCGGCGAAGCTGGTTTCCTTTCCCGGTTTGCTCTCTCGTCCCGGAACCCCCCTTGAAGCCGCCCAACAGCGCTGCAGTGTAGCCACATCTAACACCACTTGCAGCGCTGGTTGCTGTAAGTGTGGCCACTCTGCAGCGCTGGCCCTATACAGCTGTACTAATACAGCTGTAACAACCAGCGCTGCAAAATTTTAGATGTAGACATGGCCTCAGAGGGCATCAGACAGAACAATCCTGGGACTGTCTCCAGCTCCTCGCTATGAAGCTAGGGGGCAGCTGGATGGGAGAGGGGAAGAGAAGGTGCAGTAGGGGACTGAGTGATCTGGGAAACCTAATGGCACGGCAGGAGTAACCTGGGAGATCTGAGGGTCACTTACAGAAAGCTCTACTGCACCCCTCAGGGAGAAAGGACTAAATGACTTAATAGGCCTTTTGCAGCTCCAAAGCGAACATCACACTGTCCCCAGGCCTTGTTAATCACTCAGGGCTTGGCTACACTGGAAAGTTGGAGCCCTGGTGGTGGGTTTACAGCGCTGCAACTTAGTAACTATCCACACCTGCAAGGCACATCCAGCGCTGCAACTCCCTGGCTGCAGCACTGGCTGTACACCTGGTCTGCTTGGGGTATAATGATTGCAGCGCTGGTGCTGCAGTGCTGCTCAATTGTGCCCACCAAAAGCACTGTTATTGGCTTCCAGGGTATTAGGAGGTATCCCAGAATACCTGTTCAGCCACTCTGCTCATCAGTTCGCACTCTACTGCCCTGGCCTCAGGTGACCCACCCTTTAAATGCCCCAGGAATTTTAAAAATCCCCTTCCTGTTTGCTCAGCCAGGTGTGGAGTGCAATCAATCAGTGACCATGCCTCCATGCCCCAAACGAGCCCCAGCATGGAGCAATGGCGAGTTGATAGACCTCATCAGTGTTTTTGGTGAGGAAGCTGTGCAGTCACAGCTGTGCTCCAGCCGTAGGAATTATGATACCTATGGGCAGATATCAAAGGCCATGCTAGAAAGGGGCCATGACCGGGAGGCAGTGCAGTGCAGGGTTAAAGTAAAGGAGCTGCGGAGTGCCTATTGCAAAGCCCGCGAGGGAAACCGCCGCTCAGGTGCTGCCCCCACGACCTGCCGTTTTTACAAGGAGCTGGACGCGATACTTGGGGGTGACCCCACTGCCAATCCGAGGACCACGATGGACAGTTCAGAGCAGGGAGGAAACAGAGAGTGAGGGTACTGGGGTGGGGGGAGACACCCCAGAGTCCCAGGAAGCATGCAGCCAGGAGCTCTTCTCAAGCCAGAAGGAAGCTAGCCAGTCGCAGCAGCTGGAACTTGTTGGTGAAGAAGAAGCAGAGGAGCGGGTTCCTGGTAAGCAGCTTTTATTTTCATGATGGAAATGTTTCGGGGGGGTAGGGCTGCATGCATGCCTAGATGTGGAATAGCCCATTGATGTGGTCTATCACGTCACGGTAATCAGCCTCTGTAATCTCTTCAAAAGTTTCTGCCAGAGTGTGTGCAATGCGCTTGTGCAAGTTTATAGGAAGAGCCACTGTGGTTCTTGTCTCAGTCAGGCTAACGCATCCATGCCACTGTGCCGCGAGGGGTAGGGGGACCACTGCTGCACACAGGCAAGCTGCATAGGGGCCAGGGCGGAATCTGCATTGCTGTAGAAGACCCTCCCTTGCTTCCCAGGTAACCCGCAGCAGTGAGATATCTTCCAGGATTAACTCCTGTGGAAAATGTAGGGATAGTGTTCAGTGCAGGTCCCCCCCGCAGCTCTCTGCTTTCCCCAATGCACAGAAACCCCAGTGCAGCCCTGAACCAATCAGTTCCCCTTCCCAGGTGAGCCGCGGCAGCAAGATGGCTTCCAGGATTTATTAACTCCTGCACTCATTCCCCCTTACTCACCATGTCTTCGCTGCTGTGGGCTCTCTGTGCTCTGTTTGGTATGTGGAAAGTATGCTACAGTGAGACTCTGATTATACACAATGCTGCCTCTCTATTAAATGTTTCAATTTTTGTCTTTTTTCTAATGACAGTGTCCTTGACTAGTACTACTAATCGACTGGCCCTATCAGAGACTGCTGAAAAGCTACAAAACCTGAGGAGAAAGCCAAGAAAAAGCAAAGAAGATTTGGTGAAAGCAGTTATGAATCAGTGTGCCAGAGAGAGTAAGAGGCTGCAGTACTGGAGAGAAAAAATGCAGCAGGGGAGGGAAAGAGAAAGCAGGAGAAAGGAATTGACTAAGAAGAGAAGCAAGAAGCAGCTGATAAGCCTCTTGGCTTGCCAAACGGACTGTATGCAGTCACTCGTAGCCATGCAGGCAGAGCACTACTGTGCTGCCCCCGCCCTCATCCCAAAGCTCTCTCACTTGTGCCCCAATGTCAGCTCAAAACCCGCTTCTCCATCATCCAGGTTCTTACCACCACCAGCTGCCCCCAACACCGGTACGTTCACCTACCAGCCCTGAGAACTACAACCCTTACCCTCTGCACTCAACCCCCATCGCCATGCAACATTTTCATCCTGAAGTGCAGTAGTCATTGCACAGCACTCCAGGCAGGACATATTCAAACCTCTGACTGTACAGTTCACCACCCTACCCCCCTGGCCTTTTACTTACTTCTTTTCAATAAATGATTTCTTGGCTTTTAAAACAGTTTTTATTATTGCAGAAAGTGAAAGATACCATACCCCAAGGAAAAACAGACACTGCAAATCATTGTAACCACTGAACTTCACTCCCGTGCAAGGCACCAAACATTACTGTTGGCTTTCAGCCTCAAATTCCTCCCTCAAGGCATCCCTAATCCTTGTAGCCCTGTGCTGGGCCTCTCTAGTAGCCCTGCTCTCTGGCTGTGCAAATTCAGCATCCAGGCATTGAACCTCAGAGGTCCATTCCTGACTGAATGTTTCACCCTTCCCTTCACAAATATTATGGAGGGTACAGCACGCAGATATAACCGCAGGGATGCTGCTTTCCCCCAAGTCTAGCTTCCCATAAAGAGATCTCCAGCGGCCCTTTAAACAGCCAAAAGCACACTCCACAGTCATTCGGCACCGGCTCAGCCTGTAGTTGAACTGGTTCTTGCTCCTGTCAAGCTTCCCTGTATACGGTTTCACGAGCCATGGCATTAACGGGTAAGCGGGGTCTCCAAGGATCACAGTGGGCATTTCGACGTCCCCTACTGTGATCTTGCGGTCTGGGAAAAAAGTCACGGCCTGCAGCTTCCTGAACAGGCCACTGTTCCGAAAGATGCGTGCATCATGCACCTTTCCAGGCCAGCCTGTGTAAATGTCAATGAAACACCCACGGTGATCCACAAGAGCCTGGAGAACCATAGAGAAATACCCCTTCCGATTAATGTACTAGGATGCCAGGTGGGGTGGTGCCAGAATAGGAATATGCGTCCCATCTATCACCCCTCCACAGTTAGGGAAACCCATTTCTGCAAAGCCATCCAGAATGTCCTGCATGTTCCCCAGAGTCACGGTTCTTCTTAGCAGGATGCAATTAATGGCCCTGCAAACTTGCATCAACATGATTCCAGCGGTTGACTTTCCCACTTCAAACTGGTTCCCGACCCATCGGTAGCTGTTTGGAGTTGCCAGCTTCCAGACTGCAATAGCCACCCGCTTCTCCACCGGCAGGGCAGCTCTCAATCTAATGTCCTTGCGCCGCAGGGTAGGGGTGAGCTCCTCACACAGTCCCATGAAAGTGGCTTTTCTCATCCGAAAGTTCTGCAGCCACTGCTCGTCATCCCAGACTTCCATGACGATGTGATCCCATCACTCAGTGCTTGTTTCCCGAGCCCAAAAGCGGCGTTGCACAGTGCTGAGCATTTCCATTACTGGCACAAGCAATTTAGTGTCACACGCGTCAGGCGACTCGATATCATCGTCGGACTCCTCACTGTCACTTTGGAGCTGAAGGAATAGCTCAACTGCCAAACATGATGTGCTGGTGACACTCATCAGCGAAGTCCTCAGCAGTTCGGGCTCCATTTCCCAGAGAAATCGCGCTGCACAGAGACTCACAATGGTGCCAAACTGCTGGAATGTGGAGCGATTCACCACGGGGCATTGGGACAGGAAGCGGAATGACCCCCACCCTTCTGTCCCCTTCCCACAACCCACGGCGCCAAAATGGGACGAGGTGCTCTGTGGGATAGCTGCCCACAATGCACCATTCCCAACAGCACTGCAAATGCGGCCACACTGCAGCGCTGTCCCTACACAGCTGTACGAAGACAGCTGTAACTCCCAGCGCTGTACAGCTGTAAGTGTAGCCATAGCGTCAGATGTTCCATTAGCCACTAGTGTTGGCAGAACAACCTGTGAGGGAGTTGGAGATCCCAGACTGCTTCAGGCCCCCAGACCCCAAGCTTTCCCTATGTACTGTATATCCCATTCTTACCTTCTCCTGAGGGGCTTCTCCAGCAAGGAGATTTCTGTTGCCAGGCACTGAGAACAGAGCCAGCCTATGCCAGAAATCATTTCACACCTAGAACCAAGTGTGACACATTCACACACAGAACAACTTCCTAGAGTTCCGTGCAGCTGGCTAGAATACATCCTACTGGGGTACAGAGGCAGCTGTTCAGGGCTTGGGTGGGTCTCTTAAGGCGCCGAGCACAGCCAATAAACCATAGCAAAGTCATCTTCCCCTTCTTACCAGGGGAATTGCTTCATCACATTACAAAATTACAGTGTCAAAAGCAGAATCTGCACCTCACTCCCCTACTGTCCCCATGCAAACAAATCAAGGGGCCCATTTCTGAGAGTGCTGCAGAGGAAGAAGTGAGCAGCTGACTTAGACTTAGCAGGACAGTCACAAGCAGAGGGGCCCTTAACAAACTCCCTCCCTCTGGCTTCTTGGGGGTAGGGGTTTGCTGGAGACCACAGGCTATGTCCATACCCACTCTAGTCCCTCCACAATCCCTCCCCCTTGCTGATTCCACAGGGACTCTTGGAGGCCACACACTTGCCATTGGCTGTGTAAGTTTAGCAGCTCTTTGCCCAGATTATAAGTGAGCAGGTTATTCCAGATAATGACTTGCTCCCAGAGCTGCCTGGGAGAGTCACTGTGAGCAAGGAAGATCTATCTCCTGCTAGCAGCCCAGGCCAGATACTGGTCAGCACTGCCAAAGGAGGACCCATCCTGGCACACACAGTAGGAGAAAGATCTCTGCCTTCACCCATCACTTAGCAGAGCCAAGACTGGATCTTACCATAAGCGACTATCAACAGGACGAAATTGGTATTGCGGAGCAGCCTGCAGATGGACTGCACGTAGGAATATTCCTCAGGTGGTTTCAACTGGATCAAGGCCTGGGCCCGGCTTGGGGGAAACAGGGGCTTCTCCCGGAACACTGGAAACAAACAGAATGGACCTGTCAGTTACAAGGCCTCAGGGAGTCTGGGCCCAGAGAGCTGGAGGGGATGTTGTGGGGTGAGGCAGGGAAACCACAGTTTATAAAAAACACAGTCCTCCCTGGTGCTCTAGCCTTCCCATGAGCCTCCCTAGGGACACAAAGGGAAGGAGTGCCTCTAAAATAAAGCAAAAACAATGAGGAATCCTTGAGGTGCCACAAGGACTCCTCATTGTTTTTGCTGATACAGACTAACACAGCTACCACTTTGAAATCTAATATAAAGGAAACTCCAGCACCACCAGCCCCTACCATCAGAGGAAGCAGCTGTGAAAGTCATTGCCTGTCAGTTGAAATTTTATAGCTGTTCAGTGCTCAGCAGTAGGGTTGCCAACGGTCTAATCGCATAAATTCAAACACCCTTGCCCCGCCTCAAAGCCCCACCCCTACCCTGCCCCTTCTCCGAGGCCCTGCCCCCCACTCACTCCATTCCCCATCCCTCCGTCACTTGTTCTCCCCCACCCTCACTCACTTTCACCCAGCTGGGGCAGGCGGTTGGAGTGCGGGAAGGGGTAAGGATTCTGGGAGGGAATTTGGGTGCAGGAGGGGGCTCAGGGCTGGGGTGGGAGGATGTGGTACAGGACGAGTTTGGGGTGCAGGAGAGGGCTCAGGACTAGGACAGCAGGTTGAGGTGCATGACGGGATTCAGGATTCAGGAGGGAGTTTGGGTGTGGGAAGGGGCTCAGGGATGGGCAGGTGGTTGGGGTGTGGGCTCCAGCCGGGCAGCGTTTACCTTGGGCGGATCCCAGAAGTGACCAGCATGTCCGGCTCCTAGGCTCAGGGGCAGCCAGGCAGCTCTGCGTGCTGCCCCTGCTTGCAGTCACCACCCCTGCAGCTCCCATTGGCCACAGTTCCCAGCCAATAGGAGCTGTAGAGCCAGTGCTCGGGGTGGAGGCAGCATGCAGAGACTCCTTGGCATCCTCTGTGTCCTGGAGCCAGAAGGACGTCCCAGTCACTTCCAGGAGCCATGTGGAGTCAGGGCAGGTAGGGAGCCTGCCTTAGCCCCACTGCACCACCAACCTGACTTTTAGGATCCTGTTAAAATCTCCTGGACTGGTTTCAGTAGCCACTGGGAGATCAATTCTGGGAGACTCCAAGCCAATCCAGGAGGCTTGGCAACCCTACTCAGCAGTGGTGCCAGCCACAGAGGGCTAACAGGCCTATTAACATCCCTGTCTACACAAGGCAATAAGCTGCCAACTTCAAACTATGCAGTTGGGGGTGACAGAGCAAGAGGGATGTTGGAAAAGAAAAACATAGCCGGCCCAGTGCCCTAAGGTGGAAGCTGTGCTGTGCCAGATTCCACTCCAGGCCCGGTGCCTTAGGGAATAGTGTTCTGCTCTGCTAGGTCAGAGACCTGGTTTTCATTCCAGGACCCAGGCTCGTCTGGCCAACCTCCCTAAAGGTGACTATTTCTATTAGTGGAGCACCTAGCAACCCCAACCAAGAAACAGGGTCCCTCTGTGCTAGGTGCTGTACAGACATAGAACAAAGATAACAGTCCCCGCCCTAGAGAGTTCACAATCTGCATGTCAGACAGGGCACGACAGGTGGATGAAAGATGGATGGAATGGAGGGGGAGCGATGAGGTTACAATAAAACAGAACTCAACAGGTCTCAGATTAGTGCTCTGCTTTGCCAGGCTAGAGACCTGGCTTCCATTCACTTCCCTGGATGGCTTTGTGGCTGGAGAGGGGTCTCTCACCTCTAATCTAATGGTTTATCAGGCTTCATTACACCACTCTTTATCCTTAATCCCTTCTCCCTCCCACCCATCACTGGCTTCTCCCCTGCCAGCGGGGCACAGCGTGTTCCTGTACCATGGCATTGCTCTCTGTTCTCCCCTGAGAGGGGAGCAGCTCCAGGGCATCTCCAGCTCTCCAGGGACTGATCCCAGCACCCTGCCTGCTGGTGCAATTTCTAAGCTGGCTCTCACAGGTTCTGCTCATTCCAGGGGTTTCAGACAGGTTGACACAGGCTGCAGGGGATAACTTGATTCCATTTAGATTTTTGCACTGTGCTCATCACCTACGTACCTTCCAGTAGCACATTATGTAACATGACTAACGTCTGTCACATGCTGTTTCTTCTCTTATCCTTTCCCCACAGGAAGAAGCATGTGCAACAAAGTGTTTTGTTTTAGTAGGACTTTAGGGCTTGTTTGTTGTTTTATAAAATATACATGTTGCTCTGTATATATATTAGAGGTGTACGCCTTGCACTCAGAGCGGAAGGCGGGGGAAGTTTGTGATAGTCTGGTGGACTGCTAACAGTCTTCAAATATGTTAAGGGCTGTTATAAAGATGAAGGTGGCCAATTGTTCTTCCTTATCCACTGAGGACAGCAGGACAACAAGCAAATCAGAAGCAAGGTAGATTTAGGTTAGATATTAGGAAAAAAACCTTTCCAACTATAAGGGTAGTTAACTTCTGGAACAGGCTTCTAAGGGAGGTTGTGGAATCCCCCTCATTGGAGGTTTTTTAAAACAGGTTCGTTGGACAAATGCCCATTAGGCATGGCCTAAGTATACTCAATCCTGCCTCAAAGCGGCAGAATGGATGAGATGACCTCTCAAGGTTCCTTCCAGCCCTACATTTCTATGATTCTATGGTCCTTAGTTCTTGGAGGAGTTCATTCCACAGTCTCAGACAAGCCCCCCAATAAAGTTCTGTCTCCTGCCCAGATAAGAAGACTTCTATTATAGAGAGAGTTACATTGTACCAGAGGAGCAAAGCTGTCAACCATAGTCTTCGTCTCAGAACTTTGTGTGATCTTTATAGATATGCTAGACCCAGGCCATGCAACACCTCCAAGATAATGACCAAGATCTTGAATTTGATCTGAAATTCCATGGGAGAGTAGAGGACAGTTTGCTCATGTTCGCTTGTCCTGCTGAGGAGACATGCTGCAGTGTTCTGTACTAGTTGGAGTTTCCTAGGTGCTGAAGACTTCATTCCCAGGTATATTGCATTGCTGTAGTCCACCTAAGAAGTAAAGGTGTGAATAACTGAGGCCAGGTCATCATCTATCAGCATTACTTGCAGGTCCTATGTGACAGCTAAGTGTTTCAGCGAAGAATATAAGAACATTCCTAAACTTCTGAACAAACTGACCAATTGTGGGTGTGTGCCTTCAAAGGAGACTGCACCATGGCTGCAAACTCTTCAAAGTGCTTTGCTCTGCCCACTGGCACCACCTCTGCCCTTCTCAGGTTCAGCTTTAACCAGCTGTTTTCCATCCATGGGCTGATCTTGTCCAAACATTGGGACATTTTGGTGCTAGTGGTGTGAACACATGTGGTGAAGGACAGGTAGAGCTGTTGGTCTTCTGCATACAGCTGGTACTTGAGTCCACGTCATCTGGCTATTTCTCCCAGTGGTTGTATGTAGATGTTAAAAAGGACCAGAGAGAGAATTAATCCTTGTGGGACTCCAATTATGAGGATGTCTAGTGGTGGAGGTGCGGTTTCCCAACACTGCTTGTTGGGTGCATCCTTCCAGGAAGGACTCAAACCATTTTAAACATATTACTTGGACTCCTGCCACCTCTCTCAGATGATACAGCAATATCTCATGGTCAACAGAGTCAAATGCTGCAGGGATTCAAGAGGATGAGAATGGAGGTCTGCCCTCTGTCCACTGATAGCAGATTATCCATCATTGTCACTAAAGGAGTTTCAGTTTCATGTCTTTGCCTGAATCCAAATTGTGCTAGGTCTAGAAAGTTAGTTTCAATTAGATGAGCTTGTAGTTGGCCTGGAGCTAGTTCCTCTATGAGTGAGGAGTGGGAGGTTTCTTGGCTAGAACCGATGTTCTCTTTCACTAACCAGGATGGGCATGGGTCAGATTCCAAAGTCTTGGGTCGAGATTCCTTTAGGGTATCCAAAACTTCTTGATGTGCCAATGTACTGAACTTTGAGAATGGAGATTGGCTGTTGGTTGATGAGTACAGAAGGAACAGACCCATGCTATTTAAGAAGACTTCCAGAATGCGCATCAGTCTCACTCCTCTTCAGGGGATGGGAAGCTATGGGCTTTACCATTAACAGAAGAAGTAACCCTGTATGTGAACAGAAGCAGGTGCTATGCTGGGGCACTGCCCCAAATTACCTCAAGTGGGCTGCCCCATGCCCTCCCTGATACAGAGACCCATAAACATAATCTGGTCCTCTCAGCATCATCCCTCCCACACATTTACATTTGCCTCCTTACCAATGATGACGAGGATGAAGAGCATAGTTGCCACGGCTGCAGTGATGAAGAACATGATGCTAATGTGATAGGCCAGCTGTTCGGTGTCCTCCAAGTTGGGAACCAGAACGGGAGGAAGAACAAAACCAATTGCAATTCCAAGCTGAGCAGAGAGACCAGGAGAGAGAGAGAATTAGATGGCGAGTGAGGGGGATCTCCTCCCCAGTCCCCAGTCTAGGACCACCATCAAGGGACTCAGCTCCAAGATGCGACCTGTGTTCGCATGGTCAGAGGCTGGCCAGGGCCAGTCCAAGTTTGTCTTCAAACCAAAAATCCCCTGCTCAGTCTTCCAACAATCAAAATAAAATAGAAACTAACTACTATTTGAGCAGAATCCACAACAAATAACCAGTGTGAAAGTGTATCCTACTGGCTTCACAGCTGTAGCAGTGACCCTAACCAACCCCACTTGCCTTGCTAACTCTGTCAACTTCTCCACTGGCTCTCATCAGTCTAAGAAGTTTAAGCCCAAGAGGAAAGTGAACAACAAAAGCCACACAAAGGGTTTGAAATCCTTAAGACAAGTAACATCCTAAATGCAAAGATGTATTTGCTGAGGCTCAGCACCTGTTCCCATTCTGAGATGTCCTACTTTGAAAGCTGTAAGTAGAGGCTTCTGCTTCTTTGGCCTGGCTACACTCAGTGTCCAACAAGCACAACACCTGTGACCATGCAGTCACTTTATTGGTGGCATTGACATCACTATGAAAATGATTGCCTGCCCCATGGCATACACTGGTTCATAAGTTGCCAATTTGCCAGTCTCAGAGGGAGAGGGGGGCATTTCCTTTTTCACCTTGTGACAATTTGGGGAAACTGACGATGCACAATTTACAAATTCTGTTTCAGCTAATGAATTCTCTGTATGCTTAAATTCTTCAGGTTACCTGTACTGTGTTCTTGCTTCATACTCCATGTGCAAAGGAGACAAGAGAGGCACCTGCACGGCTGGATGAGTTGAGTAGAAAGAATCTGACATCTGAACAGGTCTATACAGGCAATACAATAAATACGCTAAATGTGGCCAAATCAAAAATTTGATTCTGCCCAGCCAGGCTGGTAACTAAGCAACAAATCACCTGGTAGGAGACTGTTCACCGGGGTTTGGGGGGAGGGGTGCAGGTACACAGACTGGGGGCTGCTCTTGGACTCCCCACCTAGAGTAGGGTCCAGGACTCCCTATAGCGGCTTGGACTCCCTGGGCAGTTCTTACCATTGTCCAGCTCCGGCTTCTGGCCTGGCCAGGGGGCAGAGTCTCTGGGGGAAGACACGGAGCAGGGGATCCAGCGCTCCTGCATGTGTCTCGGTTTTGCTTTTTGAAAAGATGGTAACTCCAGGCAAGATCCCATTTCCATGAAGGGGTAACAGACAGGCTGTGTCCAGGAAGTGTGCCAGAGAGGCCAAGGAAAGAGACAGTGCTGGAGCCTACTTAGACCAAGGGAGGCTTAAAAGCGCATGGGCCCAGTGTGTTGGGATTCAAACACAGCAGCTTGGTAGGTCCAGAAAGGGGAGCTTGACTAGGGCTGTGACACCTCCCATAGCACCCCCTTCTGGAAAGGGCTGAGACGCTCTTACTCTCACAGCAGATCAGGCTTACAGCAGAAGACCAAGTAGTCACAAGTATCTGGGACTAATAGTGACATCAACCTAAAATGCCTGCCTCAAAGAACAGAGAGAAATCCACTGTTTTGATCCAAACGCCTGAGCCCTTGTCTAATGAAAGGGGGAGTTAAAACGCACTCAGCATGTTTGTGGCTGCCTACAAAAGCTGCTCTTTTGTCCACATTTCATTGTGTGAGCTATGTTGCAACCAAGGCTCAGCTCTGAACAAGAATATTTACCCACTCCTCCAGCTTTGTGTGCTAATGCTCTTCATCCCCCCCCCTCGCCCCACATCATCATAAAAGAGTGCCTGGGGACAGCTCAACTCTTGCCAGTTCCCAGAGACAGGTTATTTACCCACACTCCCCTGTATGGGGCAGAACCGACTACTCACTTCAGTGTTGCACTAAGTTTCTCCATTATCTCGTTTTCAAGCTAAAAAAATGTGTCCAGGCAGTGACCGGCTCGACCGAGCAGACACAAGGCTTTCTAAGAGCTGCAGGGCAGCACCTTAAGCAATTCTCACACTTGCCTGACACATTTCCAAATCTCTTCTGAAGCCTAAAGCATTTGAATGTGACTTAGCAGCATCAAATTAACCAGAATGGTAGAAGCAATGAAAAATGCACCTCCTTCTTCCTACCCAACCCCAGTTATTTATGCTTCACTGTGACCAACAGAGCATCCACAAACACATCTTCACAGTGGGAGAGGAAGTAGGAGCTATGAAAAATATGGAAACGAGGGGGCATTCAAGCTAGGGCAACTTCCCTGTTATACAGAGATGCATTTATCATCATCATTAGACAGTCCCTTGTCCCAGTGCAGGGAACCTTATGAAGTGTTGACCTTCCCCACCCCGATCACAGAAAGCTCATCACAACAAACCTATTAGTTTTGCTGTAAAGTTTTAGCTTCCATTGTAACAACAGTGGGCATTTCTATAGACCTCAGTATCTTCACTGTCCTCCATTAAGGGGGGTCAGCTGGTATCACTATCCCCATTTTACAAACAAACAATGAAGGAGATGCACAGAGAGGGAAGGGAAAGGGACTTGTCCAAGATCACACAACTGTCCACTCTGCCTTCCAACAAATAAAACTCCCCAATAATTCATGCTAATCAGACTTTGAAGGTTCACCCTCAAGGTTTCACACTCCTTTAATGATTATCAGTGTGTTTGGGGATATGTTTTCTTTAAATAGTGTGTCGGCAGCATCAAGGTTTCCAAATAAATGTCTGATCTGCCAACAAGGTCTCTGCCCTTGTCATAAACAGATAGTAGGAGTTAATAGAACAGAAGCACTTTATATCTCTTTTGCCTGTAAAGGGTTAACAAAATCAGTAAGCCTGGCTGTCACCTGATCAGAGGACCAATCAGGGGACAGGATACTTTCAAATCTTGAGGGAGAGATGTTTTTGTGTGTACTGTTAATTTTTGGTTGTTGTTCACTCTGGGGGCTCAGAGGGACCAGACGTGCAACCAGGTTTCTCTTCAATCTCTCTGATACAGGCTCTTATAAGTTCAGAATAGTGAGTACTAGGTAGATAAAGCGAGTTAGGCTTACGTTTGTTTTATTTGCAAATGTGTATTTGGCTGGAAGGAGTTCAAATTTGTATTTTGCTGAAAGGATTTTAATTTGTACTTGTATACTTAGGCTGGGAGGGTATTTCCAGTGTCTATAGCTGAAAGACCCTGTACCTATTCCATTTTAAATTTACAAAGATAATTTTTACTGTTTTTCTCTCTTTAATTAAAAGTTTCTTGTTTAAGAACCTGATTTTTTTTATTCTGGTGTGAGACCCCAGGGGACGGGGTCTGGATTCACCAGGGAATTGGTGGGGAGAAAGGAGGGAAGCGGGAGAGAAAAGCTAATTTCTCTCTGTGTTAGGATTACTGTCTCTCTCAGGGAGAGTCTGGGAGGGGGAGAGAGAAGGAGGGGGGAAGGTGCATTTTCCTCTCTGTTTAAGATTCAAGGAGTTTGAATCACAGTGATCTCCCAGGGTAACCCAGGGAGGGGAAGCCTGGGAGAGGCAACGGTAGGGGAAAGGGTTTACTTTCCTTGCGGTCAGATCCAGAGGGTCTGGGTCTTGGGGGGACCAGAGTGTACCAGGCACTGGAATTCCTGGTTGGTGGCAGCGCTACAGGTTCTAAGCTGGTAATTAAGCTTAGAGGAATTCATGCTGGTACCCCATCTTTTGGACGCTAAGGTTCAGAGTGGGGAATTATACCATGACAGCCCTTTATACATCATACCATGTATCTGCACTCTTCCTCCTCCATGCAGCAATGAAGAGACCTGGGTCAGGGAAGAATGCTCTGTCCTTAAAACATTATCTCACTTCAGTGCTGGAGCCAGAAACATTTAACTTACAAATTATTAACCCTCACAATCTCTGACCAAGCTCCTCATGTGTCAGGCACTGCCCTGGAATTTATCCTTATTAGGGGGCACTGCGGTAAACCAGGGTCAGGACTCCCAACAGGCATCACTTTGGGGTTCACCTTTACTTCAGAGATGCCAACCAAGGTAAACCAGTGGGAATGACTAATGAAAAGGGACCAACCCTGCCATTTTGTTGCATTAGGCAGGATTAAAACAATACACACACAAGGGGCACAAATGTCATGTTTCAGAGCACAACTCAACCACTAAAGAGAGTTAGGAGGAAACTTCTATGAGTAAGTTGTGTCCATCAATGGGGTTTCTTGAACCTGAAGCATCTGGTATTACCACTGTCAGAGACAGGACACTGCACTAGATGGACCCCTGGTCCTATCTGGTGTGGCAATTCCTACCTTTCCACATTTAGTAAAAAACAAACCACTGTGACACTAAGCACAACCTACATGGTACTATAATAATCATTGTACAAAATATGCTTTGTGAGGTATCATTTGAAACCTGATAACTCACTGATCATTAATATTCTTGCGTGATGTATGTATGCAATGGCTATTAAGAGTTATTAATACATGCTGGAATTATAACAGAAGTGTGTAATTACATCAGTTCACATATAAGCAGTAAACAGACCCATCAAGCTAACAAGGTGTGGAGGCAAACCTCACACTAACAAGTGGGGGAGAAGACAGCAAGTGGGGGAGAAGACAGTCTACTCAGCAGGAGAGAGAAGCCTGGTCTGGGTTTTACTTGTCAAAAGAATCCATTCAAAGGTTTACAGGTCTAGAAATACAGGGTGCTGAACCTTAAGTGATAAGCAACTGAATTAACTGATTGGTTCAAAAAAAGACATTACCTCACTCACCTTGTCTCTTGAAGCAAAGATATTGAACTTTGGGAGATATAAGCAAGGACAGAAAGACATTTTAGGCATCCATCACTAGACTGACACAAGGGGCCAGAGTTCTTGCAAGCCAAAAAAGATGCGGTCCTTTAAGCAAGTGGTAGTTGAAGTCTCTGGAACTGAATACAGGTGAGAAGCATGTAATCAGAGATGCAAAGATCTTTCATCTAAGACAAAGTAAGCCAGCACCTTTACTTTTGTAGAAGTCATGACTGAGAGAAAGTCAGCCATGGCTGACTAAGAATGATGACTGGTGCAGAATTCCCCCAAGAGTAATTTATTAAGCCAACAAGAGGTCCATGGAATCCAATCCATCCCCAGAGAAGAATGGGAGATCTAGTGACCCCTGCAGCAGTTGCAGTGACAGGGCTGAGAGAAAACAGGAAGGACAGGACCTGGTTTGAAAAGATGGGCAGCTCCCATGCCTGTGTTTTTAAGTGCGTCAGTTCCTGGTTCTCCTGGGAGCCATGTAGTCACCTGTTGATGTGTCTATGCTGGCAGTCCCTCCTGTCTGGCTGGAAATGTTTTAGCTTTAAAAAATGACACTTGTACCTTTTCACATTAGTTTATTTGAAACAAAGGAAAACCTGGAGCTTTTGGAAGCAGCCAGTAATTGGTGTTTAACTACCAGCTCAGGCATCAGGACTTTTGGGTCTGTATGTGGGTCTACAGCCCACCACAGAGGCTGAGCTATAACTAAGTTTAGAAGCATTGCTTTCTCCCCTGTTCTGTGAATGAACAGTGCTGGGTTGGCTGTAGCTTATCTTCCCCTACCAGAAATACAAGTGAGAATAAATTAGTGATGAGAGAAAGAAGCAGCTTTAGCCCCTTATCTTTTTTTCCTTTCCTTGAATCTGAGATAAAACAAAGGAGCTGTCTCTGGGAGGGGGCTCGCAGATCCTGTCTGGGAAGGGATGGGGGCCCAAAGAGAACTTGCCTGCCCCTGTGAAGGGGCTTGTAGGACTAGGCGCTAGGTTGGTTTAGGTGGGGCAGGAGCGTGGCGCAGAGACAGTGTCATTACACTAGAATTTTTCTGAATCTCATGAAATACTGTAGCTATGTGGCATGTTACTATGCTGAGGGGGCAGGTTGGAGTCTGTGAAGCTAGAGTCGTTAGCCATAAAAAGCACAAAATAAGCTGACTGTAGGGATTGATAGGCCATTGTGGAGAGACCTGTTCTCCATGAAATCGGTGGGATTTGGTGTAACCGCCTCGCTTGCTCAGTCAGGGATGCCCTGCGGTGATTTCAGATAATGAAGAAAAAACTGAGATTGTAATTTGGTAAAGATGAGAGCATAAAGAACATATTCAAATACCTGAACATCAGGCACTTAACTTTCAGATACCAGGGTAGCAGAAGAAACACTTACTGCAACATAGGATGTCACAGTATGGGGGTTCAAATCCAGCCCAGCGAGGGTCACCACTTCCCCTATAACTGTGGGTGCCTTTTGCTTCTGGAGCTTCCACCCTGGGCTCTTCACAACTAGCCTCCAAGCATGCAGGTCAGACCCTGAGTTTCTGTATGATAGAAAGCTCTGGTGCAGCAGGTCTGACCCCAGCAGCCTGTGTACAGCCCCACAGCGGCTTACACTTGCCTTGTTTATTACTTCCAGGGTGACCCCACACACTCCCAGTCCCGAATTTTCCCCAACTCATGTCTCCTGAAGTGTCAAGCCCTCTTGTGAAGAGCTCAGGGAAATAATAAGGTTTGTTTCTCCTGGAAAGAGACAAAACCACATCACAGATTATAAATTTACCTGGGGGTAAATACACTGTTCCCTTCAAACACAGAACTGAGTTGGTTTATGGTAAAAACGAAATAAATGTATTAACAAAATATACATAAGATTAAGTAAGTTCAGGTATAAGAAATGAAGAGAGAAAGAGTTACAAGTAAAACAAAACAAAATATGCTGCTAAAAGTCTAAAACATAATCTAGCCAGATACAGGCTTTGTTCAAGATCTTTCTCTCACCACAAGCATTATTATTATTATTCCCATTTTACAGATTTAACCCCTGTGTTAGCAAAGGGCCCAGTTTATAAGTAAGGGCAAATATATTTTACAAGTTAGCAAGCATTTTCCATTTGCAGTGTCTCACTGGCAAGGATGGTTCTGTGACTAAAGTACAGAACAGGAGTCAGGAAATCTATGTTATTCCTGCCTCTGCCACAGGCTTCCTGCAAGGTCTTGGACAAGACTCTTTGCCTCTGTGCCTCAGTTTCCCTTCCTGCAAAAATAAGGATGATGGGATTGATCTACCTGACAGGGTGTGGTGCTGAGATTGTTTGCAAAGCATTGGGAGAAGCCTTCTCTGGAAGGCATTGGGATCCTTACCTCTCCCCACAAAGAGGTACACATGGATACTCAACTCCCCACTGTACTTCCCACTGGTGTCTTCTCAGAGCACCATTAAATCATTTCCAAACATAAACAAGATGTTTCCCCCAACACCCCAGATATCAAACATGCTCACTTAAGGGCACTATAAACCTGGGGAGAGAGCTAGAAGGGAAGAGAAAATAAAATCTATGCAATCCTCCTCTGAAATAGTGAGATGATGTGGCGAGAAGAGCGTTATGTCATGTGCTTAACCTTCTCTCAAGCCTAGCATGCAATGAGTTAATGGGTTCTCAGTCTGGTTCCCAGTGGACACCAATTACCCAACCTTACTGGCAGTCTCATTAGAAAGATCAAGGACTGAATAGATTGGATAATGAATGTCCCTCTCCTCCTCACCCCATTTATCCTTCCTCATCAGGGTTAAGGGTCACATTGGCAAAGCAGGGGAGGGGAAAGCTGGCATAGCAACAAGTGCCATCCCCATTATGGGGACAGAGAACTTTAGAGCGTAGGGTTCACAGTGCTGCCCCTTTCACCAGCACAAAATTCATATGAATGCTTTGAACTTTACATAGCAGCGAGAGCTCAGAGCCAGATATGTCCTGCACAATGGGAACTAGCCTCTGGCCTGAGAAAAAGGGCAAGGTGCCCAGTGACTGATACTTCAGCACACAGGGCCTCCTCCAGCCACCCCAAGCAAGGAATGTAGAACTCCAATCCCACCATAAAAGCAGGTTTCCCCAAGATTGCTCCCTGTATCAGGAGTGCCAGCATCACTAGAAGTAGCAGTATGATTCAGTTTGTTTAGACTTCAAGCAGGTACCAGCCCTGATTACACAGGTGTCAGATATGGATTATTTCTCCAGCTGTTGCCCTCACATACAGAGCTGAGCGTTGCTACTCCCTCAGTGCCCTCCCTAAATCCTCTCCTTACACCACAGTTGCCACCGTTCAGCAAACATTGCTCTGTTGTTTTACTCTTTTAAAGCCAAGTTTTGAGGCAGGGGCTAACAAAAAAAACAAAAAAAACACTGTTGCTCTGAATGGGAATTTCTAAGCCAGCTACAGATACAGGCTCTGGTCTCCATAACACCAGCCAGGCAGCAATCCTGCCACCTCTCTGCTCCCAGGTGAGTGATTAAAGACATGGCCTGATTCCCACCCAGCTTCCCCCAGGGGCTGGTAATACATTAGCCACTAACACACACATTCTCTTCTGGGGATGCTGGAATGATGGCTGCTGGGGGCACAGCATCCCCTCCCAGCTTGAAATAGTAATAGCAACCAAATACATGGCTTCCCTCACATACAGGGTTTACAGTTTGGTTCAATGGCTTTCAGCACCCCCACTATACAAATTGTTCCAGTGTCTTGCCCTCATCCCCTGCCTCTGGGTTGGCCACTGACAAAAAGACTTGCTAGGCCCTCCCATTCCCCCCATCCCACTCACCGGCAGAAGGGCTGCTTATTGCCTTACAACTACAGGGGGCACCAGCAGTTTCTCTTGGTGGTTGTTAAACTCCATTCATTTTTAAACCATTGAGCTGGATAGAGCCAGTGCCTTATACCAAGATAACATTGTATGCTAGCTCAGCATGCCTCAAACTGAAGTCTTTCAGAAGCCAAAAAAAGCTGCACTGTGTCCACTCTCTGGGGAGAAGTATCTGTCACTATCCTACAGGCAGTAACTTCCAGCAGGTACCATGAAATTTCAGGCAGAGCCTATGCACTGGAACAGACAGAGCAGCACAACAACGAGCATACATGCAATTGCTGGGAACAGGTTGCAGACAACACCAGATCTGAGCCAATAAGAGTATTTGAAGGCCTTGCATTTAACACAGAATGCTAACATTTCCCTCAAGGAATTTATAGAGTAGCAACTGCTAGGGAGGAAAAAAAAAAGATTATCCCAGTATTTGGAGGGGAGCCAGGGGAATGTTCAAATGCATTTACAAATCATCAATCAGGTCCCATAAAAATGAGATAATCTTAAAAATCATGATTTTTTAAAAATGAACATATTTTGGGTCTTTATTTGCCTTCTGGATTACCAGCACTTAAGTGATCACATTTTCAAGCTTTTCTCCATGGCCAAGCAGTTTAGAAACTTAGTTTCATCTTAGAGGGGGAAAAAGGTGAGATTCTCATACTCCCTTGGCTTCAGAAAGTGGGGATTAAAGAAAAATACCAATTGGCACAGGGTTCTCAATAAAATATGGAGAACTGGCAAGACATTAAAGAATCCACGAAGTTTCAAGTCTGAATATAGTAACTGTTAGTTATCAGGAGACAGATAATTTTTCAGATCTGTGGAGCACAAGCTGGCCAAATCATAGAATATTAGGGTTGGAAGGGACCTCAGAAGATCATCTAGTCCAACCCCCTGCTCAAAGCAGGACCAATCCCCAGACAGATTTTTACCCCAGTTCCCTAAATGGCCCCCACAAGGATTGAACTCACAACCCTGGGTTTAAGCAGGCCAATGTTCAAACCAGTGAGCTATTCTTCCCCCCCAAAGAGCAGGTTTCTATGATTTCTTTTTGTGCAGTGCCTAGCACCAACAGAGTCCTGCTCTAAACAGCTAACAGTCTAAAAGCACAAAGCAGTACCTCATCCAGGGGCATCTGGTCTGTTCAGTTATGGGCTGAGGGTAGAACCCTTTTACAATCAGAATGAAATGTAGCTCTATTCCAGCCCATATAAGCTAGTGTAAAATACATTGTTTCATCATTACCAGTTACATTTTACAACAGGGAAAACGTAGTTTCATTGATCTGGGAATCCATCTCCCTTGCTGCCCCCGCCCCACCCTGGGACACATGTGACCCATTCTGAGAAGCATTGATCTAGGATTGCAAAAGGCTGATTTAGTGAGAAAGGAGCCCCTGCATGTGGAGTATGTGGCTCAGGACTACGTTTCAAAACCCAGACACTTGCTGGAGTCAACACCAGTCAAACTCTTACAAATAGAGTTCTGCAGCACCCTAAAGTAACAGATGGAAAAGGGCAGGGCTCCAGTAGCACCACATGTAGGTTGGGCCATGTGAAGCTGGACATAGTGCAAATACATTATAGGAACTGCATGGTTAGAGGAAACATGATCACACGCAAGATGGTCCAGCAGCCTCCCAACCCCCACAGAGTCTGCGCTATATGCACGACAGAAATAACAGAAGGTTACAATTGTTGCTAAATTCTATAGTGGGTCAACCAGGTTGTAACACAGTTCAGCCTAGTGGCCTGCTAAGACACCTTGCTCTAGCCCTGGTAGAGATCTAAGCTAAAACAGTTTCTCAGCCTGGTTGTGACCAGTTTCAGCCACATGCAAGCTCCACCACCACTGCTAAGCTCTATTGTTTTGGCGGGACCGACAGGCTGTGCTTGGATTGACTGAAGTAAGAGTACTACCCAACCTTTGCTCAGGCGAACGTGTTGCCCAGTGGAGGGGAAAATAGAATGTATTCGGGCAACCGATCCTTTTATTACCACCATCTCCCAAATTACAATCACCACAGAGGAGAGGAAAGAGAGCCATTTCACGCCATTGTGACAAAACAGTGAGGAGCTAACAGTTTCCTGAGAAAGGGTTCAGTCCTGCTGCCAAGCCACATATGGACAGTTCCATAGGCTGGGAGTCAGCACTATGTTCTAAGCAAATCATACCTACCCTCAGTTCCTAGGATCCCAAGCTCTAGTACAACACACAATAGCCACAGCTTCTTCTCAAATGCAAATCCAGATCATGGCCTGCACATTACTGGGGAGAAAGCAGGATTAAAAGCAAAAGCAGAGCGGCACTTGATGGGGTCTGGGGAGCAGAAGGGGAGGAAGGGGTTGTTGTGGTTAGATACTGGACTGTGACTCAGAGCTGGGTTCTGTTCCCAGTTCTACCCTAGATTCACTCCATGATCTTGGGCAAGTCTCTCTGTGTCCAGGGGTGGCTCCAGGCCCCAGCACGCAAGCACGTACTTGGGGCAGCAAGCCAATGGGGGAGCGCTCTGCCGGCGCCCGCGAGGGTGGCAGGCAGCTGCCTCCAGCGGTGTGC
The DNA here is from genome assembly GCF_007399415.2 of Gopherus evgoodei. NCBI lineage: Eukaryota > Metazoa > Chordata > Testudines > Testudinidae > Gopherus > Gopherus evgoodei. The sequence continues at coordinate 44,995,575 of NC_044325.1, forward strand.
CTGCGGAGGGTCCGCTAGTCCCGCGGCTTCGGAGGACCTCCCACAGGCGTGCCTGTGGAGGGTCTGAAGCTGCGGGACCAGTGGGCCCTCCGCAGGCACACCTGCGGGGAGGTCCACCGAAAGCGCCCGGGACCAGCGGCAAATCCCTAGAGCCGCCCTGTCTGTGTCTCAGTCCCTCCCTCTGTAAAATGGGGACAATGGTATTAGCCCTCCAGCGTGTTGTAAGATACCTGTTTGAAAGATTCTGATATTTTGGAGGGGTGGGGGTGTCCACAGACCAAAGAAATAGATACAGATTAGGTAGATAGGCATCACCTGGTTAAAAAGGGCAGCCAAGCCCCCCTCCCTAAAAGACACCAAAGATAATCATGCCCCCAAGATGGGCTGTTAGCTTGCAAATGCCTCTTGCCAAAGAAAGTTTCATGAGTGAGGTTAGTTGAGAGCTACTCCCAGATGAATTTTTCCTATTGTATGGAGATTAGTCCAGAGCAGAGAAACTGGCATCCCGAATGCTCTGAAGCTTCCTTCATGCCTGTCTGGGAACTCATTCCAAGCAGGCATAGTGCTGCTCTACTCTTCTTGCACCCTCATTAAGGCACATATCCAGTCAGTCACCTCCCAGATCTCTCTGTGTGTTTCCAGTGCACATATCACCACAGCAGCAAGAGCCATGGACTCTCAAGCTTGGCAAATTGACCACAAATGAGCCAGACAAATTCCAATTAAATCCCTCTGAATTAACAGGAAGCCGTAGATGGTGCAACAAATGGTCCCTATTGCTCTCCTATAGTTAATCATCCAAAACACTCAGTAAACACAGATGGAAAAGGTCTGGTGGCCTCTCTAGGGTTTCAGAGTTTACAGGCCAACTGAATGCTGCATCCTAGAGCAGAAAACATCTCTGGCTTTGTCAAGTTCGTGGCTCACTCCATAGAAAAATTCACCTGCATCACAAACTTCAGTTCCAGTAGCTAAATCATTTCAAGTAGAGAAGGAGTCCCAGCTGCCTGCTGGGATCCTAGAGTTTGACAATAGGCTTGAGATTTGAATAGAGTATGGAGCACTTGCCAGATCCAAGCATAGTAAGTACATGCAGGTCAGGTGCAAGATGCATCCAAAAGTTCTGCTGGTACAACTCAGTCCATGCCTGTTATTTTAGACCTGGGCCCTTATACTCCTCTGCCAACACATCTCAGCTCTCCTCTGTCCATGGCACTCCCCTGCTAGACTTCTCACAGAGTGACCATAATCATCTACTTTGTGTGGTGCTTAGGAGGAGGAAAAATTTAAACAAAATTGAACCAATTCCTTCTTTTTTTATGACAAAGACAGCACTTGAACTCAGGCCCCATGAGATGAAAAGCTAGGGCTCCTGGGTCTTGTGTATCTCACCATCACTGGAAAAGAAACATCAAACCTTATATCTCAATAGCTAGAGCTCTCCTGGAATAGAATAAACTCCCTGGCTCCTGCTCCATCACACTTCTGCTTCTTGTGACCTTGCTGACATCATAGAAGAGAGCCCCTTGCTCTGTGCCAGTCACTCTGGGCCTCTCAGTCCACTTCTGCTGTATTTGCCTTTGACCCAGCTGAGTCAGGGATGCACCTTCCCTTCTCCCAGTTTATAACAGCAGCAACATGATGCAGCAACATCCCAGCATGAGAGCAGAGCCAGCGAACGGGGATGCGGGGAGGGATGTGAGATCTGAGAAGCAGTTTTTGACTAGGCAGTGGATGCTGAGAGAGTCAGCAGGGAGGTGCTCACTTCTTTGGGGAAGGGGTGAGGAATGCATGATTTTCAAAAGACTCACTACAGCTACACAGGGAGCAAACAGTACTAGTGGTCTAATGAGGCTTGGAGCAGCCCTCCACTCGCCAAAAGAAATACTGGCAGCCATTCAGAGAGCTCCTCCGCAGACCAGAAGTCAGCTGTGGCTCTGTCTGAGTGTGTTGGCTGGGAGTAGCATGTTCAGACGAAATACAAAGGAAGCTTCATCTCAGGCTCCAATGCCTAGACTGTTTATAGAAATCTAAACATTCCTGGAGAAGCCACATCTTTGCCTGGCCCTGACACACCCTCCAATGTGGGCCCAGACATTCTCTGAAAATAGAGACCCAGAATGTACAAGTGCTCATTAGAGTGTTCTCTAATCCGAGTGCTCTGACCCCCCACCCTCCTGCAGAATCTGGAAGCGTGGCTGCTAGAGAGGGTTCGGTCACTCAGGCCACCTCTTGCCCCTTTGTGGTCCCACATTAAAAGCCATACCTCTCTAATGGATGTAATCCATGAGGAAGTCTGGCACAGACTCTGGAGCATAGGTGCTGACTCCGGGGCTAAAGCACCCACCAAAAAAATTGATGGGTGCTGAGCACTCCTGACACACGCTGTTCAGCAGCTGGCAGGGGCACTTGGGTGAGGGCGGAGAACAGCGAGCTGGTAGGTGGGTGGAGGGATTTGGGGAGGGGGTGGAGTGGGGCCAGGGCCTCTGAGTGGAGCAGGGGTGGAGCACCCACCAGGAAAAATAAAAGTTAGCACCTGTGCTCTGGAGGGAAGGGAAGTCTGTCTCACTTCCCAATTAACCATCCCCCTATTCTGCCCACATCAAATCAGACCTCATTTAGAAGGCGGGAGCTGCTGAGCTGGTAGAGGAAAATGATGACTAGTAGGTTGCTTGAAGGAGCAGAAACCCACAGCATGGGATCCTGGCCATTTATCAGGCTTTTAGTGGAATGCACTATTCTGCAGTGAAAATTCTTAGGGAAAGATGCACCTGTGCAGTGAGACGTTAAGCAGAGTTGTAGGCATGGTACAAACAGTGCTGTGAAGTTACCCTGTATAGAAGCAACTGGTCTGTGAGACTGGGATGTAACAGCCCAGCTATCAGAGTGGGGCTGGGATTCTTCCCTAATACACAAAATCCTGCTTTTCCCCAGCAGCTTCCACCTTGAAAGCCCTAGATCACCAGCTGCAGTGCAGTCCAGGCTCCTCAGAGCCAGCACAGTGACTCCACCTAAGAACACATCAAGTGGCTGCCTTCTTCCCAGGGCCAAAAACGCTCCTTCCTACTGTGATGTTCCCTGGTGTTATCCGTATTGGTGATCTGCTAGGTCACTTCAAGCCTTGACTCTGGGAGCCAGCTTTCCCATGCTCTGCTGTGAGAACCTCCACTTCTGGGCTGTTCGCGCACAGCGTCTGGCACGTAAGCTGTTCCTTGGATTGTGCAACCAAATGACACTAGCCAATATCTGGTCCCAGACACAACCCTAGGAACCTCCGTCTTGCAGTGTCCAGTTATGCCCGCTGGACGCCGCAAGCTTATATGAGTTTGTCAATTTAACAAAAAAATTGATATGTACCAGGCTTGTTAAACCAAGGGGAGTCTCTGACAGGCTTCAAACCAAATGCACTGCTTCAGGTAGAACAAACTATTTATTAACTACAAAGATAGATTTTAAATTATTATAAGTCAAAGCACATAAGTCAGATTTGGTCACATGAAATAAAACCAAAATGCATTCTAAGCTGATCTTAACACTTTTAATGCCCTTACAAACTTAGATCCTTCTCACTTTAGGCTGGCTGGTTGCCCTACAGCCAGGCTCTTCCCTTTGATCAGCACATCAGCCGCTTGGTAGTGATGTCTGTAGATGGAGTGGAAGACAAAGGAAGAGCATGGCAAACGTCTCTCCCTTTTATCATGTCCTTTCATCCCTCTGGCTTTGTCCCTGCCCTTCAGGTGGGCATTACCTCATCGCAGTCCCCCAAACTGACCCAAGGAAGGGGGGGTGACTCACTTAAGAGTCCAACAGAACCCTTTGTTGTTGTCTAGGCCAGCGTCTTTTGTTCCTGTGAGGCTGGGCTGGGTTGTCCCATACATGCCCTGATGAGGTATGAACTACCCCTCTGCTTCTGGAGAGTTTTTGCCTGGGTTTATTTAAGCCATGAAGACACCTTTTCAGCCTCATAACTATATACATGAAATTACAACCTATAACATTACTGTAACAGCAATTACTATAACATCACTATAAAAACAATGCTCTGTGCATCATAAGCCTTTCGAAGACACCTGGCATGACAAACTTTGCACTGGATACCACACAATCATTTTACAAGGATTAATATGGAGAGCTGCATGTTCCCCTGAGGTACAAAACATCACATCTACCCCATCCACATCAATGTCTTCAAACTACTCATAAGGGACAGAATAAGGGCAGAGGAAAAATCTTCCCACAGATAGACACGCACTCTTCTGCAGCGTCCTTACTTCAGACCCATCAGTTGTGTCTTTCCTTGATGTCAGAACATGCATGACCTGAGTGGCAGGGCAAGAACCAAAAGCAGGGTCCAACCCCAGTCTGACATAGAAGCAGACTCCAGAGGTGGCAGCAGGAAAGAGGAATCATAGAAACACAGATGCTCTCACCTTACGGTAACAGAAAGAGAGAGGATTGCACATTAGAACCCCCTGAAATTCTTTTGATTTTCTACAATTGTTTTGTTTTCAGGAATTTCTTGTTATTTCATCTTATCTATTCCCCCCACTCTACAGCTCAAGTCCAGCGCCAGGGAGGTGGGAGACCTAGGGAGCAGTGTCAAGTCCAGCCCCTGGGATGTGGGAGACCACAGAGAGAGGGGCAGAGGGTACTGGGTACTGCATTGGGGAGGGTGGGAGACTAGAGAGAGGGAGCAGAGGGTGTTGAGTCCAGTCCCCCAGCGAGGTGGGAGACCCAGGGAGTGGGGAGGGATGTCGGGTCCTGTCTCCAGGGAGGCAGGAGACCTAGGGGGAATGGTAGAGGGTGTTGGTTCCTGCCCCAGGGAAGAGGGAAGGCCCTGAGCGCGGGTTGCAGAGCGAGCCCATCCCACGCTCATCCAGCAGCAGTGTCTCCTGTCCTGGGTGCTGGGCTCAGCTTCCCACCTCAGGGTCACAGTGCTACTCAGGTTTGGCCCCAGTTGTTCCTCTGCGGTGATGATAGGGGGACTGGACAGGACAAATCTGAGTGAGTGGGGCTGTTACCCCACGTACTTGGTCACAATGCCACTCACTACATATTTGGACCAGTGAGCTACCTCAAGGGGGCCAGACAAATCCGAGAACGCTATGACCATGTACCAGAACGCAACAGCCAGAGCCAGGAAACAGGCCCAGTCCCTTGAGACAGGAGCTGCTGCTGTGGGGTATTTCATCTTATGGGTTTTTTAATGTTTTTTTCATTTTATTTTGCATTAGCAAAAAACACAAAGCTCCGATTATACCCTCCCTCTTGGCAACAGCTCATCTTGTGCCCCTCGCACTCCACATAACAAGCAGATAAAGAGCTGCCAGCAAGCCCAATGGGAGCAAATAAACCTGGTCACAGCTCAGCAGTTCAGTGGTTTAACCAAGGGTGAAAATGAGCAGCCCAGATTGTCAGGAGGAACAGTTAGTTATCAGATTTCTTTCTATGGCTCCTGACCGACGATCAGCGTAACCCTGGAGGACTTTCAGAACTTACAAGGAAACAATCTCACTAGCAAGCTAAATATTTCTCCTGCGCTCACCACTGTGGTATCTGGGCGCTAATGGTATTTAGAGAAAGACTCAGTCCAACAGCTCAGTCACCTGGGTCTCAAGGAATAAGTTTGTTCAGCCCTTACAGTGTGCAAAACAGATTTTTCAAATACATGGGACATGGGTCCCTGTTCCAGCAGCCTCCTATTCCTTCAGTCTCTGAACTCTTAGAACAATGCTTCTACTGCTATCTATTTTTGCCAGAGCATGTGTTCCCAGCTGGAATGAAGAGTGAGATTGAGATTTTCCTCTTGGCATTAGAAGACCAAAGCTGACTTAGAGCACCTGTCACATATGCTGGGTCAGAACAACCAGCCTGATCTTTGATCAGCTGATAAATAAATATACTGCAGGGAAAATGATAAATCCTGGCTGGGTGCCCCTGCACACACAAGGCTCAGCTGAACGAGGGTCACTGTGGAACTCCACGTATCAAGTCAGCTACAGATTACAGGTGACATTGTCAGGATCTCAGCAGAGATCCCTCCACAGAGCATGGCAGTTCTGAAGCATGTTCATTCTTTTTACACTGCTTGAAGAATTCAGTAGAAGGCTATTAAGAAGCCCTCTGGAGACTCTGCTCTCCCTATCTTCTTCTTCTGGGACATTGAGCCTCAGGAAAAATCATTCCATGCTGATCTTTTGGGCTTATGGCTAGTGAATTGCCACCAATATTTAAATAAGGAGATCCCATAAAGGTCCATCTGAAATAAGCTCTGTGCTACATCCCAGGACTGTGTGTATTTGCAGGGAAAAGAATGGAAAAATCTATTCATTTTCCCCATTTGGACAAAAATGCTTTATGAAAAGTAAAGTGGGAGAAAGCAGCACTGGGCAAATGAATCTGATGGGCCTTTGCTGGAAGTGATTACGCTGTTTCTGGAAACTCCCCTGAGTCTATAGACAGTGTTTGATTTAACAGAGATCAGATCATGGCATTTGAAGTGAAAAGTCAGGTGAGACCCTGTGAATGGGACCAAGGGAGGAGAATTCGATTCTCTCTACTGGAACTTTTTTTTAAATTACACCTGAACTGTGGTGCAATCAGATTCATTGACTAATTTGCTCTTCAGAAGTAATGTTGAATCCCAGGATAAGGCATATTCAGCAGGATGACTTAGTAGTATCCAGACTGGATGCAATTCCAGCAGGAGGCAGTAAAAACAGGTTGGGGGGGTAGGACTCATCATTTAATGCTCTACATGCTTTCCGTGGCACTATGTGGTGTGCCAGCTAGACAGGAGTCACCCACACACCCAGCTTCCTTCTCAAACCCATGACACACTCCTTGTCATGGTATAATTCCCCACTCTGAACCTTAGCGTCCAAAAGATGGGGTACCAGCATGAATTCCTCTAAGCTTCATTACCAGCTTAGAACCTGTAGTGCTGCCACCAACCAGGAATTCCAGTGCCTGGTACACTCTGGTCCCCCCAAGACCCAGACCCTCTGGATCTTACCACAAGGAAAGTAAACCCTTTCCCTCACCATTGCCTCTCCCAGGCTTCCCCTCCCTGGGTTACCCTGGAAGATCACTGTGATTCAAACTTCTTGAATCTTAAACAGAGAGGAAAATGCATCTTCCCCCTCCTTCTCTCTTCCCCCTCCCAGACTCTCCCTGAGAGAGACAGTAATCCTAACACAGACAGAAATTAGCCTCTCTCTCCCCCTTCCCTCCTTTCTCCCCACCAATTCCCTGGTGAATCCAGACCCAGTCCCCTGGGATCTCACACCAGAATAAAAAAAACAATCAGGTTCTTAAACAAGAAAAGCTTTTAATTAAGAAAGAAAAAACAGTAAAATTTATCTTTGTAATTTAAGATGGAATATGTTACAGGGTCTTTCAGCTATAGACACTGGGAATACCCTCCCAGCCTAAGTATACAAGTACAAATTAAAATCCTTTCAGCAAAATAAATTTGAACTCCTTCCAGCCAAATACACATTTGAAATAAAGAAAACAACCATAAGCCTAACTCGCTTTATCTACCTAGTACTCACTATTCTGAACTTATAGAGCCTGTATCAGAAAGATTGGAGAGAAACCTGGTTGCACGTCTGGTCCCTCTGAGCCCCCGAGAGAACAACCACCAAAACACTAACAGCACACACAAAAACTTCCCTCCCTCAAGATTTGAAAGTATCCTGTCCCCTGATTGGTCCTCTGGTCAGGTGACAGCCAGGCTCACTGAACTTAACCCTTTACAGGCAAAAGAGACATGAAGTACTTCTGTTCTATTAACCCTTGGCTATCTGTTTATGACACTCCTACTGGGCAGGAAGGACATTATATAGTTCTGTGTATGAGGCAGTGGCAAAATATTCATATTCATATATATTCAAAGCAGAATGAATGTCAAACGATTCATATTGCACCACACCTATGGTCTGAACTAGCAGATCTGGGACACTGCCTAGTCACTAAAGACATGTGCCAATCCAATAGCTTGCGTTTGGTTTTAGTGATCCTCTGCTTTTAATATTCATACAGCATGAATTGCCTTCCAAAGCTATGTTGTACTGTTACTGGTGCATTTATTTCATGCAATGTGCATCAGTGAGGCATTTGGGTGCAAATATCAAGAAGTGATTTCCCTGATCTCGTTTCAGAAGTTAGAAAAAAATATTCTCTTTTCAAGGGTGACCTGGCTGCACGTGAACAATGTTACAGCTTGCAGGAATGTCATTCACAACCACCTCACTGACCTGCCTTGGCATTAAAGTGCTTAGAAGAGTTTGCTCCATCCCTGTGCAAAGAAGCAAAGTCTCTGTAGCATGTCTTATTGGGTGAAGCTCATTGCCTTACTAGGATCAACAAACCAGAAGTAGAAAAATCAGAGGCAGAGCTATGAGATAAGGCCTAACACATGACTGCACCCTTTGACACATTTTCTAGCTTTTTTTCCAGTCTAATTTTAAATATCCCAAGCAATAGGGCTCCTGTTTCTTTCCCTGGGAAACAATATCACAGCCCAATATAGCCCAGAATCTGTTCTAATTGTGCCTCATGTGCCATGTTCAAAAATCCCTCTTCCTCTTTAGGATTAGTAGAGTTATGTTTCTCTCTAGCAATGTCACAGCCAAGCTAAGTATATTTCCTGCCAAATATACAAACCATATTTTCTCCAGATGACTCTCTGCCTGTTATTTCTAATGTCACCAGATCTCTCTGCATTTCTGTGTCCTCAGTGGAGGTTGCAGCTTTTCCCAATTTAGTGTCACCTGTGAGTTTCATTACTTCTCACCCCTCAATTTTAATGGGGACACCATAAGTTCCAAGCATTTAGGAATGAGAGGCCTAGTTCCCAGGTTACCTGGTTCCCAAAGACAGCGATGGAGCAGGCAGTAGAGACCTCATGGGACCCGAACCAGACAGAGGCGATGCGCGAGGGCATGCCCAGAATGAAGACCTGTGCCACCGAGCAGATGACCTGCCCTAGGACGGTGACAGGGAAGAGGTGCGGCTTCAGGCTGCCCAGCTTCACCCAGGCGCCTAGGCAGTTGAAGGCTGAACCGGCGAGGGCGATGAGGCGCAGGCCCCTCTTGTCCAGCAGCCAGGCCACAGGGAAAAGAAGGGGGATGTAGGTGAGCATGTAGCACATGGAGAGCCAGTCGATGGCGAAGGTGCTCACGCCGTAGAAGCGCACGAAGATGTTGTTGATGCTGCCGTACTGGATCCACTGGAAGGCATTGCAGAGCGAGTAGCAGCTGAACAGCACCACCACGGCCCAGCGGCGCAGGGACAGGCGCACCTCGGGGTCCGCCACAGGGGCAGGCCCATTGGGGGTCTCGGCCTCCAGTGACCCAGGCACTGGCTTCACCCCCTCCAAGAGCTCAGGCGTCTCTTGATACGCCAGCCCCTTCTCGCCTGGCTCCGGCCCCCCGCCCACCCCGTCCCCCCGGGAAAACGCCGGGCAACACGGGCTCCCCATCCCCTGCGCAGCGCTGTCCCGCATCGCGTGCCCGACCCCTACCTGCCCCCACCCCGCTCCTGATGGGGTCGCTGGTCCCCGCGCCCCGAGCCCCGCGCCCCGCACCCGGCTCGTTCCCTCTCCCTCACTCCTCTGAAACTCTCACTGTCAGCAGAACGCCGTTCCACGGGACACGTCGCGCTAATTGGCTCAGAGACCGGTGCTGTGATTGGCTATCTGACCAACGAGCCCTCGTCCCTCCACGTTGACTGGCTACAATGATCCCTGCTGCGCCCCGCCCTTCCGTTGCCATGGCAGCCATGCCAGGCCTTCTCGTGCGCCGTTGACTCGGTGCTGGTGACCTGCGGGAGGAGCTTGTGCAGCGGAGGTTGCGCCTGCAGCACCGAGCTCTACAGGGTCCCACCGGACACTCCCGGGAAAAGTCCGCAGAACCTGAAGGACCTGAACTTTGGTCCCGGAGACGTGGGGAAGTTGCGCAGGCCCCAAGGGTCACATCCTGGGGTCCATAATAAACCCATCGGGATCGGGGGCTGCAGGCTGGCTAAGGTGGCAAGTCAAAGGAAGGCTCTGGAAAGACACTGCTAGAGATACACAACCCACTGATAAAACTACTTCAGCAGCAATGGGCAGCACAACTCGACCCATTGCAGTGCAGGGCAATGAAGCATGGGGCTTGACTTTACCAGCTGCTTACACTGATTGTGATTAAAAAAAAATCCTACAAAACCCTCCCTTCTGCAATTCGGAGAATAAACACTCTGCCTACAGAGGAACACCAGCAACAATGGCTGCATAGCAGAACTGGGTCACCTCCCCATTTAGTTGGTGCCATCTCAACTAAAGCCACTGCTGAGTGCCAGCAATTCAAACTAAACCCAAAGGCAAACATACATTACTCTTAGATCTGGGCACTTCTAAGCTCCTGATCAGTAGGCGCAAATAACCTCATCCAAAGCCAACTGATGCTCAAGACACCCTAACACTTAAAACAAAGTAGACCGGCAATAGTCAATAGGCAGACCGCAGGCCAAATCTGGACCACCAGATGCTTTTGAACAAACCTCAAAATCTTTTTATTTACTTCTTATTATCATTATTATTGTTAATTTTTTTATTATTTTATCTGGAGTCTGGCCTTTGACTATACCTTGACCAATAAATTTGGACCTTGACAAAAAAAATTGATTACTCCTGCATAGGAGAGCCTTATGCAGAATGATCACGCTAGTAGATACTTCTGCATATTATGCTATGATGACATAAGACAGACTTTCACCAAATACAATATCAGAGACCATAAACTAGGAGTGAAAAGTGGAAGATACAAGGCATAACTCAAGACAATAATGACTGTAAACAAAGTGAAATAAGAAAAACTGAGGCACCCACACACCATCTACTCTAATACCCAGTGCAAAAAAGATGTTTCAAACGGTCAGGAAATTTAAAAAGCTCTTAAATTAAAAGCAAGGAGGAATAAGTGAAGAAAGAGAGAGAGACAGCATTACACTATGTAGCAAACTGAATCAGGTATGGGCAATAATGACACAAAGTCACACAAAAATCCAAATACACTGAAGCCTCATCTTGGCAGATGCTTGTGATACTGTATCCACCTCTAACAGAGCTCTCAGGGGGTTGGCTCTCTTACATATTTGTCACATTCATCCTAGTTATCATGCCAAAAAGTATTATTGAATTGGAATTTACTGAAGGAGATAAGCTAGAGGTTGCAACTTCTCCTGGACAAAGCTACTTCCCAAATGTGCAGAAGGGGAGCATAAAGAAAGGGAATTAGGAGGGCAGATTCTCCTAGTCCAGGCCCTACCCCTAAAAGAGAAAAGTTAAATAGGGATAGGAAAGTTAGACCAAGAGAACCTCCCCCATCCCACTCTGAATAATAGATTGGGGAGGGAAGGCCTGTTTAGAGCAGACTCTGGCTTCCCACTGCAGAAGGGAACAGAACTTCTCGAGGCAAGTCTATGAATATCAGACCGAATTCAGCACAAGTGCCAGGAAAACATCCTCGGTCTCATGTGTGAAAGAAGAAAGGGAAAAAAACAAAGCATGAATGTGGCTTAATGTAGGTTGGATGGATTCCTTTATTTATGTTGATGGAAGAACATCAGTACAGGAAGGGCTGCCCAGTCATAACAACAACTCTGTCTGTCTCTGCTCTGCAACAGCAAAACGGTGGCATTTGAGCTTCCACTTTCCTTACTCCGAATTGTGACATCCTAATGCAGTGCAATCTGGGACACCATACAACAGAGCTGGAATCCTTTGTGTGATGGCTGCCCTGCTGCCTTGATGCTGCTGAGGTATTAGATGCAGGTTAACTCTTCTAATCGTCAAGACATCATGCAACAAGTCACTAGCCAGAAGCTTTATCCCATTCAATACCAGTGCACGCAAGGTTTTGGAGTCAAGCTCCTGCCCTCCTGAGGCTAAATTCCAACGTAGAGGTGTTGGAGAAACATCAATGGAACCATATTTTGTCAGAATGTGCAGTTCCTTGAATCTAAATGCTTTGTCTAATTTACCCAATTTCATCAGAATGTATATTTGGAAGAAAACTGAGTTCCAACAATGTCAGAGTGTCCCGTTTTGACATTTTCTGAATGAAACATTTTGATATTTTTTGTTTTGAAACAACTTTTTGATTTTGAATTTTTTTACTTTATATATTATAATAAAACAAAGGATTTTAAAAGTCAAAATCAAAACTTTTCAATCTTGTCCAAACAAAACATTTTGATCAACCCAAAATTATTTCTTTCTGAGTTTCCTTCAGGAGAATTTCTAAGTTTTGGGTTTTCATTCTGATTGAGAATAAAGCCATATTTCAAAATCTTGAAATCCTCCATGAACGGAATTTAAAACATAAGAACATAAGAACGGCTGTACCGGGTCAGACCAAAGGTCCATCTAGCCCAGTATCTGTCTACCGACAGTGGCAAATGCCAGGTGCCCCAGAAGGAGTGAAGCTAACAGGCAATGATCAAGTGATCTCTCTCCTACGATCCATCTCCATCCTCTGATGAACAGAGTCTAGGGACACCATTCTTTACCCTTCCTGGCTAATAGCCATTTATGGACTTAGCCACCATGAATTTATCCAGTTCCCTTTTAAACATTGTTATAGTCCCAGCCTTCACAACCTCCTCAGGTAAGGAGTTCCACAAGCTGACTGTGCGCTGTGCGAAGAAGAACTTCCTTTTATTTGTTTTAAACCTGCTACCTATTAATTTCATTTGGTGACCCCTAGTTCTTGTATTATGGAAATAAGTAAATAACTTTTCCTTAGCCACTTTCTCTACATCACTCATATACCCCCTTAGTCTCCTCTTTTCCAAGCTGAAGAGGCCTAGCCTCTTTAAACTTTCCTCATATGGGACCCTCTCCAAACCCCTAATCATTTTAGTTGCCCTTTTCTGAACCTTTTCTAGTGCTAGAATATCTTTTTTGAGGTGAGGAGACCACATCTGTACACAGTATTCGAGATGTGGGCGTACCATGGATTTATATAAGGGCAATAATATATCTCAGTCTTATTCTCTATCCCCTTTTTAATGATTCCTAACATCTTGTTTGCTTTTTTGACCGCCTCTGCACACTGCGTGGACATCTTCAGAGAACTATTCACAATGACGCCAAGATTTTTCCTGACTCGTTGTAGCTAAATTAACCCCCATCATATTGTATGTATAGTTGGGGTTGTTTTTTCCAATGTGCATTACTTTACATTTATCCACATTAAATTTCATTTGCCATTTTGTTGCCCAGTCACTTAGTTTTGTGAGATCTTTTGAAGTTCTTCACAATCTGCTTTGGTCCTTAACTATCTTGAATAGTTAGTATCATCTGCAAACTTTGCCACCTCACTCTTTACCCCTTTCTCCAGATCATTTATGAATAAATTGAATAGGACGGTCCTAGGACTGACCCTTGGGGAACACTACTAGTTACCCCTCTCCATTCTGAGAATTTGCCATTTATTCATACCCTTTGTTCCTGTCTTTTAGCCAGTTCTCAGTCCATGAAAGGACCTTCCCTTTTTATCCCATGACAGCTTAATTTACATAAGAGCCTTTGGTGAGGGACCTTGTCAAAGGCTTTCTGGAAATCTAAGTACACTATGTCCACTGGATCCCCCTTGTCCATATGTTGTTGACCCCTTCAAAGAACTCTAATAGATTAGTAAGACATGATTTCCCTTTACAGAAACCATGTTGACTATTGCTCACAGTTTATGTTTTTCTGTGTGTCTGACAATTTTATTCTTACTATTGTTTCAACTAATTTGCCCGGTACCGATGTTAGACTTACCGGTCTGTAATTGCCGGGATCAACCTCTACAGCCCTTTTTAATATTGGCGTTATATTAGCTAATTTCTGTCCTCCATACAGCTCTACTCCTATGGTATTTACAAACGTTGTTCTGCGATAGTGCTCAAGTGGAGACAAGTGGATTTCTTCAGGGTTGGCTTCTTTTAAAAAGGATTTGCAGTCAATATTGTCAGCTGCCATCACTGGGGACTAATAACCACCGGCACTAGGAACAAGTTGATAGTTTATTGTCTATAGCAGGTTTATGATCTACAGCTGATTTCAGTGATATTGTGTTATCTGTATTGTATAAACATTAAACATCATAATCCTCCAACGTGGACTTCGCTATACGTTGGTTTAATTCCCTTCCAACCTTGAACAAGCAGCTCAAAGTTCACCTGACGTATAAGGGAGTAATGGCCTATCTTTCAGGGAGCACATTCCTGAGCAAAGGAGTTAAGCTGCAGTATCAGAGGGTACGATTTATTGGGCTTGAATTTGCCCTATGGAACATGCTCTTAGAGGTGAATAGTGCTCTACCTGAGAATCCAACTTCTCTTTGGAATCCGGCCCTGTCACTCACAAGCACAGCAGAGTACTTGGCATTGGTACTTTGGCTCCATTATATCCTCATTGACAAACACTCCTCAAGAGAGAAGAAAATCCACCTTAAATGTATGACTCTAACACAGCTCAATTCCTACCATGTATGTTTGTCTTTTTTTCCCCTCTAGATTTAGCTTTCTCTTCAGATGATTGGGCTGAAGTTTGATTCTCATGTAAGGGTAGGGTCACCAGACAGCAAGTGTGAAAAATGGATATGGGGTGGGGGGTAATAGGAGCCTATATAAGAAAAAGACCCAAAAATTGGGACTGTCCCTATAAAATCGGGACATCTGGTCACTCTATGTAAGGGAAGTACAAACAATGCTACCTAAAGCCAGGCAAAAATGTTGCAGACCTTTCTACAACCCAGCTCTGTCAAAGCACCTTATTCCTGACCTGCAGCTCCACCTGCTGCCCCAGTCCTCAGCCCTACACAGCTTTGCCAGTGCACCTCAAAAGGCTGGTCTGTAGTTCCTGTAATGATGATACAACATAACGTTAGTATCTTCGATACAAAAGTATTTCAAAATGCTTTACCGAAGTTAAATAACAGCCAAGAGAGAGGAAAATGCAGGGGCAAAGGGTAAGGGAGAAAACAATGGTTTGTAGATGAGATTGAAATTCAGATTATTCTGTTATTTTTAGAGTGACTACAGCTTTGCTAAACTCTGAACAGAGACAAAAAAGGACAAGGGAACCTGCCCCAACACTCTGTCCTGGTGCTTGGGCTCTCCACTTCTGCCATAACCATTGAACCATCAGAAGGCTCACCACATCCCCACAGAAAGTCCGTGTCCCCTTGGCTGAGAACCTCTGTTCTAGGGTGTAGGATGCAGGGTGGCACACTGAAGTTTTGCCTAGGGTGGCACATTGTCTTGAGAGGCCTCTGGTCCTGGGTCCTCAATCACTCTGCTAAAGCCCCTCTATCCTACCCATAACCAACCAAGATCCAATAATCAAACCCGTGTATCTTCAGTTAATGAGCTCCTTGCTCACACTAATTTAATAAAGCACCTGGAGCACTAATCTCTCCATGGGAATACAAACAACAAGCACCCTCACAAAGTGACCCCCAAATCAAGTAAATGCCCATTAATATGCTTAAAATATTGCAAATATAGGTAGATATGAGTGGCCAATGGAAACCCAGTGACTTGTCAGTCAAAATAACATTCAGGAGACGGGAAAAACAACTCTGGATCCACAAGTGCCAGTGAGAATGTTCTCAAAGTGGGCCTGATCTGATCTGAAATAAATGGAAAGATTTCCATCCACTCTAATGGACACTGAAATGGTGTCATGTTTTTCATGTGCACTGGTCCCTACTTCCTAGCATTTCCCTTCTCTAACCTTCTCGGTCTCTCATTAGATTTGTTTCAGGCTCTGTGTACAATGTGTGACATCCACTTTCATCATCCATCATTCTGAATCATTTCTAAAGATAAAACTCTGTCTTTTTCATTTCCTCCTTTTGGGTCAGGGCTGTCTCCATGCCTGTTGCCAAGGCCTTCTCACACTAGCTGCTCTCATGGCCCTTCTTAGTTCCTGCACCACCAGTGAGACTGTCCTTGGATTTCCCTGCAAGTCACAATCACAGGATCTCTAATCAGCCCAAGAATTTCTCTCACGTTTAGTAACAAAACCACCATTGACTCATTACACAGCAGAGTTGTGCCAAACAGGGTTTGATCTCTTATATGTAGCCTGACCCAGCTACTAAAGGCTACAGAATTCTGTAGGCAACAGTGCTGTCAAAAGATATGGGTCATAAGCCAGGGCCCTAGCAACTGAGACAGACATATCAATAAAAGATCAAATAATCAGTCTCTTGAATATCCCTAAAGGCCTCAAGAAATACCAGCTTCTGAGCCTCCTGGGATATGCTCTAACCAGGAGGATGTCACAGTCCAGAGAGAGCAGTGATAATTAACTGCCGGTAATTAACAGTTCTTAAAACAAAGGCTGAAGAATATGCCTGCCTCCAAAACTGGCCCACAACCAAAGGGTCTGGGTGGGGAGTGGGGGAAAACAACAACAAAAAGTGACACAAAGCTGGGGGGTATTGCTAACACGGAGAAGGACAGGGATACTATTCAAGAAGATCTGAACCACCTTGTAAACTGGAGTAATAGAAATAGGATGAAATACAATCGTGAAAAGTGCAAGGTCATGCACTTAGGAATTAATAATAAGAATTTTGGATATACATTGGGGGCGCATCAGTTGGAAGCGACGGAGGAGGAGAAGGACCTTGGGGTACTGGTTGATAGCAGGATGACTATGAGTCGCCAATGTGATACGGCTGTTAAAAAAGCAAATGCGATTTTGGGATGCATCAGGCGGGGTATTTCCTGCAAGGATAAGGAGGTGTTAGTACCATTATATAAGGCGTTGGTGAGACCCCATCTGGAATACTGTGTGCAGTTCTGGTGTCCCATGTTCAAGAAGGATGAATTCAAACTGGAACAGGTTCAGAGACGGGCTACAAGGATGATCCGAGGAATGGAAAAACTGCCTTAAGAAAGGAGACTCAAAGAGCTTGGCTTGTTTAGCCTGGCCAAAAGAAGGCTGCGGGGGGATATGCTTGCTCTATATAAATATATCAGGGGGGTTAACGTTAGGGAGGGAGAGGAATTATTTAAGTTTAGTACTAATGTAGGCACGAGGACGAATGGGTATAAATTGGATATTAGGAAGTTTAGACTTGAAATTAGACGAAGGTTTCTAACCATTAGGGGAGTGAAGTTCTGGAACAGCCTTCCGAGGGAAGTAGTAGGGGCAAAAGACTTTTCTGGCTTTAAGACAAAGCTTGATAAGTATATGGAGGGGATGTTATGATAGGATCGTTAATTTGAGCAATTGATCTTGGATTACCACCAGATAGGTCTGCTCAATGGTCTGCGGGGAGATGTTGGATGGGATGGGAACTGAGTTACTGCAGAGAATTCCTTCTTGGGTGCTGGCTGGTGAGTCTTGCCCACATGCTCAGGGTTTAGCTGATCGCCATATTTGGGGTTGGGAAGGAATTTTCCTCCAGGGCGGATTGGCAGGGGCCCTGGAGGTTTTTTCGCCTTTCCCTGCAGCGTGGGGCACGGGTCGCTTGCTGGTGGATTCTCTGCAGCTTGAGGTCTTCAAACCAATTTTGAGGATTTCAATAACTCGGTCCTGGGTTAGGGGTTGTTATAAAATTGGATGGGTGGGGTTCTGTGGCCTGCCTTGTGCAGGAGGTCAGACTAGATAATCATATTGGTCCCTTCTGACCTATGAGTCTATGAGTCTAAAAACTGAAGAAAGAGTCAGCTAAATCCAAATCTCATCCACAGTCTTGATCCAAGATCAAAATCTAGATCAGAGTCCTAGATTAATCCCAAACACCTTGATGTCTAAGTGTGCAAGTCTGTCGAATTTAAACATAAAGTTTACTTACACACAACTGCACTGGCAGGAACGTCAGCTGCGTGGACTACGACTTGTTATCAGTCCCCTGTCTCTCTGGCAATTGTTATTAAAGTAACAAAGTTGAGAAGCTTAAAAAACCCAAAGTCAGTTAACACAGATTTCAGATTCTCACAGTCATCTTTAAACTGTGGTCAGAAAAGTAACTATATAAAAACATGCTCTTCGTACCTACCATCTCCACTCCCTCTATGTCACTGAGTCATATTGGCTGACTACAATGACAAATTTTTGCTCCTACCAGGCCTGAAGCTGTTAATAACAACAGAGTGCCAGAAATGTGCCCAACACTTTATTAAACAAATATTAAGACAAGATCCCTCGCTGGAGAGCCTGAATTGAAGCACAAAAACAGTAGTGGACCAAAAGTTGGGCACAAGAGCATATGAAACCATCATTATTGAGATGGGTGAAGGAAAGATTCATGGAAGAAGAGGGGTTTAAGCAGAGTGAGGAGGATTGGTGGGCAGAAGGTGCCTTTGATTTTGTCTCACACAGCATTGACAGAATCAACAGCTATATTCTTATCTAAGAGGCAGTAAAAGCCCAGCTGGACTCTCAGCTGGAGTTTGCAGAATCAGCAGAGAGAGAAACTCTCTTCTGACATCAGGGTGAAAGTAACTTAAAGGATTTACTGGTATGTCAGCGTCCAGAGCGGTGGGCGTAGCCTCAACTGGAAGAGGCATGGCCTCAACCGGAAGAGGCAGGGCCTTTCAAGATCTAAAGGCCCTGGGGCTCCAGCTGTGGCTGGGAGCCCCAGAGCCTTTAAATCCCCGCCCAAGCCCGGCTGCCGGAGCTCCCGCCGCTCTTTAAAGGGCCCGGGGCTCCCCACAGTGGCTGGAGCCCTGGGCCCTGTAAATCACCACCGCGGAAGCCGGTCCAGTCCGGCACAGCGTACTGGCTCTTGCTGGTACGCCGTAATGGACCAGCTTACTTTCACCTCTGTCTGACATGTAACTTGAGTACACTGGATCCAGAAGGAATAAATATGCAACTGCTTTCCTCTCCCCAACCAGCTCCCCACACCCAAACCAAACCAAACCCCCTAACAGTCACATATGTAAATCAACAGAGGAAGCATACAAATCAATCCAAAGTCAGCCCCACCCAAGGAAAACACACCTGATAAAAAGTATCAATGTATCAAATTGTTTGGGTTAATTTTTCTCTTTCCCTACCCAGAAATGAAATGACCAGAAATAATAACTTACACTGTGGGATAATTTAAGTTTAAAGTAAGAACTAAAAGACCAACAAAAGGGAGGAGAAAGAGAAAAAAGGTTGTGAACAGTTATGTGGAAGAGTCACTGCAAACCCCTAGAAAATTTCCTGTGGGGGCCAAACCTGCGCTAGCTCTGGTAGATGGACCAGAGGGGACTTGACAGGCCTTCTATCTATGTTATAAGTTGTTTCATTACATGATCATGCAACAACTGTGTACGACTGTACAACATTCCACAGTCTGTACATGCATCTATGGCCAGAGTAAGAGATGCAGCTTGTTAGTTATTACTTGTTAAGCACTGACCATAGGCTCATCTCTGTAAATACTCAGAAGATATGGTCTCTGCTCTGAGGCATTTAGACCTTCGCTACTTGGGAAAGTTTTATCAGCATATCCCACCACTATGTAAACACCCTTATACTAGAATAAGAATGTCCACAAGGGAGGAGTGTGTGAGTGTGATACTGGGAGAACTTTATCTGTTTAAATCACAACTTAGTTCATACGGAAAAACAACTTTCTTGGGTAGATCAGGACTGAGGCCTGGTCTCTAAACAGGTTATGCACCAGTAAAACTAGGTCAATCAGGCATGTGATTTTTTACAAAACAATTACATCTATAGCTTCATTGGTTTCAGTTAATACTGTAAGTTAGACCAGTGCAACTCTCTCATGGGGACAAACAACTAGCCCAAAGTTGTACAGTTACAGTGGTACAACCCCTCCAGTGTGGACACAGATACATCGATATTAAGATGCCTTACTCACTATTGCTTATTTCCCATTCCTTATGGGAATAAAATTTTCTGGTATGAACACCTTTATACCTGCATAACTGCGTCCACACTAGAGAAGTTGTACCCCTTCAGCTCTACCAGCCTTGCCAGTGTTTGATCCATGACAATACTCTGCCTCTCACTCCAAGACTACCTAGCTTCTTTATTAGCCTCACGGGAGTCTACCATCAATGTAACTTTCTTGTGTAAACAAGCCCCAGATTTAACAGTGCACACCACTGTGAGACCCAGAGGCTGAGTCTCTCTTAAAGCTTGTTGCTTTAATGAAATGGGTGGCGGGGAGAGGTGTTGATACTTTTCCTGCCCTCAGTTGGCAGCACTGCTAGGCTTGGCAGAAGTGAGTTCTGAAGAGGGATTTGAAAGAAGTGTGTGTATCTGATACACTTAGGGTGACTAATATTTTAAGACTGTCCCCATATTAGGAGGTTTGTCTTATATAGGCAACATATTACCCCCAAATCCTGATTTTTCACACTTGCTATCTGGTCACTCTAGGTACACTGTGCCAAGCAAGGCATTCCAAGCACAAGGAAGGCAGGATGGAAAGGGCTCATTAAGAGCAGAGGAAAGGAAGGATGCAATGAGGGAAGTCATCTGATGTATATGGTGAAAGAGACAAGAAGGAATGTGATAAGAGGAAGTGGGGGAGGCACTGAGCAAAGTCAAGGCAGCAAGGAGATGCTTTAAACATAACTCAGCAGCTGAGCTTCATTATCTGTACATCCTGACCAGAGGAGCAGCATTGAAATGCAGATAGCAAGCATCTGCCGTGCTGCAAAACAGTGAGTTTGTGCATGGGTGTGGTGGGGTCAGCTCCATCCTTGACATTCCAGAATCTTAATGCCAAACTGCTGCATGAGCGTGCCATAAAAAAGCCTAGTGATCTATGGGAATGGGCATGGGGAAGGCTGCTGCTGAGAAAAGCACACTTCAGAGTTTCCCCAATGTCACAGCTTAACCTGATCACTGCACTGATGGACATTTGGCAAACACAGCAATTTCCTTCACTTTGTTTTCGTGGAGGAAAATTTATAACAACAAATAAACGAAGACAGTATTGTGAGGACAGCAATGACCAAGACGGCAGGAATAGCAAGCACAACCGCAGCCCAGTGCACAACAGATACCTGTGTTCCACCAATTCTCTGAACTTGGAGGTCTCCCATTCAAGGGCTGACCAGGCTTCAGCCTGCCTAGTCAGAGATCTGCCCAGAGCATAGCCCACGGCAGTAACTTTTGCTATGGTATCACCTAAGTCCCAGGAGACAAGATAGCAATTACAGGAATCAAACCCAGATTCTCCTGCAAGCTCAAGTATTAAAAAAAAACCAAAAAACCAAAAAAACAACCACGCAATTTATCTGGCTGGGTAGCCAATCATTAAGATCAGCCATTACTCAGATATTACAGAGAAACAAGGAACCTAGGATGCCTGGTTTTACGTTTAGACAGGATCAGGCCTAATCAGATTAATAAGACCTTTTTAAAAAAAAAATTCTAAGCGTACAGCTACTACCCCTCCAGCTGCAATTCACTTAGACACTCAGTCCCTTCCACATCTGGTATGTGCATTTGCTTCACACCACTGTGCAGGTGACATACAGGAATGAAGGGAAGTTGTAGTGGGAACAAAATGCTGAGGAGAGCTCACCAAACTTTTCAGATGCGATAGAAACTTGCTGGGATGATTCAGCAGAGTCCTCACATCCAACCCCCCCCATTCACCCACTGAATCCTTAGTTCTGAAATAATAAGCAAAGAAAGCTTCTTGTTTCTGTCTAGGCATTTAGATAGGCTCCTATCACCACAGCATCATTCCAGGTAAGATTAAATCAGCTAGGGAAAGGCTGCTGCCCAAGCCTCCTTTTAACAGCTAGTAGTTTTAATCATTCAGATTCCTTCCATGATGTCTAGTCAATGGCTGAGCTTTAATTCAGCTCTGATTTATCAGAATGCAAAAAAGCTTCCCCAAAACGTTTTACAACATGAACAGCTCGCTGAAGCTATTCATGTCTGAACAGTTCTTCTTATATCCAGTAGATGTCAGCACAATGCCAATGCTTAAGTCCCCGGATCCTTAATTCCTTAAATAGCAATTATTCTCTATATTTCTGCCCCTCAGTTCTTCATCACTGATCTGCCCTCTGAATGAAAACAGGGTTTCTCTGTGTATATTAAGCATCCTTCCATCCACTGCTGCTCAGAGAAATCTGTTAAAAGGGGAGAACCTCTAGATCTGTAATAAAGGAGAAAAATCAGAATATACCTCTATTGAACAGATGGGACTAAGAGAATCTTTCAGAGGGGAATAATCATTAGCAATTTTGATTAAAACAGGGCAAACTGGAATGTGCCCAGATGACATCAAAATTCTCCAATTGTGACATCATAATCATCTCCACACAATCCACTGTGATCTCTGACAGCAGACTGTGGCTCAGGGCTGGGTGTGGGGAGACAACACCTAAGGGGCTTTAAGAAAGACAAGATGCTGTTCTTATGCAAAAGTCCTTAGGAATACAAATAAGGGGAAAAGAAATATAGAAAATACCCATTGGGATCAGTGACTGGCTGCAAGTGTCATGGTGAGAGCAGTTCAGATTGGAAGGCATTTCTTCTGGCACAAACATAAAGAACCCCATTGGTATTTAGTAGATCTTGCTGCACATAGAGCTGCTTGAAGGAATTCTTCCTGCTGGCAGACAGCCACACTAGAGGCAGGCACGAGAGCTGAAGGTCCCATCTTGAAGGGACTAGTGTTTGTTTAGAAAGAGAGCGAGCTCTGATATTCTTTGTCATGTCCCTGTAGAGGAGATTGCTGTGAAGCCATTTCCCAGCCTTATCCTTTACCCCAAGTCCCACCACCCGAGCAGGGGGGCCAAAGTTGAAGCCCAAGGGCTTCAGCCCCAGGTTGGGGGCCTGTAACCTGAGCCTTGCCACCCAGGGCTGAAGGTGGTGGGGCTCAGGCTTCAGCTTTGATCCCAGGCAGGGGGGCTTAGGCTTCGACCCTAGACCTCAGCAAGTCTAACGCCAGCCTTGGTGACCCCATTAAAACAGGGTCATGACCCAACTTGGGGTCCCAACCAACAGTTTAAGAACCACTGGCCTAGAGGTAAAACAGACTTGGAATTTCAAAACAGTGAAAAAGCACTAAAGTTGTGACCATAGATGGAGATTCCCCATAAACCAGGAGGTATTTTAAATCAGTGGAGATTCCTGCTATGGGCCTGTGCTCTCCCCCAGTAAGGAGACAGAGCCTGATGGATCCCTGCATAGGAAAGAACAAATATGGAAGCAATAGATCCACTGTACACGTCCCAATCTCTTCTAGACCAACATGACGGTCAGCTCTAGAGATGACAGAATGAAACCAGTAGAACACTCAACAGGACCCAAAGCACTTACCAGCTGGAAGGAGAGAAAGTGCAGTCTGGAGCACTCACACTGAATGATCCCTTTGGGGCTGCAGCTAGTTGTCTTTCCCAGATTTAAAGGGCCAGCTACTAGATGAGTACATTCTGGGAAAGAACCTATAAAATGGGGATCTCAAAGCAGGGCATTTATTGGAGGGTGAGCAGTTCTGGTTGCTGTGTGACTGGATATGATGAAATTCCTACCTGTGTGAGATCCAGGGATTTGTAAGATTCCCTGAGAGGGCCCCAGTCAAAGCCTGCTAGATTTTATATGGCTGGGATATTTACAACTGCCTTTCAGTGTCTTCTGCTTTGGCATACTGCATACAAAAAAAATCCAGATTCCTCTGCTCCCTGCCTGGGATGTGCACTGGGACAGCCATGCTTGCCTGTGGAAGCCCTGGCACCTTGCCTCTGCAGAGATGAGAGGGGAGCTGGGAGCAGGAGGCTGCCCTCCATGGCCTACATCTCTACAGATTCTAAAATGGTTCTGCTAGAATCACCATCATCTTACCCCTGTGCATGCCTCTCCCCTTGGCAGAGGAGCCCAAACTTCCACATAGACACCCAGGCATCCAGGGGAGCAGGGCTTCCCTTCCCAGCAGGAACAGCAAAGTTGGGAGGTCATGTCCTCTGAAGGAGGGTTAGTGAGAAACCTCACAGTGTTTCCTAGGCCCCTCCTGCGGCAACTTCACATGGGGGAAGAGAAGGATAGCGCCCATCACTGGTGCTTTCCAGGTGTGCAGTAAGGTTACTAGTGGACTTCAGGGAGTTTCCTTCTCTTCTGCCTGTCACTTTTGGGTTTGTTCTCTGGTACACCAGAGAGACTGGAAACAACCTTCTGTGAGCGAGGAGGGCACCCATAGCTCAGATCAGTTAATTCCAGAGCTTCAGTACAATGACTATTTCTTACCCCTCTTGCAAAGCTGCAGACAGCGCCCCCTGCTGGGAGAACACTGCTGCTGTTATTCCTTAAAGTAGGCAGTAATTTTGAGAATGGCCAAACACTAATTTACGGTAGCAACGGTTTGCAGAGGCAGGCTGCACACAGAACTGTGCATAGGTCTGGGGCACATGGGTAGCCAGCTCCCTGACTGGTGTGTGTGTCTGCTGCAGATACAGTCCATATTGTTATCTGTACCTTTGTGTTTCTGTCATGACAGAGCCAGCAAGGATCTTTAGTGAAAGAATTTGGTCTGCAGGCAGCTGAGAGCTGGGGGAGCCAGCAGAGAAGTGAGTTGTAACTGTGTATGTACAGGTACCAGTGTTAGCAGCCAGTCTCATCCCTGCAGCGCTGAGGAATAGATCTCCCACAGGAAAGGCCAAAAGATACAACAAACACATAAATGGCCCTTCCTTATCCTTCCTGGTCCAGAGAGAGGGCAGAGACATGCCAGCCCCTCTGTTACACATTGACAAAAGGCGCTGTTGTCTGGATTAGACATTAGCATAGCTTCTCCAGTCCCAGGTCCCCGCTGCTTCATATGGAGCTGTTCCCCAGAATTTCTAGTGTAGTCTTCCCCGTTTTCTGCCACGCTCAATGTGTAATGTGGAATCTCAGGGGAGGCCAGGCCAGGTTTTTAAAGAAAGTGTTAAACATTTTACTCTTTATTTTTTTAAAAATAAACCAGTCTCCCCCGCTACCCCATGGCCCCTCATTCCCAGCACTCCTCTCCTGGGAGCACTCACTGGTGAAGTCTCCAGCTGACTGCTCACATGGAGACAGGGTTCCTGTGTCACATAGACCCATGCGAGGGTCCCAGTGCAAACAACAGAACAGGGATTGGTGCCAATTTGCAAACGCTTCCCTTCTCTCTTGATCTGAGATTTAACCTCCCTGAAGATGCCTCCTGGTGTTCTGCCATATCTGCACCGGGGCCAACTCCTAGACATGTGACCCTGGGCCTGGCCCAGTAGACGCTTGAAGGAGGGGAAGGAATAGCTGTAACAGTCCATGTCCCTCCTGTGAACCAAAGAGTGAGCCCCGTGGGCTCTCTGATTTCCATTTGTGGAGCCTGCAGGCTGCGTGTCCTTGTGGCTGGGCTCAGTGCTGGAAGCGTGGGGAGCTGATGTGGGGCTGGTGGAAGGAATGTGTGGCATACAGCACCTCCGGGGGTGGTTGGGGCACCGTGGTCAGGATGGAGCAGAGGGGCTCATGGGAGCTCAGCATTGAGGTGAAATGCTTCATTTCTTCTGTCAGCTGCTTGATCTCCCTGCGCAGGGCAGCGTTCTGCCTCTCCAGGTCCTCGCTCTCCTGAGGGCACAAAAGCAGCAGGGGCTAGATTAGTGTTCTGCCTGCAGAGCCATCACAGGGGTGGGGGGAATTCTGGGAGGAAAACTGGCAGAGCAGTATGTCCAGAGGGAGTGGGGGGTAAGAGATGATATCTCGGCAGAGCAGCAGCCGGAGGACAACTGGGTTAATGCTCAAACTGCAGGGGGAGTTGGCTCCCATCTATGTTATTATTATACTCTGATATTGCTTGGTGCCAAAAGCAACCAGTTGAGGACCCCATTATGCCGGGCACTGGACACAAATATAGGAAAATGACAGTCCCTTGCCCCAAAGAATTTACAGTCCAGGAAACCAAGATAACAGTGGATAAGACAAATAAGCAGGGGGGCGGATGGGGGAACAGAGTAGAATGTACACACTTCTCAGCCAGTCAGGAGCAGTGATCACAATTCGCCCCCTGCCTAACAATTCACAGGTTGCAGTTTACTGTGTGCTTTACAAAAGAGACAAGTTTGAGGAGGGGCTTGAAAGAAGACAAGGGGATGGCTTTTCTGATCTATCTGTCTGTCTGTCTATCAGCATCTTTCAAGTGTCTGGCTGTCACTGCAGTATCTCAGTGCTGCTGGGAGCAGTTGGAGCTATCTCAGTAGGGTGACCAGATGTCCTGATTTTATAGGGACAGTCCCAATATTTGGGGCTTTTTTTTTATATGGGCTCCTATTACCCCCCAGCCCCTGTCCTGATTTTTCACACTTGCTATCTGGTCACCCTATGCCTCAGGGAAGGGACTGGGGGTATCTGGGTGGGGGGAAAGAGGTCAGAGCCCTTCATCTCACTACCCCGGAGAGTTTCCACAGTGACATATTTCCTGTAAATTCAAAGCGGCGCTGTGTCTGGGCAACTCCCACCCCACCCCCTAGCCAGCCAGGGGTCCTGCCACGGAGCCAGTGACATTCTCAGCCCTCAGCCACACTCTCTCCCCAGCAGCTGCTTACGAGAAGTGACAGCAGCACCAGCACGTTCCCCGCCCAGGCACTCACAGCTCCCTCTCACGCACACACCTCCCAGGCCACATCCCGACCTGAGGCAGATTGGCCTGGGGGGAGGGGATGATAAATAACCGCCGTTATTATCAGAAATAACCAGAAAACCACCTGTCACAGGAAACCTGTCATTGCCATGGTAAGACAAGACTCACTGCTTCCTGCCGGCGCCTGGGGAAACCAGACGTATGGCAGGGAGGGGGAGGTACATTGATGTGACAGAAAGAAAGAGGGAAACTGAGGCCTCAGAAGAAAAAAATGAATAATAATAGTGATGATGATGTACAGTCCTGCCTAATGGTACTCAAAACACATGACAGACTGTATGCACCTCTCCTGAAATGCAGCCCTCACTAACATGGAACACCTCAGCCACTGAACAGCACTCCGCAATGCTACTCAACCATTTGAAACAGGACCTGAAGAATCCTATGTCCAGCTGAAACCACAGTGGGGATTTGGAGAGACAGAAAGCTGGAACCTAGGTTGAAATTTAGCCAGGCTACTGGGGCACTGAGACTCTATGGACAGTGCTATGAGATCTTGAATGACTGTTTACCATGCTCTATGGCCCCCAAGGGCTAAATAGCTACCCAGCTAGCCACTCATCCAAAACAAAGCAGCATGCCACATCTCTGATCACCCCACTGGGATTGCTAGTGGCAGGAACCTGATTTATAAAGGTCCCTATTGCCTCAGTATTAGGGCACCTTGCACTAGTTAAAATAAACCCACCATTAGATATTAACTGCCACAACAGGACCTTGCAGAAGGGAGAGGGATCTCTCAGATCACTGGGTCCCACACAGCCTAATGCTTCACAGATCTTAACCAACTCCACACTCATCAGCTGACAAGAAGGCAGTGTGGGGAGTTTGGGAGTTATAGGCTCTTAATGACTCACACCACTCGAGCAACAAGCCACTCTGTTCTGCACCAGTTAAAACTTCTGGATCCTTTTAAAGTGATTACAGTGGCCTGAACTGACCATTGACACTGGAAAGTCCTGCTTCCAAGAAGCACTTTCACAGCCACTATGCCTATCAGATAAAAAGCATTTGGGGATCCATTATAATCCAGAGACTGGAAAGTATATTGGCAAAGGTTTGACAGGCATCTCCAGCAAAAAGGTGCAACCCTGTCTCTGTCCCATTCCTCCAGCTCTCTCCCCTACCCATTAGCATCAGTTCTGTCTTATCCAGGTTGATCTTATGCTACTTTGCTCCCATCCATGTCCCCACCTTTGCCAGGTACTAGGAAAACAAAGAGCTTGTAGTGTGAGTGTCATCTGCACCATGGTAAAACTGCAGCCACATGCCTCACTGTCTCCTCCAGCAAGGGGAATGCCTTGGGACACAGTAGGGGAGGGTCCGAGGAGAGGAAAAGTCAGTACTCATTCCTGCCCTCTGGAGCCGCTGGGAGAGAAAATAACAAACCCACTGAAAGGCTTTCCAATCTACTGCTGTGAGCTGCAGCAGATTAGTGACTAACCCCCTGATTGTGGTATCACACCACACTGACAGAGCTAACGAAATCAGCATGGACCAGTGTCCACCTCTAAAAGGATTGTTGGCCATGGATAGCGAGGAACACCTTCCCTGTAATGAACCCACTACTAAAGAAGCATTGAGGACACCTGTGCAGTCAGGCTGTGGCAGAAGCTGTTCCAAAACCACTTGCTCAATAATCCTCCCCATAGTGGGGATAGATGGGAGTGTGGAGGCTTCTAAAGTCAAGGGACAGCATCTCAAGCAGAAGCCTGATGACTCCCTGTTTAAAGGGAAGCCTAAGATTTAATTACACAAACTCAGGAGTCACACCCTCCTGTTCTGACACCACTCCCATGCCTGCTACCTGCAGCCAAATACTCAGGG
This sequence comes from Gopherus evgoodei, assembly GCF_007399415.2. NCBI lineage: Eukaryota > Metazoa > Chordata > Testudines > Testudinidae > Gopherus > Gopherus evgoodei. Next base: position 45,024,041 of record NC_044325.1, read on the forward strand.
TCCCTGGAAAAGTAGATGCCAAATTCTTTACACTGAGAAAAGTGGCTTTTGGCAGTAAGTGGGAGTCAACAGCCTAACACCTCATTCCCTCCCAACCCCATTGCACAGTCCCAGTGTGGCAATATGGCAAAGAAACAGGGTGAAACTAAGAGAGGCAAGATGTATGCCGGATATCAGGACAGTGCAAAGTATTCAGCTGTGGAGCTCTCTCCCAAGGGAAGGGGTAGGAGCCTCACCATCGGGGACATTTAAAATTAAACAGGACAAAACACTAGTAAGCATACAACGGGGAATTATCCTGCATAGCTGGCAGGCAGTGAACTGGCAGAGACCTAGTGGGGCTTTTCCAGCTCTAGGGCTTGATTCTCCATGGCTTTGCACATTGTATCATCATTTAAACCTATGCACAGCAAACATGAAATGCTACCAAGTCAGAACGGCAGTGTTTTACATGTTCTTTGCATGGATACGAGAGGTGACAAGAAGTGCGAGGTGAGGGAGTGTCAGGCCTTGTGTATTTAGGCTTTTAAAGGATTTTTGAGACAGTCAGAAGAGACTAAAAACGTAATGATAATTTCAGGGCAAGAGGTAAAGTCTTGCCGCAGATTAAAAACTGGGTGCAAAAAGTAGGGCTATGTGGGCAATTTACAGCTCCGAGAGAGGTTGAGAATGGGGTCCCTCAGAAATTAGTCCTAGCGGCATGGTTATTCGCTGTATTTATCAATGAGCTGGAAGGGTGGTAACATTTGCTGATGACACAGAATTAATAAGATTGATCAAGAGTAGGGAGGAATTCCTGGTGGACTCCATAACACTAGGTAACTGGGCAGAGAAAATTCATTGTGGACAAGTGCAAGGGAAAGGTGCATATTGCTGGGTCTGAAATACAGGTGGATGTCACCAGCCAGAGAAGGCATCTGCTGTGTGCACAACAGCAATCAAAACTGCAAATAAAGGGGCCTCACCCCACTCCCACTGCAGCAAGTGGCAAAATTTCCATTGGCGTGCACGGATCAGGATCAGACCCAACGTATTATTACGGAATGGAGAATAATATGGGAAAGAATATACCTCTAACAAAGAGAGGTACATTCCTCATTCCTCCCACCCAACCCAGGACCCTGCGCTCAGCTTCAGCCACCTCATCTCCAAAAGGACGGAAAGAGCAGAAACAAAAGGTCCAGAGAATATGAGGAGGAACCAAGAGGAGAGGCTTCAGCAGAGGTGACTTTCAACAGAGTACACCTGTTCCATTTTGAAGGGAACATCTGGCTGCCCCTGGAAGGAGCGTCCTTCACCTTCTCCATCCAGCTGCTGCTAGAGCTGCCGTCACATGCTATGTTGGCCCATGCTCTTCCTGCCCCTGCCTGAACTGAATGGCTGTGTTGTGTGTTCATCTATGCTAGAACATGTCCTCTTATGTGTGCAAGGTCCCAGTGATCCAGATGGAGAGAGAATGGAAGCTTTTACCAAGTGCAGAGTGTCTGCCTTCTGGGTCTGCCTCTGTCTGCTCTTCTGAGCTGCGATGCGATTCTTCTCCCTCCTCTGAACTTTCCTCATGTCATCAGAAGAATCCTGAAAAATACAGGGCCTGGGAATGACAGAGACATCACCTCCACTATCATAGAGAGGCATGAGGTCAGGGGTACAGGGGCAGAATAGCATCAAGCGAACACTCCTCTCAGCAAAAATTACCGCACTCACTCTTCTGGCCACATAGGCTACGTATCCCTGTCTGACGCACAGCATCAGTGCAAAACCAGGGTAGAGGTGCTCTCCTACTACAAGGATGTATGAGGCACTTAACAGCCACCCCCCTGAGATGTAATTCTAGAAGTTGGACAAGCTGGTAGAACTGGGAAGTGAACTCTGTCTTCATGGTGCAGGCTTGGGTTGTAATCCACAGAACCACAGATGAAAAAAATAAACCTATTGGATCACCCAATCCAACTTCCCCAAAAGCCAGGGCAGGACTGTCCCCTATAAAGCACTTTTTTATTCTTTGTGCAGTAGAGTTTCCAGTGTCCTATGCCAATGGGGCTCCTTACTTCCCCTGGGAGATGATTCCACTGCCTGATTTATCTCACTGCCAAGGAGTCAATCCTGGCATTCAGCTTGCTTTTTGCCTTTCTTCATTTCACTCTCCTACAATTCTATTACTCCTAGTTCCCATATATCACCCTAAATAATTGCCCTTCTACTCTGGGGTCTATCTGTTTCATACATTTGCAGAGTTATGTCCCTGCTTAGCTCAGCTACAGGCTCAGCTTTTTTTATCTTTCCCCCTTACTCAGTCACTACAGACCACTGATTGCTTTGTTTGCTCTTCTCTGAACTCCCTGCATTTCAATGTCTTGCTGCTAATGTGGTATCCAGAACTGGCAGCAATATTCCAGGTCACATTTTCACTGGAGTTATGCAGAGAGGGGGTATGCCCTCCTAGCTCTGGGATGTGAGGTCTCTTTGCTTGAAGATCTCACTCTTCAGCATCATTCAGCAGCCTTTCTGGCATTAATTGTTATTATTTCTTATTTTTATTATTTATTATTATTATGGAAGGTTCTCCGCTGATAACTGATCCTCCCACTCTCTCTGGCAGCTAAAACCTTCATCAGATCCTATCATTTTCTGTCTTCCACTGTAACTGCTGCCTTTCTGTACTCTCTGACACGTACACCACCTCCCTCCTCCGCTTGCAAAATGCAGCCTCTAGAGTTATCTTCCTGAACCATCAGTCTCTCCCTTTTCTTCCTCCCCCAACTTTGTGATATCTCCATTTCCTCAGATTTAAACCTCATATCCTTACCTTCAATTTCCTTCCTCAACCCACCCCAGCCAACATATCCAGCCTAGCCTCTTACCTTATTGCCCCCAACCCTGCACAGGGAAGATCCCAGTCTGGGTACCCCACTTGTCTACTTCCCCCTTGACTGCTGTTAAGCCTCATTCCCTTCAAGACAGAGTGCTCTCCCAAACTCTGTTTGCCCAGCCAACACCATCTACTCAGTGTTTGTCCAGGGCCAGCTTTATGACCCGCGGGGCCTGATTCGAATACCCAGTGGCAGTCCGGGGCTTCGGCGGCACGTCGGCAGTGGGGGGTCCGGTCCAGGTTTTCCGCGGCACCAAAGGACCCCCCCCACTGCTGAAATGCCGCCAAAGACCCCCAGAGCAGACCCTCACTGCCGAAATGCCACCAAAGACCCCTGGAGCGGGGCTCTCTTATGTGTGGAGCCCTTTTAGGAGCAGGGCCCGATTCCAGGGAATCAGGGGAATTGGCCTAAAGCTGGCCCTGTGTTTGTTCGTAAGCTCCTCGGGGGCAAAGTCCCTCATATCTGGTGTCCTGCGCAGCACCATGTGGTTAACAGCTAGCAAAGAATAAAGTACCCAGAAAAGAAGATGGAATCATCTGGGACACATCTTAAGAATAACCCTGTGGCAGGCATGCCACCGGACAGCTGGAGGAACACACAAAAGGGGCCCACTCAAAGAATCCCTCTATACAACAGCACTTAGACAGGGAAACTTATGGGACTTAAATAGAAAATGTGCAGAGAGCAGCCCAGGATAGACAAGGATATTGGAGCCTTGCTCATGCCCTAAGTGATATCTGTTGGCATGGGAAGGATTTGGATTCAGAATGAGATCCTGACCACATGCTGGGGGAGGGCTCAGAGCCCACAACAGGATCTCTTCAGAGCCACTGGTACTTTCACTTTACCAAGCTCCCAGCCTGCTGGATGCCTGGGAGTTTGTGGGGTGGCCCCTGCAAGTCAGAACCAGGCGTTTCAGGTGCCGCCCCTCATGTGGCCTGTGCTAATGTGGTTCCTCTGCAAAAACACTCCTCACGGTGTCCTTTGGTTTTAAGCTTGTTCCTGCATGAGGGCTTCCTGCTTAGCTCTCTGTGGCCTGGTTTACATGGGGGGTTTAGTTTGCACTAACTCAAGCCAGAATGCATTGAAAAAGCTTGCATGAACACAATGCAAATCTTTAAAGTGCAGTAACTCCCTGTTCGCTGCAAATTCTGTACTCCACTTTCAAAGTGGAGTAAGTGCACGGTGGACTAAGTTAGTATGTCCCTCCCCAGGCTGGTTCCTAGAAAGCCCTGCCATTCTGTGCTGTGAAAACACCCCAGGATGGGAGCATTGGTGCAAAAATTTCAAAGTGTTACCTGTTTGCTAGGTGGGGGTGACTGGCTGAAGCTGCTGGAGTCGCTGCTGTCAGAGCTATGGGGCATGACTTGCGTCCCTCTTCCCAGGGCCTCTTCTGCTTCCTCTGTGTCCTTGGTGATCTTGGTTTCCTTTGGCTTTTACTCACCCCTCCCTTCCCCTGCCGTCTTTCCCTCTTTCCCTTGGTTACTTTCTTTGCCTCTTTCCTCGTCCCTCTCTTTGTCACGTTGCTCTCCCTGTGTCACTTTCTCTGCCACTCTGCCCCAGTTCCTCCCTGCACCTCTCTCCTCTCTGTCACTGCACCTTGCAGTGATGTCTAGGTCTTAGGCTCCTGTGGTTTCTCGGAAGCTGCGAGGGACGTAAGCTGAAAGTCACATGGGCGGAAACTTTACGAAGAAGAAAAAAAGTTACATTGAGAAAAAAAAACACACACATCTGGGAAAAACGAGCTTCAAAATAGCTTGAAAAACCCCCGATACCTTCAGGCGGTTTGAGATACAGCGACAAAGTTTCAAAAGAGACAAACAACCAGAGAAAAAAAATCCTAGCCCAAGCTGCAAAATACAGCCCCTCGGAGAGGAGGAGGCGGCGCACAGAGACACAGAAAATGCCAAAGCCGCTCATTTGTAAATGTAGCAAGCAGGGAGTTTGATCACGTGCCAGGTACCCTGGGCTCCCCACCCCATCTGCCAAGCCCAGCTTGGGAAGTTCCCAAACAGACTGAGTTGCAGACCTCCCACCTTCCCAGCCATCCACCCACCAAACAGCTGAGGTCCCCAGAAGTGACGTGGTTTGCAGAGGTCCTGGAGAGGAGACCAGGGCCATTGGCAAGTGCATGCACAGGAGATCTTTTTGTGTAGATGGTTCTGCATCTTTGGTACACAGGCCTCTGAAAGTGCCAAGCCCCCCAGAAGGAGGAACATTGGGAGCAGGGTGGGGACTGCCTTTGACAATCTTAATAGTTTCTGTTAGCCAAAGCTCTCCAAGCACTTTAAAACATTAATTAATTAGCTTCTACTCCCCACTACTATCCTGGGAGGAACATATTATTATCCCAGTTATGTATGCAGGGAGACTGAGGCACATAGACGGGACGTTGCCGTGGTTTCACAGAAAGTCAACAGCAGAGCCAGGAATAAAACCCAGGAGTCCTGACTCCCGGTCCCCACCCCAATCAACCACTAGACTTGAGTCCCTTGTAGAGCTGTGATTAGATCCCAGGAGTCCTGATGCCCAGTCTCCCCTGCCCTAACCATTAAACCATACTTCCTGCCAGAGCTAGGAATAGAACACAGGAGTCCTGACGCCCAACCCCCCTGCTATAACCACTCGTGTAGTAGAAGGGGCCAGAGCCAATGAAGGATACCTGACCAGCATCCCATGTAGGGTTACATGCCCAGAAAGGACACAGTCCCTGCACTCCTTGTTTACTCACAAGTGGGCCATTTTACCAGCCTAAGATGGGAGCGTTTTGCATTGTGATGGTTGATTGTATCTTGGTTTTGTTGTTTTGCACTAAAAACACCATTAAAGCATAAATTCATCATTGGCCCCCATCCATCCCTTCACCAGCTCTGAGCTGCGGCAGGGCTCAGGGTATTTGTGTCACCTTTGTATCTCCTCTACATCAGGCTGGCCAGGGGATACTTCAGTCCCTGGTGCCATTTGGCATAGCCTGAGGGGCCCCAAGGGGCTATTGTGACAGCTGGGAATAGCTGATGTGCAGCAATGCCCCCCAGGAATGCCCTCAAAATACCTCTTGCAGTAGGGACTCCTGAGGGGGTGGCTCCTTAGCCAAAGGAATTACCAAGAGGGTGGCTCACCTAGTTTTATGATCCTTTTATGCCTTCAGACCCAGAGGGACAAAACATTGGGATGAGCTGGGCCCATTTGTCTTTTCTGATTTGCCCTCGCTTCCCTCCCTTTCTTTTCCTCCTCCCCCTTAGTGTCCACTTCCCCGCCCTTGCCAAACCCTTCTCCACTCCTCAGTCTGTCCAAATCTCTCCCCACCATTCTCTCCTCCCTCAGTCAGTCCAGGGCAATGTCAAGCTACCTGAATGGGTAACAAAGCAAGTGGGAAGAATGCAGGAAGGCCAGGGTTAGAATAGAAGAGGCAGCAGGGAAGCATTGAGATTAATGGGGAAGCTGGGATGGGAGGGCAACCTAAGGATAGTGGGGATCCTGCAACTCCAGCCTAAGGGGCATGGGCAGACCTGATTGGGGGTCAGGACTGGAATAGCAGGTGCTGATAGCAGGCAGAGCCCTGGGGATGCTAGAACAGCAGCTGGCCACACTTCTGAGCACTGAGTTCCCTTTGCTTTCTTTAGTTAGGGACATGCTGAGAATCCCCCTAGCAAGGCAGGTCACAGCTGTGGGGTTCCAACATGAGCGCCTGGGTAGAAACGAGTCAGTAATGCAGCGATGTTGTGAGCTTTGGGTTTGCAGATGAATTTTTATTTCCAGCGGCAAAGCAAACCAATGGGAGCAGAGAGCACATGCTGGTGGCTGGCAAGGAAGGCTGCACAACTCAAGGTGGTTACTCCCGGCTTTGGTCATTCATAGACACAACATGCATCCTCTCATGGACAGGTACCAGCGAATGAAAACAAATGTGTAGACAAGACCTCGCTAATTTGTATGGCCCCCACCATCAGAGCATCTGAGCACCTTACGGTCTTTAACATATTAACCCTCCCAACACCCTGGTGTGGTAGAGAAGTGCCAGTGCAGCTTACAGACAGGGAGTGGAGGCACTGAATGTCTAAACTGCAAAAAAATCCATGGCAGCACGTCTCAAAACCCAGCTCAACCGGCTTGGACTCACGGGGCTACAATTAGCAGTGTGGATGCTCTTGTTTGGGCTGGAGCTCAGGCTGTGTGACCACCTCCCCCACCAGCTGGGTTTCAGAGCCCAGGCTGTAGCCTGAGCGAGAACGTCTCCATGCTGTTTTTAGCCCTATCATGTGATCCCCACTAGCCTGAGTCAGTTGACCCGGGCTCTGAAACTCACTGCCACAGGGTTTTTTTGCAGTGTAGACGTACCCTGAAAGAGGAAGGCCTACAGCAGGGGTTCTCAGACTTTTGTACTCACGACCCCTTTCACACAGCAAGCCTCTGAGTGCGACCCTCTTATACATTAAAAACATTTTTTTATATATTTAACACCATTATAAATGCTGGAGGCAAAGCAGGGTTTGAGGTGGAGGCTGACACCTCACGACCTCCTGAGGGGTCCTGACCCCAGTTTGAGAACCCCTGCCCTACAGCTTCCCAAATGGTAGTGGGAAGCCTTGTTTTTCATTTGCTCAACAAGAAGCACCTAGAAGTGGCCTGATTTTCAGAAAGTGCTGAATGCACACTGCCCCTTTCAAAATCAGGACCTTAAAAAGCATCTTATGTTGGGCTCCCACAAACTGGGGCCCACCCACTCAATCACTTTTAAAGAGGTAAGGCCTATGGGATTTACCCAGCATTATAAAGGCAACCTCTGGCAATGCAGGGAACAGAACCCCAGTCTTCTAAGTCCCAGGCTAGTGTCCAAACAACTGAAGCACCCATCTTTTCCAGTACCTGCCTCTCTCCTGTCCTGTGATGTTCTGTCTCCATGGGCCATTGTTTTCCCCAGAGTGGAGCCCTGAATTCCTAATGTGCCAAAGGGGCCCCCACTTCCACAGCTGGTAAGTGTATCTCACAGTCAAGCCAGCCACCAAGGAGACAGAAGCGGGGGAAGGGGGAAGTATATAAACTGGCCTGAAAGATTGAATGAGCAAGAGTAAAACTGAGACAAAGCATGAAAAGCTTGAGTGAGCTTTTCTTTGCATAGCTGACAGGCAGATTCTGCTCTCGGTTACACCACGGTGTGAGTCTAGAGCCATCTCTGTGTCTGCTCGCTGAACATACACTAGCCTAGGTGACAGCACACTTGGCCCCAGTGATTTTCCGAGCTCTCCATCTGGCCAGGCAGCACTGAGGAGTGGAGAATGAAAGTGGAGGTTCTTCTCTGCCTTCTGCACACAAACGGGAACCCTGAGGCTCCACAGTAATGTGCTCAAAAGCCTATTTAATTGATTCCTTTCCTTGCTCTCCCTCACCAACTTCATCCCCATTCCCACCATGCCTTCATAGAACCACAGGGTTAGAAGGGACCACAAGGGTCATCTAGTCTAACGCTCACAAATTCTGAAGTGAGATGGAGGTAACTAATCCTCCCGGTCACTTCAGCTCTAAAAAGATCAGCACCATCCACCCTCCTTGATCTGATCCTCAAAGCTACTCCCTTCCCCTCTATCGAATCCCTCCTCTGCTGTGATGCCATGGGGGCTCAGCCCATTGATGAGGGCTCAAGGGCCAGCTGGGGAGAGTTGTCACTTTATATATTTATAATAATAATAATATTGCCAATGTCTGTACAAATGATATCAGAGTTCAGTTGTCTCTCTCATCCCATATGTCATTGGTCTGCTTAGATGGTAAACTCTTTGGGGCATGGACCAAGTTGTCATGTGTTTGCACAGTGCCCAGCACAATTGTACCTCGATCCAGTGTTGAGCCTGGGGTGTTACTATAATACAAAGATTAAATTATAAATTCCACTTGACTACAGCTGGTGACTAACAGATCAAGCTCTTTGTTCTTCTCTAAATATTCCCACCCAGAAGCTGCACAAACTCTTACACAGAGACAGACACAGGATCTACAAGCCCTTCAGATCACAGCAGTCCTAAGAGCACTCCTTCCTTAGGTAGAAAACATCTTTAACCGTGCTATAGGGCAAATGTGCCAAATTCTTTTCTTCAACAGGCTAATAAGCCCAATGTATACAGGAAATGCAGGAGTCATGGTGCAGTCTGACCTCAGGAAAGCATCTGACACTTTTATCTGATGTTCTCTGAGGGTAACTAGAGGGACGGGGATTCCCTGGAATGAGCAATACAAAACTTGTTAAACACTGACTTGAGAGAATAATTAACCATTGTTTCATGGGAGGAGGTATTGAGCGTGATCCATCCAGAAGGGAGCTACTCTCTGTCCAGCCTTGGTCAATATTTTCATTAACAGCTTTGGGGAGGGAGTGTAGACTCTGAAGGGCAGCGATACCAAGCTGGGAGAGAATCACAAACACTTTGGAGGAACAGATATTAAAATCGTGATCCAGATGAATGGGGGAGAGGGCTGGACATGTGCATTGCCAAGGCTGTGTGTGATTAGGAGGCAGCACATCCTGTACTGTGTGGGACCTCAATACAGGCAGCACCTCTGCTCTGAAGAGGTTGTGCTGGATGCAGGCAATGAGGAAGTTTGCTACCTTGGGTAGTCTGCCTGCCCTTAGCAGAAGCCTGCACTTCAGAACTAAGGGATAGTTTCAGATCCCTCTATAGCCAGTTGACCACCCACCTCTGCTTAAGGATGGACAAGTAAATGGACAATGGATGCTAGCAATACTATGTCAGCTATGACTGAACACAGGATAAGTGAGATGCTGACTCCAGTCTCCTGGCTATGAAGACAGCACAGCCTTTGGAGCTAGGACTGGATGGTTTGGTGGCTATCTGACACAGTTGCAAGGTTGTTTGGTTCTCAGCAGCCCAGTCACTTTCTTCATACCCAGGAGAGCAAGAGCAGAAGAAACCATCTGGCAGTGATTCCATTAACAGCTGCTGAGAGCAGTTCAGGTACCCAGCTGGGGCCACAAACTCTCCCATGGGACCTTTTGAGTTTCTTGAGCTTAATCACAGCAGCAGGGAGGCAGTTATCTGTGGTGTTGAAGGGACTAAAACCAAAAGTCAGGTTTCTGCCACTATTGTACCTGCTCAGCTCTGGGGAGTGAAGATACTTCTCAGTGGAGACTTGTGTTGAAGGGGTGGGAGGCAGGCAGCATTGTTCTGGTTCCTTCTCTCTTCTGAATAACAATGACCACTTCAGAGCAGTGGAGCCAGAGAGGGAACTCCCTGGAATGTCTTCACAAGGGACAATCCAGGAGGCTGCAAGACTGCAGCGTCTCCACTGCAGGCTCCTCTGCCATGTGATAATGCTACATAAAGCCCAGAAAGAGTCAGTGTTTCCTAACTGGACAAGGAACTTGACTGGGACAAGAAAACACTAAAGCTTCTGCCTAGTGCCTGATCCAACGCTCTCTAGCCTGCTGCAGATTTAAAGGAACAGTACACACTTTTGTACATCTCCCTCCCCTGCAAAACCTCTGGTTTTCTGTACAACCAACATTTCACAAGAATTACCATTTAACAACAAATCACAGAGCCAAAGAATTACTGGCATCACCATTCTGTAGCTGCCAACATTTTTCAGCTTCATGTGTGACACTTTATGGAAATTATTTCAGAACCACGTTTCTTTGCAAATAATGTGCTACATCAGTGTAACAAAAACTGGGTGTGATTGGTTGTTGGTGATCCCTCTGTTGATACATCTTCTTGTCAACTACTGGGAAAGAGCTACATCCACCCTAATTGAATGGGCCTCGTTAGCACTGACCCCCCACTTGGTAAGGCATCTCCCATCTTTTCATGTGCTGTATATTTATACCTGCTTACTGTATTTTCCACTTCATGCATCTGATGAAATGGGCTATAGCCCACCAAAGCTTATGCCCAAATAAATGTGTTAGTTTTTAATGTGCCACAAGGACTCTTGGTTAGATTAAAAGCTGTGGTGGATGAAGTCTTCTCTATCACGCTAGGTTGCCAATATTGTATTTCAAAAATTAGGGATTGTTTTCTTAGCACTCTTCCTCCCGTCACGCACTTTTCTGCCAGCAGGCCTCAACCCTGACTGGAGTAGAGGCAACTATCTATAGGGGTAACAAAGGTAGCTCAGTCTCCACAGCCACATGACTTTTGATCTCTCTGTTGTGTTTGTCAATTAGTAAAGAGGTAGGTGGTGAGTTTGGGACATGGGAGCTAAACTGAGTCCCAATGTCTCCCCACTCCCATGCTCTAGTCTCTTTGCCCAGCTGTTCCCCATTCCTTGTCCCCTGTCTCCTTGCCCAGCTAGTCCTTTTCCCTCCTCCCCTCTCAGCTCAATCCTCCTCATCTGAGCTCAGTTTCCCTCCCCATCTACTGGCTGTCCCTCCAATTCCCTCCTAGCTCCCAGTTCCTCTCCCCACCCCAACTTCCAGTCCCAGTTTCTCTCTTCCCCTCTGCTAGCCCCTAGTCCCAGTTTCCACCTCTCAGGCTCCTTGTGCCAATCTACCTCCCCTACTCCCTGCTGCAGATCCGGCTATTGTCCTTCTGCATTAATCAAGCAGCTTCCTCCTTCTTGCTGCCTGGGCCCAGCTGGTGGTCACTGAGAGCAGAAGCTCCCAATTCTCAGTTCACATGCCTAGACCTGGCATCACATGCAGCGGCCCAAAGCTGCAATTGTAGGGAAAGTCCTGCTCAGCCTGGTCTAGAGCATACCCAGCGCACATGTGATCATCAGGACATTTAGGGGCTAAACTCTGAGAAGTCTCTACTGAGCATGTGCAAACTGCAATTTTTCTAAGGCTTGTAAATTGGCCAGATTTCAGCAGATGTTCACCAGAATGACAAAAGGAATGTTCCTGACACAAAGGCCACCCCCCTGCCAAATTTCAAGTTGCTGCTCCAAAGCCCAGGAGCAACAGAGCTTCTCAAACAAAGGCTGACCGAATATTTTAACATGGACAGAACAAGGTATTTTCCCCATGCCTCATTCTCAGAAATGGCTGGACTACTCTGGCTTACAATTCCAAGAAGTTTGGCAAAGTTATAAGCAACTGAAAACAGGGTTGTATAATGGGAAGTGTTGAGCAACCTTCAGAGTAGGTAGTGCTGCCAGCCTTTCCTATAATGCACAGCCCTGTTAGACAAGAGTTGTCTAATATTTGTCCTCACTGATTTTTAATTGGGACTGGGTCTTAAGCTGGGATGAACTTCAGGCTGTAGCAAAGAGAAAAGCCTGAGACCTCAAAGGCTGCATTTGCACCAAGAATATTCATCAGTTCTTCTACTCTGGGTCTAGCACCAGTGCAGCTCCACCAGTACTAGCAATGGCAGGAGTACAGACCAGGCAAAGCTTTTCCACCCCAATCTGTCATCTAAGCTATGCCCAGAATTGCCACCTCTGTGTGTTCCCTGTAGACTACACATTTTCAGATCCTTCTACAAATCAATGGGGAAATACCCTCTGCGTGGCTGTCATTTCCCATTCACCTGCCGCTTAGGGGAGGAGAGCCAATCAGAGCTGCTACACAGGCTAATGGACAGACCTCTGCCTTTCACTTCCCTGAAGGTGAAGCAGAGGTCTGAACCGTGGTGAAGTGCTCAGCCCTTTGATCTCAGAGCCCACTGAGGAACAGCTGCACCCTGTCAGCTCTGCAGCTATCCATGTGACCTGTACCCCACAGTATGTACCTGTCACCATCCCCCAAGGACTGGATACCATTAGTGGCTGGGAATGGGCTCAGCAGCCTTTATGTGGAGCACATGCTTGCGGATGTCCAGCTGGGCTCCAAGACACTCTACCGCCAGGGGATTATTGTGAGCCATATGAATAATAGTGCTATACCTGCCTGCATTGGGCACCACTTCCTTCCTGGCTCAGGAGATACATGACTGCCTCCTCATACCAGTTTTCGAGGGGCCATCAAAGCAGTGCCCTGCCCAGGGGTGCTGGAATAATTTGTATAGTGGGGGGTGCTGAGTCACTGAACTAAACTGTAAACCCTGTATCCCTGAATCTACTTCAAGCCAGGGGGTGCAGCAGCCCCCCTAGTTCCAGCACCTATGGCCCTGCCCCAATCCATGGGTGCGTGTGTAGCATAGGAATGGGTTCAGTGTGTGTATGCTGAATGAATGCTTGGGGGAGTGTGAAATGAAGGGGGGTAGGTGGTGGAGTAAGTTGGGTCTGGGGAGTACATGCATAAGGAGCTAGTGGGTGGGTAGACAGGATGGTGTGAAAGTGGGTGCGGAAGGAATGCCTGTTGAGATGTATAGAATGAATGCATTGAGAGGCACATGCAGGACAAACAGGCCATGTGTCTGCCCACTTGCGCAAATGTGTGTAAAACAGAATCTACTAGGTTTATGCGTGCAAATGTTGGTATGTACAGTATGTAACCCAGCTCCACACACAAAACAATACATACCAGTGTCATGAATAGGTCTGAATGGTGTCAGCCTTCATAAGTCAGAGTCCCTTTCCAGAGAATAACTTCAAAAGATGAAATTTTAACTGCATGAGCTGTACTACAGTAACAATCTGCTGTGCCAGGAGCAGCAGCAGTGCCTGTCATGGGGCTGTCATGATTGGTGCACACTACAGATGTGCTGTAAGGCACAAGAAATCCACCAGTCAAAAGATGACCATGGAGGCACGGCTGGGATTATATCATTCTGATGTAGCAGGACGGAAGGATGGCATGAGGGCAGACAGCTAAAAGAAAACAGTAGGAAAAAGGTTACAAACATCTTTTCCCTACCAGTCTGAACACTCCATTGTTTAGTAATTTGTGACCCAACACTCACCAATTAAAATGGGTATAATGGACAGCTCTGTCGTTAGTGCTGACAACTAAAAGGGAGATATTTCCACTTACATTGCAACCACAATGTCATTAATATTTAGAGTTTTGTGGACAGCACATGGATCGGAGATGTAGCTTCCATGCTGTTGGTGTAGCTAGAAACTGCTGTGAACTCAAACTTAGGAGAAGGTGCTGTAGGCAGTTCTGGGCTAACATGTTCATAGGGAAAATTCCTTCCTAACCCCCGTCACTTAATGGATGGTTTATATCCTGAAGCAGGAGGCTGTATAAGCCATCTCTCTGTTTTTCAGTCTTGTGATTGGCATTCTGAATGTTCCTATTAACCATATAAACCTCTGTTTTATTTTATTTTTTACAAACCCAGCTATGTCTTTGGCCTACAGGTATCTTGTGGTGGTGGATTCCAAAGCTAATTGTCCAATAGGTAAGAAGTATTTCCTTGTATCCATTTAAATGAACTGCCTTTCAATGTAATTGAACAACCCCTTGTTCATGTATTTGGAGAGGCGGTGAACAGAAGTACCTAGTCTCCTATCTCTTCTAGACCATGCACTATTTTGCACATCTATTATGTCCCATTTTATCAGTCTCATCTCTAAGCTAAGCAATCCAATCTTTTAAATCTCTTTTTAGGGACATCTTCCATATCTGTAATCATGGTCCTCACCCATCACTGAACCCCTTCTATTTCTGCAATAGCCTTTTGAGGTAGCGTGACCAGAGCTCAATACAATTCTCCAGGGGAGGGCATCCCATTGATTTATACAATGGCATTACAATATTTTCCATATTATTTTCCCTCTCATTCCTTATGCATCCTACTATTTTCTTTGCTTTTCTTGACTGCACATTGAGCAATGGTTTTCACTGAGTTGTCCACAGTGGTGCCTGGGTCATTTTCTTAAGTGGTTACAGCAGGTATGAAGAATTCAACAATGGGAGTCAACAGATTAAATGCTCCTTCCAATGTGCATTACTTTGCATTTGCCAATAGTGAATCCCATCTGCTATCATGCTGCCTAGTCACTCAGCTTTGCTAGGCCCCTCTGAAGTTCTTCACAGTCTCCCCCACTCTTGACTAACCTAAATCATTTTGTCATCTGCAAGTGAGAGTTAAGGCATGAATCACTAACAGGTAACTTTGTTTCCAAAGACGATCTCCACAGCAGAAAAAAGATTCCTTGTTCTCAGCAAGTGTCTCCACTAACTGCATGGTGAACCCACAGGTTTTCCTGCAGCTGCTGATCAGTGGTGAGAACCCTTGGGCCCAAACCCAGTATGGAAGGTACTTACCAGAAATCCACTAACTGGGTCTGGCAACAACCTTCATTTTCTAGCTTAGGGGACAATGACAAGTCCATATCACACAGTAAGGAATTGATCAGTTTTCAGCTTATCCCTCAAAACCAAATGTGTCCTGGATACATGTTCCATTGGACTGGGATCCCTATATTTGCCAGAAAAGCATTATTGCTAAATTTCCTTTGACCACATCCAGGCCTTTCAGAATAAGCCAATTTCCAACAAATCTGAGAGCATGTCTGCTCTGACTTTGCTGGAATCGTGTCTCTGGAACAAGTACAAGCAGGGACTGCAGCGTCAGGACTCAGGACTTCCCCTGACAGCACCACAAATAACACAGCTCAGCAAGTTCATTCTGCAGAAATCAGATATCATCAAAGTAAAGTGGAGGTTACTGGCAAAGGATCCTGCCCTAGAAGCTTCATCTGAGATGTGAAACTCTTCAGAAAAACCTCTCTGTCACACAAGACCAAGCTCTGCTCCCAGTTACACCCATGCAACCTCTCTGGTCAGCAGGCTTTCCTAGTTGTGACTGATCCCGCTCTATGTCTTAGCCACAGTCTCTCTTGATCTCACAGCACTGACTCCAAAGCCCTATCACTCCCACTCACCAGAGTCAGGGATGGAAAAGAGCCATTTCTGGCAGAGTTTACAGCATCTGAACATTTTTGCTAGTGGCAGTTTTCCAACGAACCTGGAGGCTGCCAGCCTCCATGGCTGCTTTCCTCCATCGGCCTCCCACAAAGGCTGCTTCCTTTCCTCCCCCCAGGGCAGCCTGACCCCTTGCCATGAACCCCATTGCACCAAGTCACAGTCTGAATGAGCAAAGATAGACCAAGGAAGACCATTCTGATTTTACAAAAGGGAAGGTGAGGCTCAGAGAGATTGAATCACTCCCCCAGGGTCACACAGTAAATCTGTAACAAAGCTAGGAACTGAACTCAGGTCTTCTAGTTTCTGAGGCTAGTACTTTAGCTACAAGACCAACTTACCTCAGATGCAGAGCCTGCTGCACTCTCCCTACCCACGGCCTCTCTCTGAGCTGTGCCTAATACATCTGCTGGGAGAAGAGAAACAGTTGGGAGTAGGGAGGAAGCCACTGAGCTGCCAGAAGAGGAAAGGCTCAGAGAAATTGAGCCTAGCGTAGGCTCAATTTGCCGTAAATTAAAACAGAAACAACACAAGCAAAAAACCTGAGCTAGCAGCTGCTCCTCTTTCTAAGACCAGAAAAGAATTAATCAAAGATGAAACCCAACTATGCTCCCTTACTCCAGAGACCAGCCCTTATGCCTGGGAGCTTGTGTCTCTGTGTTATTCTAATATCCTGCTGTGCTCATCATTATGGTGTTGCAGTTATTGATGTTTTTCTCCCTGCCCCTTTTTAGCCCCTTTCCTCTCACCAGGGCCCCCTCTCTGTCTGGACTGTGCCCTGCTCACATTTCTGCCTGGCCCCAGACCACAAAGATGGCAGTACTGGCACCAGCTTTTCTCAGAGCAGTTTCTGAATCTCTTGGTAAATATCAGGCTGGGGATTTTTTGGGTTATTTTTTTTCCAGTGAGATAAGTAGAAAGAAGCAAGAAAAATTCACACCCGTTGGCCTTGGGCCCTGACACAAAGTGAAACAGGGAGGCAAAGGGCAGGTTACCTCTCAAAAATTAATTAATACCATTTTCCACAGTACCACAGACTCCCACCCAACCTACACCAGGAAGGACAAGGAGACTGTGCACCATACAACAGGCCCTCTAGGGAGCAAGTGGCCCAGGGGAAGGATGTCTGATGAGCAAAAATGACTCAACTCATAGGAAGGCAGTGGGAATTAATTGCTTACTAAGGGAGAGGGTTAGGAGTCTGACAGTAGGGAGATGAAAGGGCATCTGCACGGAGTCAAGGAAGATGCAAGAGATTACCATTAACTAGAGCTCAGTTGCTGGTGGGGGCAAGGGCACCGGGAGGCTAAGTAGTCAGTTTTTGTAGAAGACAGTCCCTCCTCCCATGTCCCTGGGTCCCAGGCCAGAGCTGCACTGGTCTTTACTCACTGGGCTGCTGTGGGGGGAGGAGGAGGAGAGAGTGTTTCTATGGGAAGAACAGGAGAAGGTGGCTGAAGGCCGCTAGAGAGCCAGTACAAAAGTGACAGAGCAGGTCCAGCTGGAGAGAGTGGACAACGAGACCTGGACCTGGCTGAACTTGGCTCATTGTTTTCAGTGTGAGCAGAGAGACTGCAAGCAGCTTGTTTATTTAATGGGGAAATCACTGAGTACCTGCCCAGCACAGTCCCTGGCCCCACCACAATTGTCTGGGCTACAGGCAAGGAACAAGAGACACTGCTCCTGCACATCACCTCTGCTGGGAACACCTCCAGAAGCAGAGCTTTCCACCGTATCCTTACAGCTCCCCCTGCTGGGAAAGGCTAGGGCTGCAGGAGATAGTACCAAGAGTTGGGAAGAAAGGTGGTGTTCTCTCTGCAGGCTTGACTTAGGATGGGCCCCAATACCACAACTAGTAGATCAAAGGTGTCATTTGCTATGGGGCAAGGGGGAAATTGCTCCCCACATATTGGTTTTCCCCCTATGAGTTTCAGGGAGCTGCCTAGGGTGGCATATTTGACCCAGCTGCCCTCTCTGTTATGACTGAGAAGGAGGGAGTCAAATTTGAATGGCGTTATGACCCCATGCACCAGATCACAATGGCACTCACTCAAACTTGGCCCCTCCATTATGGGTGAGCAGCTGGGCCAAATCTGCCACCATAGGCTAATGAGGAAGGTGGTGGCAGATTGTCTTGGGCAGTCTCTGGTGCCCTCACCCCCACCAATAGGATAGGCACCAGCATCTGTAGCAATCTGAGCCAGAGCTGAAGCGCAATCTGGGCTCCAGTCCCTGCCCTGCTCTTGCTCTGGCGATAGGTGAAATATCTCTCTGCTGGTCCACACTCCCCACCCACCACACTCCCCAGGACAGGACCAGTTTACCACCTCCCTCTGGTATGGGATTGGCCTACTAACCCTCCATGGCCATTGCAGCTTCAGTGGGGAGGAGGAAGTGGAGACACTGACACAACTCTTCCCCCTGAATTTTTCTGAAATGATGCCCCTGTAGTAGATAGTGATGGAGGAGGGAAGCTGGCTTGGCCATGCTGAGAGGGACGTGAGCTTGGTCAGGATGTGGATAAGGGCTGTCTGTTTGAGGAAAGGCAGCGGTCCCTGCTCAGGACCCGAATTTAGAGATGGAGGTGGGTGGACAGCCGGCCCCCGTGCTCACAGTTTCCATTGTACTGCTGCCATCATTGAAATGAAAATCTCTCCCACGCTCTAACCACCCTGTTTCCATCCAAACAATTGTGGTGAGAAGGTCAGGGGGGCCTGTGAGATATTGTGGGGCTAGCAGCCCATGTCAGTGCTTCCTCCGTGCTTCTTCCTTGGGACCATATGGAAGAGTGAAGATAGTTAGGGTCCATCAACAGTTGGTGTTCCCATCTGAGATGAAGGGGAGAGACTGGGGAGGGCAGAGGGACTGAGGCCTGTCACAAGAGCTCAGAACTCCTGGAACTCTAATGCTATCCCTGGCTTCACCCATGGCAGCTGCTTTTTGAGCAGAATGATTCTCTCTGCTCCACTATTCTGCTCTCCTGGCAGTCGCAGTAAAGTGCATGGGTGGGGGTGCTGGATCTGTGTGTCAGCTGGCTAATCTTTGTGTTTTGTCCTTTGTGTTTTCCAGGTGAATCCCTGTGCCTGTACTCTGTGCTGCCAGCACTGACACTGACCTGGGTGGACAGTGCTTAACTCTTTGTGGGTGGGAGCACTGTGGGATTGAGCTGGGAGGACAGCATTGCTGCTGCTCTGCTAGCACTGCACTGCTGCAGAATGTCGGGGCAGTGACTGACATGGTGCTCTGCCATGCTCACAGCAAATGCAGACGCAGCTCTGTTACTGCCGGTGTTAGAACCTGGACAGATAGTTGAGTAGTTCTGTGTGCAGATATGTGGTATGTTGCAGACATTTTAGCTAGTTGCAACCATGCTGGCAGTGCCCAAATTATCTAGTAGGACACGGTCTAAAGAGAACACAAACTCTAGAGCTGGGAGGCAAACAAACTTGATCAAAATAGTCCCAAAATTAGAAGCAGAAAAAGCCAAAGGGAGAAAAATGCACCAAAGAAAATCAGAGTGTCCTGATCCCATATCACTGAGAGATGGGATCAGCTGCAGACATCTTCCACTTTGCCTGCTGTAAAACACAGCCCCTATAGGGCCCCCAGGGCAAAGCTCTCTCCACCCACCCCAAACCAGAGCCATTAGAACAGCCAGAGGCAGAAGTACTACAGAGAACTAACAGCAAAAAAATCCCACTCATCACAACCTCTGGTGCCAACCTTGCTAGTCAGCCCAGAAACTCCTCCTAATGACAGTGAGAAATAATCTCCATAAACCAATAATCCCTGAGCTGCCCTAGCACCAGAGGCTGGAGACTAGCCTCTTTCCCATGAAGAACTGAAAAAAGAAATCCCAAACCTACACATTCCTTACCTGCGAAGTGATTTGCATGGGGATATCATGCAGTAGTTCAGGTTGCCAGCAGATGGTGATGCATTTACTCAAATATTGCATTTTTGGAGGGGGTCTGTCTATGGGCCTGGCTCTCCTCCACCTGCCTCTTGTTTTGTGTCATCATTTACACCTTAGCAAAGTGAGGGCTAAAGTTCTTGGGTAGGAAGCATTTGACCCATTTACACAAGGGAAATGCTGCCAGCAGGTGAGGGCAGGGGAGAATGGAGCCCCAATTATTTGGGAGAGTTGGGGGACCTTGTGGTAACCATGTATGCAAAATCCAAGAGCAACACCTTTCTGAGTAGATGTATGAAGGGAAAAGGAAAGCAGGGTGATGGCCAAGAACAGGAATGATAAAGCCATTGTCATATTCCTCTGTACCAGATGTGGACTGGCTACACAGCTTGCTTATATACACCAGATGTGTTCTTCATCAGATCCTTTAATGCTCTGCCAAGTATGGCTAAGGATAGCTTTAAATATGGTGTTTTACATACAGCGCCACCTAGTGACTAACCTATATAATACAGGTTTCAGAGTAGCAGCCGTGTTAGTCTGTATCCGCAAAAAGAACGGAGTACTTGTGGCGCCTTAGAGACTAACAAATTTATTTGAGCATAAGTTTTTGTGGGCTACAGCCCACTTCTTCGGATGCATGGAATGGAACATATATTGAGGACTACATTTCTACCATTTACAAAATACAATCACACTATCTTTGAAGTTTAGTATGGATCAGTCTGAGATGTGTCTCTGAATTGCACTGCTTTTCTAATTACACAACCTGAATGCATAACAGCTAAGTCATCTGGCTGTCCATTAGTTGCAATGACTGGCTGCGGTCAGTCTGAAACTTGAGTCGTCGTCTTCTTGTTCTGCATCCGCCATCTGCAGAGTGTGCTCTGTTGATTGTTCTTTCTGAGGAAAAAACTGTAGATGCCAACGATTTCTGTCGAACTCTCCACTATTAGTCTTGATCACATAGGATCTGGGTGCTGAATTCTTCTTTTTTTATCTGGCTTCTGGAGCTGTCCATCCCTTTTCTCCATCCAATTTGACATGAATACAGTCACCAGGTTCTAGATGCTGTTCTCCAACTGAGTGATATCTGTTGTAAAAGTGTTCGCAAGCTATTTTAGCCTTTTTATCCTATTTGGCTACTCTCTTCATGTCTGGCCACTTTGGTGAATGGAAAAGAATCTCTAAGTTGGAACAGTATTTCTGAGTTGTAGTCCCATCAGGAGTTGTGCTGGACTATATCCAGGAGCTCGTAATGGTGTTGTTCTAACTCAGAAGAGTGAGGAATGGATCTTACTACTGTAGGATTTTCTTGGCTGTCTGTATAGCTCTCAGCTTCTCCATTCGCTTGTGGGAAATGTGGGCTGCTAGTAATATTATCAAAAAAATATTTTGTTCAGAATGACTTGAATTCTGCTGTAGTGAACTGGGGCCTGTTATCCATCATTAGTTGTTCTGGAATACTGAAGTGAGCAAAAGTGCCTCCAGGGGTTTGTACTGGGACCAGTACTGTTCAACATACTCATAAATGATCTGAAAAAAAGGGGTAAACAGTGAGGTGGCAAAATCTGCAGTTAATACACAACTACTCAAGATAGTTAAGTCCAAAGCAGACTGCAAAGAGATCTCACAAAACTGGGTGACTGAGCAACAAAATGGTAGATGAAATTCAATGTTGATAAATGTAAAGTAATGCAAATTGGAAAACTTAATCCCAATTATACATATAAAATGATGAGGTCTAAATTAGCTTTTATAACTCAAAAAAGAGATCTTGGAGACATTGTGGATAGTTCTCTGAAACCATCCATTCTATGTGCAGCAGCAGTCAAAAAGCTAACAATGTTAGGAACCATTAGGAAAGGGATAGATAAGACAGAAAATATATTGCCTCTATATAAATCCATGGTATGCCCACACCTTGAATATTGTATGCAATTCTGGTCAACCCATTGCAAAACAGATATATTAGAACTGGAAAAGGTACAGAGAAGGGCAACAAAAATGATTAGGGGTATGGAACAGCTTGTATGAGGAGAGATTAAAAAGACTTTTCAGTTTGGAAGGAAACAATTAAGAGGGGATATTTTCCAAATTTGTTAAGTTGCTCTAGGTTTTGCTGTCTCGCCAGCTCAGAGGGCTTTGTTCTCTCTCTAGATGTTTATCCCTTTTTTCCAGATCATTTATGAATATATTGAATAGTACTGGTCCCAGTACAGACTTCTGGGGGACAGCACTATTTACCTTGCTCCATTCTGAAAACTGACCATTTATTCCTACCCTTTGTTTCTGATCTTTTAACCAGTTACCAATCCATGACAGGACCTTCCCTCTTATCCCATGACATCTTACTTTGCTTAAGAGCCTTTGGTGAGGGACCTTGTCAAAGGCTTTCTGAAAATCTAAGTACACTATATCTATGGGTTGCGGGTGAACCCCTGCTTTGGGGAGGCTAGTGTCATAAACAGATAGCTAAGGGTTAATGTTCTTTTACCTGGAAAGGAGTAACCTGAAACACCTGACCAGAGGACCAATCAGGAAACAAGACTTTTTCAAATCTGGGTGGAGGGAAGTTTGTGTCTGAGTTCTTTGTTCTTTGTCTTGTGTCTGACCCTCTCGGCTATGAGAGTGATTTTTCTATCTCCAGCTTTCTAATCTTCTGTTTCCAAGTTGTAAGTACAAAGATAGGAAGACCATAGGTTTATATTATTTTCTTTTGTATTTACATGTGTATAGTTGCTGGAATGTGTTAAATTGTATTCTTTTTGGATAAGGCTGTTTATTCATTTTTTCTTTTAAGCAATTGACCCTGTATATTGTCACCTTAATACGGAGAGACCATTTTTATGTATTTTTTCTTTCTTTTTATATAAAGCTTTCTTTTTGAGACCTGTTGGAGTTTTTCTTTAGTGGGGGACTCCAGGGAATTGAGTCTGTAACTCACCAGGGAATTGGTGGGAGGAAGAAGTCAGGAGGGAAAATCTCTTTGTGTTAGATTTACTAAGCCTGACTTTGCATACCCTCTGGGTGAAGAGGGGAGAGGTTAGACCTCTTGGTGCTTGTGTTTTCCAGGACTGGAAACGGGTAGGGTGGAGTCCCTCTGTTTAGATTCACGGAGCTTGCTTCTGTGTATCTCTCCAGGAACCCAGGGAGGGAACACCTGGGAAGGAAGAGGGGGAAGGGAAATGGTTTATTCCCCTTTGTGGTAAGACTCAAGGAATTTGGGTCTTGGGGTCCCCAGGGAAGGTTTTTGGGGGGACCAGAGTGCCCCAAAACACTCTAATTTTTTGGGTGGTGGCAGCTTTACCAGGTCCAAGCTGGTAACTAAGCTTGGAGGTTTTCATGCTAACACCCATATTTTGGACACTAAGGTCCAAATCTGGGAAATATGTTATGACAACCAATCCATGACAGGACCTTCCCTCTTATCCCATGACATCTTACTTTGCTTAAGAGCCTTTGGTGAGGGACCTTGTCAAAGGCTTTCTGAAAATCTAAGTACACTATATCTATGGGTTGCGGGTGAACCCCTGCTTTGGGGAGGCTAGGAGAAGCCCTGACTCTGAGGGGTCCCCGTGACCAGAGGAGCCCCAGCCCACAGTCCCCAGCCAAATGGGCCAAGCTGCTGCTGCCAGCCCCACCTCCCTGAGCACCAGGCCAAGTCGCCGGACCTCCGCCCCTGACACACACACCCCCACCAGAGTTGGGCCGAGCTACTGGCCTCCCCCAATGCTGGGCTGGGCTGAGCTGCCAGCCCCCCGACCAGAGTCAGGCCATGCTGAGCTGCTGTCCCCCCAGTGCCAGCTCTTCCCTACCAATGTGCAACAGCAGTCAAAAAAGCTAACAGAATATTAGGAATCATTGTGAAAGGGATAGATAATAAGACAAAATATCATATTGTCTCTATGTAAACCCATGGTATGCCGACATCTTGAATATTGTGTGCAGATGTGGTCGCTCCATCTCAATTAAGATATATTAGAATTGGAAAAGATTCAGAAAAGGGAAACAAAAATGATTAGGGGTATGGAACAGCTTCATATAAGGAGAGATTAATAAGACTGGGACTTTTCAGCTTGGAAAAGTGACGACTAAGGAGGGATATGATTGAGATCTATAAAATCATGACTGGGGTGGAGAAAGTAAATAAGGTAGTGTTATTTACTCCTTCTCATACCACAAGAACTAGGGGTCATCAAATGAAATTAATAGTCAGCAAATTTAAAACAAACAAAAGGAAGTATTTCTTCACACAATGCACAGTCAATCTGTGGAACTCTTTGCCGGAGGATGCTGTGAAGGCCAAGACTATAACAGGGTGCAAAAAATAACTAGATAAATTCCTGGAAGAAGGTCCATCAATAGCTATTAGCCAGGATGGCAGGGATGATGTCCCTAGCCTCTGTTTGCTAGAACCTGGGACTGGGCGACAGGGGATGGATCACTGGATGATTATCTGTTCTGTTCATCTGCTCTGGGGCACTTGTCATTGGCCACTGTCAGAAGACAGGATACTGGACTAGATGGACCTTTGGTCTGACCCAGGATGGTTGTTCTTATGTTATGTTCTTAAATTCACCATCTTATAGTGTCTAGTTCGCTATGTAATCCCTATTTCTTTTTCTTATTTCAGGGTGTTCAGCCAAAGACACTTAGTATTGTAATTACAGCTGCTGTTTCTACTTGCTCTGAGTTGATATGGAAACATTCCCAGACAAGGTAGCAGAGCCTTGAGTAACTGCAAAGTAGTAGTTGCTATTTCAACACACTAGAGGGAGTGCAGGAAGATGTTAACCACGCTCAGTAGCTGTTCTGAAGCTCCTGTGGAAAATTTCATTGAGAGCAGACATTCCTGCATGTACACACATACCCCCTTAGTTAGAAGCTGGAAGCCCCTTGCCAATCAGTACTGAGTTCTATCAGGGGTACAAAACTGTCAGCCCTTTTGAGCACCAGTCAGATCGAGCTCAGTCCTGCAGGAGAAGATCGAGCTGCCAGGAGTAACACAGACTGATCTGTGGGTTGGTTGGATCTCAATGAAGTTTCCTATAATTGTACAAGTTAATTGGATAGTATTGATCTGCAACAGTTATATGTTAAGATAACGGTACAGTCCGTAGTCCCAAGGGAGGAAATAAGTATTTTTTTACATAGCAGTGGGTTATAGTTAAAGGACTAGGGAAGTTTGCTACTTGCCTAAAAGGCTGGTGTCTTCCTCTTGTTATTCTAAGACACAAACTTAGAATTAAGTAAGTAGAGCAGTTTTATTTGTGTGAATATATATATTGTTGAGACACAAGACATGGCCCTGCCTTGACTGGTACAGCACCTGTTCAGCCCAGCCCAGCCTAGCCCTGCAGGGAAAAGATAGAGCTGTCCAGGATAACTCAAGACTGAAATCTGGGGGGTTGGATGTCAATGCAGTTATCTATAATTTTACAGAAGTCAGTGAGATTTAGATTAGGAAACACCCTGAAGGAGGAATCGCAGACTGGAGGCCAAATGTCTTCAGAAGGTGAACTACTACATCACTGAACAGAGACAACATGTGAGCCTAGCAACTGCATTAATTGTCAAGTTTTCTTTCTTGAAGTCGTGTACATGCTCAATAGTGTGGATGCTGAAATTACCGGTTATGTGGTACAACTAAATGTTTTATCTTCTTGTCAGTATAATACCCAGGGTGAGCCTACATGAAAGCCGCAGATCTTCCATCTTCAGAAGTCCCAATCCCTGTATTTGCTTTGTAAGGTATTATATATATATGTATTGGGGTTTAGGTCCTGTCTTATAATCTTCATTTAAAGAAAAGTAACAAATCTCTAGTTAGTGATGTGAGCGCACTGGAACTGCTGCACTGTTATGGTGTATCTTTGGAGTGTTACTCATGAAAAAAGAATGTGAAATTATTGTGTGTGCATGTAACTGTCTTGTGGCAAAGACTCATCCTTGGTTCCTAAGAGAAAGAAAGTGAATCCTATTATAATTTCCATTTTTAGTATTGAAAAGGTTCCTATAGAAATCCATCTGTAGTCTCTTGCATGGTCTGTGCAAATACCTTGAGTCAGAGAGGAATTCCATAGCACAGAATTGCTAAGTCGACTGACTTACCTCCCCTCTACCTAGATTACATCTATTCATTATGTTTTCCACTTGTTACATACACCAAGTCTCCATGGATGGCTAACAAGTCTCCATCTTCCAGCCACACCACATACTCCACTGCTACAGAAATAAATGCACTATACTACCTGTGTATCGAGGCAGGCCACATGAGCCTCTCACTTTGTGGACACCTCTGGCCTTTTCTGAAGGTTACACAAGCCTTGGGCCTGTTCTGGGGCTGCCCCTGCCTCCCTTGTGTGCTCTGATTGGCTGTGTGTGCTGCTTTCTACAGATCAGATCTGCCTGTACTCACTTTTCTACACAGCCCAAACTCTCTTCATTATTCTCATTTGCTCATAGCTGAGACCTAGCCAAGTATGACTGACAAAATGACCTAAGCTGAATTGCAGCCAACTGGGCATTGACTGAAGAACAGCAAAGGGACCATGTTCTGAGGTGAATTAGAAGGAATGGGCTTTACCCAGAATCCTCTGTACAGCCACTCCACTCAGTCCTGAATAGCCCCTGTCTGTGTAGGCATTTATTGGCACCCCACACCATGGTGACTGAGCATTGCAACATATGAACTGTCCAAAGTTTGTGTCCTCCCCTCTCACCTAGTGGCAGCAGCATGTGGTGTGATTGGTTTTTTAAGATGAGAATGGCTGGGTCTTATATTTTTACTTGAAGGTATTAAGCTCTGTTGCCCTTATAGCCTTGTGTGACAGGGAAGCTTCATGGCTGTCACAGGGTGCTCTGCTCACTGCTAAAGCGCCTCCTTCTGGCCACATCTGAGGATTAGCTCTACAAGGCCAACACCCTCTCCTGCAGTTGAACTCTGTCACTCTCAGCCTCTCTCTCTTCCAGGACTCAGCTGCTCCTGCTTTATGACTTGGTCACTGTGGGTTTCCCCTTCCAGGAAAATTGCATACATCTCAGTCTCTCCAGGCCTGCTGTCTGAGGCAGTCTTCTCTTTCACTGCCCCTTAACAATGCCACTTCCCCAGTGACTGGTACGGGGGACCCAGGCTTGCTCTCTATACTGGTTCCAGCCCAAGGAGCCTACAACAAGAAATTAGGGTCCACACAGTCCTGAACCTTATTGCTATATCCCTGGGCATCTTCCTACCTTGCCTTTTCTCACCCTGAGAATAACTACAGCCCTCTTCCACCCTTAGCTACTGGCCTTTTATACAGGCCCCTCCTGTTCCTGCCCAGCTGAGCCTCCTCTCTAATTAGTCCTTGTTCCCTGACTCCTCCAGTTGCAGCCTAGGTACTTTAACCCCTTCAGGCCTTATGTGGGGTGGATGCCCCATCACAATGGCAATTTGTCAAAGAAGGCCCAGTCCCTGCAGCTGTGTCACCTTTAGCATTGTTAGCTCTTGAAAACGCAATGGGCAGAGTAGGAGAGGGTCACATCAAGGTAGGTGACCTCTCAGATAACTGGGGTCTTGTACTGGCTAGGGATTCAGTGCAGCTTGTAGAGCACTGGGGATATGTGTTGTCAGAGTCCCTTGCTGGATGGAACACCAGGCTGCTGCACATTGTAACATCTAGAGCTTCTTCATTGTCTGCCCCTTCAGTTCAAGGTATTGTGTGTTGCAATATCTAAACCTGGAAGTGAGAGTTGATAGATCACTGGGCCCAGGTCTGCATCAGACTGGGAGAGGGGCAGCTTCCTGCCAGGTGGAGGTGGTGCAAGTAGAAGACATTTCTGGTTATTGAGGCCAGGGTGTCTAAGCACTATGAGGAAGTTCAGAGGAACCTGAGACTGAACCACCTTAATGCTTGCAGGTGATGCCCTCAGCTGATGGCAAAGCTATGGTTGTTAGGGCAGGCCTGCCAGCCTCTCCATTCCCCACCTGATAACACATAAACTTCAGGCCCTTCAAGAGGGGATGGGATGCCAGTAGAGACCCTGCAGATTCACTACAATAACCTAGGCAGGCATGTAAGCTCAGCTGAGGGACTCAGTTTCATAGGCCAGAACACGATCCCCTAGGAGTCAGGAAAAAGTGTTCTCAACCCCCTTAATGCAGCACAATGGACAAGTCTTATGGGAAGAGAAGGGGTTGCATTCCTCTGAAGCATTAAGTGTTGGCTACTGCCAGAGGCAAGTTAATGGACAAGATGGAGCAGGTCTGCTCTGCTATGGCAGATCTTGTGTAGAAGGCAATGCACTGGAGGTTATGTGTTGGGAGTGGGAGGGAGCTGGCAAGGGGATGGTGGAAAGAATGACACTGCTCAGTCACTTTAATTTTATATGGTATCCTCTCCCACATGCATTTGGAGCTTTTCACTTTGTGAGCCTCTCAGGGCAAGGAACTTGCCTATAAAATACTAGGCATACTTTGGTGCTAGATAAGTGATGGATCTAGGAGCAATATTTCTGGGAGGCCCCTAACAGAAAGATTGAAGAGAGAGAAGGGCAAGCCCGGGAGAAAGTCTGCGGGGGAGGTAGTGGGCTATGGCCAACACCAAACACCAAGGGGGATACAGGGTGATATAGAGAAATTACATGCATGAACTAGAGATGCAGCCAGTCCCAGGGTGACACTGGCTCTTTCAGAGGGAGCAGGGCCCGTGTATCTGTGCCTTTAGGAGCACACTCTGATTTGACCAATTAAAAGGGCTTTAAAGAGGGCAGCTGGGCCTAGAGCAGAGAGGAAAGAGACCCAGGGAGGGGAAGCCTGGGTGAATTGGGCCTAAGGGGCAGAGAGTGCAGATATGGGGAGATAGGCCAGAAGCAGGAATAGGGTCACCAACTTTCTAATCACACAAAACTGAACATCCCTGCCCCACCCCTACTGAGGCCCTGCCCATGCCCCACCCCTGCTTTGAGGTCCCACCCCCCCCACTCGCTCCATCCCCCCTCAATCCCTCGCTCACTATTCCCCACCTTCACTCACTTTCACTGGGCTGAGGCAGGGGGGTGGGGTACAGGAGGGGGTATGGGCTTGGCCAGGGCGTTGGGGTGTGGGCTCTGGGGTGGGGCCAGGAATGAGGCGATTGGGGTGTAGGAGGGGGCTCTGGGCTGTGGCAGGGGGTTGGGGTGCAGGCTGTGTGTGGCCTCCCACTAGCACTTACCACAGCTCTGAGGAAGCCGCCACCAGGTCCCTGTGGCCGTGCCTCCACCTACAGGCCAGGTGGCTCTGCACAGTGCGTGCTGCCTTCATTCATGCAAACACTGCCTCCTGCAGCTCCCATTGGTCATGGTTCCCAGTCAATGGGAGCTATGGAGCCGGTACTTGGGGCAGGGGCACGGAGCCTCCCAGTCCCCAGCTGCCCTAGAACATAGGGGCCACAGGGACCTGGCAGCTGCTTCCGGGAGCAGCACGGAGCCAGGGAGCCTGCCTTAGCCCTGGGGCCCCGCTGCGCTGCTGACTGAACTTTTAACAGCCTGGTCGGCAGTGCCGACTGGAGCTGCCAGTGTCCCTTTTCAACTGAGCATTCCGGTCGAAAACCAGATGCCTGGCAACCCTAAGCAGGAAGTTCCCTGGAGTGACTGGCAGAAGCCGGAGGGCGAGGGGAGAGAGAACCTGCTGGGAGAGATCTGATGGAGGAGAGTCCCAGTGAGTCAGAGCAGACTGGTTCAGTGAGAAGAAGGACAGTTGAGAAGAGCTACTGGGGACTGGAGAAATCCTGCAAAGAAGCAGAAGGTGGTTCTCTGGGGGGAGACTGGTGGCAGGAGAGTAGCAAGAGAGCTTTACTGTCTGACTTTCCAAGCCAGGGTCGGGGGCTGAAGACAGGAGGAGAGATACTGGCTAGGTCTAAGCCACGGAGCTGGAGCCAAAGGCCCCGGTGAGGGCTGAAGGCAAGGAAGCAGCGGATGGGCTTACCCACTGATGTCTCCACTCAGGAAAGCTAGATCCAAGGGGACAGTGAGCGGACCAGGGGGAGTGAAGGATGCTCCCTTGTAAAGATTACCTCCTAGCAGAGAGTCTGTGCAGGTTCCTGCTGAGAAGAACAGTATTGCACTCCAGCTGCAAGGGCTGGAGTGACTGTCTTGGCAGAGAGATGGAAGAGGACCAGCAAGGAGCCTAGATGTGGCAGGAAACACCAGATTCTGGTAAGGATGCAAGCCCAGCAGAGAAGTTGGTGTGGGGGTAATATGCAGTTTTGGGACTTTTGTTATGGGTTCACTTGCACTATATTTTGTAACAAACTGGCTCCTAGGAAGGGTGTTGTTGAAGCAAGAGAGCCTGGCCTAGAGCCCTAGGGTTACCTAAGAGGGAAACTGAGGCAGATGTGCCTATCATGCTGTGGCCTGCTGCCGGAGGGTGCTCCCTGACAGGACTGACTTTTTGCACAGTCACATTCAGACAAGGCTTTCCCCCTTCAATGATGATTGAGTTTAAATGAGCCTTGTTTCCCTTCTGCCCACTTCAGCTCTCCAGAATGGAGGGTGAATGGATGCTAGGAGCCAGGGAAGCCCCTAATAGTGCATGTGCACAGAACTCCTAGCAATTCTCCCCTCACGAATCTAGCATAAAGGCAGCTCCACTCACATTCATGACGTGCTGGAGCACTGGTGTAGACTAAGGGCAGATTGTTGTTACAGACACACAAATCTCTGTAACAACAAGGAATTATACTAGTAAGACCTGAGCTGGGGCACCCACCTGCCCACTGGAAATAGAGGAGTCATGGTTTGACCTTTATCCCTTCACCCTCCACAGCGGCATGTACAGAGGCTGGAGAGGGGCTTGGGCTCATCCTATGGCTGGCAGAAAGAGGCATGTTAGGGACCTGGGAATAGGATCAGAGAAGTCTTACATCACCTTCTTCCATGTGCACATGACACTTGCCCACTTCACCTCCCCAAAGGTGGTCACCAATGCTTCTGTGTACCTCACAGGATGGGGACAACTCAGAGGAGGGCTCAGAATGGGATGGTTTCTGTAACTCATACCTGCTGGCTCTGGGGTAAGTTACACCCCACGTGTAAGGTAGTGTAACTCAGGCCCACGTATATCTAGGCATTTGCCTCCCGCTCAGCCAAGGAGTGAACCACCTTTAGGTCTATGCTACCATTACTAATGCATACACCCATCATCATGGGTCAGGAACTAGCCCACTCAGCCAGTGTCTGCATGGGAGGAAAAGCTGACAGTTGCTGCTCTGGTGCAAAGGGCTGACCAGAGTCTGTGCCCAGCCCAGTGAGCACCAGGACAGAATCCAGACAAAGCAAAGGAGGCGAGGGAATAAGTCAAAGTAACATTTACTGAGAGATACAGGACTGCGTATTACGAAGAACGTACATGGATGGAGATGGTAGCGGAGCCAGTGTGGAGGGCTGCATGGGCCCCTTTCCCAGCATGCCGAGGGGAAAGGAGCCAGACACCACCTAACAAGTAACACAATGAGATAACTGTGGCATATGCATTTGTAACAAACGGACCATTATAACATACATTTCTATGGGATCACGTCTAGTGATTATATAAATCCATATAGAGACAGCTGTATAAAAACTTTGTAAAAAATATAAAAAAGTGTAAAAATGTGCATTCAAAAGCACGGCTGACAGGGACAGCTGGGCTGTAAACATTATACTGAGTGTGCTTGTGGGGCGCCTGCGCCACAGTGCCATGGACAGGCCCAGCCGCAAGGCAGGGCTTGTGTCAAGTGTTTGTAATTCTTTGTTTCGGATTCCATTCCGGAGTGTGTGCAAGGAGCAGTGGCAGGATCCAGAGGGATGGAGATAGGACAGACCTGGGAGATACAGCCAGCATGTCTTTGCCTGCCATCCATCTCCCACACATGTTCATTTCTCCTGGGTCAAGCCTCCACTTCCAGCTAGGTGCATACCAATAGGTGTGGGAAGAGAGGAAGATGCAACTTCCCCTCCCTGTATCTCAATGTGATCCAGCTTCAGGACGCCCTGCAGCAGGCTGCTTGCTTGATCCCTGGGGTTGGTGAGCAGGCTGAAGGGCCATGAAGAGGTATTGCAAGGGGTTGCCCTCACCACAGCTGCTAGAGCTATCCCAGCTTCAGCCTCAGAGTGGGATGAATGGCAGCTTCCTGATCTTCTCCTTCCCATTATTTGGTTGGCCTGTAATCCCCAAGAAAGCCCACTGGGTTCTGGCTGGACAAGGCCTCGGTGCACAGTTCTTCATACAGTACATAGGCAACTTTTTGGAGACCCCAATTTGTTGTCTCCTCCTTGTCCTGGCCGGTGCCACTTTTACTTTTTCTCTAGTTGTTCAAGCAGTGGGTTGGCTTCACTCTCCGGTGTCTTGATGCTGTCTGTCCGCACAATGCAAGTGGGACGGTGTCTGTTCAGCATTAGAATCAGCTGCTGCCTCTCCTGCTTCAGCTCCTCTATCTGGGCTTTCAGCTCAGCATTCATGAGCTCCAGACGCTCAGACTCCTAGCAGGGCCAGAGACACAAATATAGCTTTAAATCTGTCAGCTCATAGTTGTGGGGAAAGAACAACCTGCTCTATGGTACCCAGTGCCCAGCACTGAATCTCCCTCTCCTGCACATACAATACACAAAGAGAAACTGCCCTCAGCAGAGGTGAAAGTAAGCTGGTACGGTCCAGTACGGCGTACCGGCAAGAGCCAGTACACCGTGCTGGACTGGACCGGTTTCCCCAGGCTAGTGATTTAAAGGGTGCAGGGCTCCCTGCAGCGGCCAGAGCCCCGGGCCCTTTAAATCTCCACCAGAGCCCAGCTGCCAGAGACCTAGGGTAGTAGTGGCAGAGCTCCAGTGGTGATTTAAAAGGCCAGGGGCTCCGCTGTGGTAGCAGTGGCCGGAGCCCTGGGCCCTTTAAATCGCCCCTGAGCTCCCAGCCACCTCTGCAACTGGTAGCTCTGGGGGTGATTTAAAGGGCCTGGGTATTTAAAGGCCATGCCTCTTCCAGTTGAAGCCTTGCCCCCTGCTCAGGACTCCAGCGACTGGTAAGTCCTTTAAATCACTTTCACACCTGGCCCTTGACCAAACGAAGGTCTGTTTGCAAACCACTCCTGCTTGATATTGCTCAGCAGCCCAGTGTGAAACAGATAGCGATGCAGCTCAGGGAGCCGCAAGAAAACTTTCAGTGACAGCCAACTCTTCTGGCTAGACTTTATTCCTACTGGGGAGTAGAATCTAGTGCTGGGAGCAAATGGGACTTTCCCTCCTGGCCATTCCCTGGGACCCAAAGCAAGACTGTTCCCTACCGCACATTTACTAAATGTTTTGTCCTGGTTGGTGCTCAATGATCCAAGCAAAGTGGACTGATATTCCAGAAGATTAATCGGCACCTTTATTGGGTACACACCCCCATCTTGGGGGAATGGCTTAAATCTACAACTAACAATGCTTTTGTGATCATTAACAGGTGTAAATCATGTCTGGTCTTGGTTAAATATAGCTAAGTTGAGTTTTTCTACTACTAGCTTATTGTCAGTATCTTTGAATCAACTACTCAAACAGAGTAATAGATATTCCTCAACAAGAAGATCTGGCTATAATTCATGATTCTGTGTTGGCCCTTTGATTTTTCTACTCTGAAGACGGCCCATGGTTTTGAACCATATTTGAAAAAGTTATCAAATCTGCATTTATGTATTCGGCAAAGATTCCAAACCATAGAAACTGCTGTCCTTAAAGGTAGATATGGAAAAGTTCCTTCACATCTTCAGATTTGCCCGTGTAAATCTAGAGTGTTGGAAAATCTACCTCATTATCTTTTGGCCTGTAGAATATCCCAGCTTCTGAGAACACTCTGCATTATACCTCTTTTGTATTAAAAAAAAAAAAAAAAAAAGTTCTTTACCATCACCTCACAGGACCATGGTTTTTAGTATTTTCTCAATCCCCAGTAGTAAATTAAATCAGTGGCAATTTTTGCCCTTTTAACACTATGCCAAAGAAGAGAGTTCTGAACGACATTTGAATGTATTATAAGGATGTTGCTGTTTTAGATTGTGTATGTTTTTCTCATGTTCACAAAAGACATGTCATATGCAAGCTAATAAAACTGAACTGAACACTACAGAAAAGATGTTTTGCACTTGAAGTATTTTTTCATACCTGAAGTAAAGAGGAATCAGTAACTAAGGGAGACCCAGCTTCTCAGCGAGAAGAGAAGCAACAAGGATTTCTGATCTTTCTATGGTTCAGATTTTACTGGCTTGTCTTACTGAGAGAATTTGCTTTAAAAAGAACCATGTGTCCAAGAGCACCACATCCAAGAGGTGTCCCTTGCTGCACATGACTGAGAGAGAATGTGGGGTGCATCCCTGCTGAGGGGGTGGGAGTGCAATGGTGTGTATGTGATCTTTGGTGTGGCACCATGCACTGTAGCAGGAAGAGTACACTTGTGTACTGTATAGGAATCATTCTGGGAGAGGGTTTCATGTGCCTTTAGTGCACAGACTAGGAATCTCCAGGCTTTGGGAGAATGACCAGACCATGGGCATTCTACTACTGCAGGAGTTGGCAACCTTTCAGAAGTGGTATGTCGAGTCTTCATTTAATACCTTCTAAAAACATTAAAATTTCTCTTTCTACAAATCTATAATATATAACTAAACTATTGTTGTATTTAAAGTAAATAAGGTTTTTAAAATGTTTAAGAAGTTTTATTTAAAATTAAATGAAAATGCAGAGCCCTCGGACAGGTGGCCAGGACCCGGGCAGTGTGAGTGCCACTGAAAATCAGCTTGCATGCTGCCTTCGGCACACGTGCCATAGGTTGCCTGCCCCTGTACTACTGCATGTCAGGGGCTGACAAGTCTCTAGAGTCCATCTTGGTACTTACTGTGTATCCTCTGGGCACCTGTTTGTGTTGCACTGGTTGGGCTTGTGGCCCCTTGTGGTTATTTGGGTGAGATGTGCACCCTGTGCAGGGCTGCACACAATTCTGTGTCCTAGCACTCAGCTCACACCCCCAAGGTAAGTGTGTCAGATGCCTTTCTGCCCCAGCACACCCCATGCTGCAAGAGCAGGTTCAGCTAGCTACCTGCTCTAGCTGGTAACAGATACATGAGGCCATGGTCCATTTATCCTGCAGGACCAGCCGGGGAAAAATGGGAGAGTGGCCCTATGTCCTCCCATGCAACTGCCAAATGAGAGACTGCATCTGCCAGACACCAGGCCTCAGGATCTATGGGCAGCTTCAGGGCTCCCAGATGCAGGGAGAGAAGGCGACTGGAGGAGGGAACTCTCTGAACCTTGCAGTTGGGTGAGAAGTGAGATTCAGCAGAATGAACAGCCCCTGCTGGTCAATTGCTGAAGAGCCTTTAACAGCCTTGGGAGTGGGTGTACATTCCACCTTTTCCTCTCCAAGTGGGGAGGAGAGAGGGGTGCCTACTGCAGTGAAGCATAGCTGGAGAGGGAGGCTGTACCAAGCCTGCTGGGGAAAGGGCATGGGGCACTCACCCGCTGCAGGAACTCTGTCCTCTCCTTCTTCTTGTTGCGACATCGAGCTGCTGCTACTTTGTTTTTCTCACGGCGCCTTTTCCTCCTCTCCTCTTCCTCATCCAGCTGGAACAGGACACAGGCCTCATGTTAGAACAGCCAGACAAGTAACTGGGGAGTGATGCAGCTGGCAACAGCCCCCTCACCAGGTCTCACTGGCAGCAGTGGCTGTGCAAGCCTCCCCCCACACCTCAGCTGATTCTCCTCAGTCCTGATCTGCAGTATCCCTGGCTATTTTGGTCTGTCCTCCCCTTCCCCTTCTCACACGCTGCTATCAGTACACCTCAGTCCTGCCCTGCAACTCCACCTGCTAGGTCCAGTTCTGGGCTCTCTGGAGCACAGACTGCTGATCACTGCCACTTGTGACAAATTACTCTGTTTCTGTAATGTGGACTCTAGAGTGAGGCAAACTAATTTCACCACAGAACTGTGTAATCCATGTAAGAAATTGTTGTGCAGGGGAGAAGGGTCTTGTGCAACAGCAGAGATTCCCCTGCCCCTAACACGGATGTGTGGGAGTATAGTAGTGGTCTCATGTGCCAGGAGCAACACTGACCTTCCCATGGCTGAGAGCAAGAACAGCCCCCAGAGAGGGGCCTCTCCTCATGCTGCCAAGCTCCCCTGCTACACTCAGCCCAGCCATACCGCAGAGCTAAGGTCTGTGCATTAGTCCAGTGCAGCCCTGGTGCAATGTTGTGGATGTGTGTGGGGAGGGGAAGGGGGAAAATGAGAGAGACTTCTACTCTCTTCCCTATCTCAGGTTAACCCTGGCCTGATACTATAACAGGCAGATACAGTATTGCAAGAAAAGTATTTTCTTTAGTGCCTGTTCAAAGCACATGGGTGGCTTGATCAGATCAGAGTGCTTCTAAGCAGGGATCTCAGTACAAGAGACAGTTCAGTGTACAGCTGTAGATGTGTGAAGTCTACACTGACAGCTGGTAAGGGCTGGGGGCAGCTGAAGGGAGTGCTCTCATTCCAGGAGCATCAACCCACTAGCCAGGCCCAAGAGAGCCTTGAAGACCTGAATGAGCCATTCCTTGATTGGTTCCATTCATTTTCTGCTCATGCACCATATTCAGTATTCTGGGCTCATAGTGCTCAGACCTGTTTCCTTGGAGCCAGGAGTGGCTCTAGGCACCAGCAAACCAAGCATGTGCTTGGGGCGGCACTCCGGCTTTTTTGTGTGCTTAGGGCAGCAAAAAACCTAGAGCCGGCCCTGTTTGGCGTGTAGTGCGTAATGAAAGGCCCTAGTGCAGAGTGTGATGTATAGGGAGGGTGCAGCAAGATACCAGATCCCATTGTAGCATTGAGCAAAGACATAAATTTCTGCATGTAACTTCATGACTCCATTGTTCTATGCTAACTGACTCAAACTTGCTGTGTTAACCCTACATCACACAACCAGAAAGCCAGTATCAAAGTATCAGGGGCATTACTAAAAAAACCTAGGGCAGTAACCCATCAAAAAACCCACCCCAAGCCCTTTGTCATGGTACAGTTCAGTTCATAAATATTCATCTATTACTTAAGGATGCTGACCCAAATTCTCAAAGGTATTTAGCCGCCTAACTGCCATTGAAATAAATGGAAGCAGGTGCCTAAATACATTTTGAAGAAGTGGGCCTTTTACCTTTAAGCAAACATTGTATCTTTTGAGAAAATTACAAGTCTTACAACACTTGGAAATTCAACATTCAGGTTACACTTTAAAATCAGGGAATAAGGAACTGCAAGACAGAGTCACTCAAACAGCCTTAACTCTGCCTCTGTGTCAATGCCTGCAGCACAACGAAAACCAGGAACCAGTCTTAAGATTTGTCTACACTCCAGCTGGAGATGTGACTGCAGCATATGTAAACATACACAAGCTATGCTTTAATCTACCTAGCGTGGGTACCAATAGCAGTGAAGTCGCAACACCAGGGACTAGCTGCCCAAGTAGTACCCATGCTCCTTGGCAGCCTTATACAGCCCAAGCTGCCATGGCTTTAATGGTAGTGGTACCTGAGCTAGGCAGATCAAACCTAGCTCAAGTAGGTCTACGCATGCTGCAGTCACCCCCATGACTACAGAGTAGACATGCCCTTAGCCACATATACTCCCCATCTCCATCACATCAGGGACTCTGAGAAACTAAACTGCCACTCACTTGGTCAAGCCACACAGTTTCTGTTTAAATGCTGCAGTGGCACGTCTTGTCATCACTTCAGCAAACTACTCCTGCCTTCTCTATAGCCAACGGCAGTCATTGAGAAGACAGATTTGTACATCTCTAAGCCAAAATGGACCACACTAAGGACAATTCCTTCCAAGTACAGGGTGTTCTAAACATTGTTGTTCTATGAAGCTCAGCAGTGACATGTAGCTATTGTGCCTAGGATTAGGAACCTCTTATGAACTGGGCACTGGGTTATCATACAGGAAAGAATTTAAGTAGCTAAAGGGTTAAACCAGACATATTGGGAGCTGGGGGAGGAGAAGAGATTCCTCCCATTCTCCCCAATTCAGGAGGAGGCTGGAGTTGCCTTCTTCATAGTGCAGACTACAACTAATATGAATTTCCCCACAGATAGCGGCCTCAGGAGAAGGGCTTCAGTTTGGAGAGATCCCTGCTCTGGTTTGGAGGGGAAGATTTCCAGAGCCCATCAGTGACTGTTTCTAACACCCCTGTGCACCAATCCAAGTGCCTTCCCACCTCCATGTGGAGCTTTCCAGACTCCTAGGAAATACAGACAAACACCCCAGGTAGGGCTGCTCCTTTCAGTAAGGTTTAGGAAGCAGTCTATCCATCCTAGTGCCGGGGAGCCAGGCATGCTGATATCTGTAGGGTCTGAGCTGCACCTCCCCTAGAGATGAAGGCAGCTGTGGACTGCCTTGTAACAAATGCGTAGGCTGCTCTTTGGCCACTCCTGGGATACGCAGTTTTGGCTTACCCGGCTGCAGCTGCAAAACCTCTGCTTTGAACAGCTTCATTTACTATCCTCAACTTGCTGCCTTTAGGACTAGTGCGGCTGAGGAACATGTTACGGCAATGCACTGGGTTCTGGCATCTGCCATTTGGATTTCCCCTTTTTCGTTGCATGTTGTTTGCTGACTTACAGTTCTAAGGAAACTCTTTCAGTACTCGCTCTATGTTAGAGCAGAGCAGGGCAGAATGCATCTCCTCTCCCCACTCCCACCACAGAGATGGTAAACAAGACATGCAAAGAGCATCCAAAAGCTGGCTAGAGAACTCTCTGCTGTTGACTGAGTCAGGCGCATTAATGGAGTAGTCGCACAGAACCCCGCTGGCCCAGGGAGAGGAGTACAGCACGATGGCCATTGTACAGATGAGAAAGGAGGGACACAAAGAGGTTAAGAGAGGTGCCTAAGACCATGAAGGGAGCCATCCAGGGAGCATGGAGCCTTAATGCCAACCCTCATGTGACCAAAGGCTCATTCTCACAGCAGATGAAAAGATTTACCGTAACAGCTCAGTAGGCAAAAGGCCACATGGCTTCAGTTCCTGACTGACTCCTCAAGTTGTAAAGTGGGTAAGTGACCAAGGTGTCTCTCCTCTGAGCCAGAGTCTGAATTTACTCACGTATCATGAGGCCTGGACTAGGATATGGAGTCTTTCGCTGCTGGGTCAGTGGTTCACACCCACCCCAGGCCAGATTTACAGGAGATGAAGGTGGGGGGGGGGTCATCTCAGTCCAGTTTTCAGCATGCTTAGCTCATTAAAAACTTTTGGGACTATCCTGGCAGACAGACCAGTGACTGAACAGCCTATCAAAATGGAATTGTCTGGGGGTGGGCATGGGGCGGGGGAGGGAAGAGGCAGAGGTAGCATGAGAGGGGAAAGCTTGTCCGGCTACTACCCATGGATAGAGAGGACATCAGTCTACAGTGCCTTTAGAGCAGCCCCCCAGAGGCAGGCAGGGCTTGGGGAGTTCCCCTCAGAACTCACCTCACTTTTCACAGGCTGGGGTCTTTTCCCAAGTTTCACCTCCAAGAAATGCAATGGCGAGATCATAGCCCCAATGTTGCGGATGTCAGCGTACTTCAGCTCTTCCACCGTCAGGGTGGTGCCCGGGAGTCCTGTCAAGGGGCCAAGCCCAGGTAGAGCGCCAGCTGTCAGGGATGGATCCGGAATCTGCCCTGGCATCATAGCAGGGCAAGCAGCTCCTCGCTCTAGGGAGAGATCGAGACACAGGCTGTTACAGGGATTTAGCCACAGAGCCCCACAAGTGGGAGCAAGCACAGCTTACTCCAAAACCCCTCAGGGTATGAACCAAGGGAAGCAGCTGCTCTCTCCCTTTCTGCCCTCACTCCCAAACCTCTGGAACAGGTACCAGAGTCACTCACCTAATCTGTTATGAGGATCCCTACCCACATCCTTCTGGTGCCACTGAGAGGGTGAAGAGATACATACAGTCTCAGAGCAATGAGGAGCCAATTCCCCCAGGTCTCTGCTCTGACACTGCAATTTGAGCCTGTGGCAGAAGCACTGCATCACATCCCACCCTTCCCAGCACACAGAAACACCAACAAGGCCATTGTACTCCCCTGTTCCCTACAACAGGCAAAGTTATTTGAGGAAGAGGAACCATTCCCCAGCTTTAACACTCCTTGCATATTGTAATTGGTGATGGACACTCAAGTCCCAGCAGGAGAGCAGCAAGGACATGATATCTCCCAACGTTTGAGAGTCTTCCCATAAGAGCTGAGAGTCGTGACCACATCTGACAGAGGTCTACAGAGGATTACACTATCAAGTAGGGGAGCAGGCCCAGCTACGCCATGGGATCTCCCACTCCCCAGTTCTGTGGCCGCATCAAGCCAATTAAACACACTGACTGAACAGTAATTCTGCATATTCCAGGAAGCCTAGAGTAGAAAGGAAAGAGCTGCAGATAAGGGGCTTTGGAGACACCAATATCAGTCAGTCTCTAGTTGCTCCCAGGGAAGGCTGCAGGGGAAGGAGGCAGTGCAGGAAAAGAGGCATAAGAACAACTATACGTACCACTGCATGAAACGCACAGTTAGACTCAGTTGGGATATTGCTAATCCTGACTATGAATGACAGAGGAAAGTTAGGTTTGGTCACAGAGGCTGGGAAGAAACCAGTGTTGCCACACAGGATTCCACAGGAGAGAGAGAGAGAGAGAGAGAATGCCTATACGAGGGGGAGCATCAGGCAGAACCCATGTGGACAAAATCCCTAGGTCAAAAGAAATTAACTCTAGTGGGAAGGACATTCCTGCAGATCAGGATAGGGAAAGAAATCAGACAGGGGCAACAAAGTACTACAAGAGTGATAAGGGGCAACTTCAGCTACTTAGATGTCAACTGATCAATGGTCCCTTCAGGATGTGGTCTGAAGAAACAATTTCTTGATATATGGGTGACTGTTTCTTGGAACATCTTGTTCTGGATCTGACATGATCAGAGACTACTCTAAACATAGTTCTGAATAATTTTCAGGTGTTGGTGCAGGAAGTACGGTGGAGCCATCAACAATGACCACAACATGCACTGGCTCCGACATCCTCTCCAGAGGATCAGACTGACAGCCAGGTCTGACACTGAAATTCAAGCAGGGGAACTCTGCATGAGTGAAGATTAAGTTCCTAGCTTTTTCCTTTAAGACCACAGAATCAGCATGGAGGCTGCATAAGACTAACTTAGAATCACAGATGGGATCCATCCTCCAGAACAAATAAAAGGAAGGAAAAAGGGAAGGAAAAATCCACAGGTACAAGAGTTTATTTTGGCCAAAAACAAATAGAAAAAGAGAGGGGAGGGAAGAAATCCAGGCCAAGTGAGGCAAATAGACTGGGGCAAACTCTGGCAGGTCAGTTACAAGCTGGAGAATGAGGGGAGCTAAGAGGAAATACGAAGAAGTAGCCAAGCTATGAAAAAGAATAAGAAGTTCTTTAATTAGATGAGAAGCAGGAAGTCCATGGAAGAGTGAATGGGGCTGTGAGACCAACTGAGTGCACAGAGAACAGCTGGGTACCATCTACACTGTAACTTACATCTGTGTTTGTGTAACGAGGCTGACACTCACAAATGACCGAGTTACAACATACATGGTTCAGTGGGTCCATGCAACAGCTTTTTTCACAACACAACCATGTCACCATGTTAATACATGCACTCATGTCTCTGCCTAACTCGGTTTTCATCAATGGACTCTGGGAAAGTCAGGGCTTCTATCCCACACTGCCTCAGCAAGGGAGAGTGTACTCAGAACCACGTACACAGTGCAGGAGAATGTGGGGCAATGCACTTTGGGTTGTCCTGTTATCCAGAGAGCTGGGAGGAAGGAGGACCAGCTAAACAAGGGAAGTTAGAGGGTCCCATTCTGCACAGCCTAGCAATAGTTTTAAAGCTAGTTATATGAAGCCAGCCTAGGCAGCTGCCAGAGTACAATACCACCACCACTAGGGAAATCGACAGCATGGTGGCAGGTGATAACGTGGCTCACATTGTAAAGAACAATTTTAAATCTTTATGCTCTCTAATGGGCTCTGAACTGGTGGCAACCTTTAATGCGAGAGGTCACAGTGAGCAGTTCACAGAAGGGCATCTGCTCACCACACAGCAACAGTAACAAAAGCAACAATGTCTAGGAACAGAAAGTAGTACAGGAAACCTGATAAGGGCATTATTGTAAATCAGGGTGTGTCCTCACCAGGAATCCAGCACTCAGCTTTGCTCATCAACCGCACAGGAGCAGAGAGCAAAAAGAAAAACGCAAAGCACTGGGGAAGGAGGTGTTCAATACAAAATGACCTTAGAGACTAGGACATTTTAGTTTGGAAAGGAGAAAATAAAGAAATAAATAAAAGATACAGACTCTCAACTAATGAATAGTCCTGTTGGGCTGATGCTACTTGATAAAAATGGATGCTTCCCCAGTACTCCTACCTACTTGGTATAAAAGAGAACTAGAGAGAAAATATGTAGTAATTTTCCATGGCCTGAGAAGAGACAGATTATCAGTTGGCCCGGCTGAGGCTGCAAAGACAGAAAACAAAATAAGATAGTAACCCTCCCCACCTGGAAATTCTATCACTGGTCAGCTCTAAATTCAACATTTGGAACTGGCTACATTTTACAGAAATTCAAAACAATACCCCACACACAGCAGACCAGTGAAGCAGCATATCCCTCTCCTTTTATTCTTTCTAGCCTGATTTATGGCTACAACACTTTGCTGCCTGAAGAGATCAGACAATGTCCTGTCCAAGGCACCACTTTGAACAGTGCAGTCAGGTGCCCTGGTACCATCCAAAATTCTCAATGACTTCCTGAATAAACTGTCCCTCTAGGTTAGAAAGATACTAATTTCAAAAACGTGGGCTGCTTTGGAGACTTTTTCCAGGCCACATGACCCTTTTTGGGATTTCTATATGTACCTACAAGTTAGACATTTCCTAGACACGGTTTCTAAAGACAACTAGTAGGCAACCTCTCCCGGTAAGAAAATCTAAGGGAAGAAGATGTTCATGAGAGTGCAGAAGCAGTTAAAGAGACAATATTAAAGACAAAACAGCAAACTATCCTGATGCAAAGGAAAGATAAAAAGTTAGTAAGAGGTCAAAATGGTTCCATTAGGAGCTCTTTAAGGATGTGAATATCAAAAAGGAATCCTACAAAAAGTGGAAACATGAACAAATTGCTATGGATGAATTAAAAAAAAACCCACATGTAGGAACAAAATAAAAAAGGCTAAGGCACAAAATGAGTTATACTTAGCAAGGGCCATAAAAGACAGTGAGAAGAGGTTCTATAAATATATTAGGGGTGAGAGAAAGATGAAGGAAAGTATAGAAAAGTTAGATCTTCAATGTTGCCACACAAATTGTAGTCACTTCAGATACTAGCTCCTCTGTATGCTCTGACATCCTAGAGATTAGATCTAAATTTCATTCCAAAACACAGAAAGTCAGTCTTGTTCCTGGTAACTCCAGCTGGGGAATTCCAAATTACCTTGCGGATATATTTGTAGAGGAACAGTGTTCCACCAATAATGATCCCTGATGCCAGGCACAGTTCTACCAGTCTTTTACCATTCTGATTCTGGCAACCCATGTCTTCCCATCGCTCTCACCGCTGCTGCTGTCATCCCCAACCCTTGGCCTTGAAGTCCTCATTAACAAGCACAAGTCATGCTTGGGAATGTTGTCAACTGGAGTTTGTAGGCAATTGTAGAGCTGATCTTTGATCTCATCATCATAGTTGTCTGTTGGTAACACTGAGTAACTGATATTTTCACATATCATGTTTGAAGCCTTGCTTAGAGCAATCAGCTGCTAATGGGCACCCAGTTTATAAGCAATTTTTCTGCTTTGGAAGTCATAAGTAATGCTGTACCCTCTGAGTGGCACCCATCTTGCCTCCCTGAATTTATAATGGCTATATTTTAATTTTTAAGTGTTTTTTTGTCAGCTCCAGACCATTGACAGTTGCTTAAACCAATGATTTTGAGATTTATATTCATCTATCTGTTTGGTTGTTTGTGTTACTTTGGTTGTTATTGAAGTGAACATTGTTCAAGTGTTGCAGAAACCTACGTTCCTAGTTCATTTTACCTTCAATAAAGAACCTGTCAGAATCTTGGGTTCCTGATGGCTTCCCTTGCCATTTCTGCCAAGACAGAGTCCATTATTTTGGTATGTTGTTTGTCTGAACAGTTACCTTGTTGTGTTTCCACAAATCAACTTTTTTTTTTTTTAAACAATAGGTTGTTGGCCTATCACTCAACCCCCAATCTGGAGGACCAGTGGATTCCTTTTCATCTGGTCCCTACACTTTGACCAATCTGCTTGGGTGATCCTGACAGGGAGTGAAAACTCCCAATGGCATAGCTCTCAGGGTCACAGGAGCACACAAGCCTTCCCACCCCATCAAGGATAGGCCCCAGGGAATTGCTATGTTAAA
Organism: Gopherus evgoodei; assembly: GCF_007399415.2. Taxonomy (NCBI): domain Eukaryota; kingdom Metazoa; phylum Chordata; order Testudines; family Testudinidae; genus Gopherus; species Gopherus evgoodei. The sequence continues at coordinate 45,068,046 of NC_044325.1, forward strand.
TGTTATTAATTTGTAGAAATTAAGCAAAAATTAAGCTTTCAATATGCTGAGTGCCTTAGCATGCTACAGAGTTTTCCTTCTGTTATCTGATATTCTCATGCATCTGTTCCTCACTTTGTTCATCATGAATACAGTATATTATATATTTCAAAGAAGTATAGAAGGCCCAGTATTATTTACCTATTACTGCAATACAAGCACAAGAAGGCACGTTACTTTAAAAAGCAATAACTTTAACCCTTAGATCTCTTGTGGACTGCAGGGTAATGAATGCTCCGAAGAGTGCCAAAGAAATGCAGTCTAAATTGGTAAAAGGACAGACAGTGATCATCGTTAAATTATTTGCCAGTAACCAAAACACAGCAGTCTCCAAGACCTGCAGTTGTATCCTATCCTCTCAGATAATGGTGTGCTAGGTACTGGCAAATGCTAACTTTAATGGAAGCCACTGACATTTTTTTGTGTGCTCTGTATTAAATCAGTGGATCTTCCTGATGAAAAGGAGTCAAGTATGTTTAGTGCCCAAAGAAATCAGCTGTAGTGACATCAGCTAAGACAAAACTGCGAAGGCTCTCTGAGCTCTCAGGGTAGTCACCAGCTGGGACAGCTCAGGAAATAATCCGCCTCTCTCTACCAAGAATATAGTATAAGCACTATAAGTGACTGTCAGAGTGAGGCTGCCAGGTTAGCTGAACCAGGAGCCTGCTGCAATATGGCAGCCTCTGTATGCCTAACGTTGCTCGAGTTACTTATAACAGCAATAGACTTTTCAGCTGGAGTCAGAAAAGCAACTCCTAGAATCAGACCCTGGATCTGTGCTGGCTTAAGAAGCAATATCAAAACCCTTCCCAAAGACACCCACACAGATGCCCTTGCAAGAAGATAGGATGTGAATAGTCATATGCAGCAGACTTTATAAACACCCATCCCTGCAATGCCTTGTTCCAGAATTCTTGGGCCCCAAGGAATAGACCCCCAGGGCCTTGCTGACTGTGGCCGGGAGACAAAGTGGCTGAGGGGGATTGCTCCCCAGGAGATAGAAGCCAGAGCCCATTTCCGGTGTGGGAAGGGTCTGGCTCTGCCTTGAACTTCTGTTTATTTTCACACAGATGGCAGAAATACCACAAGAGTCTCACAGAGAGACAGCTCTGCCTTTGGGCTTTTTATTAAGGCTTTACTAGAGCACAAAATCAAGCAAACAGCTTTGCTGTCTGCCTCCACTCCCCAATGTGTGAAAGAGAGAGAGATCCACTGGCTGCCCTCAAACCCCATCAGAGAGACAGCTCCACCACCTTCCTCCCTATTAGAGACAGACTCTCCAGTAGAGAAAGTGCTATTCCCCAGTCCCATCCCTCAGCAGAAAGCCCCACCGCTCGGCCATGCTGCCCAGCCCAGCCTCTTGGACTGCAGTAGGAGCTGGAACTAGGCGTGTAGGGGGTGCTGCAGCACCCCCTGACTTGAAGTGGTTTCCATTTTATACAGTGTTTACAGTTTGGGTCAATGGCTCTCAGCACCCCCACTACACAAATTGTTCCAGTGCCCCTGAGCTGCACTTGGGATTGTTATCTCCAATGCTGCTGTAAACAGGACCTTTTAAAAGAGAACATTTGTTACAAATCCACAGAAGTAAAGCTCAGCCATCCACAGAGCCCACTGGAGCAGCTATCCCCTGGGAGTGACCCATCAACCTTCCACCTGTCAGACATGCCCAGTCCAACACTAAACCCCCAACTTCAGCTCAGGGTGGCTGCATTAGAGCTCTCCAAAAGCACAATCCCTCCCACAGCAATCATCTCAACTGCTTTCTAACTTGATAGTTATCAGTCCCCTTCATGTGGCATCCCTTGCTCTGGATACAGATCGTATCATATGGCTCCTCCTTGCCTACCCCTCCCACCCCAGGATCCTTCCCTGCCATGTCCATCACATGTACTAATCTGAAAGTAAAACCTTAACTGCCATAAGCTAAACAATCAGCTCTTGTTCCTCCTATTTCTCTAGCAACTTCCATCCCAATGATTCCCAAGCTTTAAACAAGTTATACATCAAGATCGCACTCTTCCACCATTGCTATGCAGACGTCTAGTTAGCTTGTGAGTTCTTTGAGGCAGGGGCTGTCTTTCTGTTTTTTGTCAGTACAGCGTTTAGCACTACAGGGTTCTGGTCAGTGACTAGGGTTCCACCACATACAAATCATCATCATCTCTGGAGTGGAACAGGACAGATGTTTAACACCACAATGCACGGCGACAAGCAGTTTAGGACATGAAGATAAGAACTATCTTATTTCCAACTGAAACAGCTGGTGGAATTTAGGGAGGGAAAGTGTAATGAGCTCAGCTGAAATTGGGTCTGGACACTGAGGCTAACAACCTGACTCTTGTGAAAAATCCCCTGGAACATTTAATGACCATAAGTGGTCAGAACTGGAGTTTATTTTTACAGGACATTTCACCAGAAAGGCTGGCACTTCCAGCAGCCCAGCACCATCTAGCATTGCACTGGGGACCTAGGATCTGCACTGACTAGAGGGGAGAATGCCCTGTACATGTTCTTCAAAACACTTCCTGCAACCCTGGGGTGTTCCTTAAAAAAGTCTCCCATCCAAATAATGACCAGGACTAGCCAGTTTATACTAAACCTGCTCAGCAGACAAGCCCATTTGTACCCTTAGGTTGTCTGGCTGCAGGTTAATTATCCTTCGATGTTAGGACCAATATTCTGAACTGGGAAATCCAATAGACCAGTCAGTGATAGATGGAACTCCACACACCCTTTTTCCTCTGTGGGTTGCTCTAGTGCCAAAGGAGGAACTGTGCAGCCGAACACAGTGGCTAGTGCTGTGCACTACAGGTCTCACTCTCCAGAACAGCAGATTTGGGGCCAGATTTTCCAAAAGTACTCAACACCCTGCACAGCTCCCATGGTTACACTAATGGCCAGAATCTCAAAAGAGCTTACCACCAAACTGAACTCTTCTGGATATCCAGCCACTGGAGAGCAGCAGGAGCAACAAACTCAACCCAGAGTGTGGGCGAGAAAGGAGGTGGGAGGAACAATTGTAGAGTGCTCAAAGCTGCCCATTCTGATATTGGCTAGTTAGCAAAACTCCTCTTTAGCAGGGGCCATAACACAGGACCTCAAAACACTGTGAGGAGGGAAATACTAGATTGTGAGAAAGGCGCAGATACATCCATAGGTGCTTTAAGAGCACAAGGCTGACGAGCTGCAGAAAGAGACAACAGTTTGCACTTCACTTCTTGGGATTCGGTTAAATCCCCAAACAGCCAAATAACGCTGGGAGATAACATGGGTAAGGTGACATCTTTTGAAAGTTGGCCCAATAAAAGATATTACTTCACCCACCTTGTCTCTCTAACATCCTGGGACCGATAAGGTTACAACTACACTGCAGGTAAACCTGGGACAGCCAATTGCTGCTTTGAACAGGGCTGATTTGGACTGCAGCCCCTGCACCACACCTGCCCACCCTGTAAATGGGTATTTCTCTTTTAATTAGTGGGAGTTAGACTACGAATTTGCTCTGAAACATGTGACATTCCAAGACATCCCCATGTAAGAACTAAATAGTAAATTCCCAAGGCAGGCTTCTGGCAAAGGCCTCCAAATAGAAATTTTCATGCAAGTTTCAAGAAACATGCTAAAAATTCTGAGTCTGAGTTGCTGAAGCATTTGTCTCTTCATTGCTCTCAGTGATCGTGCACATGCGCGCGCACAGAAACACACACACAGAATTTGGCAGTGGTTGCGTTCCAGAACTGGTAATACAAGCCATGAAGCAGGCTGCCAAGACAAGCAAAAGAATGAGCCAGGCCCCATTTCATTGGCCCACCATACACTGCATATGGCCCTGGAACCAGCCAAGAGAGTGTTCTCACCCTCCTTGAAGGCATAGGAGACCCTGTGTTTTCAAATACACCTCCACAGGGCCTTCATTAAAGGAAAATGGAAACATAATGTGTATGTGTCTCTCTCTTGATATTTCTCCCTTTCCCCCCAGTTTGCTCTCAAAGCTATTTCGCTACCACTGAAATAGAAGAATGCCTTCTGGAGCAGAAAGCACAAAAGAATGTGACTTCCAGTTCTCTGCCCAACTACTAAAGTGGACTTGGGACTGAGTGAGCAGAGGGAATCTCTAGGGGCTCCCTCCCTTTCCAAGGCATAGAGAGCAAGCAGGGACACTCATGGGATAGCAGAACATATTGAAACTCTCCTTGTAACAAAACTGAAGTGGCCTCTCGGAATTCAGGTTCTCTTATTCTTAACCCACACATTCACTGTGTGGACAGGTGAATTAGAAAACAAAATCTACAGAGATGCTAAAACCCACTCCCCACTGTGGCACCAAACTGAAATGACTTGCATTACCAGAACTTGTCAAAACCAGGCATTAACCAAAACATATGGCTAGAGTTAAGGCAAAATACTGCATTTGTGAACCTCGACTCTGCTCTCCACGTAGGTGCAGGTCTCATTCAGGTACCTCTACACTGCAGTAAAGAATCCTACGGCACTGAGTCTCAGAGCTTGGGTCCACTGACTCTGCCTATAGGACTAAAAATTGCAGCATAGAGCCATTTAGGTTCAGCTTGTGGCCTGGGCTCTGAAACCCAATCCAGGCACACAGTTTCAGAGCCTGAGCTCCAGCCCAAGCTTGAACGTCCACTGCAATTTTTAGCCCCGTGAGCCCAAGCTGCAGCAATGCCATGGGTCTAGTGTAGACACTCCCTTTTGCCTTTGTGATGCGCCCATCTGTGCAGTATCTAGATGCCAGGGACATCAGTGAGACTTCCTTGCACAGAAGGAGAACAGAATGTCCAGGTGCACCTTGAGAATTTTGCTTGTAGACACAGTAGAGGACAGGCTCCTGGAGCCAGCCCTACAGGAAGCTTCTATCTTTGCATTTTAAGAAGCTCTGTCAGCCTTCGCCCTACCCTATCAGTCCACCCTCCTTAACCTACCAGAAGCTGCGCAGACACCCAGACATGCATAAAGTTCTAGCACCCAAAGCCCCAGGTGATAGGTGCTGGAACGAAGGGTGTTGCCAGACCCTGGCTTGAAGTGATTTCCTTCATATACAGAGTTTACAGTTTGGTTCAATGGCTCACAGCACCCCAATATACAAATTGTTCCAGCACCCATGGGTGCCCCAGGCCTCACCTCTCCTTTGTTGTTTCCCTTCCCTTGTCTAGCTGGACTGCAAGCTGCTGAGGGCAAGGCCTTGTAAAGCCCATAACACACCTGCTGGCTTCACAGAAATAAAAGCAGTCGGTACCTGGCACCAGGCCCTACACACTCGGGGAATCTTCACACCAACCAGCACGGGACAGGGATAGGGGACAGGCTTTGCCTAAACTGTAGGCTGAGCTTCCCTTCCAAAAGACAAAGTCAGCTGCTCCCTGCCTAGCAGCCCCCTGGGCGCGTTCACGGGCGGTAGCAGAGGGGGGAGAGGGGGCCGGACCCGGCTCAGCAGCTCCGAGGGCCGGCACACGTTCCGGGGGCATGACGGGCAGGGGGCAGGCAGTCCCTGGGGTGAATAGGGGGACACGCAGCCGCCCTGCTCTGGCCACGGGGAGGGACGCGGCAGCCCCCAGCCCATGGGAAACCGCAAGGAGACTTTGGACTCCTGGAGCGCCCCCAGGCGTGCGGGGACGGGGGTAGCACGGCAGATCCCAGAGCACAGCCCAACCCTGGGGCAACAGGCAGCATCGTCCCCCTGTGGCCGATCGCTCCAAGGATGTGGCTAGAGGCCCAGAGCCCCCGACGCTTCCCCCTGACCTCGGCCGGTGCAGGTTCCGGGCCGGGCTTTGCAGCTAGCCTGCAGCTCTCCCGGGTCCTGGGCCGGCCAGTCCCAGCTGCTACCGCCGGGAGGGAAACGGGGCTTCCCGATCCCCCACGTCTCGATCCCTGTTCTGCCCAGTCCCGCTCCCGGCCGCGCACCGAGCTGCCCCCCACTCTCCCCGCTCCGCCCAGACCCACCGTGCAGAGGGAGAAGGCGGCCGAGGTGCCCCCGGGGCCCGGCTGCAGGAGCCGGAGACAGGCTGCACGCTCAGCCCCTCTGCTGCCGCCTGGCTCTGGTGCTCTGCCCCTGTCCCCAGGCCCGTCCTGCAGAGTCTGGTCCCGGGAAGAGCAGGAGCAGCTGCCGCCCCCGGGGCGCCTGGCCAGCAGCCACCGCCACCACAGCCGCCGCCGCCGCCCCCCGTCGCTGCCCCGGTGCGTCCCTCCCACAAGCTGTGGCGGGCGGCTGGGTGGGTTGCATCAGCCCCGGTTATATAGCGGCCCCTGGGCTGCGGGGAGGGGTAGGGAATGCGGAACCGGCCGGGCTGCCAGCTCCAGACGTCAGGGAGGGTGGAGAAGAGGGGAGCGCGGGGGAGGAGAGCGCAGGCCGGGGGTGGGACCAGTTCTACCGAGACAGTGACCTCCACCCCCCTCCGCCGCTCTGCACTTCCCCGGGAGCGAGCGCGCGCTGCACACCCGCTGCGGCCCTCCTTCGCCCTGCACACCCGGGAAGGGCAGATCAGCTGCACACGAACTCCTCTTCTTCGCGCCTTACATCCGGGAGGTGGGGGGCAGTGGCTACATGGCATGACACATACCTCCTCCTCCTTTTCCTCACTCCGTGCATCCCAGCGAGCAGGCTAGGGGGAATGGAGGAGCAGGCTGCATGCTGCATACACGCCGCCGCCTGGCGCTGAAGATCAGAGAGGGTCTGGGGAGTCAGCTACACAACGTGAGACAGGCGCGCACGGCTCTCCCAGTGCATCGCCCTCTTCACCGCCCACATTTTGGGAGAACGGAAGGCGAAGAGAGTGGAATTGCCAGGCTCCGGCCTTCAGTACCTGCCTCACCCCCTCTTCTGCATTATCCACATCTCCGCCAGGGCAGGAAGGAGTTGCATCGTGTTCCAGCCTCTCCACCACATCAGCGCTCCGTTTTGGGGGGGCGGCGGGGCTTGGAGACAAGACCTTGAGAGTAGCTGTTCCAGATCTCCCACTTCTCATTCCTACTGGTTGGAAACGGGGGTGGGGAAGAGTTGAGAAACACATGGAACTGCTGAACAGACTGCATCCCAGCTAAGTGTGAGGGCCAGACAATGAGCAGAGAAAGGTGGAAGGAGGCTGCAATGAGTCCTCACACACATCTAGGCACCCAATGAGTTTCATCTTGCTCTCTGTCTTCACTCACATCTGGGAGGTGCAGCCCAGGCTGGCTTCTTCACCATACACATACAAAGGGTCGTCAACCTTCTTGCTCTCCCTTTTGAGTCCTTCTCTCCTTCACCCAGAACTCTGAGAAGGGTGCAGAGAGGCAAGCAGAAAGCAGGACTTTTAAGGCTACCTCCATACAGCTGCTGTTATCATAGAATCACAGAAATGTAGGACAGGAAGGGACATCAACAGGTCACCTCCCCTTCTCTATCATCTGGATCTAATGGGAGACTAGGCTGTCTTCAAATCCTCCATACGTACATAGCCACACATACTTCTTCTACTCCTCTTACACCACAATATCAAAAGCAGACAAGGGAGCAGGCAGAAAAGAAGACTGAGGCCTTCTGGATAATTTATATGCAATGCTTTGACTCACCTTCTTCCTTTCCTAAGATATTTGTCACCTATCTCACCCACATTTGCCAGATCATACAGGGTTTTCAAGACCATAATGCCCTGCCTCCGTGATCATGGTGGACTTGTCACTGATTCAGGGGTGGCTCCAGGCATCAGCACGCCAAGTGTGTGCTTGGGGCGGCAAGCCACTGGGGGCGCTCTGCCGGTTGCTGCGAGGGCAAAATGCCTAGAGCCGCCCCTGCACTGATTCTAGATACTCAAACAGCTCTATTTGCTAAAAGTACCGTTTTCCACCTTAGAGTGGTAAGAATAGTCTACACCTTTTTCCTCTGATGAGGACCTCCTGGCTCCAGTGGTTAATGAGTTCATCCCTTCAGCCTGCAGTATGTAATTCTCCCTCCCCCTGAGATATTTAGCTACAACTAATCAGGAAACAGATCTTGGAGTCATCATGGATAGGTCTCTGAAGACGTCAATGCACACAGTGTGCAGTGACAGTCAAAAAAGCAAACAGGATGTAAGGAATTGTTAAAAAGGGATAGAGAATAAGATGGAGAATAGCTTATTGCCCTTATATAAATCCATGGGAAGCACACATCTTGAATACTGTGTACAGATGTGGTCTCCTCATCTCAAAAAAGATATACTGGCACTAGAAAAGGTTCAGAGAAGGGCAACTAAAATGATTAGGGGGTTGGAATGGGTCCCATATGAGGAGAGATTAAAGAGGCTAGCACTTTTCAGCTTGGAAAAAAGGAGACTAAGGGAGGATCTGATAGAGGTATATAAAATCATGAGTGGTGTGGAGAAAGTGAAAAAGGAAAAGTTATTTACTTGTTCCCATAATATAAGAACTAGGAGCCACTAAATTAAATTAATGGGTAGTAGGTTTAAAATAAATAAAAGGAAATAATTCTTCAAACAGCACACAGTCAACCTGTGGAAGTCCTTGCCTGAGGAGGTTGTGAAGGCTAGGACTATAACAGGGTTTAAAAGAGAACTAGATAAATTCATGGAGGTTAAGTCCATTAATGGCTATTAGCCAGGATAGGTAAGGAATGGTGTCCCTAGCCTCTGTCAGAGGGTAGAGATGGATGGCAGGAGAGAGATCACTTGATCATTATCTGTTAGGTTCACTCCCTCTGGGGACCTGGCATTGGCCACAGTTGGTAGACAGGATACTGGGCTGGATGGACCTTTGGTCTGACCCAGTATGGCAGTTCTTATGAGATCATCAGGAAGGTGCAGGTAATACATCATACCCGTCCTCTAAGCATGACAAACTGCAGAGATCATATTACACCAGTGCTTCACAAACTAGACTGGATGAGCATTCATATCTTCTTTCTGGTACTGATCTTTTATTGAGACACATTAGGGTTCTTAGAATTTTTCATAATGGGTACAATGTCTCAAGTGAAAGATTGTCTCATGCACACACTCCCACATTAACTATCATCCAGCCCACATCCCTTCTCATTCACAATCACAATCACACAGATGATTTCCTGTCCTTGATCACAACAGCCTTGGGACAACTACAGCAATTGCTCCCTTGGAGAAGTCACGGTAAGTATTTTTAGTTCACTTTAATGTGTTTTCACAGCAGGAAACTGTAATAAGGAGCCAGCACTATGCAGATTCTCCTTAGACTTCCAGCATGTGGTCCATGGATCACATTTTCAGAACTGCTGAGAAAGGCCCATGCTATCTCAAGAATCAACACTCCTTAAATCTAGCATAGCAGCTGCAATCCTTTGGCACACTATAACTCACTGAGTCTGGGGAGGGAACCAGAGGCAGAACCTTCTGAACAGCAGGTACAAGTCTCTAGACTCCTTCCCAAAGATGACTGACATGAGTCCAATCCTTGCCCCACTCATAGTGTGCTGCTAAATTCACCTCTTCACCAAATTATTTGCCAGATACTCAGAGCACAATAAAATCTTGATATCCACTCAAGAACCTAATGGCTAACTCAAAGACTAGAATGGAGAATTAGTAGTCCTGTATGGACAGAGCTCACTGTAACTAATAATCCATGTCCAGAGACCAGACACTATGGTAATAAATGCTAATTAGATAGATACCATCATCCTCAGTCTTCTTTTTCTTTTGATTCCTTATCATTCATTTCTTCTTTTCATCATCCAGAGAAGGGATGCAAAAGAGAAAGTCTAAAACTGTTCTTCTTCACAAGCATCTTCTTTCCCATCCTCCTCTTCTTCATCTAGAGCTCCATGAGAGATGACAGTGGCTGGGACGTTTGCCACAGGAACTCTTGTATTCATTATGGGCTCCATTCTTCCAGCCTCTGCAAATCATCCTATTGAAACTGATGGGAGAATATGACTCTGTGATAGGGTTCCCCCCTCCCATCACCTGTTAGAAAAAATGTGGGAGGGAAACCCAATTAGAGACAAGCTCCACACCTGTGGGTAATGGAATGTTTGTCTTCTGGACAGAGGGGATGGAGTTAGTGGAGAATGATAAATCCATTAGCCACCTGGACCTTATATGTAGGCTGAGGACACTCACTAGAGGGGTGAACTATGATGAAGGTAGGTATCTCCTGTAGAGAGGACGTAAAGCAGATTCTTGTCAGAGGATATCCTGGGATGGGGCTTGGAGAAAACAAGGAGATGGCTAGGAGTAGTTTCTGGGGTCTGTGTGCAGAGAATGCAGTGAGGGAACCCTGTGAAGAAACTGGGGGGAATGGTCAGATTAACCCAAGAGGAGCAGAAGCAGTATTTGTTTGGGGATATTTTGGTTTGACTATATAACTGGACTTTTGTAACCTTGGGAGGTTTCCAGCCACGCCACTCTTACCTTCATCCCTACCTTCATCCTCATCTCAGTCCTTTAGTCTACCAGTCTCTAAATCAGAGACCCTAAAAAAGGTGTAATGTCTTCCTATGCACGCAACCATATTTTTCTATGCGATTGCAAAGGAAACACTTATAAGGACAAAGAAAACTGAATATTTGCTAAAGTGTGTGATAGCTGCACAGGAGGTTGGGAACAACCAAATACACTATAACACAAAATATAATAAACAGATGATACCTCAACACTGTACATTTATTATTTGACTGTCACGTTTACTTGCTACACATCTCCCATTTAGATTGTAAGCTCCCTGAGGCAGGGGCAGCGCTCTTCTATCGGGGGTGTTTACACTAGCCTTTTTTGCCAAAAAATTCTCTGCATTGCTACTGCTGTTCCAACTCCACAAATGGCAGGACAACAATGTAGACAGTGCTCCTAATGGCCACTGGCATTTTAAGCACCATCTCATCTAATCCTGCTCAGAGCAGATCTACAGCCCACAGTACTTAAAATGCTGCCTATGCCAGCACTTTGCATACCCTAGGGAGATGAACTGGTGGAGATGAACTGGCAGGGGCACCAGTGGAAAACATTTGGCAAAAATCAAGTGTAGACTAGACATAAATCTATTTGCAACATCTAGCACAATTCTGAGTAGTTAATTATTACTAGTACAACAAGGGTCTTGTGCACTGCAATGTCACCCCTCTTAATTACAGCTGGGTAGTACAGTGATATGTATGTAGAAATGCCTAGACAGACATGCATGCACACACATCCTGTATGTGGCTTTTCATTGCTGCTCTGCACAGAGCTGATGGGGTTAATGATTTTCTCTCTGCCCACTTGGAATCAGCAGGCTGTGTGATTGCTCCATTTAGCTCAGATTCCCCAGATTGGCTCCTAGCTTCCAGACTTATTATCTAATATCTTTCTACATTAAACGGTATTTGCCATCTGTTGCCCAATCACTAAACCACCCAAATCCTCTGGAATCCAGTTCAAATGCTCCTCCTCAATTGCTCTGCCTCCAGCATTTGAAAACCTGGAGATATTATTTGCAAAATCCTCATCCAAATAACTTATGTTTATTATGAGCAACACTGTCACTAAAACTGACCTCTGGGGGTTGCCAGTGGTTACCCTTCTCCAACAGAAATGTTTCTATCTGTCACTTCCCTTTGCTTCTCACTTAAGCCAATTTTTTATTCAGTATCCTAGCCTCTTAACATCAAGCCTATTCCATGAGCTAAGACACAGGAATGGGACTCAGGACTTCCAAAGTCTATTCCCTCCTCTGCCATTGACTTGCTGTGTGACCTTGGTCAAGTCATTTAGGTCAAAATTTTCAAACATGAGCAAAATTTTCACATTGATTTTGCAAGGTACTGAATACCCACAGCGCTGAATGACTTTTACACACAACAGAAGGAGTGACTGAAACCCAGGCCACTTATTTATGAACCTAGAAATAATGAGATAATAGATCAGACCACTAGTTCACCTAGTCTGGTAACCTGTCTGAGGGTGCATAGAATGAGATGCTTTAGAGAAAGGTGCAAGAAACCTTATAATGGACAGCCAGTTATGGAACACAGAGCTCTCTCATACCAACAGAAGTTGGTCCAATAATGGGTCCTCACCCACCTTGTCTCTCTAATATATTGGGAGTGACATGGCTACAACACCACTACATTCATACTTTTAATCCTTTTCATTGTATCTGTATCTCCTATTTTTTTCAGATAGGGGTGACCTGAACTGAGCACAGTGCTCCAGGTGAGGGCATACCACTGATTTATATAGTGACATTATATCTTCTGTATTATTTTCCATCCTACTACTTATGCATCCTAACATTTCGTTTGCTTTTTGGCTGCTTCTGCACATAGAACACATCCTGGGCTGCTCCACCTTGCATTGAGGCAGTGATCCAGCACAGAGTGGCTGGACTGAGGAAGCACAAACTAACTTTGCTTGGACCCTCACATGCACAAACACATACACAAATTGCTCCAAATGCTTGGGACCTATGTCTTCTGTCTCTTAGCCAGTATTTAATCAATGACAGTACTTTACTGCTCACCTCATGGCTACTTAGTTTCCTTAATAGACACTTGTGATGGACTCTGCTCAAGGCTTTTTGAAACTCCAAATCAATTTGGTTTCCATCTCTCTTCATTCACTATTTTACTGACACACTCAAATAATTCTAATAGATTAGAAAGGTGAAATTTTCCTTTACATCTGTCAGGGATGGTCAAAGTATACTTGCTTCTGCCTCAGCACAAGGGGCTGGACTAGATGACCTCTCAAGGTCCCTTTCAGCCCCATGTTTCCATGATAGTATGGTCATGTAGATGTTTTATAATCCTGGGTTTAAATATACTTTCAAACAATCTACCTGGGACTGAAGTAAGACTCACTGGCCTGTGATTCCTTGGATCACCCGTAGCACTTTTTTTTCACCAAAGAAGTATAACATTTGCTACCTGCCTTCCACTAGTATAATAACTGATTTTAATGAGATTGTGTATTTTCATTAGTAGCCCAAATACTTCTTTCTTAATCTCTTGCAGTATGCTAGCATGAATATTGTCTGGTCCTGGGGATTTCTGGTCCTATAATAAATCAGTTCATTCAGCGCCTCCTTTTGTGACATCTCACTATCTGACAGTGCTTCATCTCTGTTACCTGAAAAGAGTAATTCTGGGGCACATATCTCCCCAACATCCTCTGCTGACAAAATCATTTAGCATCTCTGGACTGTCTTATTCTCCTTAATTGTTCCTCTTTGCCCCTGGTAATCCAGCAGATCCACTAAATCTCTTACAGGGTTCCTGCTTCCACTATATTTAAAGAATGTTTTGTATGCAGTGTTGTTGGAGCTGGGTTGGTCCCAGCATATTCGAGATAGAAGGTGGGTGAGGTAATATCTTTTATTGGACTAGCTTCTGTTGGTGAGAGAGACAAGCTTTCGATCTTACACAGAGCTCTTCTTGGTGTAACCTCTTCTCTCTCACCAACACAAGTTGGTCCAGTAAAAGATATTACCTCACCACCTTGTCTCTCTAAAGAATGTCTTGTTATTTGTGTCTGTTTGCTCTTAAAATTCCCTCTCAGGCTTCCTGCATCCCCTCCTATGTTTTACCCGCTGTAGTTTATTCTTCTAGTAGCTTTGCTAGGGTTGGATTTTCATTGTCTGAATGATACCTCTTTGGTTTGAATAACCTCTTGCACTTGCATTTATTCAGACTGGTTTTTTTGCCTTCCTTTGTGCTCTTCAGTAGCATGCTATTAATGAAAGGGTAAGAAAAAAAGTTCTCATTTCTTGTTCAGAACCTCTTCCCCCATAAAGCTCTTTCCACCCCGACCATCTCACCATCACACACTTGCCCCAACACTTAGTTTTCTCACTTTTTACTCTTTGCTCCTCCCCTTTACTCCCCCTCCTCCCTGGCTCAGTATTTGAAATCCCTGCCCATAGCGACCAAAGGAAAACACAACACCACAACACTCCAGCCTGAGGGAGGCCAGAGCCTGGGATTCCTTCCGAGAAAACTCAGAAGTCAGGGGAAAGAGAGAAATCAAAAAGGGAGGCAGGCCAGGAAGGAAGCAGGGATGTTTCAAGGGGGGAAATGAGTTAATATCTCGGGGAAATCTGCTAGGGTCAGAGACAAAACACAGAGAAGTGCTGGAGGCTCCCACCTAAACATATCAGTGAGAGTTCTGCTCCCCTAGAAAAAGACTTTTCCAACCAGTAAGCCTAACAGGACCCAAAACTTTTATACATGATAGAGTGACCGTACATCCCATTTTGGGAGGGACAGTTGCTTTTTTAAGCCCTGTCCCGGCCATCCTGACCTTTCAGGGAAAAGTGGGCATTTGTCCAGTTTGCTCTTGCCAACTTGATCAGTTTGCAAGAGCAAATGGAACTAGTGCCCAATTTTGTCAAAAAAGTGAGGTATGGTGGGGGGGTGATACCAGCTCTGTGCATGGGAGGAGGCAGGGCTCAGGTAAGGGGCAGAGAGCACTCGAGTGAGCCCCAGCCTGTGGGAAATATGTTCACCCTATCTAGTATGTGCATCCCTGCTCGTCCGAGCCCTGCTTGTCCCCCATGCAAGGAGGGGGGCTTGGTGAGTGGCGTGGGCCAGCCCTGTGGGAGTGGGGGAGGGGGAGGGGAAGGGCGAGCCCAGCACTATGTCCCATTTTCCCTTTGGGAAATGTGGTCACCCTAATATATGATGATGTAAAGAGAGGGGATCTCTGTATAGATGGTGAGAAAAAGCTGAGATCTCAGGGAAATACACAGGGCAATTGCTATATCAGAGGGGGAGGAAGGGTCTGTCATAAACAGATAGCTAAAGGTTAATGTCTCTTACACCTGGAAAGAGGTAACCTGAAGCACCTGACCAGAGGACCAATCAGGAAACCAGACTTTTTCAGGTCTGGGTGGAGGGAAGTTTGTGTCTGAGTTCTTTGTCTTCTGCCTGTCTCTCTCTCGGCTATGGGAGGATTTCTGTCTCTTGCTTTCTAATTTTCTGTTTCCAAGTTGTAAGTACAAATATAGTAAGGCAGTAAGGTTTCTATTGTTTTTCTTTTGTATTTACATGGATATAGTTGCTGGAGTGTTTTGAATTGTATTCTTTTTGAATAAGGCTGTTTATTCATATTCCTTTTAAACAATTGACCCTGTATTTGTCATCTTAATACAGAGATACCATTTTTATGTATTTTTCTTTCTTCTTATAAAGCTTTCTTTTTAAGACCTGTTGGAGTTTTTCTTTAGTGGGGAACTCCAGGGAATTGAGTCTGTGCTCACCAGGGAATTGGTGGGAGGAAGAAGTCAGGGGGAAATCTGTGTGTGTTAGATTTACTAGCCTGACTTTGCATTCCCTCTGGGTGAGTGGGGAAGAGAGATTAGCTCTCGGTACTTCTGTTTTCCAAGGCTGGAAACGGGGAGGGTGGAATCCCTCTGTTTAGATTCACGGAGCTTGCTTCTGTGCATCTCTCCAGGAACACCTGGAGGGGGGGAAGGGAAAAGGTTTATTTCCCTTTGTTGTGAGACTCAAGGGATTTGGGTCTTGGGGTCCCCAGGGAAGGTTTGGGGGGACCAGAGTGCCCCAAAACACTCTAATTTTTTGGGTGTTGGCAGCTTTACCAGGTCCAAGCTGGTAACTAAGCTTGGAGGTTTTCATGCTAATCCCCATATTTTGGACGCTAAGGTCCAAATCTGGGACTAGGTTATGACAGGGTCAGTGGCCCAGAGGAGCACACAAAGGAATCTCCCTGCCTGAGGGTGAAGGGTTAATACTCCAGGGATGGGCACTGGGGAATCCCACTGTAAATAGGTGTGGTTTTCTTTTCAACTCTAAGTAGACATTTTCTCTTGGAACCAGTCTGGACAGGTGAGAAATCGGAAGAAGCTGGAGCCTGCACTTCCCATTGACACAAAGGGGGTGGTTAGTACAGGTTTTGTATGCAAACTTTCCAGCCAGACCACTTAACTCCATGGTGCCTGGTGTCAGGAATCCCTCCTCGTGCTCAGCATAGGGGTTCCTGGAGTGCCAGTATGTAGGTCCCTGTTAATGTAAAACCACAGGTTAACAGGGCAGCAGGAGACAACTTAGTAAGTTACCCATTACAAAAAGGGTAACTTCAGTATGCTTGAAAATGAGGGAGTACAACACCAGAGCTAGATATAGGGTGTGTCTGCAGTACAGTGGCACAGTTACAGCACTGTGACTGCAGCCATGTTCCTGTAGTGTAGATGGTTCTTACATCAGCAGAAGGGGGTTTTCTATCAGGGTAGTTAATCCACCTCTCCAAGAGATGGTAGCTAGGTTGACGGAAGAATTTCCTCAGTTGATCTAGCTGCATCTACAGTGGGAGTTAGAACAACCTAACAACATTGCACAAGGCATGACATTTTTCACAGTCTTGAACAATGTAGGTAGGTCAACCCAACTTTTAGATGTAAACAGCGGTTCTCAACCATAGGTCCTAAGGCCCCTGGGGGGGTGCATGAGCAGGATTCGGGGATCCACCAAAATAAACCATAGAACAGGGCTAGCGTTAGACTCACTTGGGCCCAGAGTAAAAAGCCGAAGCCTGAGCCCCACCGCCCAGGGCTGACACCGAAGTCTGAACAACTCAGCTTCACAGGGCCCCCTGTGGCATGGGGCCCCAAGGCAATTGCCTTGCTGGCTACCCCCTAACGCCAGCCCTGGCTTTAATCTACTGTATATGCAGAAAAACAGTTGTTATGGCACAGGTGGAACGTGGAATTTTTTATATAATGTTGGGGGAGCCTCAGAAAGACAAAGGTTGAGAACCCCTGAACTAGGCAATAGTGTGAGCAGCACAGTGCATCCTCCCTGCCACAGCTCAGCTCAGGCACCTCAAGCCCACCTCCATCCCCAACTACATTTCCATCCATGCACCTCAATCCAAACTCCCCTCGCCCAGCTCCATCCTTTCACCTCAATCCCAAATTACAGGAGTTTTACCCCTTTCCATAATCCAATTTTACCATTTTTCTATGAACTCGCAGCAAACTATTCCCATAGACGAACTAAAGGGAACCCGCTTTTAATCCACTTTTCCATTTCTGGGTTTTAATCACAAAGGAGAATTGTCCAGTTTACTGGCCATGCTTGTGGAGGCCTCTCATGCTCTATTCAATGGCATTTCTCAGTTTGTCTGGCTGCATGTAATGCAAAAAACTTTCAAATGCTTCATACAATCAATTCCAAAATTTCAGGGAATGTTCTAGACATCAGTTGGTAGAACCCTATTGATTTGGAGGGAAATGGGGAAACCAAAAGGTGGGAAACAGGGGCCACATGAAGCCTCTGCCAGCTCTCAAGCAAAACCACAGCCATTGTCTATAGACTGATGGATGGCACCCATTAATGCCTTCCAGCATAACCAATCCCATCTCATCTCTACTCATCCTCCCAATACTTTAACATGTTGACACCCTGAATAACTTATCGCTCAGAGGGAATACTAGTAGGAGGTGAATGTGCACACAGCCCCTGACACGGGGGAGAATGTGAGACCCTGGTATGGGGGGAGGGGAAAAAGAGAGGCACATACAGCCTCTAGCATGGGGGAAAGGTGAGAATGGGGGTCAAGACAGAGTCCCTACCATGGGGGGAGCCCTGAGGACAGCGTGGTTGGGGGAACCTACTATGGGACAAGGGGCAAATAGAAGGTACACAGAAACTCTGGCAGGGCATAGGAGGGTAGCCCACAGGGAGCCTGTGGGGGGAATGGAGGGATGTGAGATAAGGCGTCCCTGCTGTATTCAGGGAGCTCAGCCTAAAGGAGCTACAAAGTGGCAATCCCCCAAGAAAAGCAAATTTCAAAACTCATTTTTAAATGTAGTTTTCTGGCTAGTTAAGGCATTCAGATGTCCCAGCAATGGGTACAGTATACAAACCTAAACGGAACAGAATAGACTAGCATAGAGCAGAACAGCCTGTAGAAACCTAAAACTGAAATCTGTAGGCAAATCAGATCCATCTTTAAATTTGGAAGGTCCAATTCCCCCAAGCCACTTCTGGCCCCTCTGTCCTTTGTTCTACCAAGCACCTCAGCTCTTTACTCACCCAAGAGCCTACTAGTCCCTGTGTGCTTACCAAACCCTCTCCACCACCAGTTCTTCTGAACACAAATTCTAGGGAAAGATCATCTGCAGGAAGCGGCAGATTCCATCTGGTTCCCTGACGGCCTAGGCTGTACATGGCATGACTGCAGCCAAACTGGCCCCAACTAGCAGGGTTCCAGTCTAGGAGATTTGTAGGCCAGGGACCACATGGTGGCTGCATGGATCAGGAGAAATGTTGCCACAGGTTCAACGTGTGAAACAATAAAATAACCCAGCAGAAGCCTGAGGGTTTTTAAAGAGATGCTACAAGGAGGAGGAGACACAGGCAACAGAGATTGAGGAGTAAAGCCTTCCCATCCCCTTAGCACTCAAATACACCAATGAGGACAACAAGAAATGGTGCTGGTGTAGGGGAGAGGGCATGGGGCCATGTAATTTGGTAATCTGTGATTCTTCTAGTTTTGATCGATTTCAATGTATAAGCTACCAAAGTAGTGACATCAGCCATAGCCTAACCCAACAGACATCTATCTTAAATCGTTAGAAAGATACCATCCAGAGATATTGGTGCTGAATCGTGGATCCTTGTTCTCCAATGAGATAGTAGGACAAGGGAAATGCAATATTATAGATGGATAGAACCATGGAACTGCTCCCCACCAAGCCAGTCAGGACTTTGGGGAGCCTCCTCTCCCTTGGAGCAGACTTGTTCAGGGCAAGAAGCTAACACGTCTTCACCTCCTGGGTCTCTCCTTGGAGCATTCAGCATCCTCTGCCCCTCCGTGCGCTTCCCATAGCGAGTCCACCCCAGCGGGGTCCTGGGGAAGCCACCGGGTTCTGCACCCCCACTTTGCAGTCAGACGTGACTCTCAGCCAGCCAGTAACACAGAGGTTTATTTGATGACAGGAACAGGGTCTAAAACAGAGCTTGTAGATACAGCGAACCGGACCCCTCGGCTGGGTCCATTCTGGGGGGCAGTGAGCCAGACCCCCAGGTCTGCCCTCCACCCTGGACCCCAGCCAGCTCCAGACTAACCACCCCTCCCAGCCCCTCCTCTCTGCTCAGCTCCTTTCCTGGGCCAGGAGGTCACCTGATCTCTTTGTCTCCAACACCTTCAGCTGGCACCTTTGCAGAGGAGGGGCCCAGGCCAGCAGTTGCTAGGAGACAGAGTGCCAGGCATTTAGGTGCACTGGCCCTTTGCTCTGCCAGATACTTAAGAACTGCCATGGGGACACTGAGGCACCAACACAGTATTCAGAGCACAGTTCGTCACACCATCTGCTTCTCTTGCCTTACCCTGCAGTGAAGTCATAGGCTACACTTGGGATATAACACCCATTATTTCCAAGACAACAGATTACAATGTCAAACACAGGACAAGGAGGTGCCCATGGGCTGAGGCTGGGAAGAAGAAAGTCAAGCCCACAATCAGCTACAGTAACAACAAAGAGGATCCCAAAGACTCCTGGTGGAGGGGACTGGTTTCCTATGCCACCATCCTAGGGCTTTCCCTCATGCCTCCCTCCACGGGAGAGCCCCCTTGAAATCTGCTTCCTGAGGACACTGCAGCCATTGGATATGCTGCTGACCACAGTGATATCACTCCCAGTTATGTGGGTAGCCATAGAAACAGGCAGAAGGGAAGCAGCAGTAGGTACTAGACTCTATTCCAACCCAATGGGTGTATTTATACAGCTCAAGGTGAAGGGGTCAGGTATGCCAGCCATAGCAACAGGGGGTTTTAGATGAGGAAAGGGACACTGTAAAAATGGGCCCTTGCTACCACCTACACGTGCTCCCTACATCCCCCTCAACTCTGACCCAGCAAGGCTTTTCTATCCTGTGGAGCCCTTCTAGCTGCAGAAAACCCATCCTGGATTCCACTCTGCTTCATACATCAGCAACAAAAGGGCCAGCTCACTTCCAACTGTGAGATCTTTATGGAGTCTGAGGACCTGTGATGCTGAGAAGGCTCAGCAGGATGGGTTCACAATGCCAGCACTAGGGCTACTAGGGCTAGGTCTTGAGCTAGAAAATGAGCATGTCTCTGTTTTTAAACCTCCCTATTTAATCATCTTGAATATCAAAGAAAACAACAATCACCAGCCATTCACTATCCCTCCACCCAGACCTACCAGTGACTCCACTTGAGATTCAGGGATAACTAATGCTTTGACTGAATTTTTAAAAGGACAAAGGCAAATGTAACTTACCCCACATAATTCATTATATGTGTGTAAGCCACGTGAGGCACTCAGCACCTAGGTGAAAGGATAAAAGAGACCAGCCAGGGAGCTGAGGTTTCATCCACACAGATAAGTGGAGGATAAGAACCAGATGAGGCCATCATCCAGTAAACAAACATTTTGTACATAAAGATCAGCAAGACTTGGCCTTACCAGAAACCTAACACAGCATAGCAAACCCCTGCAGCCAGCCAGAGAACTCAACTCAGACACTTCTTACCAAGGCACCTATTTTCCCGGTCTTAGCTTTCCTTTGTTTGTGATTTATTCAGAGGCGTTGCAGTTTGAAGGTGACTTACTAAAGAAAGATCCTTCAGGAAGTGTGAGACAGTGGGTTTGAGTTCACAGAGCCTTAACATTCATTTGGGGGTGCGTGGGGGAGAAAGGCCTGTGAAGATTTTAGAACCAATTTTGTAGGTACCAGGTTAGGAGGGCTTTAAACTAGGAAGACAGAGCTGGGACACAGTTAAAGGACAGAAACCAGAAAGATATGAGCCGAGTATCAGGGAAGTCATTATTAATGGGAGGATTGACACAGCGGAATGGTGGGGTGGGGGGTGTTCATGTCCTCTACAATCATTTAGCATCTTAGCCACGTCCTTTTTGGTATAGCTGTGGGACTCCAGCTCTCACTCCAGATTTTGGTTTGTTTTTTTTAATGTGATTGCACTTCTGGAATACAAGGCTCCAAACTGGCACATAAGGGTCAAATTCCAGATTGAAGTGAGGGATATGGAGGTGGACAAAGGAGAAAGAACAAAATTGCAGAAGCACATAATGTAAAACAAAACTATAGCTATCTTTATGGCATGAATAGGAGTTGACAGGAGGAACTGAGGGTTTCATGCATGAACAACACTGATTTGGGTACATCACAGAGACCTTGTGAGATAATAAACTCCAGAAGGGCATGAGCAGGTCAGGAGCGGGAGATAAAGGGGAATGGAGCTGGGTTAGTTATCAGGGATATAACACATGCTCAGAGGGGCAGATGGGCATGAGAGATATGCATGCTGAATATCTCTGGGTTAAAACCAAGGGAGAAAAGAAGAGAGGGAAGTCGGCAGTAAGGGACAGTGGATGCTATAGACCCCAAAGCAGGAAGAGGAAACAGAAGGGAGGTTCCTAAACAGCTGGTAAGTGTTGCAATCACAGGAAATGGGAGTCACATGGACTGTTACTTCCCAGGTATCTGTTTAAGGGCGTAGCACTGGAACAAGAAGATCTAGGATCACAAGATTTGCTGTGTGAGCTTGGGCAAGTCTCTCTCTGTGCCTCAGTTCCCCAAGTGTAAAATAGGGTAATCAGACCTCCCAGGAGCAGTGTGAGCATAGGTCTGTCTTATATGGTCCCTGTTATTATAGCAGCTGAGCACCTCATAGTCTTTAATGTGTTTACCCTCCCAACTCACCAGTGAAGTAGGGTAGTACTATTAGCCGCATAATTACTCCTCAGGCACAGGAAGGCTAAGTGACTTTCCCAGCATCACACAGGAAATCTGTGGCAGAGCTGGGACTTGCACCCAGGTCTCCCACATCCTACTTTAGTGTCTTAAACCATTGGGCCATCCTTCCTCTTCATCTTCCCTCACTACAATAATATATGTGGGTGCCTAGATACTACTCTCCAGGCAGGGTCAGCTCCAGGGTTTTTTGCTGCCCCAAGCAGCAAAAAAAAAGCCATTATCACAATCGGTGGCAGCTCCACCGCGCTGCTTTCTTCTTCGGCACACTTCGGTGGCGGTTCCTTCACTCGGAGAGGGACTGAGGGACCCACTGCCAAGAGCCCGACTTGCTACCCCTTCCCCTTGGCTGCCCCAAGCAGCTGCTTGCTGGGCGGGTGCCTGGAGCCGCCCCTGCCTCCATGCCAAAGAGCAGAATACCACAGCAAGGCAGAAAACCATCCCAATGCAAAGGGTAAGTAGAAGTAACAAAGGGATAAAGAAGCGGCCCCAGGAGATTTTTAAAGACCTGAAAGTGAAATGGGGATCAAATTAAAAAACAGGCAAAGGAGACATGCCAGGGGCTCCATACAGGAGGATTGTGCAAACTAACAGGCAAAGGCTTCAACCATCCTGCTGACCTGCTGCAGAAGGGAATAAAAGAAACAGGAGAAGCCACAGGATGACAAAGGAAAGTGGGGGGCTGCTACTGCCCAGGGAGAGGAGAAAGCTATTTTGCTTCATGCTTCATTAAAAAGAGCCTTTAGTAACAAAAGTTTCAATGCAAGAATAGTTAATGAGGTCAGGGAGAGATCCCAAGGCAGAAGCAAGAGGGGACAGGTGAAAGATCCCATAATGTGTGTTCACACTAGCAATTCTTGCTAGTCAATGAGGAGAGCAGGGGATGACCCTGCAGAAAAGCCAGCATAAGTTAAACGGTAGGGAAGACTTAACCATTATCAGAAGAGTTTGACAATGAAACAAGGTGGTAGGTAAGGAAGAGAACGACCATCACTGGAGAGAATTGAAAGGGCTGTCTACACTAGAGTGTATTAACGCCAGTAAACTGACTGTCAGTTAAACTGACTTAGCCAACACGTCTGTACAAACTAGTCTGGACAGTTCAAACATATGTGCCCCAGAACAGATGTTTGTGGAGTATCCAGACTAGCATGTACAAATGCGTTGGCTCACTCAATTTAATTGGCAACCAATTCCAGTTTAAAAGATTCCAGTACACACATATCCAAAGTGAGACTGGATGCTCCACTAAATTAAACCTAGCTCAGTACAGGGAGATGGACTACTTGACCCACTAAAGCAGGGGTAGGCAACTATGGCACACGTGCCGAAGGCAGCACGCGAGCTGATTTTCAGTGGCACTCACAGTGCCCTGGTCCTGGCCACCGGTTTAGGGGGCTCTGCATTTTAATTTAATTTTAAATGAAGCTTCTTAAACATTTTAAAAACCTTATTTACTTTACATACAACAATAGTTTAGTTATATATTATAGACTTATAGAAAGAGACCTTCTAAAAACGTTAAAATGTATTACTGGCACGTGAAACCTTAAATTCGAGTGAATAAATGAAGACTCGGCACACAACTTCTGAAAGATTGCCAATCCCTGCACTAAAGGTTCCTTCAAAGACAAATTATTTTATGGTCCCACCACCATGAAATGCTGCAACACTCTGCCCTTCTCATTGCTAGCTTCAGTCTTTTAGGCAAACACCCAATCCTATATCTTCCTCAATGCACCCTCTAACTCCTCAATTGCCCACATATGCTGCCTGTCCTGACCCTGCCAGCTCCTGACTACACCAAAATTTCCTACTAATGGACACTTCAAAGGTGCAAGGCTTTCTTTCGGGTGGCAAGTCAGCTGTCTCATTTTTTATTTGTATTACAGTAGTGACTAATAAGCCCAGTCAAGGATCAGGGGCTTATTATGATAAATGCTGTACAGACAAGTAACAAAGATGACAGTCCCTGCCACAGACAGTTCACAATCTACATAGTATCATTGAATCATAGAAATGTAGGGCTGGAAGGGACCTCCAGATGTCACCCAAGTCCAAACCCTCTGCGCTGAGGCAGGACCAAGGAACCTAGACCATCACTGACAGGTGTTGGTCCAACCTGTTCTTTAAAACCTCCAGTGATGGGATTCCACAATCTCCCCAGGAAGCCTATTCCAGAGTATAACTACCCTTGTAGTTAGAAAGTTTTCCCTAATGCCTAACCTAAATTTCCCGCGCTGCAGATTAAGACCATTACTTCTTGTCCTACATTCTGTGGAAATGGAGAACAATTGATCACTGTCCTCTTTATAGCACCCCTTAACAGATTTGCAGACTGTTATCAGCTCCCCCATCAGTCTTATTTTCTCAAGACTAAACATGCCAAGTTTTTTTAACCTTTCCTCATAGGTCAGGTTTTCTAAAACCTTTTATCATTTCTGTTGCCCTCCTCTGGACTCCTCCAGTTTGTCTACATCTTTCTTCAAGTGTGGAACCCAGAACTGGACACAGTACTCCAGGTGAGGCCTCACTCATGCGTGCCGAGTAGAGTTGAACAATTACCTCCCATGTCTTACATGACACTCCAAAATGATATTAGCCTTTTTTGAAACTGTATCACATTGTTGACCCATATTCAATTTGTGATACACCATATCTCCCAGATCCTTTTCCACAGTACTACCAGCTAGCCAGTTATTCCCCATTTTGTAGTTGTGGATTTGATTTTTCCTTTTTAAGTGAAGTACTTTGCAGTTACATTTACTGAATTTCATCTTTTTATTTTGGACCAATTCTGCAATTTGTCAGAGTCATTTGGAATTTTAATTCTGTCCTCCAAAGGGCTTGCAACCCCTCCCAACTTGGTGTCATCTGCAAATTTTTTAAGCACACTCTCCACTCCATCATCCAAGTTATTAATGAAAATATTGAATAGTACTGGACTCAGGACTGATTCCTTTTGGACCCCCACTAGATACCTCCTCCCAGTTTGGCAAACCATTGAAAACTAGTCTTTGTGTACAGTCTTTCAACTAGTTGTGCATCCACCTTACAGTAAATTAATCTAGACACAGTCCCCTAATTTAATTATGAGATTGTCATGTAGGACAGTACCAAAAGCCTTACTATAATCAAGATATATCACAGCTACTGCTTCTCCTGTATCCACTAGGCAGTGACCCTGTCAAAAAAGGAAATGGGTTGGTTTGGCCTGATTTGTCTTTTAAAATTCATGCTGGCTAGTCCTTATATCCCTATTAACCTCCAGGTGCTTACACATTGATTGTTTAATAATTTGTTCCAGTATCTTTCCAGGTATCAAAGTGAGGCTCACAGGTCTATAATTCCCTGGGTCCTCTTTGTTCCCCTTTTTAAAGACGCACTATGTTTGCCTTCCTCCAGTCATCTAGGACCTCCCCCATCCTCCATGCGTTCTCAAAGATTCTAACAGTCCTGAGATTTCTTCAGCTAGTTCCTTAAGTACTGTAGGATGAATTTCATAAAGCCCTGCCAACTTGAATACTTCTAATTTATCTAGATATTCTTTAACCTGTTCTTTCTCTGTTTTGGCTTATGTTACTTCCCTCTTGTTGATATTAATTGTGTTAAGTACCTAATCACCATTGACCTTTATAGTGAAAGATTGAAGCAAAATAGGCATTAAACACCTCAGCTGTCTTGATATCATCAGTTATTAGTTCTTGCTAGATGCAACTTATTTTATCCCTTAGTCTTTCCGATTGTCTCTACATGCTTGTGTCCTTCTTTTGAACTCCTAAGCAATTCATGAATGTTTTCACTTTTTGTAGGATTCCTTTTTGATTTTCATATCATTAAAGAGCTCCTGGTGCAGCCATCTTTAATATTCTTTTCTTTGCAGCAGATAGTTTGCAGTTGTGCCTTTAATACTGTCTCTTTGAGAAACTGCCAGCTCTCAACTCCTTTTCCCCTTAGATTTTCTGACCTTACCTACTAGTTCTCCGAGTCTGTTAAAGGCTCAGAGAACATGTCAGACAGGAGGACGAAACAGATAAATGGGCAGGGATGTAGTGGAGGATGAGCTTATTAAACAGTGTAGCAGAGAAGCAGAACTCTACTAATTCCGAGGCTGATACACAAATCATCTGTACTATGTCCCAGACTGCATCAACTCTAGTGTTTTCAATTAAGGGGTCAGATGTGCTCACTAATGGACAATGTGGGCAAGTCCACAGAGCCCCTGATCTTTGGATATATACCCAGTGTGCCCTCAGGCACCTGAGGTGTAAACATCCTCAAGTAAATGCTCCCATCACATGAACCAAAGCACCTCTTTTTCTTCCCCACATTCTTTGTTGAGCAGTTAATGAAAGGAAGGAAAAACCCCTGCTATTTGTTTTGCCCCTGCCAGAGCTGCGGATGGAGCTCTTCGAGTTGGACAGTGCAGTCACTGTGGCATCTCAGCAGTGAGGGAGGTGAACCAAGAGCTGAGAGGTGAAGGTCCCTGTTTAACAGCTTTCCGTTTGTTTACCAAAAAAATATTGTTCCATCATAAAAATTCCCAAAATAGTTCCTTCTTGACAGAAGGACTGGGAGTTGCCCAGCTCTGCAGGATCCTGCTAAATGAAAGGAAATAAAAAAAGCTAATCTGGTACCAGGGCCCAGTGCCTTCGGCTCAGGAATCTGCAGCTTCTCAGGTTTTAGCCGTCAGATCAGATGCTGCGTGGGTTAAGAACATCAGTCCCAGAGCTAGGGGCAAGGCAAAATGATCACACATGACTTTTGCATAGGGTGCTGCCCACACTAGTGAGGAAGGCAGCAACTGCATGGTCATGGGTGACCAGCCTTTGATTTATTTTTAGACAAAGATTTTTCCCTCTGGCTGGCAGAAGAGGGGCTTCCTATGAGCCTTGTGGACCTCCAAGAGCCTTTTAGAAGACAATAAAATATAGATTCCTGAGAGGAGTTTTACTGAGCAGCCTGCATCTGTCTTCATTGTTACTACAGACATGAAGCCTGTACAGTCTTTATTTCCCAGCCAGCCACGTTTAGTGTTGATGTGATCAACCATGTCCCATTGGCTGATGCATCATGCAACCTTCCCTGCCAGATTAGAGATGAAGGTGGCTGCAACTGGCTCTATTTTAGGGGAATTAGTCAACCTGGCAAACTGCCAGTGTGGCCCTTGGCTGGCCTATATAGGGGATCCCTGTATTACAGTCACTGCTACAACCCCGAGAATGTTTTACCATGACAAGTACCATTTCATAGGTCACATATTTTACAGGCTTTTTATTAAGAGTAAGTGGAAGTGTATTCACCACCACAGAGTCATCACAGTTGGTCACTCTCTGCTCAGCAAAATGTCATCACAAAGCACAATGGACTGTCCACAGAAAACAAGGGATGCAATGCATGGTGATTCACAGCGCAAGGAGTCATCGCACCCAGATCAGATAGTGCAGAAATAGCAGCCTCTGTGGAAAGAACCTAAACCCACCAAATTGCAGACATCTTCACAGCTGCAGCATGAGATTCTCTTCCTCCAGCATTCTTCCCAGGGCAAATCTTCTCTAGGGAAAATCTGCACTCTAGAGCAGCCCTGGCCTCATGGGACTCCCCATTCATTCAACAGTCATTTTGTTATTATATAAAGACACCAGGAGTGGAAGCTGCTTTAGTATTGAGTAAACTGCAATGATGGTAAAGAAATGGGGGAGGAACATGGAAGACGACCCCATTTTCAGCATGGGCACATTAACAGGAAGTCCATATCCTGCAGCGGGATGCTCAGGCTGGCTCTCAAGTGCCTAATAAGCCTCTGAATGTTGCAGACCAGGATTTTGGTGAGCTAAAAAGGTGCACACTATGTAAAATTGCACTTGAAGTGTCATCTGTTCATTCAGTTCCAGAGATTCTTGACAAAGATGTCCCATGAACTGATCCCTTCACAGCAGCAGTAGAAGCTACACATATCTAGAGAAAGCTGCTGGGCATAGGCTTCTACTGCCCCATGATGAAAAAGGCTAAGGAGGGCTTGTAACCAGAGGAAGCCAAAGTCAGCAGAATGCGAGTGGTGAAGTGGAGCAGCAGACACTTGCAGGAGCAGATTAGGTCCTCCATTAACTTGCTCTGGCTGACATCACAGATCTCATCTTGCTGTATTATCACTTCCCCATTGATTTCAAGGCCCAGTATCATGCAACTCCTACATCTTAGACCTAGGCTCCATTTGTATTCCCCATGCACTCTCTGTTTCACCAATGATGCCAGCCTCCATACTTATCCCACAGGTTTCTCCATGCCTTCTTCCATGCTCCCCCTAGTACTTGCAACATTCTTCAGACATGTTCATCAAGAGACTTCCCTCACCTTATTAAAACCCCTTCCTCAAGCTTCCTCCTGCTATGACACCAAAGAAACATGAAAAGGGAGGAAAGGTAACAAAAAGCCAAAAATAGTTAACATGCTGTCTTGAGGTGGGTCACAAGGGGACCTCTCTCATTCTCCCCAGTCCTTCTTCTCCTTTCCCCCTACGTTTGCCTATCTTTGTCCCTCTGTGTCAAACAGAATTTAGAATGAAGATTCTGTGGGGCAGAGACCAAACAGGGGATCCACACAGACAGTTGAAAATCCCATCCTCATCCTTACAATCGCCACAGGGTTTCCCTTGTGCCGTGGCCAATCGCCCATGATGAGTGGAGTTCAGTGGGTCTGGGTTGGGGACCTGCAAAACAGCTGCAGTTGTTCAATCTGTGCTGGTCTCCTCAGATCCTGAATCACCAGTTCCCTCTCTCCCTGATCAGACAAGTTGCATTCAGGGCACACTCAATCCTCCGTCACCCTCTCATTCATATTTTCCCTCTGATCTTATGACTTCCCATTAGAATGAGATAATCATCAATTGAACTAGTGGGCCGGGCCAGGACATACCCAGGATGTCTGATGCTGGGGTAGCTGTCAATCAGTGCTCAGGTAGAGATTTTCACTCAGAACCTAACTCTGGTGCTGGGGATGGGGACTGTTGTGAAGTTCTCTGGCTTCTTTTAAGGAACCTCACAGAGACAGGACAGGAATTAAACATATATGATCACTGCACGTAGGACGGAAGAATCCCATGCACTGCTATAGGCTGGGGACCAACTGGCTAAGCAGCAGTTCTGCAGAAAAGGACCTGGGGGTTACAGTGGACGAGAAGCTGGATATGAGTCAGCAGTGTGCCCTTGTTACCAAGAAGGCTCATGGCATATTGGGCTGCATTAGTAGAAGCATTGCCAGCAGATCGAGGGAAGTGATTATTCCCCTCTATTCAACCCTGTTGAGGCTACATCTAGAGTACTGCGTCCAGTTTTGGGACACCCACTACAGAAAAGATGTGGACAAATTGGAGAGAGTCCAGCAGAGGGCAACGAAAATGATCAGCGGAGAGACTGAGGGAACTGGGCTTATTTAGTTTGCAGAAGAGAGAAGTGAGGGGGATTTGACAGCAGCCTTCAACTACCTGAAGGGTGGTTCCAAAGAGGATGGAACTAGGCTGTTCTCAATGGTGGCAGATGACAGAACAGAAGGAGCAATGGTCTCAAGTTGCAGTGGGGGAAGTCTAAGTTGGATATTAGGAAACACTATTTCATTAGGAGGGTGGTGAAGCACTGGAATGGGTTACCAAGGGAGGTGGTGGAATCTCCATCCTTAGAGGTTTTTAAGGCCCAGCTTGACAAAGCCCTGGCTGGGATGATTTAGTTGGTGTTGGTCCTGCTTTGAGCAGGAGGTTGGACTGGATGGCCTCCTGAGATCTCTTCTAACCCTAATATTCTATGATTCTAAGAGGTAGTGATGAGTCATAGCAACAGTATGAGACATGAAGGTTGGTTGGAGAAAGCAGGTGCCAAGCTGTTCCCCTGGGCCACAGATTCCAATTGTTTCCCACACACCCACTGCCTTGTCCTTTACGTCCTCCCCTGCCTGCCTCATGGCCTAGCAGTTTAACTCGCTGCAGGCTGAGATCTCAAATGGACTTGAGACTCAAACATAAAGCAGACAGTTCCTGTTTTACTCTGAGCAATCCCCGCTGGCTGGTGTGATGCCACCACAGGGCTGGAGCCTGTGGGGACAGGGAGCAAGGAGAGCCAGGTTTCACTTGCCACAGTCTGGCATATCATTGACACATTCCTGCTCACAGAGCTCACTCTGTTAGTTGGGGTTAGTTAGTTGGGGTTAGTTGGAGACCATTCCACAAGAAGTGCTAATTCAGTCCTGGGCTTCAGTGGACTCGAGCCCTGCCCCAGAGGGAGGCCTCTCCTGGGCACATGGAGGAGCTGCCGCTCACACGCTCTGCAGCCATTCTTTAGTGGAAAATCTATTTATTCTTAATGCTCTCTCATGCATTTTTACACAGCCCCTATCACAGTGGTACCAAAGGGTTGAGGAAGAGAGAGGGTGGCAACTATGGTATGATCGTGTAATGAACCAGCTCAAGGGTCTTGGAGATCCGCTCCCATCAAATACTGTCAAAACTGACACCATAAGACACTCACCTCCTGCAACTGAGCAGCCTCAGCCAAGAGGCCTGGGAGGCAAATTCATCTCCCAGCCTAAGGGACTTAACTGACTCAGCCTAGATTTCATTACAGCAGGGAGGTAATTAGAACTCACTCTCATGTCGCAGCTTCTCCAGTCCAAACCCCAGGTCCAGTCCTCAGTTAGAATCAGAAAAACCCATTAGCTCCCATCTGGTCCATTGCTCTAGTTTGTACTTGTTCTCTCTATTATACAGCCCTGGCACTTTGTCAAGTCTAGTTTTAGGTTATTGGTTATTAATTATAATTATTAATTATTGCTATGAACATCTTAACAGATACTGGGCCCCCGTCCACTAGGAGATAATCTCACAATCCCATACCTCTTATTTGCAGAAAGCTTGTTCTTCTTCACTTTAAATCCTCTCTTTTATTATTGTCATCCTATTACTCATACTCACACCTCATGCTCCACCCTAAATAACCCCCGAGCCCCCTCTTGCAGTTATTTGCACCTTGGTTATCATTTAGCCAAGATTCAGATCGAATCTCTCTCCATTACAGAACATAATATTCTGTGTGAGACTGTACCAGAGTTGTATAGACAGGGATTGTCACTTCCCTTCTCTGAACTACTCTGCAAAATCCTAGTGGCCTTTTCTGCAGCCATAACACAGTGCAGACTCCTGTCTAGTTTACTGTCCACCATCCTTAGATGTTTAAAAAAAGTAATGAGGGATTTTAGAAAGTTAATTTCAATGGGCTACTTTTTTATCTTCTCAGGGACAGTATTATACTAACTAGCACAGCGCTGCTAGTAGGCTGGAGTATAAACATCACATCCGCTCTCCTCCCCCACCTCCAGATGGTATCTACATCCATGTGTCTACATCAGACAAGGTGAGCCCAGGATCTATGGAGG
Source organism: Gopherus evgoodei (assembly GCF_007399415.2). Classification (NCBI taxonomy): domain Eukaryota; kingdom Metazoa; phylum Chordata; order Testudines; family Testudinidae; genus Gopherus; species Gopherus evgoodei. Next base: position 45,099,208 of record NC_044325.1, read on the forward strand.
GCTGAAGACTATATGTGAAGGTCTGTGGTCTGTCTCGCTGATGTCTGTGAGGCCTGGAGGACAACATGCCATGGAACATCCAAGAAAGTGGCTTGTAGTCCTCATAAGTTTCAGAGTAGCAGCCATGTGACTCTGTATCCGCAAAAAGAATAGGAGTACTTGTGGCACCTTAGAGACTAACAAATGTATTTGAGCATAAGCTTTCATGGGCTACAGCCCACTTCATCGGATGCATAGAATGGAACATATAGGAAGGAGATATATATACACATACAGAGAACATGAAAAGGTGGGAGTTGCCCTACCAACTCTAAGAGGCTAATTAATTAAGAGAAAAAAACTTTTGTAGCGATAATCAAGAAAACTCATTTCAGACCATTTGACAAGGAGGTGTGAGGATACTTAACATGGGGAAATAGATTCAATGTGAGTAATGGCTCAGCCATTCCTAGTCTCTATTCAAGCCTAAATTGATGGTATCTAGTTTGCATATTAATTCAAGTTCAGCAGTTTCTCGTTGAGCTGTAGCCCACAAAAGCTTATGCTCAAATACATTTTTTAGTCTCTAAGATGCCACGAGGACTCCTGTTCTTTTTGTAGTCATGATAGGTGCTGGAACTAGGGGTGCTGCCACATCCCCTGGCTTGAAGTGGTTTCCATCATATACAGAGTTTATAGTTTGGTTCAATGGCTCTCAGTACTCCCACTATACAAATTGTTCTCTGGTAGTCATTGGTTCCCAGATTGCCTTAGTGAGGTTATGGAACATTCCCCATTTAACAGGGATGAGAATAGGAGACCAGGTCAGGGCTAGCAGGGTTGCTGCCTCCAGAGCACCCAATAGTGGTATGGGGTGAGCCTGCAGTTTCCCCTCAGCAACTTGACCCTCCTACTAAGTCATTAACAAAAACCCACCACTTCTAGGTTATACAAATCCAATACCAAACACAAAACAGAGTCTTTGCCCAAGCCTCAAATTGGGCCCAGCTCCTCCTTCCTAGGGCTACCACCTTTGAAATGCAAAAAATGTCCCCCACACAAGGCAAGCCCGCTGGAACCCCAACACTCAACCACCAGGCAGTCTGCCCCCCCTTCTACAGCCACTTATCATATCTAGAGAGAGAACACATACTGATACGATTGATAACATCATTTTCTTATCTTGGTCATGTTTCTCCAAACATTTATTTGTGTCCGTCTTCACAGAGATTATTTTTTCCCAAACAGCATTAATTCTATCATTTAAACTACATGCTTGAATGTGAATGTTTTGGAACATTATACATAAATAAAATCCGTTGAGTCTATTTCTTGAATTAGTATTTGCTGTTTGATTTTGCCAATTCCAGCAATTTCTTATTTTTAACAGCAACATCATAGCATCTTTAGATGGACATGGAAACGTTTAACATTAGATATCCCAGTGTATTGTGATTATAATGCAAACCTTTAGATCCACATAAAAAAAATGGCAGATTAAATTATTTTTCTGGCAACTGGCAGATCCACAAAAAAACCCAGCCAGGCTGGTCAAAGACCAGCCAGATGGTAACACTACTCCTTCCTCAGCAGTCGGTCTTCACTCCTCCGACTCAAGCACTTCTCTACTCTCTACAGAGAGGAGCGGATAGGGAGCTGTAGACAGGAATTTGAGAGTGTTTGACAGAGGGAGGCTTACAATGGTGAGGAGGACCCGCAACACCTGTGCCAGCACTGCTTCTGTCTCCTCCACCTGCGCCTGTAGCCAGACAGATCACCAAAGCATGGATGCTTTTACCCAGATTCTGGTGTGGGCTTGCAAAGACTGTAATTTGCAATTTCCACTTACTGATATCCAGGCTGGGGGTGGCATCCAATGTGAAAGGTGCCTACTGGTGGAATCTCTCAGGCAGCAGGTGGGAGAGCTACAGGAGGAGGTGGCCAGGCTGAGGAACATCTATGTCCATGAGCAATTCCTGGACAGTATCCATGTGGAGACAGCTGATGGTGCTGTCCCAGTTGACAGGACTACCGACACACCAGTGGAGGAGGAGATGCCTCAGGGTGTATCTGACACACCAGTGGAGGAGGAGGCTCAGGGTGGACACAGCCAGCTGGTTACTTCTAGCAGCAGGCAGTGCTCCACCGCTGCTGCGAACCCTCCTGCTGTGGTAAAAGATAACCATTATGCTCTTTTTGATACAGGAGAGAAGAAATCACCCCCAGCAGTTAAGGGGGTGAAGCCTCGTACCCCTAAGGCTGGGAGGTCTGCTGCCACCACTGATAAGAAAAGTAGGGTAGTGGTGGTTGGAGACTCTCTGCTGAGGGGGACGGAGACACCCATCTGTCGCCCTGACCGTTCATCCCAGGAGGTATGCTGCCTGCCAGGGGCCCGTATCCGAGATGTTACAGAGGCTTTGTCGAGGATTATCCGGCCTTCTGACTACTATCCCATGCTACTCATCCATGTGGGCACAAATGATACTGCGAGGTGTGATGCTGAGCAGATCAAGAGTGACTACAGGGCTCTGGGAGTACGGGTTAAGGAGTTTGGAGCGCAGGTGGTATTCTCTTCGATTCTTCCTGTTGAAGGTAGGGGTCCGGGCAGAAACAGATGCATCGTGGAGGTGAATGCCTGGCTGCGAAGATGGTGTCGCCAGGAGGGCTTTGGCTTCCTCGACCACGGGATGCTATTTGAGGAAGGACTGCTAGGAACAGATGGCGTTCACCTTTCGAAGCGGGGAAAGGCCTTATTTGCACACAGACTGGCTAACCTAGTAAGGAGGGCTTTAAACTAGGTTCGACGGGGACAGGTGAGCAAAGCCCACAGGTAAGTGGGGAACAAGACCTGGGAGATGGGTTGGAAACAGGAGGGAGCACGGGCTATAATAGCAGAGAGGAAGGAGGGTCAGGGCAAAGCTGGGAGGCAAGATCAAACCAGTATCTTAGATGCCTTTATACAAATGCAAGAAGTATGGGTAATAAGCAGGAAGAACTGGAAGTGCTAATAAATAAATACAACTATGACATTATTGGCATTACTGAAACTTGGTGGGATAATACACACGACTGGAATGTTGGTGTGGATGGGTATAGTTTGCTCAGGAAGGATAGACAGGGGAAAAAGGGAGGAGGTGTTGCCTTGTATATTAAAATGTACACACTTGGACTGAGGTGGAGATGGACATAGGAGACGGAAGGGTGGAGAGTCTCTGGGTTAGGCTAAAAGGGATAAAAAACACAGGTGATGTCGTGCTGGGAGTCTACTACAGGCCACCTAATCAGGCGGAAGAGGTGGATGAGGCTTTTTTCAAACAACTAACAAAATCATCCAAAGCCCAAGATTTGGTGGTGATGGGGGACTTCAACTATCCAGATATATGTTGGGAAAATAACACCGCGGGGCACAGACTATCCAATAAGTTCCTGGACTGCATTGCAGACAATTTTTATTTCAGAAAGTTGAAAAAGCTACTAGGGGGGAAGCTGTTCTAGACTTGATTTTAACCAATAGGGAGGAACTTGTTGAGAATTTAAAAGTAGAAGGAAGCTTGGGTGAAAGTGATCATGAAATCATAGAATTTGCAATTCTAAGGAAGGGTAGAAAGGAGTACAGCAGAATAGAGACAATGGATTTCAGGAAGGCGGATTTTGGTAAGCTCAGAGAGCTGATAGGCAAGGTCCCATGGGAATTAAGACTGAGGGGAAAAACAACTGAGGAAAGTTGGCAGTTTTTCAAAGGGACGCTATTAAGGGCCCAAAAGCAAGTTATTCCGATGGTTAGGAAAGATAGAAAATGTGGCAAAAGACCACCTTGGCTTACCCTTGAGATCTTGCGTGACCTACACAATAAAAAGGCGTCATATAAAAAATGGAAACTAGGTCAGATCACGAAGGATGAATATAGGCAAATAACACAGGAATGCAGAGGCAAGATTAGAAAAGCAAAGGCACAAAATGAACTCAAACTAGCTATGGGAATAAAGGGAAACAAGAAGACTTTTTATCAATACATTAGAAGCAAGAGGAAGATTAAGGACAGGGTAGGCCCACTGCTCAATGAGGAGGGGGTAACAGTAACGGGAGACTTGGAAATGGCAGAGATGCTTAATGACTTCTTTGTTTCGGTCTTCACTGAGAAGTCTGAAGGAATGTCTAGTATAGTGAATGCTTACGGGAAGAGGGTAGGTTTAGAAGAGAAAATAAGGAAAGAGCAAGTAAAAAATCACTTAGAAAAGTTAGATGCCTGCAAGTCACCAGGGCCTGATGAAATGCATCCTAGAATACTCAAGGAGTTAATAGAGGAGGTATCTGAGCCTCTAGCTATTATCTTTGGGAAATCATGGGAGACGGGGGAGATTCCAGAAGACTGGAAGGGGGCAAATATAGTGCCCATCTATAAAAAGGGAAATAAAAACAACCCAGGAAACTACAGACCAGTTAGTTTAACTTCTGTGCCAGGGAAGATAATGGAGCAGGTAATCAAAGAAATCATCTGCAAACACTTGGAAGGTGGTAAGGTGATAGGGAATAGCCAGCATGGATTTGTAAAGAACAAATCATGTCAAACTAATCTGATAGCGTTCTTTGATAGGATAACGAGCCTTGTGGATAAGGGAGAAGCGGTGGATGTGATATACCTAGACTTTAGTAAGGCATTTGATACAGTTTCGCATGATATTCTTATAGATAAGCTAGGAAAGTACAATTTAGATGGGGCTACTATAAGGTGGGTGCATAACTGGCTGGATAACCGTACTCAGAGAGTAGTTGTTAATGGCTCCCAATCCTGCTGGAAAGGTATAACAAGTGGGGTTCCGCAGGGGTCTGTTTTGGGACCGGTTCTGTTCAATATCTTCATCAACGATTTAGATGTTGGCATAGAAAGTACGCTTATTAAGTTTGCGGACGATACCAAACTGGGAGGGATTGCAACTGCTCTGGAGGACAGAGTCAAAATTCAAAATGATCTGGACAAATTGGAGAAAGGGTCTGAGGTAAACAGGATGAAGTTCAATGAAGATAAATGCAAAGTGCTCCACTTAGGAAGGAACAATCAGTTTCACACATACAGAATGGGAAGAGACTGTCTAGGAAGGAGTATGGCAGAAAGAGATCTAGGGGTCATAGTGGACCACAAGCTTAATATGAGTCAACAGTGTGATACTGTTGCAAAAAAAGCAAACATGATTCTGGGATGCATTAACAGGTGTGTTGTAAACAAGACACGAGAAGTCATTCTTCCGCTTTACTCTGCGCTGGTTAGGCCTCAACTGGAGTATTGTGCCCAGTTCTGGGCACCGCATTTCAAGAAAGATGTGAGAAATTGGAGAGGGTCCAGAGAAGAGCAACAAGAATGATTAAAGGTCTTGAGAACATGACCTATGAAGGAAGGCTGAAGGAATTGGGTTTGTTTAGTTTGGAAAAGAGAAGACTGAGAGGGGACCTGATAGCAGTTTTCAGGTATCTAAAAGGGTGTCATCAGGAGGAGGGAGAAAACTTGTTCACCTTGGCCTCCAATGGTAGAACAAGAAGCAATGGACTTAAACTGCAGCAAGGGAGATTTAGGTTGGACATTAGGAAAAAGTTCCTAACTGTCAGGGTAGTTAAACACTGGAATAGATTGCCTAGGGAAGTTGTGGAATCTCCATCGCTGGAGATATTTAAGAGTAGGTTAGATAAATGTCTATCAGGGATGGTCTAGACAGTATTTGGTCCTGCCATGAGGGCAGGGGACTGGACTCGATGACCTCTCGAGGTCCCTTCCAGTCCTAGAGTCTATGAGTCTACCCTTTGCACTCATCTTTTGCCCTTCCTGGGCTCCTTTCCACGTCTCCCCTCTGCCTCATCCCCAGGCCTTCCTGCCTGGAGTCTTCCACTGGCCTCTGTGTCCCTTGTGCTCACCTCTAGGTCTTCACAGCCTTTTGCTTTGCTCTCCAACCAGCCCTCCACTACTGGCCTTCCAAGTTCTGTCCTCTTAAATTCAACCCTGCACAGGTGTAGCAGGGCACAGCTGATTGAACAGGGCTGACTGGCCCAAGGCCTTTTGGCTCTTAAAGGGGCAGGCCACCCTGTTACAGGAACCATGTCAAACTCAGAATAATATCCCTCCCCATCATAGATGTTGTAGTGGGGAGGATGGAAGGATCAGCCAACATTCTCAAGTACAGTCTGGGGAGCTGAGCAGGAATTCTAGGCAGAGCCAGCAACCTGTTAAAAGAGAATGTGCACCTCTCCAAAGCAAACTAAGGTGCATTGTTTTCACTTGTTCTCAGCAAGGCACACCAGCCCTCGGTTACTGCAGCAAAAAGTCCCAGGGGGAAAATATTTTATGCTCACGTTATCCACATTCTAGCTGAGAAAAATCAAGGCAATAATCACTTGGTTCAAATGTTCACTTGGTGATGTCACTGTTTACACTGCTAGTGCCATGAAGTATTGAACATTTATTCCAGATTAACTGGTTCCTATTTTGAACATGTTCGTCTCTTCCCTAGGATCCTGTGACAGAAGATGGACCACGTCAGCAAAACAATGCACACTGAAGAGTAACAATCAATGTTTAGCGTGACTTCATTTCCATAAAGGCTCTTCATTAAGCAACAGAACCATGTGTTGTCCTGGTTTGATGCACGATGAGTGTGAAAGGTCTTGCAATTAAAAAGTCTATTTTTAATTACTCGGGAAGAGCTGAGATATGGTGGTACGGCCTTTGTCACAAATATAAGTAAGGAAAGATAGAGAGAAGTTGTAGGGATAGGGGAAAAGATGAAGGATTGCTCTATTGGATGTTTGGCTTGCTTTGAAAGAAGTTTTCAAGCTCAGTTATAGAGTGGGAGGAGTGAGTGTTAATTTCTCTCATTTGCAGTGTTTGGAAAGGACTTCATTTCCTTTCTTGCATTTTGCCTCTTAACAGTTCCACAGAGTGATATCAGCGGGGCTCTTTCCAAACTCAGACGGACTCAGACATTACAACACCAGGTTTTGGCTGCCTGCAGATTTTACCAGTTACACCCTCTCCTCCCTCCTCCCCCTCCCAGAAACGTCCCCCGGGATTAGTGAACCTCCCACTGCTGAACTCACCAAAGTGTTGCTTCATATCTAGGAAGCCATGAACCCCCAGTGACTTCACCCCCTGGATGCAATACCTGTGCCTGCTCAACTGCCTTCAAAAGCAGCTCTGCTAAAAATATAGATGAGTTGTTTCAAAGGTTTTAAAGCTCTGAACGTTCCATTGTCTTTCAGCTCATGGGAACAGACTCATGACCCAGGCACCATAACATATAGGAGGAAAAGGAAGGTTGGGTGGCTCTGAAGAACTTCTCCTGAAGGATCATGCTAAAACCAAAGACCATTTCCCTGGGACTGCAGAGCAATCACTGGGCAAGACACATGCCCCTATGAAAACCTGCTTTTCAGTGAAGCTGCTTACAGGCCTGAGCAAGGACCACTGTTTGCACTACAATCGGACTGTTACATGCTCAGTTTCTGCACTCCATCAAGCTCATCTCTGTTGCCTGGATCTTACTATTTGGTGCAGAAGGAGAGATATAGCTACGCTATATATGTACTGTATGATCAGAATCGGGCCAGTATTTTCTACTAAGGTAAACAAGGAACAGCTCCACTGCTATCAATGAGGTTTCATATGGGTGTAAAGTCAGGGTGAGCAAGAACAGACTCAGGGTGTTTAGATATATCAAAGGTCTGCAACCACAAAGCAGCACCCTTGCACAACAGACAAAACAAGGTAATGGGGCATGAGATTTTAGCTTCAGTTTGTCAAAGAATTATAAGAGACAATTATTTTTAAACATGCCTGAGCTGGGTTCCTTAGAATAGTCAGGGGGTTATGTATCTCTTAGCCCACAATGTGTGTTAGTGACAGACTCAGACCCTCTTCTATGAAGAATGAAAGCTCCAAAGGCAGAAGAAAAATAAATAAAGCCAAACTCCTGAGTTGCTTTGCTGCCTAGGGCCAGATGGCAGATTTGTTGCTAATACTGCTGATGTTTTGGTCTGCTTGCCAGCCTGCAGGGGTGTCCAGGAAGATGCTATGAGCCTCTGGAGATCTTTAGAGCTCAGGAGCAGAGGGGGATCAGAGCTGGTGATTATGACACAGACTGGCAGCTCAGCCTACAGATACACTCACAACTTCCTCAGTCAGCATAAAACCCCAGAGGTGCTCACTGCTCCCATCCAACAACCTTTTCAACACCCTCCTTTGCTTAAGACTCAGAGAACTGTAACACTTTTGTTCTGTTTACAGTAAGGAGATGTTGCCTGGATCTTTCTTGGATGGAAACTCCCTGGTATTTGCTCTCCAGAAACCTTGGTCAAGGTGCCCCCAATGTTGTTTTCCAGTCCAGAGCATACTGCAGCTGTTCCAAGACAGGACCGGTTTTGATTTGAGTCCCGCATTTCGATGAACAGCTCAGTCACGTTCCTGCTAGGATACTGATCTAAGCACCACCACTCTGCCTGATGCCTGGGGCTGATGGTCCCATTCAGTGAGCAGAACATTGATGAGAAAGACAAAGTACATGCCAGTGGATGCTGATTCCACCAAAGCAGATTAACCATAAAACTCCATGGCTGGCAGCCCTTTGTCCTACACAGCCTTCCTCCTAGATGGCCCTGCTTTGCCATTGCTCTGACAGCTTTTTGCTGCTCCTGATTTCCTCTTTTTTATGAGTGACTCAGCTGAGTTCTGAGAGAGACACTCACCAACTGATACTTCCAGGGCCTCTCTCCCTCTGTTTCAGTCACAGACCCTGTTCTCCTGCAAGGACTGATTCCTTCTTGACTCCTTTCTTTAAAGGCCTGATCTAAAAGGGAAGCTGTTTTGGCATTGGAGGGGTTTGTTTGTTTGTGGGTTTGGGGTTTTTTGGGGGGGGGTTGTTTTTTTTTGTTTTTTGGGAGGGGAGGTGTTGGTTTTCTATAATTTTCCTAAATCATGTGTTCACACATCTTTATCTATAATGTCTCAAGCTATTTCCCTTGGGAATCACAGCATCCACTCAGCACTGTAATTTTCCAAAATAAGTGTATAGCATCAGGAAAAAATCTGGTCGGGGTCCTCATAACGCACATGTGGACTGGGAGTCTTACTCAAGGTACTGGGAGCATTCCTGGAACTCTTGTTTTTGTCTTTGGCATTTTCATACTTCTGCCACAGCTAGCTCCTTGGCTTTGGCCTGGCACATGTTCCAGGAGAACCTCTTCTTCTGCCTCTGCTCTGCTAGCAGCTTGTAGGACTTTGCATTCCGGGGACTAGTAGAAAGATAAGACTGAACTTGCCTCCCTCTGGCAAGGAAACCTAGGATCTCCTGTCACAACCACAGGGAAACCTGGGGCACAGTGGCTGTAATGGACTAGAGGTCTATGAACTTAATGTTAGCTGGAGCCACAAATAGATGCACTTGGATATATGCTGGCATTTAAAAAGAGAATGGGACATGCTGTGAAGATGACCCTGGAGCAGCAGAGAGTGTGCAGGTAACCCGACAGGCCAATTCAGATGTTAAACAATGGAGCGGGATAGAAGATAGAGGACTAGCTGAAGAAGTATAGTTAATTCATCATGGGGATGTGTCCACACAAACATTGCAGCATAAGTCAGTCTGAAATAGAGCTATGGCACTTCCTAAGTGGATTCATTATAGTGAGATAAAGATGCAACATGAAGAAAAAAGAGTGTGTGTGTGGATGAAAGCCGTTTATCCTGAAAAACCTAAAGGTGCTCACAAGGCATGTTCCTGTGTTGACAAGTTCTTGGGAAAAGCTTTCATTCCAAGGGAGGTGGGGATGGGATAGCACTGGGACAGCACAGGTTTCCGCTCAGCCACTGCACAGCCCCACATGGTCCTTTGATCCCACAGCACCGCCATCGTTTCTATATTATTCCCCTAGGAGACTTAGGGATGGCCCAGCACGTGACCTGGATATTTCAACAATGAAGCCCACATCCATCCTCACCTTTAATACGGAAATGTGTCCCCTACAGAGCCTCCAGACCACTCAGATCAAGCTGACATTGCACATTGGGACTGTGAAGGCCAAATTCACTGCTTGAGCTCAGCCAGCAGTGAATCACTCAGCTCCCTTCAGAGCAGCACAGAGGTGCAGACCCTGTTCTGCCAGGGTCCCAGAGCTGAGCAGTTCAGCTTCCCAAGTGGACCGGGATCATCAGAGAGGACACCGCCAGGATATGTGAAGATGCATTGACTCAAGTCCATCTCCCAAGCAGCCACTGTTAGCCCTGGTTGGAACTTAAAGCTACCTGGCAGAGAGCAAAATGGTATCACCTACTGCACTCCCCACAGGTGAATTACCCTGAGAACAGGCTGCCCCCATAGGCTCCCTGGGTGCAGACTGTGTTCTACAGCTTTGTGTGCCACAGCTCTGCATGCTCCAGCTCTGCAGAACTACAAAAGACGGCTTCACTCTGTTTGATCTTAATGAAGTTAGGGGCAGCCCTTGGGCTCCTCACCTGTTGCCAATGTGGCCCTCACTTTGGCAGCAGTGCGGCTGTTGCAGCCAGGAGGGCCCTGCAGCTGCAGTCTCTCTACCCTACACTATAGGGCCCATTAGCTAGGATAACATCCATGTGACTGATCAGATATGCCTGGTGCTAACAGCTACTGCATGTTGCAGTGTGAGAGGGCTCTGCAAGGTGACAGCCCCTTAATCCAGTTGGGGGCTAGAGGAATGTGTTAGGCTGGGGATGTTAGTGTTTTTTAAAAACTCTATTTTACTATTGACTAGAATAACAAAGATGGGGTTTGCTAACACCAGCCAGTGGAGACGGGGCAGTGGGACATAAGGGAGCATCACCAGGTATATCATTTTCCTGGGGTTAGATCTGGTCATAGGGTGGGGTTGCAATGTAACCAGTGTTTGTTCACATAGCCGAGAATGGAGCCCACTGATCCTCAAAACCATCAGGATCCTGCCTCAGACAGTATGTTACTTGTTGCATTAGTGTGTATTGTTGAGTTAGTTTGATCCAGTCCTTTAGTCTGGGACCTAGGGCCTATCACAAGCAGAGACTGTCCAGCTTTCTTTCCAGCACTAACAAGATACAATCATTGCTTCCTGTTTTAACTCCAGTATCCACGAGAACCCTAGACCAGAGAAACATCTAATGGGCAGATTCTACATTTGTACAGCCCTTCACGAGTTGCATGCACCTTGTTCCAAAAGGACAAAAGGTGGGGACATAATCATATGGGCTATGCAAAGGGAGTTGCCTGCCACTATCAAGTTTCCCCATTTTCAGTTTAGCTGTGTCTGCAGCGCATTTTGTATCTTCACAGTCAGGGGCGGCTCTAGGCATTTTGTCGCCCCAAGCATGGCAGGCAGGCTGCCTTCAGCGGCTTTTCCTGCGGGAGGTCCCCAGTCCCGTGAATTCGGTGGCAGCCTGTGGGAGGTCCGCCGAAGCTACGGGACCAGCGGACCCTCTGCAGGCATGCCGCCGAAGGCAACCTTCCTGCTGCCCTCGCGGCGACTGGCAGAGCACCTCCTGTGGCTTGCCGCCCCAAGTACGCGCTTGGCGTGCTGGTGCCTGGAGCCGCCCCTGTTCACAGTGAAATAAATTATATATTAAGGATCTAGCACATGGTTGTCTAACTTGGTTACTGTCAGTCCTCACTGAGATTATTCATGGTTTGATACTATTTTTTTGTTCACTTTCTGTCTCACACCAGAGCAGACTCTATCCCTGGCTGTCAGCCAGGATACAAGGCGACCTTCTTTCAGTTGTTTATAGCAGGGTTGGTGGATGTTTAAACGAGAGTGGTGGTGAGAATCTTGAGAATTCCACCACAAACATAACTGCAGCTAGAATTTTCTCTGCAGCCAGAGAGTTTTGTAGAAGCATGAGTATAAAATGCATAATCTATAGACAAATCCATTGACCAGTTGCCTCTGAAAATGGAGGACGGAGGGTCTCATGGATCACACTAACAGGGAACTTGAAAGTGAATCCAAAAACCTTAATTATCCAGGGCCTGATTTTCAAAAGGCAGGAGTCCAGCACTGCATGATAAAACATGTACGCAACTGCATGCCTATTTAGCACACACTATTATCATGACTACTTGCACAAAACAGGTATTTGTGCATACAAAGGGCCAGTTAGATAACTGCACGTGTGTTGCCTTAGGCTTCTGTCCTTTGGAAAAACAGGTCTTCACACAATAGATGTGCAGACTTAACGGGATGGTGTCAGGACAAAATCACATATTAAAAAACAAACTAGTCCCCCTTCCTCCTTATGTTACTAAGAGCTCTTTAGATTACTAAAGCTGAAGGAATTTGTTTAAATCCAATCTGCTTTTCACCCTTAATGTTTATTTTCTTTCAGCACTTCATTCAGCTTGGAAAATGACAGCACACTAATTAGTTTCACATTTGTCTTTAGTCAGTTTCTAGTCAATTTCCCTTTCTGGTCTCATGCCCTGGCACAATGCTGGAATGTTGGGTTACATATGCAGCAGGGGAAGGTGTTCTTACTTTTAAAAAACTGTGTCTATTTGATTTTTTAAAAATACCTACATTTGGCCTCAGTTCTGACCTGATAGTATCTCTATTAGAAAAGCTACAACCACGTGCTCAGCCTGGAAGACTGAAAGTTCATTAGTAGGGAAGTTCTTCTCAGCAGGAATAGACTGACATGTTTAAAAATTAACATTTTTAATTACTATTAATTCTATATAGCCAAGAGTGCTGAAGGCCAGGGCCCAGTCCCAATCTAATTAATTGGTGTCTCTGAACCTCTTGCTGCTAATGACCCTATTGCAGAAAACATAAAAGCATTTCTGACACTGAGGGACAAATTCCTCAAACACTGGAGCCTGGGCTGCACATGTGTACAGGTCCGAGGAATGCATTTGTACACAAGAGAGGTAGAGACACTTGTGCATGTAACTCCCATTTGGATTTGAAGTCTCCTGTTGGTGCATCCAGGCCAGGGCCGGCGCTTCCATTTAGGCGACCTAGGCGGTCGCCTAGGACACCAGGATTTGGGAGGGCGGCAGACTGCTCCGGTGGACCTCCCGCAGGCGTGCCTGCAGAGGGTCCGCTGGTCCCGCGGCTCTGGTGGAGCATCCGCTGGCATGCCTGCGGCAGGTCCACCGGAGCCGTGGGACCAGCGGACCGTCTGCAGGCACGCCTGCTGCGGGAGGTCCACCAGAGCCACAGAACCGGCAAGCCAGCCCTGCGCCTAGGGTGCCAAAAACCCTGGCGCTGCTCCTGATCCAGGCTCAGGCTTTGTGGATTCAATTTTGTGTGTGTGTGTGTGTGTGTGTGTGTGTGTGTGTGTGTGTGTGTGTGTGTGTGTGTGTGTGTGTGTGTGTGTGTGTGTGTGTGTGTGTGTGTGTGTGTGTGTGAAAATTTGGTCCTCACAAAAAGGGTGTGAGCAGCCCCTTATCAAAGTGTGTAGAAAAGTCCCCATACTACTGCACATAATCACCACCCCTTGAACATCCCAAGGAAAATGTTAATGCTTAGAGTTCTTTGAATGAGGAGCTCTAGTACAATAGGGAGCAAGTTTGCACTGACCCAGGGAGACAGACCAGTGATCTAACTGGCCTTTTCAAGCACTAATTTCTATTAATCTCATATCAGAACTGGTTTGCAGTCTCCACATTCTGGCTGTCAGAGTCACAGATATCACTGGGAGAAAATCCATGTCAGACACGCAGAAACACCTATGGTGATATTTAAAATAAAAAGAGACCCTGGATTTTTCAATGCATTCTCTCAGCTATGTCCAGTGGGAAACACTTCCAGGCTTTCCCCTTTATTTAAGGCAGCAGGGCTAACATATGTGAAGTGCTTTGAGGACAAAACCCCCCATAACAGGCTAAATATCATCCTCATAACTAACATATGGCCCCCAGGACTTCCTGGCTGTCACAGCGCTACAGTCTGGCCACAGGACAGCAGGGACAGAATTCAGAGCCTCCTGCTCTAACAACCAGGGTCTACCATTTACTTAGATGTAAGCTCTTTGGGACAGGGTCTGTCTTGTCATTATGTGTGCGTACAACATCTAGCACAGTGGGGCCCTGATCCCTGACTGGGGCCCACTAGGTGTTATCCCAGTACACAAATAACAACAACAACATGAGCTGAAGGAGAATCTGCTAGTGTAATGCCTATGTGACCATTGTGCTATGTGGATTCTAGCCAGTGGAGCACACCAGTGCACACATTAGCTAGTACTGTTCTAACTTTTGTTGTTTATCTCGAATCCTTCAAGTGCTGAACAGGACTAGGTTCATCCTCAGTAACTCCAATGGAAGCTATGAGTCCTCAGCATCTTGTCCCTCACTATCCCCCTTGAAAGCACTCCAGTGTTCTCCACCAATGCCAGTCCCACCATCCCAGCTCTCTTACTCTCCCACAAATACTCTGCTTTTCATTCTCTTACTCTCCCTCTCTGCAGCCCTGCTGTCTCCCAGCTATTCTTTCTTGGGTGACTTCCCAGCTGCCCCACCTCCACCATGCCAGTTACTGACCTAAGGACTCGTGTCAAAGAGATGGGCTGTGTAAGGAATACATGCTAAAGGATCAGTGAGAGTTTGTGGCAACTAAGAGGGTAGGCTGGGATTTTTACCTGGAACAAATTCTAACACAGTTTATTCTCTCACTGCTGGAAACCTGCCCAAAATCCCAGACTAGGGTCCCCTGCTTGACTTGCCTGCATATGCATAGAACTAGCCAGTATTCTAAGGGTTAAAATAAGAGGAACAGGAAAGTGGGTTTCCTGTGGCTAACTCCAGACAGCAAGAGGCAAAATCCCCCTGGAGAAGGAGCATCATTTTCCATCCTGATAGCTGTGTCATCAGGGAACAATGCCTCAGAGACAATTAGTCATGGGCTGCAACTCAGTGTCCTCAAAGATGTCCCCAATGTGCCACGACAGAAAATATCAAAAGAAGAGGAATCTCAGAATCTCCTTGCAACCACCATAGAAGTTAACATCAGAAGCACTTTGAGCATCTGGCAAAGAGAATCCATTTATTCACTAAGGGTCAAATTCTACCCCCTGATGTGTGTGCATGCTGCCAGCTGTAGCCAACTGCAGAAATGTGGGCTGGTCCTAGAACAGTTTCTAAACTATATTAAGATCTAGGTTCCTCAATAGGATGTCTAAATCATGCATTTGGGCACTTAAATCAGTTTGGCATTGGAGCCTCCTGTGACAAGTGGGGATTTTCCCTTGTTATGTTGTATGTGAGCCTATGTGAGTTTTATTGTTTTTCATTAATGCTGTGTGTGCCTCAGTATCCCTATGTATTGCACCAATGTCTAGGTGGTGGGAATAAGGGTGCGGAGGTTGCTGCAACTGCTTCAATGGATGCTATGGCCACCCCGCTGTGACCTGAGACCCAGGAGAGGGATGTGACCAGGTTACTCTTGGCCCGTGAAGCGAGACAAAGGCCGGAGGAGGAGCAATGGGCAAAGCAGGGACCAGGCAGCTGGAAGAAAGTCAGTGTCGGCTGGCTTGGGGCACAGGGGGAGGGCCAGAGCCTTGGCTCTGGGCTCCCCTCCCCCTAAGATGGACTTGGCTGAAAGTCACTGATTTCTGTGCTAAGTTCTGTCCTACGCTGTGTTCCTATTGACTAACAAACTTTCTGTTTTACCATCTAGCTGAGAGTCACCTCTGACTGCGGAGTCGGGGTGCAGGGCTCTCTGGATTACCCAAGAGCCTCGCCTGGGCAGACTCGCTGCAGGAAGCGCACGGAAGGGGATGCTGAATGCTCCAAGATCAGAGCCAGGCAGGTCGAAGCTGTGTAAGCTTCTTGCTCTGGAGACAGTATGCTCAGAGAGAGGAGGCATGTTCTCCCGGAGTCCTGGCTGGCTTCGTATGGAGTAGTTCCAGAGTATCGCCCCAGTGACTCTTTGACACCTCCCAATGCAGATTTGAAGATGATCTGCCCATGTTTGAAAGTTGGGCAGCATGTGGATTTATTCACATGCAAGAACAAAAATTACATGCAACAGATACCACTCTCCCTGTCACATCCACCACTATTCACACACCCACATCACACCACAGAACAAATGTGTATGTTAGATAATTAATAAAAACCAAAGTAAGATGCTGAGAGATCTTGTTACTCACGAAAAAAAGGGTTAAAACTCACTATGGTTGTGTGTCTCAAGCTAATCAGTGACCATGACAACCCATTGTTTTCTGCTGTCACATACTCACTTTTATAAGTGAGGCTGTAACGTTTAAATCAGCCATGTCTTCCCAATTACACAGAATGAACCTTGGGGCACATTGTCCTTCAACACTGGATTCAAGGCAGCTGTCTCTCAGGGAGGTCTCGCAGGGGCTAATAGAATCTGAATAGCCAGGGATCATGGAATCTGAGTGTCTATCCATTTGTAACTCACATCCCAGACTTTTACACAAGATTGTTGATCACTTTACAGCCATGAAAAGTGGAAGTGCATAAGCCAACTCTCACTCATGGCAGCAGCAAGCCTAAAGGGCAAGATGTCAGCATGGTACCACCTGATAAGAGACCCTGTTTTCTAATGTGGACAGAGCTGGAGTCTAGATCACATGATGAAGAAGGAAGCAAGACACCGGTTTCTGAAATGTGCTTGTCTACACTTGAACTTAAACTATGATCAGCACCAGCTCTGATACCCCTCTTGCTGACATGCATTGTCAACAACAGGTAATTCTCCAAGTGCAGAGCAGGCTTCAGAGCCTAGGGCATAACTGTAGGGCTAACAGAGAAAACATTGTTACCTGTACACTGAGCACCTGTGATATGAAGCCTTTGGCTAGTCCATACTGGGAATTGTGGGCAATGCTCCAAGGGTGCCAGTAACTCTGATGTGGCCCCACTACCGGTACATACGGTGGGAGTGCTCGGGTAGATCAACCATGGGTATTTTAATTGCTGTGTCATCCAAATTTGGCATGATCAGATTAGAAAATATCATGACTGAAAATACCTGAGCTCTGCCTACACTAGGCTCTCAACAAAATTAGCACAGGAGGAGCTGCATTGGTGGGAGCAGCAGTGGGAAATTTGAAAAACAAAGTCTAACACGGTGTTTGTGCTCAATATTGAGCCCTGCTGTCAAGAGCTCAGATTCAACCCATTGCGCCATCTACTGGTCATTTCTAGACACTGCATCATCTGGTCACTCCATGCATCTGAAGAAGTGGGACTTTTACCCACGAAAGCTTATGCCCAAATAAATCTGTTAGTCTTTAAGGTGACACCAGACTCCTCATTGTTTTTGTGGATACAGACTACCATGGCTATCCTCTGATACTTGCTGTGCTAGAAAAATTTCCAAACAAACAGAGGATAAGATACCCCAGTCCTTTGTGTAGCTGGTTTTAAAGTTAAACAAACAAGTCTGTTATCCAATCAAGATGTAGCACAAACTGGCCCTTTGACCAGGCTACACTAACCAGCTGCAAAGGCAGCTAATTTTTCCAGTCTTATGTATTGCCTTATTTAACTAGTATAACCCTTCTGCCTGGTGGAGTTGGCAGCAACAAGGGTCAGGTTCAATATCTAGTGGTTCCTCTTAACAATACAAAACAGAACCAGCTTAAGCCCTCACTCAGTAATCTGGGGAAACTAAGCACCACCTTTGGATGCCTCTAAGGGTATCTCTGCACACTGCAATTAAAAACTCACAGCTGTTCCCTGACAGCTGGTGTGGGCTTGGGCTAAGGGGAGCCCAGGCTCTAGGACTTTGTGAGGGTCCCAGATCTCAGGCTGCAGCCCGAGCCCAATCATCCACACCGCAATTCATCAGTCCCTTAGCCAGAGCCCTGCAAGCCCAGGTCACCTGGCATGGGACAGCTGCAGGTTTTTAATTGCTGTGTAGACATACCTTAAGAGGCAGCATTTCCCCACTCACAAGCACTGAGTCTGTATAACAAAAGAAAACGTTCAGTAAAAGGGAAAGGGAACCCACACTGATCTGGGAGAACACCACAACCACCATTCAAAAGAAGATAACCATAAGCGAACGCCCACCCCACAGTGCATTGGGCAGTGTCCTTTGCCTGAGTTCCCCACCTTGTGATGTGAAAGTCTGTTACACCCTACTCTCTCTGCTGTGCCTCACTCACAGCTGGTTGTCCTTAGTCAGTGAAGACCAGAGTTCAGAGGTGTATTTGCATGGGTCCCCTTACACTCCTGAAGAGGGGGGTGGGCATCAAGCAATGTCGCTGCAATTAGCTCACTGTTGCTACCACTGTCCCTCTGCAGCTGCTCTCTCTGCCACTGTTATCACAGCCACTTCTGAGATGCCACATTCTGAGGTTCCCCTCACCCATTTAACCCAGCTCTTAGCGATTTCACTGGGTAGCAGTGAACCTCTGTACTATTGTATTTTTATTGTCTTTCAGGGCAACATTGTCCGCATTCTAGACTTAAGGTTTAGGATCTATACCTGCTCATCTCTGATTTCAGCTCTCGCAATCACTGAACAGAAACAAGGAATCCGAATTGCGTTCAGTCAGCTGTGTCTTTAAGTTCTGGAGTGGGTACGGCAGGGCCAAATGGTGTCTATGCCGCTTTAAGAGGAATCCACACCACCAAACAAAAACACCCATGCCTGCCCCTCTCTTCATCTTCAGTGGGATTTGGCATCCCTGCCCTCTGCTTAGCATATGAGTTTTTAGTAGGTAACTCCCTCAATCCGTATGCTAAATGCAATTCTGCTGCCCTTTACTCATATAACAAGGATAACATTTCATTATCTCTGCATTAAAGTGAATCATAAAACAAACCAATTACAATTGGTCACTTTGGCAAAGCAGGTCTGTGTGATGAACACCTAAGGGAGTGTAGGTGTATCTATTCAAATACTGTCTGCTCCTGAAGGCTTTTTCCCCAGTGCTGTCACTAGATGTCATGGGAGAGCTCATTCAGACCCTATTCACACCAGGACCAACAGCCATGTGTTATAGTACAGATACAAGGGTTCCCACAATGTAGAAGATTATTTATCTATTTAGGTGCAACAGTGTGCTCAATGCTGCATAGACACAAAATAAAGACAGTCTCTTCCCCCAAAGAGCTTGCCATCATGGAGAAGAGGGAACACACCAAGAAGCCCAGAGTGGAGGAGAACTTAGTGGGGAAGAGAATTAATTATATAAACTCAATTCTTGTGAGATAAAGCCTATTACCTATTTTATCAGCTTGGCCTTTTTGTGGAGGCTCAGCATAGCTACACACATGGTGCTGTGCCTGCCACATGACTGAAGAATCAGACTCGGTGGGGTGCAATATAGAACAATAAATGCTTAACTACTAATATAATAATGTACCGTTCTCTTGATTTGCCTTCCTTTGCCACCCCCCTCCCCCAGCCCGGCAGCAGATCTCAGCTAAAGGGAGAACGTCTAGGTACCTGGAAATGATGGACTGTGGTTTCTGGGTTTTGGCAGATGGAGTTGTCTCTCTTCCCCTTCCTTACTGGAAGAAATACAGCACCACTTTTCTGCCCGACCTCTCCCCTCCCTTTAGACTATTCCTTTGGAGAACTGGCTGCACAACTGGACTGTAAAATAATCCAGCTGTTCCTATGACAACACACTGGCAGCAGGCAGAGATGACGCCAGCACATGGAACCTTGGCCTATTCACTACCAACACCCAAGTCTATTTGTTTTGGCTTAGGCTGTATTTGTTTCTGGAAGCAGGCGGCATTTTGCAGAGTACATTTCTGAAGGCTGGAGAGGCAGAAGGAATTACAATCCCAGAGATGCCAGGAAAGCTGATGTCTCTGTCCCTTATCCTTTACTTTCAGACTCCAGTTCAATCTGATGCCAGGAGAAAATACCTCCTGGGATCCTGCAGCTGGTCTTTGCAGCATTCTAGCTGGAATCTGAGCTGTAGGGGGCTCAGGGCAGTGATCTCTTCAGCACTGTGAGACTGTGGTCCCTGCTCCATGGGAAATGGCCAGTAGTGGAATTGATAGGTGGATATTAAACCATTTTTAACCAATTCCCTTTCCACATAGGGACTTAAATGTATTGGAGAGCAAAGGAAATCCCAGTTCCTCATTAAGCTGCGACCAAAAAAATAGTGGAACTAGTTCAGCCTCTGCATGTACTTAGGAAGTGGCTAGTAAATATCAGGTCTACATGGCACTAATACTTGAAAAACACACTGAGCTGAAAGACATTGTGGTCCACTGGAGGTGGCACAGGACTGGGAATCAGGAGAGCAAACTATCCCTGGCTCTGCCACTGACCAGCTGCCTAATGGCAGGCAAATCACTTCCTTTGCTTTGCCTCCCACCCTTTGTCTGTCTTGCCTATTTAGAGTATAAGTTCTTCAGGGCAGGGACTCTCTCTTAGTACCTGTATGTACAGCACCTAGCATGGTGGGGCTGCCATCTTGGGTAGAGCCTCTAGGTGCTACTGAAATACCACTCCTACTAATACCTTCGCCTTGGATTTCTAGATAAGTCTCTGCTTCGCCAGCTTCCCAGAACCTCCCCGGGGTTCAGGAAAGGCTATTAGGGGACAGGGGAGGTTGTGGTGGTGGGTTGAGAAGCCAGGTGCATAGCTCCTTGCTCCCCATCATGCAGAAACAGGAAGTGCCATTGTTCCTCAGGAGAAAAAAATAAGGTGCATGCATGAGAATCCAGGGTGCCAAGGGCATTAGCAGGTGCTCGGCTAGGCCATCAAGTAGCAGAGCAGCACACTGACAGGCAGCAACCTGAGTCCAGCTGGCTGACTTGGTTGCTTGCTCCCCTGGCAGCTAGGGGCAGTGTGCGCTGCAGAAATAGTAAACAGGCTCTTGAGGCTCCTTGACTCACTATTCCAGAGGCCCCATCACCACCTCTGCTCACCTGCCAGAGCAGCTTTGATGGACTCCAAAGGCAGTTGAACGCAGTGCTCCTCGCAGAGGGATTTTAGGAGCAATGGTAAGTGAGGGCTCCCAGGAGACTGCCCCAAAAGTGCTAGGTCCCTTTCCCTTGCCCCTATGTCCATTACCCTTTCATTCTCTCTGCTCCTGTCCCTGTTCCCCAAGCTATTCACAGCAAAAATTGCCCCAGTGGGAATTAAGCAGCTTTTAATTATTAAAACTGAAAACACTGAAGGGCACATTGTGCCCAACAATGAACTAGCCCCTTTATTTCTGCTGAACCACGTGTCCCCTCATTGCTGCCTGTGAGCCACATTTCTCTCTCTGCTGTACTTGTCCCCTCATCACTGCCTATGAGCCGCACCTCCCATCATCACAGCTCAGATCTATTTTCCTCTTTCTGTGTAATAGGACAGCCAGTGCTGCTGGAAATCAGCCCTAGCACACTTCTAACTCAGTAGCCAATGCCACAGGAGAGCCTCCATTATGTGATCCCATTTACATGGCTAGGGCCATCGAAGATGACTCATCACTATGCCTACCATCACTTCATGATTCCCTGTCACTGTGACCCTGAGAGCAACCCTGGGTCAGAAAGCAAGGGGCTCCCTGGTATCTAGCAGTTAGGGTCAGCTAGCCTGACCACCTCAGTGTGCCCCAACTCACTGTTATAATCTGTAGCTAAAAGGTGTCCAGTCACATTGGAAAACTAATAACTCGAACATTAATATTCTTATGTGACATATGTATAGTCAACCCACAAAGGATCCCACAGATGTGCTGGAATTATAACTATAATGTGTTTAAACCAAACATGTCAGCAGGTGTTGACTAACAGATTTTTTTCCAGGATGCGGTTCCACCTGCTTGAATGCATCTCCCATGGAAATTGAGTAAGGTGTGACCAAAGACAAAGTAAAACACAGGTGCACGCCAAGCAAACAAAGCTATCAGCACAGCAAGTGGGGGAAAAGCGATCACTTAATTTCAATGATGGATGGAGACTGCAGCCCCAGAAGGCCTTCCGTCCACATAAAGCAGGGTCAGTGAACTCTCAGAGAGAGACTTTGCAAAGGTTTATTGTACTATAAAGGAAGGGACAGAGAACTCCTAGTTAACCTTCACTTGAGATGAAAAGAAAAACCAGGATCTTGTATTCTGAGGGGTTCCTGACTAAGAACTAGTTAGCTGTTCCTGCTAGAGGAAGACTGGTGAGGAAACTAGCTTGAACAAAGACAGTAGCTTGTTAAATTAGGTCTTAACTATCATCAGGGGCATGCACCCAGGCCCCTCTCCCCCTACTATTCATTTAAAAAAATAAATATTTCTGCAGATCAGTTCACTGACTTTTGCGTTTTCTATCACCGGCACTCACAAACTGAAGTACACATATTTCCTCATAACATGCAGTTAGGAGTACATGCAAACTCAGCTGGGTCATACACATACCCCCTCAGACATACATCACACAAGACTATGGATGGGTGCTTCAACCACGAGAGAACCATAACATTAATTACAGGAGCTGAGGGCTTCTCTAAAAGTGAGTACTCTAGTAATTCGCATCATGGCCTGCCTTATATAAGGGAATAGCACTCTTATGCACTGTAAAACAAGGGCCACATCCACCTGTGCTTAATAGGTATCCCCAACAAATGTTTGAAAATAAATTATGCTCATTTAATACAGCATGGTATGAAATACCAGCAGCAACATCTTGGCTTGAATATTTGGGGGAAAAAAGGGACAGACTATTTTGTTTCACATGTAAATTGTTTTCATGCAATCTAACAAGCAAAAATAAGCCAGCTGAGACATCATCTGTCTGTTGCAATTGGAAAAAAGGACCTGAAAAAATTAAAAAGCGTGCAAAAACTAATCAGCACAGAATGGCAATTGAACATATTGGCCATTTTAAATGTGAAAAGTTACATGTGGATTTGATATTAAGCAAAGCAATGTAAGCACAGTACCAAAAATGGGAAGCTCAGCTTGCCACTTCAGGTACATGATGAATATGCAACTTCAGATAATTGGGGGCTTTTCTTGGAGATTGTTGATTATCTTAATCGCCGAGTTCCCTTCATGCAGGAAAGAATGACTTGTATGCAGCAAAATGCCACCTACTTATCAAACTGGTCTCAAAATGACATGTTATCTCCTTTAACTACATTATACAGAATAAGATCAGAAATGAATTATCCACTGCCAGATATTTCAGTGGGAAACTACTCAAAACTCTTGATTTTGCACGTAGAGAACAAGTAGCAGTTGCATTTCGACATGTTAGCGATAATGACTGTGAAATTATTGAGGATCATAAATCTGCAAGGTACAGCAAGTACAACAGCTGAAGAACTTTTTCATATTTTAAAGAATACGCTATTAAAATGAACCTGTCTTTTAACAAGTTAGAAGACAGTGCTATGATGAGGCAAAAAATATAAGCGGGCATGCATCAGGGTTACAAACTCTTGTTCAGAAAAAACAAGGGCTGTTTATACGTATTGCTATGCAGACTGTTTATATGTAGTCATGGTTGATACTATGAGCTCTAATACCCTTTCAAATAATTTTATTGGACTTGTTCAGAACCTGTTTACATTCATCCACATCACTCATCGCAGCATCACCTTTAAAAAAAATAAAAAAGGACACCATGACACAGACAGAAGGGACTTCAAGTGTCAGTGGCAATGAATGTGGTGATAGCGAGAGATCTCATCAGGCGCTTCACGAGGCACACTGGCATTCACACTGCCAAGCTTTGCAGGTCATAAATGCAGTTTTCTAATTTTCAGAAACCTTACTCAATATTCTCCAGAATGCCACCACAGTTAAGTGTGTCAGCAAATCAAAGGAGCTTATGATATGTAAGCACATGTAAGCACAGCTTGATTTCAAATTCACAATCTGCCTTTTGATATTTTTGGATGCGTTAAACTGCATGCATTATGCTATCACTTTCCTGCAGTGGGAAAACATTGATTTTGCCTGTGCAGTAGAGAGTTGTTTAAAAGTCTTGCGCAACCTGAGAATGGATGAAAAGTTCCATGAATACTTTGTAAAAGCTGAACATCGGGCTACTGAACTGAATCTGCAAATGCCAACTTACAGGAAAAGGCGACCAGCAAAAACTCTGGATCATTTTTATGGGAGTCATACAGAATGCTACCATTTTTAATCTTTAGGAAAGAAATATAAGTTGGTTTCTTTTCCCCTGCACTTGATGCTGCAGTAAGTGAAATAGACAGACGATTGAAGCAGAAAAATACAGTAATATTCAAAGCTGTGTCCTATCTCACTGCAAAAAATTCTGAAAACTGTTACTATACCAAAAGGAAATGAAGCACATATGCAACCAAATGAAGAATTTCAGTGCAGAGTTCCTGAAATGCAGTACAATTTATCTGTGCACCACCTTGACCCTATTTTAAATGCTCAGGGATCAGAGAGTGCAGTATCTTTTCCGGAACTTATGAAGGTCTATAAAGATCATGACCTGGAACTTTTGTATCCTGATGTATTTGACCTATTGGTGCTTTTGGCAACACTACAGCTGCAACTTGAGAAAGATGTTTTAGTGCTAAAAAGCGTGTCCTTAGAAGACTTTGCAGCAGTTTGACAGAAGCTCACCTTCAGCAACTGTTAATTCTTGCAGTAGAGACTAACTTATCCAACAGTGAGAACACAGAAAAGGCTTTGGATACATGTATTCAGATTGCTCCATGGTGCATGGATTTTCATTGAAATGGTGAGTGTACTGCTGTTTAGTTTTATGCATATGATGTAGGTGCACACGTTGATATGCTTTAAAGCATATAATGCATGTGTTTAACGCGTTCCTCCAAAAAGTCAGATTTAAATTCCTGTGCACGCCCTCGTATATCAGAAAGCATATTCTTACAAAAAACAAAGATAACTCTTTCTATCTTTATCCCTTATACTTGAACTCACATAAAATCTCTTATTGACTGAATAAACTTGTTTTATTTTTAATCTATACCAACCCAGTGCTTTGATTGAACTGAAGTGATTGTTATCTCTAGTCAAGATAACAAGCTGCTGTTTTTGTCTCTTTGAAGGAGCAATGAACTTTACTTCTGCGTGGAAGAGAGGGCTGAACATTTCAGGGAGACAGTTTTGGGGAAAATCAGGGTTGGGAGGCTGTTGGGGTCACTCTGCAAACAGTAACTGGGCAGTGGAAGCCAGGCCATGACCTGTAGGCTGCCTGTGGGGGTAAAGGCTGCGAGCCATGGCTGCATTGCATTTAAGGCACCCAGAGGTGAAAGGCAGGAGGTAACAAACCCTAACTGATCAGGACTGAACCCCAAAATGTCATACTGGCCTAGTCGGACAGGATTTATACACCGCTTCCTACTTTGACTGAGGCTTATATTTCAAGCACTAACAGAATAGTTTTAAGTGATAAGGCTGGGAATAGTTAAAGAAAGACTCATTTTATTAGTTTCTGTTTATTTTGAGCAAGGGAAATAGAGCAAAGGAAGTTTAAAATGAATGACAGTGAAACAACAGCTAAGCTAGGGCCTGCTAAATTGGAAAAGGAGCAAAAATGGGAAGCAGAACGAGAGAGAGATCATAAATACCAAAAATGGGAAGTGGACAGAAGAGCCAAAGAGCAAGAAGCAGCACACTGGCAGGCCCTGGAAGCAGAAGCAGCTGCCCACCAAAGAGTCATGGAGTGGAAAGACAAAGAAGCCTGAGAAAAAGAGGAGGAGAGGCTGTATAACCTGGACATAATGGAAGGACATGCATAGATCTCACAACCCACAGCTACTCTCTCACCCCAAGGGACACCTAGCTGGGACAAACTGTGGCCCATGTACAGAGAATTGGACGGCATCAAAGAATATTTACCACCTTTCAAAAGATTTGTGAATTGTATAGAGTCCCAGAAGACAAAGTCCCGCCCCCCCACGATTGCAAAGCTTGAATGTATTTAATGAAATATGAATTTTGAAAAGACTGTATTGCAAAGGTTTCAAATTACCCCTAATGCGTACATGTTGAAATTCAGAAACCTCAGGAAAAGTGCTAATCTGAGTCATGGGGAATATGTTTATAAAACATGTGACCTGAAGAGGAAATGGGCAAAGGAAGAAAAGGCTGACAATTATGACCAATTATTTGATCTCTTTGCTCAAGAACGTTTCCTGAGCACATGCTCTCAGGAAATCAGAGATGTAATCCAGGATAAATCTTGTTTTATGTATCCCTGTGCAGGAAGTAGCAGATCTGGCTGATTTCTTTATGCAGGCCAAAGTGTCTACTAGTGTAAGATAAAGAAAGAGGGGGCAGAAGCACAGGGTAAAGGGGGAACCCATTTCATCCCTGGGGAAAAGGAGGATAGTTGAGAGCACAGGCACAAGACAACAGTGAAAGAAGGTGTTACCTGTGTGACTCCACTGAGCACATGAGAAATAATTGCTCTAAATCAGTGGTTCTCAGCCAGGAGTGTGTATCCCTGGGGTACATCAACTCTGCTAGACATTTACCTACTTTTACAACAGGCTACATAAAAAGCACTAGCAAAGTCAGCACAAACTACAATTTCATACAATGACTTGTTTATACTGCTCTATATACTATACACTGAAATGTCACTACAATATTTATATTCCAATCAATTTATAATTATATGGTAAAAATGAGTAAGTCAGCAGTTTTTCAGTAATAGTGTGCTGTGATACTTTTGTATTCTTATGTCTCATTTTGTAAGGAAGTAGTTTTTAAGTGAGGTGAAACTTGAGGTACACAAGGTACACTTGGGGTGCACAAGACAAAATAGAAAGTACTCCTGAAAAGGATACAGTAGTCTGTAAAGATGGAGAGACACTGCCCTAAACTAAAAATATAAATGCTTATCCCATCCAACCCAGTTTAACACACCTTTCATTAACCTAGAGGTGCTTGCAGGGCCCCTGATTAAGTTTGTGAGATCTGACCCAGAGGAGGTGGATGTGGAATTTATTAAAGTTGCCACAGTGAATGGCAAAGAATGCATAGGAAGGACGGACACTGATGCCCAGATTTTTCTGGTCACAGAAAGCATGGCCAAAGAAACAGTGATGTTACCTGGCCAGGAAGTAGAACTCCTGGCATTGGGAAGATATAAAATGCCTGTGCCTTTGGTGAAGGTGCATTTGGAGTGGAAAGGTTCAGAGGTATCTTAAAAGTTGGTGTGCTAGGTTGTATTCCAACAGAAATGCTGTTGGGAAATGATGTCTTAACTATGTCTAAGGCAGTTAATATTGTAACCTGTAATAAAATGAAATATCGTTCTTTAATCCCAGAAGGGAGCTGCAAAGACAGAGAAAATATGGGAGAACACACTTATGTTCACACCCTATACACTACTGTAATAATCTTTGCATAAGGTATGCCTTATGAGCAGTGTTCTAATTTTTCCCACATGTGTGGAATGAATTTTGTTATGTGCATCAGTATGGAGGTGGTGTATGACATCTAAGACCAAAATAAACAGAGCTCCTGTAAATTTCCCAACCCCTAATGGGTGTGAATGTCACCATGTGCAGGTCTGTGCACCACAGTCACAGCCCCCAGGATTGGATGGATTGCATTTGGAATCCTTCAGGTCAATGTCGAGAGTCTCATTAAAAATGTATCTTCTTACATTCAAAACCATATCTCAGCCTGTCTTTCTGACATCTCCTCAGGGATGTCCAGCTGTCAACCTAAATATGGCCAAAACTGAGTTTGTGATCATTGTTATCACCTTCACTCATTCATTTTCACTAGGCTCGCTCAGGGAGCTGGAATGCAAGAGAGAGTGAGGGCTCCAGCTGGGGGTGTGGGCTCCAGGCTGAGGGGTTCAGAGTGCAGGAGGGGGCTGAGGGCTCTGAGCTGGGAAGTGAGGGCCCCAGACGGGTGCAGGCTCTGGGGTGGGGCTGAGGAGTTGGGGTTCTGAGATAAATGGGTTTGGAGGGCAGGAGGAGGATCAAGGCTGGGGCAGCTCCCGAAAGCAGCACCATGTCCAGCCAATGGGAGCTGTAGGGGCAGCCACAGCTCCCACTGGCTGTTGGGGAGGGCCACTGTGCTGAGCCCCCGGCTTGCCCCTATGCATAGGACCCAGAGGGAGGACATGCTGGCTGCTTCCCAGGAGCTGCACAGCATGGGGTTATCAGGGAGCCTGCGCATCCCGCTGCGTGGTGCCACACGGACAGTCAATGGCCTGGTCAGCAGTGCTGACCATAGCCACCAGGATCCCTTTTCAACTGGGTGTTATGGTTGAAAACCAGACACCTGGTCACCTCAGCTAGGGCTGTCGGAGGGGAGGGGGCTACTTTGGGCAGCTGACTGGGGACTGTCTGGTACGGTGGCAGGAAGAGGCTGCCTGTGGGAAAGAGCTGGGAGTTGTTTGGTGAGGTGATAGGAAGAGGCTACCTGAAGCAGCTGGCTGAGGGTGGTGTGGTAAGAAGAGACTGCCTGGAGGTTTGGTGATGCGGTAGGAAGGTGGCTGCAGCAGCTGTTTGGGGGTGTGGTAGGCTAGGTGGGTTGGTGGCATGGAGGTGCCCAAGACAGCTGGCTGGGGTCAAGGTAAGTTTGGCTCCATCAAGACCAGATACGAATGCTCTCTCCCCTCCTCTTGCTTCTATCATCTCCTCCCAACTCTCCACAACTGCCCTAGCCTAGGAGCCCTCAGGGGAAGCAGGGAGTAGTCACAGAGGAGGCAGCAATGCCTCTAGTGAACAAGAGGAATTGCTGATCAGGTGGGAGCTGTAGAAGAGCTGTGTAGCTCGGACTCATTTATCTCACCAACAGACGTTGGTCCAATAAAAGACATGCCCTTGCCCACATTGTGTCTCTTCTGAGTGACATTCCTATGGAGCAGCAGGGACACAATGAGGCTGTGAAATGTGCATTATACTTGGCTGCCCTACCAAGAGAGCAAGGTAGGGCCCTAAACCAGCAGCTGGCCAATAAAGGGCACTGCAAGATCCATTGTTATCAGTGGATCTTGACAGAAGGCACTGAGCAGCAGACAGGATGTGGCACATAAAAAAATTTGAGGTAGCAGGGCCTGATGCGTGGCCACAGGATAGCACAGAAGCACTGGCGTCAGAAGCAACCCTGAAGAGCTGGGGAAAGTAGCCAGTAGCTGTCTCAGAGCAAGACTGAGAAAAGGGAAGCACACCCGAAAGAAGGCAGTACAAGCAGTCAGATAATGCTGGTTAGTGCTGGGGAAAGACTAGCTGTAACAGTTGGGTGGGAAGCTGAGCAATCAGTAAATGAGAGAGAGCAGGAAATAAAGTGATAGCAGGAGAAACAAACACACACTGGGCAAGGAGACAGAAATAGTCTGCTACCCAGAGCAGCAATGATGATCCATGTCTCCAACACACAAAGGCTCCCACACTGACCACCAAGTGACACCCACAACACCAGAGGCAGTACTGCCAGTACCATGCATTCAAAAATCATGACAACCCCTACCGCAAATCATGATCAGCTTAAAAAAGAAAAATCACAAAATTAAAATAAACTGTAAGTAATATTATTTGCCTTCTGGTCACATTCCCTGTTTTTCCCCATAATCCTGTGGGCTAAAAAACTTACTTTACAAAAAAATAAAATTGAGTCACATGAATCCAGGAAATGGAGCTTTAAGAAAAATACCAAATATCATAAGACTTGTGATAAAATCGTAAGAGTTAGCAACCTTTAAGAGGTGGCAGGAAGCCCAGCCTTGTGAGTCTGAGAGACTAAAATTGCCTTCTTGCCCAAGAGGTTTAGACTCAGGGGGCATACTGGGTGTCTGATGAACTCTGGAAAGCAAAGATACCTTTGTGCCTTCTTGCTAGACTGCTCTCCTAGGGGCCTGGGCTTTTTCTAACTAAACCACTAAGACTTGTACCTAGGGTATTTCTACACTTTTCTCCCTGCCAGTTCTAGTAAAGATTATTAGGAAGTAGCTAAAGAAACAGCACTTGTATATCAAGGAGATAAGTGCCTGCTTAAAAAGATAAAGATTCCTCAATTAAAAGATGTGTGTATGTTGGAAACCCAACTAGGGCTTGAGCCTAGAGAGGCTAGTGTTTGGAGTGTC
This sequence comes from Gopherus evgoodei, assembly GCF_007399415.2. Lineage (NCBI taxonomy): Eukaryota > Metazoa > Chordata > Testudines > Testudinidae > Gopherus > Gopherus evgoodei. Next base: position 45,129,156 of record NC_044325.1, read on the forward strand.
CACAGCACTTGTTTTCAAAGTCAGGGTACACCATAGTGCACAAATATCTGAAAGCCCTTAGTTACCACAACCTACATATTTTACTAATGCACTGTTTATCCCCCTCAATTTACTCTGAAACTGCTTTTACGCACATGACAGCACATTGATCTCAGGGAGCAGGTCCTAAACATTAGAATGAGGAACTAGGAGTCAGACTTACTAAGTTCTATTCCCAGCTCTGCCACAGGGTTATTATATGACCTTAGACAGTCATTTCCCCTCTCTGTACCTTGGTGTCCCGTTAGAATGGGATCAGAATCTTCATCTACTTCACAGGGCTGTAGGGAGGCCTATCAAGTCAAGTACAAGGTGTTGGTGCTTATCTTTAAGGTGCTCAGTGGCCTAGGGCCAGCATATCTAAAAGATGCTCCTAAAGTTCTGAGATGAAAACCATGGCCAACAACTCCACTCCTCTGACACAATGGAACTCTCTACAATAAGGGTGAAGCTTGTCTGTGCAGGAGGCAGCTTTGACAGAGGCCAGGCCAAGACTGTAATGAACTCCCACAGAAAGTAAGGACCATCACAGACCTCATCACCTTCTGCTTGACATGCAAAGCATGTCTTTGACCTGCCTTCTCTAACAAACATGTTGCAACATTTATTTTAAAAAAACAACCCTAATGAAACAACACTCCACTGCACACCCTGGGCAGAGGATGAAAGAACAAACCACATAACTGATGTTAATCAGGTCACTTAACACAGTGTTTCCTAAATGGTGGGCTCTGGGACTAGTGTGGGGAATGGGTTGGCAGGAGAGCAAGCCTGCCCTGCACTCATGCTACAGCAGTGGCTCCTGGCATATGGGGCCAGGCCAGCTTCCTGCTCCAAGCGTTGCCAGAGATGGATTAAGGTTTCAGGGGGGCATGGGCTAGAGCAAGTGGGGGGGCCTCTCCACCCCTTCCGCCTGCGATTCCACCCACGTTCCACCCCTTTCACCTATGGCCCCACCCGTAGCCTCACCCTTTTCCACCCCTTCCCCTACAGCCCCACCCGTTCCATCCACAGTCCCACTCCATTCCACCCCACCCTACCCACTGCAGCACTGCAACCGGTTTGCTCCTTTCTCCCCACCCCTACAGCCCCAAGACCAGAGAAGCTCTGTCCCCCCCCCAACACACACACCATGCCCCAGCACCACAGCTGGGACTGAGAGCTCCCACAGCCCTGAGGCTGTGGCAGGGAGAAAGAACTCCTCCAGTCCCAGGGCTGCAGCCAGGGTTACCCAGCTCTTCTGCCAGGGCTTCAGGCTTTCGTTCCCCGCAATGGATGTCTGTTGGGGAACCCATTTCTCTGGGGCCCCTGGGCATGAACTCCATTGGCCAATATGCCACTGTGTATTGTGACTTGGCACACGTTGGCAGCATCAGAGGGCAACTGGGCCAAACCTGAGTGGCCCTGCAGCCCCATATGCCAGGGTACAACGGCGATCACTCAAATTTGGCCCAGCCACCCTTCTCAGGAATTCCATGAATTTGGACCCTAGGTGTGTTGCAAAGAAAAAAAAAAGAAGTGGGTAGACCCCCTTAATAAAAGTTTGAGAACTACTGATTAATGCACTACTGAAAGGTGCTCAGACTGTTTGTCCTTCGAGTTTGACTATGACCATGACATCACTGGTTGGTTTGGTTTCTGTGAACATGCGAGTGGCTGATCAGGCCAATTTGAGCTTTGAACTAACAAGAGATGCCGCTACGGGTCACTTGATTAATAGTGACATGCTGCTGCTGTGAGATTTATACTGCTTGCGCTTCTGCTCTGCCTCAGCTGGTCTCCTCCACTCACAGACTAGCTCCAGTACAGATGAGGCTTTGTCAGGTAGAACAATCATGAGCGAGATCTTCCCAAAGCTCTGGGTCAATGTTGAAATGCTCCAAGGATAGCCTGAGGGAGTCCCTGAAATGTTTCTTTTTGCCTCCCTGAAAGCGATTTCCCTCCTTTAGCTTGCTGTAAAAGATCTTTGGCAGTCACTTATCTGACATTCTGGTGACATGATCTCACCATCTCATCTGTGATTTCATCAGAGTATGGATACTTGGAATGCCTGTCCGCAGGAGAACCTCCGTATCTAGAGCTTTGTCTCGCTGTCTTATCCTCAGTTTCTTCAAACAGACCATGTGAAAGTGATTCAGCTTCACAGACTGGCATCTGTACACCATCCAGGTTTTACATCAGAGTTGGCAATGCAAGGTCTTTGTAGACTTTCAGATTTGTTTGTTGACTATTGCCTCTACGCTCCCACACAATTGCACATAGTCTGCCAAAGGTCACACTTGCTCTGGCAATTCTGGCATTGGTTTCATCGTTGTGAACTGCACATGATAGTGTACTGCTGAGATAGGTGAACTTGTCCACTGTCTGAAGGGTTTGGCCAGTCACCTTGATAGTAGGCTCTACATAAGGCTTTCCTGGTACAGGCCAATACATCACTTCTGGCTTCCTGATAATTGTGAGACCAAAGTTGTCACAAGCTGAAGAGAAATCGTCCATACTCCACTGCAGGTCGGACTCAGATTTGGCATTCAGGAAACAGTCATCAGCAAACAGAAGATCACGAACAGTCACTTCCTCTACATTTGTCTTTGCCTCTAGTCTCCTCAAAGTGAATAGCTTGCCATTAGTCTGGTATCTGATGCCAATCCTAGTGTCACAGTCATGAAAGCCATCTGTAAGCATGGTAGAAAGCATCATACTGAAAACAGCTGAGGCCAACATGCAGCCCTACTTGACTGCACTGATGACTGGGAATGGTTCAGATGACTCACCGTCGTCCACAATGCGAGAGAGAATGCCATCATGGAATTGCTGAACCATTGCAATGAATTTCTCTGGGCAATCAAGTTTTGCCATGATCTTCCCAAGGCCCTCCCAACTGACTGTATCAAATGCTTTTGTCAGGTCAATGAAAGTCATACAGGTTGGAGTTCTGTTCCTGGCATCTCTCCTGAAGTTGACAAGCTAAAAATACCGTATCTATAGTCCTGCATCCTTTCCTGAAGCCATGCTGACTTTCAGGCAGGAGCGCTTGTTCAATGCATTGCACAAGGCAATTCAGCAGAATTCTGATGAGAATTTTGCTGGCTACTTACAGTGAGATGCCCCAATAGTAGTTGTATAAACAGAAAGACAACTGACAATCCTACAAGTGGATGATGGATGCATCCTTGTACTCCTGGGATAAAGTTCTTTGTGTTACATTGATTGGAAAAAATCAGTCAATTTCAGAGTCACGTGTAAGCCTCTGGCCTTTTAGACTTCTGCTGGTACAGCATCTGCTCAATCACTTTCACAGTTTCAATCGGCATTGGGAGATGAGCAAGAGATGTTGATACTGATCTGGGGCAGTCAATCAATTGCCTCCTCACTAACAGATTATTCTTTATTGAGGATGTGTTTAAAGTGTTCTGCCCACCTTTGCAGTATCTTTTCTTTACCAGTGAGTAGTGTGGTGCCATCAGCTTTCAGTATTGGAGATGTTCCCGATGACCATGGCCTATAGATTGTCCTCAGAGCACCACAGAAGTATTTCATGTCATTCCTGTCTGTGTAGGATTGAATCTCATCTGCCTTGTTGCTCAGAATGAGTTTTAGATCTCTCTAAGTTTACGTTGGACAGTCCTCTTGATGTTGTTAGGCTACTTTCTTAGATGTTGAACTGTATCTCCTAAATAGGCCTTACGGAGCCAAATGTTTCTCATTCAACAGTCTCACTACGTCAGTATCATTTTTATCAAGCCAAGCTTGATGTTTACATGTGATGGAATCAAAGGTATTGGATGCAGCCAAGTACACAGAATCTCTAAAGGATGCCCAATTTTCGTTGTTATTAGAGTTTGCATCAATTGTAACAAGTTGGCTGCGCAGTTCAAGGAAAGCCTGTTTCACATTCTCCTGTTTCAGTTTGGAGGAGACATTAAGATTTTTGGATGCCTTTTTACCTTGTGGTTGCCTACTAGGATGTAGCTGGATATTCAGCTTGGAGACTATAACCCTGTGATCAGCCCAGCATTCTGCACTTCTCATGGCCTTTGTCACTCAAACATCCTGTCTGTCTCTTCTCCTGAGGATAATGTAGTCAATGAGATGCCAGAGGTTGGAGCACAGATGCCTTCAAGATGTCTTGTCACAGGGTGCTCAGATGCTATGGTGAAGAACTCAGTGTAAGAACCTGTATAGAACAGAACAGACGCTTAATTCACTAATGTCTGTGAAGGACTCAGTCTCAAATAGAAAGCATGAGAAAAGGGCAGAGTACTTATTTTAAATTCATGTGATTATTTCAATGCATGATATGGTTTTAAAAAGCAAATACAAAGCTGTTAATAGTCAGAGTTGATTGTCACCATATTTCTGAGGACATGCAAGATTGCTTAAAGGGCACTATTTGTAATCAAACTAACCAGTAATTACACTATATTTATGACAAAATTGAAGGCTACAAAGGATCTCCTTGTGCAACCACGTGCCACAAGGGACTAAAATTAGCTGTTAATTGTTGTCACATGCATGTGACAGTTCAGGCCTCTAGCAACAGGGAATGTCAGGGGTTACAGCAACAAGTGAGAATGTAGACTGGGAGGATGGCAGAACATAGAATCTGGTGACACGGGAGGAAGGTAGATCAGAAAGTTTTCTTGGGTTTTGACTGACTGAGTGGTTGTGCTGGGCTGCAACTTTGTGACAGTCTAAGGCCTGATCTACACTACGCATTTATACTGATTTTAGCAGTGTTAAACCAATTTAACGCTGCACCCGTCCACACAACAAGGCCCTTTATATCAATATAAAGGGCTCTTTAAACTGGTTTCTGTACTCCTCCCCGACGAGAGGAGTAGCGCTGAAATTGGTATTACCATATCGGATTAGGGTTAGTGTGGCCGCAAATCGATGGTATTGGCCTCCGGGTGGTATCCCACAGTGCACCATTGTGACCGCTCTGGACAGCAATCTGAACTTGGAGGCACTGGCCAGGCAGACAGGAAAAGCCCGGCGAACTTTTGAATTTCATTTCCTGTTTGGCCAGCGTGGAGAGCTCACCAGCACAGGTGACCACGCAGAGCTCATTAGCACAGGTAACAATGCAGTCTCCTGAGAATGGAAAAAGAGCTCCAGCATGGACTGCATGGGAGGTACTGGATTTGATCGCTATATGGGGAGAGGATTCTGTGCTAACAGAACTCCGTTCCAAAAGATGAAATGAAAAAACATTTGAAAAAATTTCCAAGGCTATGATGGAGAAAGGCCACACCAGGGACTCAGTGCAGTGCAGAGTGAAAGTTAAGGAGCTTAGACAAGCCTACCAGAAAACCAAAGAAGCAAACAGAAGGTCCGGGGCAGGGCCGAAAACATGCCGCTTTTACGCTGAGCTGCATGCAATTCTAGGGGGGGGGTCCGCCACCACTACCCCACCCCTGTCCATGGATTCCGAGGTGGGGGTGGTAAACTCAACCATGGTTGAGGATTCTGCGGACGGGGAAGACGAGGAGGAGGAAGAGGAGGACGAGCTTGCAGAGAGCACACAGCACTCCGTTCTCCCCAACAGCCAGGAGCTTTCTCTCACCCAGACGGAATTACCCTCTCAGCCCTCCCAAGCCAGTGGCCCAGACAATGAAGCCATGGAATCAACCTCTGGTGAGTGTACCTTTGTAAACATAAAACATGGTTTAAAAGCAAGCTTTTTTTAATGATTGATTTGCCCTGAGGACTTGGGATGCATTCGCGGCAAGTACAGTTACTGGAAAAGTTTGTTAATATGTCTGGGGATGCAGCGGAAATCCTCCAGGGACATCTCCATGAAGCTCTCCTGGAGGTACTCCAAAAGCCTTTGCAGGTTTCTGGGCAAGGCAGCCTTATTCCGTCCACCCTGGTAGGACACTTGACCACGCCATGCATGTAGCAAGTAATCCGGTATCATTGCATGACAAAGCCTAGCTGCGTATGGTCCCGGTGATTGCTGGCATTCAAGCAATGTCCGTTCTTTATCTCGCTGTGTTATCCTCAGGAGAGTGATATCGTTCATGGTAACCTGGTTGAAATTCAGGAATTTAATTAAGGGGACAGAGATGGCCATTCCTACTGGCCTGTTGCTTAAAAGAAATCCTTCCTTGCAGGTAGCCAAGCAGGGGGAAGGGAGGGGGGTAATGGTGCTGAGCTTTTTCGCGTTTGGCTAGCAGGGATCTTCCCTGCTACCAGCCACGCGGTGGGGGAGGGGAGGGGAGTGATTAGCAGTGATCTTCCATGATACCAGCCACGTGGTAGAGTGAGGGGTAAAGCTATCATCCCAGAGAATTGGATGGAGGGGGGTGGTTTCTGCTGCTGCATGTTAACAGGAAAGCAGCAGCACTGAACGGGCTTTGCTTCGTATTTGGGAAAGGAGGGCACTGTGTATATGAAGGCTGCAGAAGCCAAAAGACAATGGCTTACCATGGCCGCATGGAAGCTGAATTCTGATGCCTGGACCTGCGTCTGTAAGATCTCTAGCACCAGAGCCGCAGGCACTCAATATTGATGCAAAATGCGACCTTATAGTGAAATCACATGTGCTATGTAAGGTGAATAGTGTTGTTCACTGTGAAAGAGTATAACCAGTGTTCTGTAAAATGTATCTTTTTAAATACTTCTCTCCCTTTTTTACCTCCCTCATGCAGCTGCAAATTTTTCAAGCCTCCCTACTCCATCCCAAAGGCTATCTCAGATAAGGCAGAGGAAAAAAAGATGCGAGACAAAATGTTCTCGGAAATCATGGAAGTAACCTGCAATGAAAGAGCTCATCTGAATGAGTGGAAGGACGTGGTATCAAATTATAGGAAAGATGCCAGTGAACGTGAGGACAGGAGGGACCAACGTGAGGATAGGAGGGACGCTCGAGATGAGAGGTGGCAGCAGGAAGATCAGAGGTGGCAGGATGCAACACTGGGGCTGCTGCGTGATCAAACTGATATCCTCCGACGTCTGGTGGAGCTTCAGGAACAGCAGCAGGGTCACAGAGTGCCACTGCAGCCCCTGTGTAACTATCCTCACCACTCACCATGTTCCATATCTTCCTCACCCAGATGTGTAAGAAAGCATAGGGGAAGGCTTTGTGCACTCGCCCACTCCACCCCCGCGGACAGCCCAACCGAAAGGCTGTCATTACTTTGAAATATTTTTAGTGGCCTTTTCCTTCCCTCCTATCCTTCTCCCAAACCACACCCGGGATACCTTGTCAGTTCTCTCCCTCTTTTTATAATGACTTTTTAATAAAGAATACATGATTTTTAAATGATAGTGACTTTTTTTTTCCTTAAGCTGTAATTGAAGAGGGAGGGTGGGTTGCTTACAGGGAGTGAGTCAATCAAGGAGGGGGGTTCAATCAAGGGGAAACAAACAACAGTCACACCGTACCCTGGCCCGTGATGAAACTCATTTTCAAAGCTTCTCTGAGGCGCACTGCTTCGTGGAGTGCTCTTCTAATAGCCCTGGTGTCTGGCTGCGTGTAATCAGCAGCCAGGTGATTTGCCTCAGCCTCCCACCCTGCCATAAAGGTCTCCCCCTTACTCTCACAGGGATTGTGGAGCACACAGCAAGCAGCAATAACAATGGGGACATTGGTTTGGCTGAGGTCTGAGCGAGTCAGTAATGTGCACCAGAGCGCCTTTAAACAGCCAAATGCACATTCTACCACCATTCTGCACTTGCTCAGCCTGTAGCTGAACAGCTCCTGACTACTGTCCAGGCTGCCTGTGTATGGCTTCATGAGCCATGGCATCAAGGGGTAGGCTGGGTCACCCAGGATAACTACAGGCATTTCAACATCCCCAACTGTTATTTTCTGGTCTGGGACATAATTCCCTTGCTGCAGCCGTTTAAACAGAGTAGTGTTCCTGAAGACGCGAACGTCATGAACCCTTCCTGGCCACCCCATGTGGATGTTGGTGAAACGTCCCTTGTGATCCACCAGTGCTTGCAGCACCATGGAAAAGTACCCCATGCGGTTTACATACTGGGTACCCTGGTGCTCCAGTGCCAAGATAGGGATATGGGTTCCATCTATCGCCCCCCAGTTAGGGAAACCCATTGCAGCAAAGCCATCCACTATGACCTGCATGTTTCCCAGAGTCACCACCTTAAGCAGCAGCTTAATGATTGCTTTGGCTACTTGCATCACAGCAGCCCCACAGTAGATTTTCCCACTCCAAATTGATCCCCGACTGATCGGTAGCTGTCTGGTGTTGCAAGCTTCCAGAGGGCTATTGCCACTTGCTTCTCAACTGCGAGGGCTGCTCTCATCTTGGTATTATGGCATTTCAGGGCAAGGGAAAGCAAGTCACAAAGTTCCATGAAAGTGCCCTTACACATGCGAAAGTTTCGCAGCCACCGCGAATCATCCCAAACCTGCAAAACTATGCGGTCCCACCAGTCTGTGCTTCTTTCCCGGGCCCAAATCGGCATTCAGTGGCTAGAACCTGCCTCATTACCAGCAGGATCTCAAAGCGCAGGGGCCCACCGTTTGAGAGAATTCTGTGTCCATGTCCTCATCACTCTCGTCGCCACTCTGCCATAGCCACCTCCTCCTCGCCTGGCTTTGCAGGTCCTGGTTCAGCATAGACTGCATGAGAATGCGTGAGGTGTTTATAACATCCATGATTGCGGTCTTGATCTGAGCAGGGTCCACGCTTGCTGTGCTATGGCGTTTGCACAGTTCAGCCAGGAAAAAAGGCACAAAATGGTTGTCTGCTGCTTTCACAGAGGGAGGGGTGAGGCTGTACCCACAACCACCCACGACAATGTTTTTTGCCCCATCAGGCACTGGGATCTCAACCCAGAATTCCAAGGGGCGGGGGAGACTGCGGGAACTATGGGATGGCTATGGGATAGCTACCCACAGAGCAATGCTCTGGAAATCGACGCTAGCCTCGGTACATGGACGCACACCGCCGAATTAATGTGCTTAGTGTGGCAGCGTGCACTCGACTTTATACAATCTGTTTTACAAAACCGGTTTATGTAAAATCGGAATTATCCCGTAATATAGACATACCCCAAGGCTGAAAGTGTTGTCTCTAGCAATGCAGGATTGGTTATTGTATCCCTATTCCCTTCCATTCCCCAATCCATTTCTCAAACTTTGTGCACAATTCTTATATTGTGAGTCAGTGGTGAATGATGTCAGCTCATCTTCATTAAGATTCCTTTGTAGCCTGTGTGGTACAGGTGAGCACAAGATCATTAGGTTACATTTCTTCTTAACTGATCTGCCAAGGCACACGCCTCACCTGTGTAATCACATGATCTTTTTGCTTCTCCTTCCTTACCCCACATCTTCCTCCTATTTGATACATGCACTCATTGCATCACTATTCTTAGGAGGAAGGACTAGGGCTGTTTTCTACACCAAAGTACCTGCAAAATGTAATATGATCGAACTTTTTATTTAAAAATTCCCCACATTGTAGCCCAATATATTATAGACTATACTCTTCAGTACAGGCATTGTCTTTATTTTTGTCCTGTACAGTGCTGAGTATGTTGCTAACTTAAAACAAGTAAATACTATGTTGTGAGAATGTAACACTTCCCCTGAAATAAGGGAAAGGGAAAACAGTCCTTAATAGCTGAAAAATAAGTTGTAGTGAAAATTAAAATGACTCTTAGTGCTGCAGCTGCTTCTCTCAAATGGCAGCTACCAGAGACTGTGCTCAGAAAGGTTTGTATAAAAGCAGAGTTCTCAGCTGGTCAGACAAGGAGAAAGCAGGGAGCTCTTAGCAAAAAGAAGACCAGATGTCCACCTCTCTGAGAGCAAGTGATGAAAGGGGGGGGGGGGAGAAAGCTTGAAATCTGAACTGGAAACAGTAAAAGGTCCCATATACTTTAGTTAATTTCATCCTTTTGTTTTACTATGACATTCTGTTGATATAATATCCAGATCCCTCTTGGACATCACTTGCTTACAACCCAAGAGAATGATGAATGAGTGGCACTACTGGTGGTGAAGACAACTGGTAATTCTAGAAAATTTGCTCCTTAACTGCTCAGGAACAAGATGACCACCTGATGGAAAGCCCAGAAGGATGTAGCAGTCCATCTAAAGGTGCCAATCATAGCAGTGATGGAGAACAAATACGGTGCTATTGGTGTACTACTAACGAAGTTGGCCCAAACTCCATAGGCAGCAAGTATGATAGAGCTGATGCATGCTAACCAAGACCAAAAGATTCCAAAGAAGGCAGGCACTCTAGAAAGAAGAGAAGAAACCTAGAGCATAGGAGGAAGCTGAGACACATCATAAATAGTAATAGGGGGCAGCAGATGAAAAGTCAATGGCACTTCTTAAGAATGAGACCCTGACCTAGACCACATCATGTTTAAGGAGAGGAGCTCTTCATAAGCACCGATATGTCTACTGCACATCTCATTTATCGCTGGATAATCAGGCTGGTATGCTATTTGACAGAGATCCAACAGGGCATATAGGGCAACTGAAGAATCTGAGCAATACCATATGGCAAAGGCAATAATTCTTTGGCATCTCCTATCAACTCCGCTTCTCTGAAAATCAATATAAAGCAGATAATACCATGAAGTTGTATTGTTCTGCCTTATAAGCAAGAGAGACCTGAAGGGAAGATCAGTGTAGAAACAGCAGATCACACCTTAAATCAGTATATACTCTTCGTCAGGGCCAAAAAGAGAATTGCTGAGGAAGCACAGGGATGACACTTTAGCTAAAGGCTTCATTGTGGCAGAAAAAAGAAAAGTCAGGTTACCAATGAGGCAGCCACAGATGGAATGAGTGGAGCCATCCAACAGAGTAAGAGATGTTTAGATTCATGATCACGTTCCTTGTGGCAAGCTAGAAATAAAATCTGCAAAAAGGACCTCTGCTTTCTAACACATTCTGATGCTGCAGAGTTAAATTAGAAAAGTGATGGTTTTCATTCTCTTAGATGACAATTCATATCATCAGTACCCTGATTTACCTTTATATTAAATTCACCTTATTTTTGGTGGAAATTTTCACAGTGACATGAAATTTTATTCTTCAGATGAATAATTGCATTGTACAAGTTTCTAGGGGAAACCTGGAGGTTTGGGATGGGACATTTGGGGCTTTACGCTGCCACAAAGGAGCAGAAAATGATTTGGGGTTTTTACATTCAAGACAACTAACTGAGTGTTTTTGGATTGGGGAATAGATTCATCTTTATTAAACTAGGTTCATATCACACCCTCTTTCTATGGGTAGATACAGCATGAACTCTGCAGCTGCACAATACCCAGGCTGCAGTTCTTAGTTGCGGCAGTTTAGCATATATGGTTCTAGTACCCTTAGAGTTAGAACTTGGCCAGAAATTCTCAGCTACAAGGAACTACTTCCTTATAAAATACAGTAGAATCTCAAAGTTATGAGCACCTTGGAAATAGAGATTGTTTGTAACTCTGAACAAAATGTTATGGTTAGTCTTTCAAAAGTCTGCAACTGAACATTGACAATACACTTTTGGAACTTTACTATGCAGCAGCACTGTCCATGAATCGCAGTTAACTCATGTGATTAACTCCAAAAAATTAACTGTGATTAATTGTAGTTTTAATCACAGTGTTAAACAACAGAATACCAACTGAAATTTATTAAGTATTTTGGATGTTTTCCTACATTTTCATATATATTGTATTCTGTGTTGTAACTGAAATCAAATACTTGCACTGTAAAACTGAAACAAATGAAATAGTATTTTTCAACTTACCTCAAGTAAGTACTGTCCTGCAATCAGTTGTGAAAGTGCAACTTACAAATGTAGATTTTTTTTGTATTACATAACTGCACTCAAAACCAAAACAATGCAAAACTTTAGGGCCTACAAATCCACTCAGTCATGCTTCGGCCACCATTCCAGAGGACATGCTTCCATTCTGATGACACTCGTTAAAAAAAATGTTTTAATTAAATTTGTGACTTAACTCCTTGTGGGAAAAATTGTATGTCCCCTGCTGTTTTACCTGCATTCTGCCATATATTTCACATTATAGCAGTCTCAGATAATGACGCAACGTTGTTCATTTTCAGAACACTTTCACTGCAGATTTCACAAAACACAAAGAAAGTACCAATGTGAGATTTCTAAAGATAGCTACAGCACTCAACCCAAGGTTTAAGAATCTGAAGTGCCTTCCAAAAATCTGAGGGACTAGGTGTAAAGAATGCCTTCAGATGTCTTAAAAGAGCAACACTCTAATGCAGAAACTACAGAATCCAAACCCCCAAAAAAGAAAGTCTGCTGATGGCATCTGACTCAGATAATGAAAATGAATGTGTGTCAGTCTGCACTGCTTTGGACTGTTATCAAGCAGAACCTGTCATCAGCATGAACACAAGTACCCCGGAATGGTAGTTGAAGCATGAAGGGACATATGAATCTTTAGTGCATCTGACACATACAATCTCAAAACACCAGGTACAACAGTGCCATGAGAACACCTGTTCTCACTTTCAGCTGACAAACAAGAAGCAGGCAGCATCATCTTCTGCAAATGTAAACAAACTTGTTTGTCTGAGCAATTGGCTGAACAAGAAGCAGGACTGAGTGGACTTGCAGGCTCTAAAATTTTACACAGTTTTGTTTTTGAGTGGTTTATGCAACAAAAAAAAAAATCTAATTTGTAAGTTGCACTTTCACAACAGAATGCACAACAGTACTTCTATGAGGTGAACTGAAAAATATTCTTTTTTACAGTGCAAATACTTGTAATTAAAAATAAGCGAGCACTATACATTTCATATTGTGTTGTAACTGAAATCAATATATTTGAAAATGTAGAAAACATCCAAAAAATATTTAAATAGATTGTATTCTATTTTGTTTAACAGTGCGATTAATCATGATTAATTTTTTAATGGATTGACAGCTCTACTAAGCAGAAGAAAATGCTTTTAACTATATTTATATGAAACAAGCACAGGCACAATTTCCTTACCTTGTCAAATTTTGAACTTTCCCTGTATTTTTTTAGTATGTTTAACACAGTAAGGTACTGTATCCCGGGGGGGGCGGGGGGCGCTCTGCTGCTGCCTGACAGCAGACTTCGTGTTCTAAATGAGGTGTGTGATTAGTCAGTTTATAACACTGAGGTTCTACTGTATATAATTCACCCTCCCGCAAGAATGACTAAAACAAACAGAAAAACAAGCCCCCTGAAAGTTTCAAAAGGAACAAGATCCCAGCCTGAATAAATCATAGGTCTGACCCAGGAGACGGGACAAACTCCTGTGCTCGCTGACTTGAACTAGTGATCGCCAGGCTAAAGCGCTGTTCAATTTTGGGTATAGACCCCCGAGCATCCACACCACAATTAAAGAGCCCCTTAGCCCCAGCCCGCTGGCACAGGCCAGCCGCAGGCGCCTAACTGCTGTACAGCCCCACCCTAGGCGGTGTCCACTGCACCCGTACCCACTCCGGCGGCCCCCCAGCGCCTGCTCCATGGCTCCGCAGTCTCTGCAACGCGCACGCCTGCCTGCGGGGCGGCAAGGCGAGGCCCAGGGATAAATCCTCGGGGACCGCTCGGCGTTCTGCAGGGGAGCGCAGTGCCGCGGGAGTCCCGAGCCGGACCAGCCCAGGGACGCGCCGCTCGGCGCTCTCCCGTCTGCCGACACGCAGGGGCTGGCCGCCCGCAGGCAAGCTCCTGGCGCAGCCCCTCTTGGCCGGCTCGCCCGCCGGGAGGGGAGCAGGGGTTCCCCCAGCGGAACATACAAGCCCCATTGCGGAGGAGATCCTCGGGGCAGGGCGGCTTGCCATGGAGCACAGAGGCGGTTCCATTCTCAGGGCTGCAGCCTGGTAGCCGCGCCACGTCATGCGCCCCGTACGTGCGCCACTCCGTTCTGGAACCTTCCCCCCAGCAAAGAAGGGGAGGAAGGACAAGGAAGGCGATAGAGCTTCCCATATATGGGCAGCGTCGGAAGCATTTACGTCATGGCGTCGCCCCGTCGCGTCTCTGCGGGCAGCGAGCGGAACGTGACAGCGTTGTGCTCTGCACAGCGCCCTGGAAACCAAACAGTAAACAGCTAGCGGGGGAGGGGCGGCTCAGTGCGCAGGCGCACGGGGAGCTTGCAGCCGTGGGAGAGCTGTCAAGCCAGACGGGTCCCGGCAGGGAGGGGTTCTGGAGCCAGCTGGCAGGCGCGGCACGTGAGGCGGGGCCAGGGCCGGGTGAGCTGCGGGTCGCTGGTCAGAAGCGTCCCCAGCAGCGCAGCGCAGGGCAGGCCTGGCCTCTGCGAACAGCCTCCCGTGGCAGGCAGCAGCGCAGAGGGGCGCGCCCGGGTCTCTAAACCCTTTTGAGGGGCCGCCCCTCCCCGCCGTGACCCGAGGCCAGCGCCAGGGAGCGATCCCTCCGGGCCTAGCGGCCTGTGCCTGCGGGCCCCTGCCGATCCCCCTCTGCCTGTGCCCGCCGCACGCACGGATAAAGTGCAGGCCGATGCAGCCAGTGGCAGGCGTGGGCAGAGCAGCTCTCCGGCGGCTGCAGCCGCGCACGCCCCCTGAAAGGAGAGCGGTGTCGCAGCGGGGACAGCGGCGCTGCCTGGTTACCCTGGGAGGAAAGGTTCCTTAGGAGAAGGAGTGGGGCCGGGCCGCTGCGGCAGGTTATTGTGTGTCCCTGAACCGTCTTGTGTGATCAGTGACCCCGTTGCCACTGGGAAAGCTCCCCGTCTCAGACTAACACTTGGGAGTTTACCTTTGGGCAGCGCTAACTTCTTGTCAGGGCAGTAAAGTTGCTGACACTGAAAAGTGCCTGGTCGTGTTGGTTTTTTCTGTAAGGTAAAGTGGAGCACAGAGGAAGATTACATCCCTCAAATCCTTCTGTATTTCATAAGCACAAAAGTCGCATGAATTTTTTGATGAATAGACAGTTGCTATGTTTTCCCAATGTTTGGAATTGACTAATACTGAAAACCTCTGTGATTACCTCAAGCTGCTCAGTAATTACACAAAATAAAAATAGACTTATGGCTAATGAATTTTTAAAACTGTGTTTAGAAATATCTATCATTCTTCTTTGATGGTGATTGATGCTTATGCTTCTACCATCAGAGGCTGCCATTGTACCCGTACTCTAGCACAGAGGTGGGCAAACTGTGGCCTGCAGGCCAGACTTGAGCTGGCCCAAGAGTCTAGCCCCCTCCACCTGCTGTCCCTCCTCCCCGGCAGCCTCAGCTCGCTGTGTCACCCACACTCTGGGTGGTGGGGCTGTGAGCTCCTGCCAGGCAGCCAACAGCCTCCCCCAGTGCTCTAGACTGTGCAGCAGTGTGGCTGGCTCCAGCTGGGCAGTGCTTCTGCCAGTCCTGGTGCTCTGAGTGACATGGTAAGGGGGCAGGGAGCAGGGGGGTTGGATAAGGGGCAGGGGATCCCAGGGAGCAGTCAGAGATTGGATGGGATGGAGGTTACGGGGACGGTCAGGATATGGGGAAGGGGAGGGGTTGGATAGGCATGAGAGTCCCGGGGGGGCCTGTCAGGGGGCAGGGGTGTGGACAGGGGTTGGGGCAGTTAGGGGACAGGGAGCGGGGGGGTTGGATAGGAGGCGGGGTCCCGGGGTAGTGGTTGGGGTGGGAGTCCCAGGAGGGGGTGGTCTGGGGACAAGGAGAGGGGAGTTGGATGGGTCAGGAGTTCTGAGGGGAGAAGTCAGGGGTGGGATGAGGGAGGGGCAGATGGGCACAGGGGACAGGCTGTTTGGGGAAGCATAGTCTTTGCTACCCAGCCCTGCATACGGTTTTGGAACCAGAATGTGGCCCTCAGGCCAAAAAGTTTGCCCATCTCTGCTCTAGCAGCAGGTCTAGTCTGATGATGTAGGATAGGACTAAGAAATCGATCTCATTTAAATGCAAGTCTCAAAATTGTAGTTTCTCCTACATTCAAATAGACTCTGCATCTGTGCATTCCTAATCTATATACCAGATTGTTAGGATAACTAAATCATATTTGACTGTTAATTATTCCGATTTAAATATATTTAAAAGTCTTTGAACTTTTTTTTGTGATTTATTGTTTGTAATTCGATATAGTGTTTAGACTTTTTCTTATACTGCTATGCAGTTTCCTCCTAAGAATTAGCTAGAAGTATTGCATGCTGTAGCACCAATAATTCAAGAGCAAAGAAAGATTCCCGCTAGGCCAATAATACTCAGTTTTTCAATAATATTCTGTTTTATTTTTGCCAATATCTGTGTAATGTGAGTACCAAAATATGATTGATAATTGAGGAATATGTATTTATTCCAAGTGTAGATTTGTATACTACAAGACACCCTCCCATGGAAATATTCAAACAGAAATAGTTCTTCCTTGTGCAGTAAGTCACATATGACCATGTAGTCCCATGGAATGGGACAGTAAATGAGATCAGACCCTAGTCACCCAGAGCTAGCAGCCGGAGCTCTTTAAAAAAAAACAACACAGCTCCTGCCTCCCTTGGGAGGCCCGCCCCATAGTTTGAGAACCTCTGTTCTATGCTTTGTTAGGTACTTTGCCAAAATCCAGCACCTCACCTTTTAGGAGAGTTTAGATTGTAAACTCTGATGCATGGACCTCACCTTGATACTTGTTTGTCAAACAACTAGCACAGTGTTAGAGCTACATCTATGTGTCACCTCATGGTTTGGTACTGCTGCCCATTACCTTAGTGGTGGGGCACTTTTCACTTAAAATAGATTGGGAATATGAAAGTACCAGTTTCTAAGTGTTTGATGTCTGAGAGTAGGATCTAGGACAGGGGTAGGCAACCTATGGCACATGTGCCAAAGGCGACACATGACCTGATTTTCAGTGGCACTCACACTGCCCGGGTCCTGGCCACTGCTCTGGGGGGCTCTGCATTTTAATTTAATTTTAAATGAAGCTCCTTAAATATTTTGAAACCTTATTTACTTTACATACAACAATAGTTTAGTTATATATTATAGACTTATAGAAAGAGACCTTCTAAAAAGATTAAAATGTATTATTGGCATGCGAAACCATACATTAGAGTGAATAAATGAAGACTTGGCACACCACTTCTGAAAGATTGCCGACCCCTATGCTATGACATCCTCAGCTCACCACCACACAATCTGTATTAGCATAGCAGTGCCTAGAGGCTCCCCAAATGAAATGGTGCCACCACTGTGCTAGATGCTGTACATACCTATAGCAGGAGACAGTCCCTGCCCTAAAGAGCTTACATGACGGGGCAACACAGCACCAGGCTGTCCATGTGGCCAGGCCTTCTTTAGCTTGCCCATCATTTACATCTACATTTAGTATAGGATACAGGCCCAGAGGCTATAAAAGATGGAAGCAACCCCCAATGGCAGCCTGCACCATGCACACCCAAAATGAAGGGCGGAAGGAGTGAGATTAGTGTATCAAAGTTTTTGCAGGGAGGATAAGACCAGATCCTACTTTAAACCGCTGCAGCTGAATCCCATCTCCTCAGACTACAAAGTGCATCATTTAGCACTGGAACTTTTATTGTGTGGTCTGTTTTCAATCCTTTTCTTATTTTTTGTTCATATGTGATTTTGTTAAGGACTTAAGGGCCACAGCAGAAAAGCACCTGAGGAATGTAGTACAATGTAATGCACATTGTAAGTCAGCCTCTGGGGCTGGAGACAGTTAAGCCTAGTTTTTGTTGCTCACTGGGGGAAAGTTCACCCCAGTACTGTAGTGTTTCTCCTGGCACCTGACAGGAACAGCCCTGGTGCTATTCCTCTGTCAACTAACCACACAGAATGAAAGCATGTTTCACTTTCCACATCAATATGGTGACACTAATGTGCATGTAGCTAAACATGAGCTGTTGATTTTGGGGGTGTTCCAGGCTGTCACTGTGTGACAATGGGACACTTTGCTTGCTGGAACTAAAAACGTTTGCTTGCTGGAACTAAAAATAGATTTTCAGTGGCACTCACACTGCCCGGGTCCTGGCCACCAGTCCAGGGGGGCTCTGCATTTTAATTTAATTTTAAATGAAGCTTCTTAAACATTTGAAAAACCTTATTTACTTTACATACAACAATAGTTTAGTTATGTATTATAGACTTACAGAAAGAGACCTTCTAAAAATGTATTACTGGCACCAAATCCTTAAATTAGAGTGAATAAATGAAGATTCAGCACACGCTTCTGAAAGGTTGCTGACCCCTGACGTAGGATCAGTGCTTGAGATCTGTGTCATATTCTGGTAATAGTAGATTCTTGTTTAATGTTGTAAAGCAGGAAGTTACGTAAATATTTTCACAAAGTGGGGGACCTTTGTGTTGAGAGGCTGTGAAGCTGCAATATGGATACAAAGTATAGTGCATTCAGGGGTGGCTCCAGGCACCAGCAGGACAACCCCCAGATTAGTCTAGACTAGAGCCTTCTTTGTTGCCCTTGCTCATTCATCATTGCCATCAAGTTTTTACTATCACTGGATTTTAGGGATACAGTAGAACAGCCCTCCTGTGTCTAAGCCCACAGTCAGTGCTGAAATCTGCTTAATCCAAAAATACTTTTAATAGGTGGATATCCCCCCTCAGAAGAGCTGAGTTTGTGTGCCCAAGCACAGGGAAGGGGATGGGGGAGTAGGGAAAGAACAGAGAAAGGCACTTTAAGTAAAGGAAGATGTCTATTTTAAGACTGGCCCAAGTGGAGAGAAACAAATCCACATAGTAGTTGGACTCTCCCACCTGACAGAAAACAACCATATCCATCTTAGCAGGGAAATAAATACAGCTAATAGGAAGTGAGAGAGGGAAGAAAGTAAAAGGGAAGTGCCAAAATTGCTTTAATATACAAACATTTACTGCCATTAGAACTGTGGTATAGGAGACACTTTAGACAAGCTCAGATTTTGCTACACCAGTATTTGTTACAGAAGAGCAGTGGACAGGAGTTAATGGTTTCTGTAGTATTAGATTCTGCAGAACCTAGACTGCCTTGTAAGAGTGAGTTTCCAGCCCCCTGGTTGCAAAGGAAATATGGCAAGTGTTTCCTAAACAAAAATCAGAATGTGTTGTTTGACAGTCTCAAACTACTGATTTGAGTGTCAGCTTCCCTCCTCCATCTGTTTGGAATATTTACTCTGGCACAGTGATGAGGCCACTGTTAAATACATATTGTGGTATTGCAGATCATTTTTGGTAGATGGAATGGGAGAAGGCCATAGTGGGGGAGAAAGATTTGGAAAATAGGAAGGAGAATGAATTGCTGCATAGGGAAGTACAATGTCCTTCCAGACAGACAAGATGAAAGTCAGTGTGAAAAAAGCAGCACCCTAGAAAATGATACATTCCCTCCCCACAAAATGTTGAGTCTGGTATTTAAATTCAGCTAGTCCATAACCAATCTTGCCTTGACCTTGCTTCCCTTGAAAATTGGTTGGCCACCACCAGCCATCTTAGAGTCTCATTGACCTAGACCACAGTTGAAGGCCAGCAGAATTTATGCCTGCCTGCAAAAGAGGGGACAGGCAGCATGAGAGGGAGATTGAAGTGTTGTTTGTATATGGAAATTAGGAAGTAACACATTTGAACCCCAGGGTAACTAGTATCTTCACTATTAAGTAGCCAGTGTCACATTTCACAGCATTTGGCCGTTACAGAAGTTCCATTAAAGACCCCAAAGCAGGGATAGCATTCAACTTAAATGCTTTTATTGACAATGTCTCTGAACAATAATAAGCAAACAATGCTTCAGTTTCATCCAAATTCACTTTCCACATGTCAAAAAGACCTTAAGGTAGAAAAAAATAAAATAAAAATATAAATATCTGAGAATCCATCTTAATAAATAAATTAAAGACACAATAAAAACGTTTTCATGGAAAACTTATGTCAGAACATTCAGATCACCTTGACAATGCATGATCAGTACAGTTACAATGAACATTGATGTAGGAGAACTACAGTACATGGATATAGCTATTTATCTCTATCTACTAGAAAATAAGATACAGTCTCTTTTCCCAGTTAAGATGGGTCATTGCTAAAGTCATCAGAACACGATATTGCCAGGAACACAGTAGTTATTGTTAAATCAGCTGCACTAGATACAGTTGGAGATACCCAGCACCAGGTTAGATTCCAATCATTAAACCAAGAGATTAATTAATGCTAGTGAATACTAAGTAGGGAAGGGGAGTCACCAACCCAGCCATGTTGACATGCTACAGACTACCAGCTCTCATGGATAGGTCACTGGGGACAAGACAAACTCCATGCTATTTGCTACATCTCCGGAAGAGGTCTGAGGCCTGGCTGCGGATCGCTCCGCAGGGTCCTTTAACGCCGGACCGGCCTACGCTCGCCCAGGAGCAGAAGGACGCTTTGCCCTCCCCAAGTCTGGGGTCTAGCGCTCCGGGAACCCCACCCCAGGAAGAAGGTGGATCTTTTGGTGAAAGGCCTCCCCACACACACAGCAGCAGCTGGGAGGCTTGCGATCCGCCAGGTTCGTCCCTCGCCCTGCAGTCAGTGCCCTGGAGCTGCGGCCCCTCACAAGGCCAGCAGGGTCGGGGAGCTGAGCGAGTCGGAGGAGGGCTCGTTGCTGCTACTGCCCTTCCTGTGCGCGGCTGCACAGCTGGGGAAGGAGTCGGCCTCCGGGTAGGTGAAGACGAAAGTAGAGGTGTAAGTGCTGGAGCAGGGGGTGCAGGTCACCACCGGGGTGCAGAGCGGCTCCAGCTCCCCGCACGCCCCGGCCGCCAGGGGCTCCCAGTCCTCCGTGTAGAAGGAGGAGGAGCCGGACAGGTCCATGTCGGGCACTGAGCGGGCAGTCTCCCGGGACGAGTGGGGGAAGAGGAAATCAAAGGGCTCGGGCTTCAGCTCCAGGCTGCTGCTTGCCTTGGGAGGCTCCGGGAGGGGCTCGGGCTGAGCGGCCTCCTGCAGCATGGGCAGGGCGAAGGCTGCCTCCTCGGACTCCGGGGGGCTGGGCACAGGCGCCTCCCCCAGGCCGCTGAGGTCCAGCGAGGAGACAGCGAGCTCCTCGGAGAACTGCAGCTCCTCGGGGATCTTGCAGGCTGGCCGGTGCGCAGCCAGGATGAACTCGAGCTTCTCCTTCTCCTTCAGCAGGTTAGCGATCTCGGTCTGCAACGTGGACTTCTCCTCCTCCAGCTGATCGGTCTCCTGCGGGCACAGCGAAAGGGGGAGTGAGACACAGAGCATCAGCCGTGCCCAGTGCCCCTAGGGGCGGACAGCTACTTCAGACCGACCCCTACCCCAAGCCGGGCACGAAGGAGGTGGGGGAGAACTTACCGCTTGCAGAGTGTCTGTCAGTTCTCGCCTCCGGTTGCGGCACTTAGCTGCTGCCATCTTGTTCCTTTCCCTCCTGATCCTTCTCTTTTCCTCTTCCTCTGGGGACAGCTGCGGAGGAAGAATGAGCACGATTAGTATCCACTGCCACCCCTTGCTGGTGATCTCTGGCAGCCCCACCACCCCCAGACCGAGCTCCCTCTCCGGGTCTCCGCAGCCGGAGCCATATTGAACGCGCTCTCACAGACTGCGTGTGACTTGCATGTCAAGTTAGTTCCTGAGCAGGAGAACAAAGTGAACTCCAGTCCCTCGGACAGTCCTATGGGAGCTGAGCCGGGTTATCCCTGGCTGCCACTGTCCCCTCCCAATTCAATGCAACTGCCGGGGCAGTGTCTTTACTGCTCTCCCAGAACCACTAAGCAGAACTAGCCCCGCCTCTTCCCCTCCTGCCCAGATGCTTCTTTGGGGTGATCGCAGAGAGCTGTGTATTCACCTGTTCGATTTTGCCCCTTCTGCCAATGCTTTGCCCTCTGCCTCCTGTACTTTTGACAATTCCAGCCCTCGAATAGGCGCTGGCTGGAGGAGTAGGGACCCCGTAGGGATGGGCCCGGTTCTGGGACGGTGCCACTGAAGAGATTAAGGTGGGCTGCACCAGCCATTGCAGATCTGGACTTGTGGAGATGGCAGTCACTGTCGGTACGAAGCTGGAACTGGAGACAGCGAGGTCCGTGCAGAAATCCTGAACACACAAGGAACTGATATTAGGGAGTGAAATACAGAACTAGATGAGGGGGAACCCCCGCCCTGCACCCCCTCAGCAGGCTGTATCCGACACAGTGCCCCAGAGGCTTAGTTATGTGCTATTTTAAGCCAGGCCTGCAACCCCCGGAGCCAGGCTGGCTCAGGCGCTGCGCTACCATCAGACTCCACATGAAAAGGGGGTTTGTTATAAATATCCCTGACGTCTGCACTGACGCAGGCGCCGCTCCGGAGTCTCCTCAATGAACTCCCGTTTTTATCAATGAAACTGCTTTACACACCCGCTGCAGAGCTGAATCTGGGCCACAATCCCCCTTCTCTGGGCAGGGCCCGTGGCCACACTACGGCTTCCCCCGCATCCCAAGGTAGCCCATCTCCACTAACTCCCCAGGACAGGGGACTAGACTGCTGTCTCCTCCTTCCCCCCACCCCATGCACAGGTAGCTGGGAGAAGAGGTGTACCCCGTGCAGGACAGACCCTTCCTGACGTGCAGGGCGGTCATCTCTGCACCTGAGCTGCCTCGTCTATCAGTGTACTATGGTTGGAGACCCAGACAATGCCCCTCTGCGACTCTCCCACCCCTCAGGCGTCACTGCCCCGTAGGCAATCACCAGCCAGCGTCCCGGTCCCTCACCTGCTGGTTGATAGGCGAGCCCATGCTGGAAAAGGAGTCGGCCGGGGAAGTGTAGTAGGTGAGGCTATCCCCGGCCGGAGAAGCACTGCTGCAGCGGGAGGAAGACGCGTCATAGTCGGTGGTGAAGCCCTGGTACATCATGTCGGCTAGGCTAAGATTGTCCAAACCCGGTCTGGGCGGTGAGGCTGTCCCGGTTGATTGTCTGTGTGTCTGTCCGGGCTGACTGTCCCTCTGTCCGTGCAGACGGGTTGTCGCTGTCCCCAGCCGTAGCTCTCGTCTCTTTTCTGTTTCAGTCACTCAGATTAGCTCTGCAGCTGGAGTAAAGTGCGGCGCCCCCGCCTTTTAAACTCTCCTTTTCTGAAAGGATCCTATGTCGTCACTGGCAGAGTCAAAGCCTGTGGGGGGGGGGACGGCGGGGATACGCCGCCTCTAAGCTTTCCCCGCAACTCTCGGCTCCCTTCCTCATCTTTTACGTACCCTATTGCCCCCAAGCCATGTCAAGGTGGTTACACTGAGGGTCTTCAGGGGGTCTAGGCCCCTCAGGGATAGGGAAGGCTGTTGGTTTCCCCCCTTCCACAATGGTACAGTCCCAGCTCGGGAACCCACTGACGCAGATATCCTTATATGGGATACATCCTGTGCAAGGGGGTGTGACTGACGGGAACCGCTCCAGGCTGCAGCCAAGTGCGACGCGCGCGCCAGCCCGCGAGCATGTGTGTGCGTGAGAGAGAGGGTAGATTGTACGGAATACACAGCAGCAACAGGTCCTCTTGCTGAGGCAGCGGGCCACGCATAAGTTCAAGTCCTTGCTGCAATAGCGCCCCTCCCTCCCACAAGGAGAATCGTGTTAGGTTAGTCACACAAGCCTCCGGACAGTTCATTCACCTTTCCAGAGGTGACTTTTACAGACCAGCTCCTGCCATCTGCACCTGCTTCCTCCTACTCCCATTCAAATATTTCTAATCAAGTTCGGCTGTTGCTATGATCACATGGTATTAAACTTGCTTGTCACTTTACAGACAAGTCTGAAGACAAGCTCCCTGCCCCGAGGGACTCCGCTGTCTTAATAGACAAAATACAGGGGAATGCTGGGAAAGGGGAAATGCGGCATGAAAACAATGTGAGTGAGCAGGGATTTAAGGCCAGTCTTGTTAGTTCCATTATCTTTATTTTATTGTTAATGTTTGTTTTAATATCACAGGGTAAGCTAGGTAGCTTTCTTGATGCTTTTTGAAGATGGATGGAAAACAACAATTGTCTTTACTATTATTTAGGGAAGAAGGTTTGTTGTGTTTTGTTGCGTGCTAGGGGAACTTTTAAATTATAGTTTAGAGGTTAAAGAGTTGTTGATGAAGAAAGGAACAGTTGAGTTGGGAGGGTTGTTTAGTTTTTGAGGTGACAAGCCCATATTTTGTGTTGTATTTTTATCCAGCATATTTAAGGATCTGGTGTTGTCTTAGTTACAATTTATCTAACATTTCATTCTGGAGTCCGAGTTTGAGTTTCTAAGTTAATATGTGCATTCCATATAATAAGTCTGTTAATGGTACACAAAAAGTGTCATAAACTAAGTAGATTTCTTCACATCTGTGTAACAATTTTCTTTGTTGTGTGGTACTGCCATTACAGGGAGCCTGATACTGTGCCTTTCACTTTTATAACATTTTAAAGTATTTGGAGAAAAGTTTTCACATTTTTTGTTCACCTTTAAAATGCGTTTATATAACAAAACTTGCAACTGGAGGAACTATATTTAATAAATATCTCATACATTTTCTGCATTTAGTTTTATGAGCACTATAAAAAGAATTGTTATCTAGTGATTGTGCAGTGGGCCTTATCCAAAACCTACTGAAGTCAACAGTAAGACTCACATTGACTTTACTGGGCTTTGGATCCAACTCATACTGTGGTCCAGGTTTCTAATCCATCCAGGAAAATATCATATCTCTTGCAAAGATTTGAATAGCAATTCTACATCTGTTTGTATCCAAGCAGACAATGGTGCAAGTTATACTTGCTATGTGAACATAGAATACTTTAGATCATATCCCTATTAAATTCTTTCTTAAAAACAATATTTATTATACAACAAAACCCAACAAACTTAGCTACAAAGTAAATCAAAGCGATGCTGTGTATCCCAGTTGGTGTTATGGAGCAGTTACTCATTAAAAGAACACACACTTTTCATTGTAAATAAATCTCTATCGTGCCTCAGAATTATTTCTGTCTATACTTTGGGATTGGAATATTACAGAATGTACATGTGGAAAATATAACGTCCTCCACTTCCTGCAGTGAGGAAAATGTTACACGCGTAATTATTATTCATTTTGTTATTAAATATGCAGAATACAAACTGAGAATAAAGTTAATACTGAGCACAGGTAGGAGTGGTTAGTTAAAGTCTATCCGGTGCTATGAAGGATTAAAGTGCAACCCGGGAGGTTATTGTTATTTATTGTACATTGAACTTCCCAGAAAAGTTACATACAAACAGAAGGGCGAGGGAGTTGCTAGGATGTGCCCTGTGCCATGGTGTGGAGACAGGGGGCTGCTGGCCTGGGAGACTGCCAAACAAGGGCGATGTTAGACAGAGGAGGTTTCTCCTTTCCCAGAGTTTGGGTCTGATATAATCTTTGTGGCAGTGAAGTTCAGAGACACCCACCCACGGCGGGGATGTCAGGCAGCCCTGGCTCAGGTCAGGCCAAGCCAGGAGCCAGACCGCAGACTCGCCTTGCACGGGAGCCAAGAGATCGCGGCTATACATAGTAACAGGGAAGCTGCAGCGCAGAGTGTGTTTACAGCAACAGAGCCTCGGGCGCAGTCTCCAAGCAGGGAACGTCACAGAGTCAGGCTGGGATGATCCTGCTGGCAGCTGCTCCTGCTGCCTGAGCTCATGGGCTAAAAGCAGCGCCTGATGCTGCGGCGCGGTCACCTCCATTCTTAGAGATCTGGGCCACCGGGGCGGGGGAAACAGAGCAGCAGTACTCGAGGCCCCATTACATCGATTCTTCCCGCAAGTGGAGGGGAGCTGCTCTGACCTCTTCTGCAACCCCTGCCCCTGGATAATCTTGCTCTGTCCCTGAGGGCTGGGCTCCTCCAATCGTGCCCCAGCGACAGGGTAGCCAGAGACCTGATGCGACCCCGGATTACTACCCCAGCAGTGTTCGCAGCTGACCTGGCTTCTTTCAGGCAGAGGGCAGAGCTGGAAAAGCCCCTTAGTTTTAGCCCCACTCCCATCTAGTGTATGACAGGGGCTTTGGGCAGAATTTAGTTCAGCAAAGGGGGGCTGAACATCGCTGCAGACTGAGCTCTGCGGGGCAAGGAGCTTGATCTTCATTCTTGTCTGTAAAACAGGTGCAGAAACAACAGGCCACTGAAAGATCATCACACCCAAACCTTTGCTTTATTAACACAAAATTGAGCAGCCGGGGTAAATATTTGCTGCTGGGTCCTTCCTCTACCGAGTTCCCAGCCTGACTCCTCAGCTATTGCCAAGGAATAGAATGTATTCTATTCTGATGTTTATATCAGACCAATCCCCATGGTATCTGAATGCCTCTAATGTAGATACTTTGAAATCTAAGTTCAGCTTCTGTGTATTTAGAGGAGTCTTTATCAGCCCAACTACTTTCTGAGATGTATCCTTGCTGTAAAGTACCAAGAGATGCTCACTAGACAAAACAAACCATCAAAGAAGTGCCAAAAAGGGGGGAAGGGGAGGAGGGTTCACTTAGCTGAGATCACAAAATATTTGTTGATATGTGTTTGGTGCCTGCAGATGGAAGCTGGTTGTTCCCACCTCCAACAGCTACTGTGTGTACTCTGTATCAAATGGAAAGTACTCAGAAGCTGCACGTATCTAGCATGTGTCTATGAAGACAAGGAAACCGAAAACACATGACGTGGGTTTGTTGTTTCCTCCCAGTGTGGTGTGCATACATTTATACCGCAGCATGTGAGAGGCAAAGGAGAAAGGCAACTCATGTCAGCAAGCACAACCATGGAGACAAAATATAGTCATAGCATAAAACCACACTGTCCACATGGCTGGAGCTGAGCTCATTCCTTGCATGGCCAAGATTGTTCTTTCTGCTATGAGGGGTAGGCAACCTATGGCACGTGTGCCAAAGGCAGCACATGACCTGATTTTCAGTGGCACTCACACTGCCCGGGTCCTGGCCACTGCTCTGGGGGACTCTGCATTTTAATTTAATTTTAAATTAAGCTTCTTAAACATTTTGAAACTTTATTTACTTTACATACAACAATAGTTTAGTTATATATTATAGATTTATAGAAAGAGACCTTCTAAAAAGGTTAAAATGTATTACTGGCATGCAAAACCATACATTAGAGTGAATAAATGAAGACTCGGCACACCACTTCTGAAAGGTTGCTGATCCCTGTGCTATGATATCCTCAGCTCACCACCACACAATCTGTATTAACATAGCTGTGCCTAGAGGCTCCCCAAATGAGATGGTGCTACCACTATGCTAGGTGCTGTACATACATATAGCAGGAGACAGTCCCTGCCCTAAAGAGCTTACATGGTCACACAGTGCACAGAAGATTGATGGCAGAACCAGCCAGGAGTAGAACACACATATCCTTAGTGCCAGTCCAGTGCCCTGTCCTCTGGACCAAACTGCCTCTTTACACAACTGGGACAACAAACACTTTTGTTCCATCTCTGTGGATGGGGCAACACAGCACCAGGCTGTCCATGTGGCCAGGCCTTCTTTAGCTTGCCCATCATTTACATCTACATTTATACAAGATAAAGGCCCAGAGGCTATAAAAGGTGGAAGCAACCCCCAATAGCAGCCTGCACCATGCATACCCAAAGTGAAGTGGGGAAGGAGTGAGGAGATTAGTGGTTCAAAGGTTTTGCAGGGAGGATAAGACCAGATCCTACTTTAAACCGCTGCAGCTGAATCTCATCTCCTCAGACTACAAAGTGCATCGTTTAGCACTGGAACTTTTATTGTGTGGTCTGTTTTCAATCCTTTTCTTATTTTTAGTTCATATGTGACTTTGTTAAGGACTTAAAGGCCACAGCAGAAAAGCACCTGAGGAATGTAGTACAATGTAATGCACAGTGTAAGTCAGCCTCTGGGGCTGGAGACAGTTAAGCCTAGTTTTTGCTGCTCACTGGGGGAAAGTTCACCCCAGTACTGTAGTGTTTCTCCTGGCACCTGACAGGAACAGCCCTGGTGCTATTCCTCTGTCAACTAACCACACAGAATGAAACCATGTTTCACTTTCCACATCAATATGGTGACACTAATGTGCGTGTAGCTAAACATGAGCTGTTGATTTTGGGGGTGTTCCAGGCTGTCACTGTGTGACAATGGGACACTTTGCTTGCTGGAACTAAAAAAGACTGCCAGATTTAAAATGCTGTGCAGGACTGAAACATGCTGACTGAGAAGCCAGTTACTGAACTACCAAGCTCCCTCCCTATCTGATTGGAAGATTCTATGGTGCTACAGATTGTAACAGTGGTAACCTATATTGAAAGCTTATCAGGGCTGGGACTATGTCTTTTATTTTTCTTTCAAATACTGGGCACACCTATGGAACTGTCTATATAATAATTAATAATAATAGCAGCTGCATGTGATTGATTCTCTAAGGAGTAAAATGCTGCACATGGACACAGCTTGGCATCTTTTGATTAAACATCTAAATGGCACTAGTCAATTACCCAACAATTACACTGTGTAAACCTCTCTCCCATTCCCACCCTCCCCTTTGCCTGTCATCCTCCTCTGTGCCATACTGTATCTTAACTAACTTAAAATTTAAGCTCCTGGGGCAGGCATCATGGACCCAATTCTCCATTCTCGCAAAGCTGTCCTTGGCAGAGGAATGTCAGGGAGCAAGTCTTATTGGGTGCTGGGAAGTGGTCGGGTAATTTAACCTACCGTGGAGATTCCTATATTCTCTATCCTGCTGTGGGCTCATCTAGCCTTAGACCTCTAAGTTACACTTAGCTACCATGACCCCTGGGTGCTGTTCTACAGCCAATGGCCACTGGAACACAGTGTGCTCTAACCATACCTCTTTCTTCCCCTGACACATCCCCTGCCATGGGGGCTGCAATGTAGAGACATTCTGATGGCTCTGTGCCATCTAGTTAGCTCCTTGTGCAGGGGACTTCCACAAGATTTTTTTTCTGCTAGATCGTTGTCCCTTTTATGCCAACAGTGGTGATGCAAGGCAGCTGGAGCAGGATGGACAATCTGGCCTCATATCTTTTATTTGTCTCTAGAGTGACATGCACACTCGTGGTGCTGAAGATAATAACCACACATAGCCCTAGGGAATTAGAATTAATCCACCAGCGAGAAAGGCCTAAAACATCCAAAATAAAATGCTCCCAAACTTATAAAATTAGTCAGCACCAGAGAGATTAGACGGAGAGAGAAAGAAGGTGCTCATGTACTCCAGTGACAGGCAGCAGTATAAAACTCTAAGCTAGCTAGATAACTTTCTTTTTAGCTGAACAAACAAGGTAGTGATCCAAAGGTGGGAAACTACAGATGCACCCTCTTCTCTGGAACAACAAGAGGAGCACACAGCAAAATCCTGTGGACTCAAATAGTAAGACTTAGCCTTTATTTCATCCAAGAGTCTCAAAGCACTTTATGGCACTGGCTATGAGGTGATGGGACAGGAAGTTCCCAGGGCCACTGCATGTGCTTGCCAGAAGAGCTTCACACTGTGAGCTTTTCTTTAACCCCCCAATCAGGACATCTTACAAGACCAGCCAAAGCTCTGCCTATGCACTTCTATAATGAAGTCCCATAGCTGTCGTGATCTTTAGGCAGCAGTAGGGTGCTTGTGCAGTAGGGCCAGGCTACTAGAATAATGCTACATTGTATGCTGAACTCTGTACTCTCAGGAAGTCATCCATCTATATTAGATATGAGGGAAGCAACACCCTGCTTTATTTGTTGCCAGTTAGGTGTGGCCCTCTAGCAACAGTATGGCAAAATGTTCTTAAACTATATAAAGGTAAGAACTCTTGAAATCAAGAAGAGACTGAGGCAGCTCAACTTGGTTGAGGGGATCTTCCTGCAATAGGGTAACAAAGTGGGAGACACCAAAGAAATGGACAGGATGTGAAAGATTGTTGACACTTTTGTTTGGCACTTTTGTTTTGTTTGCGGGGGAGCATCTTTTGTTTTGCCTCATCCAAAACTAGCTCTTCAGCAATATCAAAATCCAGAAAAGCCATTTACTGATATAAAGGGGCAACTGGAACCCAATCGACCTAACCCTAGACTATGGCTACTGATCCTCCCCAACCTTAAATTGCCCAAAGGGGTTGAGGCTCTGATCCTTCCAATGGAACATGAAAAAAGAAATCCTGAATGCTGAGACTACAAAGTGCCCTGGAGAACTGCTCCAGAGAAGAGTCACAGTCCTTTCAGGAGGCACAAAGAGCCACAAAGCTGAAGATTTCCTGGGGGGCGGGAATTCCAAGGCTTTGGCCCTGACTAGGGAAACAACCCTACTACACTTGAACAAGCCCCAAACCCTTTCCTCTCCTCTTTCTATGCAGCATTATATTTAGATACCAAGTTACTGAACTGGCTGCACAGGAGGAAGAATTTAGTATTTAATCCAGACAAAAAACTCTTTTTTAAATTCTGCCATCACTCAGCTCACATGGTAGTGACCAAGCCGTAAAACTTGGAGAGATTCAATCTCATTCATTCGACGTTACAGTATGGACCTTCAGTGGAGATTACACAAATTTGTTGGAGCTAAAAAGAAATGGGGAGATTTGATGTTTGCTGCTTGTTCCAGATGAACTGCAGATCACACTGGACAGCAAGATTGAACATTATACACACCCAGAGGCAGTCGTCAGCTGTGTGGAAAGATGCTGCCACTGCAGTAATAATGGCCTCAGCAAAGCATCAAGAGAATAAAGGATGAGACACAGCCGCAGCTAGAGTGAGTGTCCCTCCTCGAGGAACAAACAGTGGAAAATCACTCTGAGGAAACTGAAATTTGTTAAAAACTATTTATGAACTGAAATAAATATGGATGAAACTTTTAAAATAGTTTATGGCTAACTGTATTGTGAAGAAATATACTTGCGCAAGAGACACTGAGTGATACAGCCATCCCAGCCCCATGCACACAATAAAACACCAAAGAGCACAGACCTAGAAACTCAAGATACTGCACAACCTGCCCCTATAACCCAGACACAGAGGCTAATCTCCTGACAGCAAACCAAGGATTAGATTTATTTGACATCATGGTCTGTGAAAAAATATGTCCTCAGTGATCCCACAGCCTTTGTGAAGGGGGAGAGGGAATTAATGGGGTGTAAAACATGGCCTCAAATCCGCAAACTACTTACTACACTAAAGTGCCAATACAGTGACAAAAACAAGCAGATATGTGTGTCTGCTCCACTGCAAGGAATCGCCCAAATACAAGCCTCTCAGACTGCACCAGATCTAGACCCCACCACCATTGTAGAACTAAGGACAGTTGCAACTCTAAGGACTTTTCTGTCACAAAGGACCAATTTCTTCTGTGTTCCTGATACCCAAGCTGCATCCAGTCCTGTCAGTGTTCGGTCCCCTGCCTGCAGTGTCTCTGTGAACCCCTTCAGCTTTGCAGTTAGTATAGTGAAGAATAAAAATGTATGAAAAAAGGAAGAAAATCTTATTGTAAAAGGCGTGGGTGGCACAAGGGACCAGGACAGGGACAACAGAGCCTTTCTAGTCTACTTTATCATTTCCAAGCCAGTCTCTTGTTGGGTAGACAGAATGGCGACTAGTTGGTAGGCATTTAAATTCTTTACTATTTCATGGCTTCTTGGTAGCTCATCTGAATGTGAAACGATTGGGGGACTGATCCCTGTTTCTAGTTGACAGCTGTTCATCTCAACCACAAACTCCTCCACTTAGGATGACCAGTCAGCAAGTGTGAAAAATCGGGACAGGAGTGGCGGGGTAATAGGCACCTATATAACACAAAGCCCCAAAAAATCAGGACTGTCCCTATAAAATCGGGATATCTGGTCACCCTACACTAACTGGCCCCTTTCTGGAAAATCTCAGCAGAGGGCCAAGGACTGAATGGGCATGAGCCCTAGAGGCCAGAGGCGGCGCCAGGCACCAGTGCAGCAAGCGTGTGCCTGGGGCAGCCAGCCAAGGGGGGTGGCCTGCTGGTCGCTGTGCAGGCGGGAGTCAGGCAGCCTTCGGCGGTGGTTCTGCGGGAGGTCCACCGGGCCCGCGGCTTTGGCAGCAGTTCGGCAGCAGGTATGCTGAAGGCACGGGACTGGCGGACCTCCCGCAGAACTGCCACCGAATCCGCATGACCGGGGCGGACCTCCCGCAGAAACGGCGCTGAAGGCTGCCTGACTGCCGTGCTTGGGGCGGCAAAAAACATAGAGCTGCCCATGCTAGAGACTGAGCTCCTCTCTCACTTCGGAGGTGGCCCCTCCAGGGCCAGGGTGAAGCACAGTGGTAGGGCAATATGTAGGAAAGTTTGTCTTTTCACTGCTGCAGGGCTGCCAACAAGGGTGACCAGATGTCCCAATTTTATAGGGACAGTCCCGACTTTTGGGTCTTTTTCTTATATAGGCTCCCATTACCCCCCACCCTCTGTCCCGCTTTTTCACATTTGCTGTCTGGTCACCCTACTACTGCCAGCGCTCCAGATTCTTTTGTGAGTGACAGGTTTTGGGGTGGGCAGGACCCTACTCTTGCAATGATGACAGAAGATCCAGCCCCCTAGTGAATGGGAACCCTAGTGAATATGAGTTGTCTGCTCACAGCCTGAGGCTGAACAACTAATCTGAACTGCTGCAGGCAGCGTTCTGTCTTCTCCTCAGCAACCCCAAGCCATTCTCATGGGGGTGGGGAGGAGGAGAGAGTGGAAGAGCCCAGTAACTCGGGGGGGCTCTGCTTGCTTCTCCCCTGTGAGCAATGGGGACAGGACAGTTCCTCTGCTCCTCCCCCTTCCCTGCAGCACTTGGAAAGGGGCAGAGGGCAGCTTAAGAGCCCCTGGAGCTGCCTCCTCTCCAGCCTGGAAGGGTATGAGGAGATCCCCACTGCAGCCCTTCCCCTAGGCCTGGAAGAGCCCCAGGAGGAGCAGAGGTGAGGCTGGGGAGCAAAACTGTGATGGGGCCTGAACAAACTGGGAGTTTTGGGGGGCTGTACTGATGGAGGCTGATGGCAGGCTAGGCATGTGTGGGAACAGGGGGATGGGCAGAACAAATGTGGGGTCAGAATTCATGACAGGGCTGGAGGGGCTGAGGGGGCAGAACTGATACGGGGCATGGGGGGCAGGATTTATCTGAAGGTTGGGGGGCAGAATAAATTGCTGGGCAGGGGATGGAGAGGTGTGGGGGTGAGAGCTCCTTCAGCAGGTGCCAAAATCACCTTACCCAATACATTTTGGAGAGTAGGTGACACTAATTTTCACACCCACACTGGGGATGGGCAGGGGGAGTTCAAAAACCAAAACACAGACCAAAACCACAATATAATCTTTGCAAAAAATCAGGATTTCTGGGGTCTGAGTCAACATTTTTGGTCTTCTGAGGTGGGCAATACTGCTGCCTAGTTTGGGGATAAACAGCCCACCAGATTCCAGGGTTGTGAATCTGCTACCTAATACACCAGCGTGAAGTACACTGTCATCCTAGCAACTTCTGTGGGGAGATAAAAGCCTAAACTTTCTGTGCTTTGTGACTAAACAGACACCGGCTTGGAGCAGCTAGGAAAACTGGAGGACACCCCACAGCTACCTACTGTGATGCAGACATACCCAGGCAGGTATGTTACCCTTGTGTCTGAGCATCTTCTTAACACTTCACCGAAGGGGTTGTGTGTAGTTTCTACTGCAAATTAAGCTGATCATGGTTATTGCAAGATGTTTGCATAAAAACTAGTTTAAGAGAGCTGTAAAATGTAGACTACAGTATTATTTTGCAAAACTTGTCACCTGAAGTGAGGTGGGGTCATAGGCCTAACTCAATAAATGCTGAAAACAACGGACATTTGTGGAGATAGCACTTTATGTGTCTCGCCAGATGGAGATTTGAGCATTTGCAAAGATAAATGAAACCCCATCAGAGCTCTCCAGAGAGTGGGGCCCACTGGGCTGAAACAACAGTCTGAACCTATAAAAGCAGAAGAAATGGCACAAGTTGTTATCCATTGCTCGGAGAGACTCTGACAGCAAGGGTGTCTCATGAAAGCTGGATCCCAGCTTTCCTGAATTGAACAAGCACAGTAAGAATTTACCATTTTGTAAGAAATACCTTATTAGATGGGAAAGTAATTGCTTAATAAGTATAAGCTATAGATTGCATTTTATGTTTTTCTTTTCCCTGTAACCTTATATTTCCAAACCCTGTTACTTGCTTTTGTTTGAATCTCAGTCTCAAACTCGGTTAAATAAACTTCACTTCACCATAGACCCCATCTAACTGCCTTGTGCTCAGGAGAGTGTAAACTGAAGTGAAAGCAGTGAACTCGGGCACACTACTTGCTCGGAGATAGCAGAATGGTGTACATTGCAGGAATCCAGAAGATAAGAGAGTGGGCACTCAAATCTAACAAAGTAGGGCGTAAACTGCTAGCCTGATGGAAAAATGAGTGGGACTCACAGAGCCCAGAGCAGAGCCTGTTTTGCCAATAGCAGGGAGTGTTTCTCCTGCTGAGCTCACACAAGGCTCCCTCATGCAGCAAGATAGTGATTCACTCCAGACACCTCTCAGGTAACCCCCCAAAGTGTCACACCTACATCTTAAACTCTTTGCTGTGGTGATTTTCTGTAAATAGAGATTCTGCAATTCTTTTCAGTAGAAAAATCTTACTTCTACCAGATATCCCACAGCCAATGCTGTGGAGTGTCCAATGCAGGTTGAAAGTGGGGGCAGAGGGATATGAACTGGAGATTGGAATCAAGACACTGGAAGATAAAGCTAAGAGGGAAGAAGGGGGGTCCTCACCCAACTGCCTAGCAAAACCAACTTCCTGTGTGTGTTCATTGTCTAAATATACATCCCTTGCCTGATGACTGCACCCTGAGGTGGGAACTACTAGGATTCACACACGTGTTGTTCTCTGGTTCTCCCATGTGCTGGGTGTTCTTAGTGATTTAATTTCAGGTGAAGGATATTTGCATGTACAAATCAAGGCCAAGTCTTGTGCAAGATGTGCCAAATTAAACCTGCTCTGCCACTCCGCCCTCTAGTTGGGAGCTCACCCAGTGGAGCAGATGCCAGCTTATTCCTTCCCACCTCTGCTGGCTGCCTTCCAACCTGAATCAAACACAGGTCAGTGCCCATCCCTAAGCCTGGCTGGAAATATTTAGGCTCCCGCTTTCTACAGAGTGGGAGACACACGGACAAAGAACAGGAAACACAACCACCCCCCAAAACTGACTTGTCCCAATAAATTGTATTAGTCCCTCTGGACTGGGGTATTATCTGCACGTGCCTCCTGCTAGAATCTATACTGATTATTGTTATTACATGAGGGGCAAAGGAAATAATGAAAGGCTGCTGCTGCTAAGAGGAAGTATGGACTGAGTCAGAAAAAAAAGGAGTGTGAATGGCAGGTTAGGAGAAGGCAACTGGGAGAAAGAGAAAAGCATCTGCCGTACTAGACAGCTCTAGTACTTACAATTCAAGAAGAAAATGGTATTGCTCCCTTACTAGGGAATGAGCATGTGCATGACCACACATTAACCCATTGGTCACACACACACACGGCACATGTACAGGAGCATGTTCACTGATGCACACACACATACGGGTACATTGACAATCACTTAGCACATAGGTGCACAGCCAACCACACTCAACACTCAAGCACACACCCGGTACATGGCCACCCCACTCACACACAGGCAGGCAAGCATGAGCATCCCCTCCCCCAAACACACAGGTGCATGGCCAACCACAATCAAAGCACATGAGCCCACATACATCCAGACAGGTGCATGGCCAGCAACGCTCAGCGCACAGGCACACACACCAATACATACACACCCCGAGGGGGTGTGGGGGCACGGGCGCCTATGAGCAGGAGACCGTGGAGTCTCCGAGGGGACCCCTTGAGGTCTCACAGCTGATCTTGGCCGGGGGACGGGAGAGGCTGTCTCCTTCTTTGCTCCTAGAAGAGGAAAAGCCGATGCAGGGCGGGGCGGGGACCAGCCTTCTCTCCCTCCAGGACCCCGGTCAGGGCCGGATAAGGCATCCCCGGAGTCCACCACCCTCTGCACACGCGGCCCGGACACTTGGGGTTCCCGGAGCAAACTCCACCGCACCCGCCCGATCTGCTAAGACCCCGACCTTCCAGAGCGAGTGCCCCGCGCAGGCCTGGCCCCTCCCGGCCAATCCTCGCGTTGTTGCTGGAGCCAGGCCGGCAGCCTGACGTTGCCCTGGAGACGACGGAACGTTGAAAACATACAAAGATGTTGACGTGGGTGCGTGATTCCCATGGCAACTGGCCGGGAGACGTCATCACCCTTTCCCTCCTCTTTCAGCCCTCGCGGACGACGCAGACGGGGCGTCACCTGTCGCGGAGAGGGGAGGCGCTAGAGCCCGGTCCCTGTGGGAACAGGAGGGGGTGGAGCCTAGTTACCATAGCAGCAGGAGGGTAGGGCCTAGTCACTATGGCAGCGGGAGTGGCTGTTTGTTTGTTTGTAGTTGTGATTAGACGGGCGAGGAGTTGCAGGTGTATCTGTTCCGCAGCAGCGGACTCTGGTGCGTGCTGGTCAGTTCCCAGGCCCATCGGGCCCCTGCTACACTGTCAAATCTGCTTGTCATCCCCTCCCTCTGCCTCCCTTCCCCAGGGCTGGGAGATCCCCTGGCCCACACCCCCCGCAAAACCAGGGGAGACCCCCCACTCCCCCAGCCAATGCCAAACCAGGAGTCCTGGATTCTGAGATGTCGAAAAAGACCTAAGCACTGGGAAATGTAATCTAAAAGTTAATAAATAAATAAATTTGTTAGCCTCTAAGGTGCCACAAGCACTCCTGTTCTTTTTGCGGATACAGACTAATAGCCTGCCACTCTGAAACCTAAAAAATTCCAGACCTTTCTGGGCTTTTCTTCACCAAGAAGAAGCCAAAGGTCCAGCTCACTCTTGGCTTTAAGTCCCTTGAGAAGGGCCTGACCCTTGTAGAATATCTGAGGTAGGCCCCGTTCCCTGTGATAACCCTTGACTAGCACTCCTGCCCCCGCAGAGAGGAAACAGCACTGAAGGGCCAGAGCTGGCTAGCTGGGATCCTCAATACCTGAGCTGTCCCTGCACAGCTTTTGTCCATCAGCCACCCCCTACCCAAGAGAGATTTTCCTGTCTGATAAGGCGTGGGGAGATCCACCTACCAGTAGTTCTTCAATGATGCCCAGGGCCAAGGAGTGGTGGGGGAAGCCGGTACAAATTACTGGGACCCAGCAGTCCGGAAGGGGGCCCCCGGGGTCCAGCTTCGTCGGCCCTGTTAAGCCAGTCCACCCTTGCTGGGGGGGGCCTGAAAAATTTTTTCACTGGGGCCTGAACCCACTCTCGGCAGCCCTGATGATGCCATCAGGTGGGTGGGTCACACAGGCCAGGAGGTTTCCTAAAAATGAAAATACTGTATTGGCATGACAAGCTGTGCAAGTACAGCTGATAGATGAGAAAGGACAAACCTAGGGACTCTGTCTAGAGGCATCAATTATGGTACATCAGACACCTGCAGGGTGGGAATACCCAGCACCTCATCCTGCTGAGGCCAGCAAACTAGAAGTCAGCTTCTTTCCCCACCCTTCTCCAACAGCCAGGCTGTTGTTATCATAAGTTGTTTTTACGGTCAGCACGTTTGACTTGGCAGGCACAGAGCGGCAGTTCAGTTCGCACTGGTTTTTAAGGACTGATTCTGCACCACACCCATTAACAGAACTTACGTCTGGGGTATACCCTCATCCCAGAGCCCTGGGCAGGCAAAGGTCAGAACGGGAATTACCATTTACTTTTCAGACAAGCCACAACCTGTCTGCATGTCATAGATAATGAATGAATGTATGTCAGAAAAGCATTCCCGCAGCTCCCTGTGTGCCTCAGGGATAGCGCACGTGGGAAGGTGTGCAGTCACCATGCCATATGACTACCTGCAAGCAAAGAAGGTGCTTAGAGGAGGCTAGAGTGC
The DNA here is from genome assembly GCF_007399415.2 of Gopherus evgoodei. Taxonomy (NCBI): domain Eukaryota; kingdom Metazoa; phylum Chordata; order Testudines; family Testudinidae; genus Gopherus; species Gopherus evgoodei. Next base: position 45,167,013 of record NC_044325.1, read on the forward strand.
CAGAAGCAGGAATCATACTCTGACTCTGACCAGTTGAACTATAGAGAATGTTTGAAGTTCTCTGCCAGAGTGTGATGAAGGCAAAGATAATTCCTCTTCTCTCCACAGTGCCCCCAAGGTCCTGGCTTTTCCAGTCACTTTGCTGATAAGTCTGCACTCAGATTCAACTAATTTGGCTGCAATCTGCAGCATCAAATCTAAGCTAGAAGAGTATGAGGAGGGGGTTGTGAAGTGTATTTTCCCAATGTACATTGGAAAACATAATCCCAATTATACATATAATATGATGGGGTCTAAATTAGCTGTTACCATTCAAGAGAGAGAACGTGGAGTCACTGTGGATAGTTCTCTGAAAACATCCACTCAATGTGCAGCGGCAGTCAAAAAAGCAAACAGAATGGTGGGAATCATTAAGAAAGGGATAGATAATAAGACAGAAAATATTATATTGCCTCTATATAAATCCATGGTATTTGTACACTTTGAATACTGCGTGCAGATGTGATCGCCCCATCTCAAAAAAGATATACACCTCTACCTCGATATAATGGAACCCAATATAACACGAATTTGGATATAACATGGTAAAGCAGCCTGTGCACTCCAGCAGATCAAAGCAAGTTCAATATAACACAGTTTCACCTATAATGCAGTAAGATTTTTTGGCTCCCGCGGACAGTGTTATATCGAGGTAGAGGTTTATTGAAATTGGAAAAGGTTCAGAGAAGGGCAACAAACATGATTAGGGGTATGGAACAGCTTCTGTATGAGGAGAGATTAATAAGATTGGGACTTTTCAGCCTGGAAAAGAGACAACTAAGAAAGTCTATTAAATCGTGGCTGGTATGGAGAAAGTAAATAAGGAAGTGTTATTTACTCCTTCTCATAACACAAGAACTTGGGGTCACCAAATGAAATTAATAGGCCGCAGGTTTAAAACAAACAAAAAGAAGTATTTTTTCACGCAACACACAGTCAACCTGTGGAACTCTTTGCCAGAGGATGTTGTGAAGACTATAATAGGGTTCAAAAAAGAACAAGATAAGTTCGTGGAGGATAGGTCTATCAATGATTATTAGCCAGGATAGGCAGGGATGATGTCCCTAGCCTCTGTTTGCGAGAAGCTAGTAATGGGCGACGGGATGGATCACTTGACAATTAACTGTTCTGTGCATACCCTCTGGGGCACCTGGCATTGGCCACTGTCAAAAGACAGGATACTGAGCTAGATGGACCTTTGTTCTGACCCAGTATGGCCATTCTTATGTTTAGTAGAAGGGGGAACATTTCACCCCATGTGTAAGGGGGTACTTTTCTCTTGGGGGCTGGGGATTGGCTGCCTCCAGAGTGTTAGATCCATGTTGGAGTTGAGGAGATAAACACAGTCTTCTCTAGCTGAGGCTTATGTCTCTCTAGCATGGGTTCTGCCCTATGAGATTCTGGCAATTTTTGACCCCTAAAGTAATGGAGGAGCATTGAGTTACAACCTGTGAGATGGACCTTATCCCTCTCATCTCATATATCCTAGTGAGGGAGCTGAGTCCACTGGTGACTCTGTTCTCTCTTTTCAGCATTTCTCACTGAAGTAACAAACCATCTGGTGGTGGGAATCTTGCCATTTATCCCCAGGCTCTCCTCCTTTTTTTCAAGGCAGGTTGTAGAGAAAGTTTCGGCTGTTCTGGCAATAGTCTGAATCCTCAGGTTTGCTACTGCTGGCCATGAGATGATATTCCTGTTGACAGACACAGGCAAGGGTGGATGGAGCTGAGTTTGTGTGGCTCCACACTTTTCTCCCTCAGGGATCCCTGAGAGTGATGTTGAGTAATTGCTTATCTGCCTCAAGTGCTTTCTCATTCAGTATACCACAGGGCTTTGTCACGTTGCCCTTTCTAATTACTGTATATATTAGGCTGATGGACATAGTGCTGAGAAATGGCTAGGGCAGCTGTGTGTCTCTTTTGCAACCCACCTGGGCAGTCTGTCCCTAGACTTTTCCCTGTGTTTGGCTGAAATTGGAATGTGGACCACAACAAGCTGACTGGGGCTCAGTCCACACAAGATGCTACCGATTGGTTCAGGAGTGATGTCTGCTTAGCGTCAAGATGCTAATGGGTTTTTTTTCCAAATGAAGTTGTTTGTCCAAATCCACACAAGGGTTGTGGACCTTTGAAAAGTCCCAAGATTAATTGTTTTTTATGTGCAAAGGGTCAGCCTCTGACAGAGGAGGAAGGGGTGAACTGAGGTCAGTCGGAGTTGGCCAAGCAGAAGGAGTGAGTCGGGGTGTAAGAAGAGACAGTGGGGGCAAGGTGCGGTTTCCAGATGAAAGAATTATTGTTATGGGGTTTAGAGAACAGAGGGTACACTGGGCATTCAGACCATGAGGAGAAGCAGGAAGTGGGAGGGAGGCTCTCAAAATGAATATGCCCAGAGGAGAATGCATGTACCCAGAGGAAGTGGGAGGGAAGCTCTGAGAATGCATGTGCCCAGAGGAGGATCTGAGAATGCATGTGCCTTTCTTGAAGATGAACCACAGACTGTGTGCCAGCTCTTTCAGAAGGGGTGTATCTTCTTCTGCACCTAGGAACCCAAGTGCTATATGTGGCTGATGAAGGTCAGGAGGTGGGAGCCCTGTCAGGAATTGGGTGTGTGTGTGTGTGTGAGAAAGGGAATGTGATTGTGTTTGTGTGTGGTGGGGGGAGAAGATGATCTGAGCAGACTGGGATTGGGTTGTGAGCCTTCTAGGGAGCTACACAGTAGGAAGCTACAGTGGTGAAGCAGCAGATTCAGGGAGTAGGCTCAAGGAAGACTTGGCGAGGAGAAAGGGAGCTCAGATATGAGAGAAGAGAGACACACAACTCAGAGCTTTGCTCCTGCCAAGGAGGAAGTTACCGATCCTGGGGATGGAGGCAAGTGCTGGAGTGTTTGAGATGAGAGATGGCATCAGGGTAGGAACAAGGCTGGATTTAATGTGGGGAAGGGAGAGGGGAGAGTGAGGGGATATGCCCCACTATTTGAAAACCATCACTTCATGACAGGAGCCAGCAGATCAGAAGCTGGTGGGAGCCACCCAGCCCACTCAGGCCCCTGGCTCTCCGCATTGTGGGAGACAGGGCACATGACCCCCCAAGACCTCCCTACATCACCTCTGGGGCCATATGACCCCGCTTACCCCCACACACATTGCCTCTGCCCCTCCAAACAGGGCAGCACATGCTAAGGGGCGGCATTCGATCCATTCTTGGGGCACAGTCCTGGCATTTTTTTTTTTTGCTTCAGAAGTTTGGGTGGCAGTCTGAGCGGCTTTTTTTTGTGTGTTTTTTTTGCTTGGGGTGGCAAAAATGGTAGAGCCAGCCCTGCCTCCAAATATAGAAGTCAAACTACACCTAGGGTTGCCAACCCTCCAGGACTGGCCTGGAGTCTCCAGGAATTAACAATTACTCTTTAATTAAAAATTATGTCATGTGATGAAATCTCCAGGAATACATCCAACCAAAATTGGCAACCCTAACTACACCTATGCTAAGGGGATGTATTGCGGGCTTCCAACCCAGCAAGGGAGCACTCTGCCCTGCTCCCATCTCTCTGCTCTTCCTCCCTTTGCCTTACTCTGATCCCCATCTTCCTTTCCCCATTTCCTGGTCTGCTGCCATCACGTTTTCCTTCATCTCCCCTTTCTGCACCCCTCATCTTATCTCTTCTCTCCCCACCTGCCATTTTTCTTATAGAATTTTGGTCTCCAATGAGTCTCTGTTCCCTCTGTCTCTCATAAAGGGGTGATAACCTAAGTGCTTTCTCTCTTCAAAATTTCCCTTTGAGTTGTAGGAGAGAGGGGAAGGTGATTCTGTGGGTACTGTCCCTTTAAGAGGAGTCAGGCCACATTGTGCTGCCTCATGCACCTTTAAATATCTTGTGAACGACAGATGGTTCTTCTAGGGAACTTACTGGAACCCTGGCTAGGACAGGATTGGATTGTGCCAGGGATGGAACCTGAGCAGCACCCATACTCACATATAGTTGAGGAACAGGATCCAAGCTTCATGAGCATATGCATACAGATGCATTTGTCAAGTATATGTCTCAATTCCATATAGCAGATAGTCCACACAGAAGATAACAGCCTGCTACTGCTGCCAGTTAATGGAGTTACTTCTTTAGCTTAAGTGGTAGTGTAGAGGTCTGTGCTTTGGTGCTTGAGGTCCTGGATTCAAACCCTGCTGACAATCTGTGGGAGGTGCTGTTATACATGCATGTATTTATGGCTGGCACATGGGCCCACACTCCCATATGGTGGTGTTAGAAGATCTAAAGCTCCTCAAACACATGCTACACGCACATACAAACATCAGTGGCTCCAGGCACCAGAGCACCAAGCGCATGCCTGGGGCGGCAAGCTGTAGGGGGCGGCCTGCTGGTCCCTGCAAGGGTGGCAGTCAGGCAGCCTTCGGTGGCTTGCCTGTGGGAGGTCCAGCGGTCCCGCGGATTTGGTGGCAATTTGGTGGCAATTCAGCGGCAGGTCCACCGAAGCTGTGGGACCGGCGGACCTCCCGCAGGCAAGTCGCCGAAGGCAGCCTGCCTGCCATGCTTGGGGCGGCAAAAAAGCTAGAGCTGCCCCTGCATACAAAACACACATGCAAGAAATGGACAGGACTCAGAGTCCCTCTGCAAATGCTCACATGCTTTCCACACAACAGCTGATGACATCCAAGCCCCATGTGCACATACATACAATGCACCTGCATGACACAGGCTCCATGAATGCACATACACCTTAGCCTCCAGAAACTAAGGGTGTAAAAATCTGAGCTGATGACATGCTGTGTCTGAGAGAGAGAGAGTGAGAGAGCTCCAAAGCAATGCAGGTCATGGCAGAATGCTTTATATAACCCAGAGCCACAGAGAAAACCAAAATAGCTGCCTCCCTGCTGCTCAGTTAGTCTCCTCCATCAAACATGGATAAAATTAGAGCAGGCAGTGACGTTCACCTACGTCTGCACAGGGACTCCAGGGAGACAGAGGGAGCCAGGCTCAGGACTCTGCCATCAGCTGCACAGGCTGCCAGAGCTTTCAAACAGAATCTGTCACTAGGGATAGTATGTGAGCTGAGGGGCAGGGTGGGGAAGAGAGTGAGGGGAGGGGGTTGGGAGCTCTGCTGTTAGATGCTCATAGACAATGTTCCAAACAGAGCCCATGCCTCCTGGAAAAGAAGCCTGCATATTCACACACAAACTGGCATTTCCCAGCTAATCACCCACTGCTCTGAACTCCAGCGAGCCTGCTTCGGAGACACCTGGTGAGCCTTGGAGCAGGTGAAGCTCAGAGGGTGATCTCTTGAGCAGATGAGCCTCAGAGCAGGCATGCTTCAGAGTGGTGACCTGTAGAGCAGTTGTGCTGCAGCGGGGTGATCCTTGCAGTAGTTGTGTCTTGGAGAGATGCCCCACAGAGCTGGTGGTGACCCTCCCAGAACCTTGCAACTTTGTGGGGACACAAATTACATGTTACTTTGAAAGCAGCAAAGAATCCTGTGGCACCTTATAGACTAACAGACGTTTTGGAGCATGAGCTTTCGTGGATGAATACCCACTTCGTCAGATGCATGTAGTGGAAATTTCCAGGGGCAGGTATATATATGTAGGCAAGCTAGAGATAATGAGGTAGTTCAATCAGGGAGGATGAGGCCCTGTTCTAGCAGTTGAGGTGTGAAAACCAAGGGAGGAGAAACTGGTTTTGTAATTGGCAAGCCATTCACAGTCGTTGTTTTAATCCTGAGCTGATGGTGTCAAATTTGCAGATGAACTGAAGCTCAGCAGTTTCTCTTTGAAGTCTGGTCCTGAAGTTTTTTTGCTGCAGGATGGCCACCTTAAGGTCTGCTATAGTGTGGCCAGGGAGGTTGAAGTGTTCTCCTACAGGTTTTTGTATATTGCCATTCCTAATATCTGATTTGTGTCCGTTTATCCTTTTCCGTAGCGACTGTCCAGTTTGGCCGATGTACATAGCAGAGGGGCATTGCTGGCATATGGTGCCGTATATTACATTGGTGGAGGTGCAGGTGAATGAATCGGTGATGGTGTGGCTGATCTGGTTAGGTCCTGTGATGGTGTCGCTGGTGTAGATATGTGGGCAGAGTTGGCATCGAGGTTTGTTGCATGGATTGGTTCCTGAGCTAGAGTTCCTATGGTGCGGTGTGCAGTTACTGGTGAGAATATGTTTCAGGTTGGCAGGTTGCCTGTGAGCGAGGACTGGCCTGCCAAGGCCTGTGAAAGTGTGGGATCATTGTCCAGGATGGATTGTAGATCCCTGATGATGTGTTGGAGAGGTTTTAGCTGGGGACTGTATGTGATGGCCAGTGGAGTCCTGTTGGTTTCTTTCTTGGGTTTGTCTTGCAGTAGGAAGCTTCTGGGTACACGTCTGGCTCTGTTGATCTGTTTCCTTATTTCCTTGTGCGGGTATTGTAGTTTTGAGAATGCTTGGTGATTTTGTAGGTATTGGTCTCTGTCTGAGGGGTTAGAGCAGATGCGGTTGTACCTCAGTGCTTGGCTGTAGATCATGGATCGTGAACTACCTCATTATCTCTAGCTTGCCTGCATATATATACCTGCCCCTGGAAATTTTCCACTACATGCATCTGACGATAGTGGGTATTCACCCACGAAAGCTCATGCTCCAAAACGTCTGTTAGTCTATAAGGTGCCACAGGATTCTTTGCTGCTTTTACAGATTCCAGACTAACACGGCTACCCCTCTGATACAAGTTACTTTGAAAGTGGCAGAAAAACAGAATCAGAAAATGCTGTGTGGGGAGACTGAACCTTCTCAAACAGAGCTGAGACCAATGGTTGCACTCACAGTCCCACAATAGGCACCTACATCCATACTGAGGCACCTCAATGAGCTTTGGCTCAGTTTTCAGAGGTGCTTGAACACAACTTGCAATGCTTGCAATGGGAGCTGGAAATGCTCAGTATATCTAAAAATCAGGTCAAATCTTATTTTAGGTGCCTAAGCTGATATAGGTATAATAATAATAATATAATATATACACCTATCTCATAGAACTGGAAGGGACCCTGAAAGGTCACTGGGGCCAGCCCCCTGCCTTTACTAGCAGGACCAAGTACTGATTTTTGCCCTGGATCCCTAAGTGGCCCCCTTAAGGATTAAACTCCTAACCCTGGGTTTAAGCAAGCCAATGCTGAAACCACTGAGCTATCCCTCCCCCCTAAGATGTCTAACCTCAGGCTCCAAGTCTGAACATTTTGGCCTCAGCTTTAGTTGTCAGGTCCAGTGATCTGAGCACAGGATAGGAAGCCAGGCAATGGGTTATAATCCCAGCTCTGATGCTTACTTGCTCTGTGACCTTGGGCAAGTCCTTTCCCCAGTGTGTGTCTCAGTTTCCCTTTCCTTTACCTGAGAATAATGCTCTTTACCCATGTTCTGGTGCTGGGACGGGAGTTTGTGAAGACAGATGGAATTAATATTTGTAAAGCACTTTGAAAAGGACAAAAGCCCTAGGGAAAATCTAAGTGCTAATTATTAGCTACAGAGACACAAAAAAAGGATGTAAGGTTTAAAAATGCTTTTCTGGTCTGAGACACATATATCCATTAATGAAAATAATTTATGCCTCCATCCGTGGGGGTTCTGCCTTCCACCCCCACCTCGCGACAGTGCTGGAAGCCTCTGGCCTTGGAGAGATGGCTCAGACTCAGCTGGTTGCTGGCAGGAATCAGAGGTATAAATAGAAGCACAGCAAGAATAAGCTAGGCCATCACAGCAGCAGCTTCTCACTCTGGACTTGAAAAATCAAAGAGAAGGAAGAAATCTCTGTTCATTTCTCCCATGAGTCCCTGAGGCTTAGTGGCCCAGAAAAGGAAAGGTGAAAAATAGCTAAGTGAGGCTTGACTGGTGGGTGCTCCACATCCATCAGGGCTCAACACTGTCCTGAAACCACCCTGACTGGCTGGAAATGGGAGACAAGGAAAATGTTTCCGCTTTGCCAAGGGCAGAGTGAGTCACACACTTCCTGTGGGGGACAGTCATTAGTGAGGATCCATCTCTCCCTATCATGTCCTTAACCAAGCTATCTATGGTATTTTAAGGCACCATCCCCTTGAAATCCAAGTGTCAAAGAATGATGAAGATGAATCATTAGTTCAATTTGCAAATAAGCACCTTCATGCTTTCCCCCATGCTGCCCCTCACACTTCAGAGGAGGTCCCTGTAAACACCCACAAAGCTATCTCATTATCCACCTTCAAATCCCTCCTTATAACTCCCCTTTGCCGTGATACCTACAAAATACTTGACAATGGTTAGGGCACTGGTGTACTGACACCACTGCCCGCCATGCTGATTAATATTGTCTCATTGTTTCCTTGTACTCCCCTGTTGGTCTATTTGTATCTATCTGGTGTCTCTTGTCTCATACTAGATTGTGAGCTCTCTGGGGCAGGGATGGTCTTTCTGTTCTGTGTTTGTAAAGCTCCTAGCTCAGTGGGGTCCTGGTTCATGATTAGGTCTCCTAGGCTCTATGACAGTGGTGGGCAACCTGTGGGACGCATGCGGCCCATGGGCCACACGCAGCCTGTCAGGGTAATCTGCTGGCGGACTGCCAGACAGTCTGTTTACATTTGTATGGCTGCCCATAGCTCCCAGTGACCATGGTTCTCTGTTCCCAGTCAATGGGAGCTGCGGGAAGCAGCATGGGCTGCAGAGACATGCTGGCCACCGCTTCCCACAGCTCCCATTGGCCAGGAACGGCGAACCGCGGCCACTGGGAGCTGCGGGTGGCTGTGCAAATGTAAACAAACTGTCTGGTGGCCCACCAGTGGATTATTCTGACGGGCTGCTTGCGGCCGGTGGGCCACAGGTTGCCCACCACTGCTCTATGGTAATACAAATAATAAATAATACTAATAGTGATAATAAGCATGTAACAGTATCAGCTGTTACTTCCCTCTGTTCTCTCCTGTGTACAGGTTGGCTGTCCAGCAGTATGTATGTGAAGTTGAATATGTTGTTGTTATATGTTCCCAGGGGCAATACTCATGAGAAGTTTTCTCCAAAGTTGTGTCTGGGAATCAAAGGACTTTAAATAATTCACTCAGAGGTCCAGATCTTTCTGTTGTTGTGGGAACCTGTGTGCTGCCCTGAGGCAACTTAACGGCTGCCACCTACAGTAACTAGACTTGCTGCAGCTTAACCATAATGTGATTCCATTAACAATGAGCCAGTGCAGGGCGTCCTGCCTGAATGCTACCTGCACTACCTGCATTTGAATACAGGCTAAGTTAAAGAAACCAGCAGACTGGGAAGGGAGGGTTCTGAACCATCCAGTTACCCAGGTTACTCAGATTACCATGCTGTTAGGGACTCGAATACTGCATTTCCCCATTTTATTAAAATCTCTACTTCCATTACTGGGGAAAATCCTTTAGAAGGAAAGTAACGGTTCATCCATCCCAGCTGTGCACCATCCCCATCACATCTCTTGTGTCCTATCCACACTGCCTGGTTATACGGCATCTTCACCATGCAGCACCATCACTCCTTTATATGGGGGGGGGGCCTAGTCAGGGAAGCTGAAAGCAGGTAAGAAGCTTTGAACTACTGCTGTAACTGAGTGAGGGTAGCACAGCTCCAAAGACATGTACTTTGTGCCTCCATCAGCAAGCCTGAGAGGACCAGAAAACATCCTGCATTCCCAGATCCTCTGCTCCTTGATCCGTCTCCTGGGGGATTAACTGCACAACAACAGTTAGTGCTGGAAGAAGTAATAATTGAATGGAGACTATTATGAACACTTATTATGGAGAGCAGCATAATTATTATCTATTCCTAGTGGGAATTAAATTTCGGGCTGGGATTCCCCTGGGATTGTCTAAGGTTGTTGTGCATACCAATGTATCTGTGCTAGTTAGATAGACAGGGGGCAGAGATAATTTGAACCTCTGCTACAGTTTAGTGGCTGGGATTCTCCTGAGAATGCCCTTGGGAGCAGGGTACACATATGAGCTTTGCACTGGAGCCAGGCTCCCACAGGATATTTAATTCATTAGGAAGATCTCGGGAATGAATACTCTTCCCTTGAACAGTGGCAAGGAGCCCTAGCACTCGTGTGGTCTAAAGGGGATTTTTGGCAACAGGAGTGCCTCAAATGTGGCTCATTCACAATTGTCCCTACACCCAGAAATAACCTGCACTTGCAGCTGGAGCTCCCTGCACAAAGAGGAAGAAGAGGCTCTCAGTGAGGTCAGAGGGAAGAGCACCCTGTCTAGTCTGACATCCCAGGGGATTTCAGCCTTGACAGCCCCTGGAAATCCCCCAGCCCCAAAGCTGCCTTCCTGACTCAGAGCTGACTCAGGTACAAAGCTGGCACTGGAATGAACTTCATCACCTTCATCGGTACGAAGGCACCTGGCACCTGTTCCCCATGTCCAGCTGACATTAAGGAGGGTCTCTGGAGCCTTTCCATTCCCACTGCAGGGAAAACTATCTTCCATGCTGCTTCTATCTCTTCACACTTAATCAGCTCCTCTTAGTCCCATGGCAGGGAAAATGTGCCTCCATTGCTTCACCTGCTCATCCATCCCTACACCCTTGTTTCCATCCTTACTGCAGCTACTACAAGACTATTGCTGCTTTTGTTGCGGCGTCCATATCAGACATTAATGAGTGTGAAACTGTTAACCACATTCTTCTCAACACCGCTTTAGACATCACCAGGGCCATTTGTCTTTGATGGCTACAATTAGGGATGTCTTTTTGCCACTGACTGACATGGATAAAATCAGTGTCTCTGAGACTTCTATTTCTCTCTTCCAGGTCCTAAACCCAGCCCAGCTGCTGAGCCTGTCTCTGCCTACAGAACTCCAGAATGCAGAAATTGCACGTTTGCACAGTCGCAACATCTGCTGTGGTCTGGATGAGACACCAAGCCCGGGAGAAGTCCCTCTTTAGAAAGGTTATTTATACTCCCTGTCTCCACGTGCCATGCTGACTTTCTGCCAGGGACAAGTGCACCCCTCATGTGCCTATGGAGAAAAGGGACTTCCCAGTGCTCATTCACTGTTTCTCATTCCTGCCTTCTTGCACATTGATCTCTGCAGAGGGTATGAATGTGCCCTGCTGATTCAGTCCTCACTAGGCTAACTTCCCCTTTTCCTAAGGGGGAATATTGATAATCTAACACTCAAGTCACCACAGAGTGCAGCTTGTGGATGACATCCAACAAACATGCCATTTAATTGCCTCCTCTACTTCCAAGCATCCTACAGCTGTGTAGAATGCAACTGCCTTGCTGTTAAATGTACTGGGAATTTTTTGCAGCCCACCAATTCGATGCTGCCCACTCTTAGGAGGTTGCTAGAGAGCTGTGCCTAATATAGGTCTGCAAATAACCAGCAAGGCATTTTTGAGTAGCACAGATGTGGCTGCAATCTGGATAGATCCATTCAGCGTGGCCTTCTATGTAAAGCTCAGCTTGGTACTACTTACTGCATCTGTGTTTGTCCCTGGCATGCAGATTCCTTTGAAATACACGGTATATACACTCCATATACACTCCATATACAGTAAGTTTAATACAACTTGTTCCCAGAGTGATATGGGATATTATTATGAAGGCATCAGTAGTGACTCCATACTTACAAAGTTTTGCATTTAAAGTAGGGATTCAACTTCTTTATTATATATGAAAAATACCATGTACCCTCCCCAGAATTACAGCATTCACTCTTTGGGTACAGAATGAAATTTCTGAGAATTGATAAAGTGCATCTGTTAATTAGCAGAGGAATTAAAAGTACGTCCTTTAAGAAATATGGACAATAAAGTGACACACCTGTTCCAGGCTAAAGCATTGGGGACTCTGGATATTTTATTTAGTATGCTGTAATTTGGTGGATTTTTCCTCTACCTCCTGTGCATATTCCTGCAACCAGTGCCTTTCTCTGCATCATTCTAGGAGCATGGCAATACTGTACATAAATAGAGAGGATAGCTGCTCTGAGAAATGATGAAAGCCAACCGCCTGGGTTTGACTGGGCTAGTCAAACACAAGCATTGTTCCAACACAATGGCATTAAATGCACTTGCTGTAGTCTTTCAGACTGTTTTGATCCTAAAAACAAAACTGAAGGGGTTTCCTGCCTCCTTGGTCAACTCCTGGTGAAAAAAAAATCTAATGTGCCTTTAAAAATCAGTTTAGTCTAATCTGGCTCCATAAACACTATCGTAATTTAATCAATTGCATGGTATCATTACATAGCATAAGGTTTCTCCTGAAGAAGAAACTTTCAGCTATGTAGAATAATGGAAAAAATATTAATCCTAAAAAAAACAGATGTAAAAAGACAGTGTAGTCCAGCCACAAGATTTCAGTGAGTTTTAACTATAAAGGAAGTTAGAAGAGCCTGTGACAAGGCAAAGTTAACGTTGTATTGATTCATCTGCAATCCCATAGTGAACAAACTATGTTTTACAATATGTTACATTGTTACTTAATATTGTATGCAACAGATAATTAAAAAAAAAATCACTAATAAGAAATAATCTTTCCTGCTCCAAACTCAGACTAAAGGCAATCAAGGAATCTCATGCAGTTCTTTTGCATTGATATCTGTTTTTATTGTTGTAGATCTCATTTGCAGATCCCTTATCTTAGATTGTTGCATTCATGCCTGGCCAGAATACACCACCTCAGGCTTCGTTTTTACATTTCTCATTTTGGGTTATGTTTAGTGTTCTCATCCCCCATGCTGTGCGGTATTATAACATAATGTCCTTTGTACGGAATCTCATCATATGCAGCAATTATACCTCTATAGTTCCAAAAGGACTCTGAGACTGGAGGTGCCTGGACTTTTTCTATTGGCCATCCATCTAGAATTATTGTCTCAGACTTTTACAATATTGGATGATTTTGTGTTTCTTGTTTGAGCTTGTCAAACTGTGTCTAAAAAATGGATAGTACTTGAGTCGTGTTTACTTCAAACTCTTCTTCCTACAGTATCTTGCTTTCAGTATTTATATGTTCTCATGAAAGCAAATCCACTATAATTATATTTGGAAGAATTAGATTTTTATCGGTAAATGTCAGTAAACATCAATTACAGCATACACAAACAAAACGGTGAAAAAATGTTTCCATCAATAACAACAGAAATTTACAGAGAGGCAAAGTAAGACAAATGCTGCTTGAGAACATAGAGTGTGATTTATGGATATTTACTTGGTATATTTTGATGTCATGTTGACAATTTGTGTTTTAATAGTTATAAAGCTTCAACTTTTTGAATCTCAACATTTACTGTCATTAACTAATTATTGTCCGCACCCACCCATAATTTCTTGGACATATGAAAATGTAAAAAAACATTGAAAAATGCTAAAACCCCATAATTTTGTGCAACTGTGAACATTTAAATCCATAATAAAAAAGCTTAAAAAGAAATGCTGATATTATCTGTCAAAATTATAAAAAAATAAAAATCTAATTCCGCCAAGCTCAACTATAATGCCCTCAACAAGCCTCAATTCCACATTTAACAAGTACTTTTGGAATTTCATTATCATTTTTTGAAGCAATGGTTTATGTTCTGTTTCTGTCTCAGCTGTAAACCCTTCTAACTACCAGAAATAATTGCAAGCATTTATTCTTCAACCTGAACACAGATCTGTTGTGTTTAATCATCTGCCACTGAACAACTGTGTTGCAGGACAGCATCCAACCCACATGCATGTGCATCAATTTCAGTCTTAGGTTCTTTGCTAATCTCAAAATATCTCACTACAGGTGTTTCAGTGACAACTTTTTTTAACTCCTAAAAGCTCTTGTCAATCATCCCAGTGCCATGCTGTAATGTCCTCAAGCAGCATTTTGAGTGGACCACTCATTTGTTACCCCTGTAAGGTCTTCTTTTGGGGGACTTTGTCACTGACCCTATGTCCTGCAGAACAAATCTCATTCAGTCCAATCTAGCACTTCATCTTGTTCAATTTTCTTTTCAAATTTCCATTTAAGGCCCTTTTCTTTGGCCCACTGCATATGCAGTTTCACATTGTGGTGTTGATCATTTTCATCCCATAGTAAATTAAAATTACTTAATTCCATTCCATCCAGATCCTCACAGACATAGGATGTAATGCTTCAGCACACCTCCTATGCTGAGGCAGTCCTAAAAGGAAGTCACTTAAACATGCAGCTAACAAAAGGGAAGGTGGAGGTATAAAATTTTGCATTTTCTGCAGACCTTGCAAAACCCTTAATTTGTATCTGAAAATGTTCTTGCAGTAGCTCCTGCTTTCAATAGCCTATTTCAAATCTTTTGGATCTTTAATCTGTTTGGTTATGTAACAGTGATCATACTGTTAACACAATCAATTCAATAAGGCAGAACAAAGTAGGCAAATATTGCCAAAGTATAAAAAACCTCAAACCCTCAGGAATCTGTCAAAGCTAGGTTAAGGTCAGCTCAGAATTGGGATATGCAATTGTTCAGCATTTCATGGCTTGTGTCCGTTTGCCAGCAGCGATCATTCCAAATCCAGTAGCAGCCAGCTACACAGAACAATGCCATCTCCGCCATCTTGTTGGGATAGGTCTCATAACTAGAATATAGGTGGGGGGGAACTGCTTGGTCAGGAAGGACAGACAGGATAAAAAGGGAGCAGGTGGTACACTATACATTGAGAATGTATACACTTGTTCTGAGGTCCAGAAGAATGTGAAAGGCAGACCAGTCTCTGGGTAATGATAAAAGGGGCAAAAAATAGGGATGACAATTTGGTAGAGGTCTACTATAGCTCACCAAATCGACGAGGTGGATGAGGCATTTCTAGAACAAATAACAGAAATATCCAAAACACAAGAGCTAATAGTAACGGAGGACTTTAACTATCCACATATCCATTAAAACAGTAATATGGCAAAACACAAAATTTCCAGAAAGTTCTTGGAATGTATTGGGGACAATTTTTTGTTTCAGAAAGTGGAAGAAGTAACCAGAGGGACAGCCATTCTAGACTTGATTCTTACCAAAAAGGAGGAAATGGTAGCCAATCTGAAGGTGGTAGGCAATTTGGGTGAAAGTGATCATGAAAATCATAGATTTCATGATGGTAAAGAAAGGAAGAAATGAGAGAAGCAGCAGAATAAGGACAACAGAATTCAAAAAAGCAGACTTTAACAAACTGAGAGAGCTGGTAGTTAAGGTCCCGAGGGAAGAATATCTAAGGGATAAAGGAGTTCAGAAGAGCTGGCAGTTTCTCAAGGAGACAACATTAAAGGCAAAACTGCAAATTATCCTGATGCAAAGGAAAAACAAGAAGAATAGCAAAAGGCCAATATGGATGCCTCTTTAATGACCTGAAAAACAAAAAGGGAGTCCTTCAACAACATGGATGAATTAGTAAGGAGTAATACAAAAAGAATAGTACAAGCATGCAGAGAAAAATCAGAAAGGCTAAGTAAAATGAGTACATCAAGCAAGGGACAAAGGAAATACGAAGAGGTTCTTTAATACATTGGAGCAATAGGAAAGATGAAGGAAAGTGTAGGCCCTCTATGTAGTGGGAAGGAGAGCTAATAACTGACGACAGGAAGAAGGCTGAGGGATTTAAAGACTATTTGGTTTCGTTTTCACTGAAAAGTTAATGGTGACCAGTTATGCAGCACAATTAATCTTGACAACAGAGGGAAGGAATGCAATCCAAACAGGAAAAGGACAGGTTAAGAATATTTAGATAAATTAGATAAGCATTAACAGGAGTGTCCATATATGTTAATTCTGAGCTACACTAGAAATTAGATTGACCAAGCTATGTTGCTCAGGAGTATAAAAGATCGACACCCCCGGAGGAACATAATTAAGCTGATTTTAAGTCCCCATGTAGACAGTGCTAGATCAACGGATATATCTTCCATCAATCTAGTTACTGCCTCTCGGGGAGGTGAATTTATTACAATGATGAAAGAACTCCTCCCATCGCTGTTGTACACCAGGGGTGGGAAAACTTTTTGGCCCAAGGGTCACATCTGGGTACAGAAATTGTATGGTGAGCCATGAATGCTCACAAAAATTGGGGGCTGGGGTGCGAGGGAGTGCGGGCTCTGGCTGGGGGTGCAGGCTCTGTGGTGGGGCAGAAATGAGAGTTGAGAGTGTGGGAGGTGGGGTCCAGGCTCGGGTAGGGGGTTGAGGTTCGGGGGGGGTGAGGGCTCCAGCTGGGAGTGTGGGCTCTGGAGTGCGGCTAGGGTATGAGGGTTTGGGGTGCAGGAGGGTGCTCTGGGCTGGGACCAAGGGGTTGGACGGAAGGAAGGGGATCAGGGCTGGGGCAGGGAGTTGCGGTGTGGGAGGGGGTCAGAGGTGCGGCCTTCGGGTGGTGCTTATCTCAAGGAGCTCCCAGAAGCAGCGGCATGTCCCCATTCTGGCCCTGACACGGAGGAGGCACAGCCAGGCAGGTTCCGCACGCTGCCCCGTCCACAGGCGCTGCACCTGCAGCTCCCATTGGCTGTGGTTCCTAGCCAATGGGAGCTGCGGGGTTGGTGCTTGGGGTATGGGCAGCATGCTGAACCCCTTGGTTTCCCCTACATGTAGGAGCCAGAGGGGGAGTATGCTGCTGTTCCAAGAGCCGCGCAGAGCTATGGTACATGTGCAGCAGGGCAAGGCCCTGACCCCACTCCCCAGCTGGAGCAGGGAAAGCCCCAGACTCTGATTCCCAGCTGGAGCTTGAGGGCCAGATTCAAATGTCTGAAGGGCTGGATGCGGCTCCCGGGCCATAGTTTGCCCATACCTGGTCTACACTGAAGTGCTACTGGCGTTTAAATGTAGATATAGCTTGAGACACAGGAGGTAATTGTCCTGCTCTACTAGTGATTGGCGCAGTGCTTAATTTGTGCCATGGTTTGCCAGGGCTAAGCATCGGCACCTCTAAGCTTGGCAGTTGATAGCCCCAATACCTCTGGGCTTGCAGCATCAGTTATGAATGTAAAAAAATTGCTTGAGCTCCAGCACCTAATTGCCTGTGCCTTGGCACCTCTCTCATTAAAATTAAGCACTGCATTGGTGAGGCCTCACTTGGAGTACTGTGTCCAGTTCTGGGCAGCACACTTTAGGAAAGATATGGACAAATTGGTGAGAGTCCATAGGAGAGGAACCTAAAAGATAAGGGTTTAAAAAACCTGACCTATGAGGAGAGGTTAAAAAAATAGGCATGTTTAGTCTTAAGAAAAGATGACCTCAAGAAGGACCTGATAGTCTTCAAATATGTTAAGGGCTGTTATAAAGAGGACTGTGATCAACTGGGTTCTCAGTGGCCATGATATGTGGGCCAAGTAATGGGCTTCACCTGCAGCAAGGACGATTTAGATTAAATATTAGGAAAAACTTTCTAACTACAAGGGCAGTTTAAAAGCTCTGGAAGAGGGAGGTCGTGGACCCCCCATCACTGGAGGTTTTTAAAAACAGGTTGGCCAGACACAGGTCAGGGATGGGCTACGTACGTTGACTTGGTCCTGCCCCAGCGCAGGGGTTGGACTTGCTGAGCGCTCCAGGGCTCTTCCAGACCCACATTTCTCTGATTCTGTCTGTCTGTCTGTCTCCTAGGGTCACTCAGTTGTTGTCTGAGGCGCTCATTGCTCTATTTTATCACCTGGTCAGCTTCAGCTTTTAACATTACCACACAGCTAATGCCGCTCTCCGCCACAAAGTCTCCAGTCCCCTCCTCTCCCTAATGCCCTGCTTCCTTTGCCCTGCTTTCTCCCATACTCGCTCCTGCTCTCCCCCCACAAGCCCTCATCCCCCCGGCTTTGTCCTCCCCCCGGGTCTCCCTAAAACATCCCCTCCCTCATTCTTCCTGTGCCATGGTCGCCCCCTCCCCCTCACACAGGCGGGCTAGCGGCGGGTCACATGGTGCGGGGGGAGGGAGGGAGCGCGGCCTGTGGGACCCGGATCCGCCGCCATGCCGCTGCCTGTACCCGGCTGCCCTCGGCTCGGCCCGGCCCTGGCCCTGCTCCTGCTGCTCCTGGGCCCGGCGCGGCCCATCTCTTTCCAGCTGCCGGGCAAGGCCCGCAAGTGCCTGCGCGAAGAGATCCACCGCGACACGCTGGTCACCGGCGAGTACGAGATCGGGGTCCCGCCGGGGGCGGCCAGCGGCCCGTCCGCCAATCTCAAGGTGCGGGGGGCGGCCAAGGGGCAGCCCCGACTTGTCCGCGTGGTGAGGGCCTAGGTCCCCGCGGACAGAGTCTCCGCGGGGGAGTGGTTCCCCGGGTCAGGCCGGGCCTGCTCGGCTCGGGGAGCGGCGTGACTCGGCCCAGAGCTGAGCTCTGCGGGACCCACGGAAGGAAGTGCCTCCCCCCCCCGCGACGCCATTGCCACTGCCACGCCGGGAGGGGACCAGGCACAGGGCTCATTGCGGTTCACTCTGTGCACATGATATGTTGGGGGGGGGAATGTGTCACTGCCATAGGGCCACGTTGAGGTTCACTCTGTGCACGTGGCATGTTGGGGCAGGGAGGAGATGTGTCACAACCATGGGGCCACGTTGAGATTCACTCTGTGCACCTGGGGTGGAGGGGTCACAGCCATGGAGCCCCCCCAGTGTGCCATGTGCACAGAATGAACCCTGATGTGGATGTGTCACAGCCATGGAACCATGTCGAGGTTCACTCTGTGCACATGGCATGTTTGGGGAATGTGTCACAGCCATAGGGTCACATTGAGGTTCACTCAGTGCACATGGCCATAATGGGGAAAGGCTGACAGCTTTAGGGCCACATTGGGGTTCAGTCTGCACATGGCAGACTGGGGGATGGGCCACAGCCATAGAGCCACATTAGGGTTCACTCTGTGCACGTGGCACACTGGGGGATGTGTTACAGCCGTAGGGGCATATCGAGATTCTGTGCAAATGGCACACTAGGAGGATTGGTCACCAGCCACAGGGCCACGTGCAGCTTGATCTCTGTGCACTGAGGGGAGAGTGACAGCGACAGTGATGCTGGGGTTCACTCTTCACATTGCACAGCGGGAATACAGATGGGAAGAGGGTTACAGTAACAGGGCCATACCGGGGCTCCATCTCTGCATGTGGCACAGTGTGACGGGATTGAGGAGAAGGTCATGGAGATAGCATTATGTGGAGACTATTCCTTTCTTGCTGTTGCCAGGGGTATTAATGGCAGGTTTACTGAGGGGAGGGTGGCAGTTGGGCGCACTGGCGCTTGGAGGGCATTCCATATGAGGAAGAAAGCACAGAAGTGGGAGCACAAGGAGGACGTGAGGGGATGTGAAAGGGTTGTTGGAGCTGAGGTTAAGGCCAAGCAGTGTGTGCACAAATAATACACATATACCATCCACATGACAAACTGCCATTCTAATGCAGCTTTGACAGTCTTGCTTGCATCTCACCCAATAACATGTCCTCTCTGGTGGCCACTTCTAACTTCACTGTCACCTCCCACCCATCTGAGCAGTGGTGTCACCTTGTCAATCAGTTTTTCAGAGACACGCTTCTTCTTTCTTTTTAAATGTGGGATATTCCCCACTAATTGTCCCTGCCTGAGGTCCAGAAGGCTTGAGAATTTGTGATAAACTTAAGTACAATATCTTATGAATCCTCAGGGCCAGAAAAAGAAGCATTATCCCACTGGAAAGGGAGGATTTCCAGCTTCACAGTGAGGGACACAACATCTGCCTTGAACTCAGGAAGGGCCCAGGATATTGGCCCTTATGCTACTTTTAGGTCTAGAAAGGCTCTTTTACATCATTTTTTATTTTATTAAATGTTAGGCTATGTCTAGACTTAAACTGCTGGAACTGCACCGCTCTAGCACTTCAGTGTAGGTGCTCACTACAGTGACAGGAGGAGTTCTCAAGTTGCTTTAATTAATCCACCTCCCTGAGAGGTGGTAGCGAGGTCCACAGTTCAGCTTAACTATGTCCCTCAGGGTTTTTCACACTCCTGAGGCTAGGTCTACACTGGGGTGAACCTAAGATATGCAACTTCAGCTACGCGAATAGCATAGCTGAAGTAGGCGTATCTTAGGTTGATTTACCTGGCCATGAGGACGGCAGTGAGTCGACCACTGCTGCTACCCCGTTGACTCTGCTTCTGCCTCTCGCCGCGGTGGAGTTCTGGAGTCGATGGCAGAGCGACCGGGGATTGATTTTTATCGCGTCTAGACACGATAAATCGATCCCCGATAGATCAATATGACGGGTAGCGTAGACGTACCCTGAGTGACGTAGCTGGCTCAATCTAACTTTTTAGTGTAGATCTGGCCTAAGCTCACTCGCTCTCTCTACCTCAGCTCTGTACATTCATTGCATTCTAGATTCATTGTAAGAAGGATGGATATACAGTGGCTTAAGAACTCAAATATTTCTGCAGTTGTTTTTCTGATAACACATGGCATGGATAAAGCTCATGGTGATGTGGTGGATTACAGAGCTCCGTACGAGCAGAGTTCGTGCTTTGCAGCCTTTTCAGAACTGTGCTCTCTCTTCTGTTCTCAGTCAGTGATCCAGTGTATCCTGGTTCTTTGCTTACCAATCCTTTGTACATCTGATTCCACTTCCTCTTCTGAGACTTCTGTCTGCCACAGAAAGCCAGGTCCTGATGCAGCATTACTTTTGTGCCAGGGTTGTGTTCTGGCTTTGTTGCCTTATGGGGCATTGAGGTTAGTATCACTGGCAGAGGGAAATGTGATTTATTTTATTAGAATGTTAATCAAGCTTGGGTTGAAGGTCCTCCCCACCCCCTTGCAGCACTTCAGGCTTGGTAATAGTCTGTGGCATTTCTTGTCCCCTTCCCTTGTCATGCAGGACTGCTGTGGCCAACACTTGTGTTCTAAGGATGCTAGGTTTGGGCTCCTTTTCTATTGAGTGTGTTTGTGCAGTGGGAGCCAGGGGGAGTTGTTTAGGACAGGATATCTCCAGGTGGCACCTTCCCCACAGCCTGGAAGGTCAGGTTGTCAGAGCAGCCTCTCAGCACTAGGTCACCAAGGTGTAGAAAGTTGGTAGTTACTGTGTGTTGTATTGAAGATGGTTCCTGTCACTGAGCTGGGTGAAATCCCAACACTAACAGTGGTACCGTCTCTTCCAGAGGAATCTGCACAATGCGCCAGCTGGCTGCAGAGTGGATGCTTTTGGGTGGATGACGTCCCACTTGGGCCTAGTCACTTGTGGCTCTCTCATTGTTTAAGCAGGCAGTGTGGGGAATTGATGGGCTGTTTGTCAAGACAGAGAACAATGCTTTGTCTGTAAGGGATGGCATTACTGTAAATAACGTTTGAACATTAAGAAGAATCCCTTTCAGGTTAGCTTGTCCTTCCATAAGAGTGTTGGCTGGGTTATAAGCTGCTTCCCCCCCATGCCCAGCTTGATGGGTAATGTGTCTGGCTGAGTCTGAATAACGGGTATCCAATACCGATGGAAGCAGACAGCAGAGCTGCCACTCTCTGAAATCTACTTCTGGGCACTCTACTACTTCTTAGCGTATGCGCAACGTGCCTCAGTTGGCACATGATCAGGATTCATCACCGAATTTGGTCCGCTGGTCGGATCATTAGCTTCCCCAGCTCTGGCTGGGTACTGATGCAGGGAGTGCGTTTTGAATGCTTATTCACCCCCTCATCCCCACCCCAGCATTCTGCTGCTAGTGTTAAAGACAAGGCAAAAAGGTAAGGCCTGTGTACCACACAACTGCTTCTGTGGAAAGATAGCACTCAGAGCTTCCCCCAGAGTACAGCAGTGAGAATCCCAGTCAACTTTAAAAGGCAGTACTCCAAATACAAGGGACCTTTAAAGTAGGTCCTTTTCTTTGTTTCCTTTACCGGATTCAGTGTGCAAACTCAATACAGTATCATCCTGAATAATTTGAATTTGGTTAATCATAGTTGTTCTGTGGTGTGCAGGGTAGGCTAACCAAGAAGCTGACCAAGTGTATCTTGTAGTCTCTCTGATGCTTGGATTAAGATGAACCTCTGAATAGGAACTGCAGTACCAAAGCAGTGATTCGCCTAGTCCAGCCTCCTGTCTCTGGCACTGACATATACTACAGAGTTCCAAGGAAGTTGCAAGAAACCCCATAATAGACAATTATGAAACAACCTGCCCACAGAGGAAGTTTCTTCCTAACCTCCTGCTAGTTATGGCTTGTACTCTTTAGCATGAGAGTTTACATCCCTTATTATTTTTAACTTGTCTAATGAACCTGGTTGTTCTCATTATCCATATAAATATCTGAACCTCTTTTGAATCCTACTAAACTCTTGGCCTCAATGATATCCTCTGGCAGAGAATTAATTAGGTTTGTTTTAAAAGAAAAAATATTTCCTTTCAGTTGTAAATATGTTGCCTTTCCATTTCATTGACTGTTTTGTGTGTCTCTGTTGTGTTTTCTTATCTCCTTTGTAAGTAGCCCTGAAGATCTCAATGTCTTAATTTGGAATACTTTCTAGACTTCTCATCACCTCAGCACCCCTTTATTTCTGCTCTGTCTTTTGAGATAGGGGGAATCATCATATCTGAATAGCATTCCACATAAGGGCATACCATTGATTTATACAGTGGTGTTAAAACCTTCACTATATCAGTTGGCATATTTGTTTGCTGCTTTTTTTTTTTTTTAACACTGCTGCACACTGAGAAGAGGTTTTAATTAAGCTATGCACAGTGATGTCTTTCCTGAGTGGCACCTACCATTGTGCTGTCAATTAATGTAACTTTGTTAGAACCATCTGTAGAGTTGACTAATCTAAATAATTTTGTGATAGCAGCACAAATTAGCAGTTACTCCTTCAACGTATATAGTCTGTCTGATCTGCAGTCCTGCTTCTGAGCTGTGCTATGAAGTGCCACTTCTACAGACCTTGGTACCCAAACATTGCCCGGCTCAGGGCATATTGACATTTGGATCTAATGGCGCACATTTGCCCCTTCTGCAGTTCTGCTGCTGGAAAGTCCGTTCTGTTTGTCCCTCGTTACCTCTCGCTGTAGGAGCCAGAGAATCTCTGTGCTTTGCTGAGCATTACTTTGGGAATTTACAATCCTAGCAAGTAAGGAGACGCTAAGGCCTGGTCTACACTGGGGGGCGGAGGATCAATATAAGATACGCAACTTCAGCTATGAGAACAGCATACCTGAAGTCGACGTATCTTAGATCAACTTAGATTGACCTACTTTGTGTCCTCGTGGCGCAGGATCAACGGCCGCCGCTCCCCCATTGAGCCCGCTTCTGCCTCTCGCCCTGGTGGAGTTCTAGAGTCGACTAGGAGCGCATTCGGGGATCAATGTATCGCACCTAGACCAGACACGATACATCGATCCCCTCTAGATCGATCACTACCTGCCAATTCAGCAGGTAATGTAGACATACCCTAAGAAGTCAATGAACAAGGATTCAGGGAATTAGACAACTTAAATTAGTCTGTGTCCAGGATGTTTTAACTAAAAACTCAGTGAAATGAGATCCTAGAAGTCTGCTGTTTTTGCCAGCCTGGGGGAGGAGAGGAATTGAAATGGGGCAGATGGAAGCAAAGTGCAGCAAACCCTAAAGAGGGCACAGGAAGAGCCTAAGTTTGTCCATGTGTCATTGAGGGACTGTGCTCCTGCCTGCATCTGTGCTTGAGCCACTCTTGCTGTCTGTCTCTCCTACAGATAACTGACTCAGCTGGACACATCCTTTACTCCAAGGAGGATGCTACTAAGGGCAAGTTTGCCTTCACCACTGAAGACTATGATATGTTCGAGGCTTGCTTCGAGAGCAAGCTCCCTGTGGGTGAGTGCAGAAAGCTGCTCCCAGCCCTCTCTCTTCCTTACTCTTGGTGGAGTATGTTGGGTGAGGGGTCAAGGTGAAGCAATTTCAATGTCCAGTTTGCAAAGCACTTTGGGATTCTTCATGCCAAGAAGAATGGGATCCTCTAGGATGAGGAGTTTCGCGTTACTGGTGCAGAACAGCTGTTGCTTGCATTAGGGTTGGGGGTGAAATGATCCTTGCGGCTCACCTGCAGAGCACTATGAGATCCTTCAGGCCCAGGCACAAGAGGAATGGGGTCACCAGCACGGAATTGTGGGCAGCAGGTGGGCTTCCCAGAAGTGCTGTTCCCATGCTGCCTCTCCTCACATCTCAATTCTGACAACACAGAGTAGGCTGATACCCATTTGTCCTCCCCATTTGCCCACTTCTTCCTCCTCCTCTTTGATGGTAGAGTGTGGTCCCTTTTTTGGGTGCACCCTGTGGCAGCAGCCCTGTGCTAGGCTGGGAGCCCCTTCCCAGAGGGGTTGCAGCACCCTGTGATAGTTGCCTGTGGTTGCACAGGGTGTCTCTTCCTTTGAGTGATCCTTTGACAGAGGGAAGAGGAAGTGAGCTGGACGTCAGTCCTGCCCTTGTGCTGCAGGGACAGTTGCCTAACTCACACTGGGGCTGCCATTTCCTGTGAGTGTGACGCATTTGCCACTCCCTGCTGAATAGCTGGGATCACGTTCAGAACAAACACCCTGAAACCGCAAGCATGCGGGTTCCATCCCCAATCTGGGGAAGGCTGATCTGATCCCTGCTGTAGCCTTACTTCGACTTGGGGTGCTCTCCTCTTCTCACAGTGTCTGCAATGGTTCCCCTTTTGTGATCCCATTCCTCTTATGCCTTATCTTATGGGATCCCAGAGAGCTTTACGGACTGGCCATAGAGATTGCTTCACTCCCACCCCCGACCTAAATGCAGGCACTTTCGTGTAGGATGGAGGAGCTGTTCTGCGCTGGGCTTAGGATGGCTGAAATGGCAGGCGCTAACCTAGCTTGAGATTTGGTCAGGCTGTAGGTTGTAACACTCTGATTCTTGTGCAATGCTGAAGATCCTGTGCCATGTTGCATAAGAATCAGGGTGTTATAACCAACATCCTGACCAAATCAGGGCTTTGATTTTATTTCTCATTCAAGAGATGGCTCTTCCAGGAGCACCGTCCCCCATCACTTTGGAGGCTTGAGTCTTTTGGAGTGGAAGGTCCTGGCTCCCCTGGAATGTCAGTTCTGGGGGAATTGATTGAATTTTCCTGAGCTAATTCAGTTGGACAATTCTCCCTGCTTCCCTGTTAAGGGGTTTCCTACTGGACCCCTTTGGCGTCTGTGAGCAGAGAAGTCCCAGCTGGGGCTGCAGCCTGGGAGGTGCTCATCACTAGCAGAGCTGTGGCTTTCCTGGGAGGGCAAGCTGGGCAGCAGGAACTGTTGGTGGAGAAAACGAAGAGCCGTTGGGCCAGGTGGGTTCTGAACAACTAGGATTTCTCAACCCCCAGCCACAGAAATGGGGAAGAGGAAGTGAAAGGTGGCAGATCAGCTCCTTGTGCAGGGCCCCAGGATCTGGGACAGGGCAGCTTGCCAGACATGGGGATCTCTCCTAGCAACTCTTCTGAGTGTGGGTGGTGTACATCAGGCTGTGTCTCTCCTCCTTTATCCATTTGCCCTGGTCTGACAATTATTGCATTACAAGGCTCAGGTCAGAATTGCTGTTAAGGCCCATGTGGAGAACTGGCCACAATCCCACCTAGCAATGGAATAGCAGGAGCTGGATTGTCTGGGGAACTGGAGCATCACTTCACTGCCAAAGCCTGGGGCAGCATCTTCGTCTCTGCTTGGCACCCTGCGTTAGGAGCACAGAACCCCTATCTGTCTGGAACAGCCTGTTCTCTTCCCACCTTCTTTTTGGGGAGAACAGACCTTTAACAGCTTCGTCTGAGAGACACAGGTTAAGTTGCATGTTTCCCCTTTGAGCTGGCACATGAGTAGTTGTGTGGACCCTGGTGAAGTTGCCCCAGGCCCAGCTACTCTCTCCCCACTTTTGAGTAGCTGCAGCAGCTATTCTGAAGTGGCCTGTGAAAGGCCCCATCTTCACGAAGGGCTTTGCAGGAGCTGGGCAGAGTGAATCAGGACTCCTAGTCTCTAAAACCCCAGGATCATTGATTTTGTTTCATGTCTTGACACCACCAATTCCTCAGCTACAAGAGGGAGCAGGGAGTTTATTGAAGGTCCTTGGAACCCAATGTAAACCACCCTGAGCCTCAGGCCTAGCAGCCTCCCAGGGGATCACCATCTGGAAGCCCCTGAAAATGTTAACCCCTCACAAAGTGCCTGCTCCCCACCCCTATTGCACTCACCGGCTCTCTCACTCTTCCTGCTACGTGGTGGCTGTCCCCTCATCTCATGCTTCAAGGTTTGTTGTCCTGTCCACCAGGCTTCTCGCTCTCCTCACCTCAGCCTGAGGGTCCCAAAACCCTACTCAAACTTCTGTAAGTTACATAATATGCAAAAAATCCCTCACTGATCTGCCTGCGTTGAAGGCCCTTGTGTGGCTGTTGGCAGTAGCTCCCCCCCCCCTTCCCTCTCAGCCTCCAGATCTGTCTGCATGACATAAACAAAATGTGTGGCAAATTGCTGAAATGTGAAACCACCAGGGTTTGCTGCGTATCATGGTGTCACTGGCAGATTACAATGGTTTTTAATTCTCTTTTAAGGATCTTTCCTCTCTGTGTGAATTATATTGACCAATTTTTTAAACAAGAACTAGACAAAAAAAATTCCACCCTGTGCAATCATAAAGACCTTCCCTCCTCCCCAAATTTGAATCCCGGGCTTTCAGGTCTACAGCAGAGACATCTCTCGCATGGGCTAAAGGAATACATTATACTCAGTGTGGAACAGCTGCTAGAAGAGTGTGCAAGACACACATGTTGCCAGTGGGTTATACAACTTTTTGGTAGACAGCAGTAGAATGTTGGACAGTAGGAATCCTGGATTTTGTTCTCGGCTTTGGGAGGGAAGTGTTTGCTAATGGTTAGAGCGTGGTTGGTTAGAGGCAGGATAGCCAGACACCTAGCTTTGACACATTCATTCTGAAAGCCTGTGTAGCTGAGGGGAATAAAGCTTGTGCCTGTTATATTAGAGATCTGGGATATTTTCCCAGCTCTGCCTGAAGTGACCTTGTGTAACTCTGCTTTTAACTTATTTGTAAATTGCGGGAATGATACCTGAGTATCTCCTAAGGAATCCTTGACTGTGCTTCCTGATAAGGACTCTGAAGTGCATAATCAGTAGAGGTGAGATTAGAACTGGTGGTATCCATGCACCTTCCTTTAGGCCAGGGGTAGGCAACCTATGGCACGTGTGCCAAAGGCGGCATGCGAGCTGATTTTCAGTGGCACTCACACTGCCTGGTCCTGGCCACTGGTCGGGGGGGCTCTGCATTTTAATTTAATTTTAAATGAAGCTTCTTAAACATTTTAAAAAACCTTATTTACTTTACATACAACCATAGTTTAGTTATATATTATAGACTTATAGAAAGAAATCTTCTAAAATCATGTATTACTGGCACACAAAACCTTAAATTAGACTGAATAAATGAAGACTCGGCACACCACTTCTGAAAGGTTGCCGACCCCTGCGTTAGGCTACAGGGTATTTGGATAGGGAAGATCTCTCATCTGCGAACACTTCCTAGTTGGGTGATGTGGTGGAACAGGCAGCTTGATGTAGCTGAAATATGAGATGCTCTGAAAAATCCTGTATACTTGTAATCTTTTTCCCCTGCCCTCTCCCATATGTGGTAGTTGGCTGTAGCCCTGTGCCTGTTGCTTTAGGCTTCCCTGTTCTCCCCCAGCTTGTTTTTTGGCTGTCATCCTTCATATTTGCAATGACCTGCACCCTGGGGTGGCTGTTGTCTGTAGCTCTTGCTCTACTCATGTGTGTCTCTAGTCTGTCTGCTGAGTGGAGGTGGCTGTGTCTTCTGCCTTGGGAAGCCCTATTCAGAGTCTGGGCACACTTTAACAGTCTTGGTGCCTGGCAACGGCTTGTGTCCTGTGCGCTTAGTGCTCTTAACTACAGCTTGTTCTCATTATCTCTGGGAGCCCTTCCATCAGCCAGGGTTCATTCAGAAGGTCCTGTGATTTTAAGCAGGACTGTGCTGCTTCTGCAGCTGGCTGGAGACTCGCCGGGGGAGGAGTGTTGTGAATCTCTCTCCAATGAGGGGAGTTGGTGAGTTCCTGGCAGCCTGAGAGCTGCGCACAATGAATCCTTTCAATGCACTTCCAGGAACGGGGAGGATGCTGGACCAGCTCGTGATCCTGGACATGAAGCATGGAGTGGAAGCAAAGAACTATGAGGAGGTATGTCCCTTGCCTGCTGCCGGTACCTCAGAGCTCCTTCCTAGCAATCACGTGATGCTGTGTTTGGATCTGGGGCTTACGACTGGAAACTGCTTTCCCAGCTGTGATGACAGCCTATCTGCAGCTGGGAGCTTCTATTAGCGTCTCACGTGGTAGAGATCTAAAAAAAATCTGGCTGCTCTAATTCTGGGTGGGCCGAGGCCCAAGAGGTAAGTTTCTCAGCCAGCCAGCTGGGGTTTAGGTATTGGAGTCAATAACAGGCTGACACCAGTAGTTTCTGTTGCCCCAACAGCAGGGGGCAATGCAAGGAAAAAGCAAAGCCTCCTAAATGTGAAGCTTTATAATTTCCATTCACAGCCACAAGAGATGCTGATCCGCAACCTCCCCGGAGGGGGCAGCTGCCTTTCCAGGGACAATTTCAGTGTTTCTCACAGTCAGAAGAGCTGCCAATACAAATCTGCAGGTTGGCTTGAAGTGCTGAGGCATGCTGAGCAGTAGGCCGGGAGAAGGATTGTGTCAGGTGTTGGGCCTGGACATGGGATACCAATTACTTGGGACAGTCACTAGCTGGTTTGGGGAGGGAGAGGTAAGGGAAGTTTGGTAGCTCTCTTTCAAACTGTTAACCAGGTTTTTTCTAAGCTTGTATTTTCTGGCTTTTGACCCCTGCAGGCTGATGCCTGGGAAGATCAGTCGTAAGCTAGGGAAAGCTCTTGTACGTGTTCAGTGGGAATAATAACTGAACACCACATGAAAAGATATACCCGGGAAGCAGGAATGGTTCAGGGAGTAGAGTGGGCAGCAAATTAGGCAGGAGTTTGCAGTGTTAGATGGCAGCAAAAAGTGATAGTGCAGTTCTGAGGTAGATAGGTAAAGACCTCGCATCCTGGAGCAGGTAGAGGACAGGCCTTCTCTGTCCTCTGGTCTGACAGTACTTATAATATATAATTGGAGATATACCCATCTCCTAGAACTGGAAGGGACCCTGAAAGGCCATCAAGGCCAGCCCCCTGCCTTCGCTAGCAGGACCAAGTACTGATTTTGCCCCAGATCCCCAAGTGGCCCCCTCAAAGATTGAATTTATAACCCTGGGTTTAGCAGGCCAATGCTCAAACCACTGAGCTATCCTTCCTCTTGAGACACTACAGTCAGTTCTGGGCATCTACCATCCGGATATTAACAAATTATACTGAGTTCGGAGAAGAGAAAATAGGGATTGGTGGTAAATGTGTCTAGGTGGGACGATAACAGGACTATAATTGTGTGTATGTATTTAAAGATTAAGTATTATCCTCATTTTACAGATGAAGAGAGGAGGCACAGAGAGGGGAAGGGACTTTCCAAAGGTCATTTAGGAAGCCTGTAGCTGAACCAAGAAAATAATCTTGAGCTCCCAAGTCTCAGCCTAGTACCTACAGTAAAGACCATCCTTTTTGCTGCTGGGAAGTGAGTTAGGCCATGAACCTGATGCGCACAGCTGGGCCGAGGCAGCACTCACAGAGAAAGCTGGAGGAGTTGCTCTCCAAGAAGCTTTTTGTCAAGTTACCCTACAGGCTCCCCTTCTCCCACAAGCAGAAGTCACTGCTCCTCCTTTCTGTCCACACTGCGGTGGACAGTGCTGACTCGCTTTATCTACCTGCAGGTCAGGTTCTGCTCCCAGAGATTAGGCATTGAGAAATAGACTCAGGCTCAGAGTCTGCCCCAATGTTACCACCCCATGTTGTATGCTAGGCAGAGTATGGGTGCGCAGGCATTCTTAGTCACCCCCACTGCAAAGCTTAGCATTAAGACGAGAGGGAGCTGTGCAACTGTCTGGTGTTTACTCAGTATACAGAATCCTCCTGCCACTTTGTGTCCCTCACTTGTTGTAGGAGAATAACCAAAGGAAAAGAGACAAGGAGAAGTGCTAGCAGCTGGAGTGGCAGAGGAGAAGGGTCTTGCTCAGTCTACACAGTCAGGCTGAAATAGAACTTGAGGCAGCATTCCCATAATATTAGTAGGAGTGTTGTAAGCAAGACATGAGAAAAAATTATTCCACTTGACTAGCATTGCTATGGCCTCAGCTGGCGTATTGTATGCAGTTCTGGGCACCACACTTCAGGAAAGATGTGGACGAATTGGAGAAGTCCAGAGAAGAGCAACAAAAACGATTAAAGGTCTAAAAACAAGACCTACAAGGAAAGATTGAAAAATAAATGTTTTTGTTTAGTCTGGAGAAGAGAAGACTGAGAGGGACATAACAGTCTTCAAATACATCAAAGGTTGTTATAAAGAGGAGGGTGATAAATTGTTCTCCTTATCCACTGAGAACAGAACAAGAAATAACGAGCTTAAATTGCAGCAAGGGAGATTTTAGATTAGACATTAGGAAAATTCTCTAACTGTAAGAGTAGCTGAACATTGAAACAAATTACTTAGTGATGCTGTGGAATCCCCATCATTGGTGGTCTTTAAGAATAGGTTAAACAAACACTTGTCACGGATGGTCTAGGTAGCACTTAGTCCTACCATGAGTGCAGGGGACTGGGCTAGAAGACCTGTAGAGGTCCCTTCCAGTCCTACGATTCTAATATGTGAAAACAGGACCTCCAGGCATGGGAAACTCCCTGATTCAGCAGCTCCTATGCCCTATTGACTTTCCTTGGCCCAGAGAAAGGGCCAGTAAAGAAGCTGGGTGTCCAGTACCCGCACACATTTCTGGGGCCCCTTCTGCAGAAGAGGTCTTTCCTTTCTTGGCACTGCACATTACCTCCAAGTATTCACAATATAAGGAGATGAAGGGCTCGATCATTGCCCCCTAGTGCACAGTCTGTGACTTACATAGAGCTGGATTCAAAGGACTGTATTGCTGCCCCTAATGGTGAAATGTGCTGCCAGTTGAGGCCTTCTGCAAAACTTCAGCTTTCAGTATCCCTCTAAGTGTGAATCAAATTAAATTCTTACCACAAAGACAAGTGGCTGATTAAGTCTTATAGGGGAGAGAGAAGGATTTATAGAGTCATAGACTCTAGGACTGGAAGGGACCTCGAGAGGTCATCGAGTCCAGTCACCTGCCTTCATGGCAGGACCAAATACTGTCTAGACCATCCCTGATAGACATTTATCTAACCTACTCTTAAATATCTCCAGAGATGGAGATTCCACAACCTTCCTAGGCAATTTATTCCAGTGTTTAACCACCCTAACAATTAGGAACTTTTTCCTAATGTCCAGCCTAAACGTTGCTGCAGTTTAAGCCCATTGCTTCTTGTTCTATCCTTAGAGGCTAAGGTGAACAAGTTTTCTCCCTCCACCTTATGACACCCTTTTAGATACCTGAAAACTGCTATCATGTCCCCTCTCAGTCTTCTCTTTTCCAAACTAAACAAACCCAGTTCTTTCAGCCTTCCTTCATAGGTCATGTTCTCAAGACCTTTAATCATTCTTGTTGCTCTTCTCTGGATGGATGGGCAGGGTTAGAGGGGGAGGGGGTCGTTCAGAAAGATGCAAGTTCCTGTTATAGATGGGTAGCAACAGTGTAAAAAGTGATTGGCATTGGTGTGACTTACCTCAATTTCAAACCAGGTAAGCTGCACCTGTACAAGTCATTTTCACACCACAACTAGGTAAGAGTTTGCACCAGTGTAACTGCACCATTGCAAGAACCCCACTATAGACAAGCCCTCAGAACACCATGCTGGTTAATAATGGAATAGTGGCATGATGGCGGACAGGTGGGTGCCCTGGAAGCCCTGGGTATATTTGCAGGGGATTAACAGATCTCCCTTTAGCTGCACTAAAGGGAGACCTGTTAACCCCCTTCAGTCCTGGAAGTATGTAAAGGGGTGTTCTGGGCTTGGCCCAGTGAGAAGCTTAGGTTTTTCCCAGCAGAGCCTTCCCATTCGCCATCCTTCAGTTCTGGATGTGGAGAGCAGCATCATAGAGGAAGTAATCTGAGTCTCACTCACTTCCAGACTTGTTTCATCAGGTGCCTGACCAGAGATTTAGTCACTGAGGGTATGCCTACATTGCAGGACAAAACCTGTGGCATCCAGTCTCAGAGCCTAGGTCAGTTGTCTCAGGGTTCAGGCTGCAGGGCTAAAAACTTCAGTGGAGAGGTTCATGCTTGGACTGGAGCCAGGACTCTGAGACCTACCTTCCTTGTGGGATTTTAGAGCCCGGGCTCTAGCCTGAGCCTGAAACTCTCCATTGTGATTTTTAGCCCCACAGCCTGTGCCAGAGTCAATTAACCAGGGCTCTTGATGCCTGGTGCTGCAGGTTTTTTTATTGCAGTGTAAACGTACCCAAAGCTACTAGGAAAGGCTGTGTGCTGTGGGCCCCTGTATAGGAAGGGGATTATTTGAGGAGGTGGCGGCATGGTATGCGTAAAGCCCTTTACTGAAATCATCAATTAGCTAATATTGGTCTGACTCTAAATATCTTTTTAAATCTATTCTCTCTTGCTCCTACTTTTTTTAAAAGCCACTGTTTATAGAATCCCCAGGTTTGATCTCCCCGTTAGCTGCACATAAAACAGCTTGAGCAGAATACGCTGTGCTGTCCATTTTACTCGGGGGAATTCCGCACCTCTGCACAAGCACAGAATTATTGTTCCCTGCAGATTTTACTTTCTTCCTGCAGAGTACACCTCTGCTCTGATATAACACAGTTCTTGGGAGACAAAAAATCTCACCGCATTATATCAAACTTGCTTTACCCCTCCCTGTTCCTTGTTTCCTGACCGCCCCTCCAGAGACCCCTGTCCCTAATCATCCCCAGGACCCCACCCCCAACCCAACCCCACTGTCTCCTGACTGCTCTGACCTCTATCCACACCCCCGCCCCCTGACAGGCACTCCCCAGCAGCGGCAGGAAGCGGAGCAGCCTGGGCCCAGTCCGCTCCACTCCACCAGTTCCCAGCTGTGGCGCTACGCTTCCCGCCGTCGGTGAGTGCAGGGAGGTTGGGGAAAGGATGTCCCCCTGCACTCACCTGCAGTAGAAAGCGGAGCGACATGGCCCCAGCCTGCTTCACTTTCCTTGCCCCGGCCCCAGCCTTGTCACTGGGGGGTGGCTGGGGAAAGGTCCTGCACTCACCTGCGGTGGGAAGTGGAGCACCACAGCTGGGAGCTGGCGGAGTGGAGCTGGCTGGGGCTGGGCTGCTCCGCTTCCCACCGCCGGTGAGGTTGGGGAAAGGATGCCCTGCGCACTCACCGGCAGCGGGAAGCGGAGTGCTGCAGCTGGGAGCTGGCGGAGTGGAGCTGGCTGGGGCTGGGCTGGGCTGCTTTGCTTCCCATCGCCGGTGAGTGCGGGGAGTTTGGGGAAAGGACGCCCTGTGCACTCACCGGCGGCGGGAAGCGGAGCAGCCCAGCCCAGCCCCAGCCAGCTTCACTCCACCAGCTCCCAGCTGTGGTGCTCCACTTCCTGCCGCAGGTGAGTGCAGGACCTTTCCCCAGCCGCCCCCCAGCGACACAGCTAGGGCCGGGGCAAGGAAAGTGGAGCGGGCTGGGGCCGGGCTGCTCCGCTTCCACCGCCGCTGGTGAGTGTGCGGGAGGATCCATTCCCCCAAGCCCCCTCCCCTGAGCAACATGGCTGGGGTCAAAGCGAGGGAAGCAGAGGGGGCTGCTTCTGGCCCTATGCTAATCCCCCGGGCCACTGTGGGGCCCCCAAAAGTGCCCTCCCACAGCTCCTGCTCCCCAGACCGGGTGGGGAAGCCCCTGACCGCCCCCAAGACCCTGTGCCCCTTATTGAACCCCTTGGCCCCGGCCTGGCCCAGCACCCTTAACACACTGCTCAGAGCAGCATGTCAGGGCTTTACCGCATTGTATGCAAACCCACGTTATATTGGGGTAGAGGTGTAATTAATTCATGCACCTGTCCCAGGCAGCGGTCCCACGTGGGCGCATCTGGTGTGGACATTGGGAGTAGCCGAGGGAGACACAAAACACTGCTTCAGGAGGCTGGGCGTGACTGCAAGACTTTGTCCCTCTTGCTCGGTATCATGGTGTGCCCAGAGCAAGGGAATGGCAGGGCTGGGGATGCCTCAGCCAGTGGCTCCTACCATGTGTTGGGCTCCAGCTGGGCTGGAGGGGAGAGAAAGGACTTCCTCTTCCCTTGAACGGGCCTTCCTGGCACCAGGGTTGGGTCAGACCCACCTCCAGGGCATCCAGACCACACACACATGCCCGCCCCCCACTTGCACCCAGACCCTCCCACCAAGCCCCACCCTTCTGCATCCAGACTCCCACCCCAAGACCCAGACCATCCCCTGCTGAGCCCCTTGCACTTGAACCGTCCACCCTGCTGAGCCCCACCCACCTGCACCACCCCGCTGAGCCCTCTGCACCCAGACCTCCACTGAGCCTCACTCCTCCAGCACTCGGACCTCCTTGCTGAGCTCCCTGCACCTAACTTCCCCCCCACCCCCAAGCGCCATGGTCCCCACACCCAATTCTTTGCTGAGCCCAAACCACCCACCCTTCACCCCCCCCTCCCCAAGTCCTATTCTCCCTGCACCTGGAACCCCCCACTGAGTTCTTGTGTATTCAGATTGCACCTGGACACCCCTCCCCCCCCCCACTGAGCTGCCCACACTCAGATTGCTCCCCACAGAACACACTCCCTCACACCTGGCTCCCTCACACTAACCCTTCCACACTTGGCTCCTGGCAGGCTGAGCTTGCTTGCCCCACACCTGGATTGTGGTGGCAGATCTGGGTGTGCATGAGAGTGTCCCCCTCTTGCTTGCTAATGCATGCACCTGGCCCAGAGGAACAGGGCTGTGGGGTGGGGCAGGCCTGGCCCTTGCGCTGTGTTAGGGTCGGGTGCAGCCCCACTGCCAAGTCCATGTCCCAAAGGGGGTGTGGGTGTCAGGGTGATCCCCGACCTCTGCAGCCAGTGGCATGCGCTCCCCACTGCCATGCTGGAGCCTCCACTTCCAATCTGTTGTCTTAATTTCTAGTCCAGTGATTGTACAATGACATGCTGAGTACTACGCTGGATATGAGCTATGTCATTCACTAACTCCCGAGTCTGGCAAAGCATTTGTTTCAATGGGGATACGCTTACGCTGTGTGGTGTTTATCACACAGTGACTCAATTACTTGCAGAAACAAATAGTATTCATGAGGGAATTCTGTGCCAAAAAAAAAAAAAAAATCTGCATATTTTATTTGTCAAAATAACAATATAATCACACCATTTTCAATTGTTTTGGTAATGTATTTCAAAGTACCTGTCAGCAAGTATGTCTGTAACAATACAGACATCAAAAAAGATTCACAAACATTTTTTTGACAAATTGATTCCTTACTAGGTATATCAGCACATCTATATGGCTCCACAGAGCAGATGGCAATACTAATAATGGTGAATTCGGGGCAGGCACCTGTGTTACTTCTACACTAGGGTGGAGAATTTAAATGTAGCAATGGCGAGAAATGTAATCTGCTTTCAAGCCAGAGCTGATTGATTTAAATCACTGATTTAAATCATTATTTAAATTAGCAGAAAACTTTGATTTAAATCATCAATTTTAATCATGTTTTGCATTTTTACTTTTTAGTTATTTTCCTAAAGAAAGATTGATTCTCATTGATAACCATTAGAACATGTTGGTTTTCCAATAAATATAGACTTTATACTAAATTTGCTGCTACTTTTTAATAACCAGGAAGCATATATTGCATTTATACATGTGTTTAAGCAATTATTATATAGCTGAACTTATATTTATTTGGAGTATTGATTTTTACATTTTCATTATGTTAGAAAATGAATGATGCATTTCTGATTTCCCAGATGATGATTAATTTTTTATATCTAATTTCTGTCCAGCTTTATTTGGATAAAAATTCAAATTCAGTTAAAAACACACAAACAGTATTTTTTTATTTATTTAACTAAAATTATTTTAAATGTGCTGAATACATAAGAAGAAAGTTTATCAAGATACCTGTTACACTTAAATCTACGATATATACTCGGTCATAAGCCAGTTCGTTTATAAGCTGACTCCCCCCAAGATGGATAAGTAAAAATGGAAAATTTTTATGATCCGTTCATAAGCCGACACTATAATTCAGGGGTTCAGCAAACTTTGGCTCTCGGGCCATCAGGATAAGCCGCTGACAGGCCGAGATGGTTTGTTTACCTCGAGCGTCCGCAGGCACGGAGGTAAACCTAAGTAGACAAAGTGTCCCGGTGCGCCAACTGTTTACCTTGATGGGCCACTGGTGGGGACATTTTTTTGGGGGGAGAAGCTGGAGGTTGGGAGTAACCCCTGTGACCACCACCACATGACCCCACCCTGAGGCCAGGACCCCCACACTCTCCCTATCCCATCCTTTCCCACCTTATCTGGGGAGGGCCAGAGGAGGATGTCTCTGACCTGGCTGGAACTGCTCTGGCAGGCTGGGCAGCACAGCCACAGCATGTTTCAGCAGGCTGGGCTGGGCGGCGCGGCCACAGCGTGCTCTGAGGGTGGCGCCCCGGACCTGCAGCTGCTTTGGAGGCTGGTGGGGGAGAACAGCGTGGCCAGAAACGGAGAGACTCTGGCCCTGCCTCTTCCCTTCTGGCTCTGCTGGCTGTGCTGCCTCTCCTTGCCCCCTCTGTTGCGGGGAGGGGCTGTGTCCCACCTCTCCCTCTCTCTACCTGTTCATAAGCCAACACCCTTCTCTGGTGCTTCCCTTTTTTACTAAAAAAATTCAGCTTATGAATGAGTATATATGGTAACTAATTTGTTAAACAAAGGCAGATGAAATTCAACAAAATGGCAGATTAAATTCAATGTTGATAAATGCAAAGTAGTGCACATCCGAAAACATAATCCTAACTATACATATACAATGATGGGGTCTATAATATATAATAATGGAGATATACCTATCTCCTAGAACTGGAAGGGACCCTGAAGGGTCCTTGAGTCCAGCCCCCTGCCTTCACTAGCAGGACCAAGTGCTGATTTTTCCCCAGATCCCTAAGTGGCCCCCTCAAGGGTTGAACTTACAACCCTGGGTTTAGCAGGACAATGCTCAAAACCACTGAGCTATCCTTCCCCCCGAAAGTAGCTGTTACCACTCAAGAAAGAGATCGTGGAGTCATTGTGGATAGTTCTCTGAAATCATCCACTCAATATGCAGTAGCAGTCAAAAAAGGGAACAGAATGTTGGAAATCATCAAGAAAGGTATAGATAATAAGACAGAAAATATCATATTGCCTCTGTATAAATCCATGGTACACCCACACCTTGAATACTGCATGCAGATGTGGTTGTCCCATCTCAAAAAAGATATATTGGAATCGGAAAAGGTTCAGAAAAGGGCAACAGAAATGATTAGGGCTATGGAACGGCTTCTGTATGAGGAGAGATTAACAAGATTGGGACTTTTCAGCTTGGAAAAGAGGTGACTAAGGGGGGATATGATAGAGGTCTATAAAATCATGAGAGAAAAGAGAAATTAAATAAGGAAGTGTTATTTATTCCTCATAATACAAGAACAAGGGGCCACCAAATGAAATTAATAGGTAGCAGGTTTAAAACAAACACAAGAAAGTATTTTTTCATGAAACACACTGTGAACCTCTGGAACTCGTTGCCCAGAGGGTGTTGTGAAGGCCAGTACTATAATGGTGTTCAAAAGATAGCTAGATGGATTCATGGAAGATAGGTCCATCAATGGCTATTAGCCTGGATGGGCAGGAATGGTGTCCCTAGCCTCTGTTTGCCAGAAACTGGGATTGGGTGACAGGGCATGGATCCATGGATCCATGGATCACCTGTCTGTTCATTCCCTTTGGGGCACCTGTCAGAGGACATGATATTGGGCTTGATGGACCTTTGGTCTGACCCAGTATGGCCATTCTTATGTAAGGAAATATTATCTGTAGTTAATAAATTGAAGTGATTTTTTCTGGTCACCCTGTCCGTCAGGATTTTAGAACTAATAGATCTCATCCTCTCATACCTATAGATGAAAAAGGAGAAACTAGTTTTTCTGCTGTTTTGACTCCTATTGGTTTCTTAACTTGTAATGAGTTAGTCATTAACCTGAACTAGATGAATGAACTGAAATGAAGAAAATATTCTCTCTGCACCTGCAGAAGAGGCTATTGCAGTCAAAAGCTGACTCCAGGTGCTTAGCCAGTAACTTCAATAAGTTCAGTGGGTTTTTTTGTTGTTTTTTTTTAAATTGGCACCAGGCATATTAATTAGTATTATTTATTTAATTTAAATTATTTTAATAGATTATAATAACTTCAGGCCTTAATATAGGTTATCATAATTTCAAATTTAATTTTAAATAGGTGTATTTTTTAAAATAAACCTGTATTTACATTTTTTTAAAATCAGTTTTAAATTTTAAAAATCTGAATTTTTTTATTTTAAAACAATAACCAATTTTTTATCCTCCATGTTCCCAGCAGCCCCCGTCTATGTCATGTTCACATATTGAGTGCGCTCGTGTTTATGCCTTAGATTTAAATGCAATATAGTCAAGTTACGGTGCTTCTGGGAAGGGGAACTTAGAACTTTCTGAGTCGGTGTGTTTACATTTTCATCCCTGAAATTGTTGCAGTACCAAAGTGGGCTTTGTAACTGAATTTCCTGTGTCTTTTTTTTTCTCTATCCTTCCTGTGGCATGTGGGGAGGGCCTGAGTGCAAGCCTTCGGCATGGAGTTATCACACCACCCACACAAGAACATGTAACTTTTCTTGTAACTTTCAGCCACGTGGCAGACTCTACCAGCCCAAACCCCAGAAACCAATTCTGAATGAATGAGAACTAGGGAGAGTCAGAAGGGAATGTGCTTAAATACATGCATGCATGAGCACCCATGCTATGTTCCTGCTGTGAGCAGGAGCAGCTATAGGTGTCTTGCTAGGAGTGGGTGGGGTAGATGGAGTAACAGTGTGGAGAACCTCGCTGTTTGGAGTTACCTGTGATTTTCTGGCCTGCAGAGGGCACTGTCTTAGTGGAGAGATGCCCCAGATCTAGGCCCATGTAAGAGCTGCTGTTTCTAGCTCAGTGACTTACTGATTATCCCCTTAACAGATTGCTAAAGTGGAGAAGTTGAAGCCTCTGGAAGTGGAACTGCGGCGCCTGGAGGACCTCTCTGAGTCTATTGTCAATGACTTTGCTTACATGAAGAAACGAGAGGAGGAGATGCGGGACACCAATGGTAAGAGTTCATGTACTCCCAGGGAGGACTGCAGCTGTAAGATCTATACTCTCACTACGTCTGGGTTAATGGGACAGAATCTGGAGATTAGGCAATTACAGCTGTCACTGTCTGTTCTGTACACTGTCAAGAGACCTTTAAACTTCTGGGAGGGGGATGCTCAACCAGCCCTTTCTAGAAGTCAATTCCTTTTCTCCCACACAATGCTCATGATTCTACCATGGGAAAATAAACTCATGGTGGTGCTGCATCAGCTCAGCCCCCAGTTCCCTCCTCCTCACCCTCAAATCTGAAATTTCACCACTGAAGTTCTACAGAGCTGAGGGAAGATGATTTCTGGGAGACCTTCCCCTCAAGAGGATCCTCTGTCTTGACTCTGGGCATCAGAGCTTCTTTGTGTTGGTTTCTCTGTTTCAGAGTCGACCAACATCAGGGTCCTGTACTTCAGCATCTTCTCCATGTTCTGTCTCATCGGACTGGCCACCTGGCAGGTCTTCTATCTGCGTCGCTTCTTCAAGGCCAAGAAGCTGATTGAGTAAAGGGGTAATTCCCCTTCCCCTCCTCTCAAACCCAGCTGGACACCGCTGGGACCCAGCCATGGCCCTCCAGAGCCATCTTGCAGATGATACATGCTGAGTGGAGGTTTTCTGCAGGAACTGTCCCTTAAGAGGGGAGGGGAGTATAAGCACTGGAGACTACAAAGGGGCTTCTGACCTCCTGTTGGATGGTAGGGACGGGGGAGGTTCTGGTGGGTTTGGGGACTCCGGAGGCAGTGATGAAATAAAATTTGTTTCTGTGACAGCTGCAGTTGGTTTTGCACGCTGTCTTTTCTCCTTTTATATTCTAAGCTTGGTGTCTCCCATCTGTCTGTGACCACTGTGTTACTCTAAGCCACTTGAACCAGCTAAGCTCATTAGGTGCCATGCAGCTAGAATTTGGGGAAGGGGGAACTCCAAAGTTCTGGAACCAACCATATGCAAACAGAGCTTGGTGCAAAGTGACAGGGTTGCAGTGCTAGCAGGGAGGGGGCATTGAATTTTAGCCTCTGTCATAGACATTGGTGTTTCTCCCTGTGGGAGCTGGAATCTTTATGATGATGGGTCAATGCATTCAGGCAGATAAGGGTTGGATTTGGAGGATGGGGAGCTAACAGGCTGGGCAAGATATTGCTGAGCTTGAAGAGAAGCCTGCCTGACTCAAACAAGTTGTTGAGAGTCAGCCCCACCCTGTCCCCATGTGTTTGTCTTGGATTTGCTTCTCTTTCTGAAACGATGCAGCAGTTCCCTGAAAACGCCTTGGTCACTGAGGGACCTTTGTGTGGAGGCAGAAGGCCTTGCTCCGATTCAGATTTGCAATGCAGGCTTGGGCCCATCTTTAGAATGGGAGCATGGTAGGATGGGAACTTCGTGAGGCCCTCTTCTCATCTGCTAGAGTTAATGCCAAGTGTAGCTGGTTGGACCTTCATTCCCTATACATGATATGCCCTGCTTTGTGTTCTGGGGATGTATGGGACACCCTCCTGGCTAGCATTCAGAGGAGCCGAGGGAGTGCAGATGAAGTGGAGTACAGTACACAATGGGAACACGGATGTGCCCCTTCTGAGGGTCTCTGAGTTGACGAGCACATGTGACAATGGCAGAAATGTCTTCCCTAAACTGGTGAGAGCAGCTGTGCTGTATGTAGTGAGAGGCCCTCTGTAGTCCTACTGCCCCTAGCACAATGTTGGATTAAACAGACCAGGTAGATTCATTTCCTGGACTTATCCCACAAGGGTTTCTGGGCAGAATTATGAAAATTCTTTCATCTTCCCTTAGAGCAAAAAGACCATCAGGGCCTAGCCCCTGATCACACACCCCTCGTCCTTCCAGCCCAGAGGTCTCCCTGCCATTCAGACAAAGCAGCGTTTGTGGTGTTTGTGTTTTCTGAAATTATTTTGTGAAATGTTTTTCTAGTCTGAATTTATCCTTCTGCTATTTAAAAAAAAAAAAAAAAAAGCCCACAGGCAGCCAGGAAGGAAGAGGAGAAAATTGAAAGTAAGACCCTCTATTGTCTTCTAAATCCATTAGACAAGTCACAGTTTTGTATCATTTGTCCAGAAATCTTGTATCTTTTTAGGCTTTTTGCTCTTTCTTCACTAGACCCTCCTCCTCCTTCCCCATCTACAAGATCCTGACCTTGTTAGTTCCACCTGCAAGTGCCCAAGATGCTTTTAATTTCTGCTTTTTTAACAGCTCTGTTCAGAACCCAAGGCCCACTTGCTTTATCCCTTTAAGCACTGGGAAGCTGTTACAACACCACAGCAAAGATGTCTCAGGATGGGACTGAGCTGGAAGAGACAGTTACAGGTAGCTTAGCTTCCCACAGTCTGAAGCCTCTAGCAGATTTGCTAAGGCTTAAAAAGGGTGAGAATGAAAAGAATGTTTGGAGACACTTCTCCTGTCTCTGCTTTTGCTCACCCCTTTGCTATGTTGGCACACTGAGATCTCTTACATAAATGAGGTTGTGAGGCTAGCACTATACCCAGGTGACTGTTGCTCTGTAGTCACATTGATGTTGCTCAGCCTCTGTCTCTGCTCTTAGCTCTTGTGGTATGGGGACTGGGGAACAGACACTGGGAACTTGTATAGAATTGCCTGTAATTACTTGTCTGGGGATTTTGTCATTTTTCTCAAATAAAGCTTCCTTTGGAAAAATAACCCTCCTGAATTGTGTGACTCTTGTCCTCTTCAGGCTACATTCCCACTAACTGATTCTCCTTGCACTCCTGACTGCAGGCACGCTAACCAGGGAAGTCTCAGCACTTAAAGGAGATTTGCAATTTCCTCCTCTCTAACCTCAGTAACTGCTTGTAAATTAAATTTGTCTGAGGAATGTAAGTGAATTCTGGGCTGCTAAAAGGAGTCATGTTGATAGGCCTGGAGATTGCAGGCCTTCAGTTTGCAGAACAGGTGCAGTACAGGCATCAGCAGGACAAACAGCACTCACACTGACCTAGAAGGACCACCTCTAACAGGGAGAGTGTCTCTGATTCATTAAATCCTTGCCCTCTCTACTAACTATGCCACCTGATCCTGTGGGGGCCATCTTTTGTGAAGCAACTGGACTGAGACCATCAAATGATTTCACCAAATAACTCTCAGCTGGTAACTGACATGGGCTGGTGCTCTGGAGCTGAAATGCTCCTTATCTCATTGTCGCTTATTCCTGTTCATTAAGAAAAATGGGGTAACTTTAGGTCTGTTCTACAGAGGGAACTTTAAATCTCAAACATGGGTTTGCCCCTTGTGAGTGACAAATATGCACTGAATGGAGTGACTGCTAGGCAATTTCTTTATTGTATGCAGGCAGCGTCCCCTGTTGCGCTCCTGTACCTCTTGCTGAGAGATGCTGGAACTGTAGTACTGGAAGCGAGCACCCCTTCCTGCACCACTTCCTCAGGTGCCCTATATGGTGAGATGGGTAATTGCTAATTCCCCTCATGATCTGTGCTGCTGCATCATTCTTTAGAACACCCCTGGCATTGCAGGAGTAGAGGAAAGGATTTCAGACTAGTGTTTTCAGGAGAGCTTCCATTCTCTCCAGTTAAGTGTTGTTGCAGTCAAAAAAATCCATAATTCTATGGCAGCTTACTTTCTGGTGTGCATACTAC
The DNA here is from genome assembly GCF_007399415.2 of Gopherus evgoodei. NCBI lineage: Eukaryota > Metazoa > Chordata > Testudines > Testudinidae > Gopherus > Gopherus evgoodei. The sequence continues at coordinate 45,209,967 of NC_044325.1, forward strand.
AGACATCTCCAGAGGAGTTGGCTCCAGGTGACCTAGGCTAGGCCCTCTCATCCTGTACTCTTGCAACCATATTTCTTATGTTTATACAGTGCCTGACACAATGGGGCTCAGGCCTGTGGCTGCTATTGGAATAATAACTGTCAGTAGACAGCTCTGCCATTCAACATTTCAGGAAGGGAAATTCTCAGCCCTGTCAGATAAGGTGTAGTCTCTCTGCATACATTTAAGTATATAATCACTAGATACAGCTGTTCTCTCATCTGGATAGTTTGGATTTGGGTCTGGATCTCCTCAACGTTCTTAGGGAGTTGATGTGGTTTGTTAATTCTGTTCCAAGTCTGAGCAATGGGCTGATGCTGAGCTATTCAGATAATTAGGTCTTGGCCCATCTCTACTTGTGACAAACAATCACCAGTAGATGTAATTATTGAAGCAAACCCCATCAGACAGACAGTGCCAGACATCTTCCACCCACCCATTCTAATTGAACATGACTAACAATTCCTACATTATTTAGACAGTACATAAACATTTTACCTAGAACTGCTTTAACTCAGATATAGCCTCATATATTCCATCTCTCTTCCTATGTCAGGGCAAATTCTATGCTCCGTACAGAATACCTACCTTGGCTGCTCTGTTTGTTGTTATGAAATTAACATCTTACACCATATCACACATCTCCCAGAAGACATCAAAATGTGTAAGAAATAACCACAATGTGCAACACCTGTGTTTTGTTGCATGCTGTGCCATGACTGATGGTAGATAATGTTTTTTAACTAAAACATGTTAAAGACATTTTCTTGCTGAGTGAATCAAATAAACCAATCTGTTAGAGAAGGGTAGTGGGTCCCTACCTGGGCATCTCATGGAAAGATAAGGGTTTGGAGAAAGAGGGATGGTTCCTGCCAAGGGTCCCCAAATTCACTTAATGTTGGTGGACACCCCTTCTGAATTAACTTGGTTTAAGCTGACCCTACTTTTAGCTTCCTTTGTTACTGCCTTCACCAGCACGTGCCTTCCTGAGGCTCACAAGGCCCTCAGGCTCTGCTCCTCTCTCCCTCTACCCTTAATGAGCAGAGAGAAGCCTCTGAGAGTGGTAACTTAACTGCCCTGGAGCGGATAGTTGCGGTTGGGGAAGGAGGGCATGGGACCGATGCATTTTTCACAGGAGGAGAGCAGGAAGTAAAGAGAGAATGGCGCCTATTAGCCTGTGAAGAGCACAGCAGTTCAGGTCCTACTCTGCTCTCTGCCTTTTCCCCTCTGCCTCCCTCTGTAAAAATGTATCATCGTACCCAGTTGCTCTCCCCCTTCTGCCTACCCAAAACAACCACGGGCATCCTTCTGGGCTTGTTTCCTTAGAGGCTTCTCTCTCCCCCTTAGAAGGGAGGTGGAAAGGGGAGAAGGGGGGCAGAAAGCAAAATGCACTGTAGAAGCCTGGGACACTTGAGTTCCCTGCCATACCAAAAATATTAAACTGGTATTAGTCACCTAGCACAGAAAGAACGAGCAATGAGAAAAAAAGGATCAATGTATGTATGATATTTGGATGGTTTAATATGAATTTTTATATTATAAATGGACATTATAGTGAGAGGCAATTTAGAAATACCTAAAGATTACATCCTGTATCTGCATTACGGTAACAGATTATCTCCACACTTTGTTTTATTAACTAACATATGTGGCATATAGCTTAAGCAATACTTAGGTTATCTGGCAACCTTAACTTTGAGCTAAAGTTTTTAGCTGAAAATGTCCTTTTGTAGGACGGGGGTGCGGAGAGGGGGAGAGAGGAAGAAAGCAGCAGAAGATACTTTAGGAGCTTAAGCTGATTTCAGTTATAAAGTTATATGTTGATAAAACTTTGTGTCAGAACGAGACTTTAAATGAATTATTTTCAGTGTGTAAAGGGGTATATGTCTAAGTCTTTATGTACTGAAACGAATTCAGTGTATAAATTTTGATGCAATTGTAAACTCTTCAGGGCATGTTTGATGTCCTCCTGTGTGCTTGAGGTAGAATGGTAGAGTGATTTCAGTTGGGGCCATTGGGTGCTACCTCTATACAAATAATAAATAAAAAGAATAAATGTGAATAACACTCCTGCTGAAAGGGCCTCTTGAATTTCTGCGCTGTTTGCTAATTCCACATAGATGGGTTGTAGGTGTTAAAAGCAACTATAATTTTTCTGCTGAATTTACAATTTTGACTTGGATTCCTGTGAATGCTAGATATACTTTAGCCAAACATAAGTTATTGTGCTCAATACAGGGGTAACTGGGTGAAATGTAATGGCCTGTGTTATATAGGAGGTCAGACTAGATGGTGTAATAGTCCTTTGTGGACTTAATCTCTATGAGCCTATGAAATACTGGACCTAAACCTTTGTGTTGGAGGGTCTTAGCTTTTCCCTCATTTTAAGTGGACACTCCTTTCTTCAGGTACAAACAATGTAATGTGCTCCTCCTAGTGAATCGAGTACATGCAGTAGTTTCTGTACATGAAGTGAAAGGCATGGAGCTTTAACCTGCACCAGACTCAAATCCTGGTAGATGGTGAGGACTCAATATTTCAAATTTTATACTGGCTGAGGATGTTTGTGGCAGTTTATGGGGAGGAAGACCAACCACCTTTCAGCTGATTGTCTTTTGTACAAAATATTATCTGTGTAAGTCTTCATACACAAGTATTTTTTATTGCATAAGGGTAGAGGTTTGTCGGTATAATGTATATGATTAATGATGTCATTACATAACTGACACCTTAAACCGTACTGATCATCAGGTGACCTGCCTTGTTTCCCACCTTCACTATCTAAAATGACATCTGAAGTCCAAGGTCTTTGCTCTTCACATTAGCTCTGTTGCCAGCAGCGCTGCTAAGCTAACCATGGACAGATACAGAGCAAAAATGCTCTGCATATACTGGGAATGCACAGACTAGGAGCACCAGAGTTATGGGTCACAGGAGAAGAGTGGCAATGAGGAGCAGGGGGCTCGCTCAGTGCATGCAATTTTATGTCCAATGTTTGCCAGAGTCCATTTGATTAGCAGCTTTCCCTGTGTCGCTAAGGATAAAAGATACCAGGTATATTTAGTATATAGAGGTGAAATATAAGAATTAATGTTGTAACATAGGCCCGAGGCCTGTAAAACAACCGCTTAGCTAAATTAACTATGACCTAAATATTTGACATAAGCCTCTAACCAGTAAGTGACCCTAAATCACAAGTTGTCACAACATAGCAATGACCCTATAGCACAAGATGTCACAAACATGAACGACACACAGAAAACTTGAAACTCAGAAGTCTTATGAACATAATAGAGTGTTTCCCATCAAACCCCTCTCACATCTACACTTTTAAACAATGGAGTGGCACCATGTTGAAAATTTTTCATGTTGGCCTTCGGGAGGAGAAACTGGTTTGTTTATATGCCAATAATGCCCAGAGGTGCCAGTCAGGATTGGAGTGCTATTTTGCTTGTAATTGCACAAACAGATCTGTCCTTGCTCTGAATCACTTGCCATCTAAATTGGAACAAGATGTAGTGGGAGGGTGTGGAACAAACCACATGGTGAGGGGAACGATAAAGTTGCCAATAATAGGAACACGAGTTGCATAACTTACTTAAGTTTACAATTTGGAGTGTGTATGTAGATAGAGAGAGAGATATAGATATCAAGGATCATTAAAGGCCTGTTGGTGATTCTTTAGTTTCACTTGTTCACTTCTCTCTCTTTTTTTAATTATACTGATTAAGGATGCTAATAAACTTGTTTTTAACATTTTCATATTAAAAGTTGCCTATTTTTGGTTTTATAGATAAAAATGTACAGAATGTTTGTGTGAAAATGCCGTTTATGTTAGACATAAAACATTAGTAACATACCCAGATTTTTTAAAAGGCTAATTTTTAAAGTCCTGTAATTTAAAACAAATAATAATGAAATAAATTAAAAGGAAAAAGGGAAATAATCTTTACTATAGTCTGTGAGTGGTTGCAAAAATGTTAAGGCCAAGAATGTTTCCGGAGTTCTAGGTCAATACGTGAAAATGAGGCCTAGACTGGAACCTTAACTATGAAGAGACTAAAGGCCAAAAGTGAAATCCTGGCCCTACGAAATACACAGGCAATGTCACTGGGGCCAGGAGCCCTCCAGAGTTCATACACTAACTGTGATGTGTGCATATATTGCAGTTTGCACAAGCACATGCACAATGAGCTATTTACACACCTAAGGCAGTCTCAGCATTTTGGGAGATTTGTCCCCCAGCCCCTCCACAAATCCCAGTGCTGGGGTGGAGGATGGGAGCCACAGTATAAGGAAATGAAGTTTTCTGTTGAAAAAGAACACCATGAAACTCTCAACACAAGTCATCCCCGCCCCTCGCCCTCCAACTTTCAGAAGTGGTAATGGAGCCTGGACCTCAGCCCTATGTGGAGCATCTTTGAGCTCTAATACACTCTAGGACCCAGCCAGCTGGTGTGTCCAGAGCTCTTTGCTATGGCATGTTCTGCTGTGGGTCTCCCTCAATTGCTTTTATTTAAGTTCAACTTTATTTAAATAATAGAATAATTATGTGATGCTGGCATACCCAGTGCCAGCTCAGGCCACTGTCGTTAGGCCTCACTGAACCCTTACAGATACATAGCTGGAAACCAGTGTTGCTTACCTGTGTGTTAGGTTACTAAAACAGATATTAGCGTTAAGACAATGTGTTTAGATTTTATGGAACACTTGTGGGATGTTTCATGTACTAATCCCACTTACAATGTCTGTATCTCATATTATAAATGATTGCTCTGTAACTATAAAAATGTATGTGATTTTTTGATGTAAAGTGACCATCTATCACATAATCCATCTTACCCGGGTGGCAAGATGAACTGGAATGTTCAAGGAGACTGTCTGTGACTTCATGATAAAACTGCTACAGTGTTTTTGGAGTTCACATTTTTTATTGGATTGGTGAAACAATTATAGAATGAACCACCAGTCTGGGGTTTCTGCCCTGCCTTTTGATAGTCTGTCCTGAGATTGGCACTCATGGTCATGAGACACTCCAGCCAGTGCGACACATTAACTGGGCCAAAGAATTAGAATGACTCCATAGCCTAGTGGTTATTGCATTCATCTGACAGGGGGCAGATCCCTGTTCAAATCCTTTCTCCTGCTCTGGAGACGGGGGGGGGGGGGGAGTGGTAGTTGAATGACGGGCCTCCCACATTCAGAATGAATACCTTCTTCACTTGACTAAATGTTATGACAGTGGTCCCCAACGCAGTGCCCACGGGCGCCATGGCGCCAGCGGGGGCATCTTAATGCGCCCGCATCCTGGCCCCCAGGAGAGCACCTGCCAAAATGCCACAGTGGGAATGCCTCTCGATGATGACACTTGTCGCCAACAAGTGATGTAATCGAGAGGTGTTGCCTCCGAATTTCAGTGGGGACGCCTCTCACTGACGCCACTTGCCGTCGACAAGTGATGTCATCAAGAGGCGTCGCCACCGAATTTCGTTGGGAACGCCTCTTGCTGATGTCACTTGTCGATGACAAGTGACGTCATTGAGAGGCATCACTCCCGAATTTCGGCGGGGACGCCTCTCGATGATGTCGCTTGTCGACAGCAGGTGGCATCATCAAGAGGCGTTGCCGCTGCATTTCGGCGAGTGCTCTGCCGCCGCTGTGGTCCTTCGGCTGGCACCCGCCAGCTAAAAAGGTTGGGGACCACTGTTATAAGGGATGGGGGTCTCCCTCCCCACTTGTATATGAACTTGCCTGAAGGGCCCAATCCAGTAAATGGCTTCCCAGTACACATACTCTATCACGCCCCAGAATACAACTTAGGGAGCCAAACACCTATCTTCCCCTGGTTCATGAATCACAGAGAGCACTTCCCTGAAACCTGTACTTAAGCACCCCTCTCTGAGAGAGGGTCAGGGCTTAGCATACTCTACTTGCGTGTGTGTCCCATTGGTTAGCTTAAGCAACTCCCTGCCTACTGTGGTGGCTTTGTGGATCACATTCTAAGGTACGTATCTCCCCATTCATTGTACAGAAACCTAGGTGCCTAATTCAGGCTTTGTGGATCCCAGTAGTCTGCCTGTGATTTTCTAGGCACCTAAAAGTTAGGTACCATGATGCTCATCCATTCACATAGCCATCGCAATGTAAAATCCTAGTGAAGATAAAGCACTGTAGTATTTGCCTTGATGTAGCTAGTGGAGATCAAGTCAGGCAGGGAGAGGGGCATGGGTTTAACCTGCACTAGTTATATCGAGGTATAACTCAACTTGCCTTTGCTAGAATTTTACATCACAACAGCTATTCCCAATACAAAACCACAGCTTTCTGTAGTGAAGACATAGGCTCTGAGGATTGCACAGTAGCTGGGGTTATCTGACTCTTGAGAATATTAAAGAGACAAAGTGAGTGAAGTAATATTTTTTATTGGACCAACTTGTTGGTGAGAGAGACAAGCCCTCGAGCCACACAAAGGGTATGTCTACAATACAACTGCTAAAGCAGCAAGGCTACGGTACTGCAGCCGTGCTGCTGTAGTGTAGACACTTCCTACATTGACAGAAGAGGGTTTTCTGTCAAAATAATTAATCCACCTTTCTGAGAGGCAGTAGCTAGGTTGACAGAAGAATTCTCCAATTGACCTAGCCACATCTACAGGGAAAAATAGGTTGACTTAACTACAACAGACAGGGTGCAAAATTTTTCACAGAACTCAGTGACACAGCTTGTTTGGTTTAATTTTTAAGTGTAGACCAGGCCTAAGGCTTGCATAGCTTTTTGCTTATCTTTTGGTGCATTTCCTTTTGCCATCTGAGGTGGATAGATGTCCGTTACATTTTGTCATTTTAAACACTTAAGTGTTTTACAGGATTATGAGAGTTTGCTTTACTTTGTAAAGAATGTTTTTAATGCAGTTTATAACACATGAGCTGTGTGGCTCTCAAATGACAAATGAGTAGTGTTTTGTCTTATGCTCTCTGTTGGCCCATTCCATGACCTTTGAAACAGCTGATCCTGTGATTTTGCTGCAACAATAAAATGATTGTATTCATTTGTGTTGCAAGTGGTCAGCATGGTCTGTCATTGTTCATCGCCCTACCCCTGTATTTTCAATGTTGCCCAAACAGTCTCTGTCACGGGACTGATGGTAGCTGGGTAGCATTCCCAGTGCTCATGGCTGCTAGGGTCACACGCACAGCTGATGCCTGTAAGAGTTGTTGTTTCCTTGAGGCCTCATTTGATCTGTATTATTTCATTTTCTCATACTAGTGACTTAGACGTTGAATAACTTCCTCCTGGGAATTGTTACACAAAAAGAGCTGCTACTGAACAGTTCTCACAAAATGTAATCTCATCTCCTTGGTAGTTTTTTCTCTCTTATTTTCTTTCTATAGTTCATCACCTTGAGGTATCTTTTCCCTTGAGCTGTTGAATCATGTACAAACTAACCTGTGTGATTTTGTATAAACAGCATCAGGGGAGGTTTCATGTTGCATTACAGCTTTATAGAAAGGAACTCTCTCTCCCTGTTTTGGGATGTGGTGCCTCAATAGGTGCAGCACAAAACCTTTGCTGCCATATCACACTGTAGCTCCTGTCTGCTTTTCTGTAAACCCTCATCATTTTGGTCTCTTTCACCCACTCCTGCTTCCCAGATTTCTTCTTCCCATTCAGTGTCTCATTTAAGGATAATTTTCCGCCAGGTGTGTCATGGTATAAATCCCCACTCTGAACAGAGTCCAAAAGATGGGGTACCAGCATAAATTCCTCTAAGCTTCATTATCAGCTTAGATCCTGTAGTGCTGCCACCAACCAGGACTTGGAGTGCCTGGTACACTCTGGTTCCCCCAAAACCTTCCCTGGGGACCGTAAGACCCAGACCCCCTGGATCTTAACACAAGGAAAGTAAACCCTTTCCCCCACCGTTGCCTCTCCCAGGCTTTCCCTCCCTGGGTTACCCTGGAAGATCACTGTGATTCAACTCCTTGAATCTTAAAACAAAGGGAAATGCACCTTCCCCCCTCCTCTTTTCCCCTCCCCAAGAGGTAATACAGATTCAAGCTCCGTGAATCTAAAACAGAGGAAATTCCACCTCTCCCCCTCCACCTCTCTCCCACCAATTCCCTGATGAGTACAGACTCAATTCCCTTGAGCCTCAACAAGCGGGAAAAAAATCCATCAGGTCTTAAAAAAGAAAAGTTTTTAATAAAAGAAAGAAAAAAAGTAAAAGTTGTCTCTGTAATTTAGATGGTAAATGTTACAGGGTCTTTCAGCTTATAGACACTTCCCCCCAGCACAAATACAAATTAAAATTCTTCCAGCAAAATACACATTTGCAAATAAAGAAAACAATCAAAAAGACTAAACCGCCTTCTACTGGTACTTACTATTTGAATAGAAAATTAGAGAGCCTGTAGGTATGTCTGGTCACTCTCAGAACCCAGAGAGAACAGACAAACAAACAACACAAAAGAAAGACTTCCCTCCACCGAGATTTGAAAGTATCTTGTTTTCTGATTGGTCCTCTGGCCAGGTGGTCCAGGTTCACTGCTTGTAACCCTTTACAGGTTAAAGAGACATTAACCCTTAACTATCTGTTTATGACACGCCCCCCAAATCGCAGACAGTGGGGAACCTCACTGGCGGTGATTTCTTCCTAGAACTTTAGAATAAACAGATTAATACAACACATGCACCTTTACATATACTACTAAGAATGTAAACTACAAGACTTTTTATATTTTAAGGACAATTTTTAACCGGTGGATTTTGGGAAACTTTCAAGAGAGAGTGCATCAGCTACTTTGTTAGAAGCTCCTGAAATGTGTTGAATTTCAAAATCAAAATCTTGGAGAGATAAACTCCGTCGAAGAAGTTTTTTGTTGTTCCCCTTGGCAGTATGAAGCCACTTTAGCACAGCATGGTCGGTTTGTAGCTGGAACCGCCATCCCAAAACGTATGAGTGTAGCTTTTCCAGGGCGTACACAATGGCGTAGCATTCCTTTTCACTGATGGACCAGTGGCTTTCCCTCTCAGACAGTTTCTTGCTGAGAAACACGACAGGATGGAAGTTGTGATCCGGTCCTTCCTGCATTAGAACTGCTCCTACACCATGCTCAGATGCATCTGTGGTTACTAGGAATGGTTTGTTAAAGTCCGGGGTCCTTAGCACAGGTCAGACATGAGCATCGCCTTAAGCTGGGTAAAGGCCTTCTGACACTCATTAGTCCACTTAACTGCATTCAGCTGGGTCTTTTTGGTCAGGTCGGTCAGTGGGGCAGTGATTTGGCTGTAGTGTGGTACAAATCGCCTGTAATACCCGGCCAAGCCTAAGAAGGATTGGACCTGTTTCTTTGACTTTGGGACCAGCCACTTTTGGATAGCATCCACCTTGGCCTGTAGGGGGTTTATGGTTCCTCAACCCACCTGGTGTCCCAGGTAAGTTACTCTGTTTTGGCCTATTTGACACTTTTTGGCCTTAACAGTTAGTCCTGCCTGCCTGATGCGTTCAAAGATTTTCCAGGTGTTCAGGCCATGAATCTGAAAAAATGGCCACATCATCAAGGTAGGCAACTGCATATTCTCCCAATCCTACTAGTAGACCATCTACCAGCCTTTGGAAGGTGGCGGGTGCATTTCGCAGCCCGAAAGGAAGCACATTAAATTCATACATCCCCGCATGGGTGATGAATGCTGACTTCTCTTTGGCAGGTTTATCTAGCGGTACTTGCCAGTACCCCTTGGTTAAGTCTATTGTAGAGATGAACTGGGCACGTCCCAACTTCTCCAATAGCTCATCAGTGCGTGGCATTGGATAGTTGTCTGGACGAGTTATCTCATTTAGCTTACAGTAGTCCATGCAAAAGCGTATTTCCCCATCTGGTTTGGGTACCAGAACCACTGGAGATGCCCATGCACTGTTAGATGAGCGGATTATACCCATCTGTAGCATGTTTTGGATCTCCCGTTCTATAGCAGCTTGGGCATGAGGAGACACCCGGTAGGGTGGGATTCTAATTGGGTGAGCATTACCTGTGTCAATGGAGTGGTATGCCCGTTCAGTCCGTCCAGCGGTGGCTGAGAACAATGGGGCGAAGCTAGTGCACAGCTCCTTGATTTGTTGTTGCTCTGGGCTTTAGGGAGGAATTGGGAAATGCTATGAGGTAGTTAACAGCTCCCAGGCGCTCCTGAACCGTGAATGGCCCTTCCTATGATGCTTCCATCTTATCGGCCTGTTGCATCTTCAAGACCATAACCTGGTCTCCTACCTTGAAGGAACGCTCCCTGGTATGTCTATCATACTAGGTCTTTTGCTCTTCCTGAGCATCCTTTACGTTTTCTTTAGCAAGGGCTAAAGAGTGTTGGAGGGTGCTTTGTAGGTTGCTTACAAAGTCTAGAATGTTAGTTCCTGGAGAAGGCATAAACCTCTCCCATTGCTGCTTTACCAACTGTAATGACCCCTTAACCTCATGGCCACACACAAGTTCAAATGGTGAAAACCCTAAATTGGGATGGGGTACGGCCCTGTAGGCACAAAGCAACTGCTGCAACACTAGGTCCCAGTCATTGGAGTGTTCATTCATGAATTTACGTATCATGGTCCCCAAAGTTCCATTAAATCTCTCCACCAGGCCATTGGTTGGTGGTAAGGGGTGGCAACCAAGTGATTCACCCCATGAGTTTCCCATAGTTCTTTCATGGTCCCTGCCAGGAAATTTGTCCCTGAATCTGTAAGGATATCGGAGGGCCAACCTACCCTAGCAAAAAGGTCTATTAGGGCCTGGCACACAGCTTTAGCCCTGGTGTTGCCTAGAGCTACTGCTTCCGGCCATCGGGTAGCAAACTCTACGAAAGTCAGTATGTACTGCTTTCCTCTGGGGGTCTTTTTTGGGAAAGGACCCGGAATATCCACAGCTACTCGCTGAAATGGGACCTTAATTATGAGGAGTGGCTGGAGAGGGGCCTTGACCTGGTCTTGGGGCTTTCCCACTCTTTGGCACACCTCACAAGACCAGACATACTTGGCAACGTCCTTGCCCATCCCCTCCCAGTGGAAGAACTTCTCCAACCTGTCTTTGGTTCTGTTCACCCCAGAATGGCCACTGAGATGATCATGGGCTAAGCTTAAGAGCTTTCCCCGGTACTTAGTTGGAACCACCAACTGTTTCTGCAGATTCCAGTCTTCCTGGTGTCCACCAGAAAGAGTCTCCTTGTATAAAAGTCCTTGTTCTATAACAAACAGGGATCGGTTAGAAGAGCTGAGAGGCGGTGGGGTGCTCCGTGCCGCCGCCCAAGCTTTCTGAAGGCTGTCATCTGCTTCCTGCTCAGTCTGGAACTGTTCCCTTGAGGCTGGGGACACCAGTTCTTCCTTAGACTGGGGACTTGGGCTTGGTCCCTCAGGAAGCGATGTAGGTGATGGGGCTGTTTTCGTTGCTGGTGAACCGCTCTCCACTGGTGCACCAGGTGGTATTTCAGGCTCTGGCTGAGCCTCTTGGGCATGGTTGTTTGCTGCTTCTGCCAGTTCAGGCTCGCTGGCACCCTCTGGCGTTGGGGTCGAAGATGGGTTTGCAAACGCTGGCGTCACTGCCGGCAATAGTTCTGGTGCTGGTTGCTTTTCCAGTTCCTGGTTTGGGACTCCTTGGAGGCACTGTGGCTGTTTCAGTCGTTGGTAAGGGATCCGGGTCCACTACCTCTGTCTGGGTCTCTGGTAACACAGATTGGGCCCCTGTGGACGGCTCAGGAACAGGGATGGGTCTGGAAGCTTGCCTGGTTTGGCTGTGTGTAACCATTCCCACCCTCTTGGCCCGCTTGACCTGGTTGGCCAAATCTTTCCCCAGTAGCATGGGGATGGAATAATTGTCATAGACTGCAAAAGTCCACATTCCTGACCAGCCTTTGTACTGGACAGGCAGTTCAGCTGTAGGCAAGTCTACAGCTTGTGACATGAAGGGGTAAATTGTCACTTGGGCCTTTGGGTTGATGAATTTGGGGTCCACCAGGGATTGGTGGATAGCTGACACTTGTCCCCCATGTCTCTCCACACGATAACCTTCTTTCTGCCCACTCTCAAAATTTCCCTTCGCTCCAAGGGTATTTGAGAGGCATCTGGGCCTGGGGATCATTGGTGTGATGGTGCTGTAATGAACTTCACTCGGTTGGGGTTCTTGGGACAGTTGGCCTTTATATGTCCTAGTTTATTACACTTAAAGCATCGCCTAGCTGACTGGTCACTGGGCCGAGGTGGGTTACTGGAGACTGGTGAGGTGGGATAATAGGTAGTCTGGGGCTTTCCTTGGGTTGTAGGTGGGGTCTTGGGTTGCCCTCAGTTATAGGGTTTATTGTCGGTGTGCCCCCTGAGGTATTCGCTCCCCTTGACAGTAGCTTTTTTCTTTTCTGTCACTTCCATCCATTTGGCTCCAATCTCCCCCGCCTCGGTTACAGTTTTGGGTTTCCCATCTAGGGGTATGTCTACATCTACAATTTTGCAGCGCTGGTTGTTACAGCTGTATTAGTACAGCTGTATAGGGCCAGCGCTGCAGAGTGGCCACACTTACAGCAACCAGCGCTGCAAGTGGTGTTAGATGTGGCCACACTGCAGCGCTGTTGGGCGGCTTCAAGGGGGGTTCGGGGAACGCGAGAGCAAACCGGGGAAGGAGACCAGCTTCGCCACGGTTTGCTCTCGCGTTCCCCGAACCCCCCTGCAAACCGCAGGGAAGGAGACCTGCTTGCACGGGGGTTCGGGGAACGCGAGAGCAAACTGGGAAAGGAGACCAGCTTCGCCGCGGTTTACTCTCGTGTTCCCCGAAACCCCCTGCAAACCGGGGAAGGAGACCTGCTTGATTACCAGACGCTTCCGCAGGTATGCTGGGATACCTGCTTATTCCACGGAGGTCAAGAAAAGCGCTAGTAAGTGTCTACACTTGATTACCAGCGCTGGATCCTCTACACCCGAGACAAAACGGGAGTACGGCCAGCGCTGCAAACAGGGAGTTGCAGCGCTGGTGATGCCCTGCAGATGTGTACACCTCCTAAGTTGCAGCGCTGTAACCCCCTCACCAGCGCTGCAACTTTGTGATGTAGACAAGCCCTAGGATGTACCTTTCTATTTACTCAGGGACACCCTCTAAGAACTGGTCCATTTGTATTAGGAGGCGCAGCTCGTCCATATTGTTAACCTTTGTTCCTGATATCCAGGCCTCATAATTCTTTCCAATGTGTTAGGCGTGTTGGGGGAATGACACATCTGGTTTCCATCTTAGGGCTCTGAACTGCTGACGGGCATGCTCAGGTGTTATTCCCATTCTGAGTCTGGCCTTGGTTTAAAAAAGTTTATAATCGTTCATGTTTTCCTTAGGCATTTCAGCCGCCACCTCTGCTAAGGGTCCACTGAGCTGTGGCCTCAGTTCTATCATGTACTGATCTTCAGGGATGTTGTACCCATGGCAGGTCCTTTCAAAATTTTCTAGGAAGGCCTCAGTGTTGTCACCTGCCTTGTAGGTGGGAAATTTCTTGGGATGTGAAACAATAACTGGTGAAGGGTTGGTAGGGTTGGCTGGAGCATGCTGCCTGGCCTGCGCTAATTCCAGTTCATGCTTTCTCTCTTTTTCCCTCTCTTCCCTCTCTTTTTGTTGCTTTTCCATCTCTTTTTGTTGTTTTTCCATTTCTCGTTGGTGTTTCTCCATCTCTCGTTGGTGGGCCGCATCTTTGGCTTCTTGTTCTCTTTTGTGGGCTGCCTGTTTGGTTTTTTCTTCTCTTTCTCTCAACTCCACCTCTTTTTCTCTTATTTCTATTTCCTTCTGTTTTCTTTCCATGTCTCGCTTGTGGTCTGCATCTTTGATTTGTTCCTCTGCATACAGTCTTGCCCGTTCCTGTTTCAGTGCGTCCTTGGTAGTCACGGTTCCTGCTTTCTTGTGTTGGGGCGCCCTCTGGTGTTTACTGCCTAAAATGCTGCTGCTTTGTTGCCTTCTTAGGGTTGCTTAGCAACAGTGTCTTTTTTAACACTTTTTAACTAGCCTTTCCTGATAGAGTTAAAAAAAAAAGTAACTCTTTGATTTGCAAATACGCTTTGCTGGTCTCTGCTATTCACAGCTTAAGCCTGCTTTGTTTAACAAAAGACCCTTGTTAAACTTGATGTCTTTGCCTTCAGAGTACTCAGAAGGAAGAGAGAGGAAAAAAAAAAACGTGCAGACTTGCTTTTAAAACCCCCCTTCTCTCTGCTTATAAGCAGCTAGCAGAGAAAAAAATAATAATAATCTTACTGGCTTTTCGATTCCATCTTGCCCACACACTGCCACCATGTCATGGTATAAATCCCCACTCTGAACCTTAGAGTCCAAAAGATGGGGTACCATCATGAATTCCTCTAAGCTTAATTACCAGCTTAGATCCTGTAGTGCTGCCACCAACCAGGACTTGGAGTGCCTGGTACACTCTGGTTCCCCCAAAACCTCCCCTGGGGACCGTAAGACCCAGATCCCCTGGATCTTAACACAAGGAAAGTAAACCCTTTCCCCCACCGTTGCCTCTCCCAGGCTTTCCCTCCCTGGGTTACCCTGGAAGATCACTGTGATTCAACTCCTTGAATCTTAAAACAAAGGGAAATGCACCTTCCCCCCTCCTCTTTTCCCCTCCCCAAGAGGTAATACAGATTCAAGCTCCGTGAATCTAAAACAGAGGAAATTCCACCTTTCCCCCTCCCTTCTCTCTCCCTGTCTCCCACCAGTTCCCTGGTGAGTACAGACTCAATTCCCTTGAGCCTCAACAAGCGGGAAAAAAATCCATCAGGTCTTAAAAAAGAAAAGTTTTTAATAAAAGAAAGAAAAAAAGTAAAAGTTGTCTCTGTAATTTAGATGGTAAATGTTACAGGGTCTTTCAGCTTATAGACACTAGAGAGAAGCCTTCCCCCCAGCACAAATACAAATTAAAATCCTTCCAGCAAAATACACATTTGCAAGTAAAGAAAACAATAAAAAAGACTAAACTGCCTTCTACCGGTACTTACTATTTGAATAGAAAATTAGAGAACCTGTAGGTATGTCTGGTCACTCCCAGAACCCAGAGAGAACAACAGACAAACAAACAACACAAAACAAAGACTTCCCTCCACCGAGATTTGAAAGTATCTTGTTTTCTGATTGGTCCTCTGCTCAGGTGGTCCAGGTTCACTGCTTGTAACCCTTTACAGGTAAAAGAGACATTAACCCTTAACTTTCTGTTTATGACAAGGTGTATTATATTAGCTATACTTTACCAAGTTGAATTTCATTCTGTTTCTATATTTCTAGATACTTTTCATTTCTCTGTCATTGGTACTGTCTGCAGTTCCCTCAATTTAGTAACATTTACAAACTTCATTAACATGGTGTCTGTCCCTTTTGAAGATAATCAATGAAGACATTAAATAATACTATTTCTATCAATGGATCCATCCATATGAGTCTTCCTATCCAAATCCATTTGAATTAATCTTTTAATTAAGATTTTGTGGGACATAGCATAGAATACTATTCTTCACCAAACTCCAAACATATTCTAATGTAAATAATTTATTCACTTTTTTTTTTTAAAGCAAACAGGTCTGTCCGACAAGACTTATTCTGTATTCACTGCCAATGCTTCTTATTAATCATAGTTCCATTACTCTCCAGTCTTCAGATTCTGCCATTCTTACATGCATTGATTAATATCTTACTATGCAAGTGGTCCCACTGATTTGAGTAGGACTACTTGTGGAGTAGGGCAATGCTCAGTGTAAGGGTGGTAGATGTTTTGTGATTTTATTCTCTATTTGTTCATCATTTTATGGACAGAAGTTAAATTTACAGGACAATATTGGACAGGATTACTCTTTGTGTGTGTGAAAAGGGGTACATTGATTTTCCACTTGTCTTCCAGTATCCTGCTCCTAACTCCAGAACTATTACTCTCACTTATGTCTTCATTTTGCCAGATCCCTTCTTCATGATGCAGGGACAAGGAGTGCAAGATACTGACCTATTCAACTGAGTACTGTATATCTGAGCTTTTACACACTCCTGTCAAAATCCTTTATTTATGAAGTTAAAAATGTGGCACTACCATTTTTCCTTTCTAGAAGACACTAGCTTTGAAAGACAGGACAGACAGAAGAGAAGAACTTCATGTGGAAAAAGTTATGTCATACAGCAAATGAATTTTGATGGGCAAATTATTGCTCTTTTAAAAAGTGTTTATAATGGAAATGCTGAGTAGCTCTTTAGCCCTAGCTGCATTAGCCAGCACCATAATCATGTCACATTCTAATGCGCAAAAAAAAGCCTCTCTATTTTCAAACTGAGTGACACAGACAATACTAAGCAGAGTTTAGTTGCCTCATTTATTTTGGGGAGATTTATATTTGAACTCCCAAAGTCTTTTGTGTGGTTAACGTCAAATAGCCTAAAAATGAACATATTCCTGGCATTAATCCATATTTTCTTATATTTAACTACAATTATCTGAGAATAAAATATTAGTACGATAGATTGTTTACATTTTTATGGGCAGAGAAACTCTAGGGCAGCATTTCCCAAACTGTGTTCCATGGAGCACTAGTGTTCCGCATGATGTAAATAGGTGTTCCATGAAAGACACTTGCACTTGATTTTTGTACTACTTTATATGCATTTTCCAGTTAGAAATTGTTAGTTCAAGTTGTTTTATAAAATAAAATATATTTGAGCATAAATAACACAATTTTTTTACCTGAGAACCAAACAACTACAAAATAATATTATAAAGCTAAAAAGTGTTCAGTGGCCAAAAATAGTTTGGGAAATGCTGCTCTAGGGTTAAAATCATTAGTACTTCTTATGACAGAGGGGCTATTGCAGCCTTAGGTCTAAATATTATTTATGGGGCTGCTCACAGTAAGTTTACTTTGTCTTGGGTAGAGAAAGTCCAGAATGCAGCCATGTATTTCTGATTGGAGTGGTCTGGCAGAAGCATATTGAACTGGGCTGTGCTTCTGCACTGGCTCCCTCTGCTGGTCACTATTTGCAAAGCCCTGAATACCTTTGATCCAAGTTACTTTTAAAGGCTGCCTCTTCATCAAGGCTTCCCTGCAGTCTATCTGATCAATGGCCCTCTCTCCAGCAAGAGCTTGAAGCTGGTTGTTTCTGGCATTCAGGCCTGGTGGAGATTTTTTATTTAACCACGTGACAAATTTGTGAAGAAGCACGAGCCTGGCCAGGCATCAGTGGTGCTGTGGGGAGGCCTGGCCAGGCTCCCTCCCCAGAAGGCGGCTCCTCATTGAGACGGACGAACACAACCAACCGAGAACCCCCGAGGCCTAGGAACAAGCCATGATGGGGAAAGGAACAGCCCTAGCTAGAGGGGCTAATGGAGCCGGACTCCAGCAACCCTCCGCCCCCAAACTACCCGCGGGCCACAGAGATCTCCCAGGCCCCCTCCCCCACCACAGCTGTCTTCGCTTCCCAATCGCAGAGCCCCCTGGAGTGCTCCCCCAGCCCCACAAAGCCCCCTATAAGTGCTCCCCAGCCCCCGAATGCTGACCCCACAGCCTCTCCCTCACAGAGCCCTCCTCGATGCTCCCCCAGCCCAGCCCCACAGAGCTCCCTCTGAGCGCTCCCCAGCTCCCGAATGCTGCCTGCAGAGCCTCTCCTCAGAGCCCTGAACACCCCCCAGTCCCCCTGAGTGCTCCCCCACAGCCCCTCCCTCAAGAGCCCTGAACACCCCCCAGTCCCGAGTGCTCCCCCCACAGCCCCTCCCTCACAGAGCCCTGAACACCCCCAGTCCCCCTGAGTGCTCCCCCACAGCCCCTCCCTCAAGAGCCCTGAACACCCCCCAGTGCCCCCGAGTGCTCCCCCACAGCCCCTCCCTCACAGAGCCCTGAAGACCCCCCAGTGCCCCGAGTGCTCACCCCACAGCCCCTCCCTCACAGAGCCCTGAACACATCCGTCCCCCAGTGCTCCCTCCACAGCCCCTCCCTCACAGAGCCCTGAACACCCCCCAGTCTCCCCGAGTGCTCCCCCCACAGCCTCTGCCTCACAGAGCCCTGAACACCCGCAGTCTCCCCGAGTGCTCCCCCCACAGCCTCTGCCTCAGAGCCCTGAACACCCCCGAGTGCTCCCCCCACAGCCCCTCCCTCACAGAGCCCTGAACACCCCCGTCTCCCCGAGTGCTCCCCCCACAGCCTCTCCCTCACAGAGCCCTGAACACCCCCGAGTGCTCCCCCCACAGCCCCTCCCTCACAGAGCCCTGACCACCCCCTCAGTCCCTCCGAGTGCTCCCCCCACAGCCTCTGCCTCACAGAGCCCTGAACACCCCCGAGTGCTCCCCCCACAGCCCCTCCCTCACGGAGCCCTGAACACCCCCCAGTCTCTCCGAGTGCTCCCCCACAGCTCCTCCCTCACAGAGCCCTGAACACCCCCGAGTGCTCCCCCCACAGCCCCTCCCTCACAGAGCCCTGAACACCCCCCCAGTCCCTCCGAGTGCTCCCCCCACAGCCCCTCCCTCACAGAGCCCTGAACACCCCCGTCTCCCCGAGTGCTCCCCCACAGCTCCTCCCTCACAGAGCCCTGAACACCCCCCAGTGCCCCCGAATGCTCCCCCCACAGCCCCTCCCTCACAGAGCCCTGAACACCCCCGTCTCCCCGAGTGCTCCCCCCACAGCCCCTCCCTCACAGAGCCCTGAACACCCCCCCAGTCCCCCCGAGTGCTCCCCCCACAGCTCCTCCCTCACAGAGCCCTGAACACCCCCGAGTGCTCCCCCCACAGCCCCTCCCTCGCAGAGTGCCCTCTCAGCGCCCCCCCGGAGGCCTGCCCAGCCCTTCTCCCTCCGAGCCCTGTCCTAGACGGCCCGCCAGCCCACCCCCCCCGAAGGCTCCCCCTCATGCGGGTGCCCGCCGGGCAGCGGGAGCGCGCAGGTCACTGCGGCGGCCGGAAGCGGTTCCGGGACGTGCGGGAGCCAA
Organism: Gopherus evgoodei; assembly: GCF_007399415.2. NCBI lineage: Eukaryota > Metazoa > Chordata > Testudines > Testudinidae > Gopherus > Gopherus evgoodei. The sequence goes on from NC_044325.1 coordinate 45,228,953, forward strand.
CATGGAGCCTGTCGGGGCTGCGGGAGCTAGGGGAGGCCGGTGAGGGAGGGGTCCCACACAGAGCGGGCGCGGAGCCAGGGACGCTCCCGGTCTCTCCTGCGAGTGCCCGGCCCTGCGGCGGGCGGAGCTGCCCGGACCATGTCCCTGGGCGAGTACGAGCGGCACTGCGACTCCATCAACTCCGACTTCGGCAGCGAGTCCTCGGGCCGGGGCGGGCCCCGCGCGGGCCCCAGCCTGGGCGCCGAGCAGGAGGAGCTGCACTATGTCCCCATCCGCATCCTGGGCCGCGGCGCCTTCGGGGAGGCCACCCTCTACCGCCGGACCGAGGTACCGCCAGCGGCTGCGCCCGGACCGCGGCTCCCCGGCACGAGGGTCCCAGGCCTGAGGGCGTAACCGGCCCCTGCTGTCCCTGGGCGCTCCCCAGGTGCGGCCCTGAGCCCGCGGGCAGCAGGCGGCCGGCCGCCTTCTCCGCCGCCAGGGCCGCGCTGCAGAGGAAGCGGTGGCCCAGGCCAGCCCGTTGCGCTGTGGAGGCGACGCGGGCATGGCTGGCTTGGCACAGGCTCCTACCGGTGGCAGAGGTTTCGGTCTCTCCATCAGCTGTGGCTGGAAATAGGGATCCTGCGCGCCCTGCCTCCGCTGATAAAGCCCCGCTACTGCAAACCGTCTTGCCCAAGCCAGGGCCTGCTTCCTAGACAGGGGACCAGCATGGGCTCCGGCCACACCTCTCCTGCTAACTGGTATCGCAGTGAGCTTCTGCCAGTTCACTTCCAGCTCTCTTCCGCTCTTTGTAGGGCACTGGGATGGCAGAGAAACTGTGGCCTGGTGTATGCTGAAATAGCCATAGAGCTGAGCATTTTCAGCGTAATGTGGAATATTACCGCCCAAAGCATCCAACTCCTGCAGAAGTCTTCTATAGGCATTGAACAGGAGGAGTTGCAAGATAGGCCACTGGTACTCCAGAGAGCGCCCTTGGGAAAATAGTAGTTCTTTAACAACAGCTTCTCAGTTATTGCTGAGAGAGAGAAGCTAAACCACTACAAAGTTGTGCCATATGCCTCTGCAGGAGCCTGCATGCACATCAGCGACATCGGCTGGTCAGTGGTATCATAGATCTAATTATTACGATGTGTACCATGGTAAGGCAGATATCTTCAGTCATAGGTATCAGTACAGTTTCTGTGCCATACCCAGGCCTGAAAGCTGATTGTTTGGAACAGGAAAGCAGAGGAATTGAGATGCTGGCAGCATGCCCTATAATAATCTGTTCAATTTTCTCCCCCAAAATAGGAAGTTAGGGCCCAAGTGATGAAGATGTTAATGTCAAGCAATTTTTTTTGAGCTGGAGTCTGGCTAGTGCTCCTTAGAGGATTGTTGGCCTTTTGGCCTTTCAGATTTTCAAAGTGAGGAATTAAGAATCCCTGCCACTAACATACCTAAATTTTTCTGCTGCTTTCATCAGTTATAACAAATACGAGGCTATCCTGCAGAGCTGACTGAAGCTCCCTTAGTATGTTCACAACCTCTGTAAAAACAGAGGAAACTCAGCCACAGAAACCAAAGCGCTCTCTTCTCCCTTTTCAATTAAATCCATCCAGATTCCTTTTTTCGTTGCTGCTGCTGCTGCTGCTGCTGCTGGCAGAGAGAAACACTTGACTCCAGTTATCGAATTGTCTTTAGGATTTATTACTTCTGCTGGAAGAAGGGGACAACTAGGTATTGTAGCATGGGTGACTGGGGACAAACGATGTTTCACCAAGGCATTGACAGAATGACCCAATGAATGGACACAGGGCCGGCTTTAGGCCGATTCGCCCGATTCCTGGGAATCGGGCCCCGTGCCTAAGAGGGCCCCGCGCTTTAGGCGCCTTTTAAATTTTTTTACTTACCCTGGCTGCGGTCTGCTCCGGGGTCTTGCCTCTGACCAAAGCCCCGGCGGGAGCACAGCTGCCCCACAGCCCCGCTCTCTCAGCTAGAGCTCCGTCCGGAGCGCCGCAAGCCCCGCGGCCCCGGCTGGCGCTCCGTCCGGAGCGCCGCAAGCCCCGCGGCCCCGGCTGGCGCTCCGTCCGGAGCGCCGCAAGCCCCGCGGCCCCGGCTGGCGCTCCGTCCGGAGCGCCGCAAGCCCCGCGGCCCCGGCTGGCGCTCCGTCCGGAGCGCCGCAAGCCCCGCGGCCCCGGCTGGCGCTCCGTCCGGAGCGCCGCAAGCCCTGAGCCCCCGGCTGGAGCTCCGGGCCTTTTAAATAGCCCCCAGAGCCCTGGGGCAGCAGGGGGCTCTGGGGGCTATTTAAAGGGCCAGGGCTCCAGCTGCCTCTGCCACCCTGGTCCTTTAAATAGCCGCCAGAGCCCCGCCGCCCCCATATATTCCCCAGGGCTCCTACAGCTATTTAAAAGCCAGCTGCCTCTGCTGCACCCCCTGCCCTGCCCGCACCAGTCCCGCCCACCGCTGCCTGCAGCCAGCTCTGCACCCCCTGTCTGCAGCCAGCCCCTACCAAACCCCCTGCCCTGTTTCCAGCCAACCCCTGCCACACACCCTTGCCCGCACCAGCCCTACACTGCCCGCCCTGCCCTGTCTCCAGCCCACCCCTGCTGCACCCCCCTGCCTGAAGCCAGCCCACCCCACACTCCCCTGTCTCCAGCCAGCCCCGCATCCCTTGCCCTGCCTGCAGCCAGACCCTACCTCCAGTCAGCCCCTGCCCTGCCTCGAACCAGCCCTATGGCCACTGCTGCCCTGCAGTTGCCAGCCCTGTAACCTGCACACCTGCTTCAATGAGGGGAGCAGGAAGCAGCGGGGACCCACACATGTGCAGACCCCCAGGGAGTGGCGGGGACCCACCCACATGTGAAACGGCAGTCATTAATAACCAATCAACAGCATATATGATGCAATGTACATAATATACAATTTTATTATTTATATAGTTATGGAAAGTAAATAATACATGGAAGAAATGGAAGGCTTTTTTTTACACTTTTTTTTCTTTTTAAGTCATCCCTGCCAGGGCCCGCCGAAAGTGTTCGAATTGGGCCCTGCACTTCCTAAAGCCGGCCCTGAATGGACAGTATAATTCTACAATTGGGTGGGTCTATAAGGGCAGACTGTTACAATTCTCTGTAGCTCCTCAAGTCTCTGGATAAACTGGCTCTGGAGTAGTGAGGAGCTTCTGAGGGCCAGTGCTCTTTCACCATACCCTACATTAATGCTTGTTGGGAAAATAATGGATTATAGCAGATTTGTTGTTTTCCTGGGGAATGCACGATGTGTTTGAGTTTGTGCAAGAAAAAACAACCACCAAAAGACAATTAAAAACCTCCTATTTCCCTATAACACTTTCCTTGATAAGTTCTTAATTTATTTTAAAACAAGAGAGCACTAGCCAGCTAGAAAAAACAGCTACATATAGTGATTTTTAGCCTCAGAAATAGAGAAACTTCAAATTAATTCTGTGCAAAAGCTTTGCCTGAATCATAGAATATCAGGGTTTGGACGGGACCTCAGGAGGTCATCTAGTCCAACCCCCTGCTCAAAGCAAGACTAATCCCCAGGCATATTTTTGCCCCAGATCCCTAAATGGCCCCCTCGGATTGAGCTCACAACCCTGGGTTTAAGCAGGCCAGTGCTCAAACCACTGAGCTATCCCTCCCCCTCACTGAAAGCTGTAAGCGGGAGAAAGTGTGTTTATCTTTCATAGAGGTTTAATTTCCTGACTCAAGGGTACATGTTGTTCTTTACCTTTCCCAGCAATATGTTTTAATTAAGAGTCTTTGTATTTCAGGATGACTCGCTTGTGGTGTGGAAAGAGGTGGATCTGACCCGACTATCAGAAAAAGAGCGTCGTGATGCTTTGAATGAAATAGTTATCCTTGCTCTGTTGCAGCATGACAACATCATTGCCTACTACAATCATTTCATGGATAACACCACACTGCTGATCGAGCTGGAATACTGTAATGGTGAGATCCCCAGTCCCACTTGCAAAAAGGAAGGTGCTATGCAGCTCTGGAGCAGAATCTGCTGGAGCATTAACTGTATTTCTTAGTATCTTCTAGAGGGAAGAGGAAAAAAGCCAAATCTTGTAGTGCAGCTGGAGAAAGGGATATTGGGGGTCTGTGGCAGGGTGCCAAAAAGAGAAGCTAAGTGATCAATCTAGGTCATTCCAGAGACTGACTAGTGATTGTGAGCAGATGGAGCATTGAAAGAAGTGGAGGTATTGTTAATACAGAGCTTTAAATATATCTCCCACATTTGAGCATGTACATAGGTCTTTCTGCACTGTCCTCCTATCAGGTCATCTGCTCCAGCTTCCTGCCAGTACAGGGCATGTCTCTGTTTTAGGGACATGGCCAGAAGACACAGCACCTTTATAAATGAGTAATTTCTTTAGCTAGAATTACAACCAGGGCTTGAAAATCCTCCTGTCCAGGGTAAGCAGGAATCTTTCCTGGGCATGTGCCATCAGCTTTTGTAGAATCTAAATCTTCTGTTGGAAAAAACTTTTCTAGCCATTATGGTTGTGGAGAGAACCTTGCAAACGTGAGCCAAGTTTGAACCAATGCAATGATAACTTCCAAAGTCTGAAAAGAGATTGATGGTGGGGTGGTCAGCAGATACCACTGTTGGGAGAGGGGAGCGGCCAGGCTATTACTGCTGGTAAGGCAGCTGGGAGAAGAGAGAATGTGCAGCTGCTACTGTTAAGACCAGAAAGCTCTGGATGGAGCTACTACCTCCACTCTCTGGAGTAGGGGGCACTGTGGTGTGGGAGTCCAATCACCCCAGCAGATGACTATGTGAGCTTGGGGCCTTCCACTAACACTACCTGGCACTTAAGCAGAAGATTATTCTGTATGGGAGCAAGGTCCCTCATGTTGCCACCACCACCACAGGAAGGATGAGGACTCCACATATGCACAGCTTTTTGAAGGTGCCTCACACACAGGGCTCTCGGCCTGTGGGGATATTGGCAGGAGGAGGTACTTGTACAAGAGCTCTTTGCTAGGGTGGCAGGCAGAGGGCCTATAATCATTGGCTCTCATACTGGCCAGGGCCTCGCTGCTCGTCAGGTCCACTGCCCTTGTTTTTAGGTGAGATGAGGTGTCAGTCTAGGACAGGTGGGCAAACTGTGGCCCGCGGGACCATCCTGCCTGGTTCTTGAGCTCCTAGCTGGGGAGGCTAGCCCCTGGCCCCTCCCCTGCTGTCCACTGTCCCTCAGAGCCTTAGCTCGCCATGCCGCCAGCGCTCTGGGCAGCAGGGCTGTGAGAGCTGCCAGCCTGCCCTGGTTTTCTAAACTGTGCGGTGGCATGGCTGGCTCTGGCCAGGCGGTGCAGCTGCCAGTCCTGGTGCTCTGAGCAACATGGTAAGGGGGCAGGGAGCGAGGGGGATGGATAAGGGGCAGGGGATCCCAGGGAGCAGAGGGCGGTTGGATGGGGGCGGAGGTTCTGGGTGGGGGCGGTCAAGGGACAGGGAACGGGGCGGGTTGGATAGGCCTGTTGGGGTGGGGGTGTGGATAGGGGGTGGGGTAGTCAGGGGACAGGGAGCGGGGGGGGTTGGATAGGTGGTGGGGTCTGGGCGGGGGTGGGGGGGTTAGGGCAAGGGGTCCCGGGAGGAGGCTATCAGGGGGCAAGGAATGGAGGCAGTTGAATGGGTTGAGGGTTCTGAGGGGGGTGGAAAGTGGGAGGGGGAGGATGGGGTGGGGGCAAGGTTGTTTGAGGAGGCACAGCCTTCCCTACCCGGCCCTCAATACAGTTTTGGAACCCCGATGTGGCCCTCAGGACAGAAAGTTTGCCCACCCCTGGTCTAGGAGGAGGGAAACAGCCCCCTGACACCAGTCCTCTTGTCACTCTGACAGAAGCTCTGATTTGGGGCCAGTATAAATTGATTTGAGGGGACAGATAAGGGCTGGCCAGTATTAAGGGTTACATCCCCCCATGTACATGCATGTGTGCAGATGCACACACACACAGTCTTTCTCTCTAAATTGTCTTATTTGAGGGCAGACCAGCATTAATTGACTTATTTGGTGTAGGAAAGGGCAATATGAGTTGAGAGCTCAGAATTCACCCTGCAGGAGACAGGAGTATTAGGGACCAGCTAAGGGGGACCAGGAGGAGGGTGTGTGACTTAAGACACAGCTGTATTTTGGCCTAACAAATGGGCTTAGTATTTGGGCCAGTCAGTGTTGGGAAAATATTATAAGCCCTGAAGATAGCAATAGTGGAGCAATGAAATGCACCAGATGTTGCTCATTGTTTTATTTCTGATGTTGACAGTGGGTTCCAGTTTAGTATAAACTGTGAATTTCAGTATTAGATGTTTATGCACTGCCTCCTTCCAGATAACTAATGAATATGATAAGACCCTACTAGGCATCTCTTGAAAATGGGATGCTTTTGAAGTTTATTGTTGCTCTGTGTTTGCAGTTCATCAGCCAGGTTTCAGTCCAAAATAATTTATATTATTTTTTCAAGCAAGATTTCACTAGACACTATCAAATATACTGTGGAGATCCAAAAACATATGGATGGAAAATAATATTAATATATAACCCTTCTCTCCCAAGGATCCAGGGATTTACAAATGTAGTTAAATATTATCCCCATTTTATAGATGAGGATGCTGACACACAAGGAAGTTGTGACTTGCATAAGGTTACACAGCAATAGTGGCAGAGCTGGAACTAGACCCAGATTCATCATGGAAGAGTGCCAGTTAATTCGTTTTTTGAAAATAACTTGAAGCATAATTGATGGGAGAGGGAAAAACCTGGGAAGCAAGAATGAACAAGAAAGACCCCAGTGTGTTAACTGGCAGCAAATTAGACATGAGTTTGCAATGATTTGATATGAAAAGAAAAAAGCGAATGTGATTTTTGGCTCGCATACACACAGAGGCATCACATAACCAAGTGGGGAAGTAAAGTGTCTCCCTGCGTATGACTGTGGAGATATTGTACCTGAGATACAGCATTTATACCTGGGCAGTTCTGTGCCAAAAAGATGCCGGTACACTGGAAGGAGTTCAGAGAAAACCAAGAAAAATGATTAAAGGGCTTGGGATAGGCGGGATGGGGAGAAAGGGAGTTTGATTTATGAAGAAAGAAAAGAGCTAAATATAAAAGCTTGGCTTTTAAATTACTAAAGGGGAAGATGCATTGTTTTAAAATATTTTAGAAGGTGTGAATGCAAAGCGAGGAAAGGTTTGCGTGTGGCCTGCATATGACTAGGCAGAATGGGAAGAAATTAAGCAAGGGAAATTTAGATTGAATATCAGGAAAATCTTCCTTATAGGGAGATCTGTAGAACACTCTCTCAAGGGATATAAAGGAATTCCGTCATCAGCACTTGGAACACCTAAGATTTGACAAAGCCTTGGAGAATGTACTGCAGGATATGCTGTGCTGTCCCCATGGGAATGAAAAAGAGGGCCTAATGGGTCCCTTCATCCCTTATATCTATGATAATCACCACTGGAACATGAGTAGATGATTGAGGACTAAAATGGTGCAGGATGTAATCAGAGGAGACTTGAGACTTACCAGTAAGATGCTGGCTTGGTAGGGAGTATTTTCTTGCTCACTGCTTGCTGCAGTCCATTTGTTTATCATTCCTTTTAGCTTTCCTTGATCTTCAACTCGCCCTCTTGGAATTGCTAAGCAGCCTGAAGAGAGAGACTCTGATTACTGGTTAAGTCTTCTGCTGTTGTTGGATTGTCTGTTTCACATGGTATATCTTTCATCAGGGCATTTGATGGTCACAAACCTAGATAATGGGGCTTGCACGGACAGAGACGATGGGGATGTAATCACTGCTGCTCTAGGGGATTTTTCTGCAATGGTTGTAATTCTTTTTATTTTGTGTTGAATTTTTTGCTGTGTTCTGCCGGGCAGTCTAGTCTGATTTCCTGTACAGGGTATAAAGGTCTGCCCATTCTAGGAAACACTGTTACATAAGGGACTAGCTGTTCTTTCATATACATCTTTTAGAACAAATTAAAGGTGGTTCTGAGAGAGAATAATCCCTTTCTCGCTTTAGATGTGCCAATTTTCCTGTTAGAGGAAAGGGGTTTGCATTCTGAGGAACTTGTTTGTGTGAGACACTGCAGGGTCTAAGGGTATGTCTACACTACGGGATTATTCCGATTTTACATAAACCGGTTTTGTAAAACAGATTGTATAAAGTTGAGTGCATGTGGCCACACTAAGCACATTAATTCGGTGGTGTGCATCCATGGTCCGAGGCTAGCGTCGATTTCTGGAGTGTTGCACTGTGGGTAGCTATCCGGTAGCTATCCCATAGTTCCCACAGTCTCCCTCGCCCATTGGAATTCTGGGTTGAGATCCCAATGCATGATGGTGCAAAAACAGTGTTGTGGGTGATTCTGGGTAAATGTCATCACTCATTCCTTCCTCCCTGAAAGCAACAGCAGACAATCATTTCGCTCCCTTTTTCCCTGCAGACGCCATAGCATAGCAACAACGGAGCCCGTTTTGCCTTTTCTCACTGTCACCATATGTGTACTGGATGCCGCTAACAGAGGCGGTACTGCAGCGCTACACAGCAGCATTCATTTGTCTTTGCAAGATAGCAGAGATGGTTACCAGTCGTTCTGTACCATCTGCTGTGCCACTGTAAATTGGCGATGAGATGATGGTTATCAGTCGTTCTGTACCATCTGCTGCTGTCATGGGTGTCCCTAGCTGAGGTCGGCCGGGGGCGCAAAGACAAAAATGGGAATGACTCCCCGGGTCATTCCCTCCTTTGTTGTATCTAAAAATAGAGTCAGTCCTGCCTAGAATATGGGGCAAGTGTGCTAGAGAACCAGTGTACCAGAGAGCACAGCCGCTCTGTATCAGATCCCGCAGAAATGATGAGCTACATGCCATTCTAGGGGGTGCTCCTGCAACAACCCCACCCATTGCTTCCCTGCTCCCCCAACCCTCCTGGGCTACCGTTGCAGTGTCGTCCCCCCCATTTGTGTGATTAAGTAATAAAGAATGCAGGAATAAGAAACACTGACTTTTGAGTGAGATAAAAAGAGGGAGAGGCAGCCTCCAGCTGCTATGATAGTCCAGGTAGGACATTAAACGGTGCAGGGGAGAGGAGCCCAGCATCCCGCTGCTATGATAGTCCAGGCAATACAGAATCTTTTCTTTAGACATGAAAATGGGGGGGCTGATGGAGCTAAGCCCCTAGTTACTATGATAAAGACAGTTACCAGCCATTCTGTACCATCTACTGGGAATGACCGAGAGTCATTCCTATTTTTACCCAGGCGCTCCCGGCCAACCTCACCTGAGGCCAGCCAGAAGCACTCACGGGATGATATGGGATGATAAGGATTTCTATCAGTCCTTTTGTATGGTACCGTCTGCCACCGGGGAAGGGAAGGGAGAGGATGCTGCTGTTCACTGACGCTGCACTGTGTCTACCAGCAGCATGCAGTAGACATAGAGTGACGTATAAAAAAGTCAAGAAACAATTTTTTTCTCTCTTCTTTCCCCGGGGGTTAGGGGAGGTAAATTGACAAGATATACCCAGAACCACCCCGGACAATGTGTTTGACCCTACAGGCATTGGGAGCTCAGCCAAGAATGCAAATGATTTTCAGAGACTGCGGGGACTGTGGGATAGCTGGAGTCCTCGGTACCCCCTCCCTCCCTCCTTGAGCCGTCCATTTGATTCTTTGGCTTGTCACACAGCACTGTGCTGTGGACTCTGTATCATAGCCTGGAGATTTTTTTCAAATGCTTTGTCATTTTGTCTTCTGTAATGGAGCTGTGATAGAACAGATTAGTCTCCCCATACAGCGATCAGATCCAGTATCTCCCGTACGATCCATGCTGGAGCTCTTTTTGGATTTGGGACTGCATCGCCACCCGTGCTGAACAGAGCTCCATGCTGGGCAAACAGGAAATGAAATTCAAAAGTTCGTGAGGCTTTTCCTGTCTACCTGGCCAGTGCATCCGTGTTCAGATTGCTGTCCAGACCGGTCACAATGGTGCACTGTGGGATACCGCCCGGAGGCCAATATAGTTGATTTGCGGCCACACTAACCTTAATCCGATATGGTAATACCCATTTCAGCACTACTCCTCTAGTCAGGGAGGAGTACAGAAACCGGTTTAAAGAGCCCTTTATATCGATATAAAGGGCCTCGTTGTGTGGACAGGTGCAGCATTAAATCGGTTTAACGCTGCTAAAATCGGTTTAAACGTGTAGTGTAGACCAGGCCTAAGTGAAGATTACAGAGGGAGAGCTACTTCTGAATAGGCTGCAACAGTCCAGCAGATTCCTAACTGGATTCCTGATGATACATCAGCAGAACATTTACTATCACTAAGATGTGCTTCTCTCTCTCACTTTTAATTGCAGGGGGGAACCTCTACGATAAGATCCTGCGGCAGAAAGACAAGTTGTTTGAGGAAGAGGTAATTTGGGCTGTTTGAGGATAGCAGTGTTGCTGGTTTCAGTGCTACTTGAACATATATAGTTCATGGGTGTTTATACCATGCTCCTTCCCGTAGCATTAGCTCTCCTCTATTCTTGTCAGGGGTCTCGCCTTGTATCCTTTGGGCTGTAGTCCTGCCTCTTCTTTTGGACATCATAAACAGTTATGAGGCATCAGGAAGCCTTTTATATCTCAAGTGGAATAATGGAGGGAGAATCAGTGGCTGTGGCTGCTTTACAGCCTCAGCTGAGATTTTGCTTTAAGATCTCCCTTTCTGCATTCCCGTCTGACTATCACTCTGCTCTTTTCTCTGTTTTGGCCTTCCATGGGATCTATTCCAAATACGGGTTGTTCACTGACTACTTTAATGAACCTGTCTGACTGGACTTTTTCCTGGGCCATACTTGTTAATGTGTACTCTTCTTTTCTCATTAGCTCCCACATTCTCACTGCTTCCTTCTCCTATTTTGTATTAAGATTCTCACATTTGCGCAGCTCATAAAATAAACTTGAAGAATTTGTGAGTCTTGTAAAGATAAAATAGTCCAAGTTGGGGGTTGCAAAGACCCACCCCACACCAAATTCCCTCAGAAGATCATTAGCTGCCACTCCTAATTATTTTTACTGGTAAGGTACCAATTTCTGTAGCATGTGTCACAGTGCACTTTGAAGATCACTGACACAAAATTATCTTATGGAGGTTCCCTCTTATAAGGATCCCCAAATTGGGATATTTCCAGGGGAATGAAAAAGACCTCTCCCTAAAAGAGCCTCCAGCCAGGATATTCCTTGCTGATGGTCACCAGGTTCTCTTGCTGTAGCTTGCCAGGACAATGGTGTGTGTAATTTTTGGACCTCATGTGACCTTTGTTCCTGCCTCTACAGATGGTAGTGTGGTACCTATTTCAGATTGCATCAGCCGTGAGCTGTATCCATAGAGCTGGAATCCTTCACAGGTAGGTGTCTAATGTAACAAAGCTCGGGTGAAAGTGGATTCATGTGTCTGAGAGCCAAACCCATTTGAAAATCTCTGCACTCCTATTTCTGAAGCGGCATACCCCAGGCTAGCAGGAGGCATGAGGAGAGGGGAAATCTGTCATACTTGTGTGATGTTCCTTTGGGAAGCTTCCCTGCTCAGGGCTTATCTGAGTGCTTTGGCATTAAATGCCAGCTCACCTCACAAGTTTAGGTTAGAAACTGAATTACTGATTTTGCACAATTGAACTAGAAAAGAATTGCTCTGTATAGCCCATGCTGCGGCCATTGGAACCTATTGATTGTTGATTAAAAAGGTAAATATCAATAAGGGAATAAACCAGCCTCTGACTTGAAGCACAAAACAAATTTATTTCCTAAATCAGGCAGGTTGGAGGTAATCACTAGTGGAGAACACTGTCCCCATCTGCAATAATATTCCAGCATCAGATCAGTGTGTGACTCTGCATCATTACTCATGTGGGCTAACCACATCACACCAGTGCTCCATGGACTGCAGTGGCGGCTTCTTCACAATTCCAGGTGCTGATGTTGATCTGTAGAACTCTAAATATAAAATAGTGTGTCTGGGGTACTATGTTTTCAGTGAGGGGCTTAAAGCTCTGGATTCACATTCTTTCATACTTAACAGTCTCCTAACCTTAAGAGCTTAGTGTAAAGCTCATCTTTTCCCAAAGGCCTTTGCCTAAGGCCAGAGGTACTGGAACAATTTGTGTAGTGTGGGTGCTGAGAGCCATTGAACCAAACTGTAAACCCAGTATATAATGGAAACCACTTCAAGCCAGGGGATGTGGCAGCACCCCTAGTTCCAGCACCTATGCCTAAGGGTGAGGCAGACGGCTATTATATTTAATAGCTAAGTTCTAGGATTGGGTTGCTTTTACAGTGCGTTTTATTTTGTTAAGAATTTTCCATGGGTTCATATGCTTGGGACTGGCCCATTTCTGAAAATGGAAAAATAAAACTGTCTTTAATGATCTTCACTTTAGTTCACAGGAGAAAGAACTATAGTCTGTACATTGAGCTCTGAAGGATGAGTGTTCTAGACTATTTCTGTTTGTGCATATATGATAAAACACAGCTAAGGTGATTACTGCCCTGGGACTATGGGATGAGAAGCTCTGTCAGTGATTGCAACAGTGAGCTTTCCATGTCTGAAGAAATGCTAATTGAGTATGATGCAGTGAGAGACGCCAGTCACGGCTAACAGAAAAAGGAAGGCAACAAGTTCACTGCAAATCCTGATGAGCAGAAAAACACTCAAGTACCCCAGCTCCATAGTGACACTTCTCTCTCTTTTTCTCACCAGAGATATAAAGACATTAAATATCTTCCTCACCAAGGCAAACCTGATTAAGTTGGGAGACTATGGGTTGGCAAAGAAGCTGAACTCTGAGTACTCCATGGCTGAGACTGTGAGTATATTGTAGCAGAGCAATTTTGGGGCAATGTAATCAAAGAGTTTTTGTTTTAAAGAAAAAAATTAGACATGTGAATGCTTGCTGGTAGGGGAAGTGCTTTTTAGTGGGTGGAGGAATAGGGATGTGAGTCTGCATCAAATGGAAGGGGATTATGGAGAAGGGATAAATGAAGCTGGGTGATAGGGGAGGTGAGAGTGACTTGAGTGCTCAGGTGAGGGGGAGGGACGCTGGGAAGGAGACATGGGGATAAGTGGCAGGAGGACTAGAGGACAACTGAGGCAGGGGCGCTGGTCAGCAACTCTGGTCGGTCCTACATTCCATAGGCGCCGACTTCTGGCACCGGTGGGTGCTTGACCTGCTCCTTCCACAACTGTGCCCCGCCCCCATTCCAACCCCTTCCCCAAATCCCTGCCCTCTCCCCTCCTCATCCCCTGAATGCGCTGTGTTTCTGCTCATCTCCCCCCCTCCAGAGCTTGTTATACCACAAAACAGTTGTTTTGCGGCAGCAAGCACTGGGAGGAGAAGCAGGGATGTGGTGCGCTTGGGAGGAGGTGGAGGTGAGCTGGGTGCAGAGCACTCGCCAATTTTTCCCCGTGGGTGCTCCAGCCCTGGAGTACCCACAGAGTTGGTGCCTATGCTACATTCTCCCCTTCTGTATGTATGCACCCTTCATGGGAGATAGGATATGGAGGGTCTTGCCTCTGGGGATGTGCCAGGGTCCTGGGAGGACTCTGCCCATCTTTTGGATCTGATCCTGCTTCCCTGATCCCCTCTTGAGTCAGGTTCTGGAGGGGGCTTGCCTGTCTGGCAGTCCCTGAGCCCCTCTCCTTACCTTTTCATGTGAGCTGGAGCTGCCCGCTCCTCTAGTGGGGGAGCGAATCTGAGTCCATCTCTCTGATGCCAATGGATATGTCTACACAGCAAAGAGAAATCCTCGCCTGGCCTATGCCAGCCAACATGGGCTGCAAGGCTGTTTCATTGCTGTGTAGATTTCAAGGCTCTGGAGGGTCCTAGAGCCTGGGCTCTAACTTGAGTCTGGAATTCTGCACAGCAGTGAAACAGGCCGAGTCCCATGAGCCTGAGTCAGCTGGCACAGGCCAGCTGCAGCTTTTTCTTGGCTGTGTAGACATATCCTATATGAGCCAGGATCTGGAGAAGCCCTACGCTTCTGCGGGGAGCTGGGAACAGAACTAAACACTGCTGACACAGGTGAGGCATTGAGAATAATCATGCTTGATGCATATCATGGGCTCTCCAGTGCTAGGGCAGGGAGATGGAAACACCTACTGATGAATGGAGCAATTTACACATCTCTGAGTTATTGTTTCAGACTGTGTTAATCTCTATAGGGTGTTCTTATTCATCTGAGATCATCACACCTCTCTGAGCCTCCTATGTTTTTAGGATTATCTTGGGTTGGGGATCTGCATATAGAAAAGCAGTTGCTGATGATTAATTTCATAAATATTATAGTGGAGCAGCAGCTCTGCTACAGTTAGGATTGAGAAGATTTATCTGTTTAAAGGATGATTTTCCTATGTGTTCCAAAATCTGCATGCCTGTCCATATTGTCTTGAAATTTGCTGTGTCTTATAGGGGTGCAGGGTAGGGTTTGTGATCCACATTTGGGGTCATTTGACCAAGGGGTTCCTTAGATATGACCCTCCCCGGAAAAAGCTTTTCTTTAAAGTTCACAGATTCTTCCAGCACTTTTTGGGCACACTGGGCTTCTGCAACACTAATGGTTTAATGGGACAGGAGCAGGAGGGTGAACTAGAAGTGGTGTTGATGGGTGGGAATGGGAGCTATGTGTTGCAGGGAATAGTGGGGGTGGTCAGGAGGAGAGAGAGGCATCAGTCTTCGCTCACAAAACTCAAAGCACTAAACTGCTCAGACTTTGATGTAGCACAGGTGTTTGGAGCACATTGTCCTGGAACATCCAATACAGTTCCGTTGAAGGAGCTCTCTTCTTCTCCCTCCAGTATCTGATCTCCCTGCTCCATTGTTCCTGTGGTGATTAGTAGGCTTGGAATTGGAGACTGCTCTCAATCCCAACCTGTTAAGGATTTTATAGGCTAGGACACCTGCCAACACACACTTTTTTCCCCTAAGGGTTGATTGTTAAATTTAATGCAGCTGTTGGTGTTTTGCTAGGATGCTTCCTTCCTTTAAAAACTTCCTTCCAGAACATCAGCACTATTACATAGCTCCACAACAAATAGGAACTTGGGGTTACTGTAGTATGCCCTAGTAGCTCCTGCTATAGCAAAACCATTTCAGTTGTAACCATTTTCCTCACATTCATAACATTTAGAAATTCACCTTTTGTGCTGAGAATTTCCATGCTTGATTTTTGCTCAAAGGAGTGTGTGTGTGTCTTTTTCTTGCCCTCTCTTTTTTGGCTGGTGGATAGTTTGAGCAAAATTCATTCTGACACTTTTGAGTTCTCTGAGGGTGACAATAAATATATGCTGAAGTTGGTATTTGACTGTATGACTAGAGTTCGTGGAGTTGTATAACTACCACCCAGCTTAAGGGAAAATGGATAGTGGATGATAGAGTAAGAAGAGATTGAAATAACCCTGTGAATGTTCTGGTAAGTTTCTAGCAAAGACTAATGAAAGCCTGCCTCATTTGTAACATAACTGCCCATTCTCCCAGCCTAGCCTAGCAGTCCCAGGATCTGTTGCTGAGACGGTTTGCATAAAGAGGATTATAAATATCCCCCTCTTCCTAAAGACGTGATCTATTCTCATTTCTCTCTCAATTTCATTCCACAGTGGTTAGTCTGACTCATTGCTAAGGGGAAGAGCCTATTCAGCTGGATGCTTCTTCCCACTTACACCACTTGTCATGTTCATTCTCAGTTTCTCATTGTGATTTTGAGCTGTTCATCTTTGATGTGGTGTTCATGATGGCTTCTGCAATTAACCAAAATATAGGTTTCATTGTTGAAGAAAGTCCAGTCCTGCAGCGGAAGTCTTCCAGATGGGACTTGGGCCAGCTTTTTGGCTTCCTGATCCTGAAAACGTCCCTCTTTATTCTGAAACAGGGCAGCCTTTGTCTGCTAACATCCCACGGTCAGACAGAACTGCTCACCAGCTGTGAGCTGGCAGCTGCTTTCACATGCTTTGTCAGATTGTTTGCCCCTCACCTTCCCAAGACTACTCGGAAGGAGGGTGAGGAGAAATGGATGGCTGAGCTTGATATGTTGTCATCGCCTGCTTTGTAGTCCTGTTTGCTCTCACCTGCAAGGTGATGAATGGTGAGGTAGGGCTATAGGTCCCTCTCTTGAAGTCCTAACTTCCACTATGTGCTACATCAGAGTCTGAGCAGCTTGGGTACCTTGGCTTTTCTGTAAACATTAGAAAATTAGGGTTTGCAATGGAAACACTGATGGGTCCATAGTAATTATGGTGGGTCTGGGTGGAATGTGTATGAAGATTTTCTGCTTTTGTTGTCTAGTTGGTGGGAACTCCATACTACATGTCCCCAGAGCTCTGCCAGGGGGTGAAATACAACTTCAAATCTGATATCTGGGCTGTGGGCTGTGTTGTCTTTGAGCTTCTCACTCTGAAGAGAACCTTTGATGCTACAGTAAGTCCACAGACTGAGGGATAAATTGAATACGCTGTTTGTTATTGTCACAGTGTCTCTGCTTGTCCTGTAGTTTTTCTAACTTTTATTTTTATTCCTTCATGGCTATTGGTAATTTGAGTATTTATGAACATGACGGTCTGAGAGCACAACCGAGAGCTGAAAGTAATATGGGTAAACTTTTCCTGCCTGGCTTTGCTGATACTCTTTGATCCTCCCCGCAGCCTGAGACATCACACACACGCAGGGAGTGTAGATGGTCCTGATTTGTACTAGTGTTTGAAGGGAAATGTTCCCTTTTGACTAAAGCAGGACTTCATTAATTGGCTGTGCAACCAAGTCCCACTCTCCCCTCCACCTCCCCCTAGAAGTCTTATGCTGGTAGTTGAGTGTTTCACATACTGCATCCTGTTGTGAGAGTTTGTAATTTCTGAACCTCCTAGGATTTAATCCTTTTGTCTTGTTCCACAGCTTGATTATGTGAGGAGTGTGGCGGACTGGCACAGCTGGGAGTTATCACTCAGCTATGTGGGGAGCATGGCTGGCTGGCTCGCACTTGTGGGTGGGTGGCTGAATAAAGCTGTCAGCTAGTGTAGTGTGGCCATGTGGGGAATGCAGCCAGCTGGCGTGGTATGGCTGTGATATTCTGTACCAGCTATGGGGCTATTTCAAATGACTGTCCTTTTCTGACTTTTCATTGTCAGTGGTGCCAAGACTCCAGTACGTGAGTGCCTACATGGTATCTTCAGAGCTGGGGAGCTTCTGTACACTGATGGAACCTGACAAACAGGGAGGAGCCCACCCTCCCGTCCCTCCTTGCCTCATTTGGAGAGAAGCTTGGTGTTGCCACCAAGCCCTAGCTTGGAAAGCTATCTGGAAGAGGTAGCATTTCTGCAGGGGAGGTGACTAGGTTGCTGCAGCACCTAGTAGCAGCTGAGAGGAGGGGGAACATGTTGAAGTGGGAGAGTCAGAGAAAGACATGATAAACATCAGAGGCCTGCAGCATCCCTCCCCATTGGGCACACTGTCCAACTCAGCTTAGCTCCTTTACAACTGGTCATTGTTTCCTCCTTAGAATCCCCTAAACCTGTGTGTGAAGATTGTAAAGGGAAATCGGGCCATGGAGGTTGATTCCAGTGTCTATTCCCTGGAGCTGATCCAGATGGTGCACTCCTGCCTCGATCAGGTTGGGAAGATTAATTTTTTCTTCAGATCTTCTGCCCATTGCCTAAGTCCTGCAGCTCCAGAACAGTGGGTGACTGCTGAGATGGGTATTTCAGAGTGGGGTATGTAGGTGCAGACAGATTCCCACATGCAGCTGCCTGTGCAGCCTGATGTGTCAGTGAGAATGACTTCTGCTTCCTCTTGTTCTCTGAAAACTTCCTGTCTGGATGCCTTTCCAGCTCCATGGAATTTGGCGGGCTGCTGGATTTTCTCTGATGCTGTATGTTGGGGGAATGGTTAGAGGCTGAGGTTTTCACATTCGTCAGCAGGCCTATCAGCATAATAGATATGGAAGCATCTTCCCAGCGTGATCTATCCTAGCTCCACCTCTGGCTCCAGCTTTCTGGGCCGTGGCTCTTGGCTTAATCTTCTTGTTGCCCTCAGAGCACATGCTTCTTGAAGGCAGTTAAATTGCCCACATCTTTGGAGTGTTGGGAGTCCACAATTTGAATATCTGGCGTTTAACCCTGTGCTGTCCAGAGATGTGATGGCCATTTGGTTCATTTCTGTTTGACCACTTGCCTTTCTGAAGGCAAGCAGGGCATGAGAGGAGGAGACCAGTGGGGCTTGGAATGGGCTATTCTATCCCAAGATTTCACTGTAGACACTGACCCTTTCCTTAGGAGTGACCTGTTGCTCACCTCTTTCAGGATCCTGAGAAGAGGCCAACTGCTGATGAGCTGCTTGAACATGTTCTTCTCAGCAAACGCAGGAGGTAGCCAAATGTTCTCACCTTGGACGCAGATGGGCTGTAGAGGTCAAGAGGGACCTTGCAGCTTTATGCAAACTAATAATTCTGATGCTTCCCGAATTCAGCCCTTAGATTGATTTCTGGCTGGTAGGAGAGACACCTGAAATAGACTCTACCCTTTTCAAGAGAGGGGAGTGGATTGCAGCTATTCAGGCAAGAGAAAACCTTGCTGGTGTCTTTTAATTAACCTGTGTGCCGATGGAAGCATGGAGGTCTGGGGAGTGTCCATCTGCCGTCTTCGGCCTAACAGCTGATATGCTGAGAACTCTGGTGTGTTTCTCTGAGACTCCTTAGAGAGACTCTAGCTACTGACATTCAAGTTAGACCTTTGGGAACACGTAGCAGTGCTCAGGGACTTGAAAGGTCATTGTAAAAGCCCTTTTATCTCCTGTATCTCATGTAATAAGCCCAGTCCAGCACTTTCCCCTTAGCCCTCCTTGCAGAGTTGTGATGGAAATGCCCCATTTCAGTGGGTGCCCACACTTAGCTGCACTAAAGACCATGTTGACAACTTACCAGAAGCCTGAGGACTGTGCTTGAGTATTTGCCCACTCTCATCTTCAGTGCAGAGGGGCAGCCCACAGAGATTGCACGTCAAGTCCCAAGATGTGCTGCTTCATGGAGTTCTAAATGGCCTGGCAGAGACGTAAACTATCCTTCATGTAAGATGAGGGTGGCTGTGGGCCATGCTGTTGGACTGTTTGAGTTAACCCTTTGGCCACCCTGGTGATAGTAGACCTATTTCCTTGCTTGAAGGTGCTTTTTGTTGGTATGCAACTCCCAGAATGATGCTCCAGGCTGTTGTCTTGCTGAACATTCCATCTTTAGGATGAGATTTAAAATCCACATCCTGTTCACTTGTGGTCATTAAAGATCCAGTGGTACTTTTCACAAATGTTGGGGTGTAAGCTTCATCATCATGGCCAAATTCTGGCTCTGGTATATACTTTTTGCCTCCCTTAATTCCCACGAGAGTTTGTTAGCTCTGTGGTACGTTACTTCTGCCCCAATCATGTGTATTGCTGTAGGATGTGTAAATAGCTGCTGCGGTCCACCCCGGAAGGAGCAGCATTTAATTTGAAGAGAAAGTAATTCCTGTGTATGGCTTGTCAGTTTGTGGAGTCTGTAAAGTGTTTAGGCTATAGTAATATGTAGTTACTATTTTCTATAGTGTGTTTCTTTTTTTTCTTTTTCTTTTTTTTTTTTCCCCCTGTGGCAGGGAGATGGAGGAGAAAGTCACTCTGCTTAATGGGCCAACCAAACGACCAAGGTAATGATTTGAGCATGTATTTAAAGAGAGATTTGTAGAGAATAGCTCCCTACCTAGTAATTTTGCTGAGAATGCTAGAGATAAGGCTGTGACATTCTTAATGGAGTGTTATAGTTAGAAAAACTTTAAATGCTAGAAACTCAGGGAGGGTGCAATTGTATGCTCATCAGTGTATGAGGCTGTAATCCGACTCCCTCTTTTTAGGCTCGTCTCAAGGGCAAAGGTGGGAGTTTCTACTACATGTGGGGAGATTGTTAGGTGGATCATTCCGTCTCTAGGCCAAATAGGGAGGGTTGTCATTTGCTTGAAGGGGCCCCATGATTATTGGCAGATAACATGCAGCTAACTGATGCTGAAGCAGCCACTGAGACCCAGTTCAGAAGAGCAGGAGGTGTCCTGTGTGCATCTCAGTTCCCTCAGTGTACATTATGTCACTTGGCTTGGTGAGTGCCCTAGGGGAAAGGGATGGAGTATGGGGGAGGCACTGCTTGGACTCTGAGGATGCTGCCAAGCACAGCTTATATCTGTCAGCTACCCATCCTTCTCCGTGGAGAGAAGGTGTGGTGATGTCCCCACATGCTTGGCTGTTTGTGGTAGTCTGGGGTCCATGGACAGTGTGAGAGTTGGCTCTGGCCTGTATCTGGAGGGTGTGATCTCTGACTGGTATTGGGAGGGCAAATGAGGTAGTTACAGTGGGTTTCTAGGCCAGATAGGGAGGGTAGTCAGTATAGACTGGGCTCTTCGGGCCATAGTGAAATGGGGGAGATGCTGGGTCTACACTGTGTTGAGGGTCAGATGTGAGATGTTGAGCTCTGTGGCACTATTGATGGTTGGATGAACTGCAGAATGGTGAGGTCACTGGCCCATATGTGGTGGGTGGGTTGTGATTCGTCAGTTTGTGGTGTAAGGGAAATTGTGGGTCTGTGGCCCATTTTAGTAATGTAGATGGAATAGAGTGAGTGCTGATGAGGGGGCAAAGCTAACATTGGTATTTTCTGATCTTTAAAGTGTGGCACTTTCTATAAAAGTTCTATTAGCAGCCTTTTGAGGGTGATACATTCTGAACCCTAACTCAGCCCTAATGAAGTTTTTGTTGGATAATTCCTTTGTGTGTATGTTAAGTTTGAGTGAAAGACAGTGTCTTATACTCAGATAACTCAAAAACAGTACTGGAGCGGTAACTCAAGTTAGCTATGGTTGTGGTGCGGAGATGAGCACAATTAATTGAGGTGTGGTGGAACAGTGAAAATTACAACGAATAAACCATAGTTTTTAAGTAAATCCCATGGCAGACTCACATTCCTAGAGGCTAGTTTCCACTTTGAGGCTTTTGAAAATGAGGACGACTAGATTTTTTTAAAATGAGGTGAGATGTGGTGGTATTTGTAACCGTCATTGAGCATTCCAGGACATAATAGTCACTGCCCACAGGTACCAGGCTGCCAGTGAGGAATTGGGCTATTCATTTTAATTTTCTGACAGTTTTCCATAAAACAGGATATGTGCATAAATTCTCCCTTAATCCCAGCTAATGAGCTAATCTGTAGCAAACAATTTCTGCAATAAATGTAGCTGTTTTTCTGCTGGTGTATTATCAAACAGTTTGATTTTCACACATTGATTATTTGAAAGCATTGGCTCAGCTCTGTGTTTGATCCTGTTTCAGTCCATGTGTTGTTCACAAACTACCCGCTTTGACTGTGGCTTCCATTTTGTGATCTGTTGTTTGTGGAGTGATTGGTCACGTAAGTTATATAGTGTGTTTTTGTTCCTTGATTGGATGTCTGAAATTCTGTTAAAGGGAAACTGGAGATTGAGGTGGCCATGTGTTCCTTTGTGTATGTTTGCGTGATTATTTGTGAATCTTTCACTTTCTGAGCACTTTTTCGTGAGTATCATGAGACCTTCACATTTGACAAATACCAACTGTCATGTCAGTGTTCTAAATGTCATTAGATTGGATTCTGGTTTTTATTTGAATGATCGTTGGAGGCTCCTTTTTCTGCAGTACTCACCCAGCTGTGCTCCTGAGCATATTTAGAACACTCCAAACATCACAGTCTCTGAGGAGAGAAGAGTTTTTGTAAAGAAAAACCCACTGATGTTTGTGAAGAGCTGCAGCTCAGACGCAAGCAGTCCAGTTCTCTTTTAGCTTCTCCTCTGTGTGAGGACCAGAAGAAAGGATTTGGGTTGGACAGTGTTGACAGTGGTCATAGCTTCATACTAAGGTCATTTGTGTTCTGGGGGATGTTATACAGGTCGAGCACCGTCAGTGAGACACCAATTGCAGTGGTGACTTCGCGCACTAGTGAGGTGTATGTTTGGGGGGGTGGGAAGTCCACCCCCCAGAAGCTGGATGTCATCAAAAGTGGCTGCAGTGCGCGCCAGGTGTGTGCCGGAAACACTCACTTTGCTGTGGTGACAGTGGAGAAGGAGCTCTACACTTGGGTGGTAAGTGAGCCAAGCAGAAAGAACTTGGGAAGGCAAGGAGCCCAGGGATAGAAGATTTAAAAGTTAGAGTATCCAGCCATAGGTCAATTTATCAGTCTGTTAGAAACAGGAGAATGGAAGCTCAGATTAAATGTAGACAGGTTTGGGGATTGGATGAAGTAGCGGAAATGGTTGGAGGCAGCCCCTTTGGGTGCTAACCTAAACCTCTCAAGTATAGTTTTTTATGGTGGGTAGGGGGTGGGGGGATCAGAAGTTCTGCTGTGGAGTCAGGTGTTGAAGTGCTGCTGATGTTACCGAGAATTGCAGCACACCAAAGGGTGGTAAGTTAGGGACTGTGGCATGGTGCCGTGAGCCAAGTATCCTTTCGTTCTCTCCCTAATCTCAAAGTGCAGTGTCAGTCTTGTACTGTTCCATTGGCCTATATTTATTTTTGGAGAAGGGTTTTCAGAGACCCCATGGAAGGGTGGGGGGGTCCATTAGAATGCAGGAGTCATGTGCTGAGTGCAGGAACCGTGGCCTTACTGGATATAGGTAGGACTCTGAGTACTCTGCAGCAAGCTGGTTCCAAATTCTGCAGCAAGGGCCTCTTCTTTCAGTGACCAAGCTGGGGACTGCCGCAGCTTAAGGTAAATGGAAAAATTGTTTTATAGTGAATTTTAAAATAATTCACTTTTGTTTCGCCAGTTGCTTTGGTATTAAACTAAACAAATGTATCCTACACCTACATTTTCAGCATTCTGCAGATTTTTGTATTGACAGCTCACAACTGCAGCATAGAACCTGTTCAGAGGGGAAGGGGAGGAGCAGGAAATGTTGATCATTGAATTAGGGAATAGCTCTCTTGGGGAGGGAGGCTGTTGGTGATTATGGGACAAACACATTCACTACTAAAACCATCAGTGAGCTCATTAACATTGTTGACACTCTAATTTTCATATTTAGGTTTCAGCATCAACAACCCACCAAGATGAGAGGGGAAATTCAAAATTTTCAGAGCTATTGTTTGTTTGTCTGCAGACTCAGGCAGACGTTGCTGCATCAGTGACACTTGTTTCACACGCTTAAGGATTTCTTTGCACTCATAAGCATTAGCAGTGTTTGTAATAATGAAAGCTGAGATCCTTGAGCACAGTTCTGCACCAATAATCATATCCTGCAGCATTACGGATTACACAGGGCCTTAGCCATATAGTGCACCTGTCCATTTGAGTAGGCATGGGAAAGAAGAGGCATTCCTTCTCAACTCTTGTGGCCATCAGCTGATGGCTTGAAACCTGATTTCGCCTCCTAAGGGCATAATTAAAGCTACCTGAAAGCCCAAGGTGGCATTTGTATCATACCCCACTGAGAGACCAGCCCTTTCCCTAGGATATGGTAGCTAAAATGCTTTCCCTTGCTGTTTTCTCCTTAATTCCTCATTCTCAGGCTTCAAGGGTACTGACAGTATCCACCTGAGCTCTGGATGTGCATCCTTACCAGGCTTTTATATATTACAGAATATGCAGGGGGGCACAAAGCTGCATGGCCAGTTGGGGCATGGAGACAAAGCTTCATACCGGCAGCCAAAGCGTGTGGAGAAGTTGCAGGGGAAGGCTATCCACCAGGTGTCCTGCGGGGATGACTTTACCGTTTGCATCACAGGTGAGAGACTGATTGGGTGGCATGAGGAGAGACCCTGGTTTGCTGCACAGTGGACCAGTCTCTCTCCAAGACCAGATCAGCAGAGCAACTTTACCAGGGAAAGGCTACTCTTTGGCTTTCTCTGTGCTTCTCAAACAAGAGGCCTGCAGGTCCCAGCATGCAATGATCCATCTTAATATGAACAACTAGGTTACATTTCAGGCAAAGACTTTATAATCTCCTTGGGCCACTCCTTTGTATTAAAGATGAGGGTGACCACAGGGATCAGGCTCCTTTGGCCACTCCACGGGAGGCTATTAGGCAGCCTGATGCAAGCTCCGTATGCTGTCTGAGTTTGCTCCTTCTTTCATGCAGATGAAGGCCAGATGTATGCCTTTGGCTCGGACTATTATGGTTGCATGGGTGTTGACAAGGCATTTGGCTCTGAGGTCCTGGACCCTCTGCAGCTGGACTTCTTCCTCAACAATCCTGTGGAGCAAGTCTCCTGTGGAGATAATCACGTGGCTGTTCTGACCAGAAATAGAGAGGTCTACTCGTGGGGCTGTGGGGAGTATGGTATGTGCAGTCATGTCATGTCCTCTTTCTGGGACCTGTTCCAAGCTTTGGAGGCCTAGGGACGTCAGACACAGTATGACCCTGAGAGGGAATGGAAACACATCCACTTTTACTTGCAACTGGCAGGACGGTGGCTACGATGCAGTTATATAAAGCAGGGAATAGATGAAGGCTGCCTAGGGCATCTTGGAGGCCAAAAATCATGTAGTCGTTCTTGAGGTTTTCTTTCCAAATTAGATTGAGAGATGAGGAATGAAACTTTGGGATTTTACTAGGAAGTTGGGAGGCAGGGTGGTTTCCCCAGGAATAGATACTCTGCCTTTGGGACGCAGAGTTCTCTGTGAACTGCAGCAGTGCACGTTGTCCTTGATGAATAGAGAGCAGCACTGTTTCCCAGAAGCAGGGCTCCTGGCTTTGGGGGATTTTGCTAGGAGGGCATATCCCAAGGACAGGCCTCTCAGCCATGGAAAGATTGTGCATTCCTGTTTCTCACCATAGTCTCTCTGCTGACACAGGGCGTCTGGGTTTGGATTCGGAAGAGGATCACTACACCCCTCAGAAGGTAAAACTCCAGCCGCCTCCTTCTGAAACACCTCTCAGGCATTAATCTGGGCCCAAATGAGTCACTGTTTTTGAAAATTTGCTGCCTGAGTTTGTTTTTCCCAAGGCACTGCAGAGCTTTGAGGGTTCCATATTCACTTAACCAATCACTGGCACTAGATCTAATGGCAGCTATCAGTCTGTCTGAGATGGGAAATATAGCTCTCAAAATGGCCAAGCTAAGGTGCTCCCCGTGCCTTGTGACTTCCAACTTCACTGTTCTGCGACCTCCTTGCAGAGACAAATAATGGCAAGTGCTGAACTTGACAAGAAAGTCCTGTAGGAGAGGAGCTTCCTGAACTATTAGTCAGTACCAAATTCCATGCCCCAAATCTACAGAGGAAAATTGCACTTCTCTAACCTACTGAAATTCTTTGAATATTTCACAAAATAATGGCAAAAGGAAAATGAGTTGATATAACTTGTCAGAAATTATTGGAAATCCATATAAAATCCCTCCCAAAAGGAGTGGGAGGTGAAGTTCTATCATGGGTTAGAAACCAGCTAAGAGACGGAAAAAAAAAGGATCAATTTTCTTCATGGCAAGAAGTTTACTTGGAGGCTCCAAGTGTTACTTGTTGTATTTATTAATGATCAGAACAGATGGATTAACCCCCCTCTGTTTAATTTTGCAGATTACACAAAATTATGTAGGTTAGTCAATAGTAGAGAAGACTATGAGGCACTCTGGAACCTCACATGG
The DNA here is from genome assembly GCF_007399415.2 of Gopherus evgoodei. Lineage (NCBI taxonomy): Eukaryota > Metazoa > Chordata > Testudines > Testudinidae > Gopherus > Gopherus evgoodei. The sequence goes on from NC_044325.1 coordinate 45,254,599, forward strand.
AACCAGCAAGTCTGCATGGCTAAAATGTTTACTGTGATCATTTTCCGCCACTCACTACAAAGATCACTCCTCACCATCTTTTCTTTACCAAAAAGATGTTGTGTAGATAAACAATCCCCTGATCTTTCATACTTGTTCTTACTTCCCCTACGCTGTCTGTTATTCTAATTCAGTGAGGATCAGATGTTTACATTAAATAGGAAAGAAGATGCAGAAGGAAGAAAAACACATGCTTTGAGGATAAAAGCCAAATTCTGATAGTGCTTAATAAGTGACTTCCCTTATGGAGTAATAACAGTTACTAATGCAAAATACCATTAAGGTCACAAGCTTGGTAGGATTCACTGGAGGATCATACGTTGATATGAATGGGCTTCAGGTCATAAAACCGAACTAATTGTCAGGAAGGTATAACTTTCCGGTGGGCAGTTTATTCTGTTATGAAGTTTCTTACACATTCATCTGAAGTAGCTTGTACTGGCCATTGTCAGGAATAGGACCTAGACTAGATGAACCACTGCTTTGATCTAGTCAGGTGTTTGCTGTGTTCTCGGTTTCGACCTTTGCTTCTGCTCGGTATCTGTCAGGTCTTGATTCCTGGCAATTATGTTTTCAATCTAGGTGGATGTTCCAAAGACCTTGAACATTGTCTCAGTCCAGTGTGGCTGTGATGGGACTTTCCTGCTGACCCAGACGGGCAAAGTGCTGGCATGTGGACTCAACGAGTTCAACAAACTGGGCCTGAACCAATGCACGTCTGGGATCATCAACCATGATGTGAGTGCATCTGGTGCTCCTGTGCCTGCTCCCAGGGTTTCCTAGAAGATGGGGAAGCAGAGGTCCCCCAACAATGGCAAGGAATCCATCACATGGGATACGTCCATCCACTGGATCCCAGCTCAGAACTGCAGGGGGAAGGGAAATCCTAACGCACCTGCTAGTATGATGAGAGGCAAATCATTCCCCAGCCTCACATCTGCCAGTGGGTTCAGTTCACTTCTGTGGTGGTAAAACAGCATGTTAGCTGCATCTGGGGCACTCATACAACGTAAGTGGAATCTGAACCTGGCAGGAATTGCCTGTCTTCTTGCAGGGCTGGCAGACCCAGCACAGTCCTCTACCCAAGACTTGCATAAATAGATCTTGGCTGATGAATGTGCGTGATGTGTGTGCCCCTGGGGTGCTGGCTCTGGGCTTTACCTGATTATGTCTGGTCTCTTCCTTCAGACCTACTATGAAGTTCCCTACACCACTTCCCTTACTCTGGCCAAGCAGCTCTCCTTCTACAAGATCCGCACCATTGCCCCAGGAAAGACGCATACAGCTTCCATAGATGGTGAGACCAACTCACAGTGCAAGTGGTATTGGGGAATGGCTCCACTTCCCCATTCCCAGTTAGAGGAGCTAGTTGTCCCCAGGGATAGGCTTTCACTGTACATGTCACTGGCTTGTATGCTGTGTTCGGAGTTAGTAGGATACCATTTGTGCTGGTCCTTTAAATCAGCTCTATTCCATTTCATTTCAGCTCCACTGAGCAAAGTAGAAGCTCATGAAGCCCCATCCAGTGATTGCGAGCCGAGTGCTGACCTCTGGGCACTGAAGGTTTTAGATAGGGTCTCAGCTCCCTTTGCCACTGGCTGTCAATTCCTGGAGCAGGCATGAATTTCACATTGTTCAGCAGCAGCAATATCAGAGCTTGGGTCAGCCCTCCTAAAGGGAGGAGAGGCTTGTGCATGGAAAGGATAATACCTTGGGAAAGGCTGACATTCAGCTTTAGAACCTGATCAGGCACCTTGGTTCCCCCTGCCAGAGCACCTCTGTTAAGGCACTGGGGAAGAGTCACGGGATCCAGAGTCAAAGGTGGGAAGCAAAGAGATATTTGAATGGCTGGGGGATTTTCTTGGGTTGAAGCAATTATCATTGGCTAATAGTTCCCTTCCAGCATGACCAAGTTCTTGGCTGAGTCCTTTTTGGTCATGGGCTGTTGCTAGTAATTCTCTCTGTCTGCATGGCTGCTTCCTGTCTTGGGTACCTACCATGACTCTCCTCATTCCTCCTCTCAGAGCGGGGACGCTTGCTGACCTTCGGCTCCAACAAGTGTGGACAGCTGGGTGTTGGCGACTATAAGAAGCATCTGGGAATTAACCTGCTAGGAGGCCCCCTTGGGGGTAAGCAGGTGATCAGGGTTTCATGTGGAGATGAATTCACCATAGCTGCTACTGACGGTGAGTGGGCATTTGTGGGGCTGCAGTGGACTCCTCCTGTGGGCTGGGTCTGCAGAATAGTTTGACATTTGGCTGCCATCTAGCAATGGAAGCATTTCCTGTATCTTCTGCCATTCAGGGCAGCACAGAAAGACTGCCATCTTTGCAGTTAGCCGTGGCACAGTCAGGCTCTGAAAGGCTGTGACTGGAACAGGGAAATTTTCCCAGATTGGTGCCATATCAGTGGGGTAGGGCAGCACAAAGCTTTAGCTAACGCTGTCCATAGGCTGACAGGTGGTGGGCTGGAGACTAGCTGCTAGACTTCACTACACATAATTTTAGCCTTCCAATGGCTAGTTGGTAGCAGGTGGACTAGACGCCCTGTCTGTCTTGAACTGGAGTAGCTATGGTAAAGAAGTGAGGTGTGGTGGGGCCCCTGGAAGGGTAATGAGATGTTTCTAAGTTCAGGCTGATGGATCAGTTTTTTCCTAGATAACCATATCTTTGCCTGGGGCAATGGTGGGAATGGACGTCTGGCAATGACACCGACAGAGAGAGCTCATGGCTCCGATATTTGTACTTCATGGCCTCGGCCCATTTTTGGGTCCCTGCACCACGTTCCAGATCTGTCCTGCCGTGGCTGGCACACCATTCTCATTGTTGGTGAGTGTGTTTCAGAGACAGGGGCTGTTCCAAGGACATTTGTTGTGATAACTCAGTACTCACTAACATGAGCTTACTGGGAGAGAGGGTCAAGATCACTGGCGAGTTCATGTTCGTCCCAGTACTGGAATGCTGGTTTTGTCCTGTTTTGATTTGTACCACCTTTGTGAGAGCCCTTTACCGAAGGGATATTCTTTCTTTCCATAGAAAAGGTGCTGAATTCCAAAACCATCCGATCCAACAGTAGTGGCTTGTCCATTGGTACGGGTGAGTAATCAGCCCTGGGTAAAGCCACATGGGTCACTCCACAGCTGGGGTTCCTGGGCAGCAGCAGCTTTGATGCACACTGGAAAGGTTCAGACATGTGCAGGGTCATTTCAAAGGGCTTTCAGAGCCAGTCATTACCCATCCCACCGTCACTGCTTCCTGCCTTCGCTGGGCTTCCTGGTCTCCTTCCCTACTGGGGCCAGCTGGCTGCCTCCTTCTCCAGTATAGTAGTACCTGTGAGGAGCATGATTATAGGAGGTTACTTGCCTCAATTAGCACAGTGCGACACGTCTGCTTAGGTGCAAGCAAAACCAGTCCTTATTAACCAAACCAGGTTTCAGCCCACTCAAACCCCCTAGAAGTGTGAGATCTGAGAAAACTAGAGCAGCTGAAATTTCTGAGGAGCAAAGACTTCAGGTCCTTGGAGGAGGCCCTGGAGATAACAAATGTGAGAGCCAAGCAGCAGAAATGTAAATGTCTGTATGCTCCATGTTGAAGTCCCTGCCCAGCAGAGGTCTTGCAGATTGAGTTAGACTGAATGCAGACAAGAAGGCACATGGTCTGTGCAGGGTGGTTCTATTATTTTATCCAGTCACCGTGGTATCTAGGTATGAATTATGGTATCTGTGTCCAACTGGCTCAGGCCTCTGTATTTTTTCAGACATAGCCCTTGCACCAATGCACTGTGAGAGTGGATGCAGTTGGTCCTGTCACATGGTTTCAGTTCTGTCTTTGCAAGGTCTCAAGGAAGAATGTGAGGGGCTTTAAATAAAGAGAAGGAGGCCAACTAGTGCACAGGATGAGGAAGGGCCAAGCCTAAGGGGAAGGATGCAAACAGCATGGGAGAGGAGTAGGAAGAGATGGAAACAGGAGCTGAGCTGTGTGGGGCCTTTAACATGAGATGTCTGAACTTGATGTGAAAGGCAAGAGGAGATCAGTAGAGGGAGGTTATATGGTGACAGCTGCTGGAGGAGACACCTCTGGCAGAAACATTTTAGATGGACTGAAGGAGGGCAAGATCAGAGGCTTCTGGTGGGAGAACTGGACAGTGTGGGATCTGTGTCTAGTTAGCTTAGCCTGGGGTGCCAGTGGTTCAGTAACTCTCACCAAAGTGGCAACGACGTCATTAACTTTCAAACAGACTGTGTTAGAAGGGTTAGGAAGGCAGGGCAGGCTGATAGGATTGGGCTGGATGCTTGTGGAGGTGGTGGGACTGGATGAGTATCTACAGAGATGAAGACAAGGAGATAGTGTGTGTGGGGGAAAAGCAGTCAACTCTTCTGTCTGATCAGTCCAGGCATTTGTCGTCAGTGTCCCTTTATGTGACAGGAACATATGAACATAAGAACGGCCATACTGGGTCAGACCAAAGGTCCATCTAGCCCAGTACCTGTCTACCGACAGTGGCCAATGCCAGGTGCCCCAGAGGGAGTGAACCTAACAGGCAATGATCAAGTGATCACTCTCCTGCCATCCATCTCCATCCTCTGACGAACAGAGGCTAGGGACACCATTCTTCACCCGTCCTGGCTAATAGCCATTTATGGACTTCACCACCATGAATTTATCCAGTTTTCTTTTAAACACTGTTATAGTCCTAGCCTTCACAACCTCCTCAGGTAAGGAGTTCCACAAGTTGACTGTGCGCTGCGTGAAGAACTTCTTTTTATTTGTTTTAAATCTGCTGCCTATTAATTTCATTTGGTGACCCCTAGTTCTTGTATTATGAGAATAAGTTAATAACTTTTCCTTATCCACTTATAACTTAGGGAAGCAGCTTGATGGACAAGGAGGTGGTTACCTATCTTAGAGTCACCCAGGGACTTTGGGGTTGGGAGAGGTGGGCCAGGAAGCAAGATTGTGTGGCAGAGGGTCACTTTTGGGGAGGGTGGCATGGTGTTTTATGACTTACATGGCTGGAAGGAGACAGTCCAGGCAAATACTCACCCTCAGGTTTCTGCAGTTAAAGTAGCTTCTAGGAGGATAACCCCCTCTTCTCTTTTATCTGCCTCATCTGGGATCCAGCACCTGCTGCATTCCCTGAACTGATAGAGCCAGTGAAATGTGTAAGGTTGCTGCTTCTCTTTCTTGTCTGCCAGTGGCTCAGAGCTCCACAACTGGTGGAGGAGAGGAGGAGGAAAATGAACGGGAATTTGAAACCCCTGATCCAAGTGGAGGCTTTCGGGGAACCATGGAAGCAGATCGTGGAATGGGGGGCTGGGTCAGTGCAACAGAGGCCATGGGGGACAGCAATGCCGACAGCAGCTCCTGCCCTGGTTGGCTGCGTAAGGTAACAAACTGCCTCATGAATTTATCTAAAATCCCAGGGATCACGGTTAAGGGAGAACAAGCTGCCCCTTTTTCCTCAAAAAGCCCAGCAAGAAGAGCTCCAAGAGGCTTCTCTCTAAACTGTCTGCAGCCTTTCTTCTTCCCCACCAGAGGGCATAGGAGACCGCCTCTTCACCAGATTGGCATTTCTCTGCACTTCTTGTTCTGTGGTAGTACCTGGATTTAGACACACAGCCAACACCACTGGTTTGGTCAACTTAATGTACGCTATTTACACCCACACACCTCATACATCATTTGAAAGCTTATCACGTCTGCTTTAATATGAGGTACAATGTGGAGCCGGCAAGTGGTGCTATTACCATAGAAATGGGATAAACAGGGACACCAAAATGACCATGTAGCAATGCAACAAGTCGCTGGTGCGGCACCTCCTGCTGTCCTCCAGGGAATTGGCTTTTCCAGCCTCGGAGCGCCCTCTGCTGGCTGGTGTCCCACCTGTTGCTGGCCCCCATGTCCTTCCTAGACCCCAGTGCCCCTTTACCTTGGGTGCTGCCCTCTGGCAGTACCTCCACAGATCTGGGTCTCCTCTCCCTGAGGAACCCTTAACCCTCTATCCCCACCTCACCTCAGTCTATGGCTACTGCCAGTCTCCATCTAGCCCCCACTCACTGGGGCAGACTGCAATGTACAAGCCATTCGTCATTGGCAAAGAGGGGGTTTGGACCTGCTGTCTTTGCCTAACCCCTGGGCTGCCCCCTGCAATCCCAGTACCTGGTTTGGCCTTGCACAGGGCCTGCAGCCTGGGGAGTTGCCAGGCAGGAGCTCCTCTCACTTTTCCCCAGCCCTGCTCTGTTGCCTGCACCTTCAGCTCCCAGGCAGCTAGGTCCTTCTCCCCCTGAAGCTGGAGGGAGAGTGCCTAGCTCCTGGCTCATAGCCCTCTTATCAGGGCCAGCTGAGGTCTGATTGGGCCATGGCCCAGCTGTGGCTGCTTCCCTAATCAGCCTAGCTTTTAGCTCCCAGCCCTCTCCCAGGGTTGACTGTAACCCATTCCAGACCAGGGAGCAGGTGACCACCCTGCTACAGACCACTTTGAAATATTTGCATACATTTGTTAGTTTAATGACTCTAGGTGTTATTGCAAGACATAAAATTCAATTTCTTTGTGACCCAAAGCATCACATCATCAATCTAAAGGTGAAACAAAATCTAATAACACATTTTTACAGGTATCATTGAAATGTAATAACGCTGGTAACATCTCCAGTCAAGATCTTGTTCATCATTATGATCTCTGTCAAGAGTGCATGGGATAACATAGTCTTCATTGCCTTGGCTTATACACAGTTCTGTGCAGGGAAGATTGTTCTGACTACAGACGCAGTAGATTGTGCAACAACCTTTACTGGTACAGGCACAAATAAGGGCTTGTAGAAGCTCAGCTGCTATCGGACCCTTGAAAAGTATAGGCAGTAGTTCATTCTCTACATTGCAATAGTGATCCAATAGCTGGTTTACCGATTTGTGGGGACATTCAAATATTTGTTTGCCAAGGTGCACTTTTTATGTGCTTTTCAGAACTGTCCTCAGGCCTAGATTGAGGCATAAGCAGTTCGGTTCTCTATGGGTCTCTTTCTTTCTCATGCTGGTCAGACAGCACTGCTACCAACTTCTTTGGTGCAGAAATTGCAGCTTGTCCGTCACTCTTTCCCGATTTGGCAAGATGTCTGAAGTGGTACAGTACCTTTGTTTTGACAACATTAAACACAGTGTTTTCTAAATACTAAACAGGGCTGATACAGACACATCCTGTTAATACATGTACAGCAGGAAGTGCGTTGCAGAAGTCAGAGTGAATGCATCACAAATTGCATGCGCAGATATGAAGCAGTGCTTGTCTGTTGTGCTGGTAATGGTGCCTACATGTTACCTATGTGTTCCAGGTTTGGAAAGCAATGAACAGCAAGGATCAAAACTTGTGTATCAGGTGACCTTCTTATGGTTCCTTTGACACACACAGAGCCAAAATCTATATTGGTACATACAGCATGCAAAAGTATCTTTTTGTCTTCTTTCTCTTGAGTACTGTATAAGTCTTGGACTACTTCAAAACCCTCTACTGGTGATGGCCTTTGCTTATTTCACCATCAGAAAAGCCTCCCGCAAAAAGGAATGTTTGTGTTGGGTGTGCTCCTGCACACTCAGGTGCATTTTTAACCCTATATTCATAGAGGAATTTTAGAAGTGACCGCCTGTTGGATACCACATTCAGAATTTTTTCCGTGGCATCCACCAATCACCTGGTATTTCTTGCATCCAACCTTAGATCCTGTCCAGCACTGTCTGTCAGCAGTTTTCACAAAGTTCCTGCCATATCTGTCAAAGACTTTGATTACAGAATTGGCTTTGTCAAATCCTTTTAGGACCTGCCTTAGGTACTCAGCAGGTAATTCATCGAATGCGTAGAATTAGTGTCCAGCCATCAGCTGTACGACAGCCATGGCATTTCTGGCTTCTTTGTTGTATGCGCTTTGCTCATGGAGTCTTCCAACTTGAGCTTCCAGCTGATGCCTTAATTCAGTTTTATCTGTTCTTTTCATTGTTTCATCAGTATGGAAGAGGGACACAGGCACAGGTCCTATTGGGTGACTGAGAAGAGTTGCCATTGAAACATCATCTCTGCATCTTGCTAAGGACTGGGCTCTGCAGAAAACAATTTTAGGACTAATAGCTGCTGCAAGTTTCCCTCCTTTGCCTGACTTAAACTTGGTGGTCTTGGCCGTGTCAGCAAATGTTTTGGATGCCAGATTTCTTGACTGAGCTGAAAAAGATATGTCCTGTCAGAATCAAGTGTCCCTCTCATAAGTCTGTATTTGTTCTTCACCGACATCTGCTGTTCTCAGTAGACTCCTGTACACCTGATTTTTACATGCAGTCCAGCAAATATGTTGATAAACTCCTTTGGATGTGATTCAGGTCAAATGGGTTTGTCATATAGTTGATGACATTGTTGATAAGAGCTGTAACATGCTCTTCATCCTTCAGTGCAGAAGTCTTCGTTACTTCTCGTTAGGCCACTTCTTTCTCCCATAGCTTTTGCATATTTATATTATGGCTCTGTGTGTTATCATCTCTAACACTAACACTGAGCTCTGCATAAGTGTCACTGAATTAAAAAGCCAGTTTCTAGAATATTTCAAATGCAAGTACTGCACGCATAGGCAATTACAAATTAAAATATTTTACCAAGCAGACTAGATGCTACATTATATGTACAATAGCTTATAGATGGAGAAGCATTATATTAGAAATTCACATACATTTATGTGTACCTACTATGCAGCACAAACTGTAGGCATGCAATCTGCTTCTACTGGTGCAAAACCTTCAGTATGAGACTGATCTGATCAGCAAATTTTCAATTGAAGGTATAGAAAACTATACCTTATCACTTGTAAGATACTTTGATATTGATATTCACCATTTTTTGCCACATTCTAAACAGCTTCATTTCTGAAAAAAATACTTGCCCATGCGAAACTAAAAAATCTTTTAATATATTGTTGTTTGGTAGCTTTGACCAATAAGTACTACACTAAGGTGTTGAAATTAAGTTAAACAGTAAAAACTGTACTCATGGTCCTGTTGCAGTGTTTCTGGAACTGTGCAGAAAATGACACTTTTTTGTTTTAAGATACCAGTGTTTCACCTTGTAAACAGGCTTATGGCACCACTTGACTACTTCATTTTATGCCTCTTCTAAACATTCATAAAATAAGCTTTCAAGTTATATATGGTGTGGGCGTGTGTAGGGTGAGTACATTAGTATGGCCCTTTTTGGAGAATTGTTGCACACCTAAATGGTCACATAAATGGGACCTGTCGGCCAACCAGCCCACACCAGGAATGGTGTGGAGTTCACCCCAATGAAGATCTGAGAGCCTAGTGCTGTCCCAGGCTACTATCCAGAGGAGAGTGTCGCTGCTAGTCTGACTTCAAGCAAGGGGTCTGCTGTATGAGCCCTTAAGCCATAGTCTTGGTGTCCTGGCTGAAGAGATGCAGGGTGTTTGGGAGCATGAGGAATCTCTGATACAATGTTGCTTGTGTGTGTCCAGGAACTGGAGAATGCTGAATTCATCCCCATGCCTGACAGCCCCTTTCCTATGAGCACAGACTCTTCCGAGCCTGAAAAGGAGACTCTTCCCTACGTGGAACTGCAAGGACTCAAAGCGGCCTCTGATGCTCCTGCAGAATTCAACAAGCCCAAGACAGAGCCCCAGGTAACATATATCTTAAGACCACATCTCCCACAATGAATGAAGGTTGACTAAGAGCTGATGGGAGCATAAATGGCAACGTTTGAGTTGTGGGAGGTCTAGTGGGGGCCATTGGGTCAGGCTAATTGATGGTCTGGATGAGAGTGGAAAAGGGCAAGTTAATGATGATCACAGTTGATGCTAACTTGGGAGGAGTTGTGAATACCAGTGAGGAGAAAGAAATCCAAGAGACAGCAAACACATGGGTAGGAAATAAAATGAGTTTCAGCTTAAGAAAAATGCAGCTAACGCATCTGGGGAAAATATTAACCCCATGCTGGGAGACTCCAGTGGGAGGGAAGAACCTGGGAAGCATGGACAGGGCAGGAAATTATACAGGAGTTTACAGTGCTGCCATCTCTAGATGAGGTGCTAATTCCCGACTCACCTGGGAAATTAGGCTGGGGTGGGGAGGCATCAACAAGGATCTCAGAATGACAAGCAGGTAGGGACAACAGCTGCAAAGAGGGAGAGGGAGGAAGGTGTGTCCAAGTTTGGGGTCAGGGGAATTGGCAGTGAATAACATAAGGGTTAATATCGAGCTGACCTGGCTGCCGAAGGATCCAGCACTTGGCATTTGAAAATCTGCAGCTTCAGCAGCTGTGGTGCCATCTTCCATCCTCATTCTCTCTCACCACGGCACAGACAGCCACTGGCCTGGGAGGTTTCACATGTTCCACACACATACAAACTCACTCCCTCATCTCTCTTCGCAGCAAATGTGTTCAACTCTAGCCCTGCCCTGTGTAGAGGGAAAGGCAGCATCTCCAGCTTCAGCCTGTGTGTGCAGCACTTTGCAAACTGAGGTGGAGCGGTTGCAGGGCTTGGTGTTACAGTGTCTGGCTGATCAACAGAAGCTGCAGGAGGAAACCAGTCGTCTTAGTGCCCAGCTCCAGAGGTTCTGCAGTGGGATTGAGGGAATGCAGCAGGTGAGGACATTCCTTGGGTGGGGCATTCAGGCTGAGAACTCCCACACCTGTTGGAAGTTGTGTGTGGGGGTAGAGAACTTTGATCCTGACTCTGGCTGGATTTGGGGGAGGGGAGGAGAAGAGGAAGAGCTTTTAATCAAACTCAAATCTCTTAAGCCAGGAGGAGATGGGACAGAGCAGAGGGGTGTAGGGTAAAAATTTCTTGTGCATGTTGCTCTTTGTCAACTGCAAAGACACTCTGGTTTACCCCATGGCAATAATGTAATAGTAATACAGCCATGAGGCGGGCACTTCAGTGCCTAAAGGGCTTTAGGCAGCTTGTATTTCTCCTGTCCAAGAAGAGGGGAGCAGTTAGATGTAGTGTGCCCTGGCTGGGATTGCCATAGTAGCTCTCTCTTTGATAGAAACTTGCATCTGAAGTAGCCAGCAAATTGTGTATGGCCAGCAGCCAAGTTCTGGGAGTGATTAACTGTTTTGTCTGGACAGCTGCAGGCTTATTCCAAAGGAACCCAGACAGCCAAAGAAGAGATGGAAACGGATCCAAAAACTGACTTGGATTCAGATTCCTGGTGTCTCTTGGGAACGGACTCATGCCGCTCCAGCCTCTAGTCTCCTGAGCCTGCTGGGGTCCATTCAACTTCACAACACACTAACTGAATGCAGAGAGCGGCTTTCCTGGCTTCAGGTCACTCACAGATAAGGAGCGAGGGCGGAGGCTCCAGAGCAACACCCATGTACGTTTGGTGATATGGTCTAGGAGTGAGTTTTCAGAGGGGCAGGGCCCTGAGCTCCAGGCCATGGTCAGCTCAGTGATTATGGCAGCAGCAGCTCTTCTCTGTACCTCATCCATCAATCCTGCCCTTGAGGCAAGACGACCCTGGACCCATCATGTTGATGGCTCCAGTAGCAGCTTGTGGCCCTTTTGTTTCATTGCTTCCTGAGAGCTGACCTTGGGACCCCAGCATTAGTCGCTGCACTTCTAGGTGAGAGAAAGAGAACCATTGAGAACGGAAGTTGGCTGAACTCTAACTCCCCTACCTTCACTTTAGAGTGCTGAACTCTGAGCTGCTCCCGGCCATTATGGCAATGGACAGGGCCCTAGCCTGTGGGACAGCTCAGTGCTGCTCATGGGCAAACAGAGCTTTGAATGTGTTTTACTCTGGAGGCAGTGGGGAGATGGTGATAGAAAGCATGCCCCTGACTTGAGGTGCAGCCTTTGGCCATACAGCTGTGTGCCCTAGTCCTACAGATGAAGTTTAAATGCTTTATTCTGAGGACCTACCACTTCGCTAGTGCTTTTCACCCTCCAAACACTGCACAAACAGGAGAATTGGATGTAGTTTCCAGTTGTAACAGAGGGAACTGCTTGAGATAGGGCTCTTGAGTTCAGACCAGCTGCTTCCTAACCAGAAAAGGTGTGTCTGGATCTCAGGCTGTGTCACACTCATTACTCCATCTGTTCAGCTAGTTTTGGGTGCCAGAGCTCCTCTTGTCATGTCTGGTTTCTCAGAGTGAGTCCATTGCTGCTCCTGGCTTTGCTTCTACTTATCCCTCACAATAGGCTGACACACAGTCTCCATGCTGATGTCAACCTCGTCGGTATTTCCCCCGACCCCACTCCATTGTTTTGACAAAGTGGGAGCACAGCTGCCTCTCAGCATGGGTCTCTACTGCAGTGCACATAGAATGTATCTTTCCCAAGGGCAGTATATGGTTAGGCCTCAGTCTAAAGCTCACCCCTTCTCTAGCTGCACCAGGTTCTCTCCCAAGGAACTTGAAGTGGCCTGACACTTGGGACTTTCCCATATCCCTAGTAGGGAATGAGATTAGATTTTTCTAAATTGTTTAGCTAATTGACTTGGGGTGGATTTTTGAGTTGGGAAGGGCCTCTAGGGGGAAGCTAGTCCCTCACCCATTCCCCAGGGTGGGGCTTCTAGGAAGCAGAGTCCTCTCCTCCCGTGCAGTGGGGTGGGACTGTGATTTCATTATCCCTAAAACTGTCCCCATCACCAGGGTGTCTCTAGTGTTGCCTTGAATCTTTCAATGAGAGCTGTTTCACCTACCTTAGACTTTTCTTCCCTTGTGGGGACTGTTTAAGGGTGCTAACGTTTTTCTTGATGAAATCCTCTGTCTGGGGACAGATGCCAAAGTGTCATGCTTGGAATCAGTGCTCTTTTAGGATCTTCTCTCGTGCCTATCACTGTAGTATCCTAGAGCTGAATCAAATGCAGTCTGTTCTGGGCAGCAACCTGGGCAGAGTTAGACCTCAATCTGGCTGTCTTTATTGTTATAGGGAGGGAAGGAGGGAGACAGCTCCAGCGTAGGGTCTTGAATGCCAGGAGTTCAAGGGTTGCTTGGTTACTGTTGGTGACTATGCCCTCTCTTCTCCCATATGCATTGGAGCCAGTTTTTAGGTTAGGAGTCCCAGCATAAGAATTCTGTTGCTGCAGTGGAGATGGAGTCTCTCATGTTGCAGCAGTGGCTTTGAGAAGGAGTGAAGTGCTAAGCCTAAGCCATGTCCAATAAGCAAGCACCAAGCTGATGGGAGTTGCTCTCCTGCAGTGCACTGCTATCCTCATTTCTCAGTGCTCTGCAGTTGGGAAGACTGGATTCCCCTTGGATCTAGTAGACGATTCAGATACCTGGCAGAAAGTGTCCTGTGCTCCATAACCTCATATGTGCCTTAGAGGATTCACGCTATCCAAGTGGTGCCTATTACAGACCACTGATTTTCACACCAGCTAGCTATGCAACCAAAAAAGCAGTTTAAACCCAGCACCATGTTTTGGGCTGGAAAGTGAAGGGCAAGTGGGCAGAAGTGCCTTTGAACAGTTTCAAACCCCTTTTTACTTCTCCCCCTTTTGCATTGCTAGCTCCATATGTCAGTCTCTCTTGCTAGTTTTGCTATTGAGTTGTTATAGTGGAACACGACTTATGCCTGCTCTGACACTGGCAGAATAACTAGTTTGTCATTGTCTTTCTTTGAAAGAATAAAGAGTGGAGTGGTTTGTAGTTTGTTTAAATAAATGTTTAAACTAATTCTCCAGTGCGTCCTGACTCTGTGCATATTCCCACCTCTCCTCCAGGCAGAATCTCAGCTCAAGGCAGGTTCCTGTTGGAGCAGGGTCTCCTGTGTTCTCATTCCACCAAGAGGTGTGGGAAGGTGTGCACACACTCAGCTTAGGGGAAGGTTCATTGCTGTGACAAAGTGGCAAGTTTTGCATTACTAGGGACATCTACATGAAAAGAGGCTGTGTGTTCCATGAGAGACCTGGTCTCTTGATGCTGCTTCCCTTCCTGATGAAGATACCATTTTCACCACAGCTCCAGTGGTACCATGTGGGGTATGAGCAGCAGGAAGAGAGAGGCTCCAAAGGAACAAAATCCTGGTTCTCTTAGAACAGCTTTTACTGGAGTGTTAAAAGTCTCCTAGAGTCACCTATTCAGGAGTTTTAATAAATGGCACTGCTGCCAGTTCTGATGATTTATTTGCATTACCAGAGCACCTAAGAGCACCAGTCATGGATCAGAGTCCCATTGTGCTGGATGCTGTACAGAGAACATAAAAACTCTGATTCTCCCTTGCTTCTCTGGAGGTTTTAATCAGGGCCTCCTGTATTCCGTGGTGTCTGTGTGCCTGCCTGAGTCTGCAGACTAACTGAAACAGTAGCTCAACAAGAGCAGTGAACTGCCCATTGTTGACTCTGAAACATAAAGATGGCAAGCCAATTATCTCCTGGCATAATTCCACTGACTTCAGTGGTGTAACCCCAGCAGACAATTTGGCCTACAACTTCAGTGTCAACATTAGCTATTTAATCTGCTCATCATTTTAGCAGAAAGTTGTAGTTAATGTGTTTATCCCACAATTCCAAACTGCCTCCCACAATTTCCCAACAGCTAAAAGCTCCATTGTCCTTACCAACTTCCCCTGCTGCCTTCTGTGATGCAGATCAGCATTGTTGACACCAACAGCCTTTGGCACATTAAGAACAGGGTGAGGATATTGTAAAATTGGATTTAATATAAACACATTACAGGGGTTACTGTACTGATTTTCTTAAACTCGTTTCATGTTTAGTTCATTTTAAACATTCATTTATCCATCAGTTCAGATGAATTTCCACTCTCCCTCCTTTCCCATTTTCTTGTTATTTACTCCTCTCCTGCCTTCCTGTGACCTCACTGCTATCCCACAATAAAACCAGAAATGGAGTTACTAAACCATGCGCCCGGCCTCCCATGATCACCTGCATGTATGCTGAACCCATTTCAGACCCTGTGTCTGGATTTTAATATTTCTTCCTAGGCTGTAAACTCTTCAATACTTGTACAGTGCCCAGAACCATGCAGCTTTAACCCTAACTGGGGTCTTTGAGCACTACCCTAGTGACCCAAGGGAGGGGGCTTTGCTCACTTATCTTTGGGACAGGAGATCTCCTACTTCCTTGGGACACTATTACACACCTCACAGTCAAGGACTATTTCCACATATCCAGCCACTGACTAAGCCTAGTTAAATCTGGCCCCTGTGTATCTTCCCCAGGCTGTGCTGAGTTGGGGCAGGATCACCGTGGGCCTTGAAGTAAAAGCTACTGGGCATTTTTTGTTCATTTTCTCCTCTAATTAATTACTTGGTCTTCTATTGGTATCCCTACACTGCTTCTGACCCACCTGCTAGGGCTTCGTTAGTATTGAACAACCTGCTACTTACACAGGGCCCAAAGACATCTGCCAGCCTGGATGCTCTCCATGGAAAACTGAGGCTGGAAAGAACCTTGCATCTGAATCCAAGTTCATGCACCTGGTAAGTAATCCCTTTGTACCAGTCACCCTGTCGCCTAAAGGCTCTGACCAAGCTCTAGGAGTCTTTACTATTCCACAGTTGACGCTGGAACAAGCACACTTGAGATGAAAGGTGCCTCTCCAAATAGTAAGAGGCTGGTCGTGCATAGCTCCTCTGCTACTGAGGCCCCTCTGCAAGCTCTCTGCCCCAAGGAATTCTTGTGCTGAAGCAGCATTTTATGGGTCTCCCTCCCCAATCTGCTGTTCTGATTAGAGATGCTATGTCAAACATGGCCCAAAACTAAGGTTTTTGGATGTTGAAAAGCAAAATGTTACTGACCCCAAGTCCAATAGAAACAGTCCCAGGATTTTCATGAATTCCAGTGGAAACTAAATAAATCCTCCTGTGGGCTATTGCAAGAGAAGCATAGAATGAGCCTGCCTGCTCAGTTTTCATTGTTCAGCTTAAAACCAATGCAGAAAATAAACAGGACTGAGCACAAAAAGCAGCTGAGAGAGGGAAGCAGTTCTGGATTCTGCCTCCAGGGGCTGTTAGAAACAGAGGGAAGGAAAATTGTAGTTTGTACATTATGTTCTAGCTTGCTAATGTCATTTATTTTCCCTCTCTCTGCAAGGAAACCACCTTTCCTGACTTATCCAAACTACTGTATCAGCCCACACAAGGTCTCTCTACTGCAGGAGCTAAAAATTCCCTCCCACCCCCTCTTCCCAGAGAGAGCCCCACACAGCCTTGGCAGAGGAAGCTGGAGAGTTGATCTCTGGGGGCTCTCATGTGCCAGCATCTGTAGCTAAACAGCAGTAGAATTCTAGCCCACTCCCCAGCTGTTCTGCAGGCAGGTGCTTTCTTCAGCAGTCAGGGTGCTAACATACAAATATCAGTTTGAGCTCAGCAGCATAGGGGTATTTTTGTGTGACTGGTTCAAGGCTGAGCACATTGTTGGTGCCTAACTAAAGGGCTTCTTTCCATCTGCGAGCTCTGGATGACCTCTGCCCCACGCTGTACTACTTCATATCAGAGGAAAGAGCCCTCAACCTTTCATCCCCACCACCTGCCCATAGCAGCTAATCATGATTCTGAGGACCAGCCAGCCATGGTGGTTCTTCCCTTGCTGCTGTCCCATCGACAACCCCATTCCGTACACAAGGGACATCATGGTAATCTCCTCCCACTCACACCAGGACCCAGCAATCTCTTCAACCAAGAGAACTTGAACTCTTTGTGAAGAGCTGTAGAAGGGGAAGGGATGGGAACCAGCAGCAGTAGGGTAGTGGCCTAAACTCTCACAGACCTATCTGCATACACTCGGGAACCAGCAGCAGTAGGGTAGTGGCCTAAACTCTCACAGAGCTATCTGCATACACTCGGGAACCACTGGCTGCAGCTCAAAGTACAAGCACTTTAGTATTCTGTTCATGGGGCCTGAGCTCCTTACTCACTTTACATGGGGATATCTTAAAAGTTAGCAGTCTGCTTGGGGGATGGTGAGAACACAAAGCTTGCTCTAGATGGAAGCCACTTTGAGAGAGAGAGCTGGGATTCACTGCAGTGTGTCATCCTTAACGTCTCCTTTGTGGTGGTGGGGGGGGTCGGTTCTTGATGGTTTTGCACTTGGGAATATGTCTCTCAGCCACCTTGGGTGCAAAGCGGCGGTTGCAGTGGGGGCAGGAGATATAGTCTGGGTTCTCTACAGGGGGCAGTGGGGGCAGGTCTGAGAGCTTCCCCCCTTTGGAGATCACATGCTGCATTTCACGGGCCTGGCGCAGGGTCCGGATGAAAGACTCATGCTTTTGTCTCCAGTTGTTCTTGGGTGGCTCATTCTGCACAGAGGGGGAAGAGTGGTTAGTATAGATGGCAGGAGCTATGACTGGGCTGGCTCCAGGTTCTGCCTTTACTCACCATCTTCTCATAGAGGGCGTAACCCCATACTCAGCCCTGAACCCACCTCCAGTTCAGCAAACCCCCAGATTGGTACCACCCCTTTAAGGCAGCTGAGACAGTGGAGACAGATGGTGGGTGCCAAGGGAAGGCCTCAGTCACCAGGAGGAGCAGGGGAAAGTAGCCACTTCAAGGGAGCCTGCAGCAGTAGGTCCAAGATACATCAGGCCAGGGGCTGCTGGAGCTTGGCTGAGGGAAGCTGATGTTCCCATTGGTTTGTTTTAACAATAGGCTTTTAGATCAGGTCCCAGGCTGCCCCCAATAGCAGCTCCAATTATACTGCAGCTCCCTCAACCTAAGCACAGCAGACATCCCCCACCCCTCCCAACACTAAGAGGTTGCCCCCGATGGGAGCATCCTAGCCTGGTGGGAGAGGGTTGAGCCCCTTTCAGAGGGTTCTACCCCTTGCACGGTGTAAAAGGCCTGGAAGTGGCCTAGGTGTTGGAATAATTTTTATAGTGGGGGTGCTGAGAGTCATTAAGCAAAACTGTAATCCCTGTAAATGATGGAAACCACTTCAAGCCAGCAGCTGCAGCACCCCGTGCCAGCACCTATGGGAAGTGGAGGTGGGTCTGATTTCCCCCTTGCTGCTGGGAGTGCCCCAGTCAGGATCTCCTAGTTGCTAGTCTTGGCCCATGGTAGATTAACTGTGCCCAGGAGCCCAGGCCAATTTGGGGGTATGACAAGCAGAAGCCATGGTTGCCCTAGCAGGAGCCTCAAGCCCAACTCTGGGGCTGCTGCAGTACAGAAGTGAGGGTGTACCAACCTTATTTCTGTGCTGCCTCTGGACGTGGGTCTGATCTCCCCACCAAGAGCAGCTGTGCAGGGGAAGGACAAGTACCATCCCTCCCCAGCCCAGCCTGAATTAGCAGCCCCCAGCTGGGGCACTCCAAACAGCACCCTGAGATTGGATTTTACGGGGAAGGGCTATTTCACAGCCTATGACACATTTTTCACAGCTGTGAAATTAGTAGGGCCCTACCTTTCATACCCCCTCATTATTTTGGAGATCAGGTGACTATCTCCAGGAAGCGGCGGTGTCCTAAACCAAGCACCTAAAACCTTCTAATGCTGGGTCTTGTGCATGGGCTCATTGCTGGTCTATCCCCTAAAGTTGGTGATATTCTAGTGGGCCTGAATGGAGTGTCAGGGGCATAGTAGGTATTATTAAAACAGGTATAATTTCATGCTTCTTAAAGAGGATTCCAAGGGGGAAGGACTGACCCACCCCCAGGCCAGCCAGTTGCCTCGAAGTGCATGTTACCTGGGTGGGGTTTTTGCCCTTCCAGTGCTGATATTGCTCCAGCTCGGTTCCCCTGGCTCTCGCCATGCTTGAGTCAAATACTTTCCTTTTGGAGCCTTGGCTCTTGCTGCAAACATTCATGTGCTTTTCCAGCCGGAGGTGAAGAAACTTACGCCCACAGAAGCCACACTCTCCTAGCTCCCCCTGCTCCCTGCCAATGGGACCCTGTGAATGCAACAGTTCTGCTGCAGGATCTTGTTCTGAGGAGGCTGCTGCAGGTGGACCCTGGCTGTGTTTCATGACCAACTTTGAACAGGAGGCCATGCTCTCCAAAGCCATGTGCTCTTGAATTTTGCTGTTGCTGGCCACCAGCCGCCCCTTCTTGAGTCTCTCTATGCCCTGCACATGGGGAAGGTGGGTATTGTTTGGCACGGGCATGGCACCCTCTGGAGACTGCTCCCAACCACAGTCCCCCTCACTGGGCCTGGCTGTAGCCCTGAAAATGTTCCCCCCAGAAAGCCCTGCTGCTTTCTTCTCTTGCATCCTCAGACCCTCTCTCTCCTTTCTCTCTTCCACCTCCACCTGCTGCTTCTCTCTCTGGATCCTCCTGAGTTCCTCCTCTGTTCTCCTCAGCTTCTCCCTGAGGAGGACCTCTTTCCTCCGGATCTCCTCCTCCAGGCTCTGCCCTGCTGCCTCCAGCCTTTGGATGTAACCCAAATCTGCTCTGCTTGGATGGGTGGCTGACTGCTTATGCTGCTCTGCTGCCAAAGAAGATGGCAATACAGCTGGCTGGGCCCTGGCTGCTGGCAACTTCCCTCTTTTCTTTGAGCTATCGTTATTGCTGGGAGGTTCAGCCATGGGTGGCGAGCTCCTGAGCTGACTTGTGCTGACCACTGGAATGCTCTCAGCCTTGCGGTGAAAGACTGGTTTCAGAGGGTAGGATCGATCCACCCCTTCTCTCCGCCTGGCTGCCCACTTGGAGGGCAAAATACTGGTCTGGCTGGTGAGATACCTGCTATGGGGTCCAGCAGAGTAGAAGCCTCCCTGTCCAGAGTCCTGCTGGCTGCTCCCAGAAGAGAGAGAGCAGGAATAACTCCGGCTTTTGCAGATGCAAAGATCCTTCAGTTTCTCCTCCTTGTCACGCAAGAGCTGTTGCTGGAAGTTGTTCTTCAGGTGTTCTAGCTGGGACTGGTGCCCAAGGGCCTTGGGATAGTATCTCTTCTGCCCTGTTAATGGAAGACTGGGAGCTGCCACCATAGAATCCACAGGTGGACACACAGCCAGTTGCAGCTGAGCCATTCAGTGCCTGCCACAGAACATTGGGGCAAAAACAAAGACATTACAGACATGTTTGTTCCCAAGCTGAGGCTTCCTCCCCCAAAATCTATACTCTAGAGCAGGGGTGGGCAAACTTTTTGGCTTGAGGGCCACATCTGGGAATAGAAATTGTATAGTGGGCCATGAATGCTCACAAAATTGGGGTTGGGGCTCAGGTCGGGGGTGTGGGGTCCAGGGTGGGGCCAGAAATGAGAAGTTCAGGGTGCAGGAGGGGGCTCCGGGATGGGTTGGGGGAGTGAGCTCTAGGGTGGGGCTGGGGATGAGGAATTTGGGGTATAGGAGGGTGCTCTCGGCTGGGACCAAGGGGTTCAGAGGGCAGGAAGGGGGATCATTGCTGGGGCAGGGAGTTGTGGTGTGTAAAGGAGTGCAGGCTCTGGGGTGGGGCTGGAGATGAGGGGCTGGGGGTGCAGGAGGGTACTCCAGGCAGGGATTGAGGGGTTTGGAGGGTGTGAGGGGGATTGGGGCATGGGGAGAGGCTCAGGGGTGCAAGAGGCTTAGGGGTGCAAGAGGCATGCTGCCCCATCTGCAGGCACTGCAGCTGCAGCTCCCATTGAAACACCGGAGAGGGCCACTGCAGCGGGGCAATTGGTGTGCATAGGAGCCACAGCTTCCAGGAGCCACATGGAGCAGTCCCTGACCCTGCGCCCCAGCTGGAGTGGGGCAAGACCAAGACCCTGCTCCCCAGCAGGACCTCGAGGGATGGTTTAAAACGACTGGCGGGCCGGATTCAGTCTGTGGGCCGTAGTTTGCCCACCCCTGCTCTAGAGGCAGTGCGCTGACTAGCCCAAAGAACATTAATGGAGCTGTTGCATTCTGTAAAATTGCTTCTTTCCCCGCCTGTGCAATGTCTTGCTATGAAAGCAGAAGGAATGTGCTCAGCCAGCAGGGAAGTCTATGCCACTGAGAGCAGGAAATGGAGGCTATAGCCTTCTGCTGATATTAGAACTCACCAAAACCTCTCTAAGTGGCACATTGCAAACAAGGCTGAGAATGGGGCAGGTTTGCAGGGACTCTGTCAGACTAAACTGCATTTATTGTTATAACACACACACTTTTCCTTATATTAACCGACAGCCCGAGGTTACTAAAGCTGAATGAATTTTGACAGCACCTGCAAAGTGCAGCTGATGCTGATGATTGTTTCCTTCATTGCCCTTCTCTCAGCCCAGCCAGTGAAAATCAATGAGGTCACGTTCCTTGGTGGGATATTCCCGTGCCCCAGCCGCTGAGACAAGCAGCGTTGTGAGACGGAGACCAGTCACGGCTTGCTCCGCGAGAGGTGGCTGCTGAGCTGGGACTTGAACCAGGCCCTTAGGTAAAGCACCCTGCCTCCTTTCCGCGTGGGGAAGGCCAGGCCCGGCCCGGCCCCCGTTATCCCCCCCGTCTGCGAAGGGGGTCGGGAGGTGCTCGGCACCACAGAAAACGCCCTGCGGCGAGCGAGGCTGTCCAGACACGCTCCGACACCCCGGCAGCCAACCCCCTGTCCTGCCTCCCGCCCCGGCGAGGTGCTGCCGTCACGCACCCCCGGGGAAACAAACGCCCCGTCACCGCCATCCTCACCTGGGCCTCCGGCCGCCGCGCACAGCCTGTTTACTCCAGTTGCCTGGAAACCAGCACGCCAACGCTATCTCCGGGGTCGCTCTAGCCTCCAGCTGAGTCGGCCGCTCTGGCACTCGGCTCTATGGTCTGGGGCTGCTCTGGTCCCGGCTCTATGACCGGACGGCGGTAAAACCTGGAGCGCCACAGCGGTTGGGCAGCGCGAGTTCTCGCTCTGGCTACGGGTCCCTGGTGGGTGAGCTCGGCCGGACCCGCGCGCGAAGGGATCGGGCCCGTCTCCCCGCCCTGCTGCTTATTCCTGAAGTTGCTGACGGGGACCTGTGGTGGGCGGAGGCGGGACGCCTGCCCGGGGGGGCTGGCGAAGGCGTGACCCCGCCTCCAGGGCACGGCGGGGAGCAGGGGCAGCTCCCTCTGCCTGCTGGAAGCGCCGGGTGGCTGCTTAGTGGCTCTTCCTTGGGCACGGGCCCTGGGACGTTAGGCACCAAATAAAGCGCAGTTCCTGCCTGCCTGTCTCCCCACTCCCACCCCCCGCAATGCAGCCGCAGTGGGGCCCTGCGGGAAGCCCGTCTTCCCTGCATGGGGGAGGAGGGTGGCGGCATCCCCCTGGATCTCTGCTAATAGTCGCCGCTTTGTTTTTGTACCAGGCTCGCGTGACTATGACTGAGGGCAACAGCCTCATCTCTGTGGACTATGAAGTTTTTGGGAAGGTCCAAGGAGTGTTCTTCCGCAAGTACACCCAGGTGTGTCTGCTGCAAATGCTGGAGCAGAGGGTGAGGCTGGCGGCTCAGCCAGGATGGGGCGGCTTAGGCACCTTGATCTAGTCACCACCAGGGCCCAGGCTGTACTGAACTCCCACCTGTATTTGAATCCCAGCACAGGCTGGGCCTGAGCTGCCTCTCCCAACTTGGCATTGGCCCCATCTGCCTTGTAGCTGCTGCTGTTTCCCCCTACTGCTTTTGTATGTTTTCTCCTTTTGGGGTAGCTGCAGGAGTCACCAGTTTTGCCTTCTGGATCCATCACTTTTTGTGGGAGAGGACTGAGGTTGTTGCAGGCACAGAGGGTGCCCGAGGCAAGTAACAGTGGTTCGTGCCTGGAGTGCTTAGCGCCAATGAACACACACCAGGGTGGAGAAGCAAGCAAAGTTTATTTGAGATCTCAAAGCGGTGCTGGGAGACTTGACATACCTCAGATCCACCACACCTACACAAGCGGCTTTTCCCTTTTTATACTTTTTTTTTTCTCTTCTTTCTTCCCAACCCCCCCCCTTCCTCCCCCTGTAGCAGTTACGTAAGCGCAGGTGCACTAAGTAATCTTGGCTGCGGCAGCTCGTTAGTAAGTTTTCCTTCTGCAAGTTATCTTGTCCTTCTGCCTCATTATTTCTGCTTTAGACCAGTTAGAACTGTTGCAACTGATAACGGCTGTTACACCTGGCCTTTTAGGTCGATTAAAGTTCAAACATGGAGGGACTCTTGTCTGCTGAGGCCTGAAACCAGGAAGGCTCCATACCCTTGTGGCCTTCCACCTTCCCGAGTTACTTAGGGTTATGCTTAGTGACACCAACAAGGTGGTCCAGGTGTTGGGTTGTGACTTGCTGAGGACTTGTCTCACTAAATAAATCCAGCCCATTAAATCCCAGCTCCTAGAGTAAGAGTATTTCTTGGGACTGGAGTGGTCTAGTTATTGCTGACCCCCCTAGAGAATAAAATCTGAGTTAAATTTTGTACTTTAATGAAAAATGTTAACATTCAAGGTCAAAGTCTTTTCCTTTTGGAACCTCCCATCCTGGGGAGTCACCTTACCCTCTTCCTGGTCAGCCAACATTCTGTTGTGATCTCTTAATGGTCTCCATCTCAGACTCTTTCCATCAAAGGTCCCAGAGGCTTTTGTGAGGCTTCTGGGTCATTTGTAAGTAATTCAGCTGAGACTGAGTCAGGAGAGTCTTTGATGAGTCACTAGCATCATGGCTTTTATACCCGCAGCTGTGTTTTGTTTGGAATCTCTTCATGCTACCTGTTGCCAGTGACACTTGGATTGTATTCCCTAGGGGTAACTCTAGGGATGTATTGCAGGTGCTATTCAATGTAAAGATGTTACAGTGGATAACTGGATTAATCCCAAAGTGCATGCTGTATGGCTATTCCATGGGATCTCTCTTATAGACGGCTTTACCATGGTCCTCCCTGGGGACTGATTCCTATATAAAAATGCCAGTCTGTGGTCTGCCTTCAATTCATATTAAGCCCATCTTCATCTCACATTTCCTTTTTAGGCTGAGGGTAAGAAGCTGGGGCTGGTTGGCTGGGTCCAAAACACTGAAGATGGCACTGTGCAAGGACAAATCCAAGGTCCCAGTGTCAAGGTACAGGAGCTGCAGGAATGGCTCAGGAAGACAGGCAGCCCCAAATCCCACATCAGCCGAGCAGAATTCTGCAATGAGAAGAAGATTGTTGCACTGGAGTACAGGAACTTCAGCATTGTGAAATAACTAAACTGAAAGACAGAAAGCACTGAGGAGAGAGTTGAGCTCTCAAAAACTTCCCTACCAACCTTGTTCAGTCAGATAGTGTCCAAAAACAGAGAGCCCTTTGTTTTATCTTGTTACTGTTCTAATTTATTATTTGTTTGTTATAGTATTTAACCCTGAATTTTCCTGAATGCCATGGGCAGGAAAACAGGCAGACTGGAGGGTGAGACTACCTTTAATGAAGGGATTGTTTGGAAACCCAACCTCTCATCTGAATTTATTTGCAACCTTTCAAACTCATTTTATATATAAGAGAGCACATAGTCAGTATAGTGTCCCATCTAGTTCACAGAAGTCACATAACCAGCCTTGGAATTGATACCTTGGAGGGCAGAACCATGGAATTTTGGCTTCTTCTAATATTAAATACTGTTAAAGAATAATTTACCTCTTTTTTTTTTTACCAGTTCTCAGAAACATCTGTTTTATCCCATCCAGCCATGACTGTATTTGACAGTTTCTGTTCTATTGGGTGCCTTGTGTGTACTTCACACTAGCGTCATTGATGTTTTTGGGTGATGGTTGGCCAAGCTGGGAAAGCTTTTAGGGGTACTGCAGCAACACAGCCAGCAGGGAATATTGCTGCTTGTGATGTTTATCACAATATATGAATGAATATAGGGCTGGTACAAGACCAAACGCCATAGAAATTGAAGTCCTCTCTCTGTCCCCTCAGATTGGTAGAGTAGTAGCACAGCATGCCCAATGCCTTGCTGCTAATTCTCTAGGAGGGAGAGGAAAATTCGGTCTGTGTAGCCAGTTCAGTCTTTAGGCTCTATACTGACCAATAAAGTGGTTGATTAAAACCAATTGTAGCAGTGGTGATGGTCTTGTCATGTTGTCACTTGGCTACTAGTAAGTAGACCTATCAACTCATTTTGCAGGTGGAGCTGCCATAATGGGTTTGAAATAGGACCAGCTTCTTAGGGTTACCATATTACTATTATTTTTGGCATGCATCCCTGTACAACCATGGTATATTATTGTTTAGTTCATCCAGTTATTCTGAAACATAAGATTTTTTTTGTCCCATTTTCATTAAACTTAGCCTGCCCACTACTTCTTTGTGTGAGCACAGATTGCTGTGGAGTAGACCCTGTATGTTGCTGCTCGCCGAGATTTTGGTACACTACCATATGAGGCAGGCCAGCATAGAGGCAGCTGGCCTCCAGTCAATGTTAACATAAGGAGAGGAAGAAGTGAATCAGGAATGAGCCTCTCTGGCCCTATATGGCTAGTGACCTCCAACCCATCTGCACCCTCAAGGGAATGTCCTGTCTACTTACTAGGTATTTATATGGCATCAGTCACCATGCCAGTCTAACCCCAACCTAATTTTCCATGCCACCCACCGTCAAATGTCTGCTCAGCTTTTCTATAGGCGCTGCTCCATTCATGAGTGTTATGGGGATGATAGGGAAATCAAGGTGGGCAGCCTTGGGCACACACCCTGACCATGCCCCACTGAACAATACTGACAATATGGTGCGTTTGCCACGTCAGAGAAGCCAGTGGGGAGGCAATCAATTGACAAAATGCGACAGGAGCCACCGTCAAGAAAGACTACAACTCCCAAGATGCACTGAATCATGTTGCAATGTATGCTGGGAACTGTAGTCACTTCCGGCCTGCAGAGGGTCGTCCCTCGGCCCCACATATCTTCACTGCGCATGTGCCACAGGGTTTTTTCTCCCCGCTTTCCTTTCACCGGACTGAGTTTGGGACTTGTACGTTGCGAGTCAAAGAGGCCGTGGCGGCCGGTTTATTGGTTGGTTGGTCGGTCTGTCTGTCTCGCGCCCGGCCTTTAGTGTGGAGGGGGCCCCTCCCCCTTCAACGGGTACTGAGGGAGACAGGGGAACTGTGCGGGGACATTTTAATTCAGTCACCAAAATGCAGCTGCCTCCCTGAGCTGGTATGGTGGTAGAGGGATTGGGAGGCCCCTGTTTGGCATTGGGCAGGGCTGGGCTGGGCTGGCACAGCTCCCTCACCCTGCTGCGCCCGGGGATCTGGGCGGGCTCCTTTAAGGGCCTGTTGCTTGTAAATCGATAGACTTCATCCCTTGGCTGGCTGACTTCATCCCTTCCTTCCCTGGGCAGTGCCCTAGCGAAACTGGGCATCAAACTTTCCCAGCAGAGAGCCAGAGCTGTAACGTGCTTCACACGGGCACCTGTGTGACAGCTTGGTCTCAGTGAGGACCTTTTGCAGGTGCTGGGGTGAGTGACCTAGGCCAGCCCAAATTGAAAAGCCGGTTGATCGCAGCCTGTAGTGTGGACAGGTAATTGCACTGACACCTGTGACTAGGCTGAATCCTGGGATCTGGGCTATGGTTGAAGTAGATTGAAATAGGAAGGGGAGCACTTGCTGTACCTGCAAAAGAGGAAGGGAGCTAAGCGGGAATGCTTCTCCCCAAGAAAGAGAAAGGAGAGGGGCTTTCCTCTGCTTTTAGCGCAGGACGAGGACCTGTGCTTCCCCAATCCTCTTCGCTCTAACATGTAGATGTGAGGTTCAAGGGAAAAGTATACATCCTGCTAAATACCAATAGGTGATAAATGAATCCATATGGTATAAAATAATCATAATAGAAAGAAAAGCTTAATTTATTAGACATCCCCCCACCAGCTTTGAGCCATCCCATGTGCCAGTGTGGTTTTATGGCAACTGCATCTTCCCAGCTGGATGCATGTTGGAGTGTTTCCAAGGATAGATGCTGTCTGGCCATGATGAGGATGGATATCCTGAGTCTGCTTGAAAGAAGAACAGCAAAATAAGTTTATTGGATAACGATGTGAAGAGGGCTCTGAGCCTTGCTCTTGGTGGCATTCAGTACATATTGCTGAAGTTACTTACAATTGGTGCTTTCCCTGTGCTGGTCATTGATAGCTTGTTTTTGTTCTTTGTTTTTGGATTTTCTTATAGGGAGTATAGGATTAAGGAAAGGAGTATAGTGTTAATAAGGATCATGAAAATGTAAGCACTCTTATTCTTTATTGTTGCACTTTCATGCCTAGGGCACTGGCGGATGCCTGGTCATAGCCAGGGCAGGGAAAGTGAGCACAGAAAAATGCTCTGAATACCAGAAAAAAATTATGGCATTCATGGAGGCAAAATTAACTTTTTAAAATAGTTATATGGTAACTATTAGAGATTTTTAAACTCTGAGCTTTTACTCTTTGTCCCTTTGTTTTTTTACAGGGGACTGTTTCAAAGAAGGAAAAGGAATGATCTTCCTGAAATTTCTTGGGTTCCTCACCTTTCTGCTTTTGCCATGATGAAATGTTTGGTGGAAGACGTGCGCTCCAGGTTACGCTCCGGAGTGGCCATTAACTCACTGGCCCAGTGTGTTGAAGAGCTTGTCCTCAATAGCATTGATGCTAAAGCAACATGTGTGGCCATACGGGTGGATTTGGAAACCTTCAAGGTCCAGGTGGTGGACAATGGCTCTGGGATGGGGAGAGAGGATCTAAATAAAGTGGGTAATCGATATTTCACTAGTAAGTGCAACTCAGTGGAGGATTTAGAGAATCTGAAGTTCTATGGTTTCCGAGGGGAGGCTGTGGCCAGCATAGCAAATATGGCCAGCATAGTAGAAATTTCATCCAAGACCAACAATACAGTGAAAACCTTTATGAAACTGTTTCAGAATGGGAAAGCACTGGAAGTCTGTGAGGCTGAATTGACTAGACCAAGTGGTGGAACAACAGTAACTGTGTATAACTTGTTCCACCAGTTACCAGTGAGGAAAAAGTGCATGGATCCCATGCTGGAATTTGAGAGGGTGAGGCAGAAGGTAGAGGCTCTTTCGCTCATACATCCTTCTGTCTCATTTTCCCTAAGAAATGATGCTTCCTGTTCTATGACGCTTCAGCTCCCCAAGACGAAAGATATGTGTTCCCGTTTTTGTCAGATTTATGGACTGGGAAGAACACAGAAATTACGAAAGATAAATTATACATCTGGGGGGTTTGAGTTAAGTGGCTATATCAGTTCTGAAGGGCATTACAATAAGAATATGCAGTTTTTGTATGTGAATAATAGACTGGTTTTAAAAACAAGATTGCATAAACTCATGGACTTTTTATTAAGGAAAGAAAGTGTTATTTGCAAGGCAAAAGGTGGCCTTGCCAATAGACATATGAGTTCAAGTCCTGTTCGGCATCGTGGCCCAGAGCTCTATGGAATCTTTGTTATCAATGTGAAGTGTCAGTATTGTGACTATGATGTATGTCTGGAACCTGCAAAAACTCTGATAGAATTCCGCAATTGGGATGCACTTTTAGCTTGCATTGAGGAAGGAGTGAAAGCATTTTTAAAGCGAGAACACTTATTTGTTGAACTGTCTAGTGAAGACATAAAAGAATTTAATGAAGACAATGGCTTTAGTTTGTATGGGATCAGAGCTCTGCAGCCTGCACTCTCTGAAGAAAAGAGCATACAAGACAATTTTAAGAAAACATATGATGATATTGTAGATTCCTATGAAATGTTTAATTTGCAGTCAAAGACTGTCAAAAGAAAAGTGACTATTCAGGAAAAGTCTTCAGATCTCATAAATTCAAATGATAATGCAGAAAAGGAAGTCTCCTCAGGTCTGATCATTGCTGAACCAGCTGACACAGCGAGTTCTCTGCTCAACAAAGAAGGCACCACTTCTAATTTCTCAGAATTAGGTATCTCAGAACAAGAGCCAAAAGAGTTCAACAATCCCAAAATGGTGTTTGTGAGCTGCAAGTCTTCAGAAAATCTCTCTGGAGAGTCCAGGTCAGAAAGAGTAGAAATAGAGAGTTATGCTGAAATGTCACGTTCTACTGAAAATTGTGTGGAAGATGCAAGAATGCGGGAGGACAGTGCAGCTCAGAAAAGCAGCATCAACATTGCCTTTGGAAATAGTGTCACTCAAGGGCAGCATGAGAGAGTTGAAGATACAGCTGATGGACCAGAACTTCTTTGTGGGAGAGCATTGATGGGAATGTCTGATGTGATGAAAGATGACAGTAAAAAAAGTAAAGGGCCAAATAATGATGGTGAAGGAAGGGTTGTTAGATCAGTACCACTGAAGTTGTGTTCCACAGGCCTTATAACTCATGTGATGCAAAATCAGCCACCACATGAACAAACTGAAATGAATTGCTCATTAAACATGCATTCTAAACCAGGTCCTGTAATTGCCAAGGACATATTTGGAAACAAGATGAGCTTTTCAGTTCAGGGTCTAAATGTTCAGGATACTTCTAGTATTTTAAATAAAGAGTATACTACACTACCCAATAGAGAAGTATGCAGAGCATATGCATATGAGTGGTTAGAAAATGAGACTGTATCAGACCAGAAGAATGAGGAGGTAGCTTCCAATACTGCAAGAGATAGAAGGGAGAGTGTAACATCACACACTAGAGAGTTGCTTCCTGTCACTTCCTTGAGTTTTGCTCATAATGAAAATAATCCAAGCAACAGAAGACAAATGGTTGAGTTATCTGTTATGCCCAGAACCCAAGCCTATAAGAAGCTGAGCTTGTCAGTACAGTTGGGGTCTTTAGAACGATTCAGGAGACATTATGGGAAGGTCAGGAGTGCACCATCAGTATCTATTCCAGAGAAGAGGAGTGAATTTGAACCTCCAGGTGTTCTTGGTTGTCTAGCTGATCTTGACACCTTGAAGAATCAGAATAACAATTTTGAATGTGTTAACATTCGTGAAACTCAAGTTCTGGAACATGCTGATTCTAATATTTGCCAAGCTGATTGCCTCCTTTCCTTGGAGAGGTCTCAGTTCTGTGGCAAAGAAACTTTGTTAAACAGAAAAGCTCCTTGTGTGAGAGAGAGTCCTTTGACATTGACTGACTACTCTCAAATTAGAAGAAAAGACCTAAGTAGCAGTAGATCACTTGGATCACTAGCTTCTAAACTGTTCAGAATGAAGGGTGACCACAAGGAATTTTTAGCTACAGAAGTGGTGGGACAAGTTGATGAGCAATTCCAAGGAGATTCAAGCAGAAGAGGTAACACATTGCATCTTTTGTCTCAAACTGATGATTTTTTGCAGAGTTCTTATCAAATGTGTCAAAGCTCCTCACAAGAAGTAGGGGTAGACGATTGCATCCTTGCATCCGCCTATGATGAGCAGGATGTTCCCTGCAAAATGTATAGTACAAGAGGAGGGACTATGGAAAATGCCGTGAACCAGTCACTGCTCATCAACACAGATGGGGAGTACATGGCCACCACAAGCAGTGGTTTGGTGTTACACAGTGAAAAGAGTTATTCTGAGGGCATCTGTAAAGATGGAAATATTGTATCTTCAAAGCAGACTTCAAAAGCCACTGAGCTTCCCAATGTAACTTTGTCAAGTAGTTTGGAAGTACCTGGAGATGTCAGAAATGCAGTTCAGTCTAAAAATGAGGAATCAATATTTGGTCCTGTCTGGATGCAACATTTTGATGTTTCACTGGGTAAGATGGTATACGTCAATAAAATGACTGGACTAAGCACCTACAGTACTCCTCCAACTGAAGAACTTCAGGCTGCTTGTACTAAAGATATAACTACAATGGCTGTGAATGTTGTCTTACAGAGTGGTAAGTACATGATGTTTAATTTTGTTGCAAGGAAAGAGTGATGCAGATAGTTTGGGTCCTCCTAGCAGTCTAAAATACTCTTTATGGCAATGCCTGCAATTTTCATACAGAAATAACTATTGCATCACATGAATTAGTTCTGTAGAAAACAGGAAATTGTTGATGGCAATATGGAAATGGTACAGTAGATTCACATTTTGAAAAAGGTATGAAAATAGCATACTGCTTAGCAGACAACCACCTAGTGTCACCCTGCATCATGCTCTGAGAATTCTCATGATCATGACCCATTTTGTCGTTTAATTTGTGAGATCTTATACCAGCTTGAGAAGTGTGTACACTATGGGTCAAATTTTTGAAGGTCTTTAGTAGGGCTGTCAATTAATCACAGTTAACTCACATGATTAACTCAAAAAAATTAATTGCAATTAATCTGTGTTAATTGCACTGTTAAACAATAGAATACCAATTGAAATTTATTAAATATTTTGGATTTTTTTACATTTTCATATATATTGTATTCTGTGTTGTAATTGAAATAAAAAAGTGTACAAAAACAAAACAATGTAAAACTTCAGTGCTTACAAGTCCACTCAGTCCTCCTTGTTCAGCCAATCACTAAGACAAACAAGTTTGTATACATCTACAGGAGATAATGCTGCCCTCTTCTTAGAATCATAGAAGATTAGGATTGGAAGAGACCTCAAAAGGTCATCTAGTCCAATCCTCTGCTCAAAGCAGGACCAACCTCAACTAAATCATCCTAGCCAGGGCTTTGCCAAGCCGGGCCTTAAAAACCTCTAAGGATGGAGAGTCCGCCACCTCCCTAGGTAACCCATTCCAGTGCTTCACCACCCTCCTAGTGAAATAGTTTTTCCTAATATCTAACCTAGACCTCCCCACTACAACTTGAGACAATTTCTGCTTGTTCTGTCATCTGCTACCACTGAGAACAGCCTAGCTCCATCTTCTTTGGAACTCCCCTTCAGGTAGTTGAAGGCTGCTATCAAATCCCCCCTCACTCTTCTCTTCTGCAGACTAAATAAGCCCAGTTCCCTCAGCCTCTCCTCATTAGTCATGTGTCCCAGCCCCCAAACATTTTCGTTGCCCTCCTCTGGACTCTGTCCATTTTGTCCACATTCTTTCTTAGTGGGGGGCCCAAAACTGGATGCAATAATCCAGATGTGGCCTCACCAGTGCCGAATAGAGGGGAATAATCACTTCTCTTGATCTGGCAATTCTCCTGCGTTTGTAGCCAACATTGCAAGTTATTTGGGTACCAGATATGCTAAACATTCATTTGCCCCTTTTTTCTTCGACCACCATTCCAGAGGACATGCTTCCATGCTGATGACACTCGTTTAAAAAAAAAAAGTGTTAATTAAATTTGAGAGTGAGCTCCTTGAGGGAGAATTGCATGTCCCCTGCTTTTATGTCGTTTCCTCCCCCCCATTTTACCTGCATTCTGTCATCCATTCATGTTATAGCTGACTCAGATGATGACCCAGCACATGTGGTTCACATTAAACGCTTTCACTGCAGATTTCACAAAATGCGAAGAAGGTACCAGTGTGAGATTTCTAAAGTTAGCTACAGCACTTGACCCAAGGTTTAAGAATCTGAAGTGCCTTGCAGAATCTGATCGGGATGGGTTGTGGAGCATGCTTTCAGAACTCTCAAAAAAGAGCAACATTCTGATGCAGAAACTACAGAACCTGAACCACCAAAAAAGAAAATCAACCTTCTGCTGGTGGTATCTGCTCAGATAATGAAAATGAACATGCATTGGTCCCCACTGCTTTGGATTGTTATTAAGTAGAACCCGTCATCAGCAGGGACGCATGTGCCCTGGAAGGGTGATTGAAGCATGAAGGGACGTATGAATCTTTAGCACATCTGGAACGTAAATATCTTGTGATGCCGGCTACAACAGTGCCATGAGATCGCCTGTTCTCACTTTCAGGTGATATAAACAAGAAGTGGACAGCATTATCACCTGCAAATGTAAGACTGAGTGAACTTTGTTTTATTTTTGAATGGAGTTTATTTTGTTCATAATTCTACATTTGTAAGTTCAACTTTGATGATAAAGAGATTGCACTACAGTACTTGTATTAGATTAATTGAAAAATACTATTTCTTTTGTTTGTATACAGTGCTTGTATACTTGTAATCAAAAATAAATATTAAGTGATCATTGTATTCTTTGTATTCTCTGTTGTAATTGAAATCAGTATATTTGAAAATGTAGAAACATCGAAAAATATTTAAATGGTATTCTATTATTGTTTAATGGTGTGATTAATTGCGATTAATTTTTTTAATCATGCGATTAATCGTGATTCATTTTTTTAATCGCATGACCCCCCTAGTATTTAGTTGCTTAAAGATGCAAATCAGTGGACATTAGGCATCTGGTGGTTTTGAAAATCCCACTAGGCACCTACCTGCATTTTTCACTACCTAAATACCTTTAAAACTCTGGCCCTGCATCTCTGTGTCTATCAGTTTCTCTTTGTAAAACATTTTCTAATATTTCATGTAAAGGACAATATAACCATGCACTGTGTATGTTTCATATTTACTTCATTTTGCACAGAAATATACTGTATTACAAATATGCTTCTTTCTGTGTTTAATGTTTTAGTCTTTGTTCGTATCCTTCATTAAAACACACCTCTTCTGCCAAGCCAGCCAGTATTCTCTGAGTCACATTAGAAGTCAGGTTATTAGGTACTTATATTAATTTATTTTAAATTAAGTTCCCTATACTAGCTTCTGATCATTCAGAGCACTGTATTATTATTTCTTCGTTGTAGACTTCTGGTTCTATGGAGCAGGAATAATATCTTCATTGTTTGTACAAAACTGAGCACGCTATAATGATTTAGTTTAATAAAAATATGAAGAACGGGGCTCTAGAGATGTTTGGAACTTTGTTAAATTTGCAGCAGTAAATTTTTATTGTGTGTTTAGGGTTTCAGTGCAGGTGCCATCCTTTTAGAAGTGAGCTTGTTCTACCCTTCCTTCCTAGACCTCGGGAAGAGAGGATTCTGGCAAGCCAGGATTTCAGAGGTAGGGTCATTTTGCCAGGAAGAGAGAACTGGCAGAGGTGAAAATAAGCGGATCCAGTCCGGTATGGTGTACCAGCAAGAGTCAGTATGCTGTGCTGAACCGGACCGGCTTCCTCAGGCTGGTGATTTAAAGGGCCCGGGGCTCCCTGCAGCGGCCAGAGCCCTGGGCCCTTTAAATCATCTCCCAAGCCCTGCTGCCGGAGCTCTGGGGTAGCAGCAGCAGGGCTCCAGCGGTGATTTAAGGGCCGGGACTCTGGACACTGCGGGGGGCCTTGGGCCCTTTAAAACACTGCCCGAGTCCCGCTGCCAGAGCCCCGTGGTAGCAGCGGTAGGGCTCCGTTGGTGATTTAAAGGGCTTGGAGCTTCACTGCGGTAGCGGAAGCCAGTGGCGCAGGCCCTTTAAATCGCCCCTAAGCCCTAGGGCTCCCGGCCGCCTCTGCAGCTGGTAGCTCTGGGGGTGATTTAAAGGCCCCAGGGCTCACAGCCACAGCCAGAGCCCCTGGGCCTTTAAATCTCGATTTAAAGGGCCCAGGTATTTAAAGGCTCCGCCTCTTCTGGTTGAGGCCACGCCTCTCTTCTGGTTGAGCCCGTGCCCCCTGCTCAGGACTGTGGCATACCAGTAAGTCCTTTAAGTTACTTTCACTCCCAGTACAGTGAAAAACAGAGCAAAGAACTCTGCCAGATGTCCTGACAGGGACACAGATTTACTCAAGGTCTGTTAACAATGGACTCTTTGAGTCATCTCATATGTTGAATTGGAAAAAAATCCTGCAGGGTTGAAGCCTATTAGAAAGTGTTTATATTTATAAGATGATGTTCCCAGTTCTCTGTAAAATCATGCTCATAGTTTAAAGAGCAATTATCTAATCCCCTCGTCTGTCCTCACATTCCAGTCTGAATGTAGAAATTAGTTTAGTCCTTGGGACTCTTTCCCAGGAAACGATGAAATCAATGTTTTGGTATGTGGCTTTGTCCAGAGGGAGTGGGCAGCTGAGTTTATCCATCTTTTCCTTTCCAGATTTTGTTGGGTTGTTCTGTAGTGCATACTCTTGTCAGAGAAGCTGCCCAGAGTCCTCCTCCTATCTGACAATAGAAAAGAGCATTCTCTTGTCTCTTTTTCTCCCTTTTGTTCAAAAAAGAAAAGAAAAAAGAAACCCAGACAGTGTGAGCTTGAGGGTCCCAGCTTGGTGGGAATGAACAATCTGAGTACATCTTCTGTTGGCACTCCTAGGCTTTCTTACTCTCCATGTTATACACAAATTCTCTCCTAGATGCTGATGGGGAGTCTCTCCGGTCCTTGTTTTCAGAGTGGGATAATCCTGTATTTGCTCGATACCCAGAGGTGGGTATTATTATGTTCTAGAGTTTCAGTGGGAGCCGTTTCAATCTTGTCTTCTATTATGTTGATATTTTTTAACTGAAATGGCAAATACTATAACTGTTATGTATATTTATTCTGTTGTACATATACCAAGCTTGTCTATGGTACCTTTTTATAGATTATTTGTGAGTTCATTTGTGGGTTTATGCAAATTAGAAGTGATTGGTATTACAGCTGATCTTAAAGAATACCTAGTGTTATTTGGAATCCAAAGTGGTGGTGTGGGCTGAGTCTACAATGCAAAAATAATCACCTTGACTTAGGATAAAATTCTGTCCCTTGCAATACTCCCCTCCCTCTTATATGTGTTATGAGTTATTTAAATATGTTTGTAGCATTGGCAGACCATAATGTGTGAGGGAGAAACAACATTGCACACTATGTCTATGGAGCTTTTAGAGCCATTTCCTTTATAGTCACAGGGAAATATCTTTAATCCGTGTGAATAAGTGTACAATTTCAGTCAGGATGTGCAATATGTATACAAATATTTCCACTTGTGTACAATACAGATGCAGGAGCAAACCACCTGCTGGTGAGTTTCTGAAGGGAAACAATTCTTTAGAACATCTGCTGTAGTAACAGTCATTCTGAGATGATACATCTTCCTGGATGTTCAGCTCACTGAGTGTGTACGTGTTGGCTGACAACTAATGTCAGATTGTCTAATGAAATAGCTCTTAGTGTGTGGGAAAGTGTTGAGAGAGGAGCAGAGAGATTACCAGATGGTATTTTGAGCTAGTTCTGTTCTTGTTAGAGGAACCAATGCACTAGGTACAGAGGGACCCTTTTCCAGAATAGTCTTATTCAAAGCTGGCAGTTTGATTTTTTGGCTTTAAACTCAATAGTTAAGTCTGCATCCTGTAAATTATCTGTGTTTATCTTTTTCACAGGTTGCTGTTGATGTGAGCAGTGGCCAGGCTGGGAGTCTGGCTGTGAAAATTCATAATATCTTATATCCCTATCGTTTCACCAAGGAAATGATTAATTCAATGCAGGTACAATAAGTCAGATAGCAGCTTTGTGTAAACACCAATATTTCAACTGCTACTAGCCAAATAGTATTTTATTAATGTTTCTGCTGGGTGAAAAAAACATAGTGAATTAAATAGATAATACTTTTTAATTTGCAAGAAAAGCATTATTGGTTTGTGAGAGAGACATCAACAGATATATGCATATCAAGTTATATCTCAAAACCATCTCTTGGATGATTGTAAACAGTTGCCTACACAGTGGTTCCCAACTTGCTTGAGTTTAAAGCTGGTTAAGTCAAGAAATAGCCCTGATATCACTGCCTTGTAACTTACAGCACTATCATTGGCACTTCACTAAGTAACATTTTGATAGGCAGTTGTAGGCGTAGCTATTTGGTTAATTCTGATTCTTTGACATACATTTTCAAAAGAGATATGCCGAAGAAATTCTGACCTGCAGCTGAGCAGTTTCAATAGCAATCCCAAATCTCATGTGAGGACTTTTAAACTTATTTTGAAGTGTGGTTCTGCTCTGAAAAGTGACACTAAAAATGGCACAGTAAACATGAAACCCAGTTGTATCTTAGTGCTTCTGTATCAAATGTTTTGCCCATAAATTTTAAAATTAATATAAATATGCTGCCAACCTTGCATTTTTACTTTTGGACTCTGAGAGCCATTCTGGGTTCTTTTCTTCTCTCACATCTAATCTAATGCAGGTTCTGCAAACCAAACTATTCTTGTTTACATCCATGCAGTCACATTGATTCCTGTGGTTTTGTAGAATTATAAATGGTTAGGACTTAGTAAAAAGCTAGTTCACCTTGTGCATTAATACTAGAATCCAGTTCATTTTCTCTTAGTTGTGTTACCTCTGTAAGGTTAATGGGAGTAAAACCATTTGTCACTAATGGCAACAGGTTTGTTTGAAACACCAGGGAAGAGATCTAGAGATTTGAAGGTTTCATTTTTACATTAACTTTTTCAGGTGGAACTGCAATTGTACTCAACCAGTGGTCCCAATATTAACTATTGGTGAGGAGAGGAGTTTATCTCTCAAAAGTTTTGTATGTTTCCCTTCAAAGAAATGGTTTTGCCAATGGATAATGAACATTTTGAATATGTTACAGGTTCTTCACCAAGTGGACAATAAATTTATTGCTTGTTTGATCAACACTAGGAGTGACGTGAATGCAGATGCAGGTAAGAATCCCCATTAGTACTGAGTAGGTTGAGCTTGCCCTCAAGTACAGTTTCAGTACAGATAGGACACTGACCTGGCATTCTGAAACATGTTCAGAAGATGTGATTTTTTTCAGGGGTGTATTCTTCTGATCTGATAGTTCTGTGATGCTAAATGCAAAATAACAATGCAAAATTCCTCTTTCAGTAATATTAAGGCTCTAACTTGTATCTGACAAAAGCCAGGAAACCAAAAGCAAATGCCAGGATTGTGTCCTTGTCTTCTGCTCTTGAGGGACAGGAGAAAAAGGCATGTTGTTATGAATTAAGGAGAGTGCTGGCCTTCACTTGGAATTTCCTGGATTTTTCTCTCTCTCTGTTTTGGAGATTGCTAATGGACTTTGTTCATGGTGCTCCTCAGGTGCTGTGGTGATTAATGCTGCTATCGATAAACACCTTACCTTTTGGTAATGTGAAATATATTGAACTTCATTCTCAGTTAATGGTTGCATTTCATCTTCTGTATTGAAACTAGCTTGAGCAATAAAAAAATGTTCTCCAAACCAGTAGCTTCTTGTTTTTTTATCTAATCTGCATAATAAAATAGAACAGATTGTAGTTGACCTCATCTTTAATATACAGAGAATGGGAATTTGGCTGATGACACCATCATACATACAACTCCTTTAACTTCATGCTGGCCACTGCAGGTTTTAATGACTCGTCTGGATCCTCGCATTTAATTTCTGCATTATTTTATTTTCTGTTAAACTAACTTCCTCCTGAATTTAGCTCTGTTAAATAGACTTATCCCCAGCTGCTAAATCTGACCTCGGTGAGACATGGGCATTGCTCCTTCTTCCTCCCAATATGTGCAGTTGTTTGGAATGAAGGTGCCTGTTGTTAACCTCCTCCCTTACACGTCTAGATGGAAACCTGCTGGTGTTGGTGGATCAGCATGCAGCCCATGAGCGTATCCGCTTGGAGCAACTTATTGCAGGTGAGGATTCATATGTCCAAAAAAGCTCTTTATTGCCCCAGCAAAGTGTAACTGGGAGCAGTCTCCAGGAGGAAAACCGTGAGTCAGCTTGCTAACAAAATTATTTTAAATATAAATTTTCTCATGGGGTCCAGAGATCGAATATGATCTTCGACCTTTCCTATATCATTGGCCCGTATGGGCATATAGGCATCTATGAGCTAATATGTGAAAAAAATTATCTAAATATTGGCACCCAAGGGAGCACTAGGTGCCTTTCAAAAGAGAGAGAATGATCCATACCCCAAGGAGCTTTCAGGTTGAAATAGGTCTGGGGGCTAACAAGACAGGCAGGATGAATAAAGTCAGGAAAATGGGGATAACATCAATAAAATTAAGAGGTTTAGCAGTGTGAACTAATGGGTGGGATGATGGCGTAAAGAGCATGGGTTGTTTTCGTTTAACTAAACACCATGATCAGAAGAGAAACCTAAAATTCACCACATTTAGTCATCTGAAACTGTATGCAGAGGGATAAGTCTTTTCTCTTGCCCAGTTAAATTTTGGTTATAGGTCTGTAAAACACAGTGCCCATTGACATCCATTGAGCACTTAAAAGATCACTGGCCTTCTCGTTCATTAAAAAGGCCATGCAGTCCTTGCAAAGAAGATTCCAGGAAAGAAACACTGCTTCTTTTGGCCTACTGGTGAAAACAGCTAAAGACTGAGAACCCTTCTGGGATCGAGGGAAATGTCTAATGAATGGTATTAAAATGGAGACTGTGTGTCAGGACCCAGACAGAGGTAGCCATATCTAGTGGGTAGCAGCCTGGTTCAGGAGGACCTTGTTCCAGGTTATGGGGAATCAGACAGGCACTAGGTTGAACTAATCCAGACAAGATCAGACACTATTAGGATCACCAGGACTCAGGCCAAGGTCAGGATACTCGTAATCAGGCAGATCAGAGTCTATAAAGCTGGGTGAGGGATCCAGACAGCAGTGACATAGAGGCCAGTTGTGTGTGCCTCTATTTAGGTTTACATAGAAGCCCTGACCAATCAGAGCTCCCAAGGGAGGCCTTCCTGACATAACTTCAGGTTTCATGTTTTCTCTGCTGGGTTAGTTAGTAGCAAGCCACTGAGTGAGAGCAAGGAGGCATCAACTAACTGGGGAACCAGCAGACCCAGCCAGTTTTGAGATCTGCAGACTCATGACACAATGCACTGATTTTAAATTGGCAGGAGGGATAACTCAGTGGTTTGAGCATTGGCCTGTTAAACCCAGGGTTCTGAGTTCAGTCCTTGAGGGGGCCATTTAGGGATCTGGGGCAAAAATCTGTCAGGGACAGTACTTGAAGGCAGGTGACTGGACTCACTGACCTTTCAACATCCCTTCCAGCTCTATGAGATAGGATAGGTAGATTGTTCAATTCACAAGTGGCCATCGCATGAGTTGAGCTAACTCTTGTATTAACCTTTGCTATGTAGAATAACTCCTTTAACACTGATGGGGGATCCAAGTGTGGAATTAATCATACTCCCTAGACAATGATTGTCTCTTCCATGACTATCCTTGTTCCCCATGAGTCTCAGGAGGAATTCAAGCACGGAGGGCTACATGCCAAGCCATAGGGCCATTGAGGATAGAGCCTGCGTGTACATTTTAATAACAGTATTTGTAATTTTTCTGCCCATAGATTCCTATGAGAAGCAACCTGAAGAATCTGGCAAGAAGAAATTGCTGTCCTCCACCATCTGTCCCCCACTAGAGATTGAGGTAACAGAGGAACAGAGAAGACTTTTACGGTTAGTAATGGTTGATGGCTCCAATATCTTGGATAGGACTCCAGTGAATAGGAGAATGTAATTTCTGTGTGCTGTTTTGGATACCACAGCCATTGCTGGAGTTGCTTTCATTCTGCTTTAGGCACACATTGAGTGAGTTCCAATAGCTATAATGTGAGGAGAAGAGAATAGAGGGGTATGGGAAGTTCGTACAATGAATCGTTAGAAAAGAAAAGTCTCTCTGCTCTTGGGTGACAGAAACCAGAATCACTACATAGAATAAGAAGTGAACATTGTCTCTCAAATATTTTGGAATAGTGGATTGTCTACTGTCAGGAATTCTTCCATCCCATACAAGAATTTAGATTAGATTCAGATTTGGGTTTGAGTAGTTACATTTATCTAGCATTACTTAGAGGTTTATTCAGAAATCTCTGCTCTCACTCTCAGCAGGCACTCAAGTGGGGTGGGTATTTACTGTTACAAGATGTTCTCTCCTTTTGTGCTCAGAGTAGGCTTGTTTGGTAATGGGGACTTTTCTGCCCTTCTTGTGTGGACTCATTAGGAACATGGAAATATCTGTACTAGATCATATTTATAGTCCATCTAATTCAGCATTCTCCTTGAGAGTGGCCAGTGCCAAATGCTTCAGAGGCAGGTGTAAGAAATTACATAATGGATAACTATGGAATAACCTGTTCATAGAGGAACATTAAGAAAGAGGGTAAATAGGAGCAGCTGATTTACCTTCTTTATCCCTGTTCATTATTTTATATGCCTCTGCCATCTCCTATCTTAATCTTTCTTCATAGGGAAGGCTTTCTGGACCATTAATAATTTTTGTCACCCATCTCTGAATCCCTTCTATTTCTTTTCTATCTTCTTTGAGATAGGGTGACCAGAACTGAACATAGTACTCCAGGTGAGGATATCCCATTGATTTATACAATGACATTGTGACGGGTTCCCCGGGGTGCAATCTGGAACTGAAATACCACTGAGTCCTCTGTCTCACCAACCTGAGCTCCCTCTCCCACTGTGATGTTGTGGCAAGCTGCAAACTCCTCCTGCTGCACTTGTACAGACATCCACAGGCAGGGACATACCCAACTGAGTTACGTGAATGCTTTCACCAGTCACTCATGAACCAACAATAGACAGGCTCCAGCCAATTCCCCCCAGTTCCCCAGCCTAGGACCCCAGATCTGTACCGTCTTGCCCCGGTCAGAAGCCTGACTAGTGTAAGTCTGTTCCCAAGTCTGTCTGTCCCTCAATGTGGAGAAGATATGCACCAGCTTTTGTTCCTGAGCAGGAACAAATACTTCAAGCAGAACCCACTGGTTTAGATAAAATATAAAACAGATATATTAACTACAGATAGATTTTAAGTGATTATAAGTAGTAAGTGTACAGATCCAAGTTGGTCACCTAAAAAATAAAAGTAGTGTCTC
Source organism: Gopherus evgoodei (assembly GCF_007399415.2). Taxonomy (NCBI): domain Eukaryota; kingdom Metazoa; phylum Chordata; order Testudines; family Testudinidae; genus Gopherus; species Gopherus evgoodei. The sequence continues at coordinate 45,296,072 of NC_044325.1, forward strand.
ACCCTGATGGTATAGTTACTTAATACACAAGCTGGGATTCTCCTTTCCAGTCTTGGATCATCTCTCCAGTTCAAAGTCTCTGTTCTCCATGCATGTTTCCAGGTGTTGAATTGTGGAGGGAGTGAGGCCAAGTGATGATGTCACTTCCCTCTTTTATAGCTTATTCCAGCTTGCTGGAAAGATCCTTTGCTTTGCAGTGAGTCAAGCTGTCTCCATTGTCCGTGTGCTATCTCGAGAAGTCTCGATTGTATATGGTTCCTGGGACAGTCCTTGTGAGTGTGTATTCCCCTTAATGGGCCATCATCAGTATCTGTCTGTTCCTTTGTTGTACATGAAAGGCTGGTTGTGGGTGTTCCCAACCTTACAACATATTTCAGTAACACACATACAACAAACTTTGTAACTTCATATACAATGATAGCTTATACAATCTAACGGAATATTAATGTTCAACAAATCAAAACTTTTAAATGATACCTCACAAGGCATACTTTGTACAAAGCATATCATAAACATATCACTATGATAAATATGGGAGTGCCAGGGTGTTGCTTTGAGATACAGAGTGTCACAGACATTACAATATTTCCATATTATTTTCTGTCTCATACTTTTTACACCCTAACATTTTGTGTGCTTTTTTGGCTGCCACTACACATTGAGCTGTTACAGTGACAGCCAGGTCTTTTTCCTTAGTGATTGCAATTAATTTAGAACTTCAGATTCCGTTATCCTTCCTAATCTCCATCTTACTTGCTCATTTTTTTATACTCCTTTCTATTGGCTTTACAAGAATTTGATAGCCTGTTTTGGAAAGATATATATTTGGCTTCAATAACCTCTTGTCCCTTATCGTTTAACCACAGTGAACTATTTTTTACCTTCCTGCTTGCTTGTTTAGGGCTATGCTTTCCTTCTGTAATTCTGTTCTGGTTACATAAGTGGCCTCCATGCAGAGTCTAATGATTTTAATTTCTTCATTCTTGACATTAGGGTTTCTTTGACTAGCTTCCTCTTTTAAAAACCATTCTCCTTTCTAAACTTGTATCACAATTCTGGTTTTTAGTATGATTCCTCTCAGAGGATATTGAACTTTATGATATTGTATATTTGTCACAATGTACCTCACTGCTAGGGCACTTCCTCCTGGCAGCTCTAGGAATTAGGTCTTTCTGAGTCCAATGCCCCATTTATTGCTTGTCTGCATGCCCTGCAGCCTCTTGCTCTATGCGTCTCAGGGTGCTCTCTCTCCATGGCTTGGCCCTCCAGCCAGCTCAATGTGTTTTCCCCCTTTTGAGGGTTCAAAGTCTTTCCATCCAAATTGTCTCAGGCAGTCTTCCCATTCGCTGCCTGGAGTGTACCACTTCCCCAGTGGCTGGTAGGGGAATCTGGGTCTACCCTCTAATCAACAGCCAAGATCTACAACATCCCACCTTGCTACTATTTCCCTGAGCCTTGTCCTACTCTGCATCTCTCAGGCTTGCGCCACCACCCTTCTGGATAAACTCTTCCTTCAGGGCGTGAATCCCTGGGCTTTCTACTGTCTCCCTGGGTTTCCTCTTTTCCCTCTCTAATGCCTAGGGAGCAACTGCAGACTTCTTAACTGCAGCCCTTTTCTGCTGCCAACTTCCTACCTTTATACTAGCCCCACTTGTTCCCTCTCAGTAGGGCTTCATCATCAATCAGGCATTGCTTAGGGCTTGTCTAACTTAAAACATTGCAGCAGCACTGCTGTAACATTCCAGTGAAGATGTTACCTATGCCAATAGGAGGGCTTCTGCCATCACTATATCTACTTCAGCTCCCCGAGAGATGATACCTAGGTCGATGGGAGAATTCTTCTTTCTACCTAGCACTGTCTACACTGGGAGTTAGGTCCATTTTAACTATATCGTTCAGAGGTGTGGATTTTTCACACCCCTGAGCAACATAATTGTATTGATCTAATTTCCTGGTGTAGCCCAGGCCTTAGCAAATCTAATTTACCTCAGGCGTGGCCTATCAGGTTAATTGTCTCTTCTCAGGCTCATTAACCCTTTCCAGGCTAGTGTGGGGGTGAATACCCTGTCATAATATTGCATTGCATGTATATAATATATTGTGGTCGCTATTACCTGAACTTCCTGTGTGTATCTTAAGAAAAGAACTGTAGACAAGGGAAAAAGTGTTCACCATCCTATTGTGCAATAAAGCGAACTCCTGGGATCTCAGAACCATGGAGCCAGCATTCTGCACAAATTTAATGGAGAGAAATGTGCATTGAAAGAGGAGCATTGCTGGGAAACCCTGAGATGTCGTCATATGGGTGGAGGAGATGGGAAGCTTCTGTGTGGGGAGTGCAGAAGTGTCCAGCTTGGAGTGATCCTGTAGGTGTGTGGAAGAGGGTGCTTCAGTTTCTCATTTCTGAGGTTTTCTTCTCAGGTGCTGCCGCAAAAGCCTGGAGGAAATAGGCCTTGAATTATCATTTCCAGAGAACAACAGCTCCCAGATTCTAGTTGGGAAAGTGCCCCTGTGCTTTATGGAGAGAGAGGCCAATGAATTACGACGGAAAAGACAGCCTGTGGCTAAAAGCATTGTGGAGGTTAGTCCTGGATGTGGAGCTTGAGCAATTACATTGTGATGGTGTCGTTCTGCTCTATATTAATCGTGCAGGGTGTTGGAAGAGTGGCTCCTAAGTGAGAAAGCTAAATGCAATGCTTTCAATAGAATATTTATCCATGTCCACTGGCCTCAGGACTGCTTCTTTGCTGGTGTACTTTTCATCTTAAGTGAGAGAGTCTCCTCCTGAAAATGAAAGGAGCATGACTTACTAATGCTATTCTGTCCTTGCGGGATAAAACAGCAAAGATTTACTTATTAATTGCATAAGAGGCTACATGGATGGATGGCAAGACTATTATTTTAAGTTTAATACAACTAAAATGAGACTCCCAGTATAGAGGCTAGTATTCAGCAATGTAGGTGACAAGGTTGGTTAAGAGGGGTCCTGCTATTTTTGGTGAAGTGGAGTGGGCCACCAGTCTCTCTTCCCTTAGACCTGTGTGGCAGCAGAATTGATAATATATACCACCTCATGTACCTTCGACAGAGAGGCAGTGTTAATAGAACACTAGACTGGGACTCAGGAGAGCTCAGTTCTATTCGCACTTTGGCCCTGGCCTGCTGGCATGTGACCCAGGGCAAGTCACCTCACCGCTCTCTGCCTCAATTTCCCTGTAATAATAATGATGTTCCTTTGTAAAATGCGTTGAGATCTACTAAAAAAAGCACTAGATTATAAATTGTTATTATTGAACACAATTAGTGTTAGGTAGTGATGTTTGTTTTCTTTTAGTCCCATAATTAGTCTAACTCTAAGTCTATAACAGACATAATTAGAATCATAGAATGTCAGGGTTGGAAGGGACCTAAGGAGGTCATCTAGTCCAACCCCCCACACAGAGTAGGACCAATCCCCATTAGGGATTATTGCAGATTTGGGGAAGTGGATAAAATAAAATTCATAGTGGGTGAGTTGCAAGGAGGATTGCATTTAAAGATTAAAACAATAATATTTTAATTTGTTCTTAAGGCTCTCTTGCTCCAGTTGTATCTGTGTGGCTTTCATTTGCACCTGGGAGCAGGGGTGGCTCCAGGCACCAGCGCTCCAAGCGCGTGCCTGGGGCAGCAAGTCACGGGGGGTGCTCTGCTGGTCGCCACTAGGGCGGCAGGCAGGGTGCCTTCGGCAGCTTGCCTGCGGAGGGTCCGCTGGTCCTGCGGCTTCAGCGGACCTTCTGCAGGCACGCCTGTGGGAGGTCTGCCAAAGCCACGGGACCAGCAGACCCTCCATGCTTGGGGCTGCAAAATGTCTAGAGCCGCCCCTGCCTGGGAGGAGTTTAAACTTTGAAATTCCTTAGAAAATGTTGTTGGTATGAAACAATACCTGCAATCAGGAATCAGATTTGAAAAATACAAGTGGCAGTAATCTCTCATATTCTGCTCACAACTCAGACTCCATCCATTCATGATGCCAAAATCATATACCTCTTATAGCAGATCATTCATAATTTGATTGCCCCTCTTTCTTGAGTGCTTTGATCAACAGTGACATAGTTAACAAGACTGACATTTAATTGTCATCATTTGGTGTCAGAGTTGTCTTCTCCTATAAACAAATAGGGGCAGTTCATCCCTCTCAGAGCTATTGTTTCAGGCTTTCTGAAAACTGAGCCAGAAATTGCTGCATCGATTGCTTACAGTTCACATTTTGAAGATTTTCTTCACACCCATAAGTATTAAAGACTTAAAAAAAACAAAAACACTTAGGGATAGCTCAGTGGTTTGAGCATTGGCCTGCTAAACCCAGCATTGTGAGTTCAATCCTTGAGGGGACCATTTAGGGATGGTGGGGAGGGAGAGTAAATGTCAGGGACAGTTCTTGGTCTTGCTAGTGAAGGCAGGGGACTGGACTTGATGACCTTTCAAGGTCCCTTCCAGTTCTATGAGATAGGTATAATAACAAGATGCAGCCAGCAGGCTGAACCATTGTGAGCCGTTCCAATCCTACTCCTGTTTGCAATATGTTTCTCTTTTGTTCGTGTGTGAGAGTTTACATATAGGGAAGGTGCCCTTTTCAAGAGGTAATACTGCTGATCTCTTGGGGCAAAAAAAAAACAGGTTGTGAAATGCTGTTGGCTTAAAAAAAAAAATGACCCATTTCCTTGTACTTAATGTAGGAAACTTGGAGACCTTAAGCTTACAAAACAAGTGTCATAACCACCCCAATACAGACTGCTTGGATTTGACTCATTGAAGGGAGCCCTTTTTTGAACAAATATTTGGTTTTATGGTGTTTGCTCTTATTCCCCATTATATGTCATCTGCTGAATGATATTAGCAATGTGAAAAATCAGGAAAGCTTTTCCTCCAATCTATGAATAAAAACTAGGTGTGAGAGGATATCTACTAGTTATAAAATCTTGAAGGACAAGATTGTTACCGAAATATCGGGTCTGCCTAGCTGAGAGCCAATTAACAGCCTGACAGGAATAAGGAAAAATGCTTTATTCTGCAGAAAAAGGAGAGCCTGTACCTTGGTACAAAAGACTCTGTCTTACACAAATTTCACAAACCTTTTAAACACATTCAGACAAAGACCCTTGCGTGTTAATACTTGATTGGTAAGTGTAAGATTGCATGCTCCCGTTATCTGGGTAGTACTGATTGGTTTGGAGCAGGATTTTCCTGCTTTGAGGCAGAGAAAAAGAGAGAGTGCAGAAGTTCAGGCTACTGTGTCCATGAGCAGTACTCACCCCCCTCCCCACTGTCCGCTTGTAATCTATTAAGGGGGGTCAGCCAGCTTTCACAAGATGACCGGAAACAATCAGATCAGTTCACTAACTACAGATACTTCCTTTGTTTAATAAATCAGTTAGTTTTAAATTTAAAACATGTTTTGCTAAACTTTATGCTAACCATTTTTCTTTTGTATGTATCCTGCACATTTAAAATAGTTTTATTCTAAAAATAAAATTCTGTTTTTTGTATTTTTAAATGAATTTTAAATTCCATCCCAAGCAGAGATGGGCAAAAATCACAAGTAAAAACATAATCATCTAGTAAATAAGAAATGCATACTTCACCATTTTCTAACATAGTAAAAGATGTAAAAGTTAAGAATCTTAACAAATGTAAGTTAAGCTATATAATTACTTACTGTATGTGTATAGATATACTGTATCTTCCTGGTTAGCAAAAACTAAAAGATGCTCCAAATTTAGTGTAAAGGCTATCTTTAGTTGCAATTCAGCTGGGTTTTGTGGTTACCACAAAATTAAAGGATTTAAATGTTTTAAATCAGCGATTTCTGCTTGCTGATTTAAATTGTGATTAAAATCAGTGATTTAAATTACTTTGATTTAAATTAATCCACTCTGTTAGAAAACAGCATCTTCTGACACATCAAGTTCATTCTTTTTTGATTGATTGTCCACATGGGTCACACGAGCACTGGAAGTGGAATACATGTATATGAGGTCTGATTCTTTTGGCTAGCAATGCCCATGAGGGCCACACCTGTACCCTGGATGTCCTCATGCCTTTCTTCTCCCCTTTTTCCACTGCTAGAGATAAAGGACAGAGTAGGCCCAGCTGACCCTCAGTTCCTTCTTTCTACCTGTGGCTGCAAGACAGAACCCCTGCAGCATCTGCTTCTCTGCACACTGTGTGACTTTACTGATCATGTGTGTAACGAGATATATATATATATATATATATATATATATATATATATATATATATATATATATATATATATATATATATATATATATATATATATATATATATATACACAGAGAGAGAGTGTGTGAGTAATATATTAGTATGGTTAGCGTAGTGTCTTTTTTACACTTAGTGGCTATATATAAAAAAACAAACAAACAAACAAAATCCTCTTATTAACGTTAGAGACTTCCCCAGTACCAGGATATAGTCTCTATGGCTGAAAGGAAGTCCCAAGGGTTCAAAACTTGCTCCTCCTATGATTCAGTTGATCTGCTTAATGATTGGCACTCTTGGGGATAGATGCTCAATCTGTTGCCTCTTCTCCAGAAGGATACAGAAGGTGAGAAAGGTCCACCTTAAACATTTTTTTCTGAAGCTCTCAGGTAGAGCCTCCTCAGAACCAGAGAGAAAAGGGCCTCTCTGGCCTGAACAGGCTTCCTCAGTCAATGCTTCAGTTTTCTGAATAGGGTAGGAAGGAATATCTTTCCCACAGCAAGCACAGACCTCAGTCACCCTTCTTGGGACCCAGTAAAAGGAGGCATAGACGTCCTCAGACTATTAAGACAAAGGGTAGTTCATGGCCCAAATTAGGTTCCTCTGACACCCTGATAAAACCCAGTTGTTGAGCTCACATGGTACTTTCTCAGGCAGTGGTCCACATTTTACCTGGTACTGATTCTCAGTGCATGAGATGTCATTGATTGTCACCTCTGAATCTGGTACAGACCCCTACAGTACAGATGCTCCCAGCACTGACTTTCTTGGCACTGAAGTTATTTGTGGTGTCACGTGATCTTGCAATGACTATGAAGCCTGAGTCACCATTAGTATTCTCAGCTATAAGAGTGCCTTCTGTATTTTGGTATTTACTACCAGTATTGCTACAGTACTAGTCAACTCTTCAGCTGCAGTGGTGGGGAAGATTCCAGTTCACCCCAAAACTCTGGTTAGGGTAGAGGAGGAGTACTCATTTTCTTTCTCCCCTCCTGAGCATAGTAGGAAGGATATTCCCCCAGCCACTCATCTCTTTCCCATTCATATGACCTTTACTGGTCTAACAGGGAATCTAGGAGTTGTATATGTAGACCTATGGCACCTCAGGGAGCGCATTCACCTTGATATCCAACCCCATAGCCCCCAGCCCCTTACTTCTACGAGGTGCAACCTTGGGCCCTTTGGGGTATCCAGCCAGCCATAGACGCCGACTTCTACTTGTGCCATTGGGTGCTTGACCCCCATCTACCCCTGGCCCTGCCCCGACTCCCACCCTTGCCCCGCCCTGCCCCCATTCCAACCCCTTCCCCAAAGTTCCCGCCCCAACTCTGACCCCTCCCTGCCCCTATTCCAACTCCTTCCTCAAATCCCCTCCCCGGCCCCGCCTCTTCCCCCAGAGGAATTGGCATCTATGCAGCCACAAGGAAAATTACCTCCACTGCCCCTTGTAGACTTAGATCTCATTCCCCTATGAAACTTCATAGAGTGCTCAAGGAGCGCTGCTGGTGCAGACTCACAGTATAGCACAGGAAGATGAGGAAGAACACCTGCAGATGGTAGAGCACTTGATCCCAGCAGTGGTCTTCTCTTCCTCACCAGATTAGGCAGTAAGGCCCTCCACTTCCACGCAGCTGGATGATTGGAAAACATTTTAGTAACTGGTGCATTACATGTTAGAAATCCCCATGGAGGTAGAACAGGAGGACTCTCACAAGCTACTGGACATTTTGTACTCTGGCTTGCCTGAAAGGTGTGCCATGCCAATTAATGAGGGGCTGTTGGAGCCAGCAAAAAAATTGTTAGTAGACCCCATCATCTGTGGCACCTAATTCTAAAAAGGCAGATAGGTGCTGTCAAGTTTGTCATAACATTGGACAGATGATGCTAGAGATCATCACCCATGGCTAGCCTACACTTCTGCTCCTTGCCCCCTATGCTCCCTTCCCCATCCCTCTTTGGGAATCCTTCTCACGAGAGCCTGTTACAAGCAGAAGTGGCCTTATTGCTTCGTGTAGAAGCCATAGAGGAAGGGCCCTCAGAATTCAGGGGAAGAGGCTTCTACTCTGTTTTTTCTCATTTCAAAGAAAAAATGGGATCTTTGTCCTATACTAAACCAGAGGAGATTCAACAAATATATATGCCACCTCAGATTCAGGATGGTAATACTTGCCTCCATCATTCCATTTCTTGTGGCTCAGGACTGGATGGTAGCTCTTTACTTACTGGATGTGTACTTCCATAGAGCTATCCACCTATTCCACAGGAAATAACTGAGAATCACAGTAGGGCCCAACTATTACCAATACAAGTCTGTCCATGGCACCAAGAGTATTCACAAAATGTCTGGCAGTAATGGCAATGCATTTAAGGAGAAAAGGTATCCATGTCTACCCAAACTCTACCCATATCTGAATGAGCAGAGGAAGGTCCAAGTAGGAGACCACAGTATCAGTTCTTTCCTTGTTTTCTCAACTGGGATTCTTTGTGAACTGCAAGAAATCGTCTCTCACCCCATAACAGACAATAGAGTTCATAGGAACCATGATCAGCTCTTGATCAGCAAATCCCTACCTCCAAGATGACAGATTATGGTCTCTCCAGTCCATAACAAATGAGCCAAAATTGACTTAAACAAGGTTGGTGTGTATGTGCTTAGGACTATTGGACCATATGACAGCATACACATATGTGACACAGCTTGCCAGACTTCACCTGTGGTCCTTGCAGTTATGGCTGAGGTTTGTGTACTCCCTGTCAAAGCATCACATGAGCAAGAGAGTCCTGGTCCCACCCTAGAACTCAATCGGTGGCTGGGAACATATAGAAAAGAGTTTCCTTCTCGATCCCCTCCCTGACAATAAAACTCATCACAGACACTTAAGATACAGGTTGGGAGTACCATCTGCATATGCAAGGGACCTGGTTTGAAATTGCATGTGAACATCCTAGAGCTCAGGGCTTCCAGCTGGCCTGCATGGCATTCCAGCTTGTTCTGCAGATCTTGACAGACAATATAGCCACAATACACTATATAAAGAAGCAATGAGGTGGTCAGTCATCCCCTCTCTGCCAGGAGGCCATCAAGCTAAAGACTAACTAGGTATGTAATTGTATTAAAACATACCATGAGTTAGCTAGATGAGATCTATTCTATATAGGTTCTTAGACTGAACTTATCACTGTAGTATCTGAGCACCTTCCAGTAGTGCCCTAAGCAATGTGACTAAACATCTGTCATGTATTGTTTTATTTTCTTATCTTCTTCTTAGGGAGAGAAGTGTATGCAGTGGAATGTCACATGTTATAGGGCTTTAGAGGATTGGGGTTTTGGGGTATTTTTGTAAATATACATGTTATGTATTTACGTTAGAGTGAAAAGGTTAAAGAAATATGTTTCGCACTTGGAGCAGAAGGTGGTGAGGTTTGTGATCATCCTTAGATCCACCCATGCAAGTTATAGCCCACTTCACAAGGGCTTAAGCAGCTTCTGGAGCATCTCTGAAAAGCATACCAATTGCAGAACTTTGCAGGGAAGCCATATGGGGGATCAGTACACTCCTTCATCCCACATTATTCCTTAGCTGAGGCCTGAAGATCTGATTCCTGTTTTGGCAGAACTGTCCTGCAATCAGTATTTAAATAGGACTTCTAGCACTCACTTCCTGATTGAGGTCAATGTTTGCTAGCCACCAGAAGTGGAATACATGTGGATAATCGCTCCCAGAAGAAACAGTGATTGCTTACTTTCAGTAACTGTGGTTCCTCGCAATGTGTTGTCTATGGATTCTGCAACTTATCCACAACCTGCCCTCCTTCCCCGTTACTACAAAGTACTATAGCTCCTAGGGTCTGTATTGGCGAAGAAACTGAGGGATGGTTGGACAGCATCTGCCCTTTATGTCTTTGGATGGGAAGGGGAGAGGGGGCATGAGCACATCTAAGGTCTGGCACCAGTGAACACTGCAGGCCAAAAGATTCCAATCTTGCATACATGGGGCAATGGTTCACTAGAGGTGGAATCAGTGTGGAAAACACATCCCTTAGAACCACTGTCACTGTTGGGTAAGCTACCATTCTTTCTTACTAGCCTTGTAATTGAACAAGCTGATGAGAGATGCTTTAAGATTATGACTCAAACAGATTCTGGAAATTGTGTGTTGCTAGCCCCTTTACTGCAGTCTTGAAAAATTGTAGTGAGTTTGGGAGTTTGCTGGGGTGACTTCAGGCTCGCCTATGGTTAGGGCGACCAGACATCCCTATTTTATCGGGACTGTCCCAATATTTACTTGTTTGTCCGGTCAGGACGCAAATTGTCCTGATATTTTGCCCTCCAGAGCACAGGTGGAGGGGGCTTGTGTGCCCCTACCCCAACTCCGCCCTGGCCCCACCTCAACTCTGCCAATCCCTCCCCCATTGGATCCCTCCCCCAATCCCCCTCCAGCCCCACTCCCTCACTGCCCTATTGGCTCCCTCTCCAAATCCCCGCCCTGGCCCCGCCTCTTCGCCACGCATGCCTCATTCCTCCTCCTCACCCCTCCCTCCCAGGCTTGTGCTAATCAGCTGTATGGCGGCACAAGAGCTGAAGGGAGGAGGGAGAAGCAGGAAGTGGCAGCCAGCTCAGGGGAGGTGGAGGCAGAGCGAAGGCAAGCTGGGGCGGGGGGTCATGGAGCTGCCGGTGGGGGCTCAGCCCCCACCAATTTTTCCTATGCTCTGGCAGCTCTTGTTTTGTTTTTTTGGTTGGTTGGTTGGGTTTTTTTGCTTTTGTTTTTTCCTGAGACTCTCAATCTTTAATTTATCCTCCCAACATAGTTGCCGACTTCCCCTTTGTCTGGTGGGTGCTTGACTCCACCACCCGCCCCGACCTTGACCCTTCCCACCCTCGCCCCACCCCCATTCCACCCCTTCCCCAAAGTCCCGCCCCCATTCCATCCCCTTCCTACAGGCCTCCTCCCCTGAGCATGCCGTGTCTCTGCTCCTCCCCCTCCCTCCCAGAAAGTCCAGAGCACTGCCAAACAGCTGTTAGGTGGTGGGAAGCGCTGGGAGCTAGGCAGAGGCTGCCGGTGGGTGCAGAGCACCCACTAATTTTTCCCGTGGGTACTCCAGCCCCGGAGTACCCATGGAGTCAGCATCTATGCCTCCCAACACTCCTGTGAAGTGCTGTCATCCCCACTTTACAGGGGTGACTTGCCGAAGGTAAACAGGAAGTCTACAGCAGAGTGGGAGACTTCAACCTGGACTCCCACTGCCTAGGCTAGTGCTCCAACCACTGGCCCATCCTCCTTGGTTATTTATCACAGTGAGTGACTTGGAACTGATACAGTAAATATGGCCAGATTGGAACAGCAGATAGGAAAAGTGAGGACAGAAAAAACAGTAAGTGATTGATTGTTCTGCCTCTTGCTTTCCAGGAATTGATTCAAGAACAAGTTGAGGTAAGTAGTGCTCTTCTTTTAAAATGGATCAGGGTAGCTCTCTACTGAAAGTCTTGTTGCTTGAGACAGGACAAAACCTGGGAGAATACCATCCTTTAGCTCTTATGGATTGACAGTGGGGAGATGTGGACCAGATGGGCCCTACTAGGTCTTCCTCATCTGTTCCTTCTCTAATGTTACTATTATTTCTTTTTCATACTCACTGGAAAGTTGGACCATGTTCTCTTTCTACTTTTAGCTATTGCAGACCACAGGAGGCGCACAAGGGACACTCCCACTAACCTTTCTAAAGGTGCTGGCTTCCCAGGCATGCCATGGTAAGTGAGCTGAACTTCTCCACAGTGTACTTTCTGGGGCTCTGGCATAATATGGCACTTTGAAGGGTTGCAGGAGTCTGACCTGTTAGAGACAGGGTGTCTACTAGGTGGCAGGAGGCAGTTGCCCTCTTTTTGTAGAGCTCTGCCAAGGACAGAACATGCTGCCTCTATTTGCATTGTTTGTGGCTGTTATCCACATTCCTATTCAGATGTGAGATGCTGACAAAATAAAGCCCTAATGTGCATCGTTCATATGAGCTCTAGAACTTTTAATTCAACAGTTCTGTGGGAGCAGGAGGAGTGCCCTGTTCTCAAAGAGCACATTTTTGGCTGCCCCAAATGGTAAGTTGTAGAAATGCCAGTGTAGGGTGTCCTGGAGACCCTGGAAGTGCTTGTTCAATGATCTGTGATGGACATCTGACTCACCTTCTGGGCTTTCAGAAGCCCAGGAGGTGAGCAGATCTCACAAATGCAAGCTGCACTAATTCTAACCCCTTCATGCCAGCAGACATGTTGCATATTGCATTAATATTCCCCTCATGGCCAAAGGGCAAATGTGTATTGGTAGCGTTGTTGCAATGGCACATCACTAGAGTCTCCAAGTGGCAGACTGCATACAAGATTTCTTTCTGCTAGAAGAGCAGGACAAGTGCCATCTTTGAACTGCAGGATACAAGCTGCTATGGTGAGAAGTAAATGAGACCATAGATTCTCACAGCTTCTGGTGTTTAGGAAAGATAAAGATTGTTAAAGTACCAGAGAGATCTTACTATCCTGCCTGGATTGGCAGTGGTTGCATTAAATGCCCAGGAGTGGAAAAGAGCGGGTGATTACTGAGGTGGTACTCAATCTCTTAAGTAGCATGTGGGGGTGGGTTTTCAGTCTTTCTCTGCTTTGGTAGCTCCTCATTTGTGGAGTGCCCTGGTTTTCGGCTCCAGAGGAAGCTGCTCACGTGCCTTGAGCTGCAACAACTGTAGCATCTAGGAAGCAAGGACATAGTTGTCCTGCCATCTAGTAGCCTCAGACCAGACTAAGCAACTTAGGCTGTGGAGAAGCTAGTCTGTGTGTGCCAGGAAGGCTTCTTGGGGGAAGTCTGATTAAGTGGAGCTAAATCTGAAGTCTGGTGTACTGTGCTGCTGGTTTGTGGTCTCAGGGTTGGGGAGGAAGTGGGAGCTGCCCCATATTAACTTGCTGTGCTGTCCAAAGTTCCCAGAGGGGAGCTTGTTAGCTGAGCTGAACTCTTGCCAGCACATGCTATAATTCGCTTCTCTTTTCAGGAGCTATTAAGTTTAATGACAGCTTGACTAAGGACGAGAGCTGCCAGCTTATTGAAGCTTTGTCCTCTTGCCAGCTGCCTTTCCAGTGTGCTCATGGGAGACCTTCCATGATGCCACTTGCAGACATAGACCACCTGAAGCAGGAAAAGCAGGTACAGTGTGAAGTGCTGGGCAGAGAAAGGCAAACAACTAAGAGGGTGGGTTGTCTGAAAAGATGCGTTTAATCTTGCTAAGCCTTTTCATCCAAGTTTCATACCAACCAATAACACAGCTCACTCTGTATCCACCACTTAATACAAACAGAGGTATCCTGACTGAAATGACCACTGATCACATGTGATGTAAACAAACCTCTAGCTCCTGTCCCTCCCTTAACCGTTCCTGTATTATTCCCCACAGTATTGTATATAAATGAAGACTGCAACTCACTGAGCACAAAGTGCATCTCCAGATACTATTTTAGATTCTACTCACGTGGTGTATTGCACATTTGCCTTTAGAACCCTACTGTTAACATGCCATTTCCTGTCATACTTCTTCCTGAAGTTATACAGACTTGGTAAGCAGCCCCTGCAATGGTTATTCAGCTATCCTGTATCTTCTTAAGGAGTCACACTATTGGTAATACTCTGCAATTATAAACTCATCTAAGGACAGACTGGAGGGAATTCAAAGAAGAGCAACAAAAAAATGGCCAGGGAACTGCAGGAGACTTATGAGGAGAGAATAAGAGTCTGTCTGGTTCGGCTAAGGGACAACTAATGGTGGGGGAAGAACTAGTAATGTGCACCTTTCTAAAGCTCCCTACTAAGTGTGCTGTTCCCTAAATATGTTCAGTACATGGAATAGCCCACAGCAGATCAATACTTTTGCTTTTTCTCTTCTTTCATAATTCAGTTTCTTAGGAAATGGCTGCCTGAAACAATACATTTGCTCTGTGTGCCTGGATGGGTAAATCTACTATTTGAAAGGAGGAATTATTTAGGGTGATATGAGGAGTTATAACCAAGAGATATGGGATGAAAGAAAGAAAAAAAATCTAGGCTAAAGATCAGGAGACCAGTCAAGGTGGAGTGATTTTCTAAAATCAGATTGAGGTTTTGTAAAATAATTTGAAAATTTGTACTATTGCAACTTTAGATGAAAATATATAATTAATTATTTTTAATAAATGCCACTTCCAGTAGGGTATTTGAATTTTACAAAAATAAATTGAATAGTATGATCCTGATCAGCTCATGCTCCAATACGTCTGTTAGTCTATAAGGTGGCACAGGACTCTTTGCTGCTTTTACAGATCCAGACTAACACGGCTACCCCTCTGATACTTTATTCACAAGAGAAGCTCCGTTTACTTTAATGGGGTCACTTGTGCTTAAAATTAAACGTGTTTAAGTGTAGTGGCAGCAGCAGTTAAAACGTATTTTTATTAAACTTTTCTGTTAGGGGCATAAAATATTTCACTTCAGAACAAAATTGCTTCAGTGTTAACAATGAAAAGTTACTTAGACTTTTAATACACAAGTTATTATGAACCATTTTTGTATACACACAGACCAAAAATTTCAAAAGCAGGAGCCTGAAATTAGGCTTCTACGCCTATATATAGGCACTTAGGTGATTTATGAGCACAAGTCCCATTGACTTCAAATCCTGCCAGAAGAGTATAGCCTTACCCAAGCATTTCAGCTTTCTTCATTCATGCCAGTTTATATCAGAATGTGGTGCTGGTTGCAAATATAGGAAGGACAGTTTACTCATCAGTTTTATGTTCTTACAGTAAGGGTGTTAATGAGGCCCTGGGCTTGTGATTTTCAGAAAAGATGAGCCTTCTAAGTGAGAGACTTAAGGAAAAAACATGTAAAATCTGAAATTCTACTAACAATGAGGAAACTAATGGAAGAAACAAGTACTTAACACCTAAGCCTAAAATGAGAACCAATGAACTAGCAAGATGTATATTTAAAAAAAAAATCTGATGTTTAATAAAATCAAATCTTGACTTTTATTCACCCTGCTGCCAAGGAACTGCATCAGATTGTGAAACTGGAAGTCACGGAGGACATTTAAAATTAGATTTGATAAAGCACTTAAGCATCTTTCTGTGTGGGGAAAAGACTGTGGAGGTCGGTGAAGTCCTTTTCTCTTAATGAAACTTAGTATGAATTCATTAATTCTCTTTTCTCCTACCAGCCTAAACCTAATTTGTCTAAACTGCGGAGAATGGCCCACGCCTGGCAGCTGTTTGGGAAACAAGGACAGCACTTGGAAGTGTGAGCTAAAAACCAGACCCTCCAGGAGTGTTGATGTCACACAACCCTTCATGCTTCCAGCCGGCAACGTGAAACCAATGTTGCTGCTTGGATGCAACTCCTGAGTCAGGACGGTATCAGAAGTACTACCTTCACAGCTGACCTTCTGAGGAGTCAAGCTAATCCATGGGAATGTGGCAGAAGAAGGCTCCTATAGTCCAGAGAAGAGGCTTCAATGTTCAGAAATTATATTGTGTGCCCAGACTTGGCTATTCAAGGATAGAAAGAGTCTCACACTTGCAAGTATTAAATTTCCTTCTTGTGAGAATGGCAGGTTTCCTCATAGCGGAAGGGTGGTTTTAATGTATTTACAATGCTTGGAAGTGTAGATGGCTAAGTATTTATTAATAAACCAACACCACTTTCCTCAGGCTCATGTCTGACTAGAGTGAGCACAGGCCATCTGCAAGGTTGCACAGGCAAACTTAGAGTCAGACCTTCAAAGAACCAAAAGTGTCACTTTATTCAACTAAGCATCTAATAGCAGAGCAATCCCAGCTTGCTGTTTCTTTTCTTGCCTGTGGCTTTCACAGCACATCAGTCCTTTTCCTCCAGGTGGAGGGGAGATCTCAAAAATATAGCCAGATGCTGTCTTCTCAGTGAAACATGAGGTTGCTGGAAAAGAGGTAGTTAAGGATCCTAGAGCATTTCTTGCAATAAAAAGTCCTGCTCATATTCTAATTTTATTCTGCCTCCACTCTTCAGTTCACCCTTTAGCTCTAAATAGACTGGGGTTTATTTCTATACCAGTAAGAGGGTCATGTTACAAATTTCTATTTACTTATTAGGCATTACGATAACACACAGGACTCAAGTGCTTAAATTAAAAACAAGAATCCTGGCCCAGCAGGTTTTACGGTCTAAGCAAAACCAGAGGAGGGAAATATTTCACTTCTTACCCTAAACTGTGATGAAGTATTGCTGTGCACTGTTAAAAGAGCTGTCATATTGCCAGAGACAGCTAAAGAGAATGCACTCTAAGGCCTTTGGTTTGTAATAGAAGGCTTTTCAGTTTGCATCCACCAAAGGAACTACAGCCATCTTGCTACAACAGCAGTGCACTACTGGGGCCAGTGTGCTGCTACTGTTTGAAGAATAAGCATTTTATTCTTGTGTAGAGAATAAGCCAACAGCAGAGATCACTACAAGCAGTCTTTATTGTAGCACACTAAGGTAATGCAGCTTAGGGGCAACAGAGAATTCCATTTATACCCGGTCCATCATTGAACAGAACTTCAGTGGGAATATAGAAGAATGGCAACAACAGGTTCCAAAAATCAAATGGATTAAAAACTGCTCCATGTGCCTTGTAATACGAGTGACAGAAGCAAAGCCAAGTGTAGATCTCTGCTCACTGCTGCTCTTGGCTAGGGTGGAAACATTATACTCCATGCAGATGTTTTCCTTTTGAAGACAGTCACCCCTATCTCTGTAGCCCTGGATTTATTTAGCTGCTGGATCTTCTGAAAGAGCAAGGTAGGAAGAGCCTGGACACTTGAGGCACTTCAAGCCAATAGAGCTTAGAGTTCATGGTCATCAGGATGGTAGAGCTCACTCATGAGGCGATAGATGTAGGAGGGTGCATTACCCCCAATATTGGAGATGAAGAGAGTAATGAGCTCTGGGGGAACATAGTCAAACACTGGGCAGTGAACATTGATCTTTGACAGGATCTCCCCTGAAAAGGAAACAGTCATGGTATTAGAGATGAGCAATGAACAAGATGTGGAGTGTGGCTTCACCATACACTGCTTGGAGCACAAGTTGTGACCCTCACCTCACCACCTCTAAAGTCAGCACTGAAATAGCAGAACAAGATTCTAGACAACCCCAACCATGGTAGGTTTATCTGAATTATGGGTATAGAGCCTGGTCTTGGATAAGAATGACAGAGTTTGCCCCTGCTGATGGCTGTTGCTGGTGCTAACCAGAAGAGCCTCCAGATGGAAAATCTGCAAAATGCCACAATGAAAGCCTTAATCAAAAGTGTCTTAACCCTGCACTTGTGGGGTCCTGCTGCACAGAAACACAGATTTAGAAGGTTGGTTGCTATATAAATGGGCGCCAGAGCTGCCATCTTTTTGAAGATGGAATCTCAGAATTTAAGGCCCAAAAGGACCATCATGATCATCTAGTCTTACCTCCTACATGTCACAGGCCACAGAACTTCACCCACTCCTTCCTGCAATATGCTCAAAACCTCTGGCTGAGTTACTGAAGTCCTCAAATCTTCATTTAAAGACTTCAAGTTGCACAGAATCCACCATTCATTCTAGTTCAAACCAGCAAGTGACTAGTGCCCCACACTGCTGGAGAAGGCAATCCCCCCTCCCCCCGATCTCTGCCAGTCTGATCGGGAGGGAGAATGGGACACACATTGCCCTCCAATATGGTGATCAGTTAGACCATGAGCATGTAGCCAGACACCTGGGAAAGAACTGGCTGGAATAACTCTGTGCCATGTCCCATCTCCAGCCATTGGAGATATGTGCTAATAGTAGTCATAAATGGGACATATGCCATTGTAGGCAACCTCATCATAACATCCTGTCTATAAACATATCAAGCTCAGTCTTGAAACAAGTTAGGGTTTTTGCCCCCATTACTCCCCTTGGAAGGCTGTTCCAGGATTTCACTCTTCTGATTGTTACAAACATTAATCTAATTTCAAACCTAAGCTTGTAGAGGTCCAGTTTTATATTCATTTGTTCTTGTGACAACACTGGTGTTTAACTTCAGTCCTTTCACGGCCTGGTGTTTGGTCCTCTGATGTATTTTATAGAAAGCAATCGTATCTCCCTGCAACCTTTGTTTTGTTAGGCAAAACAAGCCACACTCTATGATCTTTTCTTGTAAGGCAGATTCTACATTCCTCTGATTATCCTAGTATCAGAGGGGTAGCCGTGTTAGTCTGGATCTGTAAAAGCAGTAAAGAATCCTGTGGCACCTTATAGACTAACAGAGGTTTTGGAGCATGAGCTTTCGTAGGTGAATACCTACTTCGTCAGATGCATCTGACAAAGTAGGTATTCACCTACGAAAGCTCATGCTCCAAAACCTCTGTTAGTCTATAAGGTGCCACAGGATTCTTTGCTGCTTTTACTGATTATCCTAGTAGCCCTTCTCTGCACCTGTTCCAGTTTGAATTCATCTTTCTTAAACATGGGACACCAGAATTGCACACAGTAACCTGGCCTCAGAAGCTCCAGGGCAGAAACAAAACTATGTCAGCCAGTGGTAATAATCCATATAGTATTTCTGAAGTTTTATGTTCCAAGAAGTAACACTACTTATGAGCGCTACACAGAAACTAGTTTGGTTTCTCTGCTACTGTGCTAGGTCTGTTCTGCCCACCAGTAGGCAGTCACCATCAGAACCTTGATTTTTATTATTTTTTTAAATTACTACCTGTATAAGGACGCGTTTAATAGGGCAGGAACCCAACTGCAAGAATGGAGTTCAGAAGAAGCCCTGTTCCATTCCTCCCATTAGCCAAGTAGCATGTAAACTAGGACAGCGGTCAGAGTCATTTCAGAGTTTAAGACAATGGGCAGGGTTTCCTGCCCTTGGTTACAAGCTAATTCTGTCTTTACATATGTGAGACAGGATCCCGGTTCCTGCTGCCTGGGGTCAACACAGCTAGTTCCCCTTCAAAAACCTGCTCTAAAGAGGACCAGTACCTTCTGTGAATGGCAGCACTTCTTGTGGAGAGACAAACTTGTAGAATGAATCCTCTTCATTAGGAAACTGGAAGAAAGAGCAATAGCATCAGAAGAGACCACCTATCCCCATTATACCATATGGAGCTGGGGCATAAGTGCTGGAAGGAACTGAGCAGAGGAAAGTAAGTGCTTCACAGCTTAGGTTTGTAGATTGTACAGCAGTTGCCTGCAGCCTCAGACTGGAATATGCATGGCAACTACAGGTGAAACTGCAGCAAGGGGCTCAGGCAAGCCATACATTCCTAGTTCCTTTACGCCTGCTTAGATTCTGGCTGCTCTGCAGGATAGCCTGGTAGGTCAAGAGAGGAGAGATACATGAGTGCCCCGAGCTGCTCTTTATGGATCCTGTCTCAGGTCACTATTACAATATCAAAAAAGCAGAGAAGGAAAGTCCTAAAACATCTCTTTCTGCCTCTGAAGATGAGAGTTCAAATCACCACTGGATTAAGTGAAATCAATGTGGTAACTCTCAGTCTCTAGTGGATGTTGGTCTATATCATAAGAGCCCACCATTCAGCGTATCTGGCAATCTGTGCTGGAACAAAGGTCTTATCCACATCAATAGAACTGTTGTGGGGAGGTGTATCAATGGGGCAGGGGCATCCTTGCGTTAGGATCAAGGTGCGTTAGCAGAGTTGGTAGAAGCCTTCTGGGTTGCCAACCTGTATTTTAGCCAATCAATGCTATCCATCCCTCACTTTCATGAGCAATATACGTCCCCCTATTTTCCACGAGATAGAGCAGATGCTGTAATCGAAGTTGCTGCACCTACCTGCGGTGAAAGCTTGAACATGGGTGCACAGACAATGAGGGGAGTGGAGTGGTGTTTAGCTGCCAGTGCCAGGGTATGAGTCCCACTTACAGCGATCAGTGCCCCATTGGCCAAGATTGTCTTCGTACCAATGATCACCTTCCAAGTACAAATTAGTATTAGAGCACGCTGCAGTGAACTGAGACAGGCAGAGAAATGGAGCTCCAAATCTTGGGCTACTGGCTCAGACCATGCTGGGGCTAGGGGCTGCAGGTTCCCACCATCTATATACATCACAGCAAGAGGGCATTACACTGACTAGACAGATAGTGAAAGGCTGGGATTCTAGCTCAGTAGGGTGCTGGGTCTGCATAAAAGTTTTCCTCTAACTATAACAGCACCCAGAACTGTCAGACCTGCCAAGTGGAAGTTAGAAGACTAGCAGGCATTTATTGGAGAGCTGTGGGGCCCTATTCTCATCTCCACATGATAGTGAGGAAAGCAGTCCAAGCTCAGGATGTCCAGCAGTCATTTTCTGACACCCTGCCAAGGGCTGGCATACTGCCTATCATGTGATTTGTGCCCCAGGCAGAGACGCGGTGCTTCCCACTCTAGAGATGGGCACGTTTGGGGTTTGGTGTTTTGTATTTAAAAAAAAAAAATGGCTAGAGTCAAACCTTTGTCTCACCAGGCTCTAAATGTCTGTCTCAGAGCAACTCTGCCTCCACTCAGCATCACTGTTTGTTCTAATGAATACTGGAAATTTAGTCACGCAGGTGAGGGGCAGCTGGGAGTAAGTTGAGACCCCCAGTGGAAGTGTCCCAGTGTGGTCAGTCACACTGGTCTCTGCATGTACATTGTATCCTGCTCCCCATCCCCGGTCTTTTTAAATTGTAAGCTTTTCAGGGGAGAGGTTCTCTTTCTACATGTCTGTATAGTAGCACTCATATCATGCTGGGTACATTAACATTAACATTAATTAATTAATATTAAAACCCCTCCTGAGACCTCTCTAGCCACCTCTCTCCAAGCTCTTTGAGAATTTTGATAGGGGAAGCAAACTCACTTGACACTGCCTATGGATGGCCCTATAAGGCCTGAGCACCAGAACCCCACTACTGCCCCCCGCCCCCGAAAAAAACCTACCTTGTTGACTCGAGACATGACAGCAAAGATGGCTGCATCGCTCATGACAGTGGTTTCAATCTCCTCTTTGGACAGACGGACGGCCATTTCATGACCCTACAGAAGAGACAGACTCTGGTGAGTTCCTTAGGAACCAGACAAGGAAGTTCCTGAGCTGGACTTGATGCAGTGCCGGACACACTCAATTCAAGCAAGAAGTTACATTATCTGAGCCAGATATTTGCCAGATATATAGCACATATGCTATCCTCTAAATCACTGGTGGGGCAGGCAAGAAGTTTCCCCCACTTCTTTGCCACAGCCAGCAATCTCAACATTTCTTGGGGCAGCCTGGTCACTCCCTTATGCTGAACAGAAGTACCTGTTATTTCTACACCTGCTATTCCTAAGGCAGATAAAAGCACTGCACAGATACTACAGGCACAACCTGGAGAACATGGCCAACCACGGTCCTACCTGGCAGAAGGGTGCACACTCCGCCACAATGACATGGAATTTCCGCTTGCGTGCTGCCTCCTTCAGGAAAGCCTCGACGGTGCGAGAATAGCCAACGGTCATGATCACCTCATTGGAATGGATGTGCTCCAGCGCCTGCATCGCAATGTTATCAGTGGTGCCCTCTGCAAGGGAAGCCATCCAGCAGTGAGAGGAGAGTCAAGCCTAACACCTGCCATGCTGACTCCTGCCACAGACAACACCAACAGGAAGGGGAACAAGCCCTCTGCCACAGCACACAACTGCAGTTACCTCCCCCTGGAGCTATCCCATAGGCCAAAAAAAACCCCAAAACATACTTTTTAGAGCTTTGGGTTTGAAGGGAGAGCATCTGAGGGTCTGAGCTCCCCCCTGATGAAAGGGCACACCATTCCTTATCTGAACACTGAGACCCTAATTTGGTAACTAGGTTAGTACCTGACACCCCACCAAACCAGGCTCTGTGTCACATCACCCTTAACTCAGGCAGCAACATGGCCATTGGTGGAGGAGCATCAGTTCAGTTATCCAGCCCCTGCACCAGCTGGGATCAAGCTAGAGCCTGGCTGTATGTACCTTGTGGCAGCACAAAGGGCACCACATCCTGACCTCCATAGGCTCCCAAACTGACCAGGAAAGTAAGGCATACTGAAACTCTCATCATAATGGGAGAGGAAAGGACTAGCATCAGCCATGGTGGCCACCCTGCCCACAGACTAGCTCTTGGTGCCAGAATGGGAGATGCATGAGGAAGTATAGCCTGCAGTACTGAATGTGGAGGGGGGGTTGCCAAGCAATTTAATCCTCAAGAAGACAGATGGTTGCTGATCTGTGGACAGATGTAGAAGACAGTCACACTGGTCTCTGCATGTACACTGTATCCTACTCCCCATCCCGAGTCTTTTTAAATTGTAAGCTTTTCAGATGAGATGTTCTCTTTCTACATGTCTGTATAGTACCACTGAGATTGTGCTGGGTACAATATGTAAATATTAAAACCCCTCCTGAGACATCCTCTCTGGCCACCTCGATGACCTGTTGGGAAGGAGAACTGAAGCAGAATGCTGTACCATGTGCAGAGTGGAGTTTGGGAGGCTGAGCAATCCTCCTAGCTGTCTCAGGTGCTGCATGCAGACCTCCTTGGCTGCAGAGACAATCCTTGCAATCAATCCACCAGGGAAGAAGTGCAGGGGAAAATATTTAATTCTGTTCCCTGCAGGACAGAAATCTGTCTCCAGGGTCCATCCCTGTCCTGAGCACACCATGGCTCCATCTTAGTCAGTTAGAGGAAGGGCTCTGCTCAGATTCTTTCAAAGCCTTGAGTGTAAACAGCACAGGGCTGAATGTTGCCTGTTCCCAGAAGGTGCATACTTGACATTGTTCTGCTCTCCTCACAGGACCACATAGGAAGGGATCCCTGTGTGCTGCTTCCGGTACACACATTCTGCAAGACTGAGTCTCACAGCTCCCCATCCTTTCCATTCAAACTGGGAACTGGTTCTTCCCCATCCCTAATCCCATGAGCAGCACTCTCTCCCACCCTGTGATAGAATGGTTTTAGTTCATCTCCTACCGAGCTCTATTAGCAGCTCACTAATAGCTTCAATCACATTAGCCCTGAGTGGGGGATAGGGAGTGTTGAAGTCCTCACTGAGCCCTCCAGAGGTCAGAAGCTTGTGCAGTGACTCCTGCTGGTCACTCTCTTCACTGCGCCCATGGAGCCTATGGAGAGAACACAGCCCATCACAGCAAGAAAGGAGCACAAGTAAACAACCTGATGAAGCCTATGGAAGAGGCTGCTTTTGAACTACACTGTCCTTCCACAGCAGAGAAATAAGGGGCCTTACTTATTAGGGGTCAGATAAGAGGGCTACCCCTACTTTGTCAAACAGCCTCCAGAGCGGACATGCCAAATCTGTGGAAAAAAAGGCAGAAATTGGGCTTGTTTTGGGCTTAATTGGCTTGTGACTTGCTTGTTGGCTAGTTTTTGGCTTGTAGCTTGTTGCTTCTTTTTTTGATCAGCTCCTGGCAAGCAGGGGGTGGAGAGGGGGAAGAGAGTCAGGGTGCACAACAGGCCCACCACAGTCTAGACTGTACGCCAGGGGGATCTAGTCACATGAAGTGCTGCAGGTTCTTAGGGACTGGCTTGTTTTGGCCTTGTTTTGAAATGGGATTAGCTTGGTTTTGGGTTTATTGTGAAAGTCGGGGTACTTATTTACTCTGTGAAAGTTGGCAACTGTGCTCCAGAGCTGTCTGTGGCAGAAAGCTACCTGAAGCTTTGCCAATAACTGTGCCTTCTGAAAACTATGTAAGTAAACTTTGAAAGCTGCAGGAGGCACATGAAACAACTTGGCTCAAGGCTGTTGCTCCAACAGAACTCATTCTCCTAGGAAAGTGGGGAGAGAACAGCACGTGCAATACAGGATCAGAACACAGGGAGATCTGCAGCAGAGGGAGGATTCACACAGCAGTAACACATACTAGAGGTAACACTGTCAGTAGCAGGGAAACCACAAAGCTCATTGGGGCTACAAATCTTCCTAGAAAGGAATAAAGGAGTTTAACCTTGAAGGAAAATCTTTGACACAGGGAAGACAGACCTCTTTTAGACTCCTGAGGAGGTCTCACAGGAGCAGCAAAGAGAAGACACCATACAGGATCCAAATGATCTTGTCAGGAAGATCTTCTCCCATATCACTGAGAGGGATACACACAGGCACCAAGGGGAGGGAGAGCTTCACCTGCCATACTCCTCGCGAATGATCTTCAGCACTCGCCGCACCATGTTTCCCACAGTAGTCTCAGATGGCTGGGCTGCAGTCATCCTCTTGCCCTCCTTCCGAATCAGCGCCATCAGCTCCCCTGAAACAAGGGAATGGCTTTGTCTCTATCCTTCCAAGAGCAGGGCCTGGCCACAGCCTCAAGTAACTCCACAGCCAGTGGTTCTACACCAGCTTAAAAACAATCTACCCTTCAACAGCCGTGCACCTGTTTCAATTGCTACTAACATACTGGAACAAATATTTGGACAGAAAACTTAGTACCATGATCTAGAAAATAAAAGAGCCATGAGCAAAAAAATAAAAAAAGTTTCAGGTGGCCTATAAAGGAGAGATCATTCCAAACTTGACAGGCTTTTAGGTAATATTACTACATGAGTGCATGATGTGAAGACAATAGATGAGATGGGATTTTTACTAAAATATTTCATGCAGTGTATCACTAAATCCCACTCACAAAGCTAAGTCAAAGTGGTTTGGATGTCACACATTCTAAGAACTATTCAAAGGATCATAAACAGTGAAGCACTGGGAAGAGAGGGAAATCCAGCTGCCAGGTACTGCACGTGTCAGCATTAGCTCTGGTCTTATTTAACAGAGCATACTGAATTGGGAAGATCTGCAAATACCAGCAGGGAGAGAGAAATCCAGCGGGGCTCACGGACGGCGGGGAGGGGGGGTGAGAGGAGACTCGTATTCAGAGGGAAGTATCCCAAATCCAGGGCCGTGGTGGGCGGCAGACATTCATTTTGCTGATCAGAGAATGTTTCCTATCAAAGCCGGGGGGGGGGTCATTAAAGAGCTAACCCCTGGGGCAAGCCGTGATTTCAGGGCGGACGGAGGGATAATCACTGCGAGTGACAGGAACCTCGAGCACAGGCCTGTTGCTGGGAGGAAGCATCTGGGGCCGAGCGGCGCCCATCGCTGGTGAAACGAGCCCGGGCGCCGCTCGAGGGCAGGGAGCTGGCGCAGGCTGCGGGGACACCAGCGCCCCAGAGGGGGGTTCCCAGCCAAGGGCTCCCGCGGGACCGCCGCTGCCCCCCCCCCGCCTCACCCGCGCTGCCCCAGCGCCCATGGCCGATGATCTTGCGCAGCAGCCCCACCGTCTGCCGGGCCGCCTCCTCCGAGCTGAGCCGCTCCCCGCCCCGCTTCAGCCGCGCCACAAAGGCCTCGATCCGCTCCGACAGCTCCGACTCTTTCTCGGCCGCGCCCGGCATCTTGGCGGCGGGAGCGAACCGAGATCGGAATTGTGGGATCCAAAGCACCACTTCCACCCGGACATAGGACAGGAACGGATCACTTCCGCCTCTGTCTACTGCTATTGGCCGAGAGCCATTCTCTTCCCGTCCACTCCAGGCCGTTAAACCAATCAGGGAGCAGGTCGAGGAGTCTCTCGTGCGCCGATTTCGCAAGAGGAGGGTGGGATGTTTTCAGTCTAGAGGCTGTGACCTCTGACTCTCTGACTAGCGTCATTCCAGGTCCCACCCCCGAGTCCGGGCCTGTACGGTCTGCAGGGCTGGTGGAGTTCGGTAGGCTTCCTGGAGTCCACGTGGGCCAAAGTGAGACACACGTGCCGAGAGGAGGGGCGAAGGGACCCCCTCCCCCAAGTGCCTGAGATATGGGGAGCAAGTCCCTGGAACATTCTGGGGGAAGCATGAAGAGAGCGCCACGTGCATACCTCCCAACATTTCAAGTGGCTAAAGTGGGATGCTGCACCACTGAGGTTCAGCCTCTCTGCCCCTTGTGCCAAATATAATATTGCAACTGCGCATGGAGTTGCAATGATTCTGAAATTTAGCTTGGCTACCCTGGTGGAGACAGCAGAGGGCCAGACCAAACCTGAGTGGCGCTATGACGCTGAATCCCAAGTTGCAACACCACTTGGTTTGAATGCCCAGAGCTAACTGCACCTCTCCTCCCCAAGCTGCCCTGAATGTGGGAAATGTTCCTTTTCCATTGGGATGGGGCAAGGTTGTGGGTGAAAGTGAACAGTCCTGTGGAACTTGGGACTGTTGGGAGTTCTGCACGTGTGGCACATAGCGGGTGCACAAAGTGAGCCCCATGTGCCTGAAGTATGTGGAGGTCAAGGACCAAATAACATAGTGGACATGACAAAGGGAAGAAAGACCCAAAGACCGAGGGATGCGGTAAGGGAATGAGCCCTAAAGGCCCGTAGATTTGAGGTGAAGTAGTAGGGGAGCAAGCCCCAAATGCCCAGAAGAGGTGGAGGGGAAGTAAACCCCTAGTCGTCCATAAGAGGGCTCTCATTCACAAGTCAGGGTGCTCTTTTGTCTAACTTATGTTTGCAGCCTGAGAGAAGGGTGAGCGACTTAGCTAATTGGTATAAAAGAAAAGGCATTGTGACCCCCCACACCACACTTTGTAGAGCAGTGCTCCACAAAGTCTACAGGTGTCAAAGTATAACACATACTCTTGATCTGAGTTGTAACTGCTCAGATACAGTTAGGGTCTTACGTACTGGGCACTGTCATCTCCCTAGACCAGGGATTCTTACGACAAATGTTTTGGTGGCCTCAGAGTGTGGCCACCAACTCTGGTTGGTGGCGATGCTGACAATTTTTCCTAAAATATTTAATTAACTTTAGGAAAAACAAATAAATATGCACATATAGTTGTCCAAATCACTATAATTTATTTATGTAGTGTTTTTTAGACTCAGTAATAAAAGTAATTTACAGTTGTCTCTATTCTTTACTGGACATAAACGGAATAGACACACAAATAAGGTGCTTCGCATGGTTCTTGTCTCTTTTTTTGTTTCTTTTGCTATTGTGGTTGCACCAGCTGCCTGTACCTCCAACATTTCTGTCTCCGGGGGGGGGGGCAGGGCCCAACCGCTGTTAGCAGCCCTGGGAGAGGGGTACCCCCACCTCCCGGACCAGTAGGCTGTGGTCGCAAGAAAAGGCCCTGGTGGCCGCATACAGCCACGGTGCCCACATTTGAGAAACACTGTAACTGAGCTATCCTATTGAAGGTGTGGGTGATTGTGGGCAAACTGCCATTTAATCTACACGTACAAAATGTGAGTCAAATTGGTGCCGAGGTGCTGTTTAATTTATTGGTTGCCATGGAAGGGACAGAGTAGTACCTGTTGGTTAGTTCCAGGGTCTCACTAGTGTGAAGAGGGACACTTCCACATGGTGGAGCGGCCGAGAGCGCTTGTGAGCACAGCAGAGTGAATGTGTAGTGTCTGCTCAGCAGAGGAGAGAAGAGACAGGCTGGAGAGAGGAGGGTGGAAGCCATGTTGGAAGCTAGGTACTCTCTCTCACTCCCGTTTTAGAATTCCTTAATGCCTAATGCTGACATTCTGCTCATAGCAGTTTATCTTTTTCCATTGCCCACTTGACATTCACGGTCATTTCAAAGGCAGATTTTGGCCAAAAAGAATTCTGACCTTCCTCGGCCCCACAACTGAATTGGGGTGGGAAAGAAATTGGGAGTGTCCATCCTGTGGGAACCTCCATGGGCAATGACTTCTGCAGGGCTAATTTGAAAAGGAGGTGGGAGGAAGGGCCTTGGATCACATGTCCTGCCCACAGTCCAGCCCTGCCAGTTCTCAGGAGCTCTGTTTTCTTTACCCACAATCCCCATAGTGTCCCCTGATGGAAATAGTAACAATCCCACGATTCCTGATAGCGGAATCAGAGTGAGACATTCCTGAGGTCACTTCCCTCTCTGCCCATCTCCTCTTGAGGCTGACTTCCCAGCCTATGGGTTCTTGCAGCCTGTCTCTGGCAAGGCTTGTGCAGATATAGTGTGGGGACAGCCTGACTTGTGCCCCATTCCCTTAGGTCTCTGGAGGCTATGCCACTTGGAGCCGCTTCCAGTCTTGTTCGCTGCTCCTTCCATTCATTCTGAATCCCAGTATCTCTACTTTCTGCTGCAATAACAAGGCTTTGGATTAAGGCTGTTAGATGTTATTTCAGCTGGGATGGGGCGGGATCAGCAGTGGGAAGAAATGGCTAGAGTACAAACTGCCTGAGAAAACGCATCTGGAATGTTCCCAGGGAGGGTAAGTGGGGCCTCAGCACCAAAAGTCCCTCAGTAGAGGAGTAAGGGAGAGGAGAAATGGGATAGGGGAGGAGGTGCTGCATCTCATCCCAGAATCCCTGCCCCACACAGAGATAATAGGGACCCAGCTTCTCTTACTGAAGCTCAGGGCACATTACTAATGCTAATTAATGGGGGGCCTCCTGAGGTCCCTGGGTAGCAGGTGAGGATCACTGGTTTTCAGATGAGAAATGACTTGGCCAAAGCTGTGCTGGCTGTGAGCCAGCCCCTTCACCCCTCTCAGTTTTGCCAGCCCATTTCCAGAAAGCCCTTCCCAATTGCCAGATAGCTAGAATGGGAACTGGAAGGGACAGTCCAGCATGCTAGTGGGATGCAGTAACCTGAGAGGAGGGGGGACAGCAGAAGGGGTCTCACTGCTTCTATCACTGCACTCATCCCAATGGCTGGAAGTGCTGTAGCACAGAGGAAGGAAGATTGAATAGGGATTCCCAGGTAGGCCCCCTGAAAGATGTGGAGCCTACATTGGTGGGGAGAAAGGGTGAGCGTTTGCGGGTGTCAAGCTGTCCCTCAGGGCAGACTGTTAAGAGGCAGGACACAAACCCCAAATTGGTTGTGAGTTCCATAATTAAATGTCACCGTCTGTCAAGTGTAAACTCCTTAGTCACTAAAACAGCATAACCATGAAGTCACATCCAGTCCCCTTGGATACTCCAGTCTATAGGCGCCAACTGCACCCACAGAAAAAAGTAGTGGGTGCTGAGCACCCACTGGCAGGCCCCACCAATCAGCTCCTCTGCCTCCCACCTGCTGTTGATCAGCTGTTCAGCGGTGGGCAGGAGGTGCTGTGGTGGGGAGAGGGAGGAGGGGGACAGAAAGAGGTGGAGCAAGGGCAGGGGAGGGGCCTTGGGGGAAGAGGTGGAGTGCGGGCAGGGCCTGGGGCTGAGCAGGGGTTGAGTACACCCTCTCCCCCCAAGGAAAATCAGCAAGTCAACATCTCTGCTCCAATCTATCTTGTCACCTAGGCAAGCTTGCCTTTGTGATAGATGGTTCTCTACACCAAAAATCACAACAATATTCAGGTTACTCCCAGTCCCAAAGAACCAATCACTTACCCCAGGTCAGTTGCCCCTTAGATCTCGCACCAAAGATAACGCTTGTAGCTAAGCCTATAATGAACTATCTAAAGATTTTATTAATGAGGAAGAGGAAATTAGAGTTATTAAAAAGGTTAAAGCAGTTAAACATACACACACAAATGAGTTACAATCTTACGTTTCAAAATGTAATAGACGCGTCTATAATAAGCAAACTTTATTTGTCCCAGGTTAAATGTTGGGGATCTCCTACTGATGCCTAGAAAACCTTTCCTTCCCAGAGTCCAAGCAGCACAGAGATACAGTTT
Organism: Gopherus evgoodei; assembly: GCF_007399415.2. Taxonomy (NCBI): domain Eukaryota; kingdom Metazoa; phylum Chordata; order Testudines; family Testudinidae; genus Gopherus; species Gopherus evgoodei. The sequence goes on from NC_044325.1 coordinate 45,325,975, forward strand.
CTCCTTGTCAGGGATTTTAATTCCCTTCTCTTCGTCTCTGAGCTTCTCTTCATGGGGTGGGGAGAGCAATGAACAAAGTGTTTTGTCCTTTGATGTTCCACAATAGTTCATCTAGTATTGATGGGCTGGAGATAACACCTCCTGTTGGAAACTAGTATTTCACACTCATTAATGCTTTCCTGTCTGGTGATTTACAGTTACAGAGAATTACAATGCAAACACTCATATGACCTTATGGTATGGGATACAGACAGGGGTGAAAGTAGAAATGGGGACTTACCAGTACAGGGCTGGGTTGGGGCCGACTCTAGCCCCCGGAAGGGGTGGTGCCTTGGGCGGAAGGGGCGGGGATGGGGGGAGTCAGAGCCAGCCCCGGCCCGCCCTGTACTGGTAAGTGCCCTCCTCTCCCCCGCCGGGGTAGCAGCAGCAGTCGGGGGCTCCGGCAGCAGTTTAAAGGCCCCAGGGCTCGGCCACTGCTACTGCCCTGGGCCCTTTAAACCACTGCCAGAGCCCCCAGATGCCACTGCTACCCCAGGGCTGTGGCAGCAGGGCTCCAGGGCTATTTAAAGGGCCCAGGACTCCCCTGCTTCTTCCATCCCAGCCCTTTAAATAGCCCCCGAGGGTAGCAGCGGTGGGGCTCTGGCAGCTATTTAAAGATCTCAGAGTAGTAGAGGCACCGGAAGTCCCGGCCCTTTAAATAACCCCCGGAGCCCCGCTGCTACTCCAGGGCTCCGGCAGTGGGGCTCTGGCAGCAATTTAAAGGGGCTGGGGCTCCAGCCACTTCTGGGAGCCCCAGACCCTTTAAATTGCTGCCTCGGGAAGCCGGGCTACCCCGGTACAGCGCACTGGCTCTTGCCAGTACACCATACCAGGGCGTACCAGCTTACTTTCACCTCAGGATACAGCTGTTAAAAGTGATATCAATGCAGGCAGCAACTTACAAGCGTTCAATAAAGTCTAAACATTAAGCAGATGTTTATAATTCTAATATCTATTTTAACAACACTAATACACAGTTGAGCCTGACTAATTCCAGCTGTGTATTTGTCAGTGTCCAAGTGAGGCATAGGGCCCTTGGCATAAGCTGGCACCTGGTTTGTCAGCATCACAGCCAGCTAAAGAGTAAAACTGCCATGCTTCCAACAGACCCTCCCTGTGGCGCAGGCTGCCTTGGCCAGCAGGGGGCACACAGGGCCCCATTCCTGGAGGAATCATGGAGGTGGATGCTGGTATATGAACTCAGATAATATTTGAGAGGAGTCAGGTCGGGGCAGCTAATGGAAGAAGGACATGGAAGTAGATCCCACACATTGTGGCCTGTGCTGGGCCCCAGATTACCTCACCCTGTGCAGTAGCTTCCAAGCCCCCCACATGCAGGACCGCTGGACCAGTAATATAGGTGGGACCTGAAATGTAAGGTGCGGGCAGTGACTGGGGTTGGGGAGGGGAAAGGCAATGTTATTCAGCCCTAAATAGGCAAAGGGCCCAAGTAATAGACTGGGTTTTGATATAGGAGGAGGGTGCATCTGCCTGTGGGATAGGGTGACCAGATGTCCCGATTTTATAGGGACAGTCCTGATTTTGGGGTCTTTTCTTATACAGGCTCCTATTACCCCCCACCCCACATCCCGATTTTTCACATTTGCTGTCTGGTCACCCTACTGGGGGAAGACGTGATTTGTGCCACAGAGGACAAGGTGCCTGTACTGGAGCAGGATAGGAGGTCTGTGCCAAGCAGCAGGAAGGGTGGATGGAGGGAACACAGGGTTTGCACCACAGAACAGGAGGCGTGTGTCCTGAGAAGGAATACAGGATTTATTTTGGACAATTCAATGTTCTAGAAACTGAGAGCCAAAGCAAATGGGCTGGGAAAGCAGCGGTTCCTGGAAGCCTGAGCGCTCTTGCTGGCGAAGCCAATACCTATCTAGAATAAGGCAGGAATGTTGCTCTTTGTCTCCAGTTGCTGGAGTTCAGAGTCCATGTCTCAGGCAGTAGCAGCAGCATATTTCGCATCCCCACTCTGCTCTACCTGCCAGGCACTCTCCCCTGCACCCTGTTCTGTCAGCTTGTGAAAACCAAAGCAAACTGGCCTGTGCTGGGTGCTTGTGACAGGCACTCTGTCTGCATGGCCCGGGCTGTTCATTAGCCCAATCCACACCTGTCTCGCCCGGTTCTGGCTTGCTCCACTCCCATTTGGTGAGTGGCCGAGCCCAGGGCAGGATGATACCAATTCATGGTTGGGCTGTAGGAGTATCAGAAATGTGATACCAGACAGTTAATCAGATTGAGCACCGAGTCCCACTCCACTTTCTAGCAGATCCCTTCCCCCAGAGAGTCCCATGCGCCTGGAGGGGTTCTGTGCAGAGAAAGGGGGAAGTTAGCAACCCCAGGAGAGCCCAGCTTAGTACATGGGATCTACTCAGCAAGAGCAGTGACTGCATGGCCAGCCTTGCTCGGACAATACAGGGGGTTATAGCATGGGCAGGTGATGTCTGAAAGAGACTTATGGGGAAAGGACTGGCCTCCAAAGGATTTCTCCTGGAGGCATCTTGAATCTCTCTGCAGAGAACCTCCCCCTAACCCCCTCTCCCCTTGCCCATTCTGAGCCTAGCTAGGCAGCTCCCTTCATATGTCCATGGAGAATGGCTAATCTCACCCACTCCCCGCGATCTGTGCCATGTCCCATCTGTAGCAAGAGTTACGGCCAGTGCATTATTGGACCCAGTTCTTCCCATACACTGCATGCTCGACGCTGGAGCTACCTTTAGCCTGCAGAAGATCAGAGAGTCACTTGGCAGGTTGATGAATGTGTGTGTGTGCATGTGTCCAGGTCTGTGCAGCAGTGACTGACTCCTAAAAATAAGTGCCTCAGCGCACACCCGGTGCCATTACTCATAAATGATCGTACGGAAGTACCAGAGCACCAACAAAATAAAACAATGCTGGAACAGTGTTCAGAGCATTCCAGCATGACTCCAGTCCTGCTGTGCAGGAGCATCTGGTTAGCTCTGTGTGTGGGCTGCACGTTCCTTTGCCTCGTACCTGGTGTCTTCATTTACAGCTGTGCAAAGTGAGCATAAAATGCTGCTTCCCCAGCAGTAAATAACACACACACACACACACAAAAACCCTTGACAATGGTTGGGCAGCTGCCAGCGGCGGCTCCAGGCACTCCAAGCGCGTGCCTGGGGCAGCAAGCCGCGGGGGGCGTCCTGTTGGTCCCTGCGAGGGCGGCAGTCAGGCAGGCTTCGACGGCATGCCTGCGGGAGGTCCACTGATCCTGTGGATTTGGCAGCAATTCGGTGGGGAGTACGTCTAAGTCGCCGAAGCCGCGGGACCGGTGGACCTCCCGCAGGCAAGCCGCGGAAGGCTGCCTGACTGCCGTGCTTGGGGCGGCAAAAAAGCTAGAGCCACCCCGGCAGCTGCTGCGCCGAGACCACCCCCAGCTGTGCTGATCAGTTCTGTCTCATTCTCAGTACATTTCCCAGACCTGGGGAAGAACTCTCTGCAACTCGAAAGCATGTCTCTCTCACCTACAGAAGGTGGACCAATACGAGATATTACCTCACCCACTGTGTCATGCTTTCCCAGTGTTTCCCCTGTATCTTGCATCCATCTACTGTCTCTCGTCCTATACTGAGATTGTAAGCTCCTTGCGACAAGGATTGTCTTTCTGTTCTGTGTTCGTACAGTGCCCAGCACAGTGGGACACATACACCCTACTGCACTATAAATAACAAGAGGGGCAAGGCTTTGTAGTCAGCCCTGTGTGAGCATCCACCTCCCTGAGTGCCTGTGCCTGTGAGCACCTGTCTCTGCTTATCTTTGTGCCTGTTTGGGCATGCCTGTGTCTGTGCATGCTTGTGTCTGTGTGCTCATGTGTGTCTGTGCATGCAGCTGGGACCAGGGCGTAGGGTATCAACCAAAAATCATCGGTTCCGTGCTTTCCTTTGTTTGTTTACTTTTCGCTCTAGTAAACAGTGCAGTCCCAGAGATTAGGAAGGCAGGAGCAGGAGGAAGAGAAACTGGACTCTGAGGTTATGACCTCCTTGTGGATCCTGGGTTGTTTACATTCCCCAGCTTCAATCCCACAGCTACTACAGGCCATTTTTGTGTCTGGGTCTGAGGCAGCCAGGAGCTCACCGACCACCGGTGGGTCTATCCTGTTCCCTGCAGCCCCTGCTGCCGGAGCTCCCCCCACAACCAGCATGTGAAGTTGTGTGTCATTTTCATGAATGGAGAGCTCCTGAATGGGGATTTCAGGAGCTTTTAGCCCCTTGGCCCCCATGTGGCTGGGACATGCCAGAGCCTGATGCCCTCAGGGAATTGAAGGGAAGTGTTGGATTGTGGCTGCTTGGAGGGATTACAGTGCGAGAGACAAGTAGCATCTGGTTGTCATTAGTGAGGAGCTGCTGCCAGGACCCAGACAGAGTTAGGCAAGAAATGCCCAGGAATATCAAAAGGGGGAGGAGGAGATTGAAGGCACGTGAGGATGGGGTGGGGCAGGGAAAACAGGGTATCGGGGGGAGGGGTATGGAGAAAGAAATCATTTTCTCCAATACACAGTTTATACTAGACTGAAATCCTGTCTCTCCTAGCAGCTCAGCAGCTGCACAGATAGCCCAGGCAATGAGTTTGGAAGGTAATGCAACTAAGGGTGACTGCATCCACTGCCCCTGGAGCTTGGAGAGCTTGCAAATGGGCTCCAAAGTCTCCAGAGCAGAGTTGAGTCATGTAGCCAGAGCTAACTGTCCTGGCTCCAATGAGGGGGCAGCCACAGCTTGGAGTGTGGACTCTATAACAACAGCGTCTTTCTGCATCCCGCTGCCAGACCCTTTTAAACTCCGCTCCCTCCCACCCAGTCTCTAAGGTGTGTCCTGCTAAATTCTGGGGGGGAGAGGGAAGAGACTTATTAGCCAAGTTGGTGAGGTTGCCTCATGCTCCCACCACTCCAACAGCACCCTGTGTGTGCTCCCTTATGCACGAATCAGTGTGGAGGCCTAACGGAGGCAGTCACAGGAGCCTCTAAGAAGAGTCCAGGGGTGACAGACAAACAGGGCAGCTGACTGGAGCGCAGTGAGAGGAGCAGAGGGGTAGTTGCTTGGCTGCCAGAGGAGACTGGAATACTAATTCCCTGGGCCATTGCCTGTAGGATTTAATGAGCTGGGTTTGGCCTTATCTGCTGAGATAAGAGCAGAAACTCCCCCAGTTAGGGCTTGAAGCAGAGCCAGTGTCTCTAAGGGATGAGATGAGGAAAGCTTGGAAGCAGCAAGCTGCTCTTTCTGTTCACTGTCAGAGCAGGGTACTGTGCAGGCCAGGATAGGGATTAGTTGACATCTCTTGTCCTCAGCAGCCCCAAAAGCCAGGCTGTCCTGCCTTCACTGCCATAGTGATCTCTGCTTTTGCAGATTCTGATTCTCTATGGAAGCAGGAGAGCTACATGTAATCCACATAGTTTTTCCAAGTTCTTTCCATTGTCAAGGTACGTGAGGAGAAGATGGAAACTGGAGAGCAGGGTTTGAAGACAGGAGGCGGTGGGACCTTCTATGATGATGATGAGAGACCATTTGGATGAGAAGCTCTCTCTGATGGAGGACTATCAAGTGGGCAGGAATTGTAAAGTGACTAAACTAGGCTGAAATGCTGGAGAGGGCAGGGCTGGCTCTAGGTTTTTTGCTGCCCCAAGCCAAAAAAACCCATAAACCTCCCGGAATGCTGCCCCTGGAATTGTGCCACCCCAAGCACATGCTTGGTTTGCTAGTGCCTAGAGCCGGTCCTGAAGAGGGAATTCTGAACTTTAATAACCAGACGTGTGCTTCCAACATCCAATGTCAATGAGAAGAATGAGCCATTCAACAACAGGAGATGAAGAGAAGGAGCCTACTTACCTATACACAAACACCAGGAGTATAGGGAGCCAGCAAGACCCACAAGGGGTGCTTAATGATGGAGGCTTGGGTCTAGTGGGAATAACAACCTGAACTATCAATGTTGAGGGATTTGGGATAGGTAGAAAGGGAAGGAGAGGTGAAGGGACAGCACTATATGTCCAAACCTCTTACTTTACAAAAGAAATTTTGGGGAGGAGTTAGGAAATCTAGTGCATATGCTGCACTGGAGGAAGTATTAAAATCCACCAGCACAGGAGAAGGTTGAAGAAGGCTAAAAGATGCCATAATGGAGGGGTAAGAGATGACATTTCCTCTGAGAGAAAGCTGGACAATGTGGCTTTGGAGCTGAGCAATTCAAAGATCTGAGAATTGAAAAGAAGAACGTGTAATGGAGAAAGATGAAAGAACCAGAGAGTGTGTTAAAGCTGCAGGATGAGGATGATGTCAGGAAAAAAGCAGAATCAGTTAATGCTGCCAAAAAGCTAAGGAGACTCTGAAGTGCTCTCCCCCCATATATTAGAGGGAAGAAAAGCTAGAAAGAAATCAGGTCAGTTAATAAAAGAGGAAAGGGTGGGTGGAATCAAGGAAGGTTCTAAAATTAATTCATTTTTAAAGTCCAACCTTCCAGAAAAATGAAGAGAACTAACTTGTGATGAAAGGCAGGGAAGTTAATATTTTGAAAATTCAAACATACACAGATCAGAGGGTCTGAGGAATATACACAACTATTGAGCCATCAACAGTTATAGCACATTTGAAATTAATGGCCAACTAGACAAGCACTGGCAGACTTCAGAGACAGGAATGTGGTGCCAGTTTTCAAAAAGAAAGTGATCCTGGCAATGACAAGCCCATAGATCCAACTTTTGTCCCTAATGAAACAATAGAAACACTAGGAAGAGAGAACACTCCAGTAACCATCTAGAGGACAATGGAACCATGAGCACCATGGAACCATAAGCATCATAAACAAATGGGGTTTGTAAAGGATTCTCTCCACAGAGTTGGTTGCTTTTCCATCACCCAAAACGTGTGGACAAAGGGAAGGCAACAGGACTGAATCAGTGTCTCTGGATGTAGAAAAGCATTTGATACAATTTCTCCCTGGGCAAAATGAATTCAGTTAGGCTTCAATACATACCTATCACATAGCCTGAAAAATGGTTGTTGGGCCATAAACTCAGCTCGAACAGCAGCCCCAGCGTACAGAACATCAGGAAGGAGGCCAAGGGCCAGCCAGGACAGGAAGAGATTAAGTGACTGAACATCATGTAGGCAAGTCTGATAGAGGGGTGAGAGAAAGAGAGCATCATGCAGGGTGAAGTCAAAAGACACCAGGTACTCACATCAGTGCAGTTCTGGCCTATAGCCGCAATTGTCCGAGCTCATAAGTCAAATGGTGCTGGGCTTGTTGGTACTTGCATGGGAGATCCTCCCTCCAGTAAAACCTTGGGTGCTCATGAAGTGGTGTGGGTGACTCAGTAGGGGGAGTGCCCCCTCTGAGTAGGTACTGAGTCAGGGCACCAGCATGGTGATAGAGGAGGTACTGTCTTTTGGATGGGACATAAAACCAAGGCTCAGACCGTTTGTGGTCACTAAAGAGTCAATGACTTTTTGCCTAATAGCCTGACCTGCATCCTGGTCAGATTCCAGCTCCACACAATTACTCTTCTTCTATGCCCCCTGTAATCTTTTCCATACTGGATTCCCCTTCACTTCCTGTGCTAGGTAGTGGTGGTGCGGATCATTTATCAACTAGCATGTCATACCCCCATTTGGGTGGGGGTTAACGATCCCTGTCTGTACATCCTGTAAAGTTCTTTAGGATAAAGCCTTTGGGGTACATACGTTCATCCTCACTAAGATGAATCTGGGTAAATCCCGCCAGTGTCGTTCAGAAGGGCCCTCTTATCAGCAGGTGTGGCAATAGGGTGTAGTGTTTGGAAGCAGCTCAGCATCCTGCCCCTATCTGCACAATGTAGGAGCCTGCTGCTCCCCTGATCCTCCTATGTTTTCACTCCAGAGCAAGGCAGGATTCCGCTTTCCCTATTATTTCATTCTGGGTCAATATTATGACAGCTAAAGCCAAGAGTGCTGCGTCCACATGATAAGCAGCCAGAAATACTAAGTTGGGTGTGGATGGTGCCTGAGTTTGGCAGTGGAGAATGCCCAGCATCAGGAAAGACAGATTGTGGGAGGGGGCAACAGATGGGGCAGATTGATGGATAATTGCCTCCATCTCTTGGAATAATTGCCCCCTGCTCACCCCAAACCCAGGTAAGGAGCATAATAGCCATGTCCCTGAGGAAAGGGGACTAGAGCAGCGGTTCTCAACCAGGGGTACATGTACCCTTGGGGGTACATCAACTCATGTAGATATTTGCCTAGTTTTACAACAGGCTACAGAAAAAGCACTAGCAAAGTCAGTACAAACTAAAATTTCATACAGAGGACTTGTTTATACTGCTCTATGTACTGTACACTGAAATGTAAGTACAATATTTATATTCCAATTGATTGATTTTATAAGTAAATGGTAGAAATGAGAAAGTCAGCAGTTTTTCAGGACTAGTGTGCTGTGACATTTGGATTTTTACATCTGGTTATGTAAGCAAGTAGTTTTTAATGAGGTAAAACTTGGGGTATGCAAGACAATTCAAACTCTGAAAGGGGTCTGGAAAGGTTGAGAACCTCTGGACTAGAGGATCTGCTCAGGTGTTCGGCTCCCTTCCCCTTAGCAGCCCAGTCCCATTCTCATGGGAGCGGATCGATTCAGCTCACAGTGTGGTGTCACTTGCCGGCGGTATCTACAGCTTGCTCGTCAGTATACAGCACAACAGCTGCCCTCCTGTACTTGCCTTGAGAGTTCTCAGCTCTGCCTGGGCTGTCCAAACAGTGGCAGAGGGTAGCGCAAACACGGCCTTTCCAGGCTCCTCACCCTGTGCTTGTTACGGTTCCAGCCCTGCTCCTCTAGCTGGTGTCTGGAGCCTGTTGTTTATTTTTGTCCAAGCACACCACTCTGCAGCTGTTTGAGTGACATTCCCGGGGGGCCTCTTGTTTCTGGGCTCCATTCCCTCCAGAACCTCTGGCAAGGCCCAGGAAAGAAGAAGCTGCCTCACACAGTTGGCCCCCATACAATTCTGTCAGTGCCTTTCTCCATGGTCACACTTACACCTGCCCCTGGGATTTGCACTCTCGAGAACATCTGCCTTAGTAACTAAAGCTCATTATTATCCAGGCAGGAGGGGCAATGTGGGATGTGCATAGGAGCCCTATGTGCTGTCCTTGGCTGAGAGGGCGTGTTGGGGACAGCAGATGCACTGGCAGCTCTGTGTTCGTTCTCCCACGGTTACCTGGTACCGCCTGTGCCATGGCTGGGCTGGGAGTGATCGTGTCTCTGTATATTCTTCCTGCTTCTCAACAAAATAGAACAAACATCCGCCCACAGCTTTGGTCTCTCAGGATAGTTCAACTCCTCCTGCCACCTGTCTCCGGCCCAGAAATGCTGCTAAAAGCCTAGCCCTGCGCATGCTGGAATTGAAAACACAGACTACAGCAGCTACCTCTTCACCAGCACCAACTGCAGGGATCGCACCCCCCTCGTGCACCATTCACTCCACATGGTAGATGAGGCCAGCGTCCAAGTCTCAGTGTCCATCATCAGGGGCCTACCTGGCTTTGAGCCTAGGTATCTCACTGAGAGCCTCTCTTCATGGCGACAGCCTTCCTTGACAGCTATGGACAATGACATTCTCAACCTTGAGGGGGGAAGCTCATGAGACAGGGAGCCTGAGCTCTCTTGGTAAGAGGGCCAGCACCTGGGGACCCATTGCAGAGGAGAGTAGGAGGGGAATAAATCTCCAGAGCTGAGGCTAGAACCTCCTTCTTCAGCTTAGCACCTTGCAGCTGCCACCAAACCCAGTGCAAGGGAAAGGGAACACAAAATGGTGAGGGAAGAGACAGTGGGAAGGATAGATGGGAGGAAGGAAAAAACTGGCTCTCGTTCTGGGATGGGAACGAGAAGGAAGGGGCAGCAGCAATAAGGCAAATGCTCATTTGGGGCTTATGCCTGCAAAGAGGGATTCTTCACTGCTCCCCTTCCCTGCCCTCAGACACATCACTAGGCACTTTTCATCGCCCAGGACTTGGGGCTCAAGCAGTCCACAGGGCAACCTTGACACTGCCATCTCCCAGGACCCATGTGTCAGGTTCCCCTAAGAAGACTTCACTCCTCCTACAGCTGTGTCAGAGCCACCACAGCTTGCTCTCCCTGTCAGATGGGCCATTTGTATGGGAGGATGCAGGGAGGCTGTTCAGAGGCCAGGCCCAGCTGCTATCAGCTGGGTGGGCCAGCACCAAGCTGCCTGCCGTTCTTTTTCTCCCCCTTTGGCCATCCCTACAGTGAGGCTATCGCTCCCCAGGGCAGGCCTAATCCACGCCCAGCAACAAAAATAAACAGCAGCATTCCGGCCACGTGCAGCCAGGGGTGACTAACCGCCTGCCACTTCCTGCTGCTTCTGACAGCAACAACAGCAGCCTGTGCTCACAATGCATGGGGGGAGAGAATGCACAACACAGCCCACTTCCCCCCATTGTCAGCCGCCTCCTTTGCAAACAGACCTTCCCCTGTCTCCCCCTATCCTCTGCACCTGGCCCTGGAGGGAGCTTCGACACCACAGGAATTTGCAGGAAGGGGCTAAGGAATGTTCTAAGTAATACGTTCCCTGGTGTTGCAGGGGCTGGCGATATCGCTGCCTGGAGGACACTTGCCCTCCACACTGTACTGAATAGTTTTAATCCTTATGAAACACAGAGACAGAGGACACAGGGGCCCTGCTACGATACACCTCACACTCCTGTGCAGCAGCACTCCTGCTATTCCAGCCCTGGACTCCCCACACAGCTCTGTCTGTGCACCTAATTCCACACCTGTTATTGGCTAAAGAAGAAAATTGGATGGGGGCTGCTTCCCTTGCGCTTAGCACCATGTAACGATTAAATGTAATATCATGCTGCTTCCAAAAAGCTGTCCAGCACCTATCTCTTGTAAATATCACTGCTGCTGCATGCTGCGACTCTATATACCATGTTGTCACTGTCCATATTAGACTGTAAATTCTTTGGGTTATGGAGCATGTCTCTTTGTAGAGGCAAGGCCAAGAATACTACTGGCTCTTGATAAATTATGTTACCCCTTTGGTCCAACTGGTTAGCCAGTATTTGGGGCCTTGCTGAGTTGTTTTTGTTAGAAGGAAAAATTGATGCTAAGTCAGTTTTTTTTTTGGTGCAATCCTGTTTTATTTGCAAAGACTACACAAAATCTTGCTTCCCTGAACATAGTGGAAACAATCAACAGCAGGTAGTTTCCTTGCTCAGAAATCCGTGTCTGCCTTTCCAATGAGTTCTGTGCTCTAAAGAAGCACTGTCTCTCTGCTTCCTCCCAGGACCAACCAAGCTCACAGCTTTTCTGCTGCTTTCTCCCTCTCTCACACACAGCTATAGCCAATCAATCCCCTAACCCTTGTATTTGCAATCAGCCCCAGGAAAACCCTTCTTATTTTCCAGAGGCTCATTCTTGCTGAAGCCTTGCCATGGGGCTAAGAGATTTGGGTGGTGACTTTTATTGTTTCAGCTATCAGTATGTAAAGGAGCATTTAATCACTCCTTCCATTTAGCCTAAATGAAGCTTTGGTCTGCGATTGTCTAGCAATCAAAGACCTGCTTGATGGCTGCCATTAATACCTGCCAATATAACGATAATAAACAGGTGACACGAAGGGACACCTGCAATGGGCTGTTTTCTTTAGACTCTCTTCCTTTGGCAAACATTCTGATGTACTTAGAGCCTCTCTGCAGGATGTGTCCCCAACCCTGGAGAATGCCAGTGAAATGGGTATTGTCCTTGTGGACTATGCAGCTTGATTTCACTAGGGCAAACTGGAGCAATATCAAACAAAGGGGGTGGGATGGGAGACTGTATCCTTCTCAAGCTGCACACATCCCCAGGCACTGTGGTAGCATAGCATTCTTTGGACATTGGGCATATTTTGTTCTGTACCTGCACCTGGGGAAAGTTTCCTTTTTCTTTTATGCCCCAGTCTTTCTTCTGAGTCTTATTCATCTCTTGCCCTGGAGGTGGATGGCTCAGTTTCCCATCACCAATGCTTTGTGCCAGCCTGTGAGGCACTAGGGAGTGTATGCAGTCATGGGCACTGAGCTCTGCTAGTGTGGAGTACCATGATGTTCTGCATTGTAACAAAGCCCAAGGGCACTTGCCCATCCAGGCTGTGTTGGCTTTTGAATATTTTTTCTTATTTTCCCATTGAGATGGTTTGGGGAATCTGTCTCTGTCCAGCTTATGAATTCTGGTTCATTCTATGAAATTGCTGCATTGAATTCCTTGGTGAGTCAGCCATAGGTTGTTGAGATCCCTGACTCTTTCCCTCACCCTGTCTGGGAGAAGCTATAGCCCAAACAAAAGAAGTCATTAACCTTAATGACAGTGCACTCATCAAATAATAGGTATGCTAAGGAGGGTCCCTGAGTGGAAAACCAGTTCATTCAAGTTTATCACAGGGAGTGCTGAGTTGCAAATCCACAAACAGGAGAGCAGAGTGGACAGAGCAGGGGTTTATAAAGACAAGGGAGTTTGAGGCAGGGAAGAGAATGAAGGGGCTTGCATGCTTTGATAGCAGACAGGTCCTTTTAGACTCTGGAGTCAGCTGATGAAGAAGGCAGCTAGTTGCAGGAGAGAGACATCCATGATTTGCAAGAGAAGCCATGTGCAGGAGGGGGATCCTGGACTCCTTAGAGGACTCTGACCCAAAGCCCAAAGAACACTCCAAAGTGGTGAGGAAGCTAAGGCAGGGAACAGCATGTAGGTGTGTTGTTGTTTTTAACCTCAGTCTGTATCTCGCTTGAGCTGACTAATGAGTTTGTGTTAGAAACCTTTACAAATCCTGTGTGTTGTGGGCCTCAGCTATCACATATTCCTGCAGGGGTGAACTGTAACCCAGAACGCCCTGGGCAAGGGTGTTCTTATGCTACTGGGGTGTCTTGGAGGTGGTTAGCACTGGTCCTGTGGCCTAGGGCAGCTGTACAGCAAAGTGCCATTTCCATGAAGCGGTAACAGGCTGTGCCCAGGAATAGTTCCAGAGAGGCCAAAGAAGGAGCCAGTTCTGGAGCCTACCCAGATCAAGGGACACTTTAAGCACATGGGCCCAGTGTATTGGGACCCAAATGCAGCAGCCTGGTGAGTGTCCAGAAGGGGGAGCTTGACTAGGGCTGTGACACTCATCCTCTGCCAATTTGCCAGGCCAGAAAGGGAAGGTTTGTCATGTTCATGAGCTTAACTGCAATATGTCGGATGGGTTCAGATGACATGTAAGCCCTGCTGATAAATGATTCCCCACCACTACCTCCTGCGTGTCCTTGTGAAGGTGGAGGCTTGGGCTAGGAAGTGCTTTTCGAGTCTTGTCCCTTAAACTCAAGAAGGGCTGAGATGGAACAGACCAGAGAAGCAGACTCTGCCCCGGTCTGTTATTGACAAGAATGCGCATCTGCTGGAGCCACATTCCAGTGCCTGTTGCACACACCCTGGGAACATGAGCCCACAAAAGAGCCAGATGCAGCTCAGTGCTGAGGAATTCCAGCTCATCACAGGGGCCTCTTGCTCTGCTCAGAGCACAAGTGAATCATGTTTGCTCCCTCGTGCAAAAACTCAGGAGGATAAGGATTTCATCTGCACTATTGTTGCCACAGTAGAGGGCCAAGTCTATTTCCAAGGAGGACAAGAGATATCTGAACCCTGGCATTAATGCCCCAGGGTGTGGAATCCATTGTGTGGGGCTGATCCTAATGCCCCATTGTGGATCCTGCTGCCTTCAGGTGCCCAAATCTGCCCTACCCACCATAACTGCAGCTTTGCCAAGACACCCTGGAGTACAGAGAGAACATAAATGTCCTGGTTGTTCCTTTACACCAGCACACTGAGAGTGGAGTTTGGCTCCTCATGTTGTCAGGGATTGTTATTTCTGGTGACCAGAGAGTTAATTTCCTACACTTTTATAACTGAAGCTCTGACTCAGCCCAACAGCCACCACATCCTCACTCATGAGATTTCACCCTCCAGTGTGTTCAGAAGCAAAACAAGACATTCGCAATACATTGGCAGTGACTAGAGTTTGAAACTCTCTAGGGCTTTTGTCTTCACAAGGCAGCTGAGCTGGCAAGTGAGCACAGCTTCAGAGTGGATTGGCAGTATGATGCCAGGGTGAGAGGAGCCCTAGGGCCAGTCTCTTTGCAAGTTTGCATCCAAATAACTCAGCTGGATTTAATTCACACCTTTGTTGTTTCAGTACAAGTTTGTGTGTAAACAAGCGCTTGGACAGTCATGTAACATAGATAGATAACTTAGATTAAAAATGACACTGAAAACCCCCTTGCAAGTGCCAGCATACATGGGATTATATGAAAAGCAATGAGAATCCGTGAGTCTCAGGTTTCAGCCCTGGACTGGGATTGGGCTGGTATGCAGCGGTACAGCGTATTGACACACCTCTTCCAAGCTGCTTTCTTGTTCTTCTGTTTCTCAAGAAAAAGAAAGAGTAAAAAGCAAAAGTCACTTGGAAGCTGTTATGTCTGCCACAAAGTCCTTGAAAATGTGAACTCTGCGCACAGCAGTGCAGTATTATCTGCCTGAGTTGCAGAATATATGGCTCAATAGCTCTGATGGGGCAGGTGGAGTTGTGAGCAGAACATGGTAGAATACTGCTAATCCCCTTCTCCCCTTGCCTCCCACCCCAGTCTGGCACCTGGTTTTGATACAGTTGAAAGCTCTTGGCAAGCAGGCTGAGAAGCCCAAAGGAAAAACTAGAGCTGCCCAAGAGAAGTGTAAATGTTGGAGTTCTTACAATAAAATACTATTTTCAAATCATATGACATACGGCCCCCAACTCTGCGCTATAGACATGATGGTTCTGCTTCTCATATTTTGCAGTCAGCATCACTGTCCCATTTTATACACTTGTGTTATGTAAAGACAGTGTGTGTGGAGAGAGGAGGCTCTTGGGGAAGGGGACAGCTGGCTTTTCCAGCTAGCTTGAAGAGCAAGATTCTCATTATTTATTAAGTGCTGACTGTGTGCAGGACTCTGTAAAAGCCATAAGCCCTGCCCCATGGGATTTACAAAAATAAATAGCCAGAACCAGATGCTCTGGGAGACCCAGTGGATGGTGCCAGCCTGGAGCTTTTTTAAATACTATGGTAGCAGCTTGTACTGACATGACTTTCCTGGGCCATGCAGAGGAAGGAGGTCTGCAGGAGGGAGCTGAAAGAAGGGAGGGTGAATACTGTTTTGGGGCATGGAGGAGGTTTCGGCCATAAGACATCATCTCTACATGTCTCAGCAGACAATGCCCTTTTGACTAACACAGACATCCAGGCACCTCTGGGAAATTTGAATGCTCTTATTTTTCTTCTAGTTGAAGCAAACTAGTCAGCTCCTCAGCATAGACACAGCCTCTGTATGTTATGGCTACGTGGGCTGGTGCATGCAGGGCATAAAGGCAGCAGGTCTGCACAGACGCCTCTTAAATGAGCTTCATCAATTCCAACTGTATCTCAAAAATCAGAGCAATTAGGAATCTGTGCCTCTGGCCCCTGCAACTTCCCAGCAGCCCAAGGCCAGGAGTCTTCCCTCAGCTTTCTCTGAGCTCCCCATACACAACAGGTTTAACTTGGCAGCTGTCCAGAAGGGTCAATTGTTACCATTAAAGCCACCCGCCCACGTGTCAAACGTCTCCAATTTTAAAAAACATGAAAATCATGGGAGTCCAGTACCACAGCTCCAGGTCTGTGACATTCCAGTCCAGAGCGTATTACACACAGATTGATATACAGCGACTCTTTATAGTGTGAATGTTTCAAGGCAGAGAACATGTCTACATCTGTGTGTACAGCACCCTGCACTATGTAGCCCTGATGGAAGGCTCCAGGTGCCGCCACATGACAAATAGTTATGAATGAGAGCTACTTAAAGACAAATCCTATTTAAAGGCATAAACCCCAGGAAGCAGCTTTAAGGTGCTGCCAGATTTTCAAGAGCTTGATCTTTCAACTTTAATATTGTATTAAAGAGCAGGAGGGACGGAGAGCGTGGGAGAGAAAGAGAGAGCCAGACACACATTAACTAGAGGATGAATCAGAGAGAGGCATAGAGATTAAAGTGCTCTATTGGCAAGGGCTGCTCTAGGTATTTTGCTGCCCCAAGCATGGCAGGCAGGCAGCTTGCCTGCAGGAGGTCCCTGGTCCCACAGATTTGGTGGCATGCCTGCGGGAGGTCCGCCGAAGCCGCGGGACCAGTGGACACTCCGCAGGCATGCCGCTGAAGGCAGCCTGCCTGCTGCCCTTGCGGTGACCGGCAGAGGCCTCCCACGGCTTGCCGCCCCAGGCACACTCTTGGAGTGCTGGTGCCTGGAGCTGCCCCTGCCTATTGGGTCCCATCTATTCCCTCATTCGAGAGCCAGGGCAGATAATTTTCTACAATCTATTTGCAAAGGTCTAGTCTAGTGATGTGGTTTGTATGACTTAAAGCCAATATAGGCCAACGGGTTGCATGTGCAGACCATAGTGATGGGGGAGGCTGGAGGGCTGGAAGAGAACAGACTCCCTCCCACAGACACACCTGTACATGTGCCCGCTCTCATGACACCCCTCCCAGCCACATCTGCACATGATGACTGCACACACAGTCACAGCAGCACCTGCACAGTCACACGCACACATAGCCACACGCATGGACATGTGGCACTGATGCACGACGAAAGGAAACGAACAGTCATCTGGAGGCTATGGGGCTCCAAAGCCCAGAGGATGCAGCACAGCTCCGTGCAGTCTCAGAGGAAGGGAAAGTGGGAGGGAGGGTGTGAGTTGGGGAGGGACTTGGGAGGAGCCCTCGGCTCATGAAACAGAGCTGCAAAGCAGGCAGGGCAGCATTCACATGGCTGGAGAGCAGCCCCCAGGAGCAGGAGGTGTAGAGGGGCCCCACAGCAACCAATGCAGGAGCAGGCAAGGAACCAGTGTGCTAGGGATTGAACAAGGCAGAGGTGGTGTCAGTGTCCCAGGACTAAGAGAGCTTGGACTTGCATCTCAGCTATCGACGTCCCTTGTCTTTGAGTACCCCTCTTCCCAGGCCACCTCGAGGGCTCTGTAACACTGGCCTCCTGTCTCCTGACCACTGACCACCACAGCCTCTCCCAGGGCTAAGCTGCTGTGACTGGATCCACGGGTGCTGTGTTTGGGACGCTCAGGTCCTGGACTGTGGCCAGCGTCAGGGCTCCCAGGAGTGCCCCAGCCAGGGGATCTCTGCATTTCCCCAGCTCTGGAATCTCTTACAGGGGGCCAGTATGTTTGTTTCAGCTGGGACACAGGACTCTTCACTGGGGCAAAACTGAGGAGGCAAAACCAGCGATGCAGCTTCTCAGCAGTTTCCTGAAGCTTCTTGTGGCTCTTGTGCTGCAGGCATCACACACTCAGGTGAGGGACCCCCCAGCTTCTAGTACCCCTCCCCAATGTATCCTCCACATAATGGATCTGCGGGAGCAGAGAGGGGCACTGGCAGTGAAAGAGTCCTTAGGGATCCTACTGCAATGGTCCCAAGCCCCATTAGCCCCCTTGCATCACTGTGGGGCTAGAGCATTGCTAAGGAATCACTCCTGTCGTGTATTTTGCAGGTCAGGTACAGTGGGGGGATCAGTCTGAAGCTGTTCTTGGGTTTCCCCACCACTACCCATCCCTGGTGTCTGAGCTCCGAGTGACCCTTTGTTCCTCGGTCCCTCCCTTAGCAGAGAAACGGGGCTGACTGGGATACTGCTAGGCTGGCTGGCGATGGAAGGGATGATGGGGAGGGCAGAAGATCAGTATCTCTGGTGCTCTCTGAGGATAAGGCTGGCTCCAGCTACTTTCCAGGAAAAATAAACTCCCAGGAAACATCTTGTGAGAAGAGAGGAAGTGCCTTTATTGTAGGGAAGCTGCAGTGGGGCTGCAGCTTCCAGACAGTCCAACAAGTGCTCATTTAGCTGAAAGTACCTAGAGAGGATTCATTACCTGCCTCCAGGCCCAGGCCCCAGGAGAGCAGCCCAGCAGGTGCAGAACAGGCCAGCTTTATGAACTCTGATCCCCAGGAACCCTCCTATACTTGGCAAACCCCATGGAAGAGCCCCCGGCTCTTGGGAGAAAAAGCAGAGAGTTTCCCGTCTACTGAAAGTCAAGTGGGAGAATCACCTTCCCAGAGCCCCTACAAGGGCCGTACCTGCCATGTGCGCTGTGTCCCAGGGCATGCGCTGTGACCAGCATGGCAACAGAGTATTACTGCACTGAAACAGGGGTGTGACATGACGCAGGGACACCATCTGCCCAAGAGACGGTGGGGAGATTTTTTTTTCCATTTTTAAGCTTATATTAATTTGCTTTGATTTTGGGTTATAAACATTTTCCATTGAAGAAAAGTCCAGCCCTGCTGACACCCCTGTGTTTTGCTTCTGCTGAGTGTCTGTCAGCTGAACGGGGCTACTCTCCTGCGGGCTGCAGCCAGCCCACTTTGTGCTGTGATCCCATCACAGTGGGGGCAGCCTTGGCCAGCATTTAGATGGCAGAGCCCCACCAAGGGAAACCCAGGGCATGCAATGGAGGAATTAGGATTTATATAGCACCCCAGGTGCACATGGCACTTCACAGCTAAGTACACATGGCCTCTGCATGTGTCTAATAGGGGCAGATGACAACATGCTGTGAGCCGGTGGGAGGGAATCAGATGGGGCTCTGACAGCATCATGATGGCTAGGGAAAGGAGGAGGGGTGCTGGGGAGCTCTCCTTTGGGGTGTTGTGCTCCATTCTGGGTCAGTAGTGACCCCAGGCCCGAGTGTGGCAGGATAGGGGCCGAGGAGATAGGTGTTGTGTGGATGAGATGTAAACTGAAGTGCTGACCATGTGCGGTCATTAGATCCCCTGGCATGTTGGATAAGAGCTGGGCTGTCAGCCTGGGTGTCTTCTACCTCCTGCAGTTTGAAGTTACACAAAGTCTTCACCTTCACACAACCTCCTCAGCTGTTGTTTAGTGAATGATGTCCCACCTAGCCCCTCTCCTGGCACTCAGGGCAGGGTTGGTCCCTGTTGTGTTGCACTAGTCTACAGTAGTTGTAAACTTGTTTAACTTCATTGCTGGACGCTGTTACACAGCTAGCACATTACACCCCAGAGGTGGCTGCATTAAGTGGTGAGTGAAATGATCCCTTGTGGATCTAAAGTACTTTGGGACTCTTCAGAATGTAAAACGGAAAGGCCGGATGGTGCAGGGGACTGGCTGTGCAGGCTAGCATTATGACAGCTATAAACATGCTAGATAATACTTAGTCCTGCCATGAGTGCAGGGGATTGGACTAGGAGACCTCTCGAGGTTCCCCTCTAGGCCTGTGATCCTATGCTATTTATTATCATTGTTATTTACTAGCTCAGTTGCCTTTCTGCTTCTCCACGTATACCAGCAAGTGCCCCAAATGCTCCACAACAGACCTGAGCTGGAAGGGCTGAGTGCCCTGTGGGTGGGTGGGTGATGCAGGCAGATGGGTGAGAATGGGGGGGTTACACCCCAAGAGTTTGCTGCATTGTGCTCACTCCCTGCTGCCTCTTCCTAAAGGGCCAGGGCCTCACCTCTCTATTTCTCTCCCTAGCAGTGGGACAGGTTCAGCAGAAACAGCACCTCAGAAGGGCAAGGTGAGTTTGCAGCTGCTTCTCCTGGCTGTGTGTGAGAATATTAGATTCCCTGTGGGCTCCGGAATTCTCTCTCCCCTCCTCCCTGCCCAGGAGCTTGGGGATCCCCTCTGTCCTCCAACCCCCGAGGAGGAGACAGCTGCGGGGGAGGGGACTGGAGGCTCCAGAGGGAGGTGATGGGATATAGCCTATGGGGAGTCAGACTGGGACTATCATCAGCCCCTGCCTCCCCTGGAAGTTAGATCCCCCAAGACTCCCACATTAATGCACCCTCCAGAAGGTGCTTATCCAGCCCTCCTTCAGAGCCACTGAGCTCCAACAGGGCAGGCCCCCGGGATCAGAGCTGGGCAGAATTCTTCAGGTGAATATTTTTTTTTAAAGAAAACCTCAACTCCAGTTTGACCAAAATGTTTTGTCAATTGGTATTGAAATTTGCTGAATTAGTTCAGATTAAAAAAAAGCCAACAAGTTTTGTTAGGACATTTTCAGGCAAAACATTTTGACTTTTCGGTTAGACTTTGACGTCCGTTTAATTAAAAAAAAAATTAAAAGGCAAAAAACCTCAACCGCACTGATCTGTTCAATCCCGGGGTGGGGGTGGGTTGGGTTGTTTTTACTTTTTTGGAACTGCGGCTGCCTGATAAATTCCAAGTTGAGCTCTGAGGCAGCTTCTCCTCCGACAAGGTTTTGGGTGCTATAAACCCTCATGCTTCAGGACACGAGCCAACATGTAACTATTTGGGGTTAGAAGGAAACTTCCCCTGAGGCCAGCTATCCCATAACTGCTACCAACAGACTTTCTTCCTTTGATCTATCTGGCACTGGTCAGTGTGGAGACAGGGTAGTGATCTCGCTGGATTGCTGGCTGATCCGGTAGGACAGCTCCTATGATGAACATTATTTTTTGGCATGTCTCAAATCAGGATACCATCCCCCTGCCTTGTCCAAATGACATAACATTTTCCAGAAAAATTCAACCACCACCACAGGCCTCACTCCCTAGTTTTAAGGCTGATCAGAGTTGCTTGGTGATTTTTAGATGGGGGCCAGCATTGGGCTTCTAGAAGAAACTGGCCTGTTGTCTTAACTATGGAGTGGTGCCACATTTCTCCAGATCTAATGGAGATTTTTATCAGTGTCTGAAGATGAAAAATAGCCTGACTCCAGTGCAGCGCATGACAGATGGGACAGGAAAAGAGCAGCAGATGGGACAGCTCAAAGAGGAGAAAACTAATCTGTTAGCCTGGAGGGAGAGTCATAACGCTGGGAGCTGCCTGCAGCTTTTGGGGCGCACAGCAGGGCTTGCTCTGATGCTTGTGCCAGGTACATGGCACACCTCCCAGACTCTGCCCTCACTCAGGCAGTAACTCCACTGTTTAGTGAGAGCTTGAGGGAGCAGGCCAGCAGGTATCTTCTGGGCATGAACTTATAGGGCCTCCCCTCCACCTCTGGGTCTCTTCCAGTCCTGCCCTTCCAGGAGGTTTGGGGCCGCAGCTTCTGTCGGCCCTTGGAGATGCTGGTGGATATTGTGTCCGAGTACCCCAGTGAGGTGGAGCACATGTTCAGCCCTTCCTGCATCTCCCTGCAACGCTGCACTGGCTGCTGCGGAGACGAGACACTGCAGTGTGTCCCTGTGGAGACGGCCAATGTCACCATGCAGGTAAGAGCCAGGTGGGCTCAGCTCACAGCGCAGGGACTCAGGTTCCTCTCCTGGCAGCTAAGATAACAATGTCAGGGCATAACACAAACATGGGAAATTAAGGCATGGAGAGGTTAGCTGACTTCCCCAGGGCACAGTGAGTGAATCAGTATCAGAGCCAGCAGCAGAAGTCAGCAGTCATTCCTGACATTCCACCGAACCCCAAGGCAGGCTCTTTCCCCACATCCATGCTTCGCCCTTGGAGGTGTGTGGGCTGGGACAATGCCCCCCTCGCTGGCTCTTTGCTGTTCTCCCTTTTATGTCGTCTTTGTTGCTGAAAGGTCTCATCTTGGACCTTACAGTTACAAACACAGGGAGCCCGACACTGCGTGTATCCATGTGGATGTGTGAGATGAGAGCGGTTTGTTGTCCCTGTGATGTGTGGTGCCCCCTGGTGTGGTGGTGTGAGGTGGACACTGCCCTGAAGTTGCAGCAAAATGAATCCCTGGGTCTCTGGTTCTGTTTTTTTCTCTGCCCCTCTCATCATAACCAGAGGTGTCTTTTTGGGGTTCCTGGGCCACCTACCCATCACCATTTATAGCTAGTAACTGCATTGGCATCCTGAGAGCCCTGTTCCTCTGGGACATCAGAAGCCTGTGGGGATGGAGAGGATGAGGGCGGTGCTGAGGCAGGCTGGCAGGAGAACAGGAGAAGCAAAACAATGTTTTCAGGATCTGCTGGACCCAGGCTGTGGGGACTACACATTCTTTGGGTGGGAAATCTCGGGGTGCATGGATGGAGCATGACGCTTCTCTCCTTTCCAACAGCCTCAGGAGGCTGCACTCTTACTTCACAGCCCTCCCCCAGCACCACCTAAGGCGCCTGAGATCAGCACGCAGCCCTGGCAAGGAGCAGAGGGGAGGGGAATGATGAATCAGCTTTGCCATGGAGGTGTAGGGAATTACTTTTGTTCCTTTTTAGCTCCTGAAGATGAAGCCAGTGGGGCAGATGCCCTATGTGGAACTGTCCTTTACAGAGCACAGGCAGTGCACGTGCAGGTATGGACCATCCCGGCTCATTCTTCTCCACCATGCAGGGAGTCGCCAAGAGCAGGAGAGACCCTAGGGTGTGTCACCTCTTACAGTGAAGGCCTCAAACCCTTCCACAACCCAGGGGTTGGCAGGCCACCATGGACCCCTTGCTAAGTGGCTCTCCAGCACCATCTAGTGGCCTCTCACGGACATATAGAGGCTGTTCCAGAACCATATTGTTTCCCAGCTTGCTCAGAAGCTCTGATTGCTGAAGAATGAGTCAGGCCCAGATTTTCAAAAGTGGCCTCTGGTTTTGGATGCCTCAATGTTAGGGGTTCAAACTGAGAGACAAGAGGCCTGATTTTGAGAGGTGTGGGGCAACTACAGCTCCTGTTGCCACCACTGAAGTTGCGGGTGCTTAGCACCTCGGCAAATCAAGCACAAGGGATGTCAGTTTGGATTCCCAAAACTAGTGGCCACTCTTTTGGCCGTGTCTGACCCTCACTCTAGTTCCTCATCTGTGCTGTGTCCTGGCGTCTCCCCTTATCTCCAGGTGCTACTTTGACTGAGAGAAGCTACACTGCATTAAATATTTTCCGGGTGTGCATTTGTCACAAGTCATTTATGTCATTGGCAAAAGGATGTTTTATCATTGCAAGGGGGAGGAGCCCAAGCGTGGGAGTTCTGGCAGGCAATCTGTCAATTAGGATGTAGTTCCAACCCTGTGAAATCAATGCTATTTCCCTAGCATCCCATCCTCCCCCAGTACCTAGGGGCTCTGCAGATGCCACATGTGCAGTGTGATCATTTTACTCACTCCTTTTTCTTCTCCAGGCCTCGACGGGATACACTGAAGTCAGGAAGGTAAGTGCTAGAAGCAGGGATTCTGGAGTTTGGGACTCTCAGCCCTGGATCATCTCCCATCCATTCAGACACTTCTTTTTCCCCTTTCCTTTTGAAGGAGGAGACCCAAGGGCCGAGGCAAGAGGAAACGAGAGAAGCAGCGACCTAAAGGCTGTGATCTGTGAGTGTGCGTTAATCCAGGAGGAGGGGTCAGGGCAGTGTCTCTTTTCAGAGGTTCCTCCAGCTCTTTGGCTGCAGCTTGCTGCAAAAGTGGGTTTTAGGGACAACGCACCAGCACCCGGAGTGAAACTGCTGCATCCCAACACACGGGCTGATACAGACCGGGGCCTGTCTCTGCCACCTTTTCTGTGGATCTCAAAGTACTTTTCAAACGTTCATTAAACCCTCCTGATCCCTGACTCTCGCACTGCCCCACTGGGAGGGGACAGTGTCATTAACGCCACTTCACAGGTGGGAAAACTGAGGCACAGAGAAGCATGGACTTGCCCAAGATCACCCAGAGAATCAGGAGTAGAGCTGGGAATAAAACCCCGAGCTGTTAGCTCCCAGTCCCCCTCTTCTAACCCCTCATCCTGTCTCTGTGTTATGCTCTCTTTGCAGATGTGCCATTCCACGCAGGTAGTCATCTCAGCAGGAGAGGGCAGCACCACAGTGCCCATACTTATTACCAAGTCCTCTAACCACCTGTATGTATGTGCCAATTGCATTCTTGACTGAACCCTGTGGGACTTGTGGCTATTTGCACCTATGAACTGTGACCCTCCAAGCAGACAAGAAGTGGTGAGGTGAACGACAAGATGGGAGCATGGGCCCTTTTGCCGGAGAGGATGACCTGGACTCTTGCTTGGCCACCTGCAGGAATACAGCTCCAGGACCAGGGAAACTCAGATGCAAGAGAGGCAGTCACCCCTTAGACTGATCTGCCCCACCTTAAGAGCCTTCCCAGGAATCTCTGCACAGTTCACATTAGTGGTTAAAGAACCCAGGGACCAGATTCAAGGCTGAAAATCCTCATAATGAGGCTCAACAGGTCCACAGCTTTGCATTCAACACTCAGCCAGAGGCCAGCGGGGAACAAGCCTGGCCAAACGTGGGAATGTTTTGTGGCCCCTGCAGCTGAAGGAGTATTCCAAAGTGCTGAGGGTGCAGCAGGACAGCACAGAACCTCAGGCAGGTGCCAGCCCAGAGACTGCTGCACTGGGAACATTCCCTGTTGTTGTCACCTACAGGAGTCTTGTGTTGCCACCTTCACCTTTGCAGAGCAACCCTCCCCTGAGCTGCCAGCTGGTGGAAGGGACCACACAGTCATGAAGGAAGGAAACTTGTCCCTGGTGGGGAGTCCAGTGTGGTGTCTGTCCAGCTCCCTGCACAGGAAAGATGTGGAGAAGCTGCAGTGAGCAGGGATGGGGGCTGGCCTGGGACCTATCTGCTTTGGAGTTCCCTGGGTGGGATGGGATGGGATAGAGAATCCCAGGTCAACTGTATCACAGAGGGAATCATGACACCCCAGCACCTGGGCTGTAGCATGGTTCCTGGGGCCGCTCTCCTGGCTGCAGCGCAGCAATTTTCAAGCCAAGTCTTTCTGAATAAAACCTTACCCTAGAGAAATCCAGAAGCCAGCTACGAGAATGAATTTGTCTCATGTCCCCAACACCTGTTCTTATCTGCTGCCCTCTGAGAAGCACCATTCTCCATGTGCTTCTGGGACTGGAGCTTCCTCACAGCCTGTGCCTCTCCCTTGTTCTCTACAGCATGTCCTGCCAGTGCTCCTGCCAAGTTCCCAGCCTTTCCTTTTCCACCTGCTGGGCCTGGAGTTGCTAGAAGCTCCTTTAAGGGCCTGGAGGGCTCCATTTGGGTTAACCTGAGACCCCTTGTTACTCTGTTCAGTAAGAAACCTCAGCAGAGCTGATGGCCCCCAGATAGTACAGCCCAGAAATGCAGCATGGCCACCCCAAAAGCTACAAATGCACCCATCTCCAGACAGTTCCAGCCTGAAGGAAGGTCAACCTCTGCCTTTCTGACCTGCAGCCTCAGAGGAAGGGGAGCCTGGCAGATAAGGCCATGCAGAAGCTGCCTTCCCAGGGAACTGTGGGATGCATACCCATAAGTCATAGCACTTAACTGAATGCTGTCCCAGTGTACTGCAGGGCAATTGAACAACCCATAGACACACAAACGTGGATGCAAGTGTAGATCAAACCATCCTGTTAGCTTTAATTGAGCTATGCAACCCCAGCTAGGAACAGTCGCACTCACTCGGTAGTGCAGAAAGGCATATGGGAGTTTGGGCAGCACTCCCTGTCCTGAGCTGAAATCCTCAGTCACCTCCTAGGCAGCTCACACATTTCAACTTTTCTGAGACTCTAAACCATGAGGGGCCTGAGTGCTGCAACCAGATGTCTCCCTTGGGCCAGGTTGTGTTCTCCCCCGTTCTCCATCACCTTCCCAGCTCTGAAATTAACTCTAAATCCCTTACCAAAGGGTGACATGCTCCACTTTCTCCTCTGATCTTCCCTGACCTCCTTCTCTACATATGCCACCTCTCTCTTTACCTCCCCACCTCCTTCCTGGTGATCAGTCACTGGAGGCCTTCACCCTTGCCCTACAGCCCCTCCGCACTGGCTGTGCTGGTGCAAAGGGGCTATAGGGCAGGTGTAAGCCCCCCACTCAGGGAATACCTTGGCACAGAAGATTGTCTGTGGGAGCCTCAGAGACAGCTCTGTACCTGCTCCCCAGCCCCCTTGGAAACACCCAGCACAGGCGACACTCAAGAGCAGGCTGAGAATAGGAGGGCAGAAGCTGGGTTGTTGTGTCTTAGAGCTCTAAATGCCATTAAGAACATGGTGAAACCACACTGGCACAGTTGGAGTCCAAATAACCATGTTTGACCCAATTCCTATACACCACAGTTGTCTCAAGACTCCAGCTATTCACCATTGTGGCCGGGCCCATATGGGTCTTGGAAACCAGAGTACACCCTGAGGGATGAATCTGGGTCCATGTTTTCTCCCCTCCAATATGCTGTTACCTCAGAGTTCAAACATAGGAATCACCGCACAAGAGCAGAGCAGTGATCCACCTACTGCAGCGTCTGGCCTCTCACAGTGGCTAGAACAAGATGCTTCAGATGAAGGTGCAAAAATAATACTAATAATTAATAATCCAGCTATGGAATAACCTGCCCACAGGAGAAGTTTCTTTCTGCTCCTGTCAGTTCTGATTTACACCCTGACGCCTGAGGGTCTGTGTCCCTTACACAAGTTCTGTCACAGTGTGACGATGGGTGTCCTCATCAGCCTTTTTTCATCCTACTACTTGACAGTGGTACAGTAAATTGGCTTGTCAAGTCCCTCAGTCCCCTGCTTTCTAGTTCCTCCCCCTCTCCCCGCTCTCTGTGCAGACAGCATGCCCAGCCGCCAAGGCTGCTCAGCGGTAGGGGAGGGGAATTCCCATCTCTGCTCCCTCAATCCCTAGCTGTCCAGCGACTCTGCTTTACATTGCCTGCTGGAGGGCGGCTTGGGATCGCAGGCATTTGGGGCCCTGATGCCGGGGTTGCATGGTGCGTGACACACCCGGGCCATTCCCGGGATGGACGCAGACGGGACAGAGCCTGGACAATCCGAGCTTCGTCCGCCACCTGATTTATCAACAGCCCCACGGTCCCCGGGTGTCTCTTTCCCGTGTTGTAGCGAGGAAGTCGCTGCGCCCCCCTGCCCCTCCCACGCCCCGGCTGGCTCCGGGCAGCTCTCCCGCTTCGCCACTTCCAGGGCAATGTTTTGAGTCTGAGACCTTTAAGCCAGGCTCTCACCGCCGCCCCGCTGCGCCCCTTCGGGCTCGGCCATCAGCTCCCCCTCCCGCGCGGGCGCTGCCTCTTTAAGAGCAGCCGGTGGCTGAGCTGCCCCAGGATTGGTGCTTTATTCTAAAGGCCGCGGGATGAGCTCATCTGCAGCCAACCGCAGCGGCTGCTCCGCGCCCGGGGAAACCGGCCTGGCCCCAGCAGCGGGGCGAGGTGGGTCCCGCACCCCCAGCGAGGGACCAGGCTCCTGATTCCACCAGGTACCGTTCTTCCTCGTGCACGTGATCTGCCCCAGAGCTACCCCAGCCCCGTGCCCGAGCCCCTTCCTCTGCCCCGTGGGATCAGGCTGGCTCCCTTGCGGGGCTGGGGCGCCTGTTCCCCTCCCTCTCGCTCCACCCTCCTGCTCGGAGGGTGGATTTGTAGCCAAGTAGTGGGGCCCGTTAGCGCTGTTTCACTGCTGCTACCATCTTCCTAGCAGGGCCCTCCTATGGCCCCAGCGCCAGCCCTCCTATGGCCCCAGCGCCAGCTCCCCGGTAGCAGCCTGCCCAGAGCAGCTGGGACTCCAGCAGTATGAGCACAGGTGCTGTTGCTCCCCCCTGGTTTGAAGTGGTTTCCAGCATAGACTGTGTTTACAGTTTGGTTCAATGGCTGTCAGCACCCCCACTATACAAATTGTTCCAGCATTGCCCCTGAATGTGAGCTTCCTCACAGCAGTGCCCTACCAGCACCAAGCCCTGCAAACTGTAGTCCCATGCATTTGTGACTGGTTCTGTTAACCTGAGGCAGCTCCAGGCAGAGGGGGGCAAGTAGGAGCAAATGCTTGTTGTGACCAGTGTTGGTCTGTATCTCCTGGATTATTAGCCTGTTCAACTACAGTGGAATCCACATGAAAGACCCCAGTGCCCTGACTGTTCCATCCATAGATACCCTTTGTTATATCTCCTCTGGAGGGATGATCAACCCTGATCCTAAATGTGGAGGCCTTGGGATGAGAGCTTTGGCTCATGATTGTACTCTCCTGCAGTTTGCAGCTGCTGATCCATTTCCTGCTTGGTCGCAGTTGGTGTCAGCAGTGATAAGAGACCAGATATAGCCTTTCACTTTTTCTTTATGGCAACAGTGGCGCCCCAGCATAGCTCTGCAAATGTTCCTGCTTCCCCTTTCCCTGCTGTTTCAATCCTTGACACCCCCACTCAGCTCTGCTAATGCCCTGCTTTTCCAATCCTGGTCCCCTAAATAGCTCTGCCAAAGTGCTTCACTCCTTACCAGCTATTCCAGGCTCGGTTTCCTCCACTAGCCAGTCTGCCAATGTGCAAGGCCTGACCTGCACCCCCCTGCTGCCCTCTCAAACTTGCCAGCAGCTTCCCTTCTACTGCCCCCAACTCCTCCCCAGTGTTGAGTTGAAGGGCTTTGTTTTGCTTCTCATCTGCCTTCCCCTCCACCCACTTTTCCAGGATTGCAGGGACTGAGCTGCTGAGGATGCCCTGAGAGTGGCCAAGCCATGAGCAGAGTCTCCCGTGAGCGCCTGGACTCGGAGTCCTGCTCCCGGGCACTCTCCCAGGCCCGAATGTACCTTGAGCAGATTCGGAGCCGTGTCTCTCCAGGGGGCCCTGATGTGCACGGAACCGGGAAGCGGGATTACCTGGTGGATGCAGCAAAGCAGATCCGCCTGGCACTGGAGCGGGATGTGAGCGAGGACTATGAGGAGGCTTTCAATCACTACAAGAATGGGGTGGATGTGCTGCTCAGCGGCGTGCAGGGTATGGTGGGCTAGGGGCGGGAGCATAAGGTGCAAAAGATGCCGGGTATATGAGGCTTGGTAGCCTGTGAGGTTCTGGGGTGCATTGAGCCCAGGGGGGTTGACAGCACACGGGGTATGAGTGCTCAGTGGCTGTGTGTGGGGGTTACACAAGGGACTGGGGGTTGGTGGTACAGGGCACTTGGCAGCACGCTGAGATTATCTGCACATTTTGGCAGTATTTAAGGGGCGGAGAATCTGCATGGCTTTACGATGGAGTTCTCTGGGTCTCTATGGTAGCAGCCAGGGATGGTGGAGCTGACACCATGACTATCTGGCATGGAGAGGGAGCAGAGTGGGCAGGATGATTGGCCCATTCCCATCAGCAGCTGTCAAGCAAGAAGGCATGAGGAAAAGGATGATGACTGAAGGCAGGGCTGCAGGGTAGTGACTGGCTGAAGTGGGGAAGATGTGGCATGCAGGGAAATGGCGTTGGGACATGGTGTGAGGATGAGGTGTTGTGAGGGGCAGAGCGTCTGGATGAGCCATGTGACATTGAGACACGTTGGCCAGAGTGTGATAAGGGCCTGGAATGGTGATTAAAGCTGTGTCCTTCGCAGTTGACCCCAATAAGGAGCGACGTGAGGCTGTGAAGCGGAAGATCACACAGTACCTGAAACGGGCTGAGGAGATCTTTAACTGCCACCTGCAGCGGACTCTGGGGAATGGGAGTTCCACTGCTACGGTGAGGAGGTGGGACTGGGAAAATGGCTTCATAGGGACCCCCTGATTGCCCTGGCTGGGACCTCAGGATGCAATACTGACAGCACATGCGGTGCTGGTTGGGCTGACTGGGATTCATGTGGAACAGCTGTGTTGGGGAGAGGTCTAGGACCCACATGGCTACCAATCCCAAACCTTAAACATACAAAGGTGCCAGTAGGGCTATAACACTGGCATCCTGAGCAGGGAAAGGCTGAACAGTGCCCAATGGTGAGAGAGATGTAACTCGGCCTAGTGATGGCTGGCTCCAGATCCTGCATGTCAGCTACTAAATGTCACCAGGGGACAAGGTTTAGAGAAGCTCTTTCTCAGTACCTTCAGTGACCGCTTCCTGGGGCGGCCCTGTCTGGAGCACCCAGAGGAGTGACTATTCTTGACCTAGATGACGCACAGCAGTGGCTTGAAAAGTAACTGTAGTGGGGCTGACGTGAGTAATGGGGCTTGTCTGCACTGCATTGTTCTGAAACTCTCTCACCATTGCAGTCCCTCAGATGCAGCTGCTCTCATGGGATGGCAGCTCCTGTCTCTGGGTCTGCATGAACGCAGGTCTGGGCTGTGTGTCTCTGTCTCTGCCATGCTCTGGGTGCTGCTGGACAGAGAGGGTCTATTTTATGGTGCTGGTCAAGGCAGTGAGGGAGAGGTTTAGGGGCTACTGTGTTGCAGTTGACGCAAAACAAGGTTCTGCAAGGAGATCACCCCTCGGCTCCCAGAGCCCTGCAGGCTCCTTCCTGCACCAGCATAGACTCCAGGCTGCCCTTGTTGGATAAGCTGGGCCCAAACCAAGACTGAGTCCTGCACCAGCTGCAGAATGTTGATGGCATCTGTAGGAGGGGTGGTGGCTGAAGGGGGGCTGACGCTACCCAGCTGCAGAGGTGAAGGGCTGAGATGGCTCAGCATAACCATAGCCCATGGCATTATTGGGACTCATGAGGTTTTCTAGGTGGTTTATTTCAGCCTCAATTTTTCTTGTGATTTTTCTCATTAACAGTGGCTGTGATCCCTTGTTTTCAGAAGTGCTGAAGCCACAGGCTTCCCTCAGTTAAGGTGGACACCATGGCTGCCTCTAGTGAAAATGGCTTCCATTTCTCTTTCTTCCCAATGGGACTGAAGCCAGGCTGTCCTTGGCTAAGATGGCAGCCACAGTCACCCTGTGCAGACCAGACAGGAGGCAGGGGAATGTGGAGGGACAGGGAATGAGACCAGTGGTGTGGGGGTAAAGGGCATGTGAGGAGCTGGGACCTAGATTGGAAGATCAGGTGAATGTGTGAAGCAGTGAGACAGGACGGAGAATGTGGGGAGAGCAGAAAGGGCTACTGTTGGGGGACAGGGGGTGACTTTGCGGACTGGGGAGGTTAGAGAGGGAGAGTATGGGATGCAGCAAATGGAGGGGGAAAAGGAGGGAGTGTGAGAGCAGAAGATTGTGGGGCAAGCAGAGAGAAGTGTGGCACAGTGGGTAGGGCACAGTGATAGCCTCGGCTGGGGCAGGAGACAAATGTGGGAGCTGAGTGAACGAGGGGAGTAGAATGGCAAATGCCCCATCTCAAGAGTTAGGAGAGGGTAAGGGCAGTCCCCAGTTCTGCACTTAAGGTTGAGCTTACATCTGCTAGAGGTAGGAGCTTCGCTCTAAAGGCTCAGAAATCCAGACACTGGCTGAAACCAGAGTCCATTTCTTTTCTTTTCTTTTCTTTTCTTTTCTTTTTAAAACAGTCACAATTTTGGGTGTGCGTCGCTGATGATGTCTGAACGTTTAGATTTGGCAGCTTTTCTGGCTCCCTACAGATGAAAAGGGAGACCCCTTCCAGCTGCACCCCTGGACAAGAACATCTTCAGGATCCTCATTCTCATTTCTCACTGCCTCACAGGGCTACAGCAGCCTTCGCTTTCGGCCCATCAGGACGCTCAGCTCAGCTGTGGAGAACCTGAGGCGCTGCAAGGTTGTGGGAGTGATTGAGAAGGTAAGGAGCTGCAGCAGAGTCACAGCAGCCTGGACATCAGGTGCTGAGAGCCCCTTGCATTGTGCATGCCAAGCAGGATTGAGGCTGGTCACCCACACCTCTCCCACCAGGGAAAACCTGAGTGCTAAAGGGAATGGGGTGACTCAGCAAGGGGCAGTCTGAGCTGACCACTGATTGAACGGGCAAGGCCCCAGTGCCTTGGCAGGAGGCCCAGAATGGTATTGGTGTCTCAGGGGGTTCTCTCTCTTCTGAGCTAGTACTGACCCCTGGGTAGTGGGGAGGCATATTGTGCCACTAGGGGCACTGTTGGATGAGAGGTAAAACCGATGTCCTGACCACTCTCAGCCATTAAAGGCTCCAAGACCTTTGCAAACAACTCAATGTCTTTGCCCGATTCCAACCTGCATAGCTACATTTTGCCTCCATAAACTGATGCCCAGTTGCTATGGCAATGGATGCCCTATAGGTTCCATAGACCCCAGCAGAAGTCTGGATGATGGGTGTTCGTTTCCATGCACCCTCAGCATGTTGGGGCCTTGGAGGGAAGGCATTAGGTTTTATAGATTCATAGATTCATAGACTCCAGGACTGGAAGTGACCTCGAGAGGTCATCGAGTCCAGTCCCCTGCCCTCATGGCAGGACCAAATATTGTCTAGACCATCCCTAATAGACATTTATCTAACCTACTCTTAAATATCTCCAGAGATGGAGATTCCACAACTTCCCTAGGCAATCTATTCCAGTGTTTAACTACCCTGACAGTTAGGAACTTTTTCCTAATGTCCAACCTAAATCTCCCTTGCTGCAGTTTAAGCCCATTGCTTCTTGTTCTATCATTGGAGGCTAAGGTGAACAAGTTTTCTCCTTCCTCCTGATGACACCCTTTTAGATACCTGAAAACTGCTATCATGTCCCCTCTCAGTCTTCTCTTTTCCAAACTAAACAAACCCAATTCCTTCAGCCTTCCTTCATAGGTCATGTTCTCAAGATCTTTAATCATTCTTGTTGCTCTTCTCTGGACCCTCTCCAATTTCTCCACATCTTTCTTGAAATGCGGTGCCCAGAACTGGACACAATACTCCAGCTGAGGCCTGACCAGCGCAGAGTAAAGCGGAAGAATGACTTCTCATGTCTTGTTTACAACACACCTGTTAATGCATCCCAGAATCACGTTTGCTTTTTTTGCAACAGTATCACACTGTTGACTCATATTAAGCTTGTGGTCTACTATGACCCCTAGATCTCTTTCTGCCATACTCCTTACTAGACAGTCTCTTCCCATTCTGTATGTGTGAAACTGATTGTTCCTTCCTAAGTGGAGCACTTTGCATTTATCTTTATTGAACTTCATCCTGTTTACCTCAGACCATTTCTCCAATTTGTCCAGATCATTTTGAATTTTGACCCTGTCCTCCAAAGCAGTTGCAATCCCTCCCAGTTTGGTATCGTCCGCAAACTTAATAAGTGTACTTTCTATGCCAACATCTAAATCGTTGATGAAGATATTGAACAGAACCGGTCCCAAAACAGACCCCTGCGGAACCCCACTTGTTATACCTTTCCAGCAGGATTGGGAGCCATTAACAACTACTCTCTGAGTACGGTTATCCATCCAGTTATGCACCCACCTTATAGTAGCCCCATCTAAATTGTACTTTCCTAGTTTATCTATGAGAATATCATGCGAGACCGTATCAAATGCCTTACTAAAGTCTAGGTATATCACATCCACCACTTCTCCCTTATCCACAAGGCTCATTATCCTATCAAAGAACGCTATCAGATTAGTTTGACACGATTTGTTCTTTACAAATCCATGCTGACTATTCCCTATCACCTTACCACCTTCCAAGTGTTTGCAGATGATTTCTTTAATTACTTGCTCTATTATCTTCCCTGGCACAGAAGTTAAACTAACTGGTCTGTAGTTTCCTGGGTTGTTGTTATTTCCCTTTTTATAGATGGGCACTATATTTGCCCCCTTCCAGTCTTCTGGAATCTCCCCTGTCTCCCATGATTTCCCAAAGATAATAGCTAGAGGCTCAGATACCTCCTCTATTAACTCCTTGAGTATTCTAGGATGCATTTCATCAGGCCCTGGTGACTTGCAGGCATCTAACTTTTCTAAGTGATTTTTTACTTGCTCTTTTTTTATTTTATCTTCTAAACCTACCCTCTTCCCGTAAACATTCACTATATTAGACATTCCTTCAGACTTCTCAGCGAAGACCGAAACAAAGAAGTCATTAAGCATCTCTGCCATTTCCAAGTCTCCCGGTACTGTTTTCCCCCTCCTTACTGAGCAGTGGGCCTACCCTGTCCTTGGTCTTCCTCTTGCTTCTAATGTATTGATAAAAAGTCTTCTTGTTTCCCTTAATTCCCATAGCTAGTTTGAGTCCATTTTTTCCCTTTGCCTTTCTAATCTTGCCTCTGCATTCCTGTGTTATTTGCCTATATTCATCCTTTGTAATCTGACCTAGTTTCCATTTTTGTATGACGCCTTTTTATTTTGTAGGTCACGCAAGATCTCGTGGTTAAGCCAAGGTGGTCTTTTGCCACATTTTTTATCTTTCCTAACCATCGGAATAGCTTGCTTTTGGGCCCTTAATAGCGTCCCTTTGAAAAACTGCCAACTCTCCTCAGTTGTTTTTCCTTTCAGTCTTGATTCCCATGAGACCTTACCTATCAGCTCTCTGAGCTTACCAAAATCCACCCTCCTGAAATCCATTTTCTCTATTCTGCTGTACTCCCTTTTACCTTCCTTAGAATTGCAAATTCTATGATTTCATGATCACTTTCACCCAAGCTTCCTTCTACTTTCAAATTCTCAACTAGTTCCTCCCTATTTGTTAAAATCAAGTCTAGAACAGCTTCCCCCCTAGTAGCTTTTTCAACTTTCTGAAATAAAAAGTTGTCTGCAATGCAGTCCAGGAACTTATTGGATAGTCTGTGCCCCGTGGTGTTATTTTCCCAACATATATCTGGATAGTTGAAGTCCCCCATCACCACCAAATCTTGGGCTTTGGATGATTTTGTTAGTTGTTTGAAAAAAGCCTCATCCACCTCTTCCACCTGATTAGGTGGCCTGTAGTAGACTCCCAGCACAACATCACCCAGGTTCCCTCCCCCTGGGCCCCTAAGGAGGGTCAGAATTTTGTGTGACGAGATTAATTCCCTTCTGCCTCCCCCCACCCCACCCCTCTCCACTGGTAAGGCCCAAAAGTGGGATGAAACGTGTTACACAGACCTAAAGGAAGGAACATAAAATATTGATGCGGGAAGTTGAAAATGCTGTGGGATTTCCCCCCCCCCCATCGGTTTAGTGTCACTAACTCTTCCTGTATTCCTTGTCTCCTTATCTCCC
Organism: Gopherus evgoodei; assembly: GCF_007399415.2. NCBI lineage: Eukaryota > Metazoa > Chordata > Testudines > Testudinidae > Gopherus > Gopherus evgoodei. Next base: position 45,360,805 of record NC_044325.1, read on the forward strand.
TATTTCTGAGGTAACAAATGTTGACTGATTAAAAATGTGGCTGGAGGGCAGGGGTAGCTAGAGATACCAAAATAGTAAGGAAAAGAGGTAACTTTGAGACTAAACTGAGCCAAGTCCCTTGAAATGGGACTTGGGGTGACAGAGTTCACTGTTTCTGATCTGGGCTGTCACCATTGCTTGCAGGTGCAGCTAGTCCAGGATCCAGCCACTAGGGGGACCTTTATACTTAAGGTGAGTGTTTCCTACCCCTGGGCTCCTCCATCTCCCTGTCCTTTGGGGGAACCTTCCAGCAAGGGGTGTCCCATACCAGCCTGAACTGAGGAGTATTTCCCATGGGTTCCTCAGCTCTGGTTTGTGCTATTCAGAAGAAATAAATTTTATAGTTGTATCCAATGTCCCCCTAAAGTCTCCCTTGTCCTGGCATGACTCCCCCCCCCCACACTTTATCTCCTGCAATCAGAGAGGAATTCAGTCTCCTTGGTCACTCAGACATGAGCTGCCTTCCCGCTGTCCCTCTAATGGAACTCAGTCCAATGGAGCTGGTGGAACCCAAGCCATGGATCTGTGTCCAAACATGAACTGGGGCAGAAATTACATGAGTCTGGGAGTTCTCAGTCTGAGTCCCTGGGGCACAGTTAGGAGTGGTTATCACTGCTCGTGAAAAGCCCAGAACTGTAATAACAGAGAGCTTGGAGGCTGTGGGGTAAGAATGAGGGGCATCAGCTGGAGCTGTGGGCATGGGGAGGACTGGAGTAGCTGGAGGGATTGAGGTGGATGGGCAGAGCTCTGTGGGTGGGGGCCAGCCTCAGAATAGCGATGGAGGTTACAGATCAGGAATAACCTGCATTGGCAGAGCTGTGTGGGAACCCAGGTGTGGAGTAGCAAGGGGTGCTGTGTGAGTGTATTGGTGGGGCTGTCTGAGCAGAGTTTGCCAAGCTCAACAGATGGATAGCTCTAGTCTGTGCGACCCCGGTGGACAGAAGTAGGAATGAGGGGCTTGTCAGAATGGAATAGACCAATAGTCCCTCTCATTCAGTCTTCTGCCCTGGTGGTGGCCAGTCTCCAGGGATTCAGTGACACTCAAAGTTCCCAGCTGTATGTTCTCCATGCAGAGCCTCCCTAAATCCCATGTGGAGACCCGTGAGCGGCAGACCATCATCCCGCATGGAGTCCCCTTCATGGCCAAGCTGCTGCGCTACTATGTGAGCGAAGACTCCATCTTCCTCCACCTCGAGCATGTGCAGGGTGAGTGTGAGCGCCAGGACTCTGCTTCTTCTTGTCCTATCCTCTGCTTCTCTGACCTTGATCTGGAGTGAGTGTCTCTCGTGCTAGAGCTTTTTGGGACTATGTTTTGCAGTGAGGGTGATTCTGCAGGGCTCAGAGACCCTGCAGCGGGAGCCAGCAAGCAGCATTGCAGGTGTGGAAGAATAGATAAGAGGCTTCTCTATCCTACTGTCTCACCACATGGATCCCAGATTAGGCTAGTGGAGGCCTGGGTATGATGGTGGGGCTCCAGGTTACTGGAAGCAGGGCTGCTGGGCTTATGGAGACCAGAGGGAGGGAATGGAAGCACATCAAAACATAAAAATTGCTGTACTGATCAGACTATTGATGTGTCTAGTTTAATATCCAGTCTCCCATGGTGGCCAATAGCAAATGTATCTGAGGAAGGTGCAGAAAACCATGTTGTGGACAGATTGTGAAACAACCTTTCAGGGCAAGTTCTCTCTACCCCCTCAGCTGTGTACCCCTCTACCTGCTCTCAGACTCTGCTGCCAGGCATTATTTTGTAGACTTGCATCATGTCCCTCCTATTCACGTCCTCTTTAAACTAAACTCTCTGAACTTGTCAGTCTGGGTCCTGGCCTGGAAGTCCCCCCAGGCTTCCAATCACTTGCCCTTCTGTCTCTGAAGCCCTTCTCTTTAGGCTATATCTGGCCTGTGAGAGAGTGACCAGAGCATGGTGCTCCAGGTGGGAGTGTGCACCACTAACTAAGATAAGAGGGTTCAGAGCCTAGAGAGGGGTGTGTTCTGGTGGTTCCCATGATAGGAGAAGGCAAGAGTATGGGAGAGGTCCTGCAAGATTTCCAGACCCAACAGGACTTCTGGGGAAGATTGAGATCTCATGGTATTTGGCATGAGATTTGGAGCCATGTGCTCAGAGCCACTTCCTGTTGGCTGGTTTCCGGCAGACAGCCCACCCTAGGTCACTGCGGGCTGTGCTAGTTACTGCCCTGGGGCTTGAAAAGAATGTTTGTCCCATTCCACCAGATCGGTGGAGGCTGGCTGGGTTATTTTTTGCCTTCCTCGCAGCAAAAGCTAAGGTTTGGGTTTGGGGCAACTGGAAGGCTGGAATTCTTCCATCTCAGAGGTCACAGTTTGGACCCACATGGGAATTGTTTAGTTGTCACAACTTTTGGCAGGTTCCCAGTGCAGGAACTCGCTAATGTAGGCTCTGATCCAAAAAGGTACCATAGTGGGTATCCCAAGGGCATCCCGTTATGAGATAGGGGCATGGTGTCTAACCCCCTGGGGGCAAATGTGAACCAGGGGCCAGGAGACTACTTCAGGGGACCACCCTGCCAATGTGCTTGATGGCAGTGCTGGCTGGGGATGTGCTTGCCTCTTGCCTCTGCCCCCGAAAGGGGGAGGGATGCTAGTGGGCAAGTGGAGACATACAAATTCCCTCCTAGTGTGATGATTAGTTTCCCTTGCAGTGGGAACCCCCCAGAATTGGCAAAGGATCAATGGGATGTGAGGGACTATGCTGGGCTGCCCACCGATGGGAAATTTGGATGTAGTTTGACTAATAAAGTTAAGGCCTGGCTGAAACCCATAAATACCACATGTCCTTCCCTTCGTCCACACAAGGAAAACACAACCGCATTATCCTACTGCGAGGAATATTTTCAGTTCCACTCCTTAAGCATCATGACATTTTGTTTGATTGCCCAACAGTGCTGTGCAGAGATTGTCACTCTGTTATCTGTGATGGCGCCTAAACCTTTCCCCTGTGTGGCTGCAGCTCATTTCTATTTAGCCCCTCATCTGAGTAATTCAGATTGTTCCTTCCAGCGGGCATCATCCTGCTTCGTCAACATTGAATTCCATCTGCCATGATGCTGTCCATTTGCCCATTTGCTCAGGAGTTCCTGAGTCTTTAGTCTCCACTTACGTAGATAATTAGCTGTGAAGGTTGCCACCCCACTGCTCACCCCTCTCCCAGAGTGTTAAGAAGCACAATGGACAGTGCCACTCCTCAGGGTGCTTCTTTCAACTTTTTTTTTTTTTTTTTTGCCATGCTGAAAATTTATTTCCTTCATATCCTTTGTTTTCTGTCAGGGATTAGAAATGGGCTAAGGGACAGAGCTATACTCTCGCCCCATGACTATTTTGTTAGTCACTTTTGAGGGGCTTTGTAAAAATCGTTTTGTTTTTGAAAGCATGTGTAAACTACATTGGCCTGTTCTCCTTTTCTCCCTCATTATTTTGCTGATCCACTAGATTAGAGGGGCATGATTTTCCTTTGCAGAAGCCCTGCAGTTTGCCCCTATCATGTCATTATCATTTAGACTTGGAAGATAGAGACTGGCTGGGCAACAGGGAGCTGGTTAAGTCTTCCAGATTCTGTGCCACCCCTGCCTCAGCATGAGCTGTAGAGCAGTCTGAGGGGTGCTAACTGATGCTGCTGGCATAAGGGCCCTTAGGGATCAGTATAGCTCTGTCCTTCCTCTGCCACCCCTCCCTCCCCCTGTCCCTTGTGCTGGAGTGTGATGGCTGGCAGAGGGGTTAGATTGTGTGGTGACTGACTATGCCGGGGAGGAGTTCCCCTCCAGCAGGGGAGTTCTCCTCTGGCTGCAGGGCTCACTGGTCTGCAGTTCCCAGTGTTGTTGTTGTGCCTTTCTCACATAAGTGCCACATTTGCTACCCTTGTTACTCATGGAGTAGCTGATTTTAATGTGACTGCAGATTTTTGTTAACTGCTCAGCCACTTCATAGTCAAGCTCCTGCAGAAAACTCCTGGGTGAATGCCATCCGAGCCTGGGGACTCACTGATCTATAATTTATCTGTTTGTTCCTGCACCCCCTCTTTGGGCACTTCAGTGTCTGACAGTGCATCTTCATTGTCATGGGGGCCAGAAAGGCCTTCTGGGGGCACAGAGGAAATGGTCATGGGGCAAGAGGAGAGGTGAAAATGGTCTGAGGTCTGGGAGGGAGACAACTGTTGGGATCAAAGGGGCTGAGGTGGGCCCTGGGAGGAAGAAGAGGTGGAGACAAGCTGCTGATGAGGCCAGAAAGAAGGGGAGAGAGGAACCCACTGTGATTATAGGGCCCAGAGAAGATTCTAGATTTTTTTTTCCAGCACGTGAATTTAAGGTGCTCAGCATCTGAGCCTGATGCCTGATGAGCCCTGAAGGCTGGTGTCAGGGCAGCAGGTGGTTGGGGTGTCTGTTTGTCTGCCAGGGACCTGGAATGGTTTCCACCTCATAATACTTTCTGCCTTCCCTTCACTCTCCAGGGGGGACACTCTGGTCCCATCTCCACTCCCGGCCTCGTTTACAGCAAGGTTCCTGTGATGGCCCCAGTAGCCTAATCCCAAAGTCCAACTCAGTTTTGGTGGGCCATGGTGAGGAGCAGCGAGTAGGAACCTGCTTAGGGGCTGGCTCTCAGTCCAGCCAGAGCTCCAGCTTCTGCTTGGAGAATGGCACTGACCTGCCAACCTCTGCAAATCACCACCCACCAGAAACTGCTGACCAGTCGTCCTCTTGGGAGCAGTCACCTGACCACATGGATGCCAGACCAGGGACTGGCTGTAGGTTCCATACTGGATCTGCCAATGGCTATAAGGGAGTTACTGGGGGGAAGGATTCAAGTGCAACACACACATTGTTTGGTGTCACTGATTCTGTCTTCATGGCAATGGCCAAGGGATGCAGCCATCTGACCAACCAGAGCTTGGCCTTCCAGTCATGTGACTTGTCAACCAGCAGTGATGGTGTCAGTAGTGTATCAGAGAGGGAAGATTCTCAGCAGGACACAAGGCTACTGGCTGATGAAAGGCTGCCCCAGTCTCCTGCTGCAGTCCCAAAGGCTATGGAAGGAGGCCACCTGGTGAAGATGGAACCTCGAGTTTTCCAGGTGTCTGATACTCCCTGGGCTCAGCCCACACGGTCCCCAGTGGCTCCCCCAGGACAAAGGCAGCTGCACCCTGGAACCACCCTGCACAGCTCCAGCAAGTCCTACTGGTGTGACTCTGGGGGGAAAGAGTTGTTGAGGAGCATCTCAAGGGCCCAAGAAGGAGCAGACCATGGTCAGCATCCAATTGCAGGACAGTGTGGGCCTCCAGCCCATCGCTCTTTCCAAGGGGATGGCCAGGGGTCCTGGGATGTGAACGAGGAGCTCATCCGGCTGTGGGCAGCTGAAATGCTCTTGGCTCTGGAGGGACTCCATCAACAGGGAGTGCTGTGCCGAGACCTCAACCCCAGAAACCTGCTGCTAGATGGTGCTGGTAGGTGCTGCTTGAGGCTATAGCATGAGGAAGGGTTTTATCTCCTCAACAGGGGGGCCTGTAGCATCTGATCCACTCCAGGATGGTTTGCCATCTCTCTCTGTTTGTTCTGTGAATCTGAGCATCTCTGATCCAGACCCACCCGTGCTCCAGGCCTTAGGGGCCTCTAGAAGATTGCTACAGTCTGCTGTGCGTGAGGCTGAACAGGGCTGCTCAGCAATGTTAGCCACATGGAACACATCCTGTTCCCATGGGGGTTCCTGGCTACTTGGAACACCCCTCTGAGCCTCCATAAGGGAAATTAAGATTAGCTAGGGCAGTCAGGCTAACAGTCCCCAGGGCTAATGGTTTGGGGGCCTTTGATTCTGCAAGTCAGCCTTCCCACCCATAGTCTGGCAGCCTGAATTCAGTGCTCTCCAGAGTGCACTGCATGGCCTGACTCTTCTCTCGAGGTGGGTGTGTGTCTATGTGATAAAAATGTGGGGCAGTTTAGAAACCTACAAAATAAACAGTGAATCGTTGCAGGGATCCTTTAAATGAGGAGCTGGGAAAAATGACCCTTTCCCCTTGCCCCTCATCCACTCTTCTTGCTCCATCCAGTTACTTTTGCTTGGATCCCATCCTGCCCAGTCCTTCCACTAGCTGCAGACTTGTCATTCACACTGCCCCTTCCCCAGAAGAATCTAGTCCCTGCTGTCACTGTGCATGTCGAAATCACATGTTCTGGGGCCTGGTGCTCTGTTGGGGCTCACAGCAGTGAAAACATTGGAGCTCAGCTATGTTGCAGGGCACAGGGGAGGTGCCAGTGGGGCAGCTTTTCCCACCAGGTCCCGTTGCAGGGGACAGGAGCCTGGAGGGATAGGGCCATGGCTTGTGGCACATGCTGCAATTATTGGGTGTCTCTTTTTTTTGTCCTGACCTCTCTACCTGCCCCTGGCTGGCACTGTTTCACAGGTCACATCCGTCTCACCTTCTTTGGCCAGTGGACAGAGGTGGAACCACAGTGCTGCAGCCAGGCCTTAGAAGATATGTACAGCGCCCCAGGTAAGGGAACAGTCTACTGCCTTCTCCGATGCCCCCTTGAAACACTGCAAGAGATTTATATCTGCCCAGCAGCATCTCCCTATCTGCCTGATCTCTTCCAAAGGCAGCAACCACCAACACCTATGGGAGCTTGATGTGCGGTTGCCTTTCAGCATCTCCCTCCTATTTGATCTTGAACTCATTTGGCTTTCTCTGCAGAAGTGGGTGGGATTTCTGAGCTGACTGAGGCCTGTGACTGGTGGAGCTTTGGATCCCTGCTGTACGAGTTACTGACAGGAACAGTGAGTGGCTTTTGTGTCCCATCTTATATCAGGCAGGGGGCAGCATAGTATCAATCCTACTGTTGGTGCCCCAGTGTACATGTGGGGGCTAGGAGGAGTCTGTATCCTGGTACTAGTGTCCTGGGGTGTAGCTTGGGCTCCAGGCTGAGTTGTCACTGGGCACATGACTCATAATACTGGAGCCTGGATATCTGGATGCTGCTCCCCTGGGATGCTGAGGGCCTGAAGCTGATGAGCCATTGAATTGTGGGAGATGGGCACTGGGAGGCTGAGACTGTTACTCCTGTGATGCTTGGGGAGGGGCAGTGGCAGATGAGGTGTAAGGAGGGCATTCTCTATAACAGTGTCTGCTGCACAGGGTTCTCCTCACTGTCTGCCTGTCTCTCCTGCAGTCGCTGTTCCAGAGCCACCCCTCGGGGATTCACCCTCACACCCAGCTGCACCTTCCAGAGAGGCTCAGCCTGCCTGCTGTATCCCTGCTCACTGAGGTGAGGACACCCAGCTGGCGTGAGCAGGGGGACGGGACTATGGCTCTGGAGCAGGGATAAGGAATCTTTGGCTGGAGCCTGCTGGGTGAGGGGTGGGAAGGGCCCTCACTGGGGCTGTGCTGCTGCTCCCTGTCTCATCCCTGTGTCCATTTTCTTCTAGCTGCTGCAGTTTGACCCCAAGCAGCGCTTGGGCTCTGGAGGAGGCGGAGTCAACAAGCTGAAGAGCCATCCCTTCTTCAGTACTATCCAGTGGAACAAGCTGGTTGGCTAGACTGACCCATGCGGAGCCGCGTGGAGCGAAGGATGGTGTCAGGCAGGGGGCTAGCTGCTGATGTGTGGGTGAGGCCCAGGGAGAGACTCATATCCTGCTGGAGAGGCAGATTATCCCCCTAGATCACTGGGACCTGTGATCTTGGGTGGTACTTGCAGCTCTGCCAGTTTCGGGGAGGTCCACTTCTGCAAGTGCTGATTGTGGGGGGTCTGGATTGGGTCCAATTTGCAGCCTTGGCTTCTTCCTCCTGGGCTCATTTCCATTTGTGTTGCAGTAGCATTTTCAAGAGATCAGGCCAGACTGGGGTCAAGTCATGTTGTCTCCCTGCCCTCCTTCCCCCAGGTCCTTCCATTCTCACCTTACATCTAACCCAACCCTGGTAAAAGTCACTGACTCCTACAGAGGCAAAGACGACAGTGCCAGCGGGCCTAACTCAGCCACCTTGGCCTACTACCCTCACTGTCCCATGGGTTCCCTGGGACATTCCTGCCTCTTCTGCCCACAAGCTCTGTGGGGCTCTTCTTGCCTGGTGCTTGGTGTGGGAAGCCAGTCTCTGTAACTATGAATGAGACTCCCCTGCTCACCCAGGGGCCTAGAGGGGCAATATCTCTCCCTGGGGCAGGCCCTGTTAGTGTCCTGTTCCTTCTCTGCCCATAGACTCCACCAGCTCCTTGGTTCTCCCTGCCCTTATCAGCTGGGGATCCCATCCCACATCCCAGTTACTTTCTCCCCATTTCTCTGCTGCTGCCTGAGCTCTTTATGGTTTACTAATGCACTCCCACTGGCTACCACTAGATGGGGTCTGGGGTTGTGGTCTGTGTGTCTCACTGGCTGCATGTGCACTAGCAGCACCTGCCCATGCTGTCTTGTGAGAGGGGTGGGGAGAAGCCCCCTCCCCCTCGGTGTGTGAGAGGCTCTGCCTGGGATCTCTGACCTGCTCCGAGTGAATGTCTGAAATCAATAAAACAGCTTCACCCAAGTGGGGGATTGTTTCTGATTTACACACCATGGGGCCCTTGCTCAGATTCCCATCCAGGTAAGGAGCTTGATCTAGGGCTCCTAGGTTGGGTAGAAGGCATTCAGAGGTCACAGGCCTTGGCACCAGCTCTTCTGCCAGACAGGACTATGAGAACTCAAGGCCAGGGTCAGGCTCCAGTTTCAGTGAGCACTGAGGCCTGGCCTGAGACACAAACGGAACTGTGTACAAAGCATTCAGAGGTCACAGGCCTTGGCACCAGCCCCTTCCCCAATCACACATGAGAGCAGGAGACCTGACCAGGCTGGGGCAACCTTCCCTCCCCTACGGGCTATGCTTCAAGGTCACTGGATAGGACTTACGACATTCTGTTTAGGTCTATTTAATCATTACATCAAGGCCTCCCCTATGTGGGGGTATCCTAAGCTTCTTTGCTCCCTTCTTGAATTCTGTGCTCCTGTTTTCTGTCTCAGTAAGACTGTGTGGCTCTGGTGTTCTTGTCCCTTGCAGAACAGTGGCTGTACACTGAACCCCCTTCATTTGCCGCCGGGAGGCATTTCCTTCCCCCTCTTCCTTCTGCCTGCTCTGCACCCCCAACCCACACGTGCTACTGCAACCTTGGCACCTTCTCCCTGAGCTCTCCTTTCAGGGAGCTGTTACTGTACTTGCAACCAGTGCTCTGTCCCCAAGGTTACTGACTTCCCAATCCGCTGGGCTCTAAGGCTGTGGGCAGGAAGAGGTTGGAGGATGAGGTGAGGGTGACTCACTGTGGAACAAATGCCTGGGACAAGGCCTGCATCCGGCATTTAATTTCTGAGAAACTGGCCAAGTGGCAGGAGCAGGCAAGGTGTTAACCAGCAAGCGCCTTAAACCGCTCTGTAAATGCAGTGCAAAGAGAGAGGAAGGCAAGGCGAGGGGGAAGGCAGGGGCTGTTCCTGGACCTCTGGCAGTTCAAGCCTGTGTTGCAGCAGCCCTGCTGCTATTCCAGTCCTTGGCCCAGTAAGTGAGTGCCAGATGCAGAGGTGGGCTAGGTCCAGCAGGGAGGCCTGGCTACGGAGTTAGGAGCAGCTGGCAAAGGGACTAAGTTGCTTGTTCTGCACCACCTCAAGCTGGGTTTTGGGGCAGCATCTGTCCAGGAACTCCCCAACAGCCTCTGTGGCATAACAGTATCTCCTGCACTAGCCATAGTAGAGAGGAGAGGGAGGTTCCTAAACCCCAGGGGAGAATGAATCCCATTCACAGAGCCACACAGCATGGAGGTGGAATGGGTCTTTCTAAAGTAAACAGCTGCTGGTGTGGTGGCTGAGAATAGAGTGGGGGAAGCCATTGGTTCATTTCCCCTTTCATCCTTCTTGGGGCAGCCAAAGAGCTGAACATTGCCACCAGGCCTCCTGCTGCTTTGCATTCTGAAAACATGGCACTTGGCTTGCAAAGGGCTCAGTGGCCGCCCTGAGGCTCTTTGCTTGGCTCTCAGGTGCTGCCAGGCTAATGGAAGGGCCAGTGACAGCAGAATGCTAATGGACTGTGTGCTGCTTATCCTAAGCCTCTCACAGTCATGCTGTAGGGGGTTTATGTTTCCAAGCCCTGTCCCCCAAGGGCCCTGCAGGGCAGAGCAGCAGGTACAGATGGCAGGGAAATCAGTGGAGGTGCCAATGAAGCTGCAGTGCAGCTAAGGTCCCCTTACATGTCTGGCAAAGAAAGGCAACCTCTGCCCCCCAGACATACAGGTGACTGGTTCTAGCTGCTACCTAACTCAGGCCCCGCCCCTGCACCTCATGGATTGCCCCCGTCAGCGAGCTGGATGGCTGGGGGAGCTTCCACTCAAGAGCAAGAAATGAAACTTAGTAACTGCCTCTCCTGGCTTGGCCTTTTGGCCAGTATGTGGGGGGACACAGGCCTGGGGGCATGGGAGGCTGCTAAAGAGACAGAGAATGCATGTGTTTGCCTGTCTAGCACAGACATTCCCCCCTGGCTTGTTACTCACCCAGTAGCTGGCCAGCTCTGTGGGGCTGCATTGCCCTCACAGCGACCAGGGTCACGAGCAGAGCACCATGCCTTGGCGCAGGAGAGGAGCTAGGCAAAAGGGTGAAGAGGGCCCATGCAAAAGAAAGCCAGTCCCTCCACCTGAGCACTAGCACTCAAAGTGCTTCTGGCAACAACCTCAGGGAGGGAAGCCCTTCTGCATCTGTGTGCACAAGAGCACCTGCAGCGCAGACAAGCTAGAGCAGCTGGCTTCCAACTTTTTCAGCCACCTCTGAACACAAGGGAACGGGGCTGGTTGGGCACCATCTGTAACTATAAAAGCCCCAATTTGTGAATCAGAGCTAGCAAGGGGTTGGGGTGAGACATGATCGCTGGAAGCAGTTTTCCCTGGTGAGGCCATTTCCTCACAGCTTTTCCCACTCAGCTGAGGCGCTGGTTTCTGTGCCAGTGCCAGATATGATAAAGGTATATTGTACATGGGCAGAAATGCTAATACCATACAGATCTGTTGCATTTGCATTAGCCACAGCTGCTGCAGTTTTCACTTACCCTGTGCCTGTCTGATGCTGGGATCAGGCTTAATCTGGCCAAGAGACAGGTGACACCATAAATTAAGAGTGGAGCATAAGGGTAAAACAGGAAAACTTTAACCTCCATTCATGAGATTCATCCTCCTTCCATCCACAACTCTTAGAGTTTGGAGGTGGTACTGGCTGCATCTGCCCAGTGATGGCAAAAGTGCTTCCTTACAGCTATTAAGCACAATTAGTTAGACATCTGTGTTGCTTTTGTTCTGATCCAGCTCTTGCTCCTGTATTCTGGGCCACTGTAACATTTTAAGATTATTACAGGGCACGCTGCATGGGCCTTTGCTCTGGGACCTTGGCAAAGCACCAGCAGCTGCAAAGGGAGTTTTCTCACTGCAAGGAAACAATAGACTTGTTTTGTGTGCAGCTGGGAGACATTTCTGATCCATCACAGGAGCAGATGAGATTAGCTAACAGACAAGCTCACAGTCCTGAGGTTTTATGACTTGGAGGAGGGAGAGTACCTTTGGAACTCACTCTCCACTTGGTCCAAAGGCTTTACTGAGCCTCCAGCCACAGCCCAGGGCCTATCCTTTCCCAGGATTCAGCTCCACAAGTGGGGGTTGCCTTTTAACTCTGTGCATGCAGCAGGCTTGTGATATTGGACACATTTTATAACAACCAGGTGGGCAGTTCAGTTCCACAGCAGCTCTCCGTGCAGCCATTCCATAGCACAATAGCTGCTTCTTTTTTTACGTACGAGAGATATTTTGTACCTCATGGCTATTTTTCCAAATGAACAAGAGCTTTCCTGAGTCTGCACAAACCAGAGTCAATCACCAAAGGATGCAGGCTTGACTTACAGGACCCAGCAGCACAGAGAGCTTTCAGCTACAGCCAGGTGCTTGTTCCCTCTCCTTAGTGCCATTATTGTAGATACAATTGGACCCTTTAATAGAAGAGGCTGGTCCATGATTATAGCTGTGAAACAGGCAAGTAAAATCAACTGCTAGGGACCTACCCAGCACTCCCCCAGCAAGGTCTGATGCAGTCCATGGACAGGAGCTGTTTTCTAATGTTCCAAGGGCTAGTGCTTCTCCCTTGGGCGATAATGTCACGCCATGGCAGATGTCATGTCTGAGATTCAGCTTCCGGTTTTAATTTCTTCATTTCATTCTTTTAACCTTCATTGTACCCTCCTCTGCAAACCTAAATGTTCCTCTACCCACTCAGTGAGAGCACTCTGCAAAGAGCAAACTAAGGGCACCACCCTGCTAGAGCTTCACTTCTCAGTCTTTCCCCAAAAGCCAACAGCTTCAGCTCCCTCATTGCTTTGGAGACCCCCTGCCCCGCACAGCCATTGTTTGTCAATATCTGCCAGTACTGGGCTGTCATGGTGATGTTTTCTACTTGCAGTGGTCCCAGTGCCACAGAGCAGGAAGGGTATAATCTCTTTGTTACATTAGACTCCTGCATTTGCAGCCTAAAATGACACTGCAACCATAACCCCCTGCAAGTTCCTATCCAGTTGGGGTTTGACTGAACAGGAGTCTTGGACACCTAACAGACAATCATGGAACCAAACTACCATCTGTGTTTCTCATTCCCATAGCAGAGACAACAGGCACAGCTCTGAACCCGCCACAGCTGCAAAGACAGTCAAGCTAACACCCATAGCATGATGAGAAACAAGAGCTGATGCTGCTACAGACAGGCAAATATAGCTGCACACCTGACCCGGTAATCGGAAAACCCCTCCTACATGACAGGTGAGGGAGTCAGCTGAGGTCGTCACTCCAGGCTATATGCCCCTCCCCAACAGCTATCTAAGCCCTCAGACAAAAACAGGTTTGCAGAGTTAATGAATTTATTCCCTTGAAAAAAAAGGCCATGAGAGGGACCTGGTGCAGAGAATGCAGTGAGAAAAATCTTGCCTCAACTTCCATCATCATGCTGGCAAATGCCCTGGTGCAGCATGAGATTCCCCTCTAGGGGGACTACTCTTCTCATGGTGCTTCCAGCTAGTTTCTTGCACCAAGTCAGGGGACACATTCAAAACCCAGCACCAGCACGTACACACTCCTGCTCCCCTTTCCCACCCCGATACACACCACCATTAGATCATTTCCCTGGTTTATGTCTTTAAAACCCATTGCATTAAATACTTTAATTACAAAGTTGTGTAGAGGGTGAGAATAATAGACCTGACAGGGACTCCAATTGCCCCTCGCTCACCGCTGCATGTGCACACTATGTACTAAGGATATGCCCCCCTCCGCACCAGCAGCCTGGCGCTAGGATGCAGAGGCCCTTTGCCCAGCTGTCTCACAGCAGGGGGCAGGCCAAGCCATTGCAGACAGGAAGCTGATGGTTTCACCCATCAACATTGGGCTGTAATTCAAAGGCAGCTGCAGGGGTGGTGTTTCTTATCCTAACTGCCGGCAGGTAGTGGCCTAAGTCCAGGGGTGGCCCCTAAGGCCCAGCAGGGAATGGAGCTGCCTCCCCTGGTGGAGGTTGCTGACCCTGCCCTGCCAGACATTCACACCATGTAGACCAGGCCAGAGAAAATTAACCAAACCTCAACACAAAAGAGGGTGGGAGGGGCTATTTCTGCCTTCCTGTCTGGGAAGGGAGGGAATGAATTCTAATGGATGCACCTCAGCTGCTAGTTTGAGGAGCAGGGGAGACAGACAGCCCTTGCAGTGTCTATGCCTCTGAGATCACCAGAACAGGGAGTGCAGGAGTGCCATCAAACACTACTACAAAGTCACCCCGGGGATCCCAGGCTGCCTTTGCGGGGTGGATGAGAATGGGGTGTTTTCAAATGGCAGACACACACAAGAGCCTTTCCCTCCCTCCCAGTGCTGGAAGCAGACTTGAACTGGCATAGGAGCCGCTGGAGAAGGGCACCCTAGCACAGTAGCAGGCAGCTTTTGCTGGAGGTGAGGTGCGTGCAAGTGCCTAGGGAAGGAGAGGAAGGTGAGAAAGAGGCTACACAGGTGGTTCTGGAGAGCCCATGCCATTTGGTAGTTTGCCCAGTGGATAACAGCCCAAGTGAGAAACTGAACCATCTCGAGAGCGAGAGAGCAGGAAAGGAGGTAGGAGCTAACCCGAGTTCCCTCCAAGACCCCTCCTGACACAGGGGAGGGGAGGAGACTGGAATGAACTCCTGCCGGTTCCTGAATGCCCTATATTGCCCCTGCTGGTGCTGCGTCCCTGCCCTGGTTGGGTTGTGTGGGGTTGAGGCTGTGCTCTAGAGGTCCAGCAGCATCACGCGGGGATCCTCCACCACGGCCTTGATCTTGCGCAGGAAAGTCACTGCCTCTCTGCCATCAATCAGCCGGTGATCGTACGTCAGCGCCACATACATCATGGGCCGCACCTCGACCTGAGGAGGAGAAGCAATGGAGCATGTGAGCTCAACCATGCCTCTCCTGTACTGGCTTCCATCCCACTTGAGAAAGACCCAACTGTTGCTGCACCTCTTCCCTATCACGCAGGGCAGGAAGATCATCTGCTCAGCAGGGTATATGCTTCTCCAGGAGAGAAGAGACAACAGCAGGCTGACAGGGCTCAGCTCCGCCCTTCCTTTTGTCATATACTAACTAAGCACAAGCTCTGAGTGGGGCTGTGCCAGGTACCAGGGCATGCCGTTCAGGAGGGGAGCTGATGTCCAGCATGGAGACTGAAGGCATCCTCTCTCAACAGCATTAAGAGGATCCAGGAAATCCCTTTGCCAGCCACTCCACTCTTCATTGCTACCCACTGCCCCAGCGTGGAGGGGTGAGGGCCTGTCTGGTCCCCAACACCACAGTCTGGCACCATCACCAACATTAGAACCCTTTACAGGTCCCACTGTGTCCTTCCGAGTAAGTAACTTTGCAAGCCTTCTAGGAGGGCTTCCTCCACCCCATCTGGTGCAGCTATGACCAGGGTCCCCTCTGCTGCTGAACCCCTCATCTCTGCCCATTTAACTACACTGAATACAGACAGCCCTTTGGAACCTTCCATGCAGCTGCACCTACTTTGCCTCCAACAGCAACAGGTCTGTCAAAGATGCCATGCATGCCCAGTATGGCAGACTGGGGAGGGTTGATGATGGGCGTCCCAAAGAGAGACCCAAAGACCCCTCCATTGCTGATTGTGAAGGTGCCCCCATCCATGTCCTCAATGGCCAGCTCATTCTTTCGGGCCTGAAACAAGAAGAACAGGATTTTAGAAAGCAGCTCAGACTGAAGGCACCCAGAACACCAAACAGGAGCAAAGAGATAGAGACTGGAGGTACTTGCTCCTCACTCACTACATTCGTAGGGTGTGGCTGTGACATTATGAGTTTAATATATCTCATTGAAAGGCAACAGGATCAGAAGAGTTAATTACCTCACAGCCTGACCTGACCCATGGCTGAACTTTAAAGATTGGTTAGGAAGATATGTAAATGAATAGAGCTTTGAAATGCAGCCTGCATTGTTAGAGAGAGAAAGGTAGATGTCTGCTCAGGTCTTGTGATGTAAGCAAACAAGTCTTGTCTATTACTATAGTTTTGAGTCACAGATCAAAAAAGGAATATTAATATTTAGGAAGATACTTGAGTGAAATAGTATTATTGTTTATATGTCTCTTTGAAGGTTGTGATAACCTGTATCTGAACTGTTTAATGGATAAATTACCCTGTACTAATTGCCAGACTGTTTGGGAGAAGGAGAGTTAAGCTTATTGTTTTCTCAGGCCAAAAGGCTGCTGGAAATGTATAAGAACCCTGGGACACGATCCTTCTTCATCTCAGATCTGCTTTGGATTTCAAGAGGGGGAAACCTTAAGCCATAAGGACTGAGATCCCCAATCACTGACTGGAGTCACCCTGAATATGGACATTGGACTATAACCTATCGACTATATCTAAAAGGACATTTGGCAACTACAAGCTCATCTTTGCTATGTATCTGAACCTCAAGAATTGAATTCAAGTCTGTATGTATATTGATTTTTTTTAACCAACACTCACTCTCTTCTTTTTTTAATAAATTTTAGTTTAGTTAACAAGAATTGACTACAGTGTGTATTTTGGGTAGGATCTACGTTAGAATTGGACCTGGGTGTGTGGCCAATCCTTTGGGGTTGGAAGAACCCTTCTTTCATATGATAAGATTTTCAGTAATCATCATATCTGACGTGTGTCTGGATGGGTACTTTAAGGGAACTGCGTTGTTTGGACTTCTGAGTAACCAGTGAGGTACTACAGAAGCTGTTCTGTGCTGGCTTGGTAAATCTAAGTATTGGAATATCCACCAGCTTTTGGGGTTTGTCTGCTCCGTTCTGTTTGCAGTTCACCCTAATTGAGTGACCTCAGCTGGTTCCCACCGGCAGCATCGTCACAGTGGCCTCTACTGAAAACTCCTCACAAGCAATAGGTGATGGAAAGAACTTCACTTGCCAATTCAGATTTGCTAGTGCAGATGTTCAGATGGGGTTACTTTAAAATATAGGCTCTGTCCCTTTAATGCTAGGGTTTAGCGAGATGCTGACACCACCTCAGCCAAGATAGACAGTCACACGGGTGGAGAGGAGACGAGACTGAGGCCTGGTCTACACTACGCGTTTAAACCAATTTTAGCAGCGTTAAACCGATTTAACACTTTACCCGTCCACACTACGAGGCCCTTTATATTGATATAAAGGGCTCTTTAAATCGATTTCTGTACTCCTCCCCGACGAGAGGAGTAGCGCTAAAATCGGTATTACCATATCGGATTAGGGTTAGTGATGGTATTGGGCTCCGGGCGGTATCCCACAGTGCACCACTGTGACCGCTCTGGATAGCAATCTCAACTCGGATGCAGTGGCCAGGTAAACAGCAAAAGCCCCGCGAAATTTTGATTTTCATTTCCTGTTTGCCCAGCGTGGAGCTCTGATCAGCACAGGTGGCAATGCAGTCCCAAATCCAAAAAGAGCTCCAGCATGGACCGTACAGGAGATACTGGATCTGATCGCTGTATGGGGAAACAAATCTGTTCTATCAGAGCTCTGTTACAGAAGACGAAATGCCAAAGCGTTTGAAAAAAAAAATCTACAGGCTACACAGTGCTGCGTGACAAGCGTAATGGGAAGCCAGAGACTCAAACGGATGCTCATGGAGGGAGGGAGGGGGTACTGAGGACTCCAGCTATCCCACAGTCCCCCAACAGTCTCCAAAAAGTATTTGCATTCTTGGCTGAGCTCCCAATGCCTGTAGGTTCAAACACATTGTCCAGCGTGGTTCAGGGTATAGCTCGTCAATTTACTCCCTCCCCCCACCACGTGAAAGAAAAGGGAAATAAATCGTTCCTTGACTTTTTTCAGTGTCACCCTATGTCTACTGAATGCTGGTGATAGACGTGATGCTGCAGCAGTGAAGAGCAGTATCCGCTCTTCTCCCCTCCCCGGTGGCAAGACGGTACAATATGACTGCTATCCGTCGTCACCATCAGCCCATGCTTGATAACTGCTGAATACCCCTGGCTGGCCTCAGGGGCGCCTGGGTAAAAACAGGAATGATTCCTGGTCATTCCCAGTAGATGGGACAGAACGGCTGGTAACCGTCCTCATCGTAGCAACTGGGGGCTGAGCTCCATCAGCCCCCTCCCTTTCCTATGTAAAGAAAAGATTCTGTACTGCCTGGACTATCATAGCAGCGGCATGCTGGGCTCCTCTCCCCCACACCACTTAATGTCCTGCCTGGACTGTCATAGCACCGGGAGGCTGCCTCCCCCTCATTTTATCTCACTAACAAGTCACTGTTTGTTATTCCTGCATTCTTTATAACTTCATGACACAAATGGGGGAGACACTGCCACGGTAGCCCAGGAAGGTTGGGGGAGGAGGGAAGCAACGGGTGGGGTTGTTGCAGGGGCACCCCCCGTGAATGGCATGTAGCTCATCATTTCTGCAGGATCTGACACGGAGAGGCTGTGCTCTCTGATACACTGGTTCTCAAGTAACACTTGCCCCATATTCTAGGCAGGACTGACTATTTTTAGAAACTATAAAGGAGAAATTGACTCGGGGAGTCATTCCCAGTTTTGCTTTTCCACCCCCGGCCGATCTCAGCCAGGGGCACCCATGATAGCAGCAGACGGCAGAGAAGGACAGATAACTAACTGTCATCTCATTGCCAAATTACACTGGCAGCAGACGGTACAGAATGACTGGTAACCGTCTCTGCTATCATGCAAAAGCAAATGAATGCTGGTGTGTAGCACTGGAGTATCGCCTCTGTCCGCGGCATCCAGTACACATATGGTGACTGTAAAAAAAAAAGCTGAACGGGCTCCATGGTTGCCGTGCTATGTCGTCTGCCAGGGCAATCCAGGGAAAAAGAGCGCGAAATGATTGTCTGCCGTTGCTTTCCCGGAGGAAGGAATGACTGACGACATTTACCCAGAACCGCCCGCGACAATGATTTTTGCCCCATCAGCCACTGGGCTCTCAACCCAGAATTCTAAGGGGCGGGGGAGACTGCGGGAACTCTGGGATAGCTACGGAATAGCTACCCACAGTGCAACGCTCTGGAAAGCGACGCTAGCCTCGGACCATGGACGCACACCGCCGAATTAATGTGCTTAGCGTGGCCGCGTGCACTCGACTTTACACAATCTGTTTTATAAAACCGGTTTATGTAAAATCGGAATAATCCCGTAGTATAGACGTACCCTGAGAGGCAATGACAAGGTCATAAGTCAGTGGTAGTATGCTAGTGTACAGAGGAGGCACTGAGCTGTACTGGAACTTTCGATATGGTCCCATGGTTTGAACAGCTCCATGTCTCAGCTACATCAGCTGAATCAGAGCCTTGGCGTGACTGACCGACCACAAGGGACTGACAGTCACTAAAGTTAGGAGCAGGTTATTGTCATCTTCCTCTAGTAGGAGCACTTACAAGGTTTATCCCTTACTTTCACTGAGCTCCACCATTTGATCTGTGATAGAATTACATTCCTCTGAAGAGGTAAACAAGCCTTGTCTTCAGAAGTAATGGGAGCAGGGGGACAGCAGGAGCCCAAGCCTGCTTAGGATTCTCAGTTAAAAGGGAAAGCCTTAGAGGGATCTGTCCCACAAGAAGAGGTCACAGGTAGGGCTGGCAGCTAGTGCAATGCACAGAAGATGCCTAAAGACAAGCAGTAAGTTAGAGGGACCAAAGGTTAACCCTCACACAGAGTGAACCCACTTGTGCACGGCCAACAGTCCCTGCCAGAAATCAATGCTGCTTCTGTCACAGATTGAGCTGGTTGCTCGTTCCTTCCCTTCTGCACCCCTCTCAGAAAGCCATGGCCAGCACCCCCCTACAGTCCCATCTCCTGTTACCTTCTCCCCTAGCTCGCTGATGGTTCGCTCAATGTCAGCGAAGTTCATAGTTTCTACATTCCTGATGACAGGGACCACGAGACCCTGTGAGGGAGCAAAGAGCCCAGTCAGAGTCAAATGTAGCAGCAAACAGGTGCATGAGGAATCTGGTCTCAGGCAAAGGAAGTTACCACTGGAGTACACTCAACCACCTGCCCTTCTGAACAGGAATTATGGGAGCATGAAGAGCAGAGCACATCATTTACTCTCCCTCCTCTCACAAATCCAGAACTTAAACGTCAGGCAACATTCTGCATCCCAAACTAGAAACAGCAGATCCACCACCCGACCTGGGGAGCGACTCCTCTCCTCCCTCCTTGGATGCATGCAGCATCCCTGCTCAAGGCCAACTAGGTCTGAAGTGGCAGTGTCCACGTGGGTGTTGTCCAGGGTTTACAGAGACAGTGGTTCAGTACAGCAGGGCAGGCAGCTATCTGCACTGCTCTGTGGGCTGAAGGTTGGTCTCTAAACATGAAGGCAGGACACACCACTTCCCCCACTTCCTGGTGTGCCCACGTCAGTGAGGCCAAGACAGGACTTTCCCAATAACCCATAAGAGCTGTGGTAGCCATGTCCCCTGCCAGCTGGGCCAGTGGCCAGCAGCTCTCTCGCTGCAGGACCAGACAGTGTTGGGCATCGGAGTTTCACATGAGTAGCTTTTGCCACCTTAGAGTGCCATGGCTCAGTTTGCTCAGCTAACTTTATCACCCCTGCAGAACCTAGGCTGCAGTCTGGGCCAGGTAAAGAGCCCGCAGGGCATACCCTGGGAGTTGCCACTGCAACGCTGATATCCACATAGTCCCTGTACACCATCTCTTTGGTTGTGTCATCAATCACTAGGAGAGAGAGGAAAACAGACAGTTACACAGAGAAAGCCCAAGAGCCATGGCTCTGCAGTCATGAAGGGCCAGAAGTAGTCACTGACCAACAACAACAACTTGCTCATCTCTAACTTCTATGCTTTTAAATGTCGTGCCAGGGGAGGGTTAAGCCCCACTCCTCTTTGGGGAAGCATCAGCACAGAGGTAAAGATGGCTGGAGAGACAGGGAGCTGGCTAGGATCAGCTCACTCCCCTGGGACGTCCATACTTCCTCCATGTGTTCCTCTCCCTTCATAGGTACAACTGATCTCCCAGGAGACACCTCTTAAGGGCCTGCCCGCCCCAGACAATAGCCATTCCAGTGGAATATAGTAGGATGTGCCCTCTACTAATGAGCAGCCCTGGGTTGGGACGCACCTTAATATACACGGCACCCACCCTGGCAGAGTCTTGAAAGCTCCTGCTGGGGTCACTGTGAACAGCCCTTCCCAGCATGCTGGCTCCTATCTGCAGAAGTGATATCAGCTAGGCTAGTTACAGCCCAGAGGAGTCACAGCCTGTCCCTCTTCCCCACCTTTCACACGTGGGGATGTGGATCTCTGGAGCCTTTAGCTCCCTGTAGGCTTAGCCATATGCTTCAGGAAGCCCCTTGTCTCCACACAGGCTGCCACACTCACCCGCATTCACGATGGGCTGCTCCTGCAAGGCAAAGGCTGCAGCTTTCACAAAGGCTGACATAAAGCCCAGCTTCAGGTTGTGCTTCTTCTGGAAGGAGTCTCTGTGCCGGACTCTCATCTCCTGGATGTTACTGCAAAAACCAACAGACAACCATTACCACCAGGAATGGAGGGGTAAAGGGGAAAAGAGATGACTCACTTCTTCCATAACTGACAGATCTCCTGTGTCAACAAACCTGCAATAGCAAATGTTATATCCCAAAGCTGCTGAAAAATTCTGCCTCAAATAACAGATTGGGCAACTTTTAGCTTGTTTCAAGATTGCTGTCAGAGAAACTGCTTTCGGAATCTCTCCAGAGCCACAAATCCAACAAAACCAGATGAAGCAGCATAGCTCTGCTGCAGCTCCAAGGATGCACGGCCTGGCAGGAAACTGCTGTGCCCCAGACCTGTCAGAGCTCCAGGGCTGGTGTTACAGGGGCCGAATCTCCGGTGTCGCAACCACTATCCAGTGTCTGATGCTTTGGGCACTGGGTACAGGTGAACTGTGCAGTCATTCTCCAGGGGCTGCCCTGCAGTCACTGTTGGGATGGGAGACCGGACAGCAAGGAGTGCCAAGGGTGAAGGGACAGAGACGACTCGGCAGTGAAGCAGGACAAAAGGAGCTTCAGTCCTGGTTTCTGGGGCCCTAGCCACACGTTGCTGCACCAAGACCTGGCCCTCTTGCTTGGTGCTGACAGGCTATATGCACGTGATATTTTGATCACCACAGCGAGAGGCCTTCCCAAAATGCCACAGAGATGGTCTGAGCACCAAGCACAGTGCCTGCTCTGCCCATCCTGGAAATAGCTAGTCCCCTCACTCCCACTGACTGGAAATAGAGACCAGTTACACAAACTGCACTGAGCAGCATAGCCTCAGCTCTGCCCATGCTGGGCTAAGACCAGCTACTTTGGAATTGTACCCCCTGCCCTGCCCCCTCCACAGACCATGCGTCTTTGAAGAGGCAGTTTTAACAGGAGGTGGGAGTGGGACCTCAATGGGATTAGAATGTTTGTTTTCCTGCACCTAACCTTGTTTAGGGCTAGGATTACTGCCCAAAGTCATTAGCGCCTCCCAAGACACAAGGGCTGCAGAAGCGAGGAGGAGGTTTGCTGAGAAACCAGCTCATTATGGCTTCCTCCTTTCAGACGCTGAGCCCCAATGGGGAGCAGGAGGCCTCAGTGTAGGCCCTTGCAAGTCGGCAGCAGGGCATATAGCTAGAAGGGCAATCAATCCAAACCAGATTACTGGCTGCAACAAGAGCCTGAGGCTAGCGTAAAGCGACACCTCGATTAGCCTCCGAGAGCAGATAAAGCTGCAGCACTTCCCCTCCAATCAAGACTATTTTGCCAACCTTATCGTTCTGAGCCCCAAATATTTACATGTTTTGTCTTAAGAAGCAGAGTAGGATTTCACAGGGCAATTCAATTTGGGCACAATTTCCCTTAATGCACTGAAATCTAAGATGCCCACCCTCCAAACCCATTAGTGTGGTCGGCCCACAAGCACTCGGCGTGAGTCAAGAGAACCTCACCGACCGAAAGAGATAGGAAAGGGATACTGACCATCTTGGAAAGCTGCTCTACAAAACTGCCAGGTCTGCTCACTGTGCAGGGCACAGCTGGGGGATGCCCACATCTGTAAGGTGAGCTACTTGGACTTACCTGTCCTGAAGCAACTCACCATTCCAGTCTCCCCAGCAGTCACCTTAAGGGTTAAGAGGAAGCAGGAGACTGTCTCCATATTGCCAGTAGCCAGAACACAGGCTGCTCCAGCTTTTCCAGCTCAGCACTACCCAGTCCTCAACCAAGAGCTCCACAGAAGAGAAGCCAGGTTGCTCTTGTTACTTCTGAGAAGCAGAGACCCCATGGAGTCCCAAGGACCTTGAGTGAACTACACACCTCATCCTGGGACATCAGGATGGTCTGGAGGAAGCTGCCCAGAGGAGTGCAATGAGAAACCTGACCACAGGAGCCCCAAAGTAACATTGCCCCAGCCTGCTCAAAAAGCGTGACCAGCGACCCTTGCTGCTGGTTGGGTGCAATGAGGGAGAGGCCCCACCTTTCTAGGGCAGAGGGGAGAGCATGGTCCTCACCTCATATCAATCTCATTGAAGGTGGTCAGCATGGCACATGTGTTTTGAGCCTCTTTCAGGCGCTGAGCAATGCGCTGACGCATCCTGTTCATTTTCACCTGAAATTGAAGAGACAGTGAGCAACAGCAGCCATGGGGTTAATAGAAAGGGGAGATAGGCAGAGGAAAACCACAGGGCCCTCAGTCTTCCCTCCTGATAATTAGCAGCCTGTGCCTTGGGCTGAGCTGTTTACTTGATCACTCTGAGCAGGGTGAGGTGGACCCATTACCTGCAGCGCAGTGGGCCCAGAGAGCTGCCACAAGCTCACTAAATAGGCTTCCCAGCTCAGGAAATGGTTTGATTGAAAAACAGAACTGAATCATGACAAAGGCAGAATGGGGCCCAGATCTGCACACCCCTGAAGCTCTGCTGAAGGGAAAGTTCTTGGGTGCTGGGTGGGCTAGAGTGAGAAGAGCAGCCTGCAGAGAAAGCCACAGACCAGTGTTTCTGAGACATTATTGTGAACAGCTTGGCCACATTCCCTTGAGGTTTCACACCTACGGCCCTGGCAGCAGCAGCATTGCCTGAGCTCTGCTGAGGACACTTGGGCAGCACAAAACCAGCTGTTACCTAGTAGCGACACATCATAGCTTGAGACTCCCTTTTCCTGTCTAGAAGCCCTTGCCCCCAAGGTAGCTGAGAGAAGGCCCTTCCTTAATCCCACCCTCAAAACTGCCTGTCCCCTACGGAGCACCTGGGCCAGAGCATTTACCCAGCCACTACCGCCCCCAATTGATGTGTGTGCGAACACTCTCCTCCCAACGCATCTGGGCACGACCATACCCAGACAGTTTAGACAGGCTCCTCAAGGTTTACTCCAGAGAAAGGTCCTTGCCTCTGTTACTCAGCAATGAAGGCACATTGAGAAGCCCTGGCCTCCTGAACCTTACCCTATGTTCTGATCTGGCACCTTTGCTGGCCCCTGGCTCCACAGCAGGAGCTGCCACTGGAGCTGCAGTCGGCTTCACCGCAGACACTGAGAGCAGAGAATACATATGTCAAGATGGGATCTTAAAACAGGGTTAGCCAGGCCCCTGCCAATAACAGCCTGATTATAGGTACCTCCAAGCCCCGTGTTTAATCAACAGGATATGTAAGGAGTGAACCATGGCTTGTGATTATGGGGACAGCAGGCTCCAGGCTGACTGGAGATCTCAGGCCTGGCGCATACAGGGCAGCAAAGCAGAGAAGCTTCCATCTCAAACTTTAAGACTGCTTTTCTGCCCTTAACTTTATTTCCTCTCCCACTGAAAGGCAGGGTTTGCAAAAAGAGGACTGAACAAGGCTGCAGCCTCACCAGGTTTGGTATCGATGGGCTGCATTGACACAGGGGGCACTGGAGGCATTGTAGTGGGGATTGGCTCTGCAGGGGGAGCAACGGCAGCAGCCACAGGCTCAGGTGCAGGGGCTGTTGCAGGAGGGGCCACTGTTGGTTTGGCCTTGGCGGGAGCAGCTGAAAGACAAATGAATAATAATTGTAAGTGCAATTGCAGTCTGGAACGTGAGACAGCTATGTCCAGTCTCTCACCTGCCCTCAGTGGCCTGCGTCTGGCCAGTTATCAACATTCACCTTACTGGATTCTTGGAGTGCATTTCAGTGTTATAAAAACCTAGAAGATGCTCCTTTCAGCTCACGAACAACTAAGTGGATCCTAGGCTGAAGCTGAGGCCTCAAATATTTATGGTACAGTAATGCTCAGAGGTTCCTTGTACCACAGGGGAGAGTTCCACAAGCTAATTATGTTTTCATCCTATTTAAATTTGCTTCTTTTAACCTAACTGAGTGTTCTTAGTTTTGTATTAAAAGACAGGAGAGACAGTAACTACTTATGCGTCTGCAGGAGACTGATCCTTACCGTATAAATGTATTCTCTCTCCATTTATTCTCATTTCCACCTAGAGTCTACTAATCTCTAGCCTATGCACACACAACACAGGACCCCCGTTGCCCTTCTCCATTTCCACTCTCTCCCACTGGAGAACCCAGGAGGGGACATCGCTTCAGAGAATGACCATGATACTATCCTATCCCCTTCACAATGCAACTTGCATCTCAAAGTGTCACTGCACATTCTCACACTCTACCCCTGGACTAAATACATGTTCCTGACTTACCTCCACTTCTCCTGAGTTTGAACAGAGGGGTCCCTCCTTCCACTTTCCCCCCATCAGGTACCAGAAGGGCTTCAATCACGCCAGCTGCTGGGGATGGAACCTGCACTGATGTCTGCAAAAAGGAGAGGAGTGAAATCCCCCTGAACATTGAAAGTGAAGAGATATCCAAGTAGGAGACCCTCGCCTCTAACAGGGGGCATGAAGGGAGATGTCCTGTGTCCCAGATTTCATACCATGAGGGGAACCAGAGCTTTGTATTGCCCCTTTTGCACAGGCACCATCTCACCTTTTTAAAAAAAGAAAAACTGCTGCGATTTTGAGCCTTTAAAAGAAGCTAGCAGCATAACAGCGTGATCCACCTGCCTCATTAGAGAGGGTACAGCAAGCTGCCTGCCTGGCAATGACACAGGAAACACAGCTCCCATGGATTCAGGGGCAAGCAAGCACTTTAAAATAAAATAGTTTGAGGAAAATTATTTTAAAAATTATTCTGGGTTATTTAAGAGCCAAAGTGACACACTTAAACTAGCCATTTTTCTAAGATCTGAACTTACCCTACACAGTCTCTGATTTCTCCTGTATTTAAATAGAAGCAGACTTCCTGAGTCCTGCTATGTAGACTGGAGTCCCTGATGGGATGTATCAGTAAAACGGCAGCCCCCCGCACGGAGAGAAGAGAAACTAGCAAAGATTTCACTAATTTAAGATACAGTCAGCATTTATACTAAAGAACTGAAGGTTTTAAACTGTGAAAGGAGCAGGGGCACAGGCAGGTCCTGAGTCTTGTGGAACACAGACCTGGGAAAGGGAGCAGAAGGGGACCAGTACAGAACACTCCTACCTTGTCTGTTTCAATCTCACACACCACTTCATCCTCTGCCACTGTGTCTCCAACAGCTGAACAACATAAGAACCACTGTAAGCAGAAAGCTGTGCTCTGGCCTCCCCTTCCAACCCACAGCATAGTTTCCCAGTAATCCAGAATTTTCACACTAGCCTTGCACGACCTCTCTTGTGTGAAGCAGAAGAGATCTACTGCACATTCAGGGTCTTCCTGATCCTTGTTTAGGTATCTCTCTCCAGTCTCATCATTCTACACCCTGGACAGAATGGCCCTTAGACACGCAGAGATATTGCCAAGAGGTCTTTGCCCCAATGGAAAGTGTAGTTATCACACTGCTGCCTCATCCTTCCCAGGCTGAAAGGCGTTAAGAAGCAGCACTTCAGCCAACCAGCTACAAACTGTGCCCAGGGCTGCCCTAGGAAGCATGGAAAAAATGCAACAGCAGTGAAAAGCTAATGGGGAGGGGGCAACTTCTTACCTTTCTCCCACCTGACATCTCCCTCTGTGACTGATTCTGCAAATGCCGGTGTGTTAATTGTAATCACGTCATTCCCTGTGGCGGGGGGGAGAGAGAGAGAGAGAGAGAGAGAGAGCCTGGCACACATATTCAGAGTTGAGTGCACACATTCAATCACCTCTCCATTTTGGCCACTGGGAATTGCCTGGAAAGGGGCAGGCCAGTAATTGTTGGATGAAGTGAGGAAGATGGGCAACACCAAACTTTCTGACAGCAAATCACAAGAAAAGAGCTTCTCCCATGGACAGGAAGTCACAAAGTACCGGAAACACCCAACACAAGAAAGCCACACACTACAATAGGGCCAAAAGCACAAACCCAACCCCCACCACTCACCAATGGAGGCTAGAGTGAAGCAGGCATAGAACAAGAGTGGAAAGGTGGACTCAGTCGTGGCTCAGGGCCACGTGCACTCCAGTCAGAGGGGAGCAGACCAATTAGCCCCACTGGTTCCTGTTTCTTAGCTACTTACTGCATACTGCTGTGATTCTGAAGTAACGGACGGAGAAGACACTGGAGGTGTTTACCCTGGAAAAAGAGAGAGAGAGATGAACATAGAATGAAAAAGCCTATGGTGTGGTCAGCCCAGGCCTCCCAAGGACAGCTGAGTGAGGTGCAGCGTTTACACTGGCTTGCTCCAATTGATCCGAAGGCCACTCAGCTGCCCTGATGATGCATACACAGTTGCTCCAAGGGACATTTACATATTGGTTTATGCTGTAGTAACCCTACCAGGCACCCAAAGGAAACTCAGCAGCCTGCTACCTTTGGGGAGCCAAGGAGTCCAAGGACAACAGGCATGTACAGAATTTGATTCCAAGCATGTACCCCAGTAATGGCTGTGTTAAAAAAAATCAGCAGACAGAAGTCTTGGGGCTTCAGAACCTGCCAAAGAGCTGACCCAAAGTCCAATCCCATACTCTTGGCTAGTGCAATAGTGATTTGTTTGTCTCTAATTTAGGAGCATCAGCACTACAAGAGGTGCTTCAAGACTGACACTATCACAGAAAGCCAGTTAGACACTGCTGACATCCCCCTTCCAGGGAGCCAGGCATCCCAAGTGCTCTAAAGAGATGCTGCAGAAGTATCATTCTCAGCAAGAGCTAATACACTTGGGAAGCAAGCGTGAACATGCTCTAGCACTACCAGAGATTCTTGTAAAGCAGGCCACACAAATTCAGCACACATTGCCCAGTGGGCTCCCAGGGGAGGGAGGCATGCCGTGTCTGGGAGAAGTACCATGACCATCCCAGCAGTGCAGGCCTTGCCCTCACATCACTTGCTCCAGAACCATCCCACTTCTCCTCAAGGAGAATCTGTCTCGCTGTGCTTCCAGTAGGTCCCTGCTGGGAGGCCACCACTAAATATCACAGTGATAGGCACAGTATTAGTGAGAACATGAACAGGTGGATACATGAATCATCCTCTCCCCCTCACCATTGACCTCTTCATTCTTGTCCCTTCCATGTCCCAATATTCAGATCCAACCAGCACATATTTGGGTAACATTCTCAATTCCTGGCCCATAAAAGCCAGAGCGCACGAATTTCCTGAGACTAGCTCTGAGCCCCTACGATGTGCAGAGGGGCTGATGACAATCAGAGCAGACACACCACCAGATACCAGGGCTAGAGCAGCCCCTCCCCTTGACATGCTGCAGCAGGCCTTCGCTTTTCCATGGATACTTACACAAGCTTGCTGCTGTTGGTGTAAGCCAGCCCCTGGCTCCGAGATACACCTGCAAGGTAGAAACCACTTCAACTGAAAACCTCATTATCCTACAGGCAGCTACCCAGCCATACACCCACCACAAAGGGGAGGGTTTATAAGGTTAGAAACAACTCAAAGAGACCCTTCCAAGCATGCTCAGTGGAATCTGTTCAGATGTTAACAGAGCCTAAAGAAGGCCCCATGCCACTGCTGCCCATTCTGATTGAATGTGGGGCTACAGCTGGGACAGGGTGCAGCTGGAGGCTGTACAGAGGCCCCTCTACATCAGCTGCCCCACTCAGAGCCTGTCAGAGATAACAGCAGCTTTGTTTTCATTTAGATTTCTAACAAAAGAAAAAACACTCCTGCTCTGGGGTCTAAGCTCTGCTGGATCATTTTTAAAGGGCAGGATATAAACCAGCAGATGTCCCAGAGCCACAGAATTTAGGAAATGGCCAACTAGAGAGAGAAACCAAATCAAATACTCCCTGACAAGGACCTTCCCTGAGCACTGCTAAAACTTCATACATGTTGGTATTAGAAACAGGGGGCTCCAAATAAGGATAGGACAAGAGCCCCTTGATCCCCAAGAGGCACCCACAGGAAAGCCTGTGGCCCTGTGCGAAACACAGAAAGGGAGAATCTCCCATAAAGAAAATTGCTTTCTGAAAAAGTACTGGAGAGGAAGGTTGTTCCCTCCTGAATAATTTCTCAACATTTCTTCAGCCTTGTAGGCTCCACCATGTTCATATGCTCTCTGGTTTCAGGTTGGAGACTAAGCAACCTTTATCATATACTTCTAATCCTGACCTTTGCCTCTCCTGAGATACAGGGTAATTAAGATTCTGGCCTGATCTCAGATTAAGGAGGCTTGGCATAGCAATCTGAGAACATACTGATTTCCTCAGAGCTATGCAAGTGCAGAAGGAAGAGATCATTTCACTGGAAAATGATTCTGAGGAGGTAAGTTGCAACTCTGACACTCTATTCCCTGCTAAAATACATATTCCCTTTAAAGATCAAAAGTCTGGGGTTTATGACTGTAGACACTGAGCAGCTTTAACTATTGGTCAAAGCAGAACCGGAAAAATGGAAGGGGGGACATGGATTGTGCAGTCCAGAGCAACAGCACTTTGGGATCCAGTTCAGGCCTTCAGGAAGAGCTCTGAGGGACTCATTCACACTAGATTCTGAAAAAAACATACTGTAAAAGCACCATTATCTCCAATGAGCTTATTTAGGAGTCACACGCAATCTCTCTGTTGCCTTTGGGAATCTTCAACTTAGTTGAATGGACCAATTATCATTTATACACATAACTTGTTTTACTTCTGATTTAATCTGTAACCAGCTGTTTGGCTTTATGATGATTTTTGAGGATATATTTGACTCTGATAGCTCCAGTTTATTTCTATCAGCAACTCTGGTTAGTTTCTCTTCCCTTTGTCTATGCAGTTATGAAATGAAATAAAATACAAGTTGTTAATCCCAAGTGTAAGACTCACCAGACAGAGAGCGTCTCCCCAGATTACAGTTTCCCTGTCAGAGAGAAGAGGAACACTATCAGACTTGCAAACAACAGTAAGAAGCAGCTCCTGAGGTTACTATGTTTTCCCCAGGATTCCATGCTACAACCTGAACCAATAGGTAGGAGACAGTTCACGTGTCCCACTATGTGAGCAGTTACTGCACTGCTGCACACTCTAGTCTATGAGAATCTTTCAAATACTCTGACATCTTTTTCCATAGAAAAGGGTCTGGGAAGCAAGACATAAAACTCACATTCCTTGGCTTCTACCTGCATCTCCTGCTGTTATGTCCTTGAAAAGGGATGCCCACAGGCAGAGAATAAGGAACAGGTTCTGGAAAGCCCCAGGCACCTCAGATTTGCCACTGCACATTAAGACAACTTGTAGCGAAGTTAGAACTGAAGCTCCAAACTGTTGGCTCCCACAGCCTCAACAGCTTCAACTGGTGTCCTTTTTAAAAATTTTTAGTTAAGGGACCTTTGGCTGAAATCCTGGCCCCACTGAAGTTAAAGGCAAAACTCCCAATGATTTCACTGGTGCCAGGATCTCCCACTTTGTAACCTTCCATTTATCCCCAGGAACTCATCAAAAATGTTCCTAACTCAGGTTAACCTTATTTTAAGAACAAAAACAAATTTCAAGGTGCAGTCATACAATACTTAGCAGGGCAGGGATCTTGTAACTCATATTCAGATAGCACCTTCCAACCTGGAGCACCCCAGAACTCCTACAAACTATACACAAGGATCACTTCAACCACCACTGAAATGGAGCCAGTTCTGGGGTGGGACACGACAAAGCGTCACTTCTCATTAGTCAAGGCAGGAAATGAAAGAATCCTATTTCAGTTAAATCTCAACTTCTGAAGGAGAGGAGAGTTTGCAGATGAAATCTGCCTTCAACCCCAGCAAGACACATGATATCAGCTATAACTGGGCACTGACTCTTGGGTGTTATGTCTCACATAGATGTATTTCTGAAAATTCTTACAGATCCGATAACACAAACTGCCAGGATTGATGAGATGTTACAGATGCATCAGAGTCCACAGGAATTGACACTTTGTAGAAGATGGAATATAAATGGAACATTTTATAAGGCGAAAAACTGACAGAATGCAATACAAGGAAACTCAGTCTGAAGTTTTGGTGACTGGAGCTCTGCGGCTTTCACAGTTTAGTCATGAGTACTCCCTTATGGATTTACAGCCTCATGTTACACAGCTCCCTAAACATTTATGTAAGTATTTAATATACTGAGCAAAGTGAGCTCCCTTCTGTCCACTGATGCCTCTCCTGGGGTACTTCGTGGCAGGGATAATCCTAACATCCCCAACAGCATTTTTGTAGAGGAACAGGTTGTGTTGTCCCAGATTCTGTAGGAGCACCAGACTCCTATGCATGCCTGCAGAGACCCTGCACGGCTAGGATCCAGCTCACTATAAGCTTAGACATTGGGAAGCTCATGCTACAATGGGTGGTTGTGGAAAACAAAATCCACAGAGGGTACTTTTCATGGGAGCTGAGTCTGTGTGTGTTCTAAAAGCTGCTGTTATGCCCATGGAAATTCTAAAATGCTTTAATGTAGCTGGACCACCCTACCCTAAAGAACAGAAGTCTTCTGTAAGAGAAGAGGCAGAGGGCATTATAGTGAAGGGGAGAACATAGGAACAGCCATTCTGGGTCAGACCAATGGTCCATCTAGCCCAGTATCCTGTTTTCTGACAGTGGCCAATGCCAGATGCTTCAGAGGGAATGAATAGAACAGGCAATCCTCAAATGATCCATCCAATCATTCAGTCCCAGCTTCTGGAAGTCAGAGGCTAGGGACACCAGAGCATGGGGCTGCATCCCTAATCATCTTGGCTAATAGCCACTGATGGGCCTATCCTTCATGAACTTATCGAATTCTTTTTTCATCCCCATTATAGTTTTGGCCTTCACAACATCCTCTGGCAACAAGTGCTACAGGTTGACCACGCATTGAGTAAAGACAGAGGAGCCAGGTGGGAAGACATTCTGATTCAAGATGTTGAGGGTCTATATATACTGCACTGTGTTCCTTAGGGCTTTCTTGCTTCTACCCCTCAGGGGTGGTGTTCCAGAACATTCAGCCTATAGAGGGTGTTTGGCAGGGGAGTCATTAACAGGCAACATCCCAATTCCAGAATAAATCTGCTGGGACCGCATCTAGTCTCAGGGACACTTGGCATTAATGTCCGACCGAACAACTAATGCTGGCACACCCTTTACAGGAAAGTAGGGGCCTGAACAGGAAGCAAGAGCTTTAGCTCTAGCAAGCTGACCTTAGCACAATGGATCTCTTGAGAGCCAGCCTTAACATGGAAGAGTGAACCACTAACAAAAATTTGACTAATACCTCCCTAGATCAAGCTACCAATTTATTTAATCTTTCCCTAATTCCACATAACTTCCTTGGACCGTTCATCATGATGGAATCAATCTGACACCAGAGGCCCACCTCCTGCATTTTACCCTTTATGGAACTGCCATCCATCAAAGCACATTTGAATCCCCACTCTATGGAATACATAAACCCCAAGACGGTTGTGGGCATGCTGTGCATCTGCAAATTCCCTCTACAGTCTCCTTATCCCTACCCTGCAAACAAGAGCCAGTTTAGATAAGAGCACTGAGAGAACAGAACCACGCCAGGCAAAGCCAGTTTCATGGCCTCAAGTGGAACTTGCATTAAACTGAATCTAAGCGCTTGACAGCTTTGGAAGTGGCACGACAGGGAGATCATAGAAGAGAGAGACCAGTGAAGCAGCAATCAGCCCTGTGGAAAAGGCTGCAGCCCACACATAGGAACTGGTGGAAAAGCCGCTTACAGCAGAGATGGTTGCTGCACTAGGGCCAGCACGACCCATTGCTGCAAACAAGAGATGCATCCAGATCTTCCACTTTACTTACTGGTTTCAATAGTCAGTAATTACACATAGCACTAGTTAGGTAGAGAAAAAGACAGATGCCAAGATGAGATGCAGATGGTAATGCTGAGCAGATGGAAGATATTGTTACTAAACTGGCAGCGTGACCTGTTCTCTAACTCCCCGCCCATGCAACTGCCAAACTCTTCACTAACTTATTTATGGCCTTTTTCTGGATGAATCCAAAGGTCTCATTCACCTTGCATTCTGCTGCCTTCAGTATTGTAGACTATGCCATCTTTCTTAAGACCCTCTCCTCTCTAGGCTTCTGGGGCCCTACTTGCTCAACCACTCCATAAGTGGTGGTTCTCCTCACTGTTGTGCCCAAGTGGCAGTGGTCAATGCCTGCTCTTCTTCCTCTTTCTCGCCACTTGTATGTTCCCATGATTCCTATGCTGGCAACTCATCTCTCTTTTCTCCAACCCCATAGCGTTGCTTGTCTCTTCAAGTTCTCTTTCTGCACATCCTTTCTTGCTCATGTCAAAACCCAAATCTCTCTTCCTTCCCCCTTCCTCTATTCCCGCTGACCACTCCCCTATCCTCCAGTCACTCAAGCCCACAGCCCTGAGACTTCTGTCTTCCTCTCCTCCCACTAGCCTTCCATCAAATCCTGGTGCATCTCCCTCCGCATTTTCAAAATCTGCTTCTTCCTCCTTACTCCCAATTTCAAAACTCTTTGTCTATGTCCCTATTCTCTCCTGCCTGGATGACCATCACCTCCCTGATCTCCCTGGCTTTCTTCCCTCTCCACTACTTTTAACACACTGAACATAAGAATGGCCATATTGGGTCAGACCAAAGGTCCATCCAGCCCAGTATCCTGTCTACCAACAGTGGCTAATGCCAAGTGCCCCAGAGGGAATGAACCTAACAGGTAATGATCAAGTGATCTCTCTCCTGCCATCCATCTCCACCCTCTGACAAACAGAGGCTAGGGACGCCACTCTTTACCCATCCTGGTTAATAGCCATTAATGGACTTAACCTCCATGAATTAATCTAGTTCTCTTTTAAACCCTGTTACAGCCTTCACAACCTCCTCAGGCAAGGAGTTCCACAAGTTGACCATGCACTGTGTGAAGAACTTCCTTTTGTTTTAAACCTGCTGCCCATTAATTTCATTTGGAGGTCCCTAGTTCTTATATTATGGAAACAAGTAAATAACTTTTTCTTATTCACTTTCTCCACACCACTCATGATTTAATATACCTTTATCATACCCTCCCTTAGTCTCCTCTTTTCCAAGCTGAAAAGTCCTAGCCTCTTTAATCTCTCCTTATATGGGACCCATTCCAAAACCCTAATCATTTTAGTTGCCCTTTTCTGAACGTTTTCTAATGCCGTATATCTTTTTTGAGATGAGGAGACCACATCTGTACGCAGTATTCAAGATGTGTGCATACTATGGATTTATATAAGGGAAATAAAAAAGAGAGAATAAGATGGAGAATATCTTAATGATTCCTAACATTCTGTTTGCTTTTTTGACTGTTGCTGCACACTGTGTGGACGTCTCCAGAGAACTATCCACAATGACTCCAAGATCTCTTTCCTGATTAGTTGTAGCTAAATTAGCCCCCATCATATTGTATGTATAGTTGGGGTTATTTTTCCCCCCATATGCATTACTTTACATTTATCCACATTAAATTTCATTTGCCATTTTGTTGCCCAATCACTTAGTTTTGTGAGATCTTTTTGAAGTTCTTCACAACTGCTTTGGTTTTAACTATCTTGAGCAGTTTAGTATCGTCTACAAGCTTTGCCACCTCACTGTTTACCCCTTTCTCCAGATCACTTATAAATAAGCTGAACAGGACTGATCCCAGGACTGACCCTTGGGGAACACCACTAGTTACCCCTCTCCATTCTGAAAATCTACCATTTATTCCTACCCTTTGTTCCTCACATTTTAACCAGTTCTCAATCAATGAAAGGATCTTCCCTCTTATCCCATGACAACTTAATTTACGTAAGAGCTTTTGGTGAGGGACCTTGTCAAAGGCTTTCTAGAAATCTAAGTACACTATGTCCACTGGATCCCCCTTGTCCATATGTTTGTTGACCCCTTCAAAGAACTCTAATAGATTAGTAAAACATGATTTCCCTTTACAGGGAATAATTATAAAATTATGTTCCTTGCCCAATGCTCTGATAACATCCCACCACAAACACATCCCCCATGTACTGACTTCCTGGCTACTCCTTGTCCTTGCTATCATCTCTCTACCCTAGCTACTCACCCCTTACTGTGGTATCCAACTGCCACTCCTTGTCTTCTGCCACACTTCCACTTATATTTTGCCAACTTCTCCTACCTTAACAAATCTTCCCACAACACTGCTTTTGGAGCAGAAATCAGTCCTTGTGTGCTGGTAAAGTTTTATGAACACCTAAGGTGCTGCAGAAATTACTGGCATCTCTAGAGTAACAATACCAAGACAAGACACAGAAACTGGACAGAGAGCTGATACAGGGAGGGGAGGTACCTGTGTACCAAAGGGAAAATGTATTAGGAGAGCAAGATATGAGTGGGTATAAAAAAAAAAATCCTAGTATCAGCTACAAAAATGTTTAGTTTCATGGGCTGTGCCTTTCTATTTATGTAATGGAGGATGACCTGACAGCGACACTCCCCTGAGAACAAGAGCCTGTCCCTGTAACTCCACCTCAGGAGGGCTCCTCCAGCACTCACAGCTCGGAACGGCCACCTGCCCCCGATAAGAGCCGGCGATGGTGTCAGCCTGCCCTGCATTTGCCCTTTCAGCTCCCTGTCAGGTTGGGGTTGACGTGGCTCTGCTAGCCCAAACGGTGCAGCCTGTGGCCATGCTCAGGACCAGCCCCACCCTGATGGGTCTGCACTCAGATGCCCCTGGCCATTCAGGACGCCTGTTTTAGACTGGCGAGCCCTGGGGTTGGGGCTTCCCCCAGCTACCACTCCCCACGCCAGGCCGGTCCACCGACAGACCCCACGAGGGATCTGTTCCCCCGCCAGCTGCTTGTCCGCAGTGACCCCGGCAGGAGCCCCAGCAGGGGAGGGTTTGTGGGTCACGTTCCCCTGAGGCTGGCGGGGCGCACGGCAGCAAGCTCGTGGGGGTCCCACGGGGAGCGACCGATGGGGGGCGGGGTGCCGGCGGGGGAGCGGGCACAGGGCTTTCTCCAGGGGGCGGCCCAGCACGGGGGCGTGACACTGCGTCCGGGTGCCCTTGGCGCTGCTGCCGCCCGCCCCTCCCTTCCCCCCTGGGCGCCTCCCCGGGCGGTACCTGCCGCAGGGCGCAGAGCGAGCGCCCGAGCGCCCCGCTCAGACCGCGGGACCGGGACAATAGCAGCATCGCGGCGACAGCGGCAACGGGCAGGAGGAGCCGGAGGGCGGACACCGGAACCAGGCCCGGCGCAGGCCGGAAGCGGGCCGGGGCGGACCAACCGCGTGTGCAGCTGGGGGGGGGGGCACTGCGGGATCGTACCAACCACGGAGACAGAGGGGGGAGACACTGAATTACCCTGAGTGGGGAGCAGGACTGAACCAGAGGGGCTAAGCTGGTGGGAGCAGAAGGGGATGGTCGGAGGCGTGAACCACCCCGAGGGGACATGCGGGGTGTGAGGACTGAACGAGCCTGAGGGGTCCCATGAGGTGGTGCTGGACCACCCTGTTATTAGTTGCATGGCAGTGATGGGCAGAGCCGTGCTCAGGCCAGGATCTCTGGTACTGGGTGCTGCACAGACAGCGCCCCTGCTCCAAAGAACACAGGAAACGGAGTGACACTTGCAGGGTGTGTGTGGGATACCGAATGGATAATGTGCCCGACCCTCCCCAGTCATCCCTATCCAGCCGAGTTCTCACAAGGCTGGTGTCAGTAGTGGGATGGGAAGAGGGTTTGATAGAGTGTGGTGCAAGGGCTGGATGGATCAGCTCAGGGAGAGTGGCATGTATGTAATGAGCCAGTTGTGTGAGAAGCTGACAGATGAGCGGACAAGGCTGGCATGGTTGGTGGAGCAGAGGGGGCTGGGGTCATAATCAGAGTCAAGGGGGAGGTGAAAAGGGGAAGGGCAGAGGAGCCATTCAAATGAGGACAAGAAATTGGAACCTGATGAGGTGAACCCCGGGGAGCCCTTACAGGGATGCAGAGATGAGAATATTGTGGTCGGTGATCTTAGCAGTTGTTATTTGAATGGACCAGAGGGTGCAATATGGCTGTCAGAGAGGAGGAAGAGGTTATAGTTAGGAAGATGGGAGATAAGGGGGTAATGGAACTGAACAAAGTAAGGGTAAAACTCATCTGTTCAGGAGACAGGGAGTTCCCAGGGGCCAATCCAAGAGTATAGAACAGACTCCCACAACAATTGAGACCCATCACAAACCTCACACTTTCCATTCCAAGTTCAATGAGCACTTCTGCAACCTTGTTTTTGCTAATATAAACACATAACGCAGTGTACCTCTCTTACATTATTATATACACAGAAATATCCTGCCCCCATATCCCCACACAAAATTACTCCCTGGAGAGAAGAGGAGAGAAAGAAAGAACCACACTTGACAGATGCTAGTCATTCTGCTCACTGTACTTCTGAAAGGTGCTCAGATGCTATAGGGATGAGGGTGATATAAGAACCTGAACAGGGTCTGGACAAGAATTTTAGTTATGGAAGAAGAGGCAAATATTTATGATTTATAACCATAGACACTTTTCTTTCATTAGGAGGATCCCAAAGGCCTATAAAAACATCTGCAATTTACAAATGGGGAAACAGAGTCAGAGAAGTGAAGTGACTTTCCTAACATCACAGAGTGTCAGTGACAGAGCAAGGAATGTAGTGCAATGTCTTTATCATTAAAGTTGAATTTACAAATGTTGAATTATGTAAAAAAAAAAAACTACATTCAAAAATAAAACAATGTAAAACTTTAGAGCCTACAAGTCCATTCAGTCCTACTTCTTATTCAGTCAATCGCTCATACAAACAAGTTTGTTTACATTTGCAGGAGATAATGCTGCCCGCTTCTTGTTTACAATGTCACCTGAAAGTGAGAACAGGTGTTCGCATGGCACTTTTGTAGCCAGAGTCATAAGGTATTTACGTGCCAGAAGTGCTAAAGATTCGTATGTCCCGTCATGTCCCAGAGGCAGGGCCGGCTCCAGCTTTTTTGCTGCCCCAAGCAGCGAAAAAGAAAAAAAAGAGAAAAAAGAAGAAGCAGAGCGATTGAGCTGCAGCCGAATTGCCGCTGAAGACTGAAGCAGAGCAGTTGAGCTGCTGCCGAAGTGTGCCGCCAAAGAGGAAGAGAGGGACTGAAGGACCCACTGCTGAATTGCCGCTGCAGACCCGGACATGCAGCCCCAAAAATGGACGGAGTGCCGCCTTTTTCTATTGGCCGCCCCAGGAACCGGCTTCCTTCACTGGTGCCTGGAACTGGCCCTGCCCAGAGGACATGCTTCCATGCTGATGACGGGTTCTGCTCAATAACAATCCAGAGCAGTGCGGACTGATGCATGTTCATTTTCATCATCTTAGTCAGATGCCACCAGCAGAAGGTTGATTTTCTTTTTTTGGTGGTTTGGGTTCTGTAGTTTCTGCATCAGTGTTGCTCTTTTAAGACCTCTGAAAGCATGCTCCACACCTTGTCCCTCTCAGGTTTTGGAAGGCACTTCAGATTCTTAAACCTTGGTAGGGTGACCAGATGTCCCGATTTTATAGGGACAGTCCCGATTTTGGGGGCTTTTTCTTATATAGGCAACTATTACCCCCCCACATCCTGTCCTGATTTTTCACACTTGCCCTCTGGTCACCCTAAACCTTGGGTCAAGTGCTGTAGATATATTTAGAAATTTCACATTGTTACCTTCTTCTTGTTTTGTCAGATCTGCAGTAAAAGTGTTCTTAAAATGAACAACATGTGCTGGGTCATCATCCAAGACATAGGAGCTGACTTCCCTGCTTTCCCCTGGGTGCTCGACTTGCCCCTGGCCCCGCCCCCACTCCCTCCCTTACACGAGGCCCCGCTCCTTCCCTGCCTCTTCTCACCCCTGCCCTACCCCCATTCCAACCCCTTCCCCAAATCCCTGACTGGCCCTGCCTCTTACCCCCCCCCCCCCCCCCGGAGTGTGCTAATATCACCAAACGGCTGTTTGATGGCAGCCGGGTAGGAAGCGCTGGGAGGTAGGTGGAGGAGTGGGGACGTGGCGCGCTCAGGAGTGGGGGAGGAGGTGGGGCCGGGGGTATGGGGAGCTTGGCTGCCAGTGGGTGCAGAGCACCCACTAATTTTTCCCCGTGGGTGCTCCAGCCCCGGAGCACCCATGGAATCAACACCTATGATCCAAGATTGCTATAATATGAAATATATGGCAGAATATGGGTAAAACAGAGCAGGAGACATACAATTCTCCCTCAAGGAGTTCAGTCACAAATTAATGCATTATTTTTTTAATGAATGTCATCAGCATAGAAACATGTCCTCTGGAATGGTGGCCAAAAGCATGAAGGGGCATACGAATGTTTAGCATATCTGGCACGTAAATATCTTGCAAAGCCGGCTACAAAAGTGCCATATGAACACCTGTTCTCACTTTCAGGTGACATTGTAAATAAGAAGTGGGCAGCATTATCTCCAATAAATGTAAACAAACTTGTTTGTCTTAGCGATTGGCTGATGTAGGACTTAATGGATTTGTACATTGTTCGGTTTTTGAGTGCAGTTATGTAACAAAAAAATTCTACAATTGTTAAGTTGCACTTTCACAATAAAGAGAGTGCACTACAGCACTTGTATGAGGTGAATTGAAAAATATGATTTCATTTTTTTTACAGTGCAAATATTTGTAATAAAAATAATATAAAGTGAGCGCTGTGCTGTAATCTGTGTTGTAATTTAAATCAATATTTGAAAATTTACAAAAACATCCAAAAATATTGAATACATTTCAATTGATATTCCATTGATTAACAGTGCGATTAAAACTGTGATACATCATGATTAAAAAAAATTAATCACAATTCTTTTTTTTTTACATCATGTGAGTTAACTGCGATTAATCAACAGCCCTATTCTTTACAAGTTACTCCTTTCCTATGTGTAACATAGATCTCAGAGCTCTCTCCAGCTGCAGCGAAGAGCTAAATCCCCCTTTGTCATCGGAGCTAGAATCTCACATTAGAAAGTGTTGGTTACTTCAATGTATTGCTGAGGATATCTGGAATTTCAGTTTCCCCAGTGTCCATAGATGGCCAGTGTTCTCTTCCAGCACCCTTTATTAGCTGTTGTAGGCCCTGTTTATGCTGGGGGAGCCTCATTCTGAGTGATATGCATTGTTGTCTCATGAGCCCCGTCTCCACCATGGATGTGGGTACAATAGCAACTGAGGAACTGCATGTTCCCAGACCAGGTGCAAGCTCCAAAATCCTCTAAGATGTTGCTGTCTTCCCACCTACATTATTACTATGGTTTTCCTAGGACAGCGCAAGCCTCTGCTGTGTTCAGCTTTGCAGGAGACTAGAGTCTTTACCATTAGGACTCCTCTGACGCAGAAGCAACCTCTTTTTCCCCTTCTTCACATGGCTCAAGAGAGACTCTCAGCCAGCCTCAGTATTGTCACAAAGCTCCTGAATCCTCATGAGCTCTCTCTTAGGAGCATGGCTTGTCAGAGAATTATCACAGGGATCAGAAAGGCATTGCCCCATGTGCAGCTGTGCATCCTCGCCAGGTGCTATACGGGAGATTTCACAGCAGGCATTATACTAGCCTAGAGGAGTTGATGGTGTGGTCTGGCCTGGCAGAGGTGGGATTCTGGGTGACAATTGCCCTTGTGGTGTTGGGAACTGTGCTGTTCAGGGCTAAGCTTCCCACACAGAGAGTCTGGACAAGATGCTGTGAAGTCCTTGTTATTATGCAGAGCCAGTTGGAACCAGATACAGAACAAAGCAGAGCTCTTACAAGTTCCTTAAGCACTGGGTGATCACTCAACACCACAGCTCTGAGGTTCCTCTAGGAACCAACAGTTCCAGTCCTGCTCCCACTGCTCATCCCTGCCCCAATGATCTGCTTCTACAGTTCCATCCTGATCTATGGCAGCTCCTGCTCCTCCTGTCCTGGCCACCCCATACGCAGCTCTGCCAATGCATAGATTTCCTGACTAGGGTGACCAGGTGTTCCGATTTTATAGGGACAGTCCCAGTTTTTGAGTCTTTTTCTAAGGCCTGGTCTACACTACGCGTTTAAACCGATTTTAGCAGCGTTAAACCGATTTAACGCTGTACCCGTCCACACTACGAGGTCCTTTATAGCGATATAAAGGGCTCTTTAAATCGGTTTCTGTACTCCTCCCCGACGAGAGGAGTAGCGCTAAAATCGGTATTACCATATCAGATTAGGGTTAGTGTGGCCGCAAATCGACGGTATTGGCCTCCGGGTGGTATCCCACAGTGCACCACTGTGACCACTCTGGACAGCAATCTCAGCTCAGATGCAGTGGCCAGGTAAACAGGAAAAGCCCCGCGAAATTTTGATTTTCATTTCCTGTTTGCCCAGCCTGGAGCTCTGATCAGCACGGGTGGCAATGCAATCCCAAATCCAAAAAGAGCTCCAGCATGGACCGTACGGGAGATACTGGATCTGACCGCCGTATGGGGAGACAAATCTGTTCTATCAGAGCTCCGTTACAGAAAACGAAATACCAAAGCGTTTGAAAAAAAAATCTACAGGCTACACAGTGCTGCGTAACAAGCGTAACGGGAAGCCAGAGACTCAAACGGAGGCTCATGGGGGGGGGGGGGGTACTGAGGACTCCAGCTATCCCACAGTCCCCCAGCAGTCTCCAAAAAGTATTTGCATTCTTGGCTGAGCTCCCAATTCCTGTATGTTCAAACACATTGTCCGGCATGGTTCAGGGACTAGCTAGTCAATTTACTCCCTCCCTCCCACATGAAAGAAAAGGGAAAGAAATCGTTTCTTGACTTCTTTCAATGTCATCCTATGTCTACTGAATGCTGCTGGTAGACGCGATGCTGCAGCAGTGAAGAGCAGTATCTGCTCCTCTCCCTTCTGTGGTGGCAGATGGTGCAGTAGGACTGGTAACCGTCCTTCTTATCAACCCGTGAGTGCTCCTCGCTGGCTTCAGGTGAGGCTGGCTGGGGGCGCCTGGGTGAAAATAGGAATGACTCCTCGTCATTCCCAGTAGATGGTACAGAATGGCTGGTAACTGTCTTCATCATAGCTTCAATCAGCCCCCTCCCTTTCATGTAAAAAGAAAAGATTCTGTACTGCCTGGATTATCATAGCAGCGGCATGCTGGGCTCCCCCACACCGCTTAATGTCCTGCCTGGACTGTCATAGCACCGGGAGGCTGCCTCCCCCTCATTTTATCTCACTAACAAGTCACTGTTTGTTATTCCTGCATTCTTTATAACTTCATGACACAAATGGGGGGGACACTGCCATGGTAGCCCAGGAAGGTTGGGGGGAAGAGGGAAGCAACGGGTGGGGTTGTTGCAGGGGCACCCCCCATGAATGGCATGTAGCTCATTATTTCTGCAGGATCTGACACAGAGCAGCTGTGCTGTCTGATACACTGGTTCTCTAGTACACTTGCCCCATATTCTAGGCAGGACTGACTCTATTTTTAGAAACCATAAAGGAGGAATTGACTCAGGGAGTCATTCCCAGTTTTGATTTTGCACCCCCGGCCGATCTCACCCAGGGCACCCATGATAGCAGCAGACAGCACAGAAAGACAGATAACAGTCATCTCATTGCCAAATTACACTGGCAGCAGACAGTACAGAACAACTGGTAACCATCTCTGCTACCATGCAAAAGCAAATGAATGCTGCTGTGTAGTGCTGGAGTATCGCCTCTGTCCGCGGCATCCAGTACGCATATGGTGACTGTAAAAAAAAAAAGCTGAACGGGCTCCATGGTTGCCGTGCTATGGCATCTGCCAGGGCAATCCAGGGAAAAAGGGCGCGAAATGATTGTCTGCCGTTGCTTTCCCGGAGGAAGGAATGACTGACGACATTTACCCAGAACCACCTGCGACAATGATTTTTGCCCCATCAGGTCCTGGGCTCTCAACCCAGAATTCTAAGGGGCGGGGGAGACTGCAAGAACTATGGGATAGCTATGGAATAGCTACCCACAATGCAATGCTCCGGAAATCGACGCTAGCCTCGGACCATGGATGCACACCGCCGAATTAATGTGCTTAGTGTGGCCGCGTGCACTCGACTTTATACAATCTGTTTTATAAAACCGGTTTATGTAAAATCGGAATAATCCCGTAGTGTAGACGTACCCTTATATAGGCTCCTATTATCCCCCATCCTCGTCCCGATTTTTCACACTTGCTGTCTGGTCACCCTAGTCCTGACCTGCAACAAGTTAGAACCCAGATGTTAACGCACAGAGCTCTTCTACCACTGGGCATGGCTCTATCTGAAAAAAAGATTTCACATGTTAAGACCTTCTGAGACAGCTGACTTCCTGTGTACCTGAGTAGCCCAGCTGCAGATGGAAGGTCTCCCTCCCTGCTTCCTGGCTCTGAACCTGACCTCTTCTTCTTTCATCTGCATATTCAGAAGCACCTTGAAGCTGGTTGGCTGCTACTGGCCTCCCCATCCCCCTCTTTAACAGGGACCAAGCTCAGAGGATTCTTCAATGCTAGTGCTTCAGTGCCTCTTCTTGTTCGCCACACTCGCCAGATACTCTGGGAACACAGGGTACCC
Source organism: Gopherus evgoodei (assembly GCF_007399415.2). Taxonomy (NCBI): domain Eukaryota; kingdom Metazoa; phylum Chordata; order Testudines; family Testudinidae; genus Gopherus; species Gopherus evgoodei. The sequence continues at coordinate 45,404,314 of NC_044325.1, forward strand.
TGCAGGCGCCTATCACCCGACACCCCGCCCACAAAAGGGGACCCAGGTGAGTGCACCGTCTCCCTGGGGCAGGAGAGAGACTAATCTGGTTCCTATTCAAGGAACTGGGAAATTTTCGGGGGCAGTTTTAGGGAGTCTTTCCACGGGGAGGGTTTGCAGAATATATGGCTCTTTTGAGGAGGTTTGCAGATGCTTGTTTGGGAAGTTTGGGGTATAATCTGGTTAAAGGAGGGTATTTTCAGGAGGTGTTGAGGGTAGTCTGGTTGTTGGGGGGGGTCTGTTCTTGGGGAGGTTTGGGGGGTGTCTAGCCATTTAGGGTGTTTGTTCTTGGGGTGGTGGCCTGCTGCATTCTGAGTAGCCTCATTTGGGTTTTTTTCTTCCCTTCTTGTAAAGAAGCCTGGGTAGCTAACACTCAGCATGTACAGAGTGCTTTACAAACATCTACTAATTAATGTGATGAAGAAGCTGAGGGCTCAGACAGCGAAATGGCAGGAACAATTCACCCAAAGCTAATGTACAAGTAAGGCAGGACCTCCATTGCCATAAACATTGACCGGGACCAAACCTGAACTCCAGGGCATTAATATGTACATTGCAAGAGGTAGGGGGCACTGACTTGAGACTCCTTCCCTTCCCCTCCCAAAGCATTTTGGTTGTCCCTCAGTGCCTGAGGTTGCCTCGGTCTTAAAGGCTGAAAAAAGCTGGTATGCTCAATGAACGTAGGTGAGCTGGAGTCATCCCCAGCAGCAGTGGAGGAGACCCCTGTGTGCAGCAGAGTTGCCCTGCGTCCTGGAAAAGCAGCATTCCTTGCTGAAGAATCCAGTGTATCTGAATGAGAAGGGAGTGGGCAAGGTGTCTCCATCTGCCATGGAAGTCAGGGTGCAGAGTACATTCTGCTTCTAAGAGCAGATGCTTTGATGGCAGGGATCTGAAAATTTTCCTCAGCTTGTCCCCTGGGCTCCTTGATGTGAGTGAATGGAGGGATTCTGCCAAGCCCCAGAAATGCAGCCTCTGGCCTCATCCCTCCAATACTGCTCTTTCTGAGGCTATTTTTTGGTTCTGCATAGCTCATTGGGGAATGGCTGATGCTGCACAGGACACTCCTTGTGTGTGTCAAACCCCTCATGGGCTATAGAAAGACTAAAGAAAACCATGAAAATTTAGTGCTGCTGGAACTAGGGGTGCTGCCACACCTCCTGACTTGAAGTAGTAAAAACAAACAACAAATACATGGTCTCCATTATCAGCACCCCCACTATAAAAATTGTTCCAGTACCCCTGTGAAAATTCAACCAAAAGGCAACCCAGCTAGAAAGGGCCCCTTCAAGATCATCAGCAAATGCTCAGTTCCCTTGTCTAGCACTCCTGGGATGCACAGGGGACTCACAGAGTGCATACAGCCCTGCTCCATCAATTCTCTGATACAAGGCTTAAAAGGTGACCATGAGCATTTACAAAACCCCTCATTCCAAAGAAAGATGAGGAGGTGTAGGGAGCTTTCCAGGAGGGAGAGAAAGAGATTGAAACAGAGAGCTTGTGTCCCACTCTCTGACTCTTTGTGGGGCAGGAGCATCTTAGGTTAATGGGAAAAGCTGATTCTAGTATTTTTGGACAAGTTAAAAGTTTAGGGCCAGCTCAATAGATATCTATTGTATTTACAAGGAGTCTATCACCTTGGTGTCTAAAGCAAGAAAGCTTCAGTTTAAGTAGTTTGTAAGATCCTTGACATTATCTTTTCACGTAAAAAAGATGAGGCACTGTGGCGGGGGGGAGGGTGAAGTGCCAAAAAAAGGAGATTCTGATGCAAACTGATACATTAAAGAACAAGGCTCCAGTACATATGCCATACATCCAAGTGGTCTGAAAAAGCTCAGGAAAGAAGTGGCTGAAATATGCAAATATAGGAATTATATATGGCTTTATTAAAATCAGCTCCTATACCAGAGGACGGGAGGGGTATAAAATGTTGAGTCTATCTTTAAAAAGGTTAGTAGGGGTGAGCCTGGGAATTACAGACCAGTGATCCTTACTTTAGTCCCAGGTAAATAGATTGGAATTATCATGGGAATGGGTGACGGGATGGATCACTTGATGATTACCTGTTCTGTTCATTCCCTCTAAAGCACCTGGCATTGGCCACTGTTGGTAGACAGGATACTGGGTGAGATGGACCTTTGGTCTGACCCAATATGGCCATTCTTATGTTCTTATGAAACACAGAATGATAAAATGCCTAGATGAGCATATGATTGGGTAAAATAGCAGGGCATCTGTAAAGCCACACAGATTTCTGTGTGTCAACAAAACAGCAGGGGGAGAAAAGAGAAATGGTTGCTATAACTTACAAAAACCTTTAAAAAAAACTTTGACCAAGCCACTCACAAGAGGTTGTTAAGAAAACTAAACAGTCATTGGGTGACAGGCAATGTACACTACCACGGTAAATCAACCTATGCTATGCAACTCCAGCTACGTGAATAACATAGCTGGAGTCGACATACCTTATGTCGAGTTACCATGGGGGGTCGACGGGAGAAACTCTTCCTTCGATTTACCTTACTCTTCTTGTCGGGAGTAGAGTACAGGAATCAACTGGAGAGCAATCTGCAGCTGATTTGGTGGGTCTTTACTAGACCCACTAAATCAACCACTGGTGGATCGATCTCGGAGCATCAATGCTGGCTGTAGTGTAGAGATAGGAACCAAAGGACTTGTCTACAATACCACTCGGGGTAGATCTAAGATACGCAACTTCAGCTACATGCATAGCGTAGCTGAAGTCGATGTACTTAGATCTACTTACCGTGGTGTCTTCGCTGTGGTAAGTCAACAGCTGATGCTCTTCTGTCAACTCCGCTTGCACTTCCTGTTCTGGTGGAGTACCGGAGTCGATGGGAGAGCGCTCAGAGGCCAATTTATTGCACCTATACTAGACACGATAAACCAACCCCCACTGGACTGATTGCTGCCCACCGATACAGCAGGTAGTGTAGACAAGCCCACAGAGTAGTACTGAATGGTAAATTTCTAGCAGGGCAAAAAGGCTTCGAGGGTTGGTGAACATATTTATTAATGCTGTGGAAAAGAGGGAGAACAGTGGAGTGGCAACATCTGCTGATAACACAAAGGGCGTGTCTCCACTGCAGAGGGGAGTGAGTTTCCCTGCTTGGATAGACAGACACACCCTAGCGGTGCTTCAGCTACCCTGGGTCTGAGCTCAGCTGGCTACCTGAGCCTCTGCAACAATTCTTAGCGTGCTAGCTCGAGCCCAGCTAACACGAGTCTGTCTCCCTGGGCTGACAGGCTCAATCCCGGCTCCAGTGTGGACATCCCCTAAGATATTTAGGCTAGTCACATCTAGAGAAGACAGCGAGAAACTTCAGAGCAACCTAACACAGCCGAGTGAATGAGTAGCATGATCACAAATGAAACTCACTTTTGACACATAGGAAATTATCTGAATTACTCTCCCATACTGGTAGGATCTACACCAGTGGTTCCCAAACTGGGGTTCGTGAACCCATGAGGGTTCACGAAATATTACGGGGGTTCTTGGGAAAAAATTCCCTAATGCTGGACAGAGCTGTCTCTAGGGACCCCGGGCAGCATGGGGCTGGCAGCCTGGAGCCCCCGGACTTCCAAGAACTAAGCAGATCAAAGCAAGCATATCTATCACACTGAGGAGATTTAAACTTCAAGACTCCTTATAAGAAATAGAAAGGAGGTGGATATTTTTTGCTGTTTTAAAAATTAAATAGGCAGCTAGTATTTCTTTTAAAATTATTAAGAGGAACAAGTTTGAGCTTTGTTGTAACATGCGTTGTTTGCCTGGACTGCTCAAGACCTGAATGCTGGTGTAGGAGGAACTCTTTGAGTTGGCTTTTTAAATACCTTCATGCTGTTTCACATCTGATACTCGCTGATGAAACATGGGAGTCTTGTCTTATAACAGGCTTATTCAAAGTGATACAAGCTATGAACATGAGATCTTGGAAGAGTGTTGCCATTTTCATAATGTAATAAAAATACTGTAATGATAAATGATAGTTGTTAATAAATAGTGTGTGATAAGTATGTCATAAAAACAAATTTTATATTTCCAAGATCATGGTTTTTATAATTTATACTCAGGTAAAGGAGAAAATCCCTGGAAATATTCATTTCGAGGAGGGGGTTCGCGAGACTTGACATTTTAGTGAAAGGCATTCACAGGCTGTTAAAATTTGGGAACCACTGGTCTACATTTACTATAAACACTCAGGAAAAAGCTCAATGTGTTATTGCGGGCAGCTTAATAAAGCGTTTGTTCAATGTGCAGTAAGAGTTAAAAAAGCAAACTAAAACGTTAGGCTGCAAAAGGAATGGCACATAAATCAATAGTATGCCCTTCCCTGGAGCGCTACTCAGTTTTGGTCACCCAGTCTCAAAGGGATATAGCAGAAGTAGAAAGGGTTCAGAGGCGGGTGAGCAAAATGGTGAGTGGCAAAGAGTAAAGAGAGATTGAAAAGACAGGACTGTTCAATTTAGAGAGGCAATATGCTAGAGGTGTGCAAAATAATGCATGATTTAGAGAAGGTAAATCCAGCACTTCTATTTACCCTTTCTCATAATATAAGAGCAAAGGGATGTTCAGAGAAATTGAAAGGCAACCAACTGGAAACTGGACATACATTTTACACAATCCATAATTAACCTGTGGGATTCACTGCCCCAAGATAGCATTGAGTAGAAGACCTTAGTATTATTCCAAAAAGGATCAGATGTTTCGAGGATAATAATAACAGCTACTGACATATTAGATATTATTTTTAAATGGTTAGAAGTAATATATGTGACGGGTTGGATCACAGAAACCCCCTTGGGAACTGCCAAGTGATGTGCCAAGACTACTTCTGCCCCTGCTTTCCCTGCCAGCTCAGGACCCCAGCACCCTGTCTTGCTGAGCCAGACATGCCTGTCTGCTTCAACAAAGACCCAGAGTCTCAATTACTTGCCCCAAAGATACAGACTTAACTGAAAGCAGCTCACAGAAGTGTTCTTATCTTTAACACTCAGATGCCCAACTCCCAGTGGGGTCTAATCCCAAATAAATCCGTTTTACCCTGTATAAAGCTTAGACAGGAGAAATTCATAAATTGTTCCCCCTCTATAACACTGATAGAGAGATATGCACAGTTGTTTGCCCCCCACCCCCAGGTATTAACACATACTCTGAGTTAATTAATAAGTAAAAAGTGGTTTTATTAAATACAGAAAGTAGGATTTAAGTGGTTTCAAGTAGTAACAGACAGAACAAAGTAAATTACCAAGTAAAATAAAATAGAATACGCAAGTCTATGTCTAAGAAACTTAATACAAATAACACCTCACCAGTTCCAGTAAGCTTATTTTTACAGACTAGTCTCCTGCTAGTCTGGGTCCAACAATCACTCACACCCCCTGTAGTTACTGTCCTTTGTTCCAGTTTCTTTCAGGTATCTTTGGGGGTGGAGAGGCTCTCTCTTTAGCCAGCTGAAGACCAAATGGAGGTGTCTGCCAGAGGTTGAAATAGACTTTCTCTTGTGGGTGGAGACCCCCTCCTCACTCCTATGCAAAGTCTAGCTCCAAGATGGAGTTTTGGAGTCACATGGGCAAGTCACATGTCCATGCATGACTCAGAACTACAGGTAGCAGCCATGGTTCACATGCTACCTTGAACGTCTCAAGAAGACTTCTTATGTGGATTGGAGCATTCCAAGATCCATTGTTCTTTAAGTGCTTCTTGATTGGGCACTTTGCAAATTCCTTTCTAAAGAAGCTGACCAAATCAAGCAAGCATACAGCCAATATTCATAACTTCAAGTACAAAAATGATATATGTGTACAAGTAGGATGAATAGATTCAGTAGACCATAACCTTTACAGAGATAAGTTACATGACACATGTAGCATAAAACATACTCCAGTTATGTCATATTCCCATAAAGCATTATGGGATACATAATCACAATATAAACCCTCCTGGTTCAGAATGCAATCTAGCCATGAATTGAGGGTTAAAAGGAAAAAGCCCTATGGGTGGGTTATTCTGTAATTGTCCATTACAAGGTTTCTTGCATCTTCCTCTGATGCATCTGGTACTGGCCATGGTCAGAGACAAGGTACTGACTAGTTGGAGCAAAGCTCTTATCTGGTATGTTAGTTCTTATACTCCTAACTGCCAGGTCAATGGCTTATGCTCTGCTCATCTAATCCTCCCTACCCCACTCCTTTCATTTTCCTTTTTTAAAAAAAAAAGCTCCTAGAAATAAAATGCAAAGCATTGTTTTAACTCCTTAGTTCTAATGTACATTGATAACTGGAGGCAACATTATAGAGTGTCACTGCTTCTGGATCACTGAAACTTTTGGGTAGCACTGCCAGCTCTGCAGTTCTTCTGAGCCTGATGCTGAGTGGTACCTGGGTCGGTGTGTGTCAGACCCTTCTTACCCAAGCACTAGTCCTGCTTGAATGTGTGTATGCCTGGGTGCCAAGTGCTGACAGTCATCTTACTCAGGAACCAGCTGTGCTCAGCTGTGGGTGCATTCAGATGCCAATGCTGGCAGAACCAGGCACCATCTGTGCCCAGCCTCAGATATAGTTATATGCTACTAATGAGTGTACTGAGGAGCTGGCTATTCAAACTGAGTTGAGTGTAATGTCTGGTACCTGTGTGTTTCAGGCAGAGGCAAAATCCCCTGTCCTGCACTATGTGGATGATAGTACAAACACATGTAAAATCCTCAGAGAGTCACTTTCTGAACATCAGTATTCACGTATCCAGCCCCTGGGAAGAGTAGTGAGGCCACCACAGAGAGGTTAGGCACATGTCTATTCTTCAGTTGCCACAGCCTCAGAGGTGGAAAAGCCTTGTGAGATGTAGAGATGCACTGAATGCTGGATGTATTCAACAGCACAAGTGAGCACTGAATCACAAAGATGTGGGGCTCAAGAGGAGCAGTCAGATTTCTCCTTTCAGAGTGATTCAGAAGGGGTTTTCTGCAAGGCGAGTAAAGACAAGACAGTCTGAGCTGAAGCGTATCCATAAGTGCTACCTTCTTACAACACCCACCTCAAGCTGAGGAACTTCTAGGATACCGCCCTGAGCTCCCCTTCTTGAGCTAAGGGGCACCTCAGAGAACCTCTACCAAGGCTGATGCTTGGTTGAAACAGAGTTTGGATCTGAAATCTGTCTGGGTATATATACTATGCTCATCACCACTGTATCTGAGTGCCTTACAGAATTTCATGGGTCTGCCAAGTAGTCTAATCAATGCTGTTTTGCAGTTCTGTCTATCTACCTATCTTCTGTCTCTCTTTAGGCATTTATGTTGCACACATTGTCTAGGATTCTCTTGCTCTGGATTGTGGGGAAGGGTGTTTAAGACATTTAATATTATTTATTGGAAAGTCTAGCAAGGAAGGCAGCAATGTGATCTTTTTAACCTCTCATGGAAGGATAATCCAAAGCTACAGGCTGTCTGCTTAGAAAGTTCTGCCTGCTGTAGCTGACAGTTCCACTGTTCCTGGGGATGCAAATACTATGACTGCAGAGAGAACCTGGGCCCAAACCATGCATAATCATATATTGAATGGGGAGCCGTCATACTGTCCCGAGCACCAGGAAGGTGTGCTCATGCTGTCCTGCATTGTATAACAGGTAAGTTCAAATGTTTTTAACTGGCTGGAGGCTTTTCAGCACTGGTGGGTGAAGTGGGTTACCACTGAGCAGGAAGGTCACAGGGAATCGATCACAGGGAATCAGTGAGGAACAACTGTTCCCACAAAAATGAAGAGCTGACATAGTAGAGTTCATTGGATAACATTTCTTGCTCTTTTCTCAGCTCCAGCTCTCAGAAACAGCTGGCACATCAGCAGTCCCCAAGTCCTAGGGTGTTCCTGTATAACAAGTACCATCATCAAAAAAACTGCTGAGAGGCAGCTGTTGAGTGTCAGCTCTTCATCTTCAAGAGTGGAAAAAACTATGAATGGGAGCTGTGTCTCTGAGCAGGATGTGGATAGCTCGAGTTCAGGACACTCAGGTGGGAAGAAAGAAGAGCCCTGTCTCCAAAGATACTTGTTGTTTTCTTCCCCTAGTGTGTCCATCATATCACAACTCCTCAGCCAGACAACTGCTAACAGGGGACTGGATCCAAACTTCCTTTTCCCTTCCCCGCAGACAACAGAATCACCCCAGGAAGCCAGGGACTGCCCATCTTTTAAGGAAGGGACACCAACCCTGGCCTCCCCTCTGTGTTACACTCCAATTTCCAGTTTTGGTGACACAGACCAGTTCTATAATGAACACTTACGAGCTAAGAGAGCCAGAGTGGAAAGCATTATCCGAGGTATGAGCCTCTCACCAAACCCTACCGCACTCGGTACCAATGAAGCAAGAGACAGAGAATGCCCTGTGGAGAAAAGAAGCGAGAACTACAGGGAGAACAAGAGAAAGCAGAAGCTTCCCCAGCAGCAAAGCCCACATGTAGCACAGCTTGCAGGAAGAGGCAGGAACAGCGCCAAGGCAGAGGAGTGCCGCCAACTGAAGGAACAGCTTCAAGTTTTGCAGCAGCAGCTGAGGCAGCTTCAAGAGAAATTCTTGCAGGTTTATGAGTTCAGTGATTCAGATCAAAGCCACAAAGGGATGGAGAAGACTATGCACTTACTGAAGGGGAAGTGTGGAGACAGTCTAGATGAAAGCCATCAGGCTGCTACCAGTGACCAACACAGAACTCTTCTTTGGAGGAGCATCTCAGAGATGGAAGGCCATAAAGTGTCAGAAGAAGAAAGGAGAATGGGGGATCTGGGTGAACTGTCCTCTGAAGAAAGAACCTTTTCTGAGACATTAAAGCATGAGCTAGCCACAGTGGTATCTCAGGCTGTGGACATGGTTTTGAAAAAAGTATTGTCCAAGCCATCAGGCCATCTGGCTCAGCTGTACAACAGCCTCCCAATCTCAGCGCCAGACAGCAGAAGAGAGGATTTTGCCACTGAGGAATACTCCATCAGAAAATGGCTTCCTGGGGCTTCCTCTCAAAATTTGGTAAACTCACTGACTGAAGCCCATACAGAGGCCTTGTCACTAGTCATGGATAAGTGTCCAGACTTTCATGTTCACCCGATCAGTTCAAGAATGGCTAGAAAATCCTGCCATGTACCTAACATGAATCACCCCTTGGTCGTGACTTCTCAAGTTCAAGAAAAAGAGATTCTTAGCCAGCTACTAGAGTACAGTCAAAATGGCCATTGGAACAGCAGCTCTCATAGAATTGCCTGTTCCCCAGACAGATCTTCTCAAGAGTCCCTAGATCTACCTTGGAGTGCAGTCAAATTGAAGTCATCAGTCATGAGACACCAGCAATATCCAATGTCCTTTAACACCGCTGAAATGGAAAGTTTGGCTTTTCTTCCAGCCAGGAAGGCAGAATGTGGAGAGCTGCAGACTGTGATGGATGGGATGCCCTTCTCCTCAGTCCATATATCCTTTAGTGACCATTAAAGATCATCAGAGCCTCAAGCATGAGTAGCTGCTCTTAAGGTTGCCCTCTCACCTACATGCATGAATCAGAGATAGCGCAGGGGCTGATTAGCTAACAGGGTTTCATGTACTACTGTGAGAAAGCAGGTCATCAGGCTCCCCTTTCACATGGCGCTGGCAGAGGGGCCTGGGGAGGAGAGACCAGCTGTCTCAGATCTGAACCCTCCTGAACGCCTAACACATAAGCTCCCTCGTCTGCATTCAGGAGAGCTGTACTGAGCTCTATTCAGAGCTCACTTTTGTTACTCCTGGTTGACCAAAAGGTGGCGCAATTAGCTAACATTGCTCACGTGAAAGACACAGAGAGATCTCATTGGGGAAGACACTGAGTTCTCAGCCTGCCAGAGCTCCCTCCCCCATCAGAGCCCAGGAGAGACCCCATTAGTCATCAGTGCTCCCCAGGACAGGCCTGTGGACTGAAGCTTTCTTCCTACCCAGAGTGAACACATTTGATTTTCAGCAAAACTGTCCAGTGGATAGCAAAAGGCCCATTTTGGTGCTAATGCTCAGCACATCCAAAATTAGGGTTGTCAGGCGTCTGGTTTTGGACCGGAATGCCTGTCAAAAAGGGACCATGGCAGCTCTGGCTGGCACTGCTGACTGGGTCATTAAAAGTCCCTTCAGCAGCGCAGCAGGGGCTGGGGCTAAGGCAGGCTGCCTGCCTGCCCTAGCTCCACATGGCTCCCAGAAGCGGCTGCCAGGTTCTTGCAGCCCCTAAGTGCAAGGGAGGCTAGGGAGGCTCTGGACGCTGACCCCGCCCTAAGTGCCAGCTCCACAGCTCCCATTGTCCGGGGACCACAACCAATGGGAGCTGCAGGGTTGGTGCCTGCAGGTGCGAGGGCAGTGTGTGGAGCCTCTCTGGCGGTCTATGCGCCTAGGGCAGCAGGGACCTGGCGTCTGCTTCCTGGGAATTGTGGTAAGTGCTGCCGGGACGCCCCACCCCACAAACCCCCTCCTGCACCCAAACTCCCTCCCAGAACCCACACCCCCGCAACCCTCTGCCCCAGTCCTGAGCCCCCTCCTGCAGCCCAAACCCTTCATCTCTGGCCCCACCCCAGAGCCCACACCCCTAGTCAGAGCCCTGACCCCACCACACCCCAACCCACTGCCCCAGCCTGGATTCCCCTCCTGCATCCAAACTCCCTCCTGGAGCCTGCACCTCCCCAACCCCCTGCCCCAGCCCTGAGCCCACTCCTGCACGCCAAACCCCTCATCCCCAGCCTCACCCCAGAGCCCGCACCCCCAGCCCAGAGCCCATACTCTCACCACCACCAGGGCCAGCTTCAGGCCTCAGCGCGCCAAGTGCGTGCTTGGGGCAGCATGCCGTGGGGGACGCTCTGTCGGTTGCCAGGAGTGAGGCAGGCGGCTCCGGTGGAGCATCCGCAGGCATGCCTGCGGAAGGTCCACCGGAGCCGCGGGACCAGTGAGCGGCAGAGCTCTCCCCACGGCGTGCCGCCGTCCTTGGGGCGGCGAAATGGCTAGAGCCAGCCCTGACCACCACAACCTCCTGCCCCAGCCCGAAGCCCTCTCCCATGCCCCAAACCCCTCATCCCCAGCCCCACCCCAAAGCCCGCACCCTTAGCCAGAGCCCTCACTCCCCTCCTGCACCCCAATCCCCTGCCCCATCCCGGTGAAAGTGAGTGAGGGTAGGGGAGAGTGAGCAACGGAGGGGAGGGGATGGAGCAAGTAGGGGCAGGGCCTCAAAGAAAGGGTGGGGCAGAGGTGGGGCTTCAGGGAAGGGGCGGGGCAAGGGTGTACGTTTTTGTGCAATAGAAAGTTGGCAATCCTATATATATTACATTCCAAAGCACTTTACACACACTAACATATTATCCCTCTCCCCTCTGAGGTAGAGTAAATGGTATCAATGTCTTTATTTTACATGTGAGGCTACTGAGACACACAGGTGGAGTGACTTTCCCCAGGCCGAGAGGATGTTGGTGACAGAGATGGGAATAGAACCCAAGCGCTCCTGACTCACAATTTCATTCTCAGGCCAGCTCTTAAATCTTGGAGGTCACATGATCCTGGCACTGAAAACAGATTTTTCACAAATGTCCACATTACTGTCAGCCAGGGTGGGGGGTCCTGCTGGCTGCAACTCTTCTGGGACTGTTAAGGGGAGAAGTGTTCACTAGCGGAGTCTTAATTGGGGTCAGATAATTAGAGGACCCCCTCAGATGGGGATTCCTCAGGAAGCACTCTTCTTCCATCACTCCATTACCATAGAGCAGAGAGTGGGTTGTCTGTGCAGAGGAGACATCACAGGTAGACAGGCATGCTGGAGGTATCCTCAGGAGCGTCTGGCCTTGTGCAAATTCAATGATTTGTATGTGCAGGCAAACGGGAAACAGTTTTTCCTTGACTCTGGGGTAAATCCAGGAGGCTCTGACCCCTGGCCACCTGAAGAAGGCCAAGCTGATGTTCTTCTTCGCTCGCTACCCCAGCTCCACTCTATTGAAAACCTACTTCCCTGATGTCCAGGTACAGCTGCTTAACCCAGCTCTGCTGCCAACCAAGTTGAACTGGCAATGCTGCCAACCTCAAAGCTCTCATTTTTGCCAATCGCATGTGAAAAGTAGCCCAAAAGTCACCAAATGACAGTTTGCTTCCAGAAGCCCCAATTTTTGCCATTTCAAAGAAATCACCATGGTTGGCAACACTGGCAGTGGCTGCTCACTTGCACATGGGCCACTTCTGGGTTTATCCCCCATTGCTGCCTCCTCTATTGGCTACCTCCTCACCCAATTGGAGCCATCCCACAGCCAAAAGTAGGGTGACCAGATATCCTGAAATTATCAGGACCATCAGGATCTGAGGGGCTTTCTCTAATACAGGCAACTATACCCTCCTCCTCAAAAAAAAAGTGTCCCCATTTTTCACACTTGCTATCTGGTCACCCTGGCCAAAAGGAAACCCTGCTTTACCACAGCCAGCAGGGCTCTGTTCCCAAGGAGCATGTGCCATGTGGCTTCTGCTGGCTGGGAGAGGCAGACTTTGTCCAGCTGTGCATACACCTCAGTATCTGCTCATTCAAACGGCCATCAGATGACAGCAAAGAGACAGGGACTGGGGAGCAGCAGGGCTCTATGACTTTGTCTTGTGAATGGGGGGAGGGAGGGAGATGTGAACTGCAGCTCACAGAAAAATGCTGCATGTAAATACCCCCACCCCTCATGGACACTGTGGATATGAACTAAAAGGTGCCCAGTTTGCATGAACATAATCCTCTTCAAACTTATGTGCATGCTGCAATTCACCCCTCTGTAGTCTGCACTGCAGGGTCGCAGTGTAGCATAAAAACCTGCCTGTTGCAGATTCAAGATTGTCATCGAGGCCTTTCAAAAGTAGCCCAGTTGATGAAACATCGCCTAGGGTGGCAACACTGCTTACTGGCCTAATACCCTGGGTTACACTATCTTATGCTAGAGGGCATGAGCTCACAATGTTGTAGGTCCTCTATATGCTTTAGCAGCCCCTATGGCTGATTATGGAGCAGCACTGTCTTCTCATTGGGCTCTCCCCACCTTGTCAGCTATAGAGTGGGTGCAGGGACAGCAGCTGCTTCAAAAAGTGTGTGTGTACGCAGCGGATAGTACAGAGGAAAGGATGGTCAAAATCTTGCGGTAGGCATGAGCATGCAGATGGTCCTCTGCAGCCTTACCAACTACCCCTGCTGCACATACACATCCCTGTGTAAAGGACATGGGGCATGGCTAGATGGGATGCTTTTGCCAGGGCTGATGGGTCAAAGGAAAGTTCAGGCTAAGATTCCTGGGCACCATCTGTAACATATGTACCAGGACTGTACTCTCCTCCCAGCTTGCTGATTAATTCTGCCCCCTCCGACATTGAACCCCTGCATAGATTACATGGTCTCAGGTGCAAGGCAGCAGTTCAGCTATTCTTATGCAGTGTGTGTGTGGGGCGGGGGGGAAAAAGGCAAAATAGAAGGAGAATCTTTCCTTCTCTGTTGGCAGATGATCACTGAATTTCACCCAGTCATTCCCCATGTGAACCCGGTGGGGGTTGTGTTTTTGAGGAAGCTGGAATGGGTTCTTTCACATTTTTGGTGTCTAAGATTTCTACATTTATTTTCTTTGCTGAAATCTGGTTCCTTTTCATGGTGTCCAATGGGAATAGGGGTATGTTTAACCCTTCCTTGCTCCTCTGGTGCATGTCCTTTCACAGTTCAACCGCTGCATCAGTTCCCAGCTCATCAAGTGGTTCAGCAACTTCCGTGAGTTTTACTATATCCAGATGGAGAAGTTTGCCCGACAAGCCATCTTGGAGGAAGTCACAGATTCCAAACACCTGATGGTTTCTCGGGACTCTGAGCTCTTCAGGACCCTCAACATGCACTATAACAAGGGGAATGACTTTGAGGTAAGACTGTGCTCAGCCAGGATGGAAACTTCGGGGTGCCCCAGAGTGCGTCTAGCCAACGGTTCTGCAAGCTGGGATCAGTGCCATCCCTTAGCTCCCATCACAGAGCAAAGGGATATTGGGGGAAACAAGTTCTGACGATAATTACGAAGGATTGAAAAACCAGGCCTAAGGGCCTACAGACTTAATTCTGGCATCACTAGCACATGTAACAGAGTCAACTGAGTTTGTGCTCAGTGCTGCTTGTAGTCATTTGACTTAGGGGCTTGATAGTAAAAAGACAACTGCAGGCAAGTCATTTATGGGCTGATTTTCACAGGCACTGGAAACCTGCAGAGCTCATTGTTTGCAAAGGCTGCTGGGAAATCAGCCCATGCATACTTCACACTTGTCATCTTCAAAGCATTTTACAAATATTGATGGATTTCTCCTCACAGCTTCCAAGAATGTGAGTGAGGCATTAGTCCCATTGTAGAGATGGGGAATCCAAAATACAGAGAGCGTAAGTGACTTGCCCCAGGCCACACATTGGGAGTCATGTCACAGCAGAGATTGGGACTTCCTGGTTCCCAGTCCTGTGCTTGCTCTGCTTGATCAGACCTCTCCATCCAATTATCTGTATTCTTATCCAGTGCCCATCTCCATGGTCACCAAGTGTCCAAGTCTCAGGAGGGACCTGTCACCTCCATGTGCCCAGATGAAACTCTGACTTTCTTTGCAAAGGCTTTAACTGCCCTGAGATGTGAAGGGCTGGACTCTGGGGAGTGCCTCATGTACTCTGTGACGACCTGCCATTTTATGGCCCTCATGGGAATCACCATCGACTCAGAGGGGGCAGTCTGAGCTGTATGTCCGCCTAGCGCTGAATCACAGGCTTCTTATGTGGGAGCATTATGAGTGTTCACCCATCATCCTGTAGGGCAGGACTAACAGATCTTCTCCCCTAAATGGAGGAACTACAGAAGAACTCTGCCCTTGCTGTCTGAGGATGAAACTGTATCCTGGTTGAGAAGCACCTATGGGAAAGTAGTGGAGGTTATTTGGGGGAATCAACCACCCTGCTAACCTGAATGAGCAGCTGGGCTACTTGTCTGGGAGGGGAGACTGGAGAGAGGTTCAGCTGCTGGGGAGCTGGGTATCCACCCCGGGGGAGGTTGGGAAGGCTGCCAGTATCTGTCTCTGCTGGGGGGGGAGGCCAGAAGAACCCGCTCTCCTTGTGTATGTTTGGCAAAATGTGCAGCCGCCCTTCCCATCCTCTTCCTAAGTCTCCCTCTCTCTCTGTCTGCAGGTCCCAGATCGCTTCCTGGAGGTTGCTAGCATGACCTTGCGGGAATTCTTTAGTGCTGTCAGGGCAGGGAAGGACTCTGACCCCTCCTGGAAGAAACCCATTTACAAAATAATTTCAAAACTGGACAGTGACATCCCAGATATGTTTAAATCTTTCCGCTGCCTCCAAGAACTAGTCCAGAGTTAAATCTGCAAGGGAAGTGGCCTAAGACTATGTTATGCTGCAGCTTGATCAGAGAGAGGCTGGCCCGAGCTATGTAGCTGTTGGGCCTAGCCTACATTGTGGGTAATGTTACTAGTATAAAACAGCAATAGCACCATTTATTATGACAGTATCTAATCTGGTCTGAAGCGTGCCCTGCCCTCTGGAGAGTTCTATCTATTACATACTTGAACTGCCAGTATTTTATGTCATTCGTTATTCCAGCGGTCCCAAAACTTTTTACCTCAGGGGGCTGGCAGCTAGGCGCTGGGAGCAGAGCCCCGGGCTCAGGACTGGGACTGGAGCCCCTGGTACAGGGCCAGCAGCTGGGGCCAGGAGTGGAGCTAGGTGGCGCCTCCTCTCCGCCTCCCAGCCATGTCCTCCCGAATGTTTGTTCACCCCCCCTACAGGAGTGCGCCCCACAGTTTGGGGCCCTCTGTGTTAGTTTGTAGCTCAAATCAAGTGAGGCCTCATGCCTTAGACCTATAGGGAAGAAGGATGGTGGTTACGTCATCTGGCTGGAAGATCTAAGTTCTATTCCTAGCGCTGCCCTAACATGCTGTGTGACCTTGGGCAAGTCACCTTCCTTCTCTGTGCTTTGGTGTCCCCATCTGTAAAACAGGGCTATAATTCCTGTTTATAAATCACAGAGGTCCCTGATGGAGGGTCTTAATAAAGATCAATGAATTCTTGGCCAAGTGAAGCGAGGTCCTACACTCAACAGCATTTCTATTTTACCATCTGTTTGGAGGTAATACGATAACTTCTGAATACTACAATGATCAGTTCCAAAATTTCAGGCCCCAGGACTAGCATCAAATATCAACAGGACTATCAACATGCCCATGTGATAGATGCAAAACAATAATTCCTACAATGGAGCTCGTAATGGAATGGATGGAGGAAGTGGGTAGCATCAGAGAATGCAGATCCCTTTCCTGGCTCCCCAGCTGCCTCCTGTAAGAGCGCCTCCTAGTCTTTGCATGCTGGATCCAACCATTTGAGTGTACTTTTTAGTGTGCATTTGTGAAATAGTATAGCAGAAGAGATCTCTAGTCAATGATTCTCTCCTTTGCTGTCGCAGGAGACAGGGAGGGTGGAGGAGGGAGGGAGTTTTGAGCAGCTGATCAGAGCAGAGCCCCATGATCAGTTGCCGTGAATGCAACTGATATTATTTTTTAGCGCCATCCTTGATCAGCCACTTGCCTAGTGGTGGAAACTCACTGAAATTATGATATTAAGCTCCAAGTTCTCTTTGTATTGACTTGTATTTCTGTTGACATAAATTCCTTAACATCCTGGTGCCACATTTAACCTTCCTAACTGATAAAAGAGGAGAAACCACCTGGTTCCCTCTTGTGCCAGCACTGTTGAGATGGTTATGATTTAGGGTCTATCAGTCCTGCATCCCTGCTTTTTCCAGATCAAACTATAACTGCTCTTTTCTGTGATGAAATAGGCTGGGATGTTTGCACTCCTTACTAAGCCAAGTGGAAGGCCTGTTCCATCACCACACACACCTATATAGTAGTTTCGTAGATACTAACAAGGGTTACTGGTCTTATCTCCCAACAGTCTATAATGCAGATCTGCATTCTGGATAATACTGAAAAGCTCTGTGAGCCATTTCATTCAATGTACAGGTGTAGTTGATGATCTTCTAGTAGAGCTTTTTGTATGGAACATATAAAGACTTGAAGTCATTGCACACTTCCCTACCCACCACTCTCATTTCCAGGAGTGTCATGTGCAATCCAAGAGATATGGAGTCTCTCTTCCAGAAATAGGGTAACCAGACAGCAAGTGTGCAAAATCGGGAGCGGGTGGGGGGTAATAGGAGCCCACATAAGAAAAAGCCCCAAATATTGCGACTGTCCCTATAAAATCAGGACATCTGGTCACCTTATCCAGAACAGACAGAGCAAGGTGCAGCCCTAGAGCTCTGCAAAGCTCTGGCAGATTTCACTCTCTGAGGACTTCACAAAATGACTATGCCAGACTAAATAGGATGCCAACATGTGTTACATGTTCCCTTTTCCAGAGCTGTCTTTAGAGCCTAGAGAGAATTAAGGCTGGTGGTCTGTCATGGTAAAAGATGCAACAAACCAATGGAGGGAAATGTCAAAAGGTCATTTTGAGAACGTATCCTTTATTTTGCAAATAAAAGTATTAAAAACCATTAAAAATCCCAGCTCACTCTTCCCCCTTTGCTACAACAGACATATATGAAGTCAAACAAACATTCACATCATCTTGATCACTATCTGGCTGGCTGGGATGCCAGATGGAGACCTTTTGTAGAAAAACACCCTTGTCTCACATTCTGAGTGATAGCAGCCCCCAGTCTGGAAGGAATTTAGCACGTGACTAACCTGAAGTCCTTGGGACTATGCACATGCTTAACACTGGGCAAAGGCTTAAGTACTTCTCTGAATCTAGCTCAGTATCATAAGTTCATCCTCATCAGCCTACGCTGCTCTTTGTTGCCACCCAGGATGCTCCTCCAAAGCCGCCTCCTCCCCACACCAATCATTTTACAGCTCCCCACTGATGACTTTGCCTCTCCCAAATGCATCTTCCTCTATCCACTTCATAAAACCAGGTTGGTAACTGCCAACCAAAGCTGAGAGGTCCACCAGCTCACAGAGGCTGTGCAATGCTTCCAGCCTGCCTTGTCTCAGGGGCTAACGTCCTATGTGATGGATCTCTCGCTTGCTTCGACAGATAGCTTCAAGCAAAATGAGAATTTTGAGCAAATAACTGAAGCAATCCATCTCATGTATGACTAGTAGTGGGCTTCCCCTTTCCTGTCATATTTGCTGGGATAAAATGCTCAGCCTTAAATTTATTATGCCTTTTTTAGATGCTCACAAAAATGGAAGTGGATGATCGAGAATCTGAATATGACTAAATACGAAAGTTTTGGGACTGGAGCAGTGTGATTTTGCAATGGTTTGTTAACTTCTTTTTTTCTGGAGGTGGCCACCCTCTTCCTCAGCATTTGAATAGGAAAGGCCTTTACAGATCACTAGCCTAGTGTAGTAGGGTGGACCCAGAAGGGGTTAAAAACAGTCCTGAGAGGTGGCTGTGGCTGGGGAAAGCAGCTTTAGGTTGCTTTGATTGGGGAAGTGGCTGCAGCTGGGGCCACGCCCCAAAAAGAGCAATAGGGCCTTATAGGAGGGCCAGGGAAGCCAGAAAAAAACAGTCTCTCTCTGACTGGAGAGGGAGATAGGCCTGGCTGCTTGGGAACTCACCCAGGGGACCTAGAGGAAGGCAGGGCTGGGGAAAGGCCTTAGGAGTGGGGAAGCCCTAGGCCAGCAACTCCCCAGGCTGCAGGGCCTAGTTCTAGGCCTCCTAGGTACTGGGTTTGCAGATGGGCAGCCGGAGGGTGGGTAAAGGCAGCCAGTCCAAACCCCATTGCCTGTGATGAGTGGCTGATACTGCAGTCTGCCCCAGTGAACGGGGGCTAGATGGAGACTGGGCAGTAGCCATCAACTGAGGCAAAGTGGGGATAGAGGGTGGGGGTCCCTCGGGAAGGGGAGACCCTCAGAGAAAGGGGTGACTGCTTGGGGACAGCACTCCATGTGAAAGGGCACCGGGTCCAGGGAGGGACATGGGGCCAGAGGACAGGCGGATCACCGGCCTGCAGAGGGCACTCTGGGCTGGAAACTGAGCTAATTCCCTGAAGACACCAGCAGAGGGTGCCACAGGGGTGAGTGCCCGTTTACACCTAGATTTATACTTCCCTTTCTTTCTGGAGTCCCAGCTGGCCAGGGGGACACTTCCACTAGCTAGAAGGGGAGGGGAACAGCCAAGACTAACCCTGTGGTTTGACTGGCAAATGGTGTCAGAGCAGCAACTCACACGAGCTCTCCTGCTCCTAGAGCTGAACAGCATCACCAAGGTAAAGCACTTTGGCTCCATCAGTGTTAGAAGCAAGGGACTCAAGGACACTTCCCGGTCACAGGACTCCCCACAGGCCGTCCATGCTGGGAATTGATTTGTCTTAGTGAGGAAAGTGTTCTGTACAGGAAATTCTGAAAAAGGTCCTTCTCTCACCTGACATTCCTCAGAATTTGAAGTCTTTGAGGAAAGCCCTACCTAACTCTATAAATAGAAACAGTTACTGTGAGATCAGATACTACAGACAGGCCATATAAGTATCTTAACAAACAGATGCACCGATTCCTTATATCCCTCTTTCCAGCCTGTAAAGATACAGGCTGAGATTCTGTACTACAGCTCCATGAGGTGCAGCACAGAAAGGTGAAGTCCAAGGCCAAAGGAGCAAAGCTGTCTTTAACCACTTTTGCCCCCATCTGATTCTAGGCTGCTCTGGGGGCCAATGCAGGCACCAGCATAGAGCACCAGAAACAGCTCTAATTTTGCTCTCCTTCCCTCCTAGAGGTAGCACTGCAGCCTACAGCAGCTGAGAACCCCCATAGCTGTGTATGCTAGGGGGACGCCCCTCCTAACCACCCTGACACCCCCTACACTAGGGCTTGTGAAATCCTGCATAGGGCCTGCACCAGGGGAAATTCTTCTCCAGTCAGCTAAATGGCTTTCATGGAGTATAGCGGCACAGAGAAGCTACTGGAAGAAGGCAAATGCCTTCCACAGACTGTAGCAACTGAAACTTGTTCCTGATCAATTTAAATCAATACATTTTTCAAAAATGTTAGTTACAAAAAAACCTGAAAGTGAAGCAGTCTGACTTAAGGAAACAACAGAAATCTACCAAGTATTAGGATGTGGTTAAAAAAACCCTACGCATGAGAGAGTCTGGACATGGTTAAGATTTCAAAAACCAATCTTCACTCTGCCATTTACACGCATTTTTTTGCCCCTGGCTGAGACTCCCATTCCTGCAATGACCCCTCT